>NC_139021.1:88413161-89851622 GCF_964662115.1 Mustela nivalis | reverse complement strand
AGCCAGCTATGCACCCTTGTGTCCTCTGGGAAAATAGGGAGCAAGGATGCCATTCTCTTGACATCAGATTGCATCATACAGTGACCAGAACAGAACAGAGCTGTTTGTCCTGACTCTTGAGGCATTGATGAACACAGTGTTTTATTTTTACATATGAGAAGCCTTTCAAAGGGGTCCTGATTCCCTTAGATTAGAATCTAGAGCTGCACTGTGCAATACAGTAGCCATAAGCCACATTTGTCTATTTAAGTTTAAATTAATTAATATTAAATGAAGCTGGGGGCGCCTGGGAATCTTAGTGGGTTGGGGCCTCTGCCTTCGGCTCAGGTCGTGATCCCAGGATCCTGGGATTGAACCCTGTGTCGGGCTCTCTGCTCGGCGGGGGACCTGCTTCCTCCCCGCTCTCTCTCTGTGATCTCTGTCTGTCAAATAAATAAATTTTAAAAATCCTTAAAAAATATATTAAATGAAGCTAATACTTTAGTTCCTCAGTCACATCAGCTACATTTCAGGTGCTCAGTAGTCATTGTGACTAGTGGCCGCTTATGGGATGGCACCGGTGTACAGCATTATTCCATCATCACAGAATGGCTGTTGGATAGCACAAACAAAAAGTTTGTCAGATCAGAGCTCATGCTTAAGGTTAGGATCATAAAGGAAGCCCCATACCATGTGCTTCAACTTCTGTTCATGCCATATAGCATCATGGCCCAGTCAAATCACCTTTCTTTGTTTAAAGGGAGACAATTTCATTCAGATCAGAATGTGTTTCTGAATTCCCATTTTTGGTTTCTTCCCTGAACATGTATGAAATAACCCAAGTAGAACAGACATTTTGAAATTTGGAGGAAAAGGAAGATAAAGGAATCTATCTGAGGGACTAGCAGAGGGCCAGAGCTGAGGCCCTCAGCAAAGTGGACAGCTGAGAGATTCTGGACTTTGAAGGTCATCTGCAGTGGTTTTAAACTCTCACTAAAGGAAAGAGCATTCCATTTATTCTGTTTGAGATCAACATCAGCAAAGGAAGTCCTGGATGAACATGACAAATACATGAGTCTAGAAGTATGCCGTGTCTTCAGTGAAAATAGAGGAAAATCCTGTCATCAACTAAAAGACACCTCAAGACAGACTTCCACTCTCTGTGGAATTTTCTCTCAGTGGAATTTTCCCCATCTTTATTTTCTTAGGAGAGGTACTTAAAGGACAGCACCCATATTTGAGAAATTCAATATCACATAATTACGATCTTTTTCCTAATCTATGCCAAAGGAAAACAGAAATCTTTGAGGCAAACCTGAGGAAAGGAAAAATTCTTGGTGAAAGAAAATGGAAATACCTTAAGTGTGGGGATTCAATGAATATTATTTACTTGTGTATCATTTTGCATTCTATATTGCTACTTCCCTAGTTCTTAATAAACATGATTCTGAAATGTAAATTTTTGGGGAGTTGGGATGAAAAACCTTCAGCAAAATGGTGGCTTATAATTTCCTCCAAATGGACACAACTAGTTGCACACGGAGGCATTGTAGTTTCTGGAAAGTGCTGAATCCTGGTATTGCTTTACATAACATGATAAAGAAGTCCAGTGCGTAAATACTATTTTTTTTTTTTTTTCTGAAACTGCAGTCAACTTAACTTTTGAGACATAGTCTTAGGGCATATATACATGTTTAGACTTATATTTTTCTCTATATATTTCCCTGATATTTCTGTTCAGTAAGTATTTATTTATTTTTAAAATATTTTATTTATTTGAGAAAGAGAGAGAGAAACAGAGAGAGAGAGAGAGAGAGTGACAGCAAGCAGGAGTATCGACAGAGAGAGAGGGAGAAGCAGGCTTCCTATGGAGCAGGGAGCCCCACTTGGGGCTCGATCCCAGGGTCCTGGGATCATGACCTGAGCCGAAGGCAGATGCTTAACCCACTGAGCCACCCAGGAGGCCCTGTTCAGTAAACATTTAATAATATTTGTTGAGTAAATGAACCGTTTCTATCCCAGGGTAATTTAACTAGAACGATGACTCAGAAATTCAACATAGATCCCAATGCCAAAGACTCTTGGTATATAGTAGTACCTGAGAGAGTTACCCTAACAAGTGATTCCCAAATTTTGGTATACATAGGGTTGTAAAGCCATGCAGCCCAACTCCAACTGCAATCAGTCAGAGCCTCTGGGCATGGGACTTGTCTTTTTTAATAGTTTTCTAGGTGATTCTGATGCACTGTTTGATTTTAGAAATCACTATCGTCCTTGGCCAGGTGGCTAATTTCAAGAGATCTAAAAAGACCTCATGCTTCATAATGTGTCCTTCATCTACCTAAATTCTCCCCATGATCCCAACATCTCAAATTCTCATCTGACCACATTAAAGTGTAATTGGTCAGGGGCAGAATATCTAAGGTCAGAGATAGATGGCTGAGGGAGAGGTGGAAACAGGCCAGGGTCCAGGTGACTTTCTCCAGGACTAGCACTGCCCTTGGGATCTAGATAGGTTTCTGTGGCTCTGCGGATATGACAGAGAAATCGTCACCATTACTGGCCAGCACCAATCTCACCGGCCCAGAGGAGTCCCAGTACGTTAGAGGACTCAGTGGTCTGGAGGAAGATCATCTGTATTTAGGCTGAGCTGCTCAACCATGCTTGCCTTTTATTGGAAGTCTCCAAATTTGACTGGGCTGTGGGTAGAGGAGTGGTTCTTTAATTGGAAAAATTCTGAGGAAACTCTGTCTTTTTCTAGCTCTGTCTCCTTTGTCTTAATTCTTGAAGATGAAGGTGGGTTGGTAAGCTCTGAATTGACCCTGTGGTTAAGTGGGTGGTCTGTGAAACTGTGTGTGACAACTCTACACCTCTCATGCCTATAGCCCCAGATCACAGGTGAGTATGTGTTGTAGAAATGAGGATGGCATGTGTATTATTCACTGCACATTAAAAAGATCAACAAGTATTTGTCTTTTGAAGGAAATTAAAAAGAGAGAGAGAACATGTATACTTGAAAGAAAAAAATATCTGATTTCCTGTTAGTGTTGGATGGTAACTCAGAATCATCATTAGCTTTTTCTAATCGTCTAAGATGGTGATGAAATACTCATTTATCCTATTCCTCTTTGGCTCTCAGTTCTGTCATCACAGTGGAGATGGGAATTTGTCCACATAATGCTCTCGGGTCTATGCATATTGCTACAAGCTCTTGTGTGTACTATCCTGTGGGTGACCCTCTTGGATAGGAACAACACACAAAGGACTCCCATGAACAGCTCACTGAGGAAGCTAGCACCCCCATCTCTTCCTCTTATGTTTGGTTCCAACTATGATGAGAAGAAGCAATACAGCACAGCTCCTGGGGTCTACCGCCCAGGGCAAGTGTGGTGTTTTGGCATCAACATATTCTGCGAGACAGGCCAGCTTTCCCTATGACCGCAAAGTGAAGGGAAGAGGAATTATTTGGTGAGTTTCACTAGACAGTTTAAATACATTAATTTGTAGCACGTTTGGAGAGAAAGAATGTTAAAAGCAGACCAAGTGAATGAGTTTAAAATGGCTTTGTCAATAACTAACAAAACTGGAGGAGAGAAAAGGTGGCGATCATTGCTCAAACACGTTCTTCCTTCCCTCCAAGAAATGAGGTGTGGTATATGGAATCCATTGTAGCTAATTGTAAACAGGTGCATCTTAAACCCTTGATGCCAACCTGCTCAAACATGTTGGGATCCTTCTGCTTGCACAGGAGCTAATTGCGTGTGCATTCTGATTGGCGAGGGGACTGCAGCTGGTATCGCGGTGAGTGGAGTTAGTAAAGGAAGACGGATTGCATTTGTACTCATGTTTAGACTTGCAAGTCTTTCAGGGACAGATCTTTGATGGAGCTGTACATTTCTTTACTTCCCCTTCAACCATCAGGACTATGCTTCACACCCAGAGATACTTAATCAGGATATGAATGTATCACACTTAGCCATGAGACTGATGGGAACTGTTTTTATACTTCTAGCCACTGTTAGGTCTTAGGATTCTGATGCAAACAAACCACAAGATACCATTTTAGGCACCGGTCTGCTGATTGCCAACATGGATTTTTGCAAGATGACTGGCTTCGATTAACGTGTTGCCTCTTGTTATATTCCTTAACCTACTTTTTAATCTACATAATTTTCTGCCAATTTATTCCTTTTCATAGGGCCTATTAAATTGCCAGGGTTAAATTTCTGTAATTCACACACTCAATTCTCGGAAACTGTTGGTTAATTTCCTAACCTTGTGAACTTACACTCAACTGGGTAAGAGACACTTGTATAGGTTGATCAGCAGTGAACTGTGAAGCCCATGAAGTACAGCTGCAGGGCCATGCAGTTGCAAGGCAGACCTTAAAGGCCCTGAACCTATTTTTTGGGGGGAGGGGTCCTTCTGTGATGATTTTTAATTCTTATTTATTTTTTATTTATTTAAAGTTTCATTTCATTTTTTCAGTTAGGTGAGCCTGCTGATGGGTACTAAGGAGGGCACATATTGCAAGGAGCACTGGGTGTGGGTGCATAAACAATGAATTTTGGAATACTGAGCGTAATTTTGTATTGATGGCATTGTATTTCTACTTTCAAAATGAGGATCTTAAAATCTGTATCTGTTCCTGGATTAACTACTAGTATACTGCATAATTATTTTACTTTTATTAAGTAGGCTCCGCTCCCGGCATGGTGCCCAACACAGGGCTTGAATTTACAACCTTGAGATCAAGACTGGAGCTGAGATCAAGAGTCTGGCACTTAACTGACTGAGCCACCCAGGCATCCTAGTGTACTACCTTAAGACATTTAAGTCTTTAGTATGAGAGTCTCATGGCTAGTAAAACAAATAAATGCTTAACAAATAGGTGCTTAATTATATTAATCAATGATAAATAAAAATTAATGCTGATGATAAATAAATTATATGCCCAGCACTGTTTTTAAAAATAATTATTCTTTTCATAGCTTTACATTTTAGGTTTGAACACAAACATAGTACAGATGATTTCTGTATACTCTGCCCCAGTTTCCCCTAGTGTTAGTATTGTCACAGCCAATAAACCACTATTGACACATTATTCAGTAAGTCCATACTTTATGCACGTTTCCTTGGATTTACCTAGTACCCTCCCATCCAGAGCACCACATCATATTTAAATATCTATTTTTACACCGCTGTTGTCTATGACAGATTTTCAGATTTCCTTTGATTTTGATGACATTGATAGTTTTGAAGAGTACTGGTCAGGTATTTTTATAGACTGATAGAATTCATCTGATTCTTTTTTTTTTTTTCCTTCATGATGAGATTGGTGATATGAATTTTGGGGCAGAAGACTACAGAACTAAAGGGCCATTCGTATCAGATCATATCAAGGGTACACACTCTTAAAATGACCTATCACTTTTGATGTTGACCTGATTACCTGGCTGATGGGGTGTTTGTCTGGTTTCTCTACTGTAATATTACTGTAATATGACTGTAATACTGTAATATCCTCCCACCCCTACCCCCACTTTCCATAATGTATTCTTTGGAAACAAGCCCCTAAGTGAATCCCCTATGGGGAGTTACTTAGAATTTTTTATATTAGAGAGTTATCTATTCTCCACTTATTTATGTATTCAATCATTTATTCAGATAATTATGCAATCATGGATATTTGTTTATATTTCAGCTTATTCTGTTGTTTAAATTGTTGCATTGGCCATTGGCAGCTCTTTTGTTGGTTCTTGTATACCTGTTCTCATACCCCAATCATTGTGGCTTTTTGTTTTGTTGTTGTTGTCATTATTCAGCACATCATTATTTTCTGGCACTAAAAGATGCTCCTGGCCCATGTTGCATATTTCCTGACCCAGACCTAGAATCAGGCATTTCTAATAAGCTCCAGATGCTTTGGAAAATAGTACTAAATACCAAGACCTGGATGCTGGGTGTGCACGGTGCTACTGGGGTGTCCTGGCTTCTAACTCTCCCACTTGGCAGAATGAGGAAATATGAGTCTATGCTATTGCACATTTACACTCATACCTATAAATGCTATAAATATGAAGTCATTTTGCATCTTAGTAAACTAAACATGAGCCCAAGCTATGTCTCAAAGTTTCATCCATTACCATAGAGAATATTCTATCCTTCTTTTGATTCTTTATGATCAACAGTGAGAGAACTGGGTCCCAGTATCCACCATCCATTTACTTAATTGTCGTTTTAGGAACATATTTGTACACAGGTATGGTGGTTTCAGAAGTGGTAATGGATACCCTATGGGAAATAACGATTACCTAGAGAACAGTTCTCTACCTAGACAGTTTCTTTCGCCATTTGTCTTACAGTCACCACTCACTTCTAAAGTGAACTAGGTCAGCACCCCTTTTTTCCTCCTCTCCTTCTCTTAAGTTGTTTTATACATATTGCACATTTTATCCTGGGATTCCCCGACCTCATAAAGAGATTTACAAAAGCTTACATACATAAGTGTTCACTCTTTTTGTTATAAAATTCTACAGATTATGATAAATAGATAGGGTCATATATCTACCAATATAGTAATCTATAGAATACTTTTTCCACCTCACAATAATCCTGTACTTCACCTTTTGACTCTTTCCTGTCCCCAAATTGCTGGCAACATGGATCTGTATTCCAATCCTATGGCATTGCCTTTTCCAGAATGTCATATAAATGAAGCCATCAACTACATAGCATTTTCAAGCTAACTTCTTTCACTTAGCAGTATGCACGTAAGTTTCATCCATATCATTGTGTGGATTGATATGCATTCTTTTTTATCACTGAATAGTATCTCATTGTATGTTTGTATCACAGTTTGTTTATCTGCTCACCTGTTGAGGAACATGTTGGTCACTTCTATTTTGGGCAGTTATGGATAAAGTTTCTATAAAAATATGTGTAAGATTTCTTTTTTTTTTTTTTTGGACAAAATTTTCAATGCAGTAGGAGCACAATTGCTGAATTGTATGATAAGATATGTTTAGTTTTATGAAAAACTACCAAAAGATATACCAAAGTGGTTGTATCATTTGTATTTTTACCATTTATAAATTGGAGCTCTTGTTGCTCCACATCCTCACCAAGAATTGATGATGTTAGTATTTTGAGGTTTAACCATTTTAATATGTGTGTAATGGTATCTCGTTCTTGTTTTAATTTTCAGTTTCCTAATGAAAAATGATATTGAACATCTTTTCAATGCTTGTTTGCCATCTGCATATCTTCTTTGGTGACATGTTCAGTTATTTTGCCCATTTTTAATCTAGCTTATGTGTTTGTTTATTGCTGAGTTTGGCGAGCTCTTTGTATTTTTTGGACACCAGTCCTTTATCAGATATGTGTTTCACAAATATTTTCTCTTAGCCTATGGCTTGACTTATTATTCTCTTAATAGTATATTTTTCCAGCGAAAAAGATTTTAACGTTACTGAAGTTCAATTTATTAAATTTTTTCTTTCATGAACCAGCAGCTCTATTGGCTTTTCCTTCATGTATGTTGAAGCTCTTTTACTGAGTCTATAAATATTGTCCTGTTCTGTTGATGAACTGACAGCCTGAAGAACTTCCTTTATCATTTCTTGTAGTACAAATTTGCTGGTGATGAATTCTTTCAGCTTGTGTAGATCTTAAAAAATCTTTATTCAGCCTTTATTTTTGAAAGGGTCTCATCTCTTCCCTGGAATAGAATCCTATGTTGAAAGTTATTTGTTTCAGTATTTTAAATATGTTGCTCCACTGTCTTTGCTTATATTACTTTTGGCTAGAAATCTGTTTTCATATTATTTTTGGTCCTCATGTGACATGTCTTTTTAATTTTCCTTCTGGTTTCTTAAAAGATTTTCTCTTTATTATTGGTTTTGAGCAATTTGATGATAATGTTCCTTGCTTCAGTTTCTTCCTTTTTATTCCTTGAATTTTGTTGTGTTTCTAAAATTTATAATTTTCATCAAATTTGGGAAAAAAATTGAGTTATTTTTTTCAATTGTTTTTCTATTCCCATCCCTCCTCTTCAACTCTCTTTTCAGAAATTGTCCTGTAGCTCAATTATGCTCTATTTATTATTTTTTTAAAGATTTTATTTATTTATTTGATGACAGATATCACAAGTAGGCAGAGAGGAAGGCAGAGAGAGAGGAAGGGAAGCAGGCTCCCTGCTGAGCAGAGACCCCCCCCCCCCCCACTGAGGTGGGGCTCGATCCCAGGACCCCGGGATCATGACCTGAGCCGAAGGCAGAAGCTTTAACCCACTGAGCCACTCAGGCACCCCTATTCATTATTTTTTATTCTTTTTCTATTTTATGGTTCATTTTTGATATATTCTATTTCTGCTTTCAAGTTCACTAATGTTTTCTTCAACAATGTCTTTTCTGCCATTAAAGCCACCCAGTATTTTTCATTTTAGGCATTATAGTTTTCATGTATAACATTTTGATTTTTAATATTTTATATCTTCCATATTTCTACTTAACTTTTTGAACATGGGAAATATAGTTATATTAACTGTTTTAATGTCTTTGCTAATTTTAATATCTGTGTCAGTTGTCGGTTTTGATTTATTGATTTTCCTCCTCATTATGGGTTATATTTTCCTGCTTCTTAGTGTGCTTGCTAATTTAATTTAATGTTGTGGCAGACATGATAATTTTATCCTATTGGATTTCATGTACTGCCTTTAAGATTTGGTAGGTGGGAGGCAGTACTCACTCTTGGGCTATGAAGTTAAAATCCCATTAAAACCCAAGTTAACTCTGCCTATGGAGTTAAAACCCTTCTGAGTACTCTATCCAACGCCTGGTGAGTCATGATTTTTTCCACTCTGGCTGGTGGGAACAGACCCTATTCCCAGCATGGTGTGAAAGCTGGATACTCTTACTTCTGTTTCTTTCAGATACTATTTCCCCCAGCCATGCTGCAATGATCAGTACTGAACTGAATACATGAGAGGGACCATCTGTAGATTCACAGAGTTTTCTCTCCTCTCTACTTCTGTCAATGCTAGCTTTCTTGATCTCTGTGGAGTCTCAGCTTCATCTTTTCAACTCAAGTGTCTGCAAGCCTTTGCTTGGGTTCCCCTCCCCTGTGCCATGGCCAGGAGCTCCCCTGAGGTGGTCAGCTGAGGAATCTCAGGGTTCTCCCGGTCTGTTTCTCATCTCTTGAGGTTACTTTACTTTTTTGTCCTGGTATCAGTGTCTTGAAAATCTTTATTTTATGTATTTTGTGTGTCTTTTTAAGTTCAGTTTTAGCCAGGATGGTAAAAATGCTCCTGTTACTCTATCTAGGTTGGAAGCAGAAGTTCAAAAGGCAGTACTGCAATTGTTTTACCTCCACTGTTTTATTTAATCCTTACAACAATTTTATGACATAGGAACAATTGTTATTCCCAATTTTTAGCAGAGAAAACTGATGCCCTGCTATGTTATATAGTCATTCAACACTTAATTAGTTGACTAACCAATCAATGAACAGACAAAATAAACTTATATTGAAATGGTTGTGCCAAAATGAGGGGCTCTTACTCTTCTTTAAGGTCAGGTAACCATTGGATAGTATAAAGGAGGAACAGTCCTTTCTCTGCAGAAAAATTCACATATAAACTTTTATAACACAAAACACATGGTTTGCTTTACAATCCCAGAAGATTCAAGATTCACTGCAATCTGTCTATATCAGGGATCCACTACTTCTCTGTTCATAAAAAATGAACAGACAGTAACTTTCCTACTTGGTCAGGCTAACATTTATATTAAAAAAATACAGAAGAAGAAAAAACATGTGGACCTGAATCATTCATAGCATGATTAGAAACCATATCATAAAATAGTTTACTTCACCTGATGTAGTCCATAACTTTTATCATATTTTGATGGATGAGTTGAATCTTGGAGTCTATTTAGGTAACCAAAAAAGGCCAAATTATTTAGCATTTTTTACAGTAAGATTTAATGTAATTAAGCCAAAAAGCCAAATTTAAAACTCAAATGATTATCCAGAAAGTTTTAGCAGGTACAGTTTCAGAGAAATTTTTTTAAGCTGCAAAATGATCATATTTTATGTACATTTGTAGCCAACTTTTCAATCCATGCTTAGAAAAAGGGTGTGGTGTGATCCAATAAGCACAACATGCTCATTCAGTCAAAATACACCATATTCCTATTTTCCCCCTACATCTTGCTCAGCTTTGTTTTCTTTCCTTTCCTTTTGAATCTTATGATTTATTGCTTAATTTTGATCTTGACATTTTAGCTATGTCTGAACCGAGTCTTTCATGGGAAATTAAAAGTGAATCTCATTGCCAGGGTAGTAGTCACAGAGCTTTATCTAGGAACAAGTTGCTGTTAACTGTTATGGAAATGACATCAGAGAGAATGCACTTTTATTCACATCCCGAAGACTCAAAGTAAAATGATTATATAAAGCTGGATGACCCTTTGGGTGTCTATACAATACTCTAGCAGCTGGGGCTTCTTGGGTTTACATTTCCTTTACATCAAAGGCATATCAAAACACATAATGATGTCCTCTGGAGTAGATAGTTGTTCTTTGATAAATGCGTGTGATGTGTCCTGAAGCCCCCTGGACTCATGTCGTTGGTCATTATAAAGATAACTTAGGATTTCAGTGTGGTTTTATGTAAAGAAAATAATATTAGAGCATTATGGAAAGTAATTAAAGTTACATTAGAATATAACAACTTTTTTCCATTAAAGCTGTCAAATGCTGTGGAGTAGCCCTTATTCCAAGCAGGGGAAGCACTGTTTTTTGTAACTCTGATTTATTATGTAACAGTAGACCTTGATCTACTCATTGTTCAGTTCACTTTTGTTTGTTTCTCTGTTAGTGTCAACTTACAGATACTCCCAGGAAGACATAGGCTCAAGACTTACAATGCGTTGAAGGGTAAAACTTAGAAGCAAGATGCATCAGAATAATGACTTTCAGTGCTTTTTTCTCTTGCTGTTAAATTAGCAAAGCACACAACCAATTTCTCAGGTTGCTTTTGTGGTTGGGGATAAGTATAAAGCCTATATGGCATATCTAAACAATAAAACACTTATTTAAATGAGTGTTTTCTTGTTCTCTTGACTTACAATGGGCCAGATTCTGGAAAGGCTTGAGCTGGCAGCTAGATCTCTGATATGTTCATGATATCCATGGGTTGGTGATGAACCTCTTGGCCTACACTAATCCTTGACATGCACGCCCTATTGCCTTATCAAACATACAGCAACCAGCTGTCTTTTGTCACTGAGATAGTGTTCTTTGACAACCAGCGAGACAGTTTCAGTCAGAAAGCAATCAGCAGTTTTTCTAACAACAACAGCAACAATAACAACAACAACAACAATGAGAAAAAGCAAAAGAAGAACTTCTATTGTTTCACTAACTGTTACAAATCAGGAACATTTCTATGTCAGAAGCAGGATATACAAAAAATATACAGTGATGCCTAGCCTGGCTCCTCAGGGGATGGGCTCTCATCACTGCATTATGGAACATGGCTCTAGACAACCCAGTGACCTCACAGATTTCTCTGGAAATAGAACATTTCATCTGTAAATATGAAAATGGTGACAGAGGTATAGATGCTGAAGGGAATCTGAAGATTTGAAAAAAAGGAAAAGAAACAATTACAAAGAACAGGTAAGAAGCTAAAAGTGTTGACTTCTTGCTCCATTCCTGGCGTGGAATGTTGGGAATGACCATACAATGTTGTTCTAATCATGTCTTGTTTGGATGTGACAAGAAGTGCTATGTGAGGCTGTGATTGAGGACATTTAGTGGCTTCTGTGTTTTATGTCATCTCCTCTTCTCCTCATTCCTGCATCCATGATGTCTGCATTCATGACTCTTTAATGAGATGGCCTTGGCCAACCATATTTGTACTTTAAGTTTTTTTTTCCTTATTTTTCTTAAACAAAGGACATAAATACATGGATGAAGTACTTTCAAACCCATTCCTGGGTTTTCTACTGAAATCCAGATAATTTTCATTTTCAGAATGCTGAAATGATATTCATTTGGTGTTGGGCTAATGAGTTATTTGAGTTCCACTATAGCCATTCCATAGTATCCACACGAGCCACCTCTGACAAGCTTCCTGAAGACTTTGTTTTTTTGGCAGAAAAGGTAGGTTTTCATCTCTGACTGTCTCACAAATCTAACTGGGTCCAGGAGTTTATTTTCCTTGCTTTCTTTCCACCTCCCACTCTTTCATTCAGGCTCTTAAAGACAAACTTTGAATGTGATTAATGATGGCAGGGATTAGGAACGTAAAGTTCAAGTGCTGAATTGTTTATTTGTTTAAGAGAGTTGTTTTCTGGCTGTTTCTTTATGCAACCATATGCTCACATGAAAAGCTCTATTCTGTTGTTGGCTGTAAGAATACTGCCCCAAATTGCTCATTATAAAGAGAGGCTGGGGAAAAGTTCACTTTTCTAAGTAATTTCTTTCCATCTTTTGGGTTATTCTTTTTTCATCATTTACAGGGAAAGAGATGCCTCTTTTGTGAGGTTTATATCAATTTCAGGAAACCTTCCAGAGACTGGAATCTGATTGCTGGTTGGAACATATAATTGGATCAGTGGAGGCTCTCAATGAAGCTCAAAGCAAGTGAAAATGTTTTCAGTATATGCTTATTATATCACAAGATGCATCTGGAAAGGGAAGAAGGCCTAGAGCATTTAGGTTTATTTTTGAATTTTGTGCCTTGGTGGGTACCTCATTTCCCATATCAGAAATATATAACTTCTCCCCTAAGACTTATCGTCATTCTCCAGAGAAATATTTCAGATTACCAGGTTATAGTTCTTTCCTCTCAGAAGGGAAAACTGAGACTAGCACTCTTTCCCCAGGAGGTAAAATGCCACCAGTTTTCTGACATAGGCCATGATGCTACACTTCTAAGTCCCGTGCTGGAGCTGGGAGAGACTGCATGGCATGCAAGGCCAAACAGGTGTCTCAGCATTGTTTCAAGATGAGTGACCTTTGTACTGGAATGAGGAATTCACATTTCATTTGTAGTTCTGGAAGGCAGAGAAGCTCTCTGTTGCTTCAACTAGGTTTCCAGAAGCTTGAATGGGGTCAGATCACTGCCTCAATTACCTGTTTAGCTCCAGAACAGAGAGATTTTATATAGTATGTGTCTGGATTTAGTATGTCCACATTTGAAACAAAGGATTTCATTTCAGGTTTCATTCAATTTACTCCTATGTTTGCCTCATCTGTTGTCTTGGTTAACACTGTTGTGAGGATTGGCCTCTGCAGGGTGCTGTGCGCCTGCCCTGGGCAACAGGCATTCCCATCTAACTCAGAAGTTTTCAGCTGGAGGGTGAAGTCCCTCTAAACACCACCTCTGCACTTCATTACTTCCCTGCCATATGATGGCAGCATTTTTTTGGGAAAGGAAATAACGTTCTCTTCATTACTTTAAGTTTTTTCTTTCATGTTCAACATGGTGATGATATTAACTTCAGTTTTGCTAAAGTTTGATCCTTCGTTTTCTCCAATGAAAATGTGTTATAATTGGAAATAAAGTGATTTCTTCTCAGTTTACCTTTCTTTTGAGAGGAGGGACTGTGGAATTTTTCAGTTATTCATTTATTTAGTCCACTTTAAATCTTTACTCTTCTTACGTCTTCCACAATGATTGCTGATGAACTGCAGGAAAAAAAAAAAAAAACCATGAAACTTTTAACATTAAATTTCTGAGATTTTTCTCCCTAACACTTAAAAAATTAAGGATTGTTACTTTTTATGGGTTGATTGCCAAATGGTTCTTTAAAATTATAGCACTTGCTTCCTGTTTTTAAGGGTTATCTGAGATCTACTACTCAAATATAGACTAGTTAGAAAACACAGTGCTTAAATTAGAATGCACGGAGGTGCAGCAACAGTTCTGTCCTAGGGCAGGTGTCAGGGTCCATGTGTGTCAACACGGCTACTTAACCACTGCACGGTCCAAGTTCACACAGGCACCCACACTTGTGACCAAGGACCCCAGCCCCACATCACTTTATGCTTAGCCCTGAAATCTACAGGCTTCATCTGGTGAGGTCTGGGGATTTCCTAGTAGGTGGGTGATTGCCCTACTTCTGTTAGACTTTTTCTTGTCCCTGTAGACGGAAAGGGAAAAACACTGATGTTCCCTCCACCTGTTTCTTTGACACCATCTTTCCTTGAGCTAGACGTATTATTAAGTATTCTTTCTATGCTACATTTTCTGCAGGAACCTCCCAACTGTTTAACTGCATCACTTTTCCTTTGCAGGGACAGAGGCACATTTCATATACCAATTGCAGTAATTCCTCTGAATATGATTGTTGACTTAGTTTGTTGTGCTGACAATGCCAGAGATTTACGGGGGCGGGGGGGGGGAGCAGTAGCAATGCAGAATGGATACTTGGCCTATAGTTCTGTGAACAATAATAAGTAAAATTGGTATATATTAATCTCTCCTAGTATCCAGATGCCAGCTGTTTACTTTCCTTTATTCAGTACTAAAAACACCAACATGATAACAATATTAATGACTGGATCATTATTTGAGGTGGTTTTCCTCAGAGCTGCTAGCAATGCTTCTGGTCAGCAATGTAAGCAGGCAGAAATTCATCTGCAGTGGGCACGTTTAACTACCTGTCCCTGGCTCATCCCCAAAGCTCTTCTTCTTTACTTTAAGGACAAAATGTACCCAGGCTATGCATGTGTGCATGTGGCTGGCTTTTCACTTAGGATGCCCTCTTCCTTCTCATCCCTAAAGTCAGGAGCTCAGCCTGCCCCAGTGCTGGCTGATTCCTCCACAGTTTGTAGTCATGGTGTATTTACTGAGCCATTTCCCTTCAATTAGCTATATATCATCCGTTTGGATAACTTATTCTAGAAGAATGCTTGTTGAATAAGTTAATTAGTCTATATTACAATATGTTCCGCATGGCTATGTGTTGTCATGATAAGCCATCAACATTGGGATTTCTCATCTGACTCTGAGAGACGGTATGTGGCTGGAGAAAGTCGGCAGTGGCTATTTTGCATATCCCAGCATGACAGTGTTCCTGGGAACAGGACTGGCTGACCACCCACTCTGCCTCTTGGGCGCTAAGGGACCTGATAAGTTGGCTCAGTGGTGAGATCTTTACTTACTTTCATGACTTTAGAATCTAGCAATGAAATTTTTGTATACAAATCTGTGCTTCTCTCTCCTCCTTCATTTTTGACTGGAAGTCTCAGGGCACAAGGCCCACCTCCAATAAACTAACACCTGTTTTCTGAGGACTGGACACCCAAGCTGGTTGCAACCTGCGTGAGTGATAAAAGCTCTCTCTCCATAGCACTGCTTTGCATTCCATCTTGTAGACATGGATGCCCAGTGACCTGAGTCATGCCCAGGAGCTGGCTTCCATTCTCTGCCCATCCAGGAGGAGGATGCATTTCCTTTTGTTTGCATCCTTCTCACCTGCAGGCCATACTTGCTGTCTCACAGATCAACAGCTCAGCGTGACTTTGTGCCCAGACACACAATTGCTGGGAGGTTTGCATAAAAGAGTTAGGAAATCCTTGTCATTCCTGATCACTATTAAGCAATCAATTTCCCTGGAAACCTACTTATGTTGGACCAGATAAGCTGTCAGCACTCTGAGTGGCCTTTCACTGATGTGTACCGCCTCTTCCCCTGTTTACTTAAAACCTGCCTCACGGTCAGATTCTGTCAGGCCCAGTGGGTTCACGGGTTATCTCCAGCCCACAAGTTAGTTCTCCTTCAGGTGCATCACTGAAAGAAATAATTATAAGAATATACTAAAGGATGTGCAGACTGACTCACTCTGATAGCCAAAAGTGAAAAGAGAAGTCTGCATTGTAGTGTAATGTAGCCGTGTGAAGTGCAGAGGGAGACGGTTCTCTGCTTGGCCCCAGGGGCTGGCTTTCTTCTCACAGATAGAGATGGAGAGCAATTAGAGTCTGGAAGTATAAGCAAGCCAATCTGTTGTGTTTATACAGAGAGGTTCCCCCTAAGTGAGGCAGAAGCAGAGACACAAGTAATGAGCACATGTGTTTGGAAAGAGTATAAGGTACTTATAAATATTATAGTGGCGTCGCTATAGTTAAAGGTCTGGCAGCATTTCCATTATAAACTCTCATTGTCAGGGGTTTAAAACTCTGCTGTAAAAATTCCAGGCTGCAACTTGGCATTGCAGGATAGCCTGGGAAAAAAGCTTTCATCCTTGACCCCATGCAGGTTTTTCTTGATGTTCCCAGGCAGCCCTGCTTATGTCCCTTCACCTCTGATCCTGTTTGCATCTACTAGGGGAGCAAACAGGCAGGTCTAGAGCCCACATGGCAATGTATGATCTTTTGATTATTGGAAAGGGGACATCTGATAAGAAGCGCCCACACATTCATTGACCTCTTATTGTGTATGAAACCTGATCTGCATAAGATGCTTTCTAAGGGCCATATATCAGTGGACATGCAAATAAGGTTAGAAAAACGCAATTAAAATAAAAATACTAATATTAAAAAGTTTAACATTTTACATAGCTAGTTTTAGGACAATCTTTAGGATCATTAGTGATTTGCAAGAGAAATCTCATCAAGGCTGCTATCCCATGAGACTATGCTTACCAAAGAAATCCCTATGCTTTATCTTTGATCAATAAAGTGAACGGTCAAAACAAAACTGACTAGCGAATTTGGCATTGAGTTACATGAAGACCATTAGAATACAAGTAGAGAGTTTCCAGAATTAATCTGAAAACAATCTGAGATTAATAACTTTTGCGTGATAATTTTCCCCCTGTCATTTAATGCTAGCGGCATGTGAGAAATCTAATCAACAAATGCCCATTGTCTGAACTGAAGATGACTGTGACACTGAGCACATTCGTGGTTCTCCAGTGACCAGCCATGCTCTGCATGAGGTAGGGTTTGCCTTGTTTCCAGGTGATGGATATCATGGACTACTGCAATGATGCAGCTCTCTGCAGGGCATCAGGCTCTTGCCCTCTGTGAGCTTTCCTGTTCAATGCCATCTCATCTAGTCCTAATAACTTCTGTTCTCTTATCATTAAGTTATCCCATTTTGCTACATGCCTGTAGTAACTACAAATGACTCTGTTTTCCTTGAGTATCAGGCTAACGTGAGCTGTGTCACCAGAGTTATCCTGAGTGGTTAAGGAAGAAAAAAGATTCTTAAGACAATACATCAGGGAGCTTAACAGAGCCTAAAAAATGTGCCAAGGAGTTTGTAGAGCTTAGAAATTTTAAATTAAAACAAAAAAGAAGGAGAAGGAGGAGGAGGAGAGGAAGAGGAGGGGAGAAAGAAGAAGGAGGAGGAAGAGGTGAAGAGGAAAAATGATAAATTGAAGGCCATGCAAAATCTGGACAGGTGCTTTGTCCAGAAGCTGAGAATTCCTTTCATGCATTCATTTGCCATAATAAGAAAGAGCAAATCACAAATTAAAGAAAAACATCTTCGTTCTGATCCCAGTCATAAATTCACATTTGGTCTTAAATGAACAGAATTACTCTATCATTTCTACACTGGTAGAATCAATCTGTATCAAAGGGAAAATTGCTAGCAATCACATTGCCATTTATTCAATTTTGTCAAAAACGGGGTTTAATTGATATATAGGAGACAGACTTCACTCCCTAAGAAAGAAATACAGTGTGAAAACTGATACTTCAAAATCAGCTGGGCCCACAATACAAAAAAGTAAACAAACAAACAAACAAACAAAAAGTAACAGTGCTTGAGTTACACATAGTCCAGCTTGGATTTTCAGGCTTGCCCTCAAATGCCTCAGCTCTAGTTTAGATCCTAGAAAATATGGAATGAAGACTGGGGATTCTGTTTTCATTTCAGATTTACCTTTCTCCCAGTGGCTCAGATTTTGGGGGAGCATGTACACCAGCTAAATTCAAAATATCAGTAGTAAAACTCAAAGCTCCCTTCTGGGGAGGGGTATGATAGTCATATAAATTAGAATATTTTAAAGTAAATTAAATACATTGAAACATTTCTTATCCCATCAGGAACAATGTTTTTTGGAACTATGAGTCCATCAGTTGACCATAGGTTTTGTTTTGTTTTGTTTTGTTTTGTTTTGGAGACCAAGCGGGAAATCTGTGCTGTGTGGGGTGTCTCCTTTGATTGCAGCCTCTACTGTTTTGGATGTTTCCTTTTCCTTCTCTCCATTCTTCACCTCTATTCATCAATTTAAGGAACTCTAGGTGACAGGACACATTACCACCATTACTTACAAGTGAGTGACAACACCGTGCCAGGCTTGCCTTTATGTAATGTTGTGGGTCTGGTTCCTGAAGAACACTGCTGGATAGACAGCACTGATTTGGAAATATCCCATTACTCTCCATATTTCACAGTTAGAAACTGGTGGTGAAATTTGTTTTCCCATTTTACTGAGTTTTCTTCAAGAGGGACATTTGAAATCTATTATTTTATCTTTAAATATTAACAATTTGTATTAGCTCCTTGCAACCAATACTAATTTTTCCCAGATTAAACCCAACACACACACACACACACACACACACACACACACACACACACACACACACTACTTATCAGAGGAACCATAGAACATATACAGCTCTTTTCATGAGCCAAAAGATCAATGTAGCTTTCACATAACACCTGGGTCAATGTTTCCTTTTATTGGATTTGCTGATTAAAACTACTTGAGCTCTGTCACTATTTGTTTCTTCTTCTGTCCAGCTTTAATCCTAAAGTGCCTCAGAGCCTCCAGCCACCAGCAGTAGAGAAGATCCACTTAGAATGGTTATTGGTACATTTTTTTCCCCAAGGTAAATAAACAAATTGGGGATAGGTTGGGTAGCTTTATCATTGGGTAAAATTTTAGTAGTCACACATCTGTGGATGGTCACGAGTAATAATTTATCTCTGGGTAGGATTAAAGGAAGCCCTCTTGCTTCCAAGTAGAACTATTCAAGTTCAGGAGTGAATAAAATTCCATGATTTTCACACAAAAGCCGGGAGCATGAGGCAAGAGTAAAGCCGGGTGTCCTATTCTTGATCAGAGGGGCTCTCAGGTATCAGATTCCCACAATGCTTTCTTCTAAATTCAATAATTTGTACTGCTACTGCACAACACATTCATGTTTTACTTTAATAGAGAACTGACCCATAATTCCATAACATAGAAAAACTCTTGTTCCAGGAAGGTATGCCTTGTTTATCCCAAACTACCAAGTCCCCAAGGGGTGCTTTGCCTACTAGAGACCTCCAGGGTTGTAAGATGAAGGTCCGACCCCCAGCCTGGCAGGCAACAACCTGCTGCTTCAGTTGAGTTGATTGGAGTTGTTTTAACCAAAAGAAGAAAAGGGTAAGGTTGGGTGACAAAATAATTTGTATTTTTACAGGAAACAGATTAAAAGAGGTAGAAAAACTAATATAAAATTAAAACAGATAGGGATGCCGGGTGGCTCAGTGAGTTAAAGCCTCTGTCTTCAGCTCGGGTCATGATCCCAGGGTCCTGGGATCGAGCCCTGCATAGGGCTCTCTGCTCAGCAGGGAGCCTGCTTCCTCCTCTCTCCCTCTGCCTGCCTCTCTGCCTACTTGAGATCTCTGTCTGTCGAATAAACAAAATCTTTAAAAAAAAAAAAATTAAAACAGACCATTCAAAAAAATCCTGGCAGATTCTTCAAACTTAGAAACTAAAAACAAAAGGATGCAAATGGTATTTTAAACATATTTAAACATACAAATGGTCTGTTCTTACAGAGAGGCTTTTCTGAGGTCTGTTCTAATGTTAGAATTTTAAGATAGGTTTCAGTTAAATATTTTCTCCAGAAGGAAAAAAAAATAGTTTTCTTATATTAGGGCCACATAGGAGATCATATTTTTTTGTGGTTTGGAGACATAACTATTGTTACATTAGTAATGATGGAAAAGTACACTTTTCTTACAAAAATCATAAAAGTTGGACAATTGCCAACTACCTGTTGGTTGAGAAAGGAAATTAATCTTCAGGGCTCACTTCCTTTCACTGGTGTTGTTTTCTACAGAAATAGAGAATAATACTTCCCACAGTGCCACTCCTCTGCTGTCAGAGCTGGAAATGTTCATAGTCCAGGACAGAAAAAGAAAAAAAAAAAAGATGATACACTGTTTGTTGATTTCTCCCTCATCATCAAATGGTCGCTGGCCAGAAGCCAGCCCTTGACAACTAACAATGAAATAGGAAATGGCCTGTGGTAAATATTCCCTTCAATGCCCTGTTCTGACAACAACACTGGTCAGGAAGAGATGAAGATACCCAAATGACTAATGTGTGTAATCTAAAATGCTTTGAGTTTGTCTGGGGAACTCCATAAAAAAAGAAAACAAACAAACAAACAAACAAAAAGATCCCTACTATTTTCTTCTCATATTCATCATCAAGAAGAAGAAAGATAACAAATGATGGCACAGAGTGGAAAAAAGTGCACCCTTGTGCACTGTTGGTGGGACCGTGAAGTAGTGTAACACTCAGGAAAACACCATGGAGAACCCTCAAAAATTTAAAAATAGAGTTACCATATGATCCACCAATTCCACATGTGGGAATATTTTTAAAGGAAAAAAAATTCCAAAAGATAAATATATTCTTATGTTTATAGTAACATTTACAACAACATAGACATGGAAGAGACCTAAGTGTCCATTAATAAATGAAAGGATAAAGAAAATGTGGTGTGTAACTATACTGGAATATTACACAGCCATAAAAAAGGATGGGAGCTTGCAAATTGAGGCAAATGGATGGACCTAGAGGGCATTATGAAGAGCAAAGTAAGTCAGATTGAGACAAATATCATATGATTCTAATAAAAATGGAATCTAAAAAAATGCATAAACAAACAAAAAGCAGAATCAGAACTATAAATACAGAGAACAAACTGTTGCTTGCCAGAAGGGAGGAAGGAGGTTGGTGATGGAGAGAGGGAAATACAGGCCTTCAGTTATGGAATGAGAAAGTCATGAGAATTAAAAGTGGAGCATAAAAAAATAGTGATATTGTTATAGCGATGAAATGGGACAGATGGCAGCTATGTTTGTGGTGAATATAGCATAATGCATAAACTTGTCAAATCATCTGGAACTAATGTAACATTGTGTGTCACTTATACTAAAACAAATCATCCAAGTCATTAATAAGGATATTAGAATGAAATCATAATAAAAATCACAGTAAAATATTTTAAAAAAATATAAAAACACTTGTGAAAGTAATTGAAGAAGACACAAAAAAGATGGAAAACGATTCCATGCTCATGGGTCAGAAGAATAAACATTGTTAAAGTGTCTATACTTCCTAGAGCATCACTTCTCAGCCCTTTGGCTAAGATCAAGTGTATACTGCCTAGAGCAATCTATACTTTCAGTGTCATCTTAATCAAAATCCCACTGGAATTTTTGAAAACCTGGAACAAACAATCTTAAAATTTGTATGGAATCAGAAGAGACCCCGGATTGCTGAGGAAATGTTGAAAAAGAAAAACAAACCTGAGGGCATCACATTGCTTGATTTCAACCTTTACCAAGACAGCATGGTACTGACACAGAAACAGACACATAGACCATTGGAACAGAGTAGAGAGCCCAGACATGGACATGCACATCTATGGTCGAATAATCTTTGACAAAGCAGAAAAAAAATATACAATGGAAAAAAGAGTCTCTTCAATAAATGATGCTGGGAAAATTGGACAGCTATGTGTAGAAGAATGAAACTCGACCATTCTCTTACACCATACACAAAAGTAAACTCGAAATGGATAAAAGACCTCAATGTGAGGCAGGAATCTATCAAAATCCTAGACAAGAATGTAGGCAATAACTTCTTTGACATAGACCACAGCAACTTCTTTCAAGACACGTCTCCAAAGGCAAAGGAAACAAAAGTGAAAATGAACTTTTGGGACTTCAAAAGCTCCTGCGCAGCAAAGGAAATAGTCAACAAAACAAAGAGACAACCCACAGAATGGGAGAAGATAGTCGCAAATGACAGTACAAACAAAGGGCTGATATCTAAGATCTATAAAGAACTCCTCAAACTCAACGCACACAAAACAGATCATCATGTCAAAAATGGGCAGAAGACATGAACAGACACCTCTCTAATGAAGACATACAAATGTCTAACAGACACATGAAAAAGTGTTCATCATCATTAGCCATCAGGGAGATTCAAGTCAAAACCACATTGAGATACCACCTTATACCAGTTAGAATGGCCAAAATTAACAAGACAGTGAACAACATGTGTTGGAGAGGATGTGGAGAAAGGGGAACCCTCTTACACTGTTGGTGGGAATGCAAGTTGGTACAGCCAATTTGGAGAACAATGTGGAGATTCCTTAATAAATTAAAAATAGAGCTTCCCTATGACCCTGCAATTGCACTACTGAGTATTTAACCCAGTGATACAGTTGTAGTGAAAAGAAGGGCCATCTGTACCCCAATGTTCATAACAGCAATGACCACAGTTGCCAAACTGCGGAAAGAACCAAGACGTCCTTCAATGGACAAATGGATAAAGAAGATTTGGTCCATATATACAATGGAGTATTTTGCCTCCATCAGAAAGGATGAATACCCAACTTTTGTATCAACATGGATGGAGCTGGAAGAAATTATGCTGAGTGAAATAAGTCAAGCAGAGAGAGTCAATTATCATATGGTTTCACTTACTTGGGGAGCATAAGAAATAACATGAAGGACATTGGGAGATGGAGAGAAGAAGTGAGTTGGGGGAAATTGTAGGGGGAGATGAACCATGAGAGAATGTGGATTTTGATAAACAACCTGAGGGTTTTGGAGGGGAGAGGCAGGGAAGTTGGGTGAGTCTGGTTGGCAGTATTATGGAGGGCACATATTGCATGGAGCACTGGC
Source organism: Mustela nivalis (assembly GCF_964662115.1). Taxonomy (NCBI): domain Eukaryota; kingdom Metazoa; phylum Chordata; class Mammalia; order Carnivora; family Mustelidae; genus Mustela; species Mustela nivalis. The sequence continues at coordinate 89,828,689 of NC_139021.1, read as the reverse complement.
TGTGATGCATAAATAATGAATTCTGGAACATTGAAAAGAAATAAAATAAAATTTAATTTAATTTAAAAAAGAAATATGAATAAAGTAACAATAATAAAAATACAATATAAAAATAAAAATAAAATAAAACACCAAACTTAGAGAAAAATATATCAGAATTGTGCTTTACCAGAATTGGGGGATGCAGGTAAGAGGAAGATTATTGGGAACTATGATTATTAAGATGGTCAAAATGTACAAGCTTCCATGTATAAGATAAACAAGTACTAAGAATGTAATCCACAACTTGCTGACACTGCTCTATTGTATACCCAAAGGTTGTTAAGAGGGTAAATCCTAAGAGTTCACATTACAAGCAGAAATTTTTTTCCCTTTTTCTTTGAAGAAAAAAAAAATTGTTATCTGTACAAGAAGATAGATGTTAGCTGAACCTATTGTGATAATCATTTCACCATATATGTAAATCGAACCATCATACTATATGCCTTAAAATTAGCAATGATGTATGCTAATTATTTATCACTTAAACTGGAAAAATTGATAACAGAATTTAAAACATGATCACTACCTTAAAATGAACAAAATTACATACAATCTCAACATCTTATAAATTTTGAAAAACTTTCTCTAATGTCAGATATTAAGTTCTGAAGACAAAAAAATAATAAAATAGCTTAATGTTAGAGAAAGATTACATAAATAAATGTCATCCAATATATGATGGATATGGAAGGCTTAGGAAGAGATAAAGTGGTGTCTAGTGTAATATTAACTTACCATTACATGGTTGCCATCCTAAGTGGTGCCCCTTGGAGTCTGTGAGGACGGTCAGTATGAAAATCACTTAACATTAAGACAAATGTACAATATTATCAGTAAGCTTCTGTCCATCCCAAACTTTCTTTCATTATGGTATTTATGATTGTTTATTAAAAAAATTAATTATTAAATGTACTTACTCAAGCTCAGAGCCTTTACATTTTTGGGTGTATGTTAAATACTGCCACATGATTTGCATGGTTTTGTCTATCTGACATATTACATCCTAGAGTTATATTCTAGAGTCACATTCATTGACTGGGTACTTCTTTTCTGTATAGTTTTAATCTGTATAATTTATATTTTAGAGTTGAAGACCTTTTCACCTCCATAAATATATCAGTGATATTAAGTATCTCTGATATATATATATAAATATATCTCTCCCTGATATGAGGAAGTGGTGATGCAACATGGGGGCTTAAGTGGGTAGGAGAAGAATCAATGAAACAAGATGGGATTGGGAGGGAGACAAACCATAAGTGACTCTTAATCTCACAAAACAAACTGAGGGTTGCTGGGGGGAGGGGGTTTGGGAGAAGGGGGTGGGATTATGGACATTGGGGAGGGTATATGCTTTGGTGAGTGCTGTGAAGTGTGTAAACCTGGTGATTCACAGACCTGTACCCCTGGGGATAAAAATATATGTTTATAAAAAATAAAAAATTAAAAACAAACAAACAAAAAAAAAAAACAAAAAAAAATATAAATATATCTAATATATATGTTATAACTTCTTAAAGTGGGTACACAGATACTATGTTCTTACTTATAGATGTTGAAATCTACTTAATATTTTAAAAATTCACACAGTACTAAATATTAACTACCATCAAATATATAATGGGAAAATAATTAATATCTTGGCTATTAATATACTGTGTGAAGCAAGCGCTTCTTGAACTTTGTCAGAGCAACAAAGTACATTTTCTGACTCTCAGCCTCCTACCTTCACATTTTATAGATCTGTGAATAGTAAAAGTGAAGAAATGAAAACAAGTTAATTAGCTTTCATTTTTGCTGGCTGATTGCCTGTGCTCTTCGTTGCTTTTCTGAAATTCTGATGGAAAGAATCCTGTGACTTAATCTGCATAACTGAAAGCTAGTATAAAATCTGTGACAATTATTTATCAAATTTGTTAAAAGTGGCAGAGGAGCTAGAGTCAGATGTCCTTTACCCTTTAAAGTTTTTAGAAAATCTTTCAAGTTCTTAAACTCCCACATGGAAGAATAAACCACCAAGCCACTTTACCTCTTCAGATTCTACCCTCAGGCTGGAAGGAGTTGGAGCTTCTGCATCTGGACCTGTCATGAGGTTTTTCCCATTTCCTACCCTACAGAGTCCTTGTATCTCTGCTCCTTCATGGTTATGACTGAAGAAGACACACTCTTCCCAGTTTTAGGAAGAGTACTTGCTTTTCTTCTAGAACATTTAGAAAGTATGGTCAAGTTAGACTTGATTTAGCTCTCAAATGTTACTCTAGATTAGGCAGAGGATTTGAATATGGAAACAGATTTAGGATTGGGGAGTGTGAGGTTGGTGCTGGTTATTCCTTTGGAGGAATGAGAAGTCTTTGATGTGAGAATTAGTGAGTGGGTTAAAAGGGAATAGAATGAATTGAATAGAATGGGAAGAGGTAGGGAAGAGAAAGAAAAAAAAATTCTTTACATCCCAGAATTTAAACAAGGTAGTGGCTTAAAAATTGAATAGAATGGGAAGAAGTAGGAGAGAGAAAGGAAAAAAAAAAATTCTTTACATCCCAGAATTTAAACAAGGTAGTGGATTAAAAATTACATTTGATTTGTATGAAATTTTATACTGTCAAATATATTAGTCAATGGAACACAGATATTCTTTGTGCCAAGAAAGTTGAATATTCTGTTTTTTTAAACTGATTTTCTGATGCCTTAATATGAATTTTCTATGCTAAAGAGAATTTGAATAGAGTGTTAACTAACTTTTTTTTTAAACATGTAGAAATAATTTAAAAAATGTCTGAAAGTATAAGGCAAGGTCTAATTAATGTGGGACCTGGGTGTCTGTGGAGACCATGCACCAGGACAGCTGGAGAGGTCCATTTATAACCACTCTTATGTGTAGCTCCACCGCTGAGAAAAATGAATATAGGCCCCTTGAAAAGCTTCAACATGCATGTGCCTTCACATAGCATAGGATCAGAGAGTTATTATTACTATCTTGATCAATATAAAATATCTAGTGCTGAGACACCTGGAATGGGCTTCATGGATTCTAAATCCTCTCATTCTTTAGGTAATAGAGTAAATTTGTTGGAGAAGTGATGCCCTTCCCTCAATTGAATCATGCAACCTCATTAGTATTATTTGATACAATCAGGTTATTTTGGACCCACTTACATGTGTATATTTATTTAGCTTTCCACGGCAACTTCATGACTGTTTTATAAGGTATCTGAAGACTTACTCTTCTTCTATGTGCGTGTTCTTAATAGCTCTGATCTGGTAACCTCTTTATTTTAGCTAGAAGATGGATATTTCAATAATTTGAAATGAGTTAATGTGAGCTCAGATCCCAATCAGATCCAAAATTTTAAGTGCTCATAAAAACCTGAAACTTTGCAATAACTCTAAATCCCCACATGCAGAGGAAAACAATTTACGTTTTGTGGCACTTGCCGTGAACTTTTGCAGGCATTTCTGCCTGGATTGTCTGTTAAGCCTTCTGCTATATTAATGTAGCTTTGGAAGAAAAGGGCTAAGTTAGGTTTAAATGTCACATTCAAAACATTGTGAATGTAAGAAATATAACCCCAGGGCCAAAAATCACTGAAGAAAAGAAATTATACTGGTTGTGTAAACACTGACCCTTGGGCAAGGAGGAGATGAGGTTTGGTGCAAAGGGAAAATCTGTCCCATTAAAGAAGGGAAGTGAGGCTTCTTACAGAAGAGTAAGGGACCTGTGAGTAATACATTTTTGTCTATTAAATTAAGAATAGATGACTGATCTAGTAAGGCATTTTCTGTTACTATGTGAAGAGATTTTTAGGTGTTTGCTAAGAATCACACATCAGGGACATTCCAGAGATGTCGCTTATTTTTCCCGACTCCTAAGTCCTAGGTCAGTTTCCTCTTTCATAAGCTCTCATGACACCTTGTGTTAACCCCTAAAATGAATGGCAGCTACAAGGACATAGACCATCTACAAAGTGCCCCACTATGACTGTGACAGCTCTTGCTTTCCAGCCTGGATTAGTTATTCCACTGTGTTATGCCTGAGAGCCATTCTTACATACACTCCACACACCAGCACTCATAAGAATGCTTTTCTGCCATCTAAATACAAACCATTCGATGGCAATGGCTTGACAGTTTATACAGGAGCATATGGTAGATTACAATCACAAGTGTATAAATAGTTTAGAACTTAGAATTAATATTTAAATTTGTTGTAAATTGTGGAGGGGGAAAAAGTGCATTGTTCTCAAGGAGGTGGATACTGCAAGGAAGGAATAGAATTGGACTCTTAATAGGCCTGGAAGTGACCTTGAGGATCAAGCCAGTAGGCAGTCATTCTCCAATTCTAAGACTTTAAAAATGTAGGTAGCCCTTATGTAAAACCCACAAGTTATTATCTACTGCCTCCCTTGGGTCTTCTGGTCCTAGAAGGAAAAGTGAGCCAGGTGGAACCTAGTTAGTACAGGATCAGGGAACTAGCAAGAGGCTCAGGGCTCCATTCTGAGGCTACCTGAGCTGTTTTACCTTCTTGCTGTTTACCAGGCTACCTGAGCTGGTGGCACAGCCACTTTGACTATGGTGCACACTTCGTGGTCATTACTTAAGAGTCTGTGTGGTAGTATAATATGAATGGACTCAGTCCTCAGAGGGCAAAAAGCCATACAAATTCAAGTACTGCTATAATTCCATGGCCTAATGTTGAATTGAGACTATACAGCTCCCAATATTTATTCTCAGGGAATCAATGCACTCTCTCAAACTAAATAAGTGGGGGAAAGATAGAGCACCGAGCACATGTTTCTGGGTTGGGGGTGATTTATAAAGAATACAGTATATTTGGAGAAAAATTCACTGTCTAATACAATTTTTTTAAATTGAGGCTCAGTTATTTTACATAATTACTTTTCTTATTGAGGTCTGTAAATAAGTCTAGCTGGTTTTATTAACTATAATTTTCTTTATTAATTAATGATCCAAAGTTAAAATGGATAGTTTTTAGGAACACATATATTATTTTGTGCTTTTTCCACTTCATTCTTCCCTAAAAGCAAAATTCTTGAGCAGATGTTCTTCAGATTTTTCCAAAATGTAAATAAGTGACCCCTGGAGAAAGAGAGAATCATAGCATGGAAAGTTTTCAGGAAAAAAGTACTTTGTTTTTCAGAAAATCATACATGAAGGAAAATAAGATATAAGTGGGAGTTCTGATGAAAATATTTATGCAATTTCAACTATAACATTCTCTTCCTAGTATGACTGTAATAATGTTGCTTTGTCTTTTTGCAGATTTTGCTTTTGTAATTTTTTGTCATCAGAAAATACAGTGTGTGCTCATTGTTTCTGACTTGAAATTCTGCTTTACTTTGTATTAAAAGATTTTTAAAAATCTCTTTATCACCCTATTCCCATTCCAAGACTACATAAGATGTTTTTAAAAAATTATCTGTGTTCTTTTTTATTAATTTTTTATTATTTATTTATTTTATTTATTTCTTTTCAGTGTAACAGAATTCTTTGTTTATGCATCATACCCAGTGCTCCATGTAATATGTGCCCTCTGCAATACCCACCACCAGGCTCCCCCAACCTCCCACCCCCTGCCCCTTCAAAACCCTCAGATTGTTTTTCAGGGTCCATAGTCTCTCATGGTTCATCTCTCCTTCCAATTTCCCTCACTTCCCTTCTCCTCTCCATCTCCCCATGTCCTCCATGTTATTTGTTATGCTCCACAAATAAGTGAAACCATATGATAATTGACTCTCTCTGCTTGACTTATTTCACTCAGCATAATCTCTTCCAGTCCCGTCCATGTTGATGCAAAACTTGGGTATTCATCCTTTCTGATGGAGGCATAATACTCCATAGTGTATATGGACCACATCTTCCTTATCCACTCGTCCATTGAAGGGCATCTTGGTTCTTTCCACAGTTTGGCGACCATGGCCATTGCTGCTATAAACATTATCTGTGTTCTTTGACATGGGCTATAGCAACTTCTTTCTAGATATGTCTCGTGAGGCGAGGAAAGCAAAATCAAAAAAGAAAACAAAAAACAAAAATAAAAAAACTTCGGGAGTTCATCAAAATATATATGAATATAAATTAATATATAAAGCTTCTGCATAGTGAAGGAAACAACAACACTGAAAGGCAACCTATGTAGAAGAAGATATGTGCAAATAATATATCTTTTAAAAGATTAATACCCAAGCTATATAAAGAACTTATAAAACACAATACCCCCCCAAAATAACCCAATTAAAAGTGGGCAGAAGACACGAATAAACATTTTTCCAAAGAAGGCATACATGAAGCCAACAGACACAGGAAAAGATGCATCAGCATCACTGATCATCTGGGAAATTCATACCGAAGTACAATGAGATGTCATCTCACATCTATCAGAATGGTTAAAATCAACAACAGAAAAAAACAACAGATTTTGGTGAAGGGGAGAGAGGAGTTGGGGGAAGAAAGGTGAAGCCTCTTGTCCTGTTGGTATGAATGCAAACTGGTGCACTCTGGAAAATAATATGGGAGTTCCTCAAAAAGCTATAAATAGAACTACTCTATGATCCAGTCATTGGACTACTAGGTATTTACCCTCCCCCCCAAAAAAATACTGATTCAAAGGGATACATGCACCCTGATTATTATAGCAACATTATCTACAATAGCCAAACTATGGAAATAGTGCATGTCCACTGACTGATACATCTATATACTGGAATGTTACTCAGACATTAAAAAGAATGAAATCTTGCCATTTGCAATGACGTGGATGGAGGTAGAGAATATACCGCTAAGCGATATAAGTCAGTCAGAGAAAGACAAATACCATATGATTTCACTCATCTGTGGAATGTAAGAAACAAAACAATGAGCAAAGGGAAGAAAAGGAGAGAGAGAAGCAAACTGAGAAACAGACAACTATAGAGAATGAACTATTGGGTACCAGAAGGAGGTAGGTGGAAGGATGGGTGAAATAGGTGTTGGGACTTAAGGATTATACTTGTGATTAGCAGTAGGTGTTGGGGGAATCACTATATTGTATAACTGAAACTAGTATTACACTGCATGTTAACTAACAGAAATGTAAGTAAAAACTTAAAAAAGAAATAAAAAGTATCGGTGTTTCTGAAAGTCAGTATGTGTTGTCAAGTTTACATCTGGGGGGCAATTATGATTATTATTTCAAGAGGTTATTTCAAGCTTAAACTACATTAATATTTGCCAGTAGTTTTGTTTTTTATTTTTTATGCTTTTTTTAAATTTATTTTTTATTTTTTATAAACATATAATATATTTTTATCCTGAGAGGTACAGGTCTGTGAATCGCCAGGTTTACATACTTCACAGCACTCACCATAGCACATACCCTCCCCAGTGTCCTACCCCCACTCCCCTTCTCCAAAACACCTCCCCCCAGCAACCCTCAGTTTGTTCTGTGAGATTAAGAGTCACTTATGGTTTTCCTCCCTCCCAATTCCATCTTGTTTCATTTATTCTTCTCCTACCCCCTTAACCCCCCATGTAGGATCTCCACTTCCTCATATCAGGGAGATCATATGATAGTTGTCTTTCTCTGATTGACTTAATTTGCTAAGCATGATACACTCTAGTTCCATCCGGGTCATCGCAAATGGCAGGATTTCATTTCTTTTGATGGCTGCATAGTATTCCATTGTGTATATATATACCACATCTTCTTTATACATTCATCTGTTGATGGACATCTAGGTTCTTTCCATAGCTTGGCTATTGTAGACATTGCTGCTATAAACATTTGGGTGCACATGCCCTTTCGGATCACTATGTTTGTATCTTTAGGGTAAATACCCAGTTCAACATTTTGAGGAACCTCCATGCTGTTTTCCAGAGTTTTTGCACCAGATTGCATTCCCACCAACAGTGTAGGAGGGTTCCCCTTTCTCCTTATCCTCGCCAGCATCTGTCATTTCCTGACTTGTTAATTTTAGCCATTCTGACTGGTGTGAGGTGATATCTCATTGTGGTTTTGATTTGTATTTCCCTGATGCTGAGTGATGTGGAGCACTTTTTCATGTGTCCGTTGGCCATCTGGATGTCTTCTTTGTAGTAATGTCTGTTCATGTCTTCTGCCCATTTCTTGATTGGATTATTTGTTCTTTGGGTGTTGAGTTTGCTAAGTTCTTTATAGATTTTGGATACTAGCCCTTTATCTGATATGTTGTTTGCAAATATCTTCTCCCATTCTGTCAGTTGTCTTTTGATTTTGTTAACTGTTTCCTTTAATGTGCAAAAGCTTTTGATCTTGATAAAATCCAAATAGTTCATTTTTGCCCTTGTTTCCCTTGCCTTTGGTGATGTTCCTGGGAAGATGTTGCTGTGGCTGAGGTCGAAGAGGTTGCTGCCTGTGTTCTCTTCAAGGATTTTGATGGATTCCTTTCTCACGTTGAGGTCCTTTATCCATTTTGAGTCTGTTTTTGTGTGTGGTGTAAGGAAATTGTCCAATTTCATTTTTCTGCATGTGGCTGTCCAATTTTCCCAACACCACTTATTGAAGAGGCTGTCTTTTTTCCATTGGACATTCTTTCCTGCTTTGTGGAAGATTAGTTGACCATAGAGTTGAGGGTCTATTTCTGGGCTCTCTATTCTGTTCCATTGATCTATGTGTCTGTTTTTGTGCCAGTACCATGCTGTCTTGATGATGACAGCTTTGTAGAGGAGCTTGAAGTCCAGAATCGTAATGCCACCAACTTTGGCTTTCTTTTTCAATATTCCTTTGGCTATTCGAGGTCTTTTCTAGTTCCATATTAATTTTAGGATTATTTGTTCCATTTCTTTGAAAAAAAATGGATGAGATTCTGATAGGAATTTCATTAAATGTGTAAATTACTTTAGGGAGCATAGACATTTTCACAATATTTGTTCTTCCAATCCAGGAGCATGGAACATCTTCCATTTCTTTGTATCTTCCTCAATTTTTTTCATGAGCACTTTATAGTTTTCTGAGTATAGATTCTGTGCCTCTTTGCTTAGGTTTATTCCTAGGTATCTGATAGTTTTGGGTGCAATTGTAAATGGAATAGACTCCTTAATTTCTCCTTCTTCTGTCTTGTTGTTGCTGTAGAGAAATGCAACTGATTTCTGTGCATTGGTTTTATATCCTGACACTTTACTGAATTCCTGTACAAGTTCTAGCAGTTTTGGAGTGGAGTCTTTTGGGTTTTCCACATATAGTATCATATCATCTGCAAAGAGTGATAGTTTGACGACTTCTTTGCTGATTTGGATGCCTTTAATTTCCTTTTGTTGTCTGTTTGCTGATGCTAGGACTTCTAATACTATGTTGAATAGCAGTGGTGATAATGGATATTCCTGCCATGTTCCTGACCTTAGTGGAAAAGCTTCCAGTTTTTCTCTATTGAGAATGTTATTTGTGGTGGGTTTTTCATAGATGGCTTTGATGATATTGAGGTATGTGCCTTCTATACCTACACTTTGAAGAGTTTTGGTCAGGAAGAGATGCTGTACTTTGTCAAATGCTTTTTCAGCATCTATTGAGAGTATCATATGGTTCTTGTTCTTTCTTTATTGATGTGTTGTATCACATTGACTGATTTGTGGATGTTGAACCAACCTTGCAGCCCTGGAATAATTCCCACTTGGTCGTGGTGCATAATCCTTTTAATGTACTGTTGGATCCTATTGGCTAGTATTTTGGTGAGAATTTTCGCATCTGCGTTCATCAAGGGTATTGGTCTATAGCCCTCTTTTTTGATGGGATCCTTCTCTGGTTTTGGGATCAAGGTGATGCTGGCCTCATCAAATGAGTTTGGAAGTTTTCCTTCCATTTCTATTTTTTGGAACAGTTTCAGGAGAATAGGAATTAGTTCTTCTTTAAATGTTTGGTAGAATTCCCCCGGGAAGCCATCTGGCCCTGGGCTTTTGTTTGTTTGGGGATTTTTAATGACTGTCTCAATCTCCTTACTGGTTATGGGTCTGTTCAGGCTTTCTATTTCTTCCTGGTTCAGTTGTGGTAGTTTATATGTTTCTAGGAATGCATCCATTTCTTCCAGATTGTCAAATTTGTTGTCATAGAGTTGCTCATAGTATGTTCTTATAATAGTTTGTATTTCTTTGGTGTTAGTTGTGATCTCTCCTCTTTCATTTGTGATTTTATTTATTTGGTTCCTTTCTCTTTTCTTTTTGATAAGTCTGGTCAGGCGTTTATCAATCTTATTAATTCTTTCAAAGAATCAGCTCCTAGTTTCGTTGATTTGTTCTATTGTTTTTTTGGTTTCTATTTCATTGATTTCTGCTCTGATCTTTATGATTTCTCTTTTCCTGCTGGGCTTAGGGTTTCTTTCTTGTTCTTTCTCCAGCTCCTTTAGGTGTAGGGTTAGGTTGTGTACCTGAGACCTTTCTTTTTCTTAAAAGGCTTGTACCACTATATATTTTCCTCTCGGTACTGCCTTTGTTGTGTCCCACAGAATTTGAACCATTGTGTTTTCATTATCATTTGTTTCCATGAATTTTTTCAATTCTTCTTTAATTTCCTGGTTGACCCATTCATTCTTTAGAAGGATGCTGTCTAGTCTCCAGGTATTTGGGTTCTTTCCAAATTTCCTCTTGTGATTGAGTTCTAGCTTCAGAGCATTGTGGTCTGAAAATATGCAGGGAATGATCCCAATCTTTTGATACTGGTTGAGACCCAATTTATGACCCAGGATGTGATCTGTTCTGGAGAATGTTCCATGTGCACTAGAGAAGAATGTGTATTCTGTTGCTTTGGGATGAAATGTTCTGAATATATCTGTGATGTCCATCTGGTCCAGTGTGTCATTTAAGGCTTTTATTACCTTGTTGATCTTTTGCTTGGCTGATCTATCCATTTCAGTGAGGGGTGTGTTAAAGTCCCCTACTATTATTGTATTATATTGATGTGTTTCTTTGATTTTGTTATTAAGTGGTTTATATAGTTGGCTGCTCCCACGTTAGGGGCATAGATATTTAAAATTGTTAGATCTTGTTGTTGGACAGACCCTTTGAGTATGATATAGTGTCCTTCCTCATCTCTTATAGTCTTGGGCTTAAAATCTATTTGATCTGATATAAGGATTGCCACTCCTGCTTTCTTCTGAAGTCCATTAGCACGGTAAATTGTTTTCCACCCTCTCACTTTAAATCTGGAGGTTTTTTGGGTTTAAAATGAGTTTTTTGTAGGCAACATATAGATGGGTTTTGTTTTTTTATCCATTCTGATACCCTGTGTCTTTTGATTCGGGCATTTAGCTCATTGACACTCAGGGTAATTATTGAGAGATATGAATTTAGTGCCATTGTATTGCCTGTAAGGTGACTGTTATAGTATATTGTCTCTGTTCCTTTCTGATCTACTACTTTTTGGCTCTCTCTGCTTAGCAGACCCCTTTCAATATTTCCCATAGAGCTGATTTGGTGTTTGTAAATTCTTTCAGGTTTTTTTTTTTTTTTTTTTTTTTTTTTTTTTTTTTTTTTTTTTTTGTGCTGGAAGCTTTTAATCTCTCCTTCTATTTTCAATGATAGCCTAGCTGGATATAGTTTTCTTGGCTGCATGTTTTTCTCGCTTAGTGCTCTGAAAATATCATGCCAGCTCTTTCTGGCCTGCCAGGTCTCTGCAGGTCTCTGTGAATAGGTCTGCTGCCAATCTAATATTTTACCATTGTATGTTACAGACTTCTTTTCCCGGGCTGCTTTCAGGATTTTCTCTTTGTCACTAAGACTTGTAAATTTTACTATTACGTGATGGGGTGTAGACCTATTCTTATTAATTTTGAGGTGGGTTCTCTGCACCTCCTTGATTTTGATGCTTGTTCCCTTTGCCATATTGGGGAGATTCTCTCCAATAATTCTCTCCAATACAACTTCTGCTCCCCTCTCTCTTTCTTCTTCTTCTGGAATCCCAATTACCTATTGTTGTTTCTTCTTATGGTGTCACTTATCTCTTGAATTCTACCCTCATGGTCCAGTAGCTGTTTGTCCCCCTTTTGCTCAGCTTCTTTATTCTCTGTCATTTGGTCTTCTATATTGCTAATTCTTTCTTCTGCCTCATTTATCCTACCAGTGAGAGCCTCCATTTTTTATTGCACCTCATTAATAGCTTTTTTGATTTCAACTTGGTTAGATTTTAGTAATTTTATTGCTCCAGAAAGGGCTTTTATATCTCCCGAGAGGGTTTCTCTAATATCTTCCATGCCTTTTTGAGGCCAGCTAGAACCTTGAGAATCGTCATTCTGAACTCTAGATCTGACATATTACCAATGTCTTTATTGGTTAGGTCCCTAACCTTTGGTACTGCCTCTTGTTCTTTTTTTGTGGTGAATTTTTCCGCCTTGTCATTTTGTCCAGATAAGAGAATATGAAGGAGCAAGTAAAATACTAAAGGGTGGCAAGACCCCAGGAAAATACACTTTAACTAAATCAGAAGAAATCCCAAATTGTGTGTGTGTGTTGGGGCCGGGGAAAGTGGATAAAGAGAGGTTCTGAAAAAAAAAAAAATGAAACAAAAAAAGAAAACAAATAATGAAAAAAATATAAAAAAGAAAAAAATATATATTAGATAAACTAGTTAAAAAACGTTAGAAAGAAAAGGGTTAAAGTTAAAGAAAAATAGCAGGAGAAAAGGAAAAAAATGAAAAAAAAATTAAATTAACTGCAAGAATAGAGAATCATGTTGAGAAAGCCATGTGTTCCATGCTTTGCTTTCTCCTCCTCTGGAATTCCGCTGCTCTCCTTGAGAGAACCTGCACTCTTTGGTTGGTGAACTTGGTCCTGGCTGGATTTCTTGTTGATCTTCTCGGGGAGGGGCCTATTGTAGTGATTCTCAAGTGTCTCTGCCCCAGGCATAATTGAACCGCCCTTACAGGGGCCAGGCTGAGTATCTGCTCGGGTTTGCTTTCTGGAACTTTTGTTTCCTGAGCACTTTCCATAGAGTTCCAGAGGACAGGAATGAAAATGGAGGCTTCCTGGTCTCTGGCCCAGAGGAGCCGAGAGTCTGGGGCCCCACTCCTCAGTGTGCCCTCAGAGAACAGTGCCCAATTACTCCCGTTCCCTGGCCTCTGGCCACGTTCCAAGCTCATTGAGCCTTGTACCGGTTCAAGGTAACCCCCAGCTGAGAGCTCACTCCTCGGCTCTGTCTCTGTAGCCAGCTTCCCTGTTCTAATACCTGCAAGCTCTGCAACACTCAGACACCCCCGATCCTTCTGTGACCCTGCAGGACCTGAGGCCACGCTGACCCCGTGTGGGCTTCACCCCGGTTTAGCCTCTGGAGTGATGTCCCTCGTCGTAACAGACTTTTAAAAGTCCTGATTTTGTGCTCCGTTGCTCCGCCGCTTGCCGGGAGCTGGCCCCTCCCCCCGGGGTCTATCTTCCCGTCGCTTTGGATTCACTTCTCCGCCAGTCCTACCTTTCAGAAAATGGTTGTTTTTCTGTTTCTAGAATTGCTGTTTTTCTTCTCTTCAATCTGCTGATGGATTTGCAGGTGTTTGCTATTTTTAGATAAGCTATCTAGCTGATCTCCTGCTAGCTGAAGTAGTCTCAGCCTGCTACTTCTCCGCCATCTTGACTCCTCCTGCTAGTAGGTTTTAAAAATCCATTAAATTAAATTCTATTTTTTCAAAGGTTTTATTTATTTATTTGACAGACAGAAGTCACAAGTGGTAGAGAGGCAGGCAGAGAGAGAAGGGGAAGGAAGCAAGCTCCCCGCTGAGCAAAGAGCCCAATGTGGGGCTTGATCCCAGGAAGACCGAGTCGAAGGCCAAGGCTTTAACCCACTGAGCCACCCGGAAGCCCCAAATTAAATTCTATTTTAATTAAAATTAAGATCTAGCCACTAAAAGACAGATTTTATTTCCTCAATCCTGAAAATTCAGTTTTCAACTTTAGTCAAAACCATATATTCTATAGCCTGCCAAGGAACTTTCTTCTATGTGAGCATCTTACCTGTGGAAGAATGAAGAATGATAGCTTGTAAAAATTTCCAAGGGAAATAGGAATATGGAAAGACAAGTTGTAGTGAGAGAACACTCGGCTAATTTGTAAGAAACTGGTTCAGATGATTTGAGAGTGTACATCTGTCTTGCCCAGTGTCACTGAGAGGACACAAAGAAACAAAGGCAGTGTGATCTAATTAAGAAACAGGCATTCAGAAGAAGAATCAGCCCCTAAAAACTGGGGTTGATCTTGCTATCTTCCTTCTGTTTTTCAACACATGTGATGTATTTCTCCTGGGACAATTATAAAATACACGCTGGGGTAGTGGGACAATTACAAAATACACGCCAGGGGAGGTAAAGCTGGAGAGATGGTAGGGAAGTAAAAGAAAGTGGCAGATATACAAGAAAGGGAGGAACTAGCATAAATAAGAAAACGAACAAACTCAGTTTTAAACCAAGCTGATTGTTCTGGGTCTCATTGACCTTGGCAATACTCAAAGGGTCATATTTTATATAGATGAACTGTCTTCAATTTCTCCTGCGTCTCTGGAACATGTGAATGTTTTCCTTCAATGCTTTACCACTACATTCTTTTTATTCCTCAAAGTTGTATTATATTAATAGATGTTTCTTGTTGTGCTTATTTGAATTCATCTTGAGATTATATATTTCGTTATTAAAGAAAAATACATTTTTTGTTTTGCCTGACTTTTTAAAACTCTGGCCTCTGATATGATACTGATGCTTTCCTGACACATTCCCCAGCCCCACTAAATTTTAGAAGTAGAATGACATATTTGATTGAATTTATGAGACACATGAAATCATACTTATCAAATATCATTATTAAACATAATGGAGCACCCTCAATGCCATTTTATTGGTGGATTCTTTTTTGTGGAGTTCATCCTGGTGGGTTGGTCCACATCTGTACCAGGAAAATATTGCAAGTTATATCATTTTCTTGACCTCATTTTCTCTTTCCTTATAGAGAGTTTTATAAATTTAGAAAAATACACTCAGATGGAGTTAAAGATAAAGCAAGGAGATAGAAACACATTCTGTTCAGGATTTTTCTCAAGTAATTATAGAGGAGAGATTAAACAGCATTTCATCTTGTTCAAATGTCTATAGGCACTCCAGTTACCAGCTATATTACCCCTAGAGTTATTGGTGACATCATTTCTAGTGTGTAAGAGATTATATTTAACATTTTTTGTTTAAGATTTTATTTATTTATTTGACAGAGAGAGATAACAAGTGGGCAAAGAGTCAGGCAGAGATGGAGAGAGGGGGAAGCAGTCTCCCTGCTGAGCAGAGAGCCCGATGTGGGGCTCAATCCTGGGATCATGACCTGAGCTGAAGGCAGAGGCTTTAACTCACTGAGCCACCTAGGTGCCCCTCTACTTAACTTTTGTGCTGCATATGATGATAGCACTTTTTCTCACAATAAACTGTTCAGGTGTAACATAGGTTCCTAGATGAGTTTAGACAACTCCTTTTTTTAAATTTTTTTTTACTTTTTAAATATTTATTTGTTTATTTTAGAAGGGGAGGGGCAGAGGGAGAGAGAGAGAAGAGAAGCAGACTCCCTGTTGAGCAGGAAGCCTGATGTGGGGCTCAATCTCAGGACCCTGAGATCATGACGTGAGCCAAAACCAAGTGTTGAACATTTAAACGACTGAGCCACCCAGGCACCCCTGGACCACTCTTTTAATATCTCTAAGATCTTTGACATTAATATGGGAATTAGTAAAGATCCAGTGAGTTGCAAATAGGAGAAAACTTCTAACAACAAAGACATTTATGATCTCACAAAAAAGAAGTCCAGAAATATGACAGGTTTCAGGTTGATTGATTCAACAGCTCAGGAGTGCCTTAACAACCAGGTTTATTTCTCATCCTTCTCAGTTTAGAGAAGATAAAGTCTTAAGATCACATGACCAGTAGGAATCCAGATTCAGTTTCCAGATATGTTGAAGGCCTTAACTGAAATGTGTTAATGGAATCTGGGTTTAAAGTTTTTCGTATAATGTGCTGTTCTCAAATGAATTCCAGGAGAAAGGTTATAATAATTTGCTTTCTCAGTCAGTTAAGTGTGGAGGGAGCTTTAGCTCCTTCTTCTTATGGTGGACCAGTGACTTTTGTCTTAGGATCTTCCACATAGTTTGGCATTAAGATTTCTTCTCCTCATGGAAAGGAAACTCTTACAATAACTCAATAAAAATCCAAAATGTCTATAATAATTAGATTAATGAGTGATTTTCAACTTTACTAGTGAAAAAATACTACAACAAACTAGGCTAGTTCACTGCTCTGCACACTCAGTGAACACCTCTGAGTAGTCAATGGGATTCAGAGATTTCTAGCACTCTGGTTAAGATATGTGGAGTAGTAGATTGGGGTGTATAGTTGCCATGCTATGTGCTGAATGCCACGGTAATAATAGCAAAAAATTATAATGGCATGGGGTTTCAAGTACCTCTATAAACTTATGTCCTCATGACAATCTCATGCAGCTTCTAGCACAGCTATTACTATCCTTTTTGCAGAAGAAAAACTCTGGTCCCAAAGATGAGTAACTTACAAGGAGTCCTCTGGAACTGAGACCTGAGCTACGTCTTCCAGAACCTCACCCAGAGCTTTTCTTCTCTGCCACGCTGCTGGACCTAGTGGGCTGAGCTCTCCCCTCCTCAATGAGGGACTTCAGCCATGGTAGAAGTAACATGGGCAAATGTGCCAGACCAGTGGGATTCATCTCTCATTTGGCCCTCAAAACTGTATTGTTAAAATTTGCCAGCACACCACTGGTCAAAACTATGTCTATATGTATTTGCTGTGCAGGTAGTTGGATATAAGTAATCCATTTCCTCTTTACTAATGCATATTGTTTTGCTGGGTGGGCTTCATATATGTATAGAAAATAAATTCCCAATACTATTTACCTTTTTTGGAAACTGTGTTTGCAATAGCCACAAATGGACACTTAAGATGTGCAAAAAACATTCATCTTCATCTGTAGGTAGTATAATCATATGTTTTATTTAAAAGCATGTTTCTTCTGAGAAGCTTTGAACAATCTTTGGAATTTACTCTTGTGATAAGTATTACTCTCCTCTCCTTATAAAAAATATACTGAAGCTACACAATGTATTGAGTTCTTTAATAATTACTATTTTACAGACCAGTGTGAACAAAAGGAAAAAGTGATCTGATGGTCCACATGCAGCAAGAAGCTAGTTTGATTGGAATGACTGGAAGCCCTCTGGATTTACAACCTGAGTCTCTTCATCAAAGTGGAGGCTTCCTCTGAATATTTGGGATGGCTAATACAAAGTAGATGACCACTGAACCTGCCTTCAGTACCCCCACCAGCCTTACTGGAAATGCAAGCATATCTCAGTTATGTATTATGTCATCAACAGTCTGTTAAACATGTGCTTTGGAGTCAGCAACCTGCCCATCCAGTACCATGCATTAGAACGTCAGTGAGGGAGGTAAATTTGGTGAAGGATGGGGGGCAGCCCATTGGGCACAGTCTGTAGCACCAGAAACAAAAGGGGCTAAGAGATGAAGATTAGGAAAGAATTGTGTTAAGCACTAATAGCTTTTCCTTTTTATGAATAATAATCAAGCTGAAGCAGCAAAGTGTGTTGAATTCTTTAATATTTAACACTATAGGCAACTAAACTGAAGGAGAGTTTCTACAGCCTTTATCTCTCCTGCTACCTGTTACTCTGCCAACCTCCACGAGCTTCCTGAGGTCAGAGGCTGCACCATACTCACCTTTATATCTTGATTTCTTAGCATAGAACTTGACCTGCTGTGATACCAATAATATTATCCATCTTAATAACTTTAGTGCAGGAACAGCAGCATTATTGATAGTCTTTTATGTGCCAAGAGCCATACTAAGTTGTTTTACAAGGATGACCTCATTTTATTGTCACAACCACCCTGGGAATTAGACCTCGTTATCCCTGGTGTGTAGATTAGGAAACAGAGGTTCTAAGAGGACACGACACTTGCTCAAGATTGAGCAATTACTAATTGATGTAGTTGAGTCTCCACCCAGGTTTACCTGATTCCCTAATTAGGGAATGAGAATTCCATATAGATGCATAGTTCTGCTCTGCAAATACATTTTATGGTGTCTCTGAGTAACTCATCTTTTCTCAGTTATTATCTCAATGTAAAACTTCACCTTTGCAGCCTCCTCATTTATGGCTCTTTCCCTTTAAGGCTGATGACACAACGATAAGAGTCCAGAATACCGGATTCTCCAAAATCACCTAGCTGAGGGCAGCATTGAGGACAGATACCAGACAGGAGTTGAGAGTCTCTTCCCACACTTAAGTTCACTAGTGATTCCAAAGGTGTAATATCAAGAGGGGATTGAAGTTGTCTTCACTTTTCTGCTGCATTCCACTGCATCTACCACTCCCTGATCCTTACTTCTGGAAACTCCCTCCTCCCCCAGGCTTCAGACTCCAGCAGAATGCCTAACAGCTTGGCTTTGAAGTCAGAGTGACTCAGTCCCTACTCCACCACCTGTTACCACTGGCATGCTGGGAAACTTTCCCACCCTGAACCTCAGTCTTCCCACTGCAGTGTGAGAAATCAGCACGACCAGCATAGGTTTGCTGCAAGGATCCCATGACTTGGTGCTCCTGAAGGGCTTAGCCAGGTGCCTGGTACACACTTCAGCATCTGGAATCCCTCATCCCCCCCACCCCCGCATCTGGTGCTGGGCTGGACCAGAGCCATTTGTCAAATGAGAAGCAAGGCACCCTGTAGTCTGAGCTGGAACCCTAAATTTTCCCACTACAGGCCCATTGGGGTCATCCTTAGTCTCTCACCCCTGTTCCTGGCAGCAGGACCCCAATGGCAAAAAAAGAAGCTGAATATGACTATCTTGTGAAACCTGAGAACTTATTTGCAATATCCTGAGGGAGAGCATCTCATTCAAGTTTATGGCCAAGTTCTGCACCTGACATTGAACATCTATATTTCTGTCTTTCCAACTAGAACTTCTGGACAGCCAGGCTGCTGAGGAGAGGTGTCTTACTTATTTCCAATGACAGAGTAGGCATTTGATAAATGTTAGTTGGACAAATGAATTATTGTGTAAACACTCTTTTGTCCTGTGGAACCATATGAAAGAAAGAAACATTGGAAGAATGCTACCTATTGCATTAATTCTTCTAAGTCAGGGATTGGCAAACTTTTCCTCTAAAGGACCACATGGTAAATATTTAGGCTTTGCAGGCTATGCTGTCTCTGTCACAACTACTCACCTCTGCCACTGGCATGCCAAAGCAGTCGCAGACGCACACAAATGCATGAGCATGGCTGTGTTCCAGTAAAACTTAATTTACAAAATGGGTGCTGGGCCAGATTTGTTGCAGACGCTGTCATTTCCTGCTTGTGCTTTAAGGGTTGGCACAGATCTTGGGTTTTAAATTCAGTGCCATAAGCAAATTTTCACACTCGTGTTTTCCAAACATAAAGGCTTCAAGCAACTATGCATATTCTGGCGGCAGGCTCAGCATACAAATCATTCATTCATTCATTCATTCATTCGCTTCATGGTATTGGACCCATGTTATTGGTGAAGCATTTTTCTAGGTGCAAAAAAAAGAATGATCCCAGACATATAACTTTATTTAAAAAAAAATCTGTCCTGAGATACTTGTCCCTAAAAGTATGTTGCTTATTGTTTCACTTCAATTGTCTCCTCTGGCTTCTGGACGTTCTTGAATGCCTCTTAAGCTGTACCCTGTCTACTTGGCATAATCGATGTCTCATCTCAATTTGACATGATCTGAATGATTGCTCTCACTTCAGCTTTGTCTATTTTTTGGAACATGCTATGGGCTTTCTTGGGCAAAGCCCCTGTGGGATTGGTGCTAGAGCCAGAAATGGGAACTTGTATCCCTTTAGTGTTTGTTTGGGCTGACCTTCCAGCCGGGGCTTCTGGAAAGAAGCTAAATACTAAGGGTGTTGAATCCCTTATGTCTCGCCTGTAAAAACAAAGTATGTATATGTATGTGTATGTGCATGTGTGTGTAATTTCTTTTAATGTACTAAAATTTTAGGAGAACAATCTTTAAAAAACAATTTAAGCCACAACGTATATACCATTATTATATGTTTGGATAAGAATATGGTTTAAATGTACAAACATGGACAATAATCTTTAATTTACCTGTTACTGGCATGAGGATATCTAAACTGTTTTTGAGTACTAGCATTTTGGTACATTATCTTTTGGTAATTATCACCAAAGAAATTCATTTAATCAGAATTTCTTTCTTGCTTGCTACAAAAATTAAATATTCCTACTGTTTCCTTAGGAAGAACATTTAGGTAAGTAGATCTCCTTTAAATTGGCTAGAATTTTCATACATGCAAGAAAAACTAAGAAAGACCTTAGCCAATGTTGCGCTGGTAAATGTCTAATAACCAGCTCTCCAGAGAGAAAAAAAATGTGTGCATATATACACACATAATTTTATTATCAACAATCCTGACATAAATATATTTTGCATACATTATTTTGCATACATTATTTTGTATACATTATTCTTTATCATAAATTCCATTTGATTCTCAAAGAATACTTTTGTTGACTTTTGCTGAAATCTTAGGTCTGTAGCCAACCTAACATTGCAGCAGATGTACAAATGTGATTCTGACATGACTGTGGTTTGATATTTTCATAGTTAAGCAAGTGAGGAAAGAGAAAGTGAAATCATGAAGGTGAATGTTAGGGTTTCAAGGGTTCTTCAGGACATGAGTGACTTCTTGCTAAATTGGATAGTAGGTGTTGAACACTGAAGGAGCATTCTTTCAATTTCTTGTGCTACTTCATAGGGTAACAGCTATATATATAACACACTTTTAGCTTTAAACTGCATTATAAACATTCTCTTCACCATTTCCTGAAGCCTTGACAGACAAGATAATAAATCAAATCCTGATTAGGGATGTTTGCTGATTTCTGTGGCATAAAGACCTGCCCACAACCTGGCTCATGCTACCAATGACATGTGACTAAATATGGAGCTAGGACTAGGTGTGCACTAGCTTCCACCACACTGGTGTGATAGATGCAATACCGCTAAAGAACACAAGACACAGAGTAAAATGGAGTAAAATGTTTGGGAAGGATGATTTTTGAGTTCTTACTACTTTTTCATTTAATATAATAAAATATAAGTTTATATAATTTAATAGTAAATAACAGTAAATGTTTAGAAACATCCAAAAAACTTCCTGAAAATTTAGCAGGTGTTTCTCATGTGCCATGATGAGCTAGTTTCACCACATTGCTCCTTTTGGCAAAATGTATATCCCACTGAAACTGTTAATTATGCAGTTGAGTTTGGTGAATGGCTCAATCATTAATATTAAATACAAGTATAGTTTTAGAAAACTCTTTTAAGAAGTTGTACTTTATTTACAGAACATTTAACACTGGTTCCTAACAAGATCAGTTCCTTGCATTTCTTTCACAGAGTTACCTTTGAAACTCATAATGTATGTAGTAACTTTTATTGACATATATCAGAATAAGTATACATACTGCAATAGTGAGCCAATTAATTGACCTAATTACTAATAGTAGATATGGTGGATTGCATACTGACAACGAATATGGAGCCTCACAAAACACAGATTATAAATTCTGTGGGTGTGGGGACTGGACCCCTCTAAATTCTTATAAAATAACACAGGTTATTCTTGGTAATTTGCATCTAATTATTAAAGTCTATCATTATGATAATGTGTCATCCATATTGAAACCACTTATACAGGTAAAACCATTCATGAGGTTAACATATAAAATATAACATGGACCCAAGTAGTGATTATTGATTAAATATAGATAGGATGACAACACTGATATCTTAGTGAAATTAATATGAAATGCTTCTTTGAATATCTACTTCTTTTTCTTCTGGTTCCTGATAAGGCTTACTTAATTATGAATGATGGTATGTCTTGTATATTGAAGCTCTAGTGTGTGGTACCACTGGTTTGCACAATGTGTAACTTTGCAGAAGAAAAAAAGCAAAGAATGAATAAATAAATAGTGTATGAAGGGGAGAACCCTGATGTTTGTTGCTGGAGGGCAGAGACTTTCTCACACACCTGGCCAGGCCCTTCACAAACTATGCGGGAACCAGTCCAGGTAGGGGGGCATGGAGCCATCAGTACACTGGGGAGCAGCCCTCTGGCCTGTGACTGGAGTCAGGACCAGGAGGTATTACTGTTCCATGTCATGGCCACCTCTGGACATCTGTGTAAATGTCTTCTACTGTCAGATTTAAATGTCTACCTGACGCCTCTTAGTAAAGATACATAATTTTCTCCCTTAACTCATGTTTTTCCCTAGGTGATCTACTTATATTTCTAAAATTGGATATAACTTTCACCAGTCAGGTGGAATGCACTTCTTGGGTTTTCTCTGGCCTGGATGCCCTGCTGGGAAGAACTGGAACCCTAGTAGCTGGGCCGCTAACAGAATTTCCTTTGAACCTGACCTGAGCAGGAACAGCAACTCTGTAGCTGAGGTGTTGTCACTCATACTTTATGATCCCATGCCTCAAAGACACAGGTAGACAATATGTACAATAAACACAATTAATGAATTCACAGGGAGGCCAGGCCCATCCCTCCTTGGCATTGTTAAACCTGCAGCTTCAATCACTGTGAAAAGCTTGATTGCTCAGTTCCCATGCTATAAGCAGGGTTCCCAGATTTGCTCTACTGTAGTGAATCTTGCAGTTGCATTTAATTGGTCTGCATACAGAGAATACATATTCCAGTTATTGAAATAGGAGGTAAAACTCGGAACTTTTTGTAGGAAAGGGTACAAATGCAGAACAAGCAACCCTAGAAAATGGACCTGATTGCTAACCTCTACACACTCCCCTAATCCACCAGTCAGAAACAAAACACACCACAGAAACTAAATAAGCATATACAAATATCTGCACTGGGAACACATGAAGGTTGCCACAACCTTGCAGTGTCCATTTCATAGGGAAGTTGCCACATATCAACAAATTTTATTGTTACTGGTTTTTATGTAGGGCTAATGCAAAGAAAGTTTGATTATTTAAACTCAGGCTAAACAAAGAATAAACTAAGCCTTCCTATGAAAAATAATAAAACAAAATACATATGCATATAGAAATAGTGTCTAAGGGAACCAAGATATATAATTTTGAATTATATATTCAAAATGATTTTAAGAAATTATTTCCTAATAATATTGACAATATAAACATTAGCTAATGCTAGATACTGTTCTAAGTACATACCATATTAATATAAATTACTTATTTTCTCCTAAATCCAACCCCCAGCTGTCAATCCCATCTTCCCCAAGTCAGAGAGACCTGAAGGAAGGTAACTACAGGGGGATGGGATGTCTGCTGTGCTCTAGCACCATATGGCAGACAGAGTCTTAGAGACATAGCACCTGACAGTGTCATTTGCCTCCTATTTATAACAGAGTGACAGGGCCCAGGCACCTCACAAGTGTAGAAAGAAGAGCAGGAGGAAAGGGTCTTCCAAACAGGGAGAGAAGTGTGAGGGAAGACTTCAAATTCTGCAAGGCTGCAGAGGGCATGCCAGGAGCTGTTCCTCTATCTGCTTGAGGCTTTTTTTTTTTTTTTGGTTCCCCACCCCCACTAGTATTTTATTTCTATTCTTTTTCTTTTTTTTTAATTTAATTTTATTTTCTCTATGCTTGAGTTTTTTGTGTATGTATATGACAGAAACAGATAACATGAGATCTACCCTCTTAACAAATTTTTAAGTATTTACAGTATAGTAAAGTATTACAGTATTGTTAACTGCATTACAGTATTGTAATATTATAGCATTGTTTACTATAAGCACAATGTGGCACAGCAGGTCTCTAGAATATATTTATTTTGCTAACTGAAACTTTATACCACTGAACAATAATGCCCCATTGCCCCTTCCCTAACCCCTGGCAACCATCATTCTACTTTCTGTGAGTTTGACTACTTTAGACACCTTATATAAGGGGACTCATGCAGTATTTATCCTTCTGTGACTGGCTTACTTCACTGGGCATAATGTCCTAAAATTTCATCCATGTTGTTTCATATGTAAGGGTCTTCTGCTTTTTTAAAGGCTGAATGATATTCCAATATACACATAGACCACAACTGCTCTGTTGATATATATATACGGTTGGTCCACAAATATCTAGAGTGTGTGTCCTATTGAAGCATCAGGTCAGAGCATCAACACACAAAAAACTGTTTGAAAGCCAAGTGGACTTTGCCAAGGTTTTAGAGCTGGGGTTTTGGGCAAGTATTACTTACTAAAGTACACAAAGGCACCCCAGGTGTATGAACCTCACCAGGGGCCAGGAGCCCCACAGGATATGGTCAAGAGCCAGAGGCAAGTGTTTACTCCTACTCTGTGTTAGGACTGGCTGCAATGTAATATTGAAGACTAGGATAGTGAAAAGTCAACATTCTTTGTATCTCTCTTCCCCTGAAGAGGTGGATGATGTGACTGCATTCTGCAGAATAAAGTACCTATAGCGAAATATCTCCCTGAGATTACCTGGTCTTAGAATCCTTTCCTTCAAAATTCATTTGCTTTCCCTTGGAAAGCTGATTTTCATGGATATGAGACATTTGTTCTCTTGCCTTTGGATCTGTCAGATGGAATAGTACTTCCATTTAACAGCACCAACAGAAAAGTAGTGAAACAGTTGATATCTAAACATTGTTCAGATATTTTCTGAAATTTCTTCCTTCCAGCTCTTCTTCCTAAGTTTTTGAGTATATAAACTCCCTGTGCTTTGACTAAGAACTGGGGGAGACCTTACAAAGTGTTTTCTTAGATGTAGAAATCACTAGGCCTCAGGAGAAGAGCAGAGAAATCCTCATGCCCTAATCCTCCATGAGCAGAAAGAAACCACATCTGTGGGAAGTCATCATGAGGAGAAAATTGGGCTCATGCCTGCTCCAAAAATTAGACATTGTAAAGAAGAGTTCAGGCCAGCAGTGCCTGGCCCAGGGTAGTGAGTGGAGTACTCTTCCAGGCCACAACAGAAGCTCAGAGAGGCTGCGGGTCTTCTCTAGGTTTCACTAGAAAGGGAGTTTGCTCTGTTACAGCTGATTGGACCTCAGGCTTCATGACAGTCAGAGCTAGGAAGAACTGACTTAATAAAAAAATAAGAAACACTACCATAAGCTCTTTCCCTTGAAAGAGCTGCTGCCAATAAGTCACTGTATGAGATCTTGGCTTCCCTCTGGACTGGGAGCTGGTGGGGGCTTGCACTTTGGGTCAGAGAATCTGCTTCTTCTTGCTTGTTGTCTTATATTGGGGGTGGTACTGGTAGAGGGGCCTGTGGTCCACAGAGTGTGGGAGTGATGAGCGGGGCTGGGGTGGGGAGGGGAGGTTGCATCTTGTGGCTGGCACTGGAGCTGGTCCCTGTGACTCAGGACAAGATTGGTGGTATGGTGGGGTGGGCTGCCGCATGCCAGGGTCCTGATGGTAGTTGTGGGGGCCAAGTGTGGTGGCGGTTGCCTTCTGGCTCCTCCCTAGAGCCATGTGTCTGGGTCTGTGATTACGGGAAGCAACCAGCTACAGGCCCAGACTCGTTTGCGTACTTAGTTCCTCTGAAAGTGCAGATGCCCTTCTCAAGAAGCAGAGCTCCCCAGGAGCAGGCGAGCAGGTGCGTGGGCCTGGTAAATGTGTTTCTTCATGACCTCAGGGAACCAGGATGCATATGGCTGCTTTCAGCCTCCATTGAAAAACTTCTAAGGAATAGGAAGTGTTTGCCATTAGAATCTTACTCTGAATATGTATAAAATAAAATTAAAACTGAGTCCTGGATCCCCTATTTTTATCTGTTCCTGAGAGAATATCCTTGGTTTATTTATGATTTGAGTACCTTTAAGAAAAGAAATATAATATAAAAAATGTGTTAATGTCCTATAAAAACAAACCTATTCAATATAATTTATTAGAAATACGACCCCACACAAATATCCTTATACTTGGAAGTCACCTTAAGTTAACTTTGAGCTTAATCTTTGGCATCCTGTATCATATAGAATCTAAGTAGCTTACAGCAAATACTCAGAGGACTTTGCAGCTTTGAATTGGATGCTCTGACCCCTGAATCCTGTAGGAACCAGGTGTCCTTTATCAGAAGTAGCAAGCCAAATGGCCCATGACAGTCTGAGATTATAAAATTGGATCTCATAATACCTTTTTTCCCCACATGTACTTTTTGTCTCCCTAATGATGTCTTAACCAAAAGATACATGGATACAACCTGTTTCAATATAATTGCTTTCCTTTAATTGTATTCATGTTATTATGTACTTTTATTATATTGAGGAGAAAGTTTATAGGCCTCACAGAAGGCAAAGTAGTCCACACACAGAGGCTAAGACCCCCTCACCAAGGTACACTCCAGAATTTTCAGGAAGTCCCACATCCCTTAGTTTGCTGTCATCCCTCAGCATCTACCCCTTCCCTGAAACCTCGGACCTGACACCTGGCCCCACAAAGGGGAACATACTGCCCTATTTCAAACCACTCCAAGATTGGCCTCTTCCTATGAAGACTGACTATAGAAAGTGATCCTCCCCGTCAAAGGAATCCATGCCCCACATGGGAGCATGGGTTGGCCTTTGGTCCTAAAGAGCAGTTGCATGATTACCTGGGTCATGGTTCTTGAAGAAAGAGCGTGCTAGCCTTCAAGAGTAGGTAGTGTAGTATAGGCCCTGTCAGGCCCACACTCTGAACCTAGGTGATGTGTTGGGTGTTGCAGCATCTTTTTTGGCTCTTCATTGAGGTCTTAAAGTCTGTTGCCAGTCTTGCCTGTTGCTTAAGCAGTAACTTCAGAAGATACAACTGCCCTGTTTTTGCTTTCGTGTTTTTCATGTGGAAAGTAAAATGACAAAATGTAGGATACAGTATTTGTTCAGAGGAAACATGCTGGGGAAGTCAAGGATTGATTATAGAGTAGCACTAGGGATTTGAGCTTGAGCTTTGTTTTCAAATAGGGCATGAACCCCAATGAAGACAGTGGTGTCACCCCACCATGACCCTGCGCCTGGGCTTCTGGCTGTGTTTCAGGGCATACCTTTGACTGCAGGTAGAGAGAAGGCTGCTTTGCTAGGAAGCATTTGCAAATGTGGACCTAAGACTCACCTCATCCTCTTAGCATCATCCATTTGTGCATCCAGATCTGAGGCCACATCATGGAGCTGTTTTGTGTAGAAGTTGAGGATACTGTGTCCAAAGATTCAAAGGTCTGTGTGTCAGAGCTCTTCTGTGCTGTTTATTTGCTGAATTACCTTAGACCCAATTTTTGGTCCCAGTTTCCTTATCTGTAAAATGGGGTAATAACAGAACCTTCCATCATTTCAACCTTAGTCCTACATCTATGAGCTAGCTGTGAGGCTGAGAACCACCTGGGCCACACTCTCCCAACTACAGGATGGGCCCATAATCTACTTGGCCTTCACTGTTTCCAATATCCCCACCCGCCAGGATGGCACTTTGTGACTTCCTAGCAATCAAAATACCTATTTCAATGTCATTTCAAGATCCTTTCCAGACGTGTAAAATTCTTTCTGTCCTTGTGAAGGACAATGACTGCTTTTGTTTCAGCAAGTTCAATGCCAGCCATGCCAGTAGGCCCTTGCCACTTCACGTTGTTAATATTTGACTGTTACTATTTTTTTTTAACCGCATGTGCTTATTTTTTCAAATTGATAAACTTCTAGAGCCCTCTTGAGTTTGTAGTCTTTCTAAAGTTCACATTCCTCCTACTGGATTAAGAAGTAAGGTCTTTGAATTCATTCCTACCTAGATTTTCTTTTACATTTCCCCTCAGAGAAAAAACCCCACAGTGCACTGAAACTGGGAAATCCCTCCCCAGTAGGATTTTTTCACAACATGTTGCTGTGGAAGGGACATCCTGTAGGACCTTAGCCCTTTTCACCCCCTCCTTCCACTTCCGAGGGGGAAGTATCCATGTGACGGCAGATCTTGGCTTTGTTGTCCTGCTAGCAGGAAACCAGTGTGGTTTCCCTCATTATTATGGTAGAAGGTTTTCCCCCACTTTTTTTCTTTCTCTTTCATTCTCCTCCTCTTCTTCTCCTTCTTCTTTTTTTAAAATCAGGAACCCTTTGCACTGCAATTTTTAAAAAAACTCTTATTTATTTGACAGATCACAAGTAGGCAGAGAGGCAGGCAGAGAGAGAGAGAGAGAGAGAGGAGGAGGAGGAGGAGGAGGAGGAAGAAACAGGTTCCCCGCTGAGCAGAGAGCCCGATGTGGGGCTCGATCCCAGGATCCTGGGATCATGACCTGAGGGAGGGCAGAGGCTTTAACCCACTGAGCCACACAGGTGTCCCTGTACTGCAATTTTTATGGGCAGTATCCTTTCTATGGTTTGGTGGAAGTGAGATGTGAAACCAGAGGGAAATGTGATTCAAACACAGGTGGCAGAAATCTTTGTCAAGAAGAATAATTTCCTCTGAGCCCTCTCTCTCCTCTCTCAAGGTCTCGTGTTTCCAGGCAGGTTGCTTTCTGGAGAGACAGGTGTGTGTCTGAGTGCGTGCATGTGTGCACATGCACACATGCATAGGAAACAAAGAAACTGAGGCCTTGAGGGACTCCATTTCCAGGAAATCTCCTCGCTATGGTTGATGCAAAGACAAAAAAAAAAAAAAAAAAAAAAAATTCCCATGGTCTCTTCATTTAAAAGCATTTTTTAAAATAGAAATTTAAATATTCAGCACTTTGGTGATGATAATGATGCAGTCAACTTTTTTTTTTTTTTTAATTCTTTGAACTTTTTAAAGCCCTTTGTGTTTTCCTAACTGTTACTCATAGGGCCGGGATAGGAAAAATGCAGGCAGGCTGGTGCCTGCTTCTGAGTACTCAAGTTTGAGCAATAGTATACCACACAAATTCAGCTAGTTATATATATTATTTTTCCTGATGGTGGCAGCAAGAAGTTGGATGGGTTTCTGGGCACATCTTGTTCTCCAGTTAAATGAATGATTTCCTTTCAGCTTTGTAGGTTTGAAACAAGTTCCTGTCACAGGCTCTGTGTCTTGATAGGAGCTGCTTGCCTGCATGAAAACAGCTGGTAGGGCCGAGGTCTCCAGGCGTCCCAGATTGCTCTGTGCTAACCAGGCCCAGACGCCACCTTGTCTACCTGAGGGCTGGGGGAGGAAGGGCCGTTACTACCATGTTGACCCCTATCTCCCTCCAGGTGTCTCAAGTCAGCTTTGGGCTCTGATGTTTTAGGACATGTGGTGGGATGCTCCTGGCAGAAGCTGCAGTTGCTTTTGAAGTGTCCTTGTGGCCAGGCTTGGTGGGCAAATGGCCAAGAGATGCTATCTTTATAACATCTGCTGTCATCTCTGTTGTGTGGGAACTAATGGCTGTGTTTGAATAATTAGGCCTTTGCACCGTAGCACAACAGAAGCATGCATTGCTTCATTAAAACAAACATAATTATTGTGGTGCACATATTCAAAGCCCCTTTCATCCCTTCAGAACCTGCAGGATTTGGGAAAGTCTATGTGCTGGAGTGCTTGCTCAGGTCTCATGGATGCAAACCACCACCCGTGAGGACCTCTCTTAGGGTAGAGAGTGCATGTCTGGGAGTTTGGTTCTTGGATCTTCCTCTGTGTTCCATTACACTTTAGTCAGACTTCTGTTTTTGCATTCATTCCTTCTTGGACCTACTAGCAAATGGACTTGGTTTGTCTTACTAAGCTGCTGGGGTTCTCTGCATTAGCCCTTGCTATCATGTCCATAGTTATTTCTCTTATGCAGACTTTGGAGCTGAGGTCTGCTAACCTCTCTGTGCCTCAATTTATTCATGCATTAATCATCACATCTGCCCCAGCCACTTCTAGGACACTGTGAAGATCAAATGTAGTCATAGATATAAAAATGATTTGCAAAGTATAAAAATACCACACAAATAATAAAAATCCTACAGCTACCTGAATTACAGCATGGGTACTATTTAACCAGCCCTGCCAACCTTTTGACTCAGGATGTGGCTCTTTAATAAATACATTTGGGAAATAGGTCTTGTTTTTGTGGTGGCCAAGAAAACTCTAAAGAATGACAGTCTTGTTTATGAGAAACTCTGATCTTCAGTTTCCTGGAAGATGTTCCCTCCATGTCAGTGATCAGTGTGTTCTTTTCATTAATCAACTGATCAACACTTATAATAGGGAAAACAATGTGCCAGTTGATGCTGAAATATGAAAATGTGTGGAAGCAGTGGGGAATATGTCTCTCAAGACCCTTAAATCTACCAAACTCTGTCATTTGATGGTTAAGACAAAGATGGTATCAAGAATTCATAGGAGAGAGAATTTCTGTCCTATAGGACAAGGGAATTTCTGCACACCTCTCATTTTCAATTTTTGTTATTTGTTGATGAAGCTAGGGTTGGAGGTATGCCATGGAGGTAGGATTTGACCTACACCATCAAGGATGAACTGCCTCTTAGTTGACAGAGGAAAATTGGCTTGTCACAAGACAATTCATTGATATACTGATTTTAATCATATTTTGGAATTTGCCCCAAGATACCCAGCCACCTATAACTTTCATATGTAGTTTATACCCATAGTACATGTGATGAACACTCATTATGACTGCCAGTTGTAGGAAAACCCAAGATTAACCTGGGACAGAGAGAAATCATCAAGGAGCTTGTGGCTGCATTGCCTTGTGGGTGAAAGGGGAAATGGGATATAAAATCCTTTACACATGTCAGCTCCTGAATGAAGAAGTGTTTTGTTCTCCCATTTGGAATTTTAAGCCCATAGAGAAGGACATGAATAGATTTTGTTTTCCTTAGATCTTAGCAGTACTCCTGGAGTGCTCTAAAAGGATCCAGACACTTTTCTATCTCTGCAAATCCTACAGCTTTATGGATGCTACCCAGACTTTGTATAGAGTCCTCACACAGATGAGATATTAATGAGTCATTAGCTGACATGGAATTGCAGATAGATGAGGCACATGTTATCCTTGAGGAGTGTATCTTTTGTAGAATATGAAAGTACACTAGCCGGAAGTTGTATGATAAGTGGCTGACTACAGCAGGGTATGGTAAAATCTCAACAGGGGCTACCAGGGATAGTTTCTCGACAGAGACAAGGTCAGAAGCAAGTCTGGTGCATGTGAAAAGGTCAGAAAAGTCTGATGCATGTCTCCATCTCCTGATGGAGAAAAAGGACAAAGAATGTCAGGAAGAGGAAATAAAGAAAGATCAGTGCAAGTTGGTAATTTGGGAGAAGGCATTGGGATGAAATGATGGAGGTATCTATGATATGGGTGTTAAAGCGAAATGATCTTAGAGTTTGAGAGGCTGGAATTTAGCAGATCATGTTCAAAGTTCAGAATAATTGAGATGGAGATTTTAGAGGAGAATGTAGTCCAGTGATAGCAGGTCTGTGGTGTGGCTTGCTTGCTGAGAGGGTCATGCACGCTGAGGCTATATAGGATGGATAGTCACACAGACCTTTGTCATTCATGAGGGTAGAAGACCTTAAGTATGTTTGGGGAAATTTCAGAGCTCTCTAGAGCTGATGAATTTGGTGAAGAACATTCTTCACATATCTGTCACTTTAATGGAGAATTATCATATGTCACACGAAGGCACTGAAATGAATTATGGCCCCTGGCTTGTGTGAAATCAAAGTTGAAAAATGAGTGCAATGCTATATGATGCTGTAAGAGAGGTCTGTACCACAGGCTCTGTGGTGGTGATGGTTCGGGGGTGTGCAGACCTCTTGGCAAAGACCAGGGCGGTTCATAGTAGAGAAGAAATTTGACTTGAAGGGGGAATG
This sequence comes from Mustela nivalis, assembly GCF_964662115.1. Classification (NCBI taxonomy): domain Eukaryota; kingdom Metazoa; phylum Chordata; class Mammalia; order Carnivora; family Mustelidae; genus Mustela; species Mustela nivalis. The sequence goes on along the minus strand of NC_139021.1, from coordinate 89,796,788 downwards.
GAGTTTGTCAGGCAGGGGAGGTGGAACGAAGGCAATTTCTGAAGAAGGGGTGGAGGTGACAAGACTGCTGGGTCAGCATCATGGCACGTGTAGCCTGAAGGAACATCCAAATTCTGCTGTCTTACTAAAGCACTCCAGGACACACAGAGAATCAGGCAACCACTCAGAAGCACTAAGCTTCCCTCACATCTTCTCCAGGCAGGCTCAGATATCATCCACTTCTGAAATGCAGTAGATACCTGCTAAGATAGAAAGATTTTTCTCACTCAGTGAAATCTTGATCATAAAATCACCAATCCTGTTGATTTACACATTCCCTTCTTCTAAAATTTAAGGTTTAGTGGCTAGCCATGCACTAAAAACGGTAAGATTTGAAACCCTTGACATTATAACTTTACCCAGGGCTTGGAACATCAGTAGAGTCATCATCCTCAGGGAGAAATCAGTTAGCTCCCTGCAGGGGTTTGTCAATCATATAATATCTGACAATCCAACTTTTAAGTTTCACAGTGATATTTGTCCCTTAGCAGATTGTCACAATTTGTTATAGCCATGTCAATTGAATAACATTTATTTATGTCAAACCAAATTTACTATATACATCAGTTGGAGTCTCTTTATTTTCACTCCACTATTTGAAAGGTATGTTCCATTTAATAAACTTCCATAGGTAAAGTTCCAGTAAAGGCTTCAACTCAGCTCTTACTCTTCTCCAGGCAAAGAAAGACTTTCCCAGTTATGTGAGTGTCTCTGGTTAATTCATTTTTTTTTTTTTCTGTAAGAAGCCATTTTCAATTCTATTTGCTGACCAAATGAATAAGATGCTACTGAAGCCCATGCAAGGGTGGGCAGCAAGCAAATACTGACTCCTATTCATGATTTCATGCAATAAATCTTAGGCCTCAGGGCGGCTTTGGACCAAGAAATGCCAGTTCAGCGCTTCACTTTGTATTGTGGAGCACATTATAGAGTCATATCAATTTCCTCAAAAGATAATGCTACCATGAGCTCACAAACTCTGTTGAGATCCAATACAAAAAAAAAAAAAAAAAAAAAAAAGGTTTCCAATAGCATTTGTTTTGGGATTTAGTCATTCAGCAAATATTTATTGAGTGCCTACTATCTATGTGTGGGGTCAAGGAAGAACTCTAAGACTGACAGGTTCCATGGATTTACATTCTGGTAGAAGGAAAAACACAATGAAACAAGTAAATAGAAAAAAAAAAAAAAGGAAAGAGTGAGAGCAGAGTGATGTGCCAAATGGGCACTGGCAACCGTACCAAGTGGGAGCCATGCTGGGCTGAAGTCATGAGCCTGATCTTCCCTTTCATGTTACTGAGGTGGTTTAAGAGTTTAAATGGGGTGATGGTGCTATTGAACTTTACATTTACCTTCTAAGGTTTAGGTAGCTCATTCAGCATCCACTTACTCAAAAAAATACTGATAGAAATATTAAAAACGGTCTCTGTCTGGTGATCAAAGCCTTTTGGAGAATGAAACTGCGTGTTAGGACCAGAGGTCCCAGTCTAAGTTTGCAGTGTCATGTAGACATTAAGATAGAAGAGAGCCCTCCCAGAAACTGAGGTCCTTGATCAAGGGACAGCGAGTCCCAACAGTAGGTATGACACTGTGTGGGTTCCTGGGGTGTGTAGAGAGAACCTGTGTGGCATTTGGAAGTTCTGGGGCTTGCGAGCACTGAGTTCTGGACTGCTAAGGTAGTCACTCAGCCCAAAGATGACTGAAGGAGGAAGGAAAAAGATGCTGTGTGTGGAGGACAGGAGGATAGTTCTGAGTGGCGGCCAGCAAAGTCTGTGTCCATCACAGCCTCTGGAGAAAGGAGAGCCCTCCCAGGGGGATGCAGGGCTGCATGGGACAAGTGTCTACCACCAACACTCCCCTTGCATGGTCTCAGCCTCTTCCAGTTGTACCTCACTTCTGGAGCAGCCTGTGTGTGTCATCAAAGCCGCCAGAGCTAGAGACTCCACCAAACCACTCCCTCCTCCCGTCCCCTCCCACTGCAAACCATAATCTTGCAGGCAGACAATGAAGATAGGACAGCTATTCAGAAAAACGCGTGGCTTTGGAGGCTCAGGACATGTCCCAACTGCACCTGCAGGTTTTCCTTTTCTGGGGCCGACGGGCACTGGCTGCGCTGCACCTGCCGCGGGCCAGCTCCCTGCCTTTCAGTCACATACCTCTTGCTGGGCGTGCAGGCCCTGGCCTGCTCCACATCCTGCTCTGCCCTGATGATAGCTCCTCCACTCCACTGGCTTCTCAACACACTCTGCAAGGGAGGCTGTCCCTCTTCTCTCTGACTGTGGATTTTCTGTAATAACATGGCTATTAAAAACAGACACAAGCACCACCCTCTTGGTCCCTCTCCCTTCCATAGTTCATGGTGGGCCCTCACTTGCCTTCACACAATCTGTTGTTCATTAGTCTCTATCCTTATTGTGGTTTTCTAAGAAGCAAACCAACATGACATATGTGGGTTTAAGCTGTGTAGGTGAAGTTGGGAAAGAAATAAAACCAATCAGGAAAACCGAATTTGGTAGGATTAGAAGGCTTTTTTGAGGAGGGATTTTCTATCAGAACTCACATATCAACTCTTTGTAAGAGCAAATGCTGTTTGCTACTCTACCTTCTTTGCAAATTTCAATAAATTATTTTGAGCTGTAAGATATACCTGCAGAAAGGAGATTGTACAGAAAGACAAGGAGGGAGACACCAGAAAGAAAACAGCAGTGTAAGACTCACAAGTACTGTGCCTACATGAGGGAAAGACACTGAATTTCTTTGCTAACTCACAGAATGGCACCACTCTGAGCCCTATTAACTACACGTCTGACTCATTAGCAAGGATCTGACTAGATGGTTTTTAATAATATTGCTTCTGTGATTTGTTAGTCAGTACCAGAAAAATGCAAAGATTTTGTTATTAATGATAAAGCACATGCCATAACTTTTCTGGCAAAAACAGTTATTAAAGTATTCAAAACATTCTCCAATGACAGGAATTTAAAGTCTTATTTCATTTTCCACTTAGACACTTGTATTTCCTTCAAACTCCATTTTGTGTAGGGCTGGGAAAGCACTCTGTGCATGTGTGACTGGCAGGTGGGGACACTCCCTGGATGCTGGTGGCCCAGAGTGGTGGATCATGAAGTGAGTTTCAGGCGAAAGAGGAGGAGGAGCCCAGGTTTTACTCATTCGTTCAAATGTCCTTTTGCCTGACAACCCCTCATTCTGGGAACTCTGTGTGGGGCTGGGCCACATAATAGGGGCAGTGTAGGCTGAAGAGGCAGGAGGAGGTGAAAATAAACAAGAAGATGTGTGTCTTAGGAGGAGGAATATTTTTTTGAGGGATTAAATCATGGCGTGAGTATACAGCAAGCCACAAATTACTGAGGATGAGGGCCATGCTGTTCAACACACCAAAGGATGCTGGCAATTGCATGAAGATATGACATACCAAGAGGATTTCTGGCAGGTCTTCAGTAACCCCCCTCCCCACGTTGTTCCTGACTTGTGTGAGTGTCCATGTATGGCAGATGAAAGGCAAGTAGGGACACCATGTTCACTTGATGTATACATTGAGGTAAAATTTCTTTTAAATACCAGATTGATTGCTGGACCTTCAAAATCATAGCAGCTCCATTCCTTCCTTGTTTATAAGCCAATGATCTTTTCAACTCTCTAGACTGCTGTCCTTAGGCTGGCTACAAACATTCCAATGAGGGAAAACATGTATGCTATTGTTGAACTGATGATCTACCAAGGCATTCTTCCTCATGTCTTACCAAATTATTTCTGGCTTCAAAAGAAAGACACTTGTTTTCTTCCTTCCTTCCTCTCTCCCTCCCTTCCCCCCTTCCTACATAATTCTTTGGGGATGAGTAAAATCAGATTGGTATTTGGATTAAATAAACTCCCCATTTTGTTGTCCTTTTAGGACTCAATGCAATTAAACCTTAGTTTTCATTTCTATAGGTCAGATAAGTCATTTCTTTAGCAATATGTGATGAGTTTGTCAAGTCTTTGCTAGTACTGAGAATCATGCTTGGTTGATCTCCAGGCCATCAAGAGCCAGGCTTCTCACACATGCCTATGCATCACCATGGAATCTAAGGAAAGGAGGGTTCCTACTCAGCAGGGCTGGTGGGGCCCAAGACTTTATATTCTAGCCAAATTCCCATGAGTTGTTGCCTCTACAGGCAGTGGACTGCAGATACTCTGTAACCAAATGGACAGTCAGTATGTCCAGATTTACCTTCCAAGGAGAAGGGAGCTCCCTGAGATGAGCACATGCTTGCACCTGTGCTGAAGCATGGGTCCAGTGCAGCGGTGCTCCATCCCGAGGTCAAGGTGCTCTCTGTGCCCTCCCATCCCTCTGCTCACCTCTACCATGTTGTGTCATTCCTGCTATGACCAGGGAAAGGGTGACCCTAAAATAGGTGGCCCATTCCTAGGAGCTCTTTGTCATCCAACTCACCCCCTATTTATCAAGCTGGCCCATGTGCCATGAGCATGGGATGCATGGGGACACCACTGTGAGCAAGGAAGCCCCTTCCTGCTCCCCACAGAGCCTGAGGTCTGGTTTGTTTATTATTCCTGGAGCCTGTGCTTAGCCATTTCCTCCTCATGTCCATCAGAAGCGTTTTTCCTAGAGAAGGTAAAACACATCTCTGTTTTCCTATACCACACACCTGGCAAAACCTAGATAAGGGTAGGGTTCATGCTGTTCTTTTTCTTTCCCTTTCTTTTCTCTACTTTACTTTTTTCCCTCTTGCCTCCCCCTTTCTTATCTTCACTTTGCCTGTCTTTGTCCCTCTTCTCCTTGTGTGTGTCTAACTTGGCATTCCACATGGAAGGGCAGATGTCTATGCTTCTACGTGGACTCCTATAGTGATGCCTGTTGTAGTGGCACTCTTTTTTTAACTGCTTCTATTTTTTGAGGTTATGGGCTTATTCTAAGCAGAAGGATTTAAGGAACCCACTTGCATAATCATGTAGAGTTTGTGTGGCCTGGCTAATTCAGGCTTTCCTTCCCCATCCTCTGAGTACTGGGCACTAACCAGCCAGCTCACTTCTGATCCCACTGCTGGAGTAAACAGGAGGATTTTTGCAGATGGGCCTTAAAGAGCCAATGTCCAGAACCAGCCTTTTGTCTGAAGGTTTTTGTCAAAGTCCTGGAGATGACATATCTGTTGCCTGTGATCCCAAGACTGTGTCCAGCTCACCTTTATTTTCTGAGCCCCACATGGGGCCCATTTTCCTATTATCTTTTATGAAGTAACTAGAAATGATCAACACAGGAGAGATCATCTACTTCAGAAAGGAAAAAAAAATGATGATCTAGAGGTTTCATAGGAAGACACACAAGTCAGTGCAAAAACAAGTGGAGTTTGGTAGTGAAGACCCAAAAGATTTGGAAAGGAGAAAGTCTCACTGCATGGATAGGTGAGTTTAGTTATGTGTACATGAACACATGTGTGGGCATGCATACACATCACACACAACCGTAGCTTAAATTAAGGCTAGATGACAAAGCAAACTGAAACTCCCATAGTAGTGGGTTGTGATTTGGTGGTTAATAATAGATAGGAGGAAGGAGTCCTTAGAAGTAGCCTGTCTTCTAGAAGGCTATTTTTTGTAAGGAGAAATCTCCTGGATGTTAAATGAAAAGAAATTCTTATGGCCAAGGGTTAGCATCCTATGAAAATGAACCATTCCATTCTTAGTCAAGAATTTTTGCAGGGAAGGTATTTGCCACATAGACTGAGGACTCTTTTTTTTTTTTTTTTTTTAAATGTTAGTCACCATACAGTACATCATTAGTTTTTGATGTAGTGTTCCATGATTCATTATTTGTGTATAACATCCAGTGTTCATTGCAACACGTGCCCTCCTTAATACCCATCATTGAGCTACCAGTTCGCCTACCCGCCTTCCCTCTGAAACCCTCAGACTGTTTCCTGGAGTCCATAGTTTCTCATGGTTCATCTCCCCCTCTGATTTCCTTCCCTTTAGTTTTCCTTTCCTTCACCTGTGGTCCTCCATGCTATTCCTTATGTTCCACATGAATGAAAGCATATTCTCTGCTTGACTTATTTCACTTAGCATAATCCCCTCCAACTCTATACATGTCAATGCAAATGGTAGGTATTCTCCTTTCTGATGGCTGAGTAATATTCCATTATATATATGAACCATAGCTTTTTTTTTTTTTTTTTAATCCATTTGTCTTTTGAAGAGCATCTAGGCTCTTTCCACAATTTAGCTCTTGTGGAAATTGCTGCTATGAGCATTAGGGTGACTCTTAATCACCTCTTCATGACTGCTTAACCGTGCTTGCCTTTGCTTCTTCCAAGCATGCCCGCTTAGGATGCAGACCCTTGGAGGAATTCCAGTCCAGCTCAGGAATTGTAGCAGGCTGACAGCCTGTGTACTTACTGAGTGCTGTCTGAATGCTATAAGGGGTAGCCAAAGGAGCAACCAATATTATAGCTATTCTTGAAAACATGACACTGAATAATAAGACAGTTCCCAGATTCCTGAAATGCAGCCAAAGCACACAATCTTTACATTATAAGTTATCTATAGTTAATAATTATCTATCTATCTATCTATCTATCTAACCTCACATCTATTAAGATTCTAAGAGCTCTTAATCTATTCATGACTTAAACCTTCACTACGCTATGTGGCAGATGTTCTGTTGACCCCCAAATGCAGTTGTGTAAAGTAAGGCACAGAGTGGTCAAGGCATCTCTCCTGGGTCATATAAGCAAATGGTGAGAGCAGTGTTCAGTCCTGAATGGCTCTAGAACCCACTCCTAACCCTGGCTGTGTGACCTCTCCAGGTATACACAAAGACTGCTTGGGGTGGGGGTGGAGATGGTCATGTGGCGGGTAGTGGAGCTGTGTGTGTATGGGCTCTGAAGGAGGGTACCCCCATTTTCTGTCATGATGCTCAGTAACTATAACAGAAAGTATGTTTGCTCAGTCCTGGGGTTGTTGCTCTGAGCGTTGGGGATGTACAAAGCGCAAGTCTCCAGCTCAGATGGGAGTGGAGGCCTTGTTGAAAATGGGTACTGTGCTGCACCTATTCCCCTGGGGTTGGAAGAAAACAAGAGTTTCATCGTCTCTGATTCTTTGAGTTCAAGGACCAAAGAGACTCAATTCAACTCCCCCTGGCCCCTGCCCCCTGCATCCTGGGGTCAAGTCTTAAATTGTTCTATGTTCTGATTTTATACTTTAACTATGCATACCCCACACTCCCCAAAGCAGGGCTCTCCCCTTTCAGCATTTGAAAGGATTTGATATTCTTGCATTCTTCCCCTGGAAGCAACAGGTCCTGACAGGGCATGCGGTTGGAACAGCCGCCTGCATGCCCCAGGTGGACTGAGGCAGGCCAAGAATGAAAGGGGGAGGTGTGGGGCGGCCAGAATGCAGTCACCTGAGAAAGGAGGAATTCAACCCAGAGTAATCCCTCACCCTCTTCCATGGGTGCACTTCTCCCCACCCACCCAGATGCCGTCTCCCCTCCCAGAGCTCTACAGGACAGGATGTGGGAGCACGTGGCTTCTCAGGACACCTGCCAGCGTCTCCTTGTCCTGGTGGCCTCCTCTGTACCCCTCTAGCAGTCTCTCCACATTCCTCACCCTCTCTTCCCTCTGGCCTCTCTCCAGATCCAGTGTGCTGGGCTGTGCCATGGCTCGCATGGTTCTTTGGGGTACTATTTTGAAGGGACCAGATTGTTCCTTACTGTTTTCTCTAATTTTTGTTCTGGAGGCTTCTTCATATCCCAGCACTGCTTTTTCTGGATCACTACATTTTTTCCCTGGTTGCACATCCAGTCATAGAACATTTCTTCACCCTGACACCCTTTCCTCCTCATTCCTTTGGTCGCAGGCATTGCTAGAGCAATTACTATACACTCAAGTTAAATATTTAAAAATATTAAATACCCTCATATTTAATACATTTCTTCTACCCCCCCATCTCTAATAGACCTTTTTGACCCAGGTGGAAGTTTCACCTTGACCAAGTATAGGGAATTTGCAAAAGGGCCATGGCTCCATTTCTTTCTCCTGTTTCCAATTATTCATGACAGTTGCTTATTTGCAAAACTGCTTCTGATTATAGGTCATCAGAGGGCTGAGAGGTCCTTGATCAAGGGACAGCAAGTCCCAACAGTAGGTATGACACTGTGTGGGTTCCTGGGGTGTGTAGAGAGAACCTGTGTGGCATTTGGAAGTTCTGGGGCTTTCGAGCACTGAGTTCTGGACTGCTAAGGTAGTCACTCAGCCCAAAGATGACTGAAGGAGGAAGGAAAAAGATGCTGTGTGTGGAGGACAGGAGGATAGTTCTGAGTGGCGGCCAGCAAAGTCTGTGTCCATCACAGCCTCTGGAGAAAGGAGAGCCCTCCCAGGGGGATGCAGGGCTGCATGGGACAAGTGTCCACCACCAACACTTCCCTTGCATGGTCTCAGCCTCTTCCAGTTGTACCTCACTTCTGGAGCAGCCTGTGTGTGTCATCAAAGCCGCCAGAGCTAGAGACTCCACCAAACCACTCCCTCCTCCCGTCCCCTCCCACTGCAAACCATAATCTTGCAGGCAGACAATGAAGATAGGACAGCTATTCAGAAAAACGCGTGGCTTTGGAGGCTCAGGACATGTCCCAACTGCACCTGCAGGTTTTCCTTTCCTGGGGCCGACGGGCACTGGCTGCGCTGCACCTGCCGCGGGCCAGCTCCCTGCCTTTCAGTCACATACCTCTTGCTGGGCGTGCAGGCCCTGGCCTGCTCCACATCCTGCTCTGCCCTGATGATAGCTCCTCCACTCCACTGGCTTCTCAACACACTCTGCAAGGGAGGCTGTCCCTCTTCTCTCTGACTGTGGATTTTCTGTTAATAACATGGCTATTAAAAAGTGATGCAACATGGGGGCTTAAGTGGGTAGAAGAAGAATCAATGAAACAAGATGGGATTAGGAGGGAGACAAACCATAAATGACTCTTAATCTCATAAAACAAACTGAGGGTTGCTGGGGGGAGGGGGTTTGGGAGAAGGGGGTGGGATTATGGACATTGGGGAGGGTATGTGCTATGGTGAGTGCTGTGAAGTGTGTAAACCTGGTGATTCACAGACCTGTACCCCCGGGGATAAAAATATATGTTTATAAAAAATAAAAAATTAAAAAACAGACACAAGCACCACCCTCCTTTACTCTTCTGCTCATATCTCTGTTTTCCTTAAAGAAAGTCATGCCATAAAATATTTTTGCTCTTACTTATTTCATTTTATTTTATCTCCTCCTCCTCTCTCATTCCTTTTTTAGCCTTCTCCTCCTCTTTCCAAGACAACAGCAAGTCTGATTTCCTAGATGGTTTGCTACTTGCAGACAGGGACAATATTCTTTTCTCCATCTCCCTTTTGTTACCCAGTATGTAGTCTGTGGATACTGGGTATATTGCCATGCAGACATCATACATAAATCCAAACATGATGATTTTCACAGTCCTTGGAAATAGAGTGCACCCACTTCCTAGTTATAATTTGAGTATAATTCCTAGGGCTGCATGTGCATGAATCAAAATACAGTACCACGTAATATTTAGAAAGTCAAGGAGGCCAGCAGTCTGTTTTGCCCTTAGTCAAATTTATACTATCCAATTTAAGAGCATAGCAAGTAGACCAAGGTGTCTTGGCTAGTTGAGGCTCACATAATTTGGATGTAAGTTCATGTTTATTCAGTGGATTTCTGACTTCAAAGCTTTCATACAAACCATGCATCTTATTCATTTCTCTTTAATATTTTAGTACCTTAGAGCCAGCATAGCAAACACATCATCTTGATTGTAGTTAATCAGGACTGTAATCATTAACAGCATGGTACTGATTGCTTTAGAATTAGTGGTATCTTGACAGAATGAGAGTGAAATTCAGGATACTCTAATGTGTCTGTTAAATATAATAAACCACTGTGTGTATGTCTGTGAGTTTGTTAGGACAGAGATGTATGTGTATGTATGTGTGTATGTGTGTTAATAGGAGACATAATTTCACTAACTCCAATCATGAAAATTCTAGTGTTGTTTATATTGAAGTTTTATCCACATTTTGTGAGATTCATGTCTATAAATACACTAGATTACTAAAGATATTTTTAGAGCTACCCTTTGGATTTCTTTTACTGGCTAAGTAGCTTAAGCAATGTCACACATTTAATCAAATGTATCTCATTTCTATGTTGTTGTTCTTCTTATTGCTTCATTATATATGAGAATACAAGCATGCTCCAAGACAGAGCATGGATTCCACTGTCTAGTACATACCTGTATCAATATATGTATTTTTATTGTACTTCACAGGTCACAAAATGATGTCATAGATATTATCACATTCAATTCTTAAAAAACCTTGTGTGTTTGAGATACAGAGAGTAGGTATTATTCTCATTTTACATCAAATGAAATTTGAGTAGTATATAGCTTACCATGAGTGGCTGTATATCCCAATTTACTTGGGATTACATTGTCCCAGTATAATTATTAGCATTTCCCTTTCTCTCTCAGTATCTTCAGTTTGGATGACAAATGCAATGTCCACACCAAAATATCCACCATTTTTCACTTCTATCAGACTTTTTAAGTTTTAAGTGACCCATGCAAGGCCATGCGATACCTTGTGACAATGAGAGGGCATTGGAGCTAGAACAGGGTCTTGGCTGGGCTACAAATTCATTTCCACCTCGATTAGCATCCTTGGACCAGTTACTGGCACCCAGGAAAGGCCATATCATCATTGCTAATATTTGCCACTAAATTATGTCCTCTCATCATTGGCATCTTCTTCAGATAGACATCTTTCTTTGGTACGACCCAAGATGGCCCAAGAAACATTCTCCATTTGAGGAGTTCAGCCATTTCCTCTCCTTTCTTAAGGACTTCCGTCCTCCTCACAAACCAGCCATGGTTTCAGCCTCTGTTTTCTCCTTCCATTGGAGAAAACGTTTGGTTGGGTGACACTCATCTTACTTCTAACCCTGTGCTGACCGTGGAGCCACAGAGTATAACAGCTTGGCCACCATTCATGAATCACATTTACCACATGTGGACTCCTGACAAGACACACTTCCAATACAATGTTTAGATTTTTATTGGTTCCAAATGTAGGCAGGTTTACATCCAAATTGTAAACATCAGCTAAAGAAGGAAAGATGAGAACAGTGCCCTTGAAGAGAGTTGTCAACAGTCTCGTTCACTAGAATGCCAGGTACCTAGCACCTCTAGGGTGACTTGAAGGGGCAATTTGAAGATTATTCAGGAAGTAGGGGTGCTCAGTAATTTCAAACATCAAGAGTATGTATGGCAAGAAGAATACATATTGCTTTAGAGAAACATCTTCAATGTTAGAACTAGTTGAGGTCTGAATCTTGGCTTTGTTCTTGACCAGGTTAAGATGTTGAAGGAGTTTCTTGATTTTCTTAAACTCCAATTGTCTCAATATGTAGGATAAAGACGGTAAATAATGTCTACCTCTTAGGGTATTTGTGAGAAATGAGTAAGATAATGAATATAAAGTACTTAGCATAATACCTGGAACAAAAGTGCTCTCCGGATTGTTGTATAATGTATTATTGAGATTGTAGCAGTCATTTTATTCCACTTTCTGACTCTCTTGTATTTCTGAAGGAGTCATTAAGGAGGACTTGGCCAAATGGTTTTAATTACTCTCTTGGACTTCCCTGGGCTTTGGAGTTAATCACTCCTACCAGGAGGTAGTGACACAAGCTCTAAATGTCTCTTGCAGGAGAACTTTTAAATTCCTCTGCTTCCTTCTGTGCCATTCTCCATCTTCAGAATCACTGTTGCCCAGCTCTGGGCTGACTTTGGAGACGGGGACAGAAGACAGGAAGGTGCACCTCAGGTTAAGTAGAGGACAGCTTGTATTTCACCCAATTTATTCAAATGCCTTTAAGTTAGCAAGCTTCTCACCCAGGGAAATCTCTGTGAGTCTGGCTGGGGCCACATAATAGGGGCAGTGTAGAGCTTAACAGGCAGGAGGGAGGTGAAAATAAACAAGAGGATGTGTGTCTTAGGGGGAGGAATATTTTCTTGGACGGATTAGGTAGGAGGCAGGAGGTACACAGAAAGCCACAAATTACCAACTGATGGAACTGTGAACATTGCTCAGGTTAATGGCACTCTGATAAAGACATTTCAAATGCTGAAGAATTCTTCGTTTCATGCAGGATAGTCCACTGTTAAGACTTCCTTCCTTTTCTGCTCCCTTTAAAAACTGGGAAAGTTTCCTTGAGAGACCTCATGAGAAGAGGACTTTGATTTGCTTGGTATGTATTTAGGTTGGCTCCTCCTTCAATGGTAACTGAGACTGGAAAACATTTGAGAAGATCATCTGCTTCATTCTAACAGAGAACATAGTCACCGAATCAGAAAAGATAAATACATCACTTCTCACTCTTTTTGAAATATTACCAGATTTACATAGTCCTCAAGATTTGCCAAATCGTAATTAATATATGCATAGTTTAAGCTTCTGTTTTATTATAGGTCGTTTATAATAATCTTTCCTTGTCAAATGCAATTGCCACCCTTTCTTGGCCACAGTACATGAGAATTACCATCAGCTCTAGATGACTGTAGAAGAGCTGGGGATGATTCTGTGAGGACATGAACACAGATAAAATGTAGTCAGTGAGGATACGCAATCCAAGGAGTGGGTCAGAGCAGCCTTTCCCAGATATGGCTGTCTCCACGGTTTCAAAGTATATTTGATTTTAATTACCTTTAACAATCTCTTTTAATTAAAAATGATATAACTTTTTTGGGGGAGGGTTGAGAAGGGCAGGAGATGGATTGCAATTGCATCCAAATAGTAAAGGTGATGACACTACCATCACATGGCATAGAGTCCTCATTTTACAACAAGTGAGGTGAGAGCAGGGCAACTGACTTAGACTATATTCTCCCCCCTGGCTTAGCACAAAGTGGGAACTTGGTGAATGTTTTGGATGACTTTATGATGCAAGCAATTGCAGGCTTGGCTTCTTAACAAGTGCAATCTTGTACACAAAGATATTTGCAGGTTAAGAATGTAGGACTACCAGTTTTCAGTGGTAGTTTTTAAATCCTTTTGTTTTAAAAATGTACTGTTTCCCAGATAGACACCCTCCATGCTGTGGGCAAAGCAATGTGTACATCTCTCAGAGGGTCCTGGTTGGCTTTCTGCTGGTCCTCCCAAGGGGAAGCCAATGCTTTGAGGACCCAGTTGATAGGAAGGCTATAGTCACCCTTCCGAATTATAACTGCTTATCATAGTCCTAACCCAGCCACCCAGAGATAGGCAAAGATGGGGCTGAGCAAAGCTGGCTGTACCTGAGGGCTGGAGTCAGGACAGGCTAGCAGCAGGCAGGCAAGGCCCAAAGCAGGCCATGGAGCTCAGAATGAGAGGAAAGGGGGTTTTTCCTCAAAGGTTCTCTGTGTACTTGGATGACCCTACTATTAAGCTGAAAGAATTTTCAGTGTTAAAATCATTTATGAGTTGCTACAGTAGTAAAATTAAGAGAATCCGGAAATCCAGATATAGTCACAGAAGGAAATGATTTGGGCAGATACAATGAGAAACAGCAGAGGGGGTGTGTTCTGGAATGTATGGGGAAGTTCTCAAACAGAGCTAATGAGTCTGTACCAACACCGTCTTAAGTTTCACTAAAATTATTTAGATTTTTCTAAAAAGACTTTTTAGTTTTAAATAATATCAAGTAATAAAATAGGGTTATTCACATGTAAGTCAATTTTTACACAATCTACAATAAAAAGTTTAGGGACAGATGTATAAGATTAGTTTTTTAAATGATAAATTAAAACCATGGTCAATTATGGTCCACAACATCAGCAAAGAGGTGAAAAGAATGTGCACCACAGGGAAGGGGGAATCAGCACCTCATGCACCAGGCACATCACACCTTCCTGGAGGGTAATCTGGCAACATGTGCTAGAAACCTCAAAGCTAGACCTCTAACCCAACTTTCACTATTAAAAACTCGTCCTCATTAAGCAAGCAATAATGAACATGAGAAGATTTATCTACAAGGACAGTTCACTTGGGAATTATTTGTAAAAAAAATGTGGAACAACTGAAATTTCAATGACAGGGAAGTGCTTTAATAAGGTCTGTTGTGATGGAAGGCCAGGTAGCCATTATAAGTCAGGCTGCAGACAGATATTAATTAATCTGAGAAAGTGCCATGAGATAGTGGTCCATAAAAAAAGCAGCTTAAGTATACTCTGTGCGAAAATACAGCTATACTTACAAATGCTTTAAGAAAGCCTGAAAGGATCTACACCGGAATATTGATGGATATTTACATTTTAGTTTTTAATTTCCTAAACTTTTGAGTCTTCAGTGAACTTCTGTTACTTTGTAATGAGAAAAATATAAATTTTAAAAATTAAAAGCATTGTGTTTCACTATTTATACTTACTCAAGGTAGAAAAATTGTGTCAAACCCCATCTACATATCTACATAAGACTCTAAAATTTTAAGAAAATAGTAAAACACTTTTTATTTCATGGAATCATTTATTAGATTTATTTGTAACAATCCATTTTTTTAAATACAAGGTGTACTTTTGCTTAAACTTGACACATATATAGTAACAAAAGGGATTTAATGTCCCAAATAGTCTCTGAATGTTTATATATGGACAGAGGACTATGTGCATAATACTTCTCTCGGCTGCCTGCATGCATTTAAGAAAGAGGTAAACAGTAGCTATAGGAAACAAGTAGCTCCCATCTTTCTCATGTTGCATCAAATGCCTACAGGCACTGCTGGATGGAGGAAGCAGTTCTGTCTTCAGGACTTCATTGCTGATGGGACGTGATGTGATGTGTTTCCTTTTAAGGGGTACCTGAGGGGATTCCAAGAGATTGGGGGTGACACAGAGGTGCACCCAGCCAGGGCGATGGGGACAAAGGGTGGGGCTGAGGTGGAGAGAGACAGGAAGCTGGGGAAGACAGGGGGTTGTGAAGGCAACTGCAATGGGGTGGCGAGCATTGGAGTGACTCCAGAGATAGACTGAAAACTGTGGCCACATAATCCATTATTTACAAAAACAGCACTTTCTTTCACCTCTGATCAGCAAGAATTTGGATTTATCTGGTAACATTTTGTCCTTTTCTATCCATAATGTTTACTGGGGACCCATTCTGTGCAGAGGACTCTGCTAACTGCTGTGACAGACATAATGATGTGTGTAGGGATCTCTGCCCTCAGATGCTTACTGTCTATGCATATTATTCGGGCAAAATCCTAAACAATAGTATGCATTATATTGAGGTAGGTATATATTGCTTTCAGCTCTCTGAATGTCCCTCAATGCCTAGCAGACAGGTATTTATGTGCTAAATGTCACTGTTATTATTTTTTACTTTTTTTTTAAGATTTTATTTATTTGACAGAGAGAGAGATCACAAGTAGGCAGAGAGAGGCAGAGAGAGGAAGGGAAGCAGGCTCCCCGCCTAGCAGAGAGCCCGATGTGGGGCTCGATCCCAGGACCCTGGGATCATGACCCAAGCTGAAGGCAGAGGCTTTAACCTACTGAGCCACCCAGGTTCTCCACTGTTATTATTTTTTAAATGCTGTCTTCATTATTTACTGTTCCAAAGGAAATTCAATAGTTTCACTGACTGGGAGGCCTGGGTGGCTCAGTTGGTTGGACGACTGCCTTCGGCTCAGGTCATGATCTCGGAGTCCCGGGATCGAGTCCCACATCGGGCTCCCAGCTCATGGGAAGTCTGCTTCGCTCTCTGACCTTCTCCTCGCTCATGCTCTCTCTCACTGTCTCTCTCTCAAGTAAATAAATAAAATCTTTAAAAAAAAAAAATAGTTTCACTGACTTTTAAATGTATAGCCAGCATTTTTCTGACATCAAGAATATTTGCCTCAATAGTTCGTGATTATGTAATCTGTACTCATTTCATTAATACAAGTGTTTTATGGTGGTTATAAGCTTCAACAAATAGTCTATGTGATAAAATATGTGGCAATGTGAACTTGTCTTGCCAAACCCAATACTTAATAAAGGACTTCCTGTCTTCCATTTATTTCACTTGCATCTTGCACCATAGTTAAATGGTACATGTTGGTGAGTCCCATTCCCCACTGCAAGCACAAAATTCGACACCATCTTTCTGAGCTAAGTGGAAAAAATAAACAACATGAATGCACCTCTTTTTTTACTCACTTGAGACAACACATTTAGGTATTCATATATCATTGAATTCACTCGGATCTTTGAATACTTGAGCTTCAAATTCCATATGACTCTGTAAAAAATGTGCTCAAATTAGTAAAGACTTCCAAAAAAGGTAAGAAAAACAAAATGTTCTGTATGTTTCCTTTATGTTTGAAGAGCCACAAGTTAACTGAAGAAGAGTGGGGACCAAGAACCTGTGACACTCATACATTGTACACTCACAGGTACAGTGCTGTTCCAACATGACACTTGGTCTGGGGCCACAAAGATGAGTAAGGCACATGACACAGCTCTCTAGGAGATTCCAGCCTAGTGGCTGGATGGCCAGAAATTGAGTTTAATTCACTGAAGGAAGGGTGTAACAGGGTAAGCACACCAGGGCTCTGGAGTCCAGGAGGCCACGTGATGTCACAGCCAGGCTACTGCTGGAGTGGAGGTGCTTCCTGGAGTCAAGAAGCTGCACTGAGAGCTGGGGTGGGGAAAGGATGTAATATAGCAAAGACAAGACGACTTCACTTGGGATTTATTAACAAGGAGGGTGTGGTGACCTCAGCAAGAGCTGTTTCAGGAGTATGCTAAAGAAGCCATGGTAGTATAGGTCATAAATATAGACAATTATCCCATGACATTTGACAGTGAAAAAGAAAGCCATTGGGGAGGAAATAGAAGTAGGTGAGGGATTAAGGTAATTTTTCTTCTTTTCTTTCCTTTTCCTTTTCATTCTTTCCCATCCATGTGTTAAGACAGACAATAAGTAAATGAGTAAATATATTCTATATAATGATAAGAACTATGAAGAAGAGGCAGGCAGTGGTGAGGAGTGGAGGGAGAGGAGTCGTTAAGACAGTGGATGGCACAAAAAAAAAAAAAGACAGTGGATGGCATCTGTGTGGAGACTGAATGGAGTGAGGGTCTGAGGGATGTGAAGGTCTGGGGACAGGATACTTAGACAGAGGCTACTTTAATTGCAAAGGCACCTAGGGAGAACAGCAAAGTGGCTGGAATGGTTCTGGGGCACGACCCCGCCATTGGGAAGGTAGCAGGAGACCATGGTTGGAGAGAGAAAAGGAGGCCCACTGAATAGACTTCAGACACACTGGGGGTTTTAGGCAAGGGAGGGGCATGGCAGCTTCTGTGTTTCCAAATATACTGGATGTTGTGGAGATTAGTCAGTAGGGTCAATAGTAGAAGCAACAAAGCTAATGATCTAGGCTGGGTGACTGGGTAGCAGCTTGATTTAGGTTGGCAATCACAGACGTGTGGAAAAGAGGTTATATTCAGGGATATATTTTGAAGTAGTAGCTGAAGTAGTAGTGCTCTAAGAGGGAAATTAAGGGTAACAGGTTTCTGACTAAAACTGAGCATACAGGAGTGTCATTTATTGAGGCAGGGAAGATGGTGGGGAATTATTTTTAGGGGAAAACCAAGAGTTTACTGAGATTATCTACTGGCATGTTGAGTAGGCAGCTGGAGATTGGGAAGGTAGATAATGGTAATATCTATCACATCACTCCACCAACCTAAAATCTTCTAATTAATCCTCATGAGTTTCAAGACAAAATCCAGGCTCCAAGCTCCACTGGCCTTGGCTCTTCTATGCACATCCAGCCTCAAAATCAATCTCATACCACACTGAGTGCTCTTCTAATATAGTATTTGTTTCTCTTTTTCTTCCCCATCCTCATGCATATGCTATTACTTTGCTTAGGTTGCTCTTCTCTATTTTGACCTGGCTAACTATTCTGGCCTAACAACCCAGGTAAGCTTTCCTTGTCTCATCACCCATTCACCAGTGATTCCATACAGCTGGATTAGATGCCCTCGACTACTGCAACCCTCTACTATACATATCTTTATGGACTTGAGCACCAGGGCATGCAGGATACTCCATGATTGGTGACTGAACTTGGACGACTTGCCTAAACTCTCTGAGCCTCAGTTTTCTCATCTATAAAATGAAGATTAATAATACTACATCCTTCATAGGATTGTTAGGGGGATTTAAGGAAGTAATATGGGGCAGCGCTTAAGACATTGCCTGACATAGATGAAGCACTGAACAAGTCATTGTTATTATAGTAATACTTATCACACTGTTGTGTAATTATTTTCACACTGTTTTTTCCTAAGAAAATATTAGTGCTTGAATGCAGACATGAAGCCTTTCATCTGTGTTTCTGAAACACATTATGCTTTAATAATTGGTTCTTACATGAATGAATGAGTTAATGAATGGGGGGAACATACCATTAGGCTACAGCAGTATTATGAAATGAACCAGCATGTTCTTCTTCAGTTGGCTTTCTCTACTTAGAAACTATTCTCTGTGGGTGAATGTAATTCATCTGATCCTTTACTCACCAAACCAAGAAGTTCTGGGTTATTGATCCTACATTATATATTGGTCACTGTTTGATGAAAGTAATATCATTACCTTTGGATCAGGAAGACATGGTCCAAAAGCTTCTAGTAGAAGGGTCTCTTCTCTTACAGCCTGTTCATAGTCTGTGAAAGACAGCTTCCCATCATGGTCATGATCCTAGGGGATGACCGGCCATGTATCAGTCAACATGTATAATACTTATTGCAAACACAAACTGTCTTTTCATGGTCAAGTATTGATGGAAGAAAGGTGTTGGAAAAATGAGAGACTAAATATTGAAATTGAAAAGAGCTTTTATCATTACAATTAAAAAGCACAAGATAAGTGTTTTATTATTTATCAAGTGTCCCATTCTGGCCTGTAAGTTTTAATATAAAACCATAAGTTTCCCATATTTACCATTTTTTTAAGTGTTATTTCAACCAAATCTTTAATTCCTTCATCAGGGTCTTCTTCAGATGGCTGTTTGAGTAGGCTGTTCTTCAACATATGGAACATTTCCTCCTTTGAAATGAATCCATCACCATTCAAATCAAACACCTCAAAGCAATCTTTTAAAAAAACAACCAATTATGTATTTGATACTATGACTAAGGGAATATTTGCTCTGACAAAATGTTCAAGGCCGAGGTCTGTATTGGGAATATTCATGACAACATTGCAGGACTGAGTGCAATCTGATTTCCATAGGAAATGCTTAATGTACACTAGCTGAATAGGGTCAACAACCCTTAGAAAATGGCTCCTTACACTCACTCAGCTAAGAGTAACCATGCTAAGGAACAATGATTTGACCATTTCATCTTGAAATTCTTGGAAAACTGACTGAAATATGATCCTTAAACAGAGTTCATCAGAGTGAATTAACAATTAAATAAGAATCAGAACACTCTAATCAATGTTCTCTACTTCCATGGTTAATAATTCAGGTAACAATATTTACCATATGCACATTAATACATAAATCCATATGTACATAGTTAGTATGTATAGTATATGCTTATGCAGTCTTGCTTGGCATGGATTACTCCTCAGAATCTTTTGGTTTTCCTTGGTATTAATTTTTTTCAATCTTTATCATTGACTTGAATTTGCTCCATAAAAGAGGCTAATGGAGATTCGAACCAACCAACTGAAAGACAAACCTGTTTTACTGGCTGACTATTTACTGTTTACTGTTTACTGGCTGGCTAGGAATGTACATGGATGTACATTCTTTAGATATGTTAATCCTAATGTACAAAGCAATAGGGTAACCTGAAATCTTACATTTCATTTTTTCTTCCAAAGTTCCTCGAAGAAATACTGATAATCCATAAATCCACTCTGATACGTTTACACAGCCATCGTTGTCCTTATCAAAACCTCGGAATACTAAGAGAGAAGTACAACATAATACTTGTGCAGCACTTTTGTTCTCAGTAATATATTTACACTGGTGCTACCCACTTTTAAAACGTGGATAAAACTTCAGGATCAGATGGTCTGACATGCTCATTTGACAAAGAAGGAAACTAAGATATAACATTGGAAAAACTCTTTTATTTAAACTTTCACATATTCCTTTCATATTTTATGGAAACAGTAAATTCTGAGTATCTAAATACATTAATCAATAATTATTAATATATTAATATATTGATATACAAAATGTGTTGATATGTTAACATAAAATATGTGATTTTATATTTTTCTTACTCAAGAAAAGAAATGCTACTATACAATTGATAAAGTTATAACTTAATTTTTATTGAAATAGTTTTGATGATATAAGAAAATTTATGTTCTTTTAAAATTGTTCTTTTCATTATTATATTTACTAAGTATAAATAGAAATATTTTAGGTTTATGGATATAAAGTAAGGAAAAGCTAATTATTCAAGCTGAGCTTTGTTGTTTTCTTAAATACACAAAATAGAGTACATAGAATCACTTCCCTGTGACCCTTCCCTCTGAATACACAAATTAATTTTTTTATATTCAAGTGAAATTAGGAATTCAGAACATTAAGCTTCCTACCAAGACTGTCCAAACTCCCAATTTTTTTCCCAGTTATGGTGGATCTGACACATTTGAATATTGCATGTCTTCTTACCTCTGTCCATAATCATGTCATCTGTCATTCCAAATGTCACGTGTAGGATGTTTCGAAATGCATTACGATCTAGCCCAATGGTGGTACCTTGCCGCTCTGTTACTTCTCCCACCAAATTATAAAAAAGATTTATAAGACAGTTTACTTCAAATTTATTAACTGTGAAAAGATAAAATTAAGATATAACAAAATACATTTTAATCTTTAGTTTATTTAAATTTTGCATTAATGAGTTTATAGATAACATGAAGGCCACCAAATATTTAGTTTTTAAGAGAAGACTATCCTGTTTTAAGATTCATGACCCTTAAGAGAGGATGACCACTACAAAGGATTCTCCACTAAAATAAGAGAAACAACCTTACCTCCACACAGGGGTTGAATATTAAATTTAGTCACATTATTATTTAGTCACAATATTAGCCAATTTTCCTGAATAATGATTGTGGGGCCAGATGCTAAACTTTAAAGACAGTAAAGGTGCAATTCAAAGCAAGCAAGGTAATGCTTAAGAATGGTAACTTTTCCCCAGCATTTTGATTATAGGCATTTATGAGATTTAGAGCTTAACTTCTGCCTGGAAATAGATATCAGACTCCTGAACACTAGGCAACAATTTTCATTTCACATCATCAGCCTTAGTCAAATGAATAAGCTGGATTTTGGATATCAGAATCATTTTTTTTTTCCCAGTAAAGAAGCATTTAACCATATTACAGCACCAATTATAGTTCTTATTATACATGATGTGAAAATTAACATGCAAGTACTCAGTAATATTTTGGAAAAAAGGAATTTTTATTTAAAATAGACACACAGATGTGACTACTGGTCCATACACATAAATGTATGAAGGGTGTTTATAATTATTTGTGCTCCAATTTTCATTTGAGGTACGTAGGTGGAAGCACTATTGCCTGGCATAAATGTGAGTTTGAATATGAAGTATAGGTGGAGGATGAGAAAGGTTTTATTTCAAAACACAACAAATTACAGTCCAGTACTTCTAAAAACAAGGATGAAACCTGTGTGTGTTTAAAAGGTGAATTGTTTTGTTTTTGGTTTAAATAAACTAAATTTTAAAAATTGAAAAAAAATGACTATATTGCAGAAAAAAATAAAATAAAGGAAAACAGCAGATAGGAATAGAGAAATCATGCCTCATCTACAAGTCAAGACAGGTTCAAGTATGATTTCTGGTTTGGGGTATCACATTTTAGGAGGGACATTGAAAATTTGGGGAAATAAGTGATTTAGTAAAAATCTAGGTTAATACTGGAAAAGAATATAAGGGTTACAGTTTTTTAAAAAGCTGTTAGTGGGGGGTTAGGTAAGCCTGGTGGTGGGTATTAAGGAGGACATGTATTGCATGGAGCACTGGGTGTGGTGTGTAAACAATGAATCTTGGAACACCGAAAAATAAAAAGTGTCTGTAGAAAATGGCTTGTCAGTTCTTCAAAAATAAAATTAAACATAGAAATATATGTAACTCAGTGATTCTACTTCTGCGTATATACTTAAAAGAATTGAAAGCAAGAGCTCTGATACTTTCATATCAATATTTATAGCAACGTTATTCACAATAAGCCTTAAAAGTGAAATCAAGCTAGGTGTCCACCAGTGAATGAATAGATAAGTAACACGTAGTGTATACATACAATGGAGTATGTTTCAGCCTTGAAAAGGAAAGAAATTTTGACTCCTTCAGCAAGATGAATGAAGCTTGCAGACATTTTCCTGAATGAAAAAAGTTAGATATAAAAGGACAGATATTGTATGATTTCACTTATATCATGTACTTAGAGTGGTGTGATCTATAGATACAGATAGTAGAATGGTGGTTGCCATGGTCTGGGGAAGGGGAAAATGGGAAGTTATAGTTTAATGGGTACAGTTTCAGTTGGGAAAAATGAAAAGATGGACGGTGGTAATGGCTCCACAACAATGTGAATGTATGTAATGCCATAGAGTTGTACACTTAAAATGGTAAATTTTATGCTATATATATTTAACCAAACACACTAATATCCAAAAATAAGAGAGCTACTACTAGTTAAAGAAAAGCCTGCATGAAGAATGATGTTCATTCATATAAAATGTTAGCAGTGGGGATGTTTATTAGCCATTTTTCCATCTTGGCTAAAATAAAAATTAAAGAATATTACCTTAATTTATTACCCAAAGGATCCAAGGTTAGCCATAAGAAAGTTTTGTTATTGTTGTTGTTGTTGTTGTTGAAATGTTTCTTAATTTCCAGAATAAAATACTAAATGAAATTAAGGGAAATTCAAGAATGGATTTTCTACAGACCATATCTGTAAAATGGTAGATTAGCTGAGCAATCAATTAAGATTTTTTTTTTCTCTGATTCTACAGAAATTAGCCATTTCATCCTGGTGGGATTATCATCTGGCAACTAAAAGGAAATTTGACTTTAGGGGAAAGTTTCTCGGTTTCTTTGTTTTGTTTCATTTTTTAATTTTTATTTATTTTTAAAATTTCTTTTCAGTGTTTCAGAATTCATTGTTTATGCACCACACCCCATGTTTCATGCAATATGTGCCCTCTATAATGCCCACCACCAGTCTCACCCAACCTCCAACCCCCGACACCTCCAAAACCCTCAGATTGTTTTTCAGAGTCCATAGTCTCTCATGGTTTGTCTCCCCCTTCAGTTTCCCCCAACTCTCTTCTCCTTCCCATCTCCCCATGTCCTCAGTGTTATTTCTTTTTTTTTTTCTTTTAGAGATTTTCTTTATTTATTTGGCAGACAGAGATGACAAGTAGGCAGAAAGGTGGGCAGAGAGAGAGGAGGGGCAATGGCTCCCTGCTGAGCAGAGAGCCCAATGCAGGGCTTGATCCCAGGATCCTAGGATCATGACTCGAGCTGAAGGCAGAGGCTTTAACCCACTGAGTCACCCGGGTGCCCCCTCCATGTTATTTCTTATGCTCCACAAATAAACGAAACCATATGATAATTGAATCTCTCTGCTTGACTTATTTCACTCAGCATAATATCTTCCAGTCCTGTCCATGTTGATACAAAAGTTGGGTATTCATCCTTTCTGATGGAGGCACAATACTCCATTGTATATATGGACCACATATTCCTTAACCATTCGTCTGCTGAAGGGCATCTTGGTTCTGTTCCACAGTTTGGCAACTCTGGCCATTGTTGTTATGAACATTGGGGTACAGATGGCCCTTCTTTTCACTACAGTCTGTATCTTTGGGGTAAATACTCAGTAGTGCAACTGCAGGGTCATAGTGTAGTACTATTTTAAATTTTTTAAGGAATCTCCACACTGTTTTCCAAAGTGGCTGCACCAACTTGCATTCCCACCAACAGTGTAAGAGGGTTCCCCTTTCTCCACATCCTCTCCAACACTTCTTGTTTACTGTCTTGTTAATTTTGGCCATTCTAACTGGTGTAAGTTTGTATCTGGTATCTCAATGTGATTTTGATTCGAATCTCCTTGATGGCTAGTGATGATGAACTTTTTTTCATGTGTCTATTAGCCATTCGTATGTCTTCATTGGAGAAGTATCTGTTCATGTCTTCTGTCATTTTTTGACATGATTATCTGTTTTGTGTGTGTTGAGTTTGAGGAGTTCTTTATAGGTCTTGGATATCAGCCCTTTGTCTGTAATGTCATTTGTGAATATCTTCTCCCATTCCATGGGTTGCCTCTCTGTTTTGTTGCCTGTTTCCTTTGCTGTGCAGCTTTGATCTTTATGAAGTCCCCAAAATTCATTTTAACTTTTGCTTCCTTTGCCTTTGGAGACATGTCTTGAAAGAAGTTGCTGTGGCCAATGTCAAAGAGGTTACTGCCTATGTTCTCCTCTAAGATTCTGATGGATTCCTGCCTCACATTGAGGTCTTTTATCCATTTTGAGTTTATCCTTGTGTATGGTGTAAGAGAATGGTCGAGTTTCATTCTTCTACACATAGCTGTCCAATTTTCCCAGTACCATTTATTGAAGAGACTGGCTTTTTTCCAATGTATATTTTTTACTGTTTTGTCGAAGATTATCTGACCATATTGTTGAGGGGCCAATATCTGGGCTCTCTACTCTGTTCCACTGGTCTATGTGTCTGTTTTTACGCCAGTATCATGCTGTCTTGGTGGTCACAGCTTTGTAGTAAAGCTTGAAATCAGGCAACATGATGCCCCCAGTTTTATTTTTCTTTTTCAACACTTCCTTAGCAATTCGGGTTCTCTTCTGGTTTCATACAAATTTTAGGATTGTTTGTTCCAGCTCTTTGAAGAATACCGGTGGAATTTTGATCAGAATGGCTTTAAAAGTATAGATTGCTCTAGGTAGTATAGACATTTTAACAATGTTTATTCTTCTGATCCATGACCCTGGAATGGTCTTCCATCTTTTTGTGTCTTCTTCAATTTCTTTCATGAGTGTTCTGTAGTTCCTCAAATGCAGATCCTTTACCTCTTGGTTAGGTTTATTCCCAGGTATCTTATGGTTCTTGATGCTATAGTAAATGTAATTTACTAAATGGAATTTTTAAATTTCCCTTTCTGTATTTTCATTGTTAGTGTATAAGTAAGGAACTAATTTCTGTACATTGATTTTGTATCCTGCCACATTACTGAATTGCTGAATGAGTTCTATTAGTTTGGGAGTGAAGTCTTTTGGGGTTTTCCATATAAAGTATCATGTCATCTGTGAAGAGAGAGTTTGATTTCTTTATTGCCAATTTGAATACCTTTTACTTCTCTTTGTTGCCTGATTGTTTTTTGTCTGATTTGTTGTCTGATTGTTGCTAGGACTTCTAATACTATGAAGGCTGGGGTAGTGATTCTCATATCAGATAAGTTAGATTTTAAGCTACAGACTGTAGTCAGAGATACAGAAGGACACTACATAATTCTTAAAGGGTCTATCAACCAAGAAGATCTAACAATTGTAAATATTTATGTCCTCAATATGGGAGCACCCAATTACACAAGAAAACTGTTAATCAAGATAAAGAGTCATATTGATATGCATACATAAATAGTAGGAGATCTTAACATGCCACTCTCAGTAATAGACAGATCATCCAAGCAGAAAATCAATAAACAAACAAGAGAATTGAATGACACATTGGACTGGATGGACTTCATAGATATATACAGAAGATTCCACCCTAAAACAACAGAATACTCATTCTTCTGGAGTGCACACGGAACCTTCTCCAGAATAGACCACATACTGGGCCACAAATCAGGGCTCAACCAGTACCAAAAAAATGAGATTATTCCCTGCATATTCTCAGATCACAATGCTTTGAAACTGGAGCTCAACCACAAGAAAAACTTTGGAAGGAATTCAAACACCTGGAAGCTAAAGACCACCTTGCTTAAGAATGCTTGGATCAACCACGAAATCAAAGAAGTACTTAAACAATTCATGGAAACCAATGAGAATGAAGATACTTTAGTCCAAATCCTATGGGATACAGCAAAGGCAGTCCTATGGGGGAAATACACAGCCATCCAAGCCTCCCTCAAAAAATTGCAAAATCCAGAATACACCAGCTGTCTTTAAACCTTAAAGAATTGGAGAATCAACAACAAATTAAGCCAAACCCACACACAAGAAGGTAAATAATCAAGATTAGAGTAGAGATCAATGAGATAGAAACTAGAGATACAGTAGAATGCATCAATGAAACTAGAAGCTGGTATTTTGAAAGAATCAATAGGATCTATAAACCATTGGCCAAACTAAGCCAAAAGAAAAGAGAGAAGGCCCAAATTAATAAAATTATGAACGAAAGGGGAGAGATCACAGCTAACACCAAGGAAATAGAAACAATCATCAGAAATTATTATCAACAGTTATATGCCAATAAGTTAAGATACCTAGATGAAATGGATGCATTCCTGGAAAACTATAAACTTCCAAAACTAAATCAGGAAGAAACTGACAACCTGAATAGAATAGACTAATATCTAGTAACAAGATTGGAGCAGTGATCAAAAACCTCCCAAAAAACAAGAGCCCAGGACCTGACAGATTCCTTGGGAAATTCTACAAAACTTTCAAAGAAGAAATAATACTATTCTCCTGAAGCTGTTTCAAAAAATTGAAGCAGAAGGAAAACTTCCAGACTCTTTTTATGAAGCCAACATTACCCTGATCCCCAAACCAGGCAAAGACCCTACCAAAAAGGAGAATTTCAGACCAATATCCCTGATGAATATGGATGCTAAGATTCTCAACAAGATCCTAGCTAATAGGATCCAACAGTACATTAAAATGGTTATACACAATGACCAGGTGGGATTTGTCACTGGGTTGCAAGGGTGGTTCAACATTCTCAAATCAATTAATGTGATAGAACAAATCAATAAGAGAAAATAGAAGAACCACATGGTCCTCTCAATTGATGCAGAAAAAACATTTGACAAAATCCATCATCTGTTCCTGATTAAAACGCTTCAAAGTATAGGGATAGAGGGAACATTCCTC
Organism: Mustela nivalis; assembly: GCF_964662115.1. NCBI lineage: Eukaryota > Metazoa > Chordata > Mammalia > Carnivora > Mustelidae > Mustela > Mustela nivalis. The sequence continues at coordinate 89,769,545 of NC_139021.1, read as the reverse complement.
AACTTCATAAAATCTATCTATGAAAAATCCACAGCAAATATCATCCTCAATGGGAAAAAGCTGACAGCTTTTCCTTTGAGATCAGGAACACGACAAGGTTGCCCAGTCTCACCGCTCTTGTTCAACATAGTATTGGAAAGTTTCTCTGTTTAAACAAGTTGTTAATGATAATGCCTGTTATTTATAACAATTTCTATAGAATTTAACTAGTAATTATCAAGGTTTTTAAGGCCCACTTTAAAAATTTGACGTAAGGACAAAAATCAAAAGTTGACTATTTTCCTGCCAGGTTTTCTTTTTTTCAATTTTTATTTATTTGTCAGAGAAAGGGAGAGAATGAGTAAGCACACCAAACAGGGGGAGCAGCAGGGAGAGGGAGAAGCAGGCTCCCTGCTGAGCAAGGAGCCCAATGCAGGACTCTGAGCCAAAGGCAGACACTTAACCTACTGAGCCACCCAGGCTTAGAGAATGACTGCAGCACATTGCATACTTACTGAACAGAGACTAAAACAAATTCAGCATTGTGTATATCAGATATTGCATTGCTTTTGTAAAATGTTCACTAGATGTTTTAAGAAGATCTGGTCTTTTCCTTGAAATGGAATTATTTTGAGAAAAACACAGTCATTTTGTGAATAGTCAAAAGGTCAGTGTATTAAAAGGTAAATGAAAACCTGGCAGGAGGGATGCCTGAACATTCTAAAACGTGCTCTTCGAATTTCATAGGTAACTTTAGAATTGTATTTAGACAGAAACACAGAATTGTACTTGGTCAAGGAACCCAAGATATGTTTAATGAGAAAGATACTGTCTAATGAGCAAACTTGTAAATTTTTCTGCTGATTGCAAAACTAATGACCACTTGAGAAAATAGGAGAATCCGCAATCCCAATATCGACTCCATTGTGCAAAGGAAGAATGGGTTTATCATCATTCTAGAGCTTATAGGATCTAGTGCCTTCTAGTTGTATTTAGTATCTAATGTAATAAGTGGTGAGATGTTCTCCTTTAGTGAAGTGGCACTGTCTATAAAAGTTACGGTGGGTATAAACATCTGAAACTTCTTAGAAATTCGAAGACTATGTTTTACAATGTGTGATTGGAGCAGGTATCTTTAATAAGTGCTCATTTTGTCACCTGCAAGGTCTCCTTTACCTTGAAAGCCCACCGGCAATAGCAAAGCCCAAGTCTGGAGTTGGGAGTAAATTCTTTACTGTGTGTTTAGCTTTGTGGAACTCTTTGGTCTCCAGAAACATTTCCTTTTTCTGAGGTACAGGGTTTTTTGCATTTCAACTCTTTTCAGCTATTGAGAACCATTTTTCCCTTATGGATCTCTTGGTAAATTTTCAGAACTTGGACACTGCCAGTGTATTTGCACTAAAAAGGGCTAGAAAGCAGGCGTATGTTTGTTGTGCTAGTTTTCTCTTCTCTTCTTTTTTTTTTTTTTTTAAGATTTTATTTATTTGACAGAGAGAGAAATCACAAGCAGGCAGAGAGAGGAGGAAGCAGGCTCTCCGCAGAGCAAAGAGCCCGATGCGGGACTCGATCCCAAGACCCTGGGATCATGAACTGAGCCGAAGGCAGAGGCTTTAAACCACTGAGCCACCCAGGTACCCCTGTTGTGCTAGTTTTCTTGAGTCCAGTGGGTTTCATACATATTTGATACCTATGTCTGAGGCTAAAACCACACATGTTGTGTCAGTATAAAAATAATGTTTCTATAATGGAAAGGTAAGTTAAGAAGAGGGTTTGAGAAGCAAGTCAGTGCATGCGTGGGAGTGTAGTACTAGATGCCTGGATACCTATATACGGGTCCTTAAGATCATGGGCAAGCATGGGTACCTGGCCAACCATCCAGAGATTCCCTTCCAGACTTCTCTTTAGCGGACATTAAGAGGGCTCCAGGAGCACTTAAACTGGAGGTGGGAAGCAGGCTGAGCAGCGGACACTTTTACCAGGTAGAACACAAGCCCTTCCAGAAACTTCTCATCCAGCACTTGATTATTACTTACAGTGCTTGCAATTTTTAATTAAGGTGTCCGTCAACTTCTGCAGCTTCTTGCGGTTCATGCCGGCGGTAGGGAATTGGGCAGCGGCGGGTGTCTAGGGTCGCGCGGCTAACGCGACCCTTTCTTGCCCTGGGTCTGGGGCAGCTGGGCGGACTCTCCCCCACTCCGCGCACGCGCGCGCGGGGCCCTAAACTCACAGAGTGGCCATGGCAACGCCTAGGCCGGCTGCCGATTGGCTTCTGGGCGCGCACGCGGGGTGCGTGCGCGGCCCTAACACACAACGTGGCCATGGCAACGCCTGGGCCAGCCACCTATTGGCTCCTGGGTCTGGGCGCACTGTCCCACTTGGAGAGTCCCTGTCAGGGATACTTGCGGATTCTGCTCTAATTGATGAATCGGAATTTTGATTTTGTTGCTGTCTTTGGGCTTCGCAGCCCCTTCGATGGACTGCACTGTGAATCAAGGTCGTCTGAAAATATGTTGTGCACGCTGCGTGAGGGGTATTTTGGATGGTGAGCGTCGCACCAAGAGAGGCTTCAGATCTTCAGGTAGATCTGGGGAAACTTGGAGGAGCTTCAAGAATTAGCAGGTGTGTTAACCCGACATTGTTTTGCAGGGTGTAGGAGGGTGAGGAGCTTGCTTTTAACGCTGAGCTACGTTTTTGGTTATGTTTTTGCTATGATGCCTGGAGGTAGCCTGGAACAAGATAACCCTCAAGATTTGAGTGATGTTACTGGGAGCAAAGGTAACTTGGAATAGTCCTTCTCCTCCCTTTCCTTCATTTTTGGAGGTGGAAGTAGAAGTTGTGGGTAGAATCCAGGAAAAGCCATCAGTAATGTTAAGCTAGTTTAAAAGGCAGCCTCCCAAAGAGACTGATTGACAACTGCCACTTGTCTGTGGGGTACAATCCAATCTTGCTTTTCTGAAAAATATCCCAGTAAAATTGGTCTTTAACTTATTTGAAAGGAAGGCTCTGTATTTTTTAATGTAGGAGGAGTTTCTGGTCTTCTTAACCACAGATGGGACACCCTCTTTGAATTAAGATAGCAATAAAACGTGTTAGCTCAGCCAGAAGCACAAAACTTGTTTTACATCAGTGGGGAAAATGTCTTTGAAAACAAATTATTTCAGGGGTGCCGGGGTGGCTCAGTCAGTTGGGGATTTCAGGTCGTGATGATCTCAGGGTCTTGAGATTCAGGCCTGCATCCACTTCTGGCTCAGTGGGGAGTCTGCTTGTCCTTCTCCCTCTGCCTGTGCCCCCACATGTGCTCTCTCTTAAATAAATAAATAAGAAAACAAATTATTTCATAGTATACATACTGTCATTGTTAGACTGAAAGCAGAAAAATTCTGCCAGTCATGAGTAACAATCCAAAATGAATTAGTTCCAGTGTTGAGGTCTCTGATTTTCTCTCCTTGTTTTATTTGTTTGTCAGATAAAGGTTTGGGAAGCTGTTTGAAACCAGAGTCAAGGATGCCTGGTGAAGGCATGGAGTGTGTTATCCTAAAGCAAATTCTCTAAGAACGGTAAAACAATGTGAAATGATAGTGATTATGAGTTTGCAACAGTTCTCTGGTTACATGGCATTCCTATATATCCTGTTGTCTAGCAGCTGTGACACTTCTAATTAGATTGCAGAGAACGAATGGGAAGGACTAGACATATTCTAATTGTACTCACCTGTAAAACCGTCATGACTTTTGTTCGATGACAGTATTGTAGCAAATATTTCATTTATAGAGATTGTTGTAGGACTCATTTAAAAAAACAAGGAGCCAGAAGAGTGGCTGTCAGTAGTAAGAGAAGCCACTGGCCCCACCTGTCTTGTGCTGGTTGGTCTGTTATAAACCATGTATTAAGTGTCCTGGTCAGATGTCCTGCTGGCACGTCTTAGAGGGCAGGTCTCCACTAGAGGGGAGCACACTGATCCAGGCGTTTTTACAGTCATCATACACTAGGAGCTTGTTGGTGAGCTAATCAGTTCTTACTTCACAAGTTTAGGCTTAGGACCCATCCGCCATCTTCCCTTAAAGTAGAAAAAAAATGATGTAAGGACAGTAACACAGAAGGTTGATATTAAAATTGTCAAATCTGTTCTACCAGGCAAAAATTCTTTAACCTGCTAAGAATACTTTGTAAAATTCTCTTCTTCCATTTCTCCCCTTCCCCATGTTCTTTCTTCCATGCTGTTTTAGTGAAAAATTTCCAAGGGCATTCCAAAGAAGAAGAAATTAGTCCTCTAAGACAGCGGACAAGATATTTGTTAGGGGAGTATTTTGTCAACATATTGGAAAACTTCAGTGCATTCATTAAATTCTTGTGAAGTTTTTTAAACTTAATATTTTTAGACTTCAGAAATAAGCTGTAGGCATGATAAGGTCAGTTAATCACATTTCAAAGCAATTTGCAGTTTTTAGTTGCTTGTGTTGAGTAGACACAGGATCACTTAATCCCTCATGGGCGTTTTCAAAGTAAGACAACTGAACCTGAAAAGTTACTTCATATCTAGTCAATCAATAACAGAATAATAAAAAAACCTGCATTTAATCTCTACTGTACACAAATTTTACTGTGCATGACATGATCATCAAACTTTCCAAAATTCAACTTTGCAATGGAGGCTTTTGTAAATAAAAAAGTACATTAAAGTGACTATCAGTGCTATAAATGTTTTCTTTAATTTTGTGTGCAAAACAGTATTCCCTTTGATTCACAATTAACTGGAGTTTTGCTGTGATAAATTGCTTGAACCTTGAGTTGATGAAAGTCTTTTACTTCATGTGGACCTTTTATGATGAAGGCATTTGAAAGCTGTTTAGGAAATGACATCATAGAATTGATTTTCAAGTAAATTACAAATCTATTATGAAATTATTTTAATACAAGGAAAATATAAAGTTTAATTATTTACATAATTTAAATTCAATGTTACCAATTTTAGTATGTAGAGAAAATGTTGAGAAATTCAGAGGTGATCTTAGCCAACTGGGTGGTTGACTCTCCAGTTCTCTCTCTTGTCACTTGTCTTTGCTGCTACCTTGTGTTCCTTGTCGCCTTTGGCATCTCCAGTAGTTCACCTATCTGCCCTAGGACTCCTATACATTCCTCACCTATCGCCAGAGGCAGCTCTTGGAGAGTTTTTGACTTCTCTGTGTAAAGTGAATCCCTCTCTATTCTGTGCTCATTCTTGGCCTCAGAACTATTTCCTTCTAGTTCTTGCTACAATGGGTGATTGCTCTCTTTGATCTCTCCTCCCCAGTAGACTGTAAATTACATAATCTCTCTCTCTCTCTCTCTCTCTCCCTATATTCATGACTATTTTTGTCTCTGGATCTCTGTATCTATTATCTGTCTTTCTGTATCTCTGAAGTTTGGCAACATGGTCCATATTCTGTTGTCTGTAGTAAGGGGGGGGAGTGTGAGAATTTGCTTGAGTAGGGATGGGCTCTGAGTTCCCCTGCAACACCCCATCATGGAGACCCTCTGTGAAGACATAACAAAGAAAAGCTTTTCCCAAAATATACTGGTACTCACTGGTGATAACACATTTTTAGATAACATTAAAAAAAAAAACATAAACAAGTGACTGGTGAGTAATGCAAATGCCTAAGGTTAGCTAAGGATAGGATTCTTATATCTTTTTTTTTTTTTAAGATTTTATTTATTTATTTGTCATGGAGAGAGAGCACATAATCAGGGTTTCAGCAGGCAGAGGGAGAAGCAGGCTTGCTGCAAGGATCTGAGGTGGGACTTGATCCCAGGGTCCTGGGATCATGACCCAAGCTGGAGGTAGAAACTTAACCCACTGAGCTATCCAGGCATCTCAGGATTCTTACATCTTACATGTAACTTGTGAAGTTGTAAATTAATATGTAGTACATGACAGGTAACCATTGCAACAGCTATAATATAAGCAGGTTGAATAAGGAAGCTGGTTTTCTAGGCCTTGTAGAGCCAATCAAGAAATCCCATGGGACCCACCATGCTCCTCCTTAGTGACTTCTGGGTCATGGGGTACCCAGAGCTTGGTAATGGCAGTGGTATTATTTGCATAACCACCAAAGGGCCAGGTAGCGCCAAGGGAGCCTAGAGTGCCAGGTAGAATTCTGGAACAAATCATGGCCCTCTTTAGCTCATGGGAAGCTTATCCTCTCAGACCAGGTCTGGTAATGCCTGGCCCCCTGAGCTGATGCTGACCAGAAAATGATCTGGATCAGTACAGATATTTGAGACCAGGCCCTGGAACCAATTCTCCACCTCCACATTCTCCACCATTGTTCTTGATCATTCAGAGAAAAGGAAGTTCCCAGAATTGCCCATTTCCAAATAATTTTATCCCCATCAGACTCCCTTTCTTAGCCTAGATCTCTCTGATTCTTTTGAATCATGCTTAGCAATTTTATTTGATTGTGAACATTTACCTTACACAATCCATCATCTGTGCACAGAACCTTCTTCCTCCTTTCTTCTCTGAAACCTGCTTCTTCCATAGACAACCCACAGAACAGGCCGCTCATGTTCTCATACCCATTTGTTTGAGCTGGAAGGAAGTCAATCCTGTTGACCTATATCATCTCTTTCTTCCTTTCTTTTTTATTGGCCATCTCAGAAAGTGCAGGTTGTGTTCTCTGCCTCACTACCCACCTCCTGTCTCATCCATCTGCTTTTCTCTCACCCAGATCCTGCATTAGCCCACTGTCTTCCATCCTGAACTTCTCTAAGCCATCCACAAGGCTGCCAAAAGGATTTATACAGATCCAACCATGTCTGCCTTCTGCTCAATATTGAAATGCTTTCTCACTGCCTGTAAGACAATGTCCATGCTCATATAGCATAGTTTCCACAGTTCAAGGTCTGGCCTCTGCCTGCTATGTCAGCCTCTTCTTCAAGCAGCCCCTGTGTATTTGATATCTGGCGTTTCAGCAGCCTTCTTAGGCCATGAGGTTCACTGGGAATTTGGGACCACTCATAGTGGAGGGTCTGTGTTTTTGTTATTGTAGGGACTCTTAGACAGGGATGTAAAATAAGCCTCTTTGGGGGCACCTGGATGACTCGGATGGTTAAGCATCTGCCTTGGACTCAGGTCATGATCTTGGGATCCTGGAATTGAGGTTCATGTTGGACTCCCTGCTCAACAAGGAGTCTGCTTCTCCCTCTCTCACTGCCACTCCCCCTGCTTGTTCTCTTTTTTTTCTCTCTCTCAAAATAAATAAATAAAAATCACAATATAAGATAAAACAAAACAAAACAAAATAAACTTCTATCTTATTTATCCTACTGATATTTGGTTGTTTTAATTACTTTCAGTCGGGGTGCCTGGGTAGCTCAGTGGGTTAAGCCTTTGCCTTCGGCTCAGGTCATGATCTCAGGGTCCTGGAATTGAGCCCCACATCCGCCTCTCTGCTCAACAGGGATCCTGCTTCCCCCGGCCCCCCGCCTGCCTCTCTGCCTACTTGTGATCTCTCTCTCTGTCAAATAAATAAAATCTTTAAAAAATTGTGTAATTAATTTCAGTCATACCTAATCCTATAAACATAAGTTCTAAAATAAGAAAGTTAGATTTCATTTTCTCTAAGGATCCTTCTGGTTTTGTGATTCTTAAAAACAAAGGTTAAATTTGATTTCCATCTATTCTCTAGCCTCTTCATTAGGCTGAACCTTATGACACTTTCAACAATTGACCCTTTTTGACCTACAAAATCTGTGATCCCATATCAATCTAATGTATCATGATGTCTTTTTATGTTTGCTCAATATTTCAAATTAGCTATGCAGAGACAAGATTTCATCTGCAAATTCAAAGTGGCTACATTATGCTTTAGTCATTCAGATTCCCTGTGATTCCCATTCTAGATTTGTGGTTTGATATTGGAAGGAATTTGGAATATTTTTCTTTTAACTTGTCTCCCATATTGGTGGGGAACATACCAAATGGCTGACCTAGAACAGGTTGTTCCTCAAGCAGGCACTGCTATGTTCTCACTGCTTGGGATGACAGAGAAAACCATGGTCATTTATTTTCTGCTTTTTCATTAAAATTCATAAGTTAATGGGCAATTAAGCCACTCATGACACACATTGTTTAACACTTGAGCATTGCAACTCTACTTAAAGAAAACCTTTCCTACTCTGATCTAATCTTTAATATGGGGTTACATTTGGAAACATCAAAAGGGCATTATGGTCTTTGTAGTACTAGAAACACAAGCAAATCAAGAAAGGCAATTTCACACTCAAAATTGTAGAAAGGATTTGGTCAACATTATTATCCTTATATTTGTGGATATTTCTTTTCTGTTTCAGGGAGGAGGAATTTTCTTTTTTAGATACAAACTCTAGGGAAGTCCTTGAGATCCGTTTCCATGTGGCACACTTGTTGCATTTATTCATTCATTTAATCACTATTTTGGGTGCCTGCTATGTGTCAAGTGCATCACATTAGGTGCTCTTGAATTATGCCCACTTCCTACTGCTGTGTTCTGACAATCCCTCATGTAAAGCCACTTGGTAAAGTGGGATATGTGCTAGTCTGGGCAGACTGTACTCTTGAGCCATTTTGTTCCATAAAGAAATTAATTCTCTGGGACATGCTAGTCCAGGCAGTGTTTCCTAAAATCTAGAGTTGGGGAAGGCTCAATTTGTTCACTCATTCAAATATGATGTTGAGATATGACCTGTATTATTATGAAAGCATGGGCTGTTTTCAGAAGTGAGTAGCACAGACAAAAAAGTAAAAAAAAAAAAAATAAATAAAAATAAAATAAAATAAAAAAGAGAGAGAGAGGGAGAGAGAGAGAAGGGGTTTGTCTGGGTGGCTCAGTTGGTTAAGCCTCACTCTTGATTTCATTTCAGGTCATGATTCAGGAGATGGAGTCTTGTATAAGGCTGTGTCATAGCTATGGAACTTATGTAAGATTATTTCTCTCTCTCTCTCTTTTTCTAAAAAAATAAAATAAAACAAAGTAAAGAAAGTGAGTAATACAAAAAGATAGCAGATCCTTCCAATCCTTTCCAGAGATGCACTGGTGGGATGTCATGATTCATCTGTCAGGGAACAGGCCTGGGCTGCAAGTGCATGCCTTTAGATTGCACATACTCTCATTCTTCTCTTTCATTGTCTTAAAGGCAGAGAGTAATGGTCAGCATTTGGAGAAGATGGCAGGAGGCAGGTGTGTACTTACATGCTATTCACTTGTTCAGTTGGTCAGCAACCATATATTGAGCCCTTATCATGAACCAAGCATCAACTGGGATGTGGAGATACAGCATGAGGACACTGTCCACTTAATGAAAAGGCAGCTGCTGGTTCAAATACTTGAAAAGATAGATAACTACAAGCTGAGCAACATACTGTCAAGTGAATATGCAAACAATCCAAGGAGGGGCTAGTGAGAGGCCATAGGTACTTTGTATTAAAATAAAATCAGCTGATAATAATAACAGTGACCAAAATATAAATGCCATCAGTCTAGTGCTTTGGAACTCAGATCTGAACCTAAAGTCTGCCCTGTCATTAACTAGTGAGTGAACCTGACAGTTTTCAAACCTTTTCATGCCCATTTGCCACACTGGACAATGACCAAAGCAATAGTGCCCACTTTGTAAGGCAGTTGGGAAGATAAACTGCAGTGTTGGCTTTGAAGAAATTAGCCTGCTGTCTGGCACATAGTAGACTGCCCTCAGTGCTCCTTAGTTAGCTGCAATCATTATCAGTGGTAGTCTGTGGGGGCAGTATGGTCCCCAAGATTGGCATCTCAATCCCAGGACTGAGAATACATTACCTTACGTGGCAAAGGAGATTTTGGAGATGTCATTAAGGTTACTAATCTGCTGACCTTAAAGTAGGGATTTATCTTGGATTACTGGGTCGGTCCAATATAATCACATGAGCCCTTAAAAGCAGGAGAGGAAATTGAAGAAGGCAGAGGGGTTCAAAGCACAGGAAGGACTGCACGCACCACAGTTGGCTTCGAGATGTGGGGGTCTACGTGTCAGGGAAATGAGAACCCAAGTCCTACACCACAAAGAAATTAATGCTCCAAAACCCTGAATGAGGCTGGAAGTAGATTCCTCGCTCAGACCCTCCAGATGGCTGACTACTTTCATTCTGACCTGTGACACCCGGAACTAAGAGCTCAGTTGAGCCTGCCAGAACTTTGTGTTTTTGTTTTAAGCTACTAAGTTTATGGTGATTTATAACACAGCAATAGAACATAAATACACCATCATTTTCAAGTATTTTTAAAAAATTCAGAAGGCATTGTAATAATAATAAACATTCAAATCCCAAAGAACTATTAAAAAGCTTTATGGAGAGGGGTGCCTGGGTGGCTCAGTGGGTTAAGCAGCTGCCTTCGGCTCAGGTCATGATCTCAGGGTCCTGGGATCAAGTCTCGCATTGGGCTCTCTGCTCACCGGGGAGCCTGCTTCCTCCTCTCTCTCTCTGCCTGCCTCTCTGCCTACTTGTGATCTCTCTCTGTCAAATAAAATAATAATAATAATAATAAAAAGCTTTATGGAGATATAATTTACACAAAATAAAGATCACCAATTTTTAGTACATAATTTGATGAAGTTTGAAATGGATATATTCATATGACCATCTACAATAACAATGCTATTCTGTCACCCTGTAGGGTCCTGTCTGCCCGTTGGCAGCGAACTACTTCCCTACCACCCTGGTAAACACTGATCTGTGTATTGTCCCTTTGTTTTCCCCAGAGTGTCATATGAATGGCATCATATGGTTTTTTTATCTGGCTTCTTTCACTTGTCGTAAATGCTTTTGAGATTCATTCATGCTGTTTCATATATCAGTTGTTTATTTTACTGCTGAGTATTGTTTCATTATGTAGATGTACCATATCCCTTCACCAGTTGGTGGACATATACACCTACTTTTTGGCTATTATTAATAAAGCTACCATGTACATTCAAGCACAAGTTCTGTGAGTTCATATGTACTTACTTCTCTTGGGTAAATGCCTGGGAAAGGGATTGCTGCTGGGTCATATGATAAATATAGGTTTACCTATATAAGGAGCTATTAAACTGTTTTCCATGGTATACCAAACCATTTTGCATTCCATGGTATACCATACCATTTTGCATTCAAACCAGCATTGTATAAGAGTCCCATTTGCTCCCAATCCTCACCAACATTTAATATTGCCAGTCTTCTTAATTTTAGTCTTTCTAGTGGGTGTATGGTATTACCTCATTGTGGTTTTAATTTGCATTTCCCTATTAACTAGTGCATTGTATGTTTTCTTTTAAATACTGGGTTGTTGTTTTTATTTTTTTTAATTTGAGTGTAGTTGAGTGTTCTTCATACATTACAGCTGGAATACATTTATCAGATACCAGTCCATTAGTTTCCTTTTATTCTTTTACTGGTGGCTTTTGAGAGGCAAAATTTAAAATTTTGATGAAATCCAATTCATCAAATTTTAATTTTATCATTTATGCTTTTTGTGTCCTAGCTAAAAAGTTTTTGCCTACTATAAAGCCACAAATATTTTTTTCTTATATTTTTTACATTGGTTTATGGTTTGTATCTTACACTTAGATCTCTGGTCATTTCAGTTAATTTTTGCATATGCATGAGCTATGGGTTAATGTTTATTATTTTTCATGTCACTATCCAATTTATATAAAATACATTTTCTATTGAATTACCTTGGCATTTTCTTTCAAATGGTTAGTGTGGGCTCAATTTTGAACTGTCTATTCTATTCCATTGATCACTATGTCTATCCTTCTGCCAATATCATACTGTGTTGATTTCTATAGTTTTATAGTGAGTCTTGAAGTCAGGTAGTGCAAGTTTTTTAACTTTGTTCCTTTTCAAAATTGTTTTGATTAATTTCAAAATTAATTTGATTTTGATGAAATTTTATTTCATATTAATTTTAGAATTAGCTTGTCAATTTCTGGAAAAAAACAAACAATACCGCTGAGATTTGATTGGTATTGATTTTATTGGTATCATATCTATAGAAATTTGGGTAAAATTGACATCTTAACAATATTGATTTTTCTGATCCATGAACATGGTATACTTCTCCATTTATTTAGGTCTTCATTAATTTCTCTCAGGATTATTTTGGGGGTTTAAGTGTTCAAATCTGAGCATTTTTGTTACATGTATTTTTAAGTATTTTTGATGTTAATATAAATGTGATGTTTAATATGTTTATAATGCTAAAGTTACATATTACTTCTATGAGTTTTTTTGTAGATTGTATGATTTTCTACATAGATGGTCATGTTGCTTACCAATAAAGGCAGTTGTACTACTTTCTTTCCAATCTTTAAGACTTTTTCTTCTTCATCTTCATTTTTTAAGATGAAATATTACGGACATTCCCTCCAACACAACAAACAAAGCAAGAATTTCTACTTTTATGGTAGTGTTGAAGTGGTAGAAGTAGAAATCCTTGCACTGTTCCTTGTGTTGGGGGGATATGGTCAATATTTCACCATTAAATGTGATGTTCATTGTAGATTTATCATAGATGCCCTATATCAGTTTAGGAAGTTGTCTTCTATTCCAAATTTCTTGAGAATTTTTATCATTAGTGGGTTGTTGAGATTTTTTGCTCATCCACCATTGCTGAAAGTAATGTGTGTGTCTATTACATGAGTGCTATGTTTCACAGAAAACAATGAATCTGGAATGCTTGTCTTTTAGTAAAATGAATGATTCACAAATCATTCTGAAATTTGACAGTTTTTGTATACACTTTCATAATCTGGTCAGTAAATATCAGTGTGGCACAAAAGAGTTTGTAACCACTACCTCTCTCCTTGTGAATTATTGTCAACATTTCATAATATTTTAAAGCTCTTTTATTTTTTTTTAAATAAACTTGAATATGTTGCTGATTTTGTTCACTTTGAATTTGACATCCTGACTGAAATACTTTGCCTATGAATTATGCAATAGATTCATTTTATGTCTGGTGCCATCTCTATAGCCTTACTCAGTGGTGCGCCCCCCCCCCCATTCTGGTCGAAGTTTCACAGTTTTTCAATAAAATATATTTTTTTAAATTTACTATTCCTTTTGTGTTAGAATATATGTTCTATGGCATGTTTGTTTTTTAGAAGCTCATTAAATTTCCTTCTGGAAACAGAATTGGCCAACATTTAATCTTAGACACTTTAGAAGTGTATCATGACCATTTGAAACACACCTTTCATATCCGTACCAGTCACATGGGTAAACTTGCTTCTCAGCTGGGTCTTATTTGATGGAAAACAGGCAGAATTGAGAGGAGATGCATTCAGGCCTGGCTACACAATACTTCTCTTGCTCTGCTTGGTTCCTGCTCTGTGTAGCTGGAAACAAATGGCATTCACTGTATGGTGGGGAGGGGTGGGCATGATGTTAGCAGACTGATGATTCACAGACCTGTACCCCTGAAACAAATAATAAATTATATGTTAATTAAAAATTTAGAAATATTTGTTAAGGACTATGTTGAATATTCAAGCTTTAAAGATCTTTTAAAAATTATAAATATTTTCTCCATATTTTACATATTTATTCCAAATCTCCATACTCATCATATATACATACAATAGTTTATATATTTTTTTTAACTTTTTATTTTTTATAAACATATATTTTTATCCCCAGGGGTACAGGTCTGTGAATCACCAGGTTTACACACTTCACAGCACTCACCAAAGCACACACCCTCCCCAATGTCCATAATCCCACCCCCTTCTCCCAAACCCCCTCCCCCCAGCAACCCTCAGTTTGTTTTGTGAGATTAAGAGTCACTTATGGTTTGTCTCCCTCCCAATCCCATCTTGTTTCATTTATTCTTCTCCTACCCACTTAAGCCTCCATGTTGTATCACCACTTCCTCATATCAGGGAGATCATATGATAGTTGTCTTTCTCTGCTTGACTTATTTCGCTAAGCATGATACGCTCTAGTTCCATCCATGTTGTCGCAAATGGCAAGATTTCATTTCTTTTGATGGCTGCATAGTATTCCATTGTGTATATATACCACATCTTCTTGATCCATTCATCTGTGGATGGACATCTAGGTTCTTTCCATAGTTTGGCTATTGTAGACATTGCTGCTATAAACATTCGGGTGCATGTGCCCCTTTGGATCACTACATTTGTATCTTTAGGGTAAATACCCAATAGTGCAATTGCTGGGTCATAGGGCAGTTCTATTTTCAACATTTTGAGGAACCTCCATGCTGTTTTCCAGAGTGGCTGCACCAGCTTGCCTTCCCACCAACAGTGTAGGAGGGCTCCCCTTTCTCCACATCCTCGCCAGCATCTGTCATTTCCTGACTTGTTGATTTTAGCCATTCTGACTGGTGTGAGGTGATATCTCATTGTGGTTTTGATTTGTATTTCCCTGATGCCGAGTGATATGGAGCACTTTTTCATGTGTCTGTTGGCCATCTGGATGTCTTCACCACAAATATCATTCTCAATGGAGAAAAACTGAAAGCTTTTCAACTAAGGTCAGGAACACGGCAGGGATGTCCATTATCACCACTGCTATTCAACATAGTACTAGAGGTCCTAGCCTCAGCAATCAGACAACAAAAGGAAATTAAAGGCATCCAAATCGGCAAAAAATAGTTTATATTTTAAGTCACAGTGCACACTAAACTCAAGTTTTCTCTCTGATAATTCATTTGTAGTCCCATAATCCAAATAGCTTTCTAATTAACACTTCTTTTTCTAATTTGCTATCTTCTTGCAGATCTGACTAGATCACTGCAAGCTGTGCTTGATGATATTGTTGACTGGAAAGGGGCAGAAGCATCTCTGCTTTTCTCTTGTTGCAGGTGTGCCTTCTTCAATACCCTATTACGCTCAACACAGTTTTCATAAAGGAATGATTTTAACCTACTTGTCCTTTTTTTTTTAGGGCTAGTTTAGTAAAACCGGATAATTTAATCCATAAATCTGCTTAACTAGGCACATGTGAACTGCAATACCCATGACACTGTGAAAGCAAATAAATAACCAAAGGGGTCACCATCACCTCCCCTCCTTTCTCAGAATACCAGTTTTCAGATACTCACATAACTATTTTACGATAAAGAGCACATATTACTTTGAGAACCTGCCCTAGGATATACTTCATAACAACAACAACAAAACTAATTCTAATTTAAGAACTCATCCTGGGGGGTTCTTCTTTGTAATTTGTGAGCTCTTACGTTGTATTTCTTCGTTCATGACACTCTGTGGCTGTCACACCTCTGTGCATGTATTCCTGTTTCTACTTCAAACAGAGAATTGAGAGCATCCTATGAGAAGCTTCTAAATTGTTACCTCTTTTCCTCCTACCACATATTCCATCTACCCTTCCTTCCTGCTGTAGGGAAAAATTGTTTTCTCCCTAACAAGAATAATCATCTTAATGTTTTCAAAAAGCACATCAAATTCCCTTAGTTTTTTAGCTTATATTCAAGTACACTTTTCAGTGATGCCCTTGGAACTTTGGACGTTACTTTCAGTTTTTTTTTTTTTTTTTTTCATTTCTATTGTCTTTGAGCATCTGTCTACCTTGAACTGTATTGTATTCTGTTAGGTGATATCATGTCCTGTGCTAAGGAGATAGCATGTTAAACAATAAAATGTTCCAAAGAGAGCTTCAGTTAAAATGACATCATTTGACATGTCAAAGTTTGGTTTGAATTTGTAGATGTTTAGTTTCCTAAAATTTTCTGGCTCTTCATCATCTATTCTCCATGCCTCCATGGTGAGTGGGCCTTAAGATCAGCTAGACCTTTCTCTTTACACTCCACACTGAGTTCGACAATGAAGAGAAATAGCATTGCTGGTCTTCTGTTTTCTTTTAGCCATAAATGCAATTTAGCTACACTTCCAGAGTTAGAGCTGAGAGGTTCTTTAATAAAATATCAGCTTTACACATTTGACCTTACTTTGTTTAAGGGAGAGTTTAGGAGGAATCGAGTACATTTTTCTTCTTCATTTATCCCTGGTGAAATCAGTTCCTGACTGATGCCAAATTTTTCCTTTGGCTAATGTAAGAGTCTCCTATTCAAGCTTTGATTACATACACATGACTGTTCAAGAGTCACAGTAGGCAAGAGGTCAAGGTACAAAGGCTGATGTTGTTTTTGCTGATTTTCCCCTAAGTATCCAACATGTGGGAAACTGTATCAACTGACTCTGTATCAGTGAAACTTCACAGTTATGATGAGCATCTTTTGGACTCCCCTGGAGCAGAACCATTCGATTCAGACCTGGAGATGGATGAAACAGAGTGTGACTAACACTGCTTTTAGAAGTCCGGTTAATAAGACGACTGTTGTGGATGATTTAGAAAGGAAAGGTCAAATCACTGGAGAAGCACTGTTTTATACTCACCATAGCATTAACTGATAGGTTAATCAGTTAATGACACATTTGAGAAGCTGGATGTTGTGGCTGGGAATGTGGGCTTAGCTGATGTTATAGGACTGGCAGGTACTTGGGGAATTAGAGAAGATGAGTAGCTCTCAGTGGGAGGACAGTGATTCAATTTAAGATCTAAGAGGGTCTCTGGGATTGGCCCATGCTGCAGTAAATTCATTGGGAATCCTGTAATTTCAAATTCGATCTAAGAACTTAAACACTGGCAGAGAACCTTGAATTTAAATGAAAACTGGGACAGTGTTGTGAAGATTTTAAAAATTATTGTTATTTTTTAAATTTACATTTTAGGTGGTTAGCATAACGTTGCATTATTGGTTTCTGGAGTAGAATTCAGTGATTCATCACTTACATAAAATACCCAGTGCTCATCATAAGTAAAGCCTTTTTTGTACTTAAATCCTAAAGTGTTTCTTCTTGTTCTAGATTTCAAGTTTTTAAATGCTTCTTAAAAAACCAAGTCTTTTGTTTGAATACTTGATGTCAATTGTACTCATACTAAAGCTTACTTTATCTTTGTGTGTGTGTATATTAATAAAACTAGGAGCTGGATAAACAAGTCATTCTTATTTGGGTTAAAAAGTGGTTCATTTCAATGTTTCCCTTTTACTAACAAAACTCTGGATAATGAACAAATGCAACACAAAAAAGAGCTGACTTATAAAAGCTCTTCATGATTTCGGGAACAGCAGCACATAGCTAAAATACTCCCATTCTGTTCTTTCTTTCTTTCTTTTTTCTTTTTTTTTTTTTTTTGCATAAATCTTCTACAAGGCTTTCCTTTAAACATACCAGTCTAGTAGTAGAATTTTGTTTCATGTAATCAAATCTATTTTGGGGTCATTCTCTTAACAGTTGTTGAAAATAATCATTTAATGAGAATCTCTAAGGGCAAGCTAACCTTCTACGAAGGGAGGCTCCGCTCGAACTGGCTCTGGGAAGGCCTTTAATATTTCTCTTTTACAACAGGATTGTGGAGTTTAGTTCAATGTTGACAATGGGTTGAGCATGGCTTGTATGCCCCCTTCCTGTGTCACCTCTGGTGTGTTGAGCCATCTTTTGAACAAAACTGCTTGCATGTATTTCCTGTTTCTTTTTCCTCAGAGGCTCACAAACTTCTAAGTATGCCTGGCCCATGTGAGTGCATCACATAAGTGGAGTGTCTGTGTTTGCATTTAGAACAGCATTAGAAAAAAAAAATACTCCGTAAAATAATGCAAATTTTACCTTTAAGGTAGTCATGAAATGCCCTGCATTTGTATTTCTCCCTACTACTAAGTAGCAAGAGGTACACCTGCCATATCAGAAGAGAACTTGCTGATTCAGAGAAGTGCAGATTTCCCAAAGACCAAACTTGCCCCAAGCTGGTTGCTTCGTCTGGTCCAGGTCATATACAGAGCTTCTATGGCCCTCTATTCTGTAGCTTACTTTCATATTTATTATTTAATTTCATCCTCAACAGTACCCTTAGAAAGAATTTCCTGATTTTCTAGGGGAAGAAGCCAATATTAGAATGGTTCATTGATTAGGCCACAGATCAGTCAATTAGAGGCAGTGTTGGATTTGAACCAGGAGCAGTGACTCCACATCCATGGCATGGCATCATATCTTTCTCTGTCATGCTGCTTTCCTGTCCAAAGTAAGATGGGTTGCCTGTCTTCTGTCTGCTGACTTTTGTCTGTAAGGTTGTGGATCGACCAGCTCATCTAGTATGTCTCTCAGCTAAGCCTGAGAAGCCACAGAAAAAGTGGCACATGTATGTAATTTATCTCTTCTTTTGAGCTATTAGTTTCAACATCAGTTGTTTTGGTACAAGTTACTTAAGAACAATTTCTGGGAAAACTCTCCACTTCTGATTTATTGGCAGCCAAACCTATTGCTGGTACTAAGCTTCTTCCTTACCTCCCCATGTAGTGGGTTTATAGCTGGGCACAAGCCTGCCTGGAGAGACCCTGGCCTAGGACTTTCATGTAACAAGAACAACCTTGTGAGCAGATAAGATTTGTACTGTCTCGGGGTCTGTGACCTAAGATATCCAAGCAGGTTCACTCCTTGTGTCTCATGAGTTGGGACAGAGAGGATTTCTGCCACCCAGCCTGAACTATGCAGGGGATGTGGTGGAGCATTCAGGTGGAGGAACCCAAGTCTCTGAAGGGTCTTGTGGAATAGAGCTACCTGCCAGCCTGAAAAGTTCACCTAGGATCTGAGAGAAATCATCACTTACCTGTTTTAAGCTACTAGATTATTTTTGCATCTTTTGTTACAGCAAGAAAGCATGGCCAAACTAACATAGCTCACCCTACTAGATAGGTTCTAGGACCAAACCAATGGGAGCTGCCCTCATGGAGCTCCCATTCCACTGCAGGAGACAGAGAAAACAACCCAAGTAGTTAAATATGTACTGCTGTGTTGGGTATGGTAAGTGCCACAGGGGTCATGAGGGTCAGGAAGGAAGAAAAAGGTGTCAGGGGAAAGGATTGCAGTTCTGGACGGGGGTCAGGGGAAGTCTCACAGGAAAAGAGACTTGAGTAGACCACCAAAGAACATGAGAGAGCTAAGAACACAGAAGACTCGTTGGGGGAAAGCATTCCAGAAGGAGGGAACAGCCAGTGCAAAGGCCCTCAGTTAGAACAAAGTCTGGCATGCTTGCAAATCTGTGAGGAGGCCATTGTGCCCAAAGCACTGTTGTATCAGCTGTTTGTTTCTATGGAACAAGTCACTGCAAATCCTAGCGGCTGAAAACCACAATTGCTTATTAGCTGTCAATTCTGTGGGTTGGCAACCTGGGCTCAGCTCATCTGGTCTCATGCGAAGTGGTGGCTCAACAGGAGTGGGATGATCTGAAATGGGATTGGTACTCTGGTACTGATGCTGGTTCTTGGCTGGGTCTCTGTCACCAGGTGATCTCACACCTCTGGGGATGCTAATTCAGACTTCTTCACACAGACATCACCAGCAGCAGAAAGAGCTAGCAAGGGTGTTTCCGGCACCCTGAGAGGATGCCTCCAGAGTCTCCCAGACTCTGTTTGCCACTTAGTGTGCCCAAACAAGTCACAGGCCAACATGACTAAGGGTTGGCTATGTAAGCTGCACCTCTCATTGGGAGGAGTGGCCAAGTCATACTGCAAGAATCATTCTGGTAGAGTGGGAGGACTCACTGGATTCACATCTTTATAGACTGTCCACTTTGAGAGTAAATGAAGATGACAAGGTTAGAAGTGCCTGGACACAATCATGTGGATCTTGTAGGTTCTAGTGACTTTGGTAAGATATACTTCTTCAGGTTTGGGCCAGCTATATTAGAAAATCTTCAAAAATTATTGGAAATAGGGGCGCCTGGGTGGCTCAGTGGGTTAAGCCGCTGCCTTCGGCTCAGGTCATGTTCTCAGGGTCCTGGGATCGAGCCCCGCGTCGGGCTCTCTGCTCAGCAAGGAGCCTGCTTCCTCCTCTCTCTCTGCCTGCCTCTCTGCCTGCTTGTCATCTCTCTCTGTCAAATAAATAAATAAAATTAAAAAAAAATTATTGGAAATAGATTGCCTGGGTGAGTATTATATAACTAACTGGTAGCAAGGCAGAATACTACTACTACTACTAAATATAAAAGCCGCATTTAGGGCTTACTGGCACTGGGTGGGGTCCATGTATCACTTAATTCAGAGCAGCACTGCAGAGTGAGGACACCCATCCCCAGAGAGGTTAAGTGACTTTCCTAAGATGGCACAAGTGCCAGAACTAGGGTTTCTACCCATGTCTTTCAGACTGAGCCTTTCCCTTTGAACTCTGTGGCCACTAAGATCCTGGCCATGGCCAAGAGCTACCAAGAGATGTGAAGTCAGAGCTTTCACCCTGGGAATACTCCCTGCTTCCTCACTTTTAGTCGGGGAGAAAGGAACTTCTTAAAATAACAGAGAGATTCTACAGGAAGAGCCAGAGAGGCAGCTCCCCAGTGTTTTTACTAATATGGACTTTCTTGGTCTTGAGGAAGTACTTTGTTTCAAAAATAGCTGGTGCTTTTCCAAGAAGAGACTTGGAGCTATTAGCCATTCACCTCACGCCTAAGATGCATTGCTCCTGAAGGCAGAGAGGGCGGCAGGCCTCCAACCCAGAGCCTGCAGGAGGCAGGAGGCCCGCTGGCCTCCGGAACTGCCAGGACTGGGTTTCCTCATTCCTGCTGGTGCCCAGATATTTATGCCTGGGGTGAGAGGGGACAAAGAGCCCAGCAGGAAGGGAGGGTTCCCCCCTCTTCCTTTCCTTAAGCTGAAAATGTTAGTGTTGAGCAAGTCTCTGAAAACACAGCCAAGGTGACTGGACAAGCTGTTTAAAGATAAAGATTTGCCTAAGAACAAATTTTAAGCTTGATTAGTTGGAATTTACTAGGGTTTATAATGAGGGACTCTTGTTTTAACAGATAAAAAGTTGGAGGTAGAGGATGGACACCAGAAAAACTGCAATGAAAAATCTATGGCTTGTTTTTAAGAATTAGTTTAAGACATTAAGTCCTTTCTATATGCTATTCATTGTTCTTAGCATTTTATATGTATGAAAGCATCTAACCTCATGTAAATCTTAGATGTAGGCAATATTATTTTCTCTGTTCTACACTTGAGGAAACCAAGGCTCAGAGTGGTTAAATAAGCTGGTTGTTTTGCAAGATGAAGGGTGGAGCCCACTTCAGAGGAGCTTCCATTTCCCATTCCAAACGGACTGATTGTTTATGATTCATGTATGTGTGGATGCATGCCTGTACATATGTGTGTGCATGCACGTGTGTGTGTGTGTGTGTGTGTGTGATGTTTTTGGCAGCCATGCATTCGCCTGCATAGCTCCTGTCAAAAATTGACTGGTTTTCCCATCCTTGGGGGGCCATTTGTCCTTTGACGCTAGTGTTTCATTTATCACTTGCCATTTCTTATCAGCCTACAGTCCCTGGAAAGCTATTTCCCTTGGAAGATGGATGTGGATGCTGCTTTTTGGGTAAAGAGAATGTTCTGTTTCCACACTCCTCTCTACTGAGTGTTTTCAGCAGACCTGGGTACGCTGTGCTTTGAGCATCAGGTTCCTCACTGAGTCTGCTTTGTAGAATGCTTTGACTCCTTGGCTCAGGGGCAGATTGTTTATATTATTATACACATTATAAAGCAGAATTCCTTCTGCAAAGGAATTTAAAGGTGAAGAATAGAACCCATATCTGAGAAATAAACATATATTTGTGCACTTGAGGGCATATGAACAAACGTATTTATTTCACATGCTTCATCATATTTTATATTATGTTTTAGACTTGGCGTCACTTGATAACAAGGAATCATGTTTTAAAAACAGATCCAAAAAATCATATGTGTTTCATAGGAAAGCCTCATCAACTTGGACTGCTCTATTGCCATGGCTCAGCTTACAATTTAAAGAAAAAAATTAATTTAATTAAATTAATTAAAATTAATTCAAGAGCAGAACCTGGGACTTACATTGAGTATATTCAATGTAATGTTCCTTTGTTCTTCAGCATATTTATTATATGCAGAATCAATGTTCATTACAATGTAGACTTCATTATTCATTAACACTGTCCAACTTTTTTCCCCCTCCCTTCCTTCCTTCCTTTCTTTCCTTCTTTCTTTCTTCCCTTCTTTCGAGAGATGGAGAGTGCATGAGTGGGGTACAGAGCGATAGAGGGAGAGGGAGAGAAAATCTTAAGTAGGGTCCATGGTCCAGCTTGAAGTCTGACTCAGAGCTTGATCTCACCATCCTGAGATAATGACATGAGCTCTGAACCCAAATCAAGAGTCAGAGGTTTAACAGACTGAGCCATTACTAGATGTGCAACTACTTGCAAGAACTGTCACTAAGGTTGCTTAAAACTTATTACAATCCAAAGTGTTTGCTATTTCAGATCTTACCCATAAGTGCCATTCTCACTTTGGAATGTTTATCAGATTCTGTATTAATTATTTTGTTCTTTATGTCTTCCAAAAAAAAAAAAAAAAAACCAAGATTGCTTTAGGTTATTCCAAAGGCCTAGCAGCATAGTGTTTCCTCAAGCCTGAGACTTGGAAGGAGCTTGTGTTTTCTCCACATCTGACACTTGCTCAGACTATGCTATTCCTTCTGCCTGGGGGTAACTTCGTGCTTTTATTTTCTAGAATACTTTTTATACAATTAGTATTAATTCTTCTTTCAAGTTTTGGTAGCATTCTCCATGGAAACAATCTGTGCCTAGAAATTATGTTTTTGGATTGCTTTTAGTTACAAATTAGATTTCCTGAATAGTTAAAAGGCTATTTAAATTACATACTTCAAAATGGGTAAGGTTGGTAGTTTTTGCTTTTCCAGGAATTGGTCCATTTCATCTAAGTTATAAAAGTTATGTGTGCAGACTTGTCATTACCATTTGGATATCTGCAGGATCCATAGTAATATCCCATTTCATTCTGGTACTGGTAATGTGCCCTCTCCTCCTGTCTTCCTAGTGTGCGTGTGTTTGTGTGTGTGCGTGTGACTTGTCAGTTTTGTTGACCCTTTCAAAGAAAAAGCTTTATATTTCATTGATTTCCTCTATTGTTTCCTCTACCGTTGTGCTTTTAATTTCACTGTTCTGTGCTTTTCTATAATTGTCCTTCCTTCTGCTCACTTTGTGTTTACTTTTCTAGGTTCTCGATGTGGAAACTTACACATTGCTGACTTGGAAAAGCCCCCTCTTTTAATATAAGGATTTAGTGCAGTCTGTTCCCTCTCAGCACTGCTGTGGCCTTGTCCCATGCCTTTTATAGGTGGTATTTTCATTTTCATCAGTGCAACATATGGTTTATTCCTCCTGAGACTTCCTCTTTGGCCCACGGGATATTTAAAAGTGCATTGCTTAGTTTCCATGTGTTTGAGGATATTTTTCCATTTTTTATTTCTAGTTTGACTCCCAATGTGGACAGCAAACACATTTCATATGATTACAGCTTCTTAATTTTTTTAAATTTGTTTAAAAATTTTATTCACTGAAGAGAGAGATTGAGAGAGAGAGAGAGCTAGCTAGCAGGAGCATGCACTCTTGGGGGAAGGGCAGAGGCAGAGGGAGAAGCAGACTCCCCGCTGAGCATGGAGCCCAGTGCAGATCCTATCCCTGGACCCAGAGAGGACCTGAGTCAAAGTCCAACACCCTGACTTCTGTTCTGTTGTTTGGTGCTTGCTCATTTGGGATGGTTAAAGTCTTCTTGGTGGCCTGGCCCTTTTATCATTCTGTGCTGTTCCCCCCTGTCACCTGTTACTGGTAATTTTCTTTGCTCTAGTTCACCTAATATTAATATGTCTTTTCCTCCTTTCTTTTGATTGTTTGCATGATATATCTTATTCTTTTTCTACGTAATCATATTTGAAATGAGTTTCTGGTAGGTGATATGTACTTCAGTCATTATTTTTTCAATCAATTTTGCCATCTTTGTCTTTTAAATGATGTGTTTAGATAGTGCAATTTAGTGTAATTACTAAATTGTTAAGGCTTAGACCTGCCATTTTATTTTTTCTGCTTATTGTTTGTTCTCTGTGTCATTTTTACTGGCTTTCTGTGGGAAAAAGCTGAACTTTTTCTTTTCTTCTTTTTTTTTAAGTTCTGTTTTGATTTATCTCTCTCTTTTTTTTTAATTAATTAATTTATTTATTTTAATTTTTTTTTTATAAACATGTATTTTAATCCCCAGGGGTACAGGTCTGTGAATTGCCAGGTTTACACACTTCACAGCACTCACCAAAGCACATACCCTCCCCAATGTCCATAACCCCACCCCCGCTTCTCCCAACCCCCCTCCCCCCAGCAACCCTCAGTTTGTTTTGTAAGATTAAGAGTCACTTATGGTTTGTCTCCCTCCCAGTCCCATCTTGTTTCATTGATTCTTTTTTTTTTTTAACGTATGCATTTATAGGGCTTTAAAAAAAAAAAAATCTCATTGTACTAGTGTACATATTTTAGAGATTTAATTTGAGTGAAGTTTAGAAACTTTACTTCCCTTATACCCCATTCTAGTCTTGTTTAAAATCTAATTGTCTTAATTATATCTTCCATGTATGTTTAAAGACATATCAGAAGGTGTTATAATTTTTGTTTCAGTCATCAAGTATAATTTCGGAAACTGAATAGGAGAAGGAAAATGTATTTCCTATATACATATTTTTATTCTTTCCACTTGTTCTTACTTCCTGATGCTCCAAGTTACCTTTTTTTTAGCATTTCTTTCTGTTTAGAGAACTTCATTTAGCTACTTTTTATGGTATCTCTGATGGTCAAAATTCTTTTTTCTTCAGCTCAATTTTTGGAATTCCTTTATCATTGAAGGGTATTTATGAGTATAAGATTCTGGGTTGACAGCTCTTTTCTTTTACTACTTAAAAAATATTCTGGACTCTAATTTCTGCAGAGAATTTTATTCCCATTCAAATTGTGTTTCCCCTAGAGATAAGGTATTCTCTACTGAGAGTTATTTGCAATACATTTTTGTATGTGTTTACATTAGTTATGTGGCTATGATGTTTCTCCATATAGGTTTCTTTGGGTTTATGTTGTTTGGGATCTGCTCAACTTCTTGAATCTATAGAATTGTATCTTTGGTCAAATTTGGAGATTTTTTTTCTAGCCATTATTTCATTGGATAGAGTTTTTTGACTCACTCTCTTTCTCCTTTCAGGGACTCATGCCACAAATATAATTTTTTTAATGGACTTACAGTTCCCTGAAACTTTGTTCATATCTCCTTTTCCTTTCTCTATCTTTTCCTTGGACTGTTTTGATTGGATAACATCTGTCGTTCTATCATCCATTTCACTGATTGTTCCTCTGTTCTCTGCATGTTGTTGCTGAATCCAGCTTAATTTCAGTTACTCCATTTTTCTGTTCTAGATCTCCCTTTGGTTTTGATTTATATCTTTTATTTGCTTAGACTTTCTGTGTTTTTTTTTCTTTTTTTGATTTCAACTGTGTCTGTCATTGCTCATGAAGCATGCTTATGATGGTTACTTTAAAATCCTTCCCAGATAATTCTAACATCTCTGGCATCTTGGTGTGGCTTATTATCTTTTTTTCCATTCAGGATGGGATTTTTCTGATCCTTGGTATGGTGAGTGATTTTTAGCTGAAATTTGGAACTTTGGGTATTCTGTTACGAAAGTCTAGATTTTATTTAAACCCTCTCTATGTTAGCTGCCTTCATCAGACACTGCTCCTGCAGAGGAAAGTGGTCTCTGCCTCATTCTTGCCAGGTGAAAGTAGAGGTCCAGGTTCCTCACTTGCCCCCACCCCCACCCCACCACCTGGCTGGCCTGGTGAGGGCTGTCTTGTTACTGCTCCCCATGTTTTCTACACTGACATTGCAGCAGGGGAGGTGAAGTTCCTGATTTTTCACAGAGTCCTTTGACACCATCCCAGTGGAGATTGGGAGTTCTTCAT
Source organism: Mustela nivalis (assembly GCF_964662115.1). NCBI lineage: Eukaryota > Metazoa > Chordata > Mammalia > Carnivora > Mustelidae > Mustela > Mustela nivalis. The sequence continues at coordinate 89,743,681 of NC_139021.1, read as the reverse complement.
CACCACTGGGTGGGGGTGGATGTCTGCTCTGACACTGAGGGTGGGGGTCTTGATACCCCAGTTCAGGATGCTCCCAGCTCATTATCTAGCCTTTTGTGACACATTCTGGCAGGGTGTTTGTGGCATCTCGTTATAAGCCTAGAGAGAATGGGGAGCAGGCCCTTTATGTGGCCTTTGCTAGTGGGGTTGGCCTAAGATTATAGTTTTTTTCCGGTGTACTAGAGTAAGCAGTGATTTCCTAAAAGTTTTCTGTATTTCTGAGCTGCCCCTTTGCTGGTCTTTTGGCTAGAGACAGGCAACGACAAAGAGAGGCTTCTTTGGTGTGTACCATTCTGGGGTGTCAGGGGCTCCAGCTCCATGCCTGGGATACATAAGGCAGAAAATAAAGCTAACGAAACCATCATCATTTTTCCTTGGGCCCCAGGTTCTCTGTCTGCCTTCTTTCTGCCTTTAGGAGTCTTCTTATGATTGCCTTATATACACTATTGTTTTTATTTGTACATAGCAGGATGAAAAGGGAAAATATATCTGTTACATTTTGCTGGAAGTAGAAGCCTTGTGGGAGCTGGGTAGATTTTATAGTTTTCATTTTAAATATTTTATAAGCATCTCATTCTGCAAGTTTTTAGAATTCATAAAATTTTCGCAGTTTTTGTAAAATAGCAACTCTTTTATCACACATTTTTTCTGCATATGTAATTGTTAATTTTGTATATAATACATGTAAAATTATATTTTATATTATCCTGTATGTATAATACATAATTATATACATTATAATATATAATATACTAATATATTAATTAATTATAATTACAATATAGTATATATTTACATTTGCTGTACAATATATCAATGTGCTAATTTATATAATTCTATATTATATATAAGGTATTATATATATAATTACATATATTTATGTTATTATTTATTATATGCAGCAAACTGATAGACCAACAAACAACCTTTTTTTTTTTTAGTGTGAAAATGGGGCTATTTTTTCCCCTTTTTTTAAACTTTATTTTCTTTTTTTCAGTATTCCAGGATTCATTGTTCATGCATCACACCCAGTGCTCAATGCAGTAGATGCCCTCCTTAATACCCACCACCAGGCTCACCCAATTCCACCACCCCCCTCCAAAACCCTTAGTTTGTTTCTCAGAGTCCACAGTCTCACTTTTGAACTCCTTTTTTGCTCAAGGCTCAGAACTATGTGTCAGGGATCAAAAGAAGCAGCCGTAGTTTGCAAGGGCTGCTATAGTAAAACACTGCAGACTGAGTGGTTTAAACAATTATTTTCTCACAGTTCTGGAGATCAAAGTCCAAGATAAAGGTTTTGGTGGGGTTCTTTTCTCCTGAGGCAACTCTCCTTGGCTTGTAGGTGGTCGGCTTCTCTCTGTCCTCACAGGGTCTTTGCTCCATGTGAGACACCATTTATACTATGATAAGACCCACCCAATGACCTCATTTTAATCACCTCTTTAAAGGCCCTGTCTCCCCCTATTGTCACATTTGACCTACTAGGAACTTTAACATATGAAGGGGTAGGCCCATAACAGAAGTCTAAGACCTGACCATCGGCGATCTTGCAGTCCTGTGAGTGGCTGACACACATTGTAGAAAGAAGAACAACAGAACCCACCTGTCCGACTGCTCCTGGATTCAGGGGTGGTATGATTTCCAAGCTAGAGGGGACCTCCTGCTCTAAACCAGAAGATATTCTTATTCACAAAAGGGGAACTGAGGCCATGAGATGTGCCTCCCAAGCACTCTCATAGCTATGGCTTCTCATAGTCCATGATTGCCCAACAGTGCTCACAAGAATAGTTCAGGGTTTTTTAAAATGATTGATTGCTTTTTTCACAGATTTTTAAGAAAATTGATTCTTATATTTAAATGAAATAGAAAACAAATGATACATTTCAATATGCCCCTTTGTTGAGAATTCACATATCTTGGGGATATATTCTTGGGTGTTTTTTTGTTTGTTTTGTTTTGTTTGTGCAGTTAATAGAATTTCTGCACTTAAATTTACCAACTGAATTTTTTTTGACCTCAAAAACCCATGTAAACCAAGGCTTCAAGCAACAGCTTTTTAAATTTTATTTATTTGTTTGTTTATTTATTCATTTGTTTGTTTATTTTGCTTCCCACCTCGAACAAATGCACATTTTCTATTGGATTCACAGCCCAGTGAAGTCTCTAAGCAGCAGTTGGTAAGGAGAGAAATACTAGTATAAAAGCTTCCTTGCAGGCATGTTTAGCAAATGCTTTCTTATTTTAATCTTTCATTATGATTTATAGAAGGATTCAAAGTCAGTCCCAGGGACCCGTCCCAGCAACCCCAGCCTGTGGAGATAAATATCCTTACTGACTCTTAGCTGCATTTGGCAATCTATTCATGGCTAATTTTTACTGCACCCCTAAGGAAATAAGAGCACTGTGTATTCTAGGGAAAAAAAACACTCCTTTCAAATACTCCTTTTTCCGCGGCTGTGTGTGTGTGTTGTGTGAACGTTACTTGGTGGCAGGGAACAGAGTGGCTTTCTGTGGAGCCGCCGCTCCTGTCTCCGGCGGCAGACTCAGTGTCTGTGTGGGGAATTCCTGCTCCTGGCCCAAGCCCACAGGCCCTGCTTGAGAACGGCCAGGGAGGCCATGGCACACACCCTCTTTTTCTTGCTTGGATAAGGATCTGTGCTCGGGAGACTCTTCCACAGAGCCCAGCAAGAAAAAGAGAAAAGAAGCTTTCACTCCATCCCTGACTGGGAAACTAGCTCACTCTTTTTAAAGCAAACGTTACCCTGGATCATTCTACCAGGTAGTAGAGTGTCTACTGGGTAGTAGACAGAGATGAAAACCAACCTTTGAGTATCTTGAGAATGAGCTAACTATGGAAGCCATAATTCAAAATTCATGTAGACAGCTCTGGGAAGACTGTTCTCACAGGATGTTTCACACCTTTTCCTCTCCCCGGGATCTTATCTGAGTGACCCTGCTCTCTGCAGCTGACCAAGGCTCTGTTTAAAGAGGACTTCTTGCCTTCAGATTTATACCAACCCACCCAGAAAAACTAAAGTTTCCAGAGCTGCCTACTCCTGTCACAAAAAAGAATGTGGCTTTTCGAGGTTGTGGGCTTTGAACATAAGGCATACTTACATCTTTAATCACCGGTGGTTTGTAAATAAAACACCTCCGTCCCCCTCTTCCGAGATCTCTTCAGAAATCTCTGAATGAGATCATTAACCCCTTGTGGGCAGCCCGGTAGAAGAAACACAGGTGCGGGCTATGGAGTCAGTTTCTGCTTGCAGGTTCTGTTGGTAGCTATCTGAAAGATAAAGAAATCAGGTGAGACCTGTGGTTGCCACTCTTCCCTTAGCTCATCAGAATTATCTTCGGACCTTTTGAGACACAAGTCCCCTGAGCCCTGGCCTGGGGGAGTCTGATTAACAAATGTCTTTGGGAAGTCTCCCAGGAAAGTATGTTTCTTAAAAGTTCCAGATGTGATTCTGACTCCAGTGGGATTTGGGAACCATTTATTTTGATGAATTCTGATGTCCTGGGTAGCATCGAGAAAAAGGAGACAGGAAAGACCCAGAAGAGGAATCCTTCTGAGTCCAGCCTAAACCCCATGCCTCTTCCTATTTGTGATCAATTACTGGTAGCATCATAGATGTAAAGGTTGAGTAGTGGAGGTGCTGCCATTTCCAAGGGGATCTTTTCTGTATGGGGACCCGAGGAGCCAGGAGGAAGAGCAGGAGGGTGTTGTTCTGTCTGAGGGACACTTGTACTTCCCTCAGCACAGGAGACTGAGGATGCTTATATGGAGACTGTACCCTGGTAAGCTGAGAAATGCTTTAATTCTTACCTAAGTTTTAAAAATTCCCCTCTGCAGAGACTACCACCTTAAGTATCTAAAACAAAAAAAGTCTGAATTATCTTCTTAATCTTGTTCACATAAATTTTGTAAGATGGGGACACTGACTCTCTGGGGAAACCTTTGTGTCAAATATGCTGGAATATTTCTCTTACCTGCACATGGGGGAACAAGGGGAGGACAGCTTCTTCTTACTTAGTGACTTGTCCCCTTTCAATAATCATATAACCTATTTACTGGTCATATTTTAGTAAAAAATAAAATATATTTATATAGAGCCCTGAATGCCCATACAGAAATTAAGGAGGAGCAACAGGGCACAGTGTTGGGCACATTAACTATAACACTCACTAATATGTGTTGATATTGACTTAATATGTATTGATCTATTAAGCACATGACCTGAGACTTAGGGCAGCTCAGTTGAAGTATTTGACTTATTTGTTATATCTTTATTTATATATTACTTAATGTAACATATTTGTTTAGAGAAGCTGGACTGAATTATTTACTAACTACATTTATTTATTTAGGATAGCTTGGTTGAATTACTAACTTATTTACTACTTCTCTGCTTCACTCAGAAAATTGGGAATTGACCTGAGAATTGGGAAAATATTAAGTCCTTACCTCTCAGAAACACAGTGATCTTTGTTTAGAAAACAACAAACTAAATCAAACAATCAAAAACCAAAACTCCAGACTGACCCCCACCGTGAAAGGAAGAGAGAGCAGACAGTGATGGGTGCCCAGCCTTGGCGAGCTGGGCTGGTATGATTGCAGGGTCCCTCTCTAACCTGAGACTGGGAAAGACCTTGCTTTCAGGAGGATGTATTAGATGTATTTATTCCTTCTCCTCCCATTAAGTACCCCTAAAATTCATGAACATTCTGTATCAAATAAACACAAGAAGACTCTGGATGGTGGAGAGAAGGAGGCAGGCTATCTAGGCACCCAGAAACTGAGAAATGATGTGGTGGTGAGCTTCCTGGGTTTTCTTTTTGCTTCCTACATCTCAGAGTTAAGAGTGGAATCAGCCAGGAAACCTGAAAATGCAAGTGAGGACCAGGAACAGGGAAGCCTAGTGAGACAGAAAACTTTAGGCAAAAACCACTCATTATGTCTAAACACCACAGAAAACACTACAGTCCCACCCACAGCCACACCAGCAAAAGCTGAGCAGGGAGCCTAGATTGTCCCCCTCACCAGGCTTCATGAGTAGTAGCCTCAGAACATGCATTTGCATTGCTGTCACCAGAGTCTCAAGAATGAGGGTCAGATGAAAGGACAAAGTAAAAATGTGGAAAACACAGTATGTCTTCCTTCTCTTACTGAGTTCTCTAAATAATACCAGACATTTGAAACAAAAATTATAAAACTTCCTGAAAAGGCTTTAATGTGAGAAGAGGAAATATTTAAGACAACTATATTTTAGAGAGGGAAGAAAAAGGAGTGTAAAAGGGAGGAGTATAAAAAGAGTATAAAAGGGAGACACACTTTCCATACCTCACTCAGATTAGTAAAATATCTCCACCGATAGCCTGCCGGAAGTAAATACACATGTATGAAAGGGATACAAGGAGATACACTCAAATTGGAATTCTAAGAATATGTTTAAGTAACCTATAGGCAGGCAGAAAGGGGAAATAGGGGAATGAAAAACAATATACAAGGGAAAAATAAAATGGTAAGCTTACATTTTATCAATTCGATAACCACATCAAATTCAAATGATCTAAATGCATATATTAAAAGATTCACAGAATGATTTTTTTAAACACCTTATTATACATTGGCTACAAGAAACACATTTCAAAAGTGATGATATAGGTAAGTAGAAAAAGAAAAGATATATCATACAAACATTAATCAAAAGAATGGAGCTCCATCGACACTTGATAACAAAAATTAAAAAAAAAAAATAAAGGAGAGGGGGGAGACAAAACCTTGCATTATTAACTATGGAGAACAAGCTTCTGGTACCAGAGGGGAGGTGGGTGGAAGAATGGGTAAAACAGGTGGTAGGGATCTAGAATACACTTACCAGGATGAGGACAGGGTCCTCACAGAATTGTTGAATCATTATATTGTATACCTGAAACTAATATAAAACTGTATGTTAATTATACTTGAATAAAAAAATAAAAGTTCATGTAGAAAATTTATATGTACATATGCTTCTGTTTGAGGGTTACTTAGGTGGCTAAATCATTTGACTGTCTGACTCTTGGTTTTGGCTCAGGTCATGAACTAAGGTCCTGAGATTGAGCCCTGAGTCAAGCTCCATGCTGGGCTGGGAGACTGCTTGGGATTCTCTCTTTCTCCCTCTAACCCTCCTACCACACCCCGACTCCCCTGTCCCCGGATCTCTCAACAAACAAACAAACAAACAAAAAAAGAAAACAAAAGTCTTTCTGTTAGAAAAATATTTTTGGGGCACCTGGGTGACTCAGTCCTTAAGTGTCTACCTTTGGTTCAGGTCATGATCCAAGGGTCCTGGGATTGAGCCCATTGGGCTCTCTGCTTGGTGGGAAGCCTGCTTCTCCCTCTTCCACTTCCTCTGCTTATGTTCCCTCTCCTGCTGTATCTCTCTCCATCAAATAAATAATAAAATCTTAAAAAAATAAAATATGTCCTTATGTTTGAATGTAGTCAGAAAAAAATAATAATTTGAGTTTCATTTTCAGAGTGGCTCATGGTATTTAAGTATACTAAATTGAAATGATACTAAGAAAACAAAATACAGTCAACATGTTAAAAAAAAGAAAGGAACTATCAAAAGTTATATTAATACCTGATAAACAAGACTTCAGAGCAAAGAAAATTACCAGTGAAGGTGACAGAGAAGAGCAGCACAGAATGATAAAAGGGCCAGACCACCAAGAAGACTTAACCATCCCAAATGTGCATGCACCAAACAACAGGGCTTCATTATATATGAAGCAAAACTCGATAGGACTGAAGACAAAAATAGCAAACTTACGGTTGTCCTTGAGGACTTCAATACCTCTCTGTATGCATTTGCTAGAAAAACTAGACAGAAAACCACTAAGAATATGGAAGAACTCAACACCATCCACCAACAGGATCGAGTTGACATATACAGAAAGACACTATCTTGAGTCAGAAAACAAAAGCAGCACTTTTAAAAGAACTGAAATCAGGGTGTCTGACTTTGACTCAGGTCCTCTCTGGGTCCAGGGATAGGATCTGCACTGGGCTCCATGCTCAGCGGGGAGTCTGCTTCTCCCTCTGCCTCTGCCCTTCCCCCAAGAGTGCATGCTCCTGCTAGCTAGCTCTCTCTCTCTCTCAATCTCTCTCTTCAGTGAATAAAATTTTTAAACAAATTTAAAAAAATTAAGAAGCTGTAATCATATGGAATGTGTTTGCTGTCCACATTGGGAGTCAAACTAGAAATAAAAAATGGAAAAATATCCTCAAACACATGGAAACTAAACAATGCAATTTAAATATCCCGTGGGCCAAAGAAGAAGTCTCAGGAGGAATAAACCATATGTTGCACTGATGAAAATGAAAATAACACCTATAAAAGGCATGGGACAAGGCCACAGCAGTGCTGAGAGGGAACAGACTGCACTAAATCCTTATATTAAAAGAGGGGGCTTTTCCAAGTCAGCAATGTGTAAGTTTCCACTTTGAGAACCTAGAAAAGTAAACACAAAGTGAGCAGAAGGAAGGACAATTATAGAAAAGCACAGAACAGTGAAATTAAAAGCACAACGGTAGAGGAAACAATAGAGGAAATCAATGAAATATAAAGCTTTTTCTTTGAAAGGGTCAACAAAACTGACAAGTCACACGCACACACACAAACACACGCACACTAGGAAGACAGGAGGAGAGGGCACATTACCAGTACCAGAATGAAATGGGATATTACTATGGATCCTGCAGATATCCAAATGGTAATGACAAGTCTGCACACATAACTTTTACAACTTAGATGAAATGGACCAATTCCTGGAAAAGCAAAAACTACCAACCTTACCCATTTTGAAGTATATCTTTTGAATAGCCTTTTAGCTATTCAGGGAATCTAATTTGTAACCAAAAGCAACCCAAAAAGGTAATCTCCAGGCTCAGATTGTTTCCATAATGAATGTTACCAAACCTTTATAGAAGACTCAACACCAACTGTGTCTTGTAATAAATTGAAGATGAAAAAAATTCTTTGCAATTTATTTTACTAAAATCAAAACCAGAGAAAATAATACAAGAGAAAACTTTAGGCCAATATCCTTTATAGATACAGCTTAAAAGATCCTTAACAAAATTGTAGTGAATAAAATAAGAATTATATAAAATGAATTATGAATTATCACATCATACCTATTGTGGAAGCAAGACTGGTTGAACATTAAAAATTTAATCAAGATTATATACTGTATTTATAGGCTAAAGAAGAAAAGTCACGATCATAGTAATTGATGCAGAAAAAGCATCTGGTAAAATTTAACATCCATTCATGATAAGAACTCTCTGAAAATAGGAATGATAGAGAAACTTCCTTAATTTCATAAAAAGCATCTACAAAAATCCTACATCTGACATACTAATGGTAAAAGATAGATAACTTTCCCTTAAGATGGAACAGTCAGGAATGTTTGCTCTCATCATCGAATTCAATATAACACCTTGTCTTTTTTATTTGAAATTTTACTTATTTATTTGTCAGAGAGAGAGACAGAGACAGGGAGAGAGGGAGACTGAGAGAGCAAAAGCAGGGGGAGTGGCAGGCAGAGGGAAAAGGAGGCTCCTCACTGACAAGGAGCCCTGTGCAGGACTCCGTCACAGGATCCTGGGAGCATGACCCCAGATGCAGGCAGACATTAAACTGACTGAGCCATTCAGGTGTCCCTTAAGTCTTGTTGCTGAAGTAAGGTAAGAATGGAAAATAAAAGGTAAACAAAATAGAAAGGAAAAAGATCAAACAACTGTTACTATTTACAGATTACATAATTATCTGCTTATAAAATCTGAAGAAATATGCAAAGTCTCTTAGAAATAAGTGAATTTAACAAGTTCAGAGGATACAAGATCAGTACACAAACTTCAGTTGTTGGGGAGCCTGGGTGGCCCAGTTGTTCCAGGGATTGAGCCCACATCCCGCTCCCTGCTGGGCGGGGAGCCTGCTTCTCCCTCTCCCTCTGCTTGCCACTCCCCATGCTTGTGCTCTCTCTCTCTGTCAAATAAACAAATAAAATCTTTTAAAAAATCGTATTTCTTTATAGTAATAATGACCACATAGGCAAGAAAATTATAAATACAAAACTACTTAAAAAGAAAGCATGTACTGTGTGTACTAAAGCTTGTGAAACTTTTATGAAAGAAGTCAAAAAGATCTAACTAAATGGAGAGACATACCTGGCTCATGAATTAGAAAACTCAGTGTGGTAAAGGGGCTGATTCTTCCTGAATTGATGTACAGGTTTAACATACTTTCTATCATTATCCAAGAAAGGTTTTGGGTTTTATTTTTTAATTTTTTTAATAGATACAGACAAAATTGTTTTAAAGTATATATAGAAAGACAAAATAAACTTAAAGCCAAAACAATTTTATAACTCTCAAAACTCAACAGTAAAAGAAACAAAAAGATCATATTGGAAAATGGGAGAAAGACATGAACAGAAATTTCACTGAAAAGAGTATGTAGATGGTGACATCGAAAAAAGCACATGAAAGGATGTTCTCAACATCATAGCCATCACGGAAATGCAAATTAAAATCATAAGGAGATATCTCATTATATACCTAGGAAAATGGAAAAGATAAAAAATGATAATATGTAATGATAGTAAGGTTGCTGAGAAACTAGGTCACTTATCTATTGTAGGTAGGAATGTAAAATGGCACATCTACTCTTACAAACAGTTGGGCAGTTTCTTAAAAAACTAAGTATGTCACTGCCATATGATTGAACATTGCCATCTTGGGCATTTATCCCAGATAAGTGAAACCTTATGTTCACACAAAAGTCTGTATATGAACAGTCACAGAGTCTTCATAGCCGCCCAGGTGTCCCTTAAGTGTTGTTGCTAAATCTAAAACCAGCTCAGATGTCTTTCAACACACTAATGGTTAACAAACTGTGGTATATCCACATACTATGGAATTGTACTCAGTAATTAAAAAGAATGAATTACAAGTAACAAGGTGCTTGAATATCCAGAGAAATATACTGAGTGAAGAAAAAAACCAATCCCAAAAGTTATATACTACACGATTCTATTTATATAACATTCTTGAAATGAGAAAAATTGCAGTAATGGAAAACTCACAAGGAGTTAAGGATGAGAGCAAGAGATAGGACCAGTGGAGATGGAAATGTTCTGAATCTTGATCTTATCAGTGTAAATACCTGTTATACTGTACAATGGTTTTGTAAGATATCACTGGAAAAACTAGAAAAGGGTGCATAAGATCTATAACTGCATGTGAGTCTACACTTACTTCAAAATAAGTATAGATTATTTCAAAATTTTCCTTTAATTAAAAAAAAAAAAAAGGTATTCTGACCAGGTGTAAGCTCTTCAAATTTTGCTTTATAGAGAATGCCTGGAACTCAGCTGCCTGGTGCTGCAGGGACTTTTGCTAAGAATTACTGCCTGCTGGGGTGGGGGGCAGAGTCCTAGGCACCCTTCTGCTGTGACAGCATAATGGTTTTAAGTATCTCTAGATGCAAAGTTCTTGGAGCTAGTTCTTTGTTTTGGGAGATTTGGAGCCTGGGAATGGGAGAGAATGGGAAATAGTTCTCTACAAACCTGACTTTACCGTTCTGTAGGTGCCCTGAGTTGATTCCATTCTATCAGATGAGGTTTTTATTATCCTTAGAACAATGTGACCCTCTTTCCTCCACCCCTTCCCCACATTAGTATTTATGTGTTTCCTGAGTCATTTTGGTGTTCTTTCATCCAAGTTAATAGAACTCTTGATTCAGACATCATGCAATAAGAATTTCGGAGGTTAGGTACACAGACACTATGGATATATATATCAAAATCCAGGTTCTTTTCTTCTCTCTGTTCTTTGTTAGTATTCCTGTGACAGCATTCATCCTCAGTTGTCAAATCCAGGCACAAGACCCGGAGGGAGACGGGGGAGGATGAATCTTTTCCTGTTTCTTTGTCTTAAGAGATAAACTCCTGATTCCAGGAGCTACGCCCTCCATACCACATAAGTTTTCTTCATCCTATTGGCCCAAATCAGGTCATGTACCCCTTCTGACTAGGCCCACTCCCCTGAGGCAGGTGGGCAGCTGTGAGAAGGAAGATGGGTTACCTGTGAGGAAGGTCAAAGTAAGCGTTAGGTACTAAAAAGGCACTATTCTCTACTAGGAGTGGGGTGTTTCTACTCTGCACCAGGCACAGGCTAACATTAGGTCCTACAACAACTTTTTGGAGTAAGTAGTATAAATGTCCAGTTTAGAGAAGAAAGAGAGTTTCACAGTGATTAACTTACACAGCCTCATGGAGCTAGTAAGTGGCAGGGCTGGGATCTGAAGAGAGTTTCACGGAACTGTCTTTGTTCTAAATAAAAGCTTTGTTTTGTATTATTTTGTGGACTTGCACTGCCTATGTAATTTATTTACAATATTAATTTGTTTGTTAATTATATTTTGATGAAAGGTAAGGCTTTCAGCCTGTGCTATTAATTGCTACAGATGTTGGTAGATGGTGTTCAAATGCCTGGCAGAGTCCTGGGACTGCTCCGCCCCTTTAAATCTGGAGTTCATCCTTTTGATTGAGTAGTCTAAGCAGAATTGACACAGATGTAGTGGGAGTCTGGAAATTAACAATAAATATTGGCCAAAATTACCCATTTTAACAAATGCTATGCTGATTTTCCATTTCTTTTATGGGTACAAGACTAGTATAGTTTCCAGTTTCATCTATTGATCATTCATTGTCTTTGAGGTTTATGGATGGGGCATTGACCATCCATGGATTCCTACAGAAATGCTCCCTTGGCAAATAGCTAATTGCTTATATCTGTGGTTGCAGAGGCATGTGGGTGGCTTATTTGGTTAACTGTCTGCCTTCAGCTCAGGTCATGATCCCAGTCCGAGGATCGAGCCCCACATCCGGATTCTTACTCAGTAGGGTGCCTGCTTCTCCTGCTCCCAATCCCCCTGTCTGTGTGCTCTCTCTGTCAAATAAATAAATAAAAATCTTAAAAAAATAATAACTGTGGTTACAGATTTCTCAAAGAAGTATGCCAAGTTATAGGACTTCTATCTGTAAGAGAACAAGAAAACTGGAAAGCATAGAAGGATGGAAAAATCTATTTCCTTATACTGGCATTTTTTTTAAAGATTTTATTTATTTATTTGACAGAGTGAGAGAGATCACAAGTAGGCAGAGTCAGACAGAGAGAGAAAGAGAAGGGGAAGCAGGCTCCCCGCCAAGCAGAGAGCCCGATGCGGGGCTCGATCCGAACTGAAGGCAGAGGCTCAACCCACTGAGTCACCCAGGCACCCCTGGCATTTTTGACTTAAGCAGAGCATTACATTTTATCCCAACTAGTATCCCAAGCATTACCTGTTTCAGAGATTCCTAAGGAATTACTCATTGGTTTGTTTGTACCTGGTATATAGCAGGCATTCAAGAAGTGCTTGCTGGCCAGCTTTTGTTGAGTCTCACATTTTTCTTACAGTACCTAGCTATTGTAAGGATGCACAATTGCAAATATTGTAGATTAATGATCATTTAAAAGCAGCAAAGCCCAAAGTGAACTCAGTTTTTTATTATTATGCTCCTCAAAGGAGTTTTTGCTTGGCTTCAGCATCTGTTATGGAAAAGGGTTTGAAGAAAGTCATATTTTATCTGCAATTCTTCCTCATCCTAGGTTTGCAGGCAGTGCCCTCCAATCCCTATGGGTGTCTCTGCCTGCCTAGACTAAATAGTGACAATCATATATTTAAAATATGCATCAGAGTTTAAACAACAAGAAAGACAGGAGAGATGCTATTAAATTCTCATCACCATTTCAATGCATTCAAGTTTTTTTTTTTCAATATAATGTGTATTGAGGACCCACCTTAGCTAAGTTTCATAAGTGTGTGTGCATGCCTGCAAGTGTGTGTGTGTGTGTGTGTGTGTGTGTGAACACACTTGTGTGCTTGCATGTGAGGAAGTGGTGGAAGGGGATAGCCCTAGAGACTGTATGTAGGTAGACTCAGTCACCATTTTGAGTAACTATTCATTAAAAGATTGTAGCACTACCCATAGGGTGAGGACTTACATAAATTTCACAGGAGCTCCTTTCTGAAGGGTTTTATACAAGGAAAAGTTATTTAAGGCTAAGCCAGACTGCTCAGCAATATTGTATATTTATTTAACTTAATTAACTTATTTTTTATTTTTTATTTCATAGCTTCTGGAACCTTAGGCATTAGGACTAATTCATAAGGAGGCTCACTATGTTTCTCTAAAGTTTATTTTACAGTGGGCAAATATTTTCAATAAATTACAGAATGTGAAATGCATATATTCTTTATGGTTAGTGACTAGTATTTTTATTATTCTTGCATGGTTCTTACATCAAATCTGGTTTTTCATTTCAAAACTACAGGTTAGACAATATTACTGGTATTATCATTTTTTTAAATCTTCTCCTTCTCTGTCTTAGGTAACTAATGGTTACTCTTATCCTTTGCTCTATTCGTTCTTATTAAACACCCTCATTATTAAATAAAATTTAGCAGTGTGATCAGGGAGGGGTTTGTTCAGGGATAATTCTCAACGCATACCAAAGAAAAGACAAAAGGGCACTTTGGAATGGTGGCCTAAAACTAATTTTGTTAAAGAAAATTTCCCATTCAAAGAATGGAGACAGTGTAGATCCAAAGACACTTGAATGTTTTTAAGATTTGAAAAATAATTTTAAACGATCTAGAATATGGCAGTAGTTCCAGTCTACAAACAGAGAATATGATCCACATGATTTTATGGAACTTGGATCAAGCATGGAGCCATTATCACAGCCATGGAGGACCACCGTCTGTGAATGTGCCTACCCTTATTGGACTTCTTTATAAGTGTGGGCTCTTAGGATCCTGGCTTCCTTATGTTGCTAGCTGCTGTTTACTTTGTCCCAAGAACTGTCATTTCTCCTGCTGGAGCCTTTAATGAAAATTGAACCCATAGTTCTGTCTTCAGAGCCTGAGTGACATGTGCTTCAGATCATGTGAAAGCCCAGGTGATGTACAAGGCCATTCTCTGTAGCTTTGAAGTGCCCATCTTGGGCCCAGCCTAGCCAGTGGCTTTCACTCCTGTATTTGTTTTGCCTGTTTTTCTGTTGTGACACAAACAGATGTGTGATTTATGTCTGAATCACCCATGAAGACTAACCCGTGCTATCCAGCCAGCTGTAACTCTACCCCTTCTCTTTTCCACTCAAGAAAACACTGGAACACTCGGGAGTGATTTTACTTACTATGGGGAGAATTGAATACATTCCAAAGTACAAACCCCGGTAATTTATTACTAGTTAACAAATAGCATTTGGCACTCACAGCTGAGATGACAGGTAGTCACCCCCTTGGACATTCGGCCCTGACTGTGGCTACACAAAGTCCAAGCCCTTGAGAAAGCAGAGTGCATGGGATGGGGTTGCAGAGTTCAGAGGAGCTCTCAGCCACATAGAGGTCTTGGCAAGTCCTTCCTCACTCCCAGCTAAGCCAAGCCAGGATGCTTTCTAAGTCTCAGTGTTCTCATCCATAAAATGAGAGACCTAACCATCCTTACTTCATCAGACTCTTGTAATTATAAAATGAAATTACCAGCACAAAGCATTTAACACAGTGCCTGGAACAGAGTAAATAATTGATACAAATTAGCCCCTTTATTACCTAAATGTTATTTGCTTACATCCTAAGAAATGTCTTTATAATTGATTATTTTATTCCAGAGGCATCATACAACTTTAAGTTCGAAACGTTTTCAAACTTTCTACCAGCAAAACCTCTTTATTGCCAAACAAAATCACTACAAAATGAAAAGTATGAAATTTAAAGACCATAACTAACAAAAACAACAATGTATGTCATTATTCAATAGCGTTTTGAAAGATGCTACCATTTTAAGAGTCAGTATTTTTAAGTATCTTTCTGTAGACAGAGAAACCAGTTTTCTCTAGAGGTTTTAACAGTTCCCATGATACTGCTTCTTCCTGCTTTAGCTTTCATAGCATCAACATAAAACATTTGTCATCTTATTGATGATGTTTTCGAAATTAGCATAAATTCTTAAAATTATTTCTTCTGTTGCACATCTCAAGAGTTTAGCAAAATAGTATGTATTCATATTTGTCTGTGTGTGAATTTGTATAAAATGCAGAAAAGGAGACATCTGTATGTCTGTGTTCTTTTAAACTGTATAGATGTCACATAAACATAAACTTCAAACTACCACAATAGATATTATAATTCTTTGGGATTTTGGATTATCCAATACTAACTGCATTTACATAGCAGTCTGATCTATTGTCATACCCATTACACAATTTGTTAGTAGAAGCTTTAACAGGCTTTTTACAAACTGACTCATTTCTTTCTTCAGGACTGTGCAGCAGATTACTTCAAACAATCCTACAAACTCATTTTAACAAGACTTGAATTCTGCACACATTTACAATACTATTAAGCCATTAATTCTTTTTACATAAAAATAGTAAAAAAAAAAGTTTTCCCAATATGTTTTACTTCAAAACACTCCAGGCAGGGACCTAAAACAATTTTTCAAAATTTCATCATATAAATCACTTTGAGAACTTACGTATTTCTTTCTTTTTCCATCTTTGTATTTGTTTAGACTTTCTTTCTTGATGCTGACCTGGCTAGAAGGTCACCATCCACTGTGTCATTTCTCATATTGTCACTATGGTTCTCAGCAATTAATGAATCTGTTTATGAAACACAATTAATCTTGTATTAAGTCAACCAAAGATGGGATCGATTTTTGCAATGTCTCTTTAAATACCTGTTTTTTTTAAAAAATAAATTAATTAATTTATTTTCAGCATAACAGTATTCATTATTTTTTCACCACACCCAGTGCTCCATGCAATCTGTGCCCTCCATAATACCCACCACCTGGTACCCCAACCTCCCACCCCCGCCACTTCAAACCCCTCAGATTGTTTTTCAGAGTCCATAGTCTCTCATGATTCACCTCCCCTTCCAATTTACCCCAACTCCCTTCTCCTCTCTAACTCTCCATGTCCCCCATGCTATTTGTTATGCTCCACAAATAAGTGAAACCATATGATAATTGACTCTCTCTGCTTGACTGATTTCACTCAGCATAATCTCTTCCAGTCCCATCCATGTTGCTACAAAAGTTGGGTATTCATCCCTTCTGATGGAGGCATAATACTCCAGAGTATATATGGACCACATCTTCCTTATCCATTCATCCGTTGAAGGGCATCTTGGTTCTGTCCATAGTTTGGCGACCGTGGCCATTGCTACTATAAACATTGGGGAACAGATGGCCCTTCTTTTCATGACATCTGTATCTTTGGGGTAAATACCTAGGAGTGCAATGGCAGGGTCATAGGGAAGCTCTATTTTTAATTTCTTGAGGAATCTCCACACTGTTCTCCAAAATGCACCAACTCGCATTCCCACCAGCAGTGGAAGAGGGTTCCTCTTTCTCCATATCCCCTCCAACACATGTTGTTTCCTGTCTTGTTAATTTTGGCCATTCTAACTGGTGTAAGGTGATATCTCAATGTGGTTTTAATTTGAATCTCCCTGAGAGCTAGTGATGATGAACATATTTTCATGTGTCTGATAGCCATTTGTATGTCTTCATTGGAGAAGTGTCTGTTCATATCTTCTGCCCATTTTTTTTGTATGATTGCTTCTTTTGTGTGTGTTGAGTTTGAGGAGTTCTTTATAGATCCTGGATATCAACCTTTTGTCTGTACTGTCATTTGCAAATATCTTCTCCCATTCCGTGATTTGCCTCTTTGTTTTTCTGACTGTTTCCTTTGCTGTGCAGAAGCTTTTGATTTTGATGAAGTCCCAAAAGTTTATTTTCGCTTTTGTTTCCTTTGCCTTTGGAGACATATCTTGAAAGAAGTTGCTGTGGCTGGTATCGAAGAGGTTACTGCCTATGTTCTCCTGTAGGATTCTGATGGATTCCTGTCTCACGTTGCGGTCTTTTATTTTTTTTTTTATTTTTTTTAAGATTTTATTTATTTATTTGACAGAGAGAGATCACAAGTAGGCAGAGAGGCAGGCAGAGAGCGAGAGGGAAGCAGGCTTCCCCGCTGAGCAGAGAGCCCGATGTGGAACTCGATCCCAGGACTCTGAGATCATGACCTGAGCCAAAGGCAGCAGCTTAACCCACTGAGCCACCCAGGTGCCCCTCACGTTGAGGTCTTTTAACGAGCATTCCTTTTTTCTAGTTTTTAAGGGAATTTTTTTCAATCCCATGTTTACAATAAGTTTTATAAATATGATATGGATAAAATGTAAATCTTGCATTAAACATGGAAAGTGTCTTTTTTTTTTTAAAGATTTTATTTATTTATCAGAGAGAGAGAGGGAGAGAGCGAGCACAGGCAGACAGAATGGCAGACAGAGGCAGAGGGAGAAGCAGGCTCCCTGCTGAGCAAGGAGCCCGATGTGGGACTCGATCCCAGGACGCCGGGATCATGACCTGAGCCGAAGGCAGCTGCTTAACCAACTGAGCCACCCAGGCGTCCCTGAAAGTGTCTTTTAATTCATTTTATTTTACTTTAGGATGTGTGTGCTGACTGGTTATTATAGAGACCACTAGTAAGTGAGAACAGGCCCCAGCAGGGACTTTATACCCATGAGTGGCAGTGTGAGAACACAGGCTCTTAAGGCCTGGATGTTTTTCACAGTGGTCAAGTGGTGTGTGGGAGAGGAGGTAGGCAGAATATTGAAGGAAGACCAGTGTCTCTACCAGAGAAAAAAATGCAGTTTGGGAATTTTAACTTGACTTGAATAAACCAGTTTGTTACATGGCAACTGAGAAAGGCAACTCCTTCTATTGAAATAAGCAAAGGCTGGGGAATCAGATTCAGATTCAAATCCTGGCTCTATCATTTGTAAATACGATATGATGTTTATATTATTATAATGCAATTTTAGTTGTTGGATTGCTTTCACTAGCCCATCCCAAATTTACAGGGTTTGAAATATCAAATAAAGACTGACTATTCAAAAAAATACATAAAGCTGGAGTGGTTTATTATTAGTAAACAGAACTTTCTATCTTATTAATAATATAAAAACTCTAAACATAACTGCTTCTTATAGATACTCTGTCTTAAAACTAGCATGTAAGTTGTTTACATTTTGTGGGTTATTTTCTTTCCATTTTAAGATGAGTTTGTCAAAGAAACAGAATAAAAAAGTGGTTTCAGGCAGTGGGAAAGGGAGGAAAATAGGGAGAGACTGGTAAAATGGTATAAACTTTCAGCTCTGAGATGAGTAAGGTTGGAAGATCTAGTGTAAAAAATGGTGACTATGGCTGATAGCACTGTACCATATAATTGAAATTTGCTAAGACAGTAGAATTTAAATGTTCTTACATATACACAAAAAAAGGAAAGATAAAATGTGAACTGATGGATGTGTTAACTGGGTGGGGAGAACACTTTCACAATGTATATCAAATCACTCCCATGTACACTTTAAAAATCTTACAATCTTATTTGTCAGTTACATCTTAATAAAGCTGAAATTAAGAAAAGAGTCAAGTTTACACATGAAAAGAGAGATAAGCAATATTCAGTCTCCTTCAAAGACTCTATCTTTGAGGCAAAATCAGTAATTTACAGAATGGTGTATAAACATCAGTTAAAACATGAGGCATTCCTTTTCATTGTTCTAAAAATTATCTTTTTTGTTGGGTTGCATTTTCTGTTTTTGTTAAAGCTTTGTGCTCTGTGGATAGAGTCAGAGTAACAAGACCAGGGTGCATGAGCAACCTGTCCAGAGAAGGAGGCCACACCAATCACTCCATCCTGATGTTCACAGAAAACTTCTGGTCCTCCGCTGTTTCTTTTACTCTCTCTCTTCTTCTAAGGTCTATGCTAAATATGTTTAATTCTCTGTTCTTCTTTAGTTTGACAAATTCACATCATCAACTGCCTTCTGCTCTCCTTTTTTATTGATTTTTATCACTTACACTCAGTAACAAGAGTTACTGAGCAGAAAAAGCACAGATAAGTTATTTTGTCATCTCTTATTAAAACAAAACAAAACAAAAAAAACAAAAACTTCAGTACATGACCTACATTGTTACCTTAAAAGTATGTTTACTGTGTGGTCACTTAACTGAATTTATAAAATTTGAATCAATTAATAAATTAGTTTTTCAAAACTTAGTTCCTTTTGATGGTGTATGTGGTCATGGGAGCCTGCTCAAGGCAGTGGTCATAGTTTATCTTTAAAATACTATGAAATGTTCTTGTGGTAACAGCTTAAGTGATTGCCACTGGGCCTATGCACTCAAATATACATTTTCTTCTCTGCAGCAGAAGAAATACTGGAAAACTCACATTCAGTCTTGGGGAGACTACGACATGGAAATTATGTATAACTGTTCCTCTGTTCAACCACAAAGGGTGTGGATTGCTATTTCATAATGGTCTGTTTGTTGGGTCCAGAATACAGTCTCCGGTAAGGGAAACATAAAATAAAAGCCATCGTGCATAACCATAAAGTCGACGTGTTTATTTTTGTGTAATACAATCAATTTAACAAGAGTTTTGAACCATTTTGTGAAATGAGGCCATATTTGCTTCTGCTCCAAGTCTTGATGTTAGGAGCTACATGTTTCTTACCCAGCTTGAGACCTCAGTGAGCTGTCACACATTTCTTTGTAGTGCTCTCCTATGTCACTCAGACCTTTACTGATTTGTTCATGTCTCTGGGCTCTGTTTCTGCATCTAATTAGAAGGAGTCTGTGGCCAGAAGGCAGGGAAAGCCTCAGGGCTCTGTCCATAGTGGTGGGAATGCTGTCTGCAATCTCCATCACTGCCCCCAGAATAGTTTCTCCTGCACCATGAGGAATTTTCCTTGTAGTCCTTCAATCCTGTGATGAACTCAGGTGGCTTTGTGAACGTGCTGTTAACACAGTTACTTACTTATTCCAATCAGTAAGTCTATCATGGTCACACCCTATAAACCAGGTGCTGCCACCTCTGTGTTTGTCCCAAACCCTCAGTGTCCCCCCTTGGGAAGTTCCTGGGCCTGTGGCCAAGGCTCTCTGTTTACCCTGTGCTGAGGGCTCTTCCCAGGCCATGCTCTGCCCTGCAGGTATCACAGCCCTGTGGGTGCACCTCCTAAAGCCAAAGTCTTTGTTAATGAGTGTGGTTGCCCCCTGAAAAGCTGCTCACATGAAGGATGCAGGGAGGCATGCTCTGACCATATAAGCAACCATTTTTGGATATTTGGTCAGTATATTCATCTCTTTTCTTAAAAATGAAAATACCCATAGGAAATAATCAGATAGCTTGGTTTCTTGTTGGGTTTTGATCCGATGAGGTGACAAGTGACTATCATTAGTGATGGGTGGCTCTCAGTACAGAGTTTTGATTTTCAAGGGTGGACTGATGAGGAGAAATAGGAGCTGTAGAATCTGGGCAGTTTGAGGAGGGATAGCCCCAAGGTGCTGGTGGTCCTGGGCTGGCCTCTGTCTGACTATGCAAGGAAGCTTCCCCTTCCCTGAAGTCTGGGCAGGGGGCCAATGAGTCCTGTGAGATGGCTCTGAAGACAAATGGAGTAGCTCTGTGATATTTCTCTAGGTTTTGTGTGGACAGTTCTCAGGGCCTTGTGCTTTATGTCCAAGCCAATTCACCTCTCAGAGTCCTACCCAGTTGCCATGTTAAGTTCATGAGATACAGTAGGAACTCAATACATGTTTGGATTTGTGGAATGAATTGAACTTATGGCTTTGCCAAGCCATACTCTTGTCCTTCAAAGGCTAAACAACAAAAAGAACCTGCAGAATGAGTAGAGTGTAGCAATGCTCCACAGAAACTGCGAAGTCTGAAGGATTTGCCAGGATGAGGGGGAGGAATATTTTAGCTACCTAGGAAATGTACAGTTAAAGACTTGCCCATTGAGTTCTGTTACGGTGGGGAAGCAAATTTATTTCATGCTCATGATTTCTCATTTTACTGTTCATAGTTATTTTTTCACAATGTTATGATGTAATCATAGTAATATTTTCCTAGTGTATTGGTGCCTGGAGTGAAATCGCACATAGTATTCCACATTGACTTATGCACTGAGCTCTAGATTTCTCATTTGACAAACTTCTACTTATAAAAAGACTTTTTTTTTTTTTTTTTTTTTTTGCCAAAAGGGCCAAATAAGCTCCGAAATACCAAGTTTTCTGCTTTAATTAGAAGAATTGGTCTTTAGGAAGATGTAAGAGAAATTAATGCAGTCTTTACTTCATTTACCACATATAGACAACAGGTTTTGGACTACATCTTGGCAGCTCTGTTTGTATCTTTAGCCTACATAAACCCTGAATTGCTTTTCACACCATGGTTCTTTTCCAAATCACTGTTGCTGTTGACCATCCATCCTGGCTCAGTATTGCTCTGTACATTTCAAAACAACATCTGCTTTGGAAATAGGCACTTGAAAACCCAAAAGTCAGAGGAAATGTGCAAAAAAGAAAACAGCTGATTTGGATTGTTCTGTGTAAGATGGTATATCCTTTGATGAGAGTATCTAGTGTTATAGATACTCTATAACACACAGAGAGACTGCAAGCCCTGTATTAAAAAAAAGAACTACATGTTCTGAGTCCCAGAGTAAAAATTTGATCTGAATTTAAGCTCTGGTCTAATGGGAAAACAACTCCATATTCAAAGATAGTATTGCCAGTCCATTATCCTCTACTTCAAGAGACAGTTATGTATGCGCTCTTTTCATTTGTATATACTACAAAATGAATCTTCTTGATGGAGATTTAAAGGTAAAGAAGACAGTTTCTCTCCTTGTCTCAGAAAGATACTGCTGACTTCTAACTTTTGGAGCTAGGGTTCAGTGGAATTAATAGAGATAAAATGAATGAAACTGAAAGATTATTCTGGCCTTTTTACTCAAATAATTTTTTTCTTAAAATTATTAACAATAATGCACTAACCTCATGGAAGTTAAACTGCTCATAGGGCTTATGGTGTCATAAGAAAATACATACATCATATCTCTTCCTCAGTGTTGTGTCATTTCCACGGCCCTTTCTTTTTCCTTTCAAAGGTAATTTCAGACTCACCAATACAAAGATATTTGTACTTTGCTACATCGTGTGTGGTCTGTCCTCCAGCTCTGTAGGCCTGTGGTGCATTATAACCCACTTTCACAATGTAATTTTCCCTTAATTCAAATTTTATGGACTTTTGGTAATCTTCCCCTATTGTTTCTCTGATAGGTCTAGCCTTTCTCAAGTGAATACTCTTAGAAAAAAAAAAAATACATGCTTGTACAGTTATCTCATTTAATATCACTATGTTATATTCCTTCTCCAAATGGAGGTCTTGTCCCCTGGAATATCTTCATTTTCTCCTCTAGAGAGAAAACCTGAAAATCTGTAGGTCTGAGTAAAACAGGCTGGGGAACCTAAGGTTGAACATTTAAATAAGAGTCTTCAGAAAAAACAAAAAAATCTTCCATGAATTCTCTGAAAGCTCTTTATACCTTATTGAGAAATTCACTTCTTTAAGTCACTAAGGTAAACTGTTCAAAGCTCTTCATAACTTTTCCAGACAAGAAAATTGCTTTAATAGCTATGGAGGGAAGCTCACATAAAGGGCTCTGATTTGGAGAGCATCAGAAAAGGATTTACACAGCATGGATCTAGGGCTTTGGTTAAATGGCAGAATCCAACAGGGAATCCTGATTTATCCCATGTGGTCACTTTGTCTATGTACCTATCATCCATATGTGTGTGTGCACTATTATGTTTGCTTGATATTATTTTTCATTACTCCACATGGCTATGGCAAGTGCGGAGAAGGACTTAACAACTGTTACTGTATGTAATTGTCAGAGGATCCTAACAAGCTGGCTGCCTACATATAGTTACACTAAATATCGCTTCTTGAATCTTGTAGGACTGGACTTTTGGCTGAGGACACAACCTAATGAAGTCAATGACAATGACTAGAAGTGGAGGTGCACCTCAGCACCCAAAGAAGAAATGGAACTCTCAGTAGACTGTCAGGTTTACCCCTGTTTCCCACCCACATAGCCACTGAACACAGGCTGAGAAAGTGTCATCAGATGTTTATTTTATCCCCAATGGGTTTTCTTCTCATGGTGGATTTAATTCAGGGGAATTATATGTACAAGATTCATGAGATAGTTAATTATATAATATGTCATATAAATAGTAACTTCTCTTTTGTTAAAGTTCTTGTATCTCTTATCTAGACTTTCACTGAATCCTATGCTATATAACAATTACTTTTTAAGAATCTATAGATAATGTATCTATGAGTATATAGTTATATATGTTTATATGTGCATATGTCATTAACAGAGGGGGAAAACTTTCTAATTACATTTATAAATTGAAGGCAGTAAAAGAAAGTCACTTAGCTAAGTTATTAAAGAGTGCCTGGCTCACAATATAAAGACCACTTAAGAAGTATTTATTGAGAGAATAAATATAATCATTGGTGGGGATGAAACTAAATATAAGCATTTCTGTTCTCAATTGAAATTATTCTATGATGTTTATTTGATAACGTGGGAAGGCTTTTATGCTAGAATAAACATTTGAGGAGTATACTTGCAGAGAGAAAAAAAAAATTCTGCTTATTAAAGTGATTCTCAAGGATCAGGAATTTCACAGTATCTCCCAGGAAAAAACACACAGAGACTCTCTATTTCTCAAGAAATATGGCCAACACTCCCTAAGTTACACATTTGCTGAAGAGTTTCTTTCTTTCTTTTTTAATATTTTATTTATTTATTTCACAGAAAGAGAGAGAGAGATCACAAGTAGGCAGGGAGACAGACAGAGAGAGAGGGGGAAGTAGGCTTCCCCCTGAAAGGAGAGCCTGATATGAGGTTTGATCCCAGGACCCTGAGACCATGACCTGAGCTGAAGCCAGCGGCTTTAACCCCCTGAGCCACCCAGGTGCCCCTGAAGAGTTTCTTTTTGATGCTCAAACAAAGCAAAAAACACTTCTAATAAAAGAAGGCTGAAAAACAAACAAACAAACAAAAACCAAAACACACAAAAAACAACAAACAAACAAACAAAATCCTGATCTATTTATTACTTAAAGTATTTCTGTGCATTCATTTTAGGGCACCTCCACTGAGGTTAGACTGCATACGACAAAAAACAAAGGAACAAACAAACAAACAAAACCTAGAAGTAGGAGATTTAACTGACTCCCTGGTGTACTTTTTACAAATGTGCTATTTTTATTGAAATCTAAAGATTTTGCATAAAAAAGAATCTAAAATGTGAACTAAAAGTTTTGACATTGGAGCCATGTCTGGTGAAGTGCTTAGTGTCTTCAGGCATGAATTAAGTATTTCCCAGGTGAATGAATGAAGGAATAACCACTGCTCTGCTTTCATTCCATTCATAAAATCCAGGACAAGCTGCTGCCAAATAGCACCTTATTGTGGGTCATGTCATTCATCCGTGCATACTCCCAAATCCAGCAGTCATCTTTGACACCTTCTGTGTCCTTAGCTCTTTTCCTACCATGCCACCTCTTAAATTCTTCCAGCATCCTGCTTTCTTCAAATCACATACCCTGGGTTAGGAGCACCTATTATGCTTGCACGGGACACTTTGTTTTTCCTTTATATCACAGATCTTATTTTGTAATGATATACTGATTTTGAATTTTTTTGAATAAATGCCATTTTCCTAGACTGCAGGTTCCATGAAGGCAGATGTAATTTGTTCTGTATTGTATCTTGAGCACTTAGCATAGTGCTAAGGCATATATACTGTGTTAAATGTGCATTTTCAAATGAATAAATGAATGAGATTATTGTGACATAATGGTTAAATTACAGTGGCCCTTGGGTCTTACCTCCTTAGGCCCCTTACAAAGCAGCCTCACCTTTAAGGACTGCCTGGCGGGGCTCCTGCACCCTCAAGTAGGCACAGATAACCCTGCTCCCATTCCTTTTCTGTGTTGGGTGCCTGCCATGTCCCTTCTCCAAGGCTGTAGGAGGGCACCAAAGCCTTTCACTATTTGCAGGCTGCATGGTGAAAAGGCAAGCCTGGTGTCAAGAACATTGCTTCCCGATGCCCTTGAAGCTGCAGGTACTCACCAAGGGCTCCCTTTCCCCACTCTGTGCAGGGTTTGTGCCTGCTTGTGCCCAGAAACCAGCCTCCTCACAAAACAATTTCTTTTTTCTTTTCTTTTTTTTTTTTTTTAAGATTTTATTTATTTATCAGAGAGAGAGGGGGAGAGAGCAAGCACAGGCAGACAGAGAGGCAGGCAGAGGCAGAGGGAGAAGCAGGCTCCCTGCCGAGCAAGGAGCCCGATGTGGGACTCGATCCCAGGACACTGGGATCATGACCTGAGCCGAAGGCAGCTGCTCAACCAACTGAGCCACCCAGGCGTCCCACTCACAAAATAATTTCTTAACTGGTTAAATATCAACCCCAAACCACAGTCCTTCTCATTCGCTTTAATTGGCCATTATTAAGACAAAATGATAATAGTAAAATGCTCTCATTCTACTGTGACAAAACCCAAATCGCATCATTTATGTCACTGCATGCAAACAGACCCCCAAAGAGCCAGCCCTTCCCTCACACCAGTTCTGTGTCTCATGCTGAATCTCCCTGTGGACTGTGCTGCAGCACACTGTTCACACCATCAAGACAGCAGAAATCCCACTGCCGTCTTCAGTGTCAACCCAGCTCCTTCCACATCTCCCCACCAAGTACACTCATTCAACTGAATGATGGAGCTTAAACCAAGCACTGGCTGAAGAGGCTCTGTATGGTGCTGCATTTACTACATGGTGAGCACCATTAATATAGCTCCTGTGTCTATATTTTGATTTATTTCAAGCCTAATCCTGAGTGCTTCTTGTACAAGCACTGCAGTAAAGGGGAAGGGTGCTAAACTTAGAATTGTTTCTGCTGGAATCCCAACACCGTCACTTTTTAATATTGACACATTGGAAATGCTACTTAGAACACATTATCCTCCATTACTTTCTAAGTGGTTAATAACCATATACTCAGTTATTGTGAGGATTAAGTCCTATTGCACATGTCAAGTACATGGCACATAGGATGCCCCCAATAATCCATGATGATCAGTGATCAGCCTTTTTGTCCTGAATTAATATTTTGGAAAATTTTAGGCAGCTTTTTCCCCAGTCCTGCTTGAGTTTTGTGCCTTCCTTTTCTGTTTTATTCATATGGTCACCTTAAATATCATTCATCACTTCCGAGTCAAATTAGGAAACTTAACTTACTATATAAGAGAAAAGCTATACTCTGGGAGCCTTAAGTTATATGTCTCTATATGTCATGACAGTGAATGTACATGTAATAGGTATAGACAGTATTAGATAAGTACTGCATTATATGTTCAAAATAGTCTGCTTTTAAAATTCAGGACCTCCTCTCAAGGCCAGTGTAATTATACTTCCGAGGGTTGAAGTTAGTCCTACAATTGTCTCATCCCATAAACCAGCTTACATTAGGGCAGACCTTAAGAGAAAGCCAGAGACTCTGGGAAAAGTCGTATTTCTGAAGAGTTGTCTCCATCTTAGCCAGCCTCAACAATTCCACAGCATAAGGATTGTTGAGATGCCAAGATATAATGGTATCATTTTGGGCGAGAGAGGACACATAGACTTATTTAAAGGGTGGCTTATTCTAGAGGACAAACAAGCATTTCTTAGTGGCTTATGGAGTGACCTGAACTTACTTCACTTTAAAAGACTGTGTGAGGGTGCCTGGGTGGCTCAGTGGGTTAAAGCCTTTGCCTTCAGTTCAGGTCATGATCTCAGGGTCCTGGGATCAAGACCCGCATTGGGCTCTCTGCTCAGCGGGGAGCCTGCTTCCTCCTCTCTCTCTCTGCCTGCCTCTCTGCCTCCTTGTGATCTCTGTCTGTCATATAAATAAATAAAATATTTTAAAAAAGTAAAATAAAAAAATAAAAGACAGTGTGAAAATGAACACTCAAGAGCCTATCTCTTTTTTTTTTTTTTTTTTAATATAATTTTTTATTTGTGTGTGAACATGGTGATTCAAGAGCCTATCTCTTGATAACTTGTTCTGTGATCTGGAATCATGGGGAAATTTCTTGATTTACCTCATAAAAGGTAATCTGATATCACACTTTTTGAGAGCCTAAGCATTTGGGAGTATGATAATTATCTTCATGAGAGAAGTTGTTAACAATACTAACATGTTGAATTTCTAAATTATTCAGTTGGAATGATTTTTTACTAATATTTCATTACTGCTAATTTTCAGAAACCCTACAAATAGTCTACAATTGGGCATTCTATTTATGTTAATAGGGAAAAGAAAATTATAGAACAGTGTCCCTCTGGAGCATAGGTGGAATCAAGCTAAACAAAATATTAGAAAGTTGGATTCAGCAATATACAAACAGGATAGTACATTATGACCAAGCAGAGTTTATCCTAGAAATGTAAAGTTGCACTTCATATTTAAATATTAAAATGTTTATTTAAATATTAATAAGCTTAATTAACAGAATAAATGAAAATATTTGTATAGTGATGTCTATAGATGTAGAGCAAGCACTTATTAAAATATATACCCATTCATGATAAAAACCTGCATTACAGTAGGAATAAAGAAGAACTTCCTTATCTGTAAAAAACATGGACTAAAAAAAATCATACTACAGGTGTGCCTGGGTGGCTCAGTGAGTTAAATAAAGCCTTTGCCTTCCGCTCAGGTCATGATCTCAGGGTCCTGGAATTGAGCCCAGCATCGGGCTCTCTGCTCAGCAGGGAGCCTGCTTCCCTCTCTCTCTCTCTCTGCCTGCTTCTCTGCCTACTTGTGATCTCTGTCTGTCAAATGAATAAATTTTAAAAAAATCTTAAAAAAAAAATCATACTACAACTAACACCAAACTTCATGGTGAAATAATAGAACCTTCCCCCAAAACCAACATGAGGATATCCACCCTCATTACTTCTATTCAACATATTACTGGAGGTTCTAGCCTTGCAATAAGGTAATAGACAGATATAAAATGTGTAATAATTAGAAATGATTAGGAATTACTTGTAGATGATGTGATAGTTTACATAAATATGCTAAGACATCTCCAAAGCAATTGCTAAAACCTATACTGAATTCAGTAAGGTCATAGTTGATATTCAGACACCAGTTATATTTCCATATACTACTAGCAAAGACTTGAGAGAGCAAGACAAATATGTTCCATCACATACACAAAATAAAATACTGAATAATAAGTTTAAGAAAGCACATGTAAGACTATTGCACTGGAAACTACAAAATACTGCTCAGAGAGACTTCAGAAGTCCTAAATAAATGGAGAATAATAACCATATTCATGGATTGGAGGATATATTATTGTTAACATATTAATTTTTCTAAATGATCTGTTGATTCAACACAATCCCAATCAAAATCCATGTGAGTTTCTCACAGAGATACAGTGCACCAATCATCAGCTGCTAATAGTGCTTAGAGTCCTGAGATAATAAGGAATCTGAGCACCATTTCAAGTCTT
This sequence comes from Mustela nivalis, assembly GCF_964662115.1. NCBI lineage: Eukaryota > Metazoa > Chordata > Mammalia > Carnivora > Mustelidae > Mustela > Mustela nivalis. Next base: position 89,715,042 of record NC_139021.1, on the reverse strand, counting down.
CTGCTGTCCTTTCTTCCCAACCAGAGACTTGTGCATGTGTGGAATAACACCACCACCCACAACTGTAGCTTTGATGAGAGAGTCTGATTCTTCATCTCCATGAAGAGCAAGTTGCAAGTGATGAGGGATAATAAGCTTTACATTTATGTCTTTTGATGCATTTCCTGCCAATTTAAGTTAAACAATTCTGCTTTTTTGTAATTCTATTTGAACAAATTGGAAATTTAATTAGCTTTCCAACCAACAAAATTTCTGCCTTTGAGTTTTAACCGTATTTAAGTATTGCTGTGGCTTCAAAGAAGCTATTGATTCTCAAGTAGTGGGTTTTGATTGAGTTGACTTTTTAAAAAATAACTATTTGGATTTTAATTGTGATGCAGAAGTCATAGTAACCAACATTTGGTTTTGTACAGACATTTTCTCTCCAGTGGATAAGCTTAATAAAGGTCATACCCAACCCCTTGAGCCCGCCCCTCTGCCAATCCAACCACACCTCAAAAAAAAAAAAAAAAAAAAAATCCCCAGTGGACACTGCTTAAAAGAAATAGAGCAGCTAATTCTAAAAAATTTTTGGGAATGCAAAGCACTAAAGAAAACTAATACCATGCAGAGAAAAAAGGTTGGAAGGATTAAACTACCAGATGTGGATTTATTTTTTGACAGTTTAGAGAATACTGGTCACGTATTTTATAGGATATTCATACATCAGGATGTGTCTGATGTTTTCTCATGATTATGGGATTATGTCTTTTGGGGAGGAATCCCACAGAAGTTCCATTTTTATCACATGGTATCAAAGTTACTTGCTATCAACTCTTCATGTTAACCTTGATTATCTAGCTAAGGTGGAGCTTGTCAGTTTTTGCCATTATAAACCTACTCTTTCTCCCCACCCCTAAACCCTACTCTTTGGGAAGAAGTCACTATGCACAACCCACGGTTCAGGAGTGGGAAGGTATGCTCCACTTCCTTGAGGGTGGACTAACTACAGTGATGATTCAGAAATCTGTATGGGAGATTTGTCTTTACCCTCCTGCTTCCCTGCCATTTATTTTATTTATTTACCCAGTTCTTTATTCATATCAATATGGACTCATGGATATTTATATTTTGAGTCTGATATGAATTTTTTTCTATAAATCTACATTGATCATAATAGTGTGTTATTGGTTTAAGAATAGGCAGATCAATAGAAGAGAATACTGACTTTGAAAATAGACCATCCATATACTGTTGATTTATTTTTTGTTTTGCAAATATTTAGAAAATCATTAAAAATTTTTTTCTCACACATGAATTTAAACAATTGGATAAATGGAGATCATAGTAATAATACCTCTCCTTTTCTTTCAACTCTCTTTCTTTCCTTCCTTTTTGTTTTTGAGTCTGGTCTTGTTTTGTTTCCTTTTTTTTTTTTTAATTGTTCAGTTTTATTGAGATATAATTGACATACAACACTGTATAAGTTTAAGGTATGTAGTGTAATGACTTGACTTACATATATTTTAGAATGATCACCTATTGACTTTAGTTAACATCATCACCTCATAGATATAGAATAACAAAAACGAACAAACCCATTTTCTCCTTGTGATGAAAACTTAGGATTTACCCTTTTGACAACTTTCCTGTATACCACAGAGCAGTGTTAGTTATAGTGAGCATGTTGTAGGTTATATACCTAGTACTTATTCATCTTATAACTAGAAGTTTGTACCTTTTGACTACCTTCCTCCAATGCCCTGTCCTCCCCCTCTGCCTCTGGTAACTACAAATCTGATGTCTTTATGAGTTTGTTTCTGTTTTTTAAGATACATATATTTATATGATATCATACAGTATTTATCTTTGTCTGTCTGACTTATTTCACTTGGTGTATAACATCTTCATGGTCCATCTGTATTATTACAAATGGCTGGACCTTCTTCTTCTTTTTGTTTTTTTATGGCCAAATACTATTCCATTACATTAGATTCTATATCTTTCTTATCCACTCATCTGTGAATAGACATTTAGGTTGTTGCCTTGTCTTGGCTACCGTAAATACACTGCAGTGAACACGGCTGTGCAGGTATTTCTTGGACATAGTGTTTTCATTTCCTTTGGATATATTCCCAGAAGTAGAATTGCTGGATCATATGTTAGTTCTATTTTTAGTTTTTTCATTTTTTGACAGAGGTATCAAGGCTATTTAATTTGGGGGGGGAAGTCTTGTCATTGAAATATGCAAAACATCTCTTCTGCCATATAAATATGTGGAAAAAATGACTCTCAGCCTTTGTAATTCATAAACACTCCCAAATTAATCTGTGACATATCATAGACTTAATCATAAAAATAAAGAGTCTACAACTTACAAAAGATAGCAATGGAGAATATCTTTGCAACTTTGAAGTAGGCAAATATTGCTTAGGGAGGACAGAAAAGTTCTAAACATAAAGGAAAAAAGTGGTAAATCAGGCTTCATCAAAATTAAGAATATGCTAATGTAAGTCACAGACTGGAAGAGGACTGCAATACATGTTTCTGAAAGAAGACTTCTATCATCTATCTATCTATCTATCTATCTATCTATCTATCATCCAGCTAGCTAGCTAGTCACCTATCATGTGTAAAAATGACAATCCATTCAAATGGGCAAAATGTTTGAACAGAAACATCACTAAAAAGCATAGGATGGCCAAGAAGCATGTGAAAAAAAAATGCTCAGGATCAGAGAGAAATGCAAACTAAAACCACAATGAAATATACTTCTATTTTCATTAGCATACTTAAATTGGAACAACTGGCAGCACTGAATGTCGGCAAGGATATTCAGTAACTGTAAGTCTCATGGATTAGGAATGTAAAATGGTGAGACTACTTCGGAAAACACTTTGGCAACTTCTTACGAAGTTAAACACACACTTGTTTCATGACCCAGCCATTTTATTCTCAGTATTTACCTAAGAGAACTGAAAATATAGGTCTATAAAAGGACTACAGTAAGAATATTTATAAAAGCTTTATCCATTAAAGCAAAAAAAAGAAAAAAAAAACGGAAACAAATCAAATGTCTACCAAAAGAGAATGGATAAAGGACTTGTGTGAGACCATACAATGGACTATCACCTAGAATGAAAAAGAAACAGTCTATTGTCAAATGAAACACCGTGGATGAATGTCAAAAACATCATGCTGAGGGAGAGAAGCCAACCCCTAGAGAATATTTATGTTCTGATTCCATTATATGAAGTTGAAGAACAGGCAGAATTAATACATGGTTATATAAGTCAGAAAAGTGGTTACCTCTGCATGGGTAGTGTTCTCTGGAAAGGAGCTTGAGAGAGCTTTCTGGGCTGATAACCGTCTCAATTAGACTGGTGGTTTCTCATGTGTATGTATTTATCAAAATGTCAAATTATATTCTTATAACCTGTGCTTTTTTCTGTGTGTACATTTTACCTCAATAAAATAAAAATGTCATATTAAAAGTTTAAACTTACTAAATTGATCTCCAGTGTTCACTTTATTAGAAGTCAGAAAGAGCTAAGAGTTCTCTGACAAACCTGAGAACACCAACACCAGGGGGCAAGTGATTTGTCATTGGGAAAGGGTACTCTCCAGGAGGACAGGGCACTATTTTTTCTCTTTTCCCCAATACACTCTTCCCTGCCTCTAACGACTCATTCTGCTTGTCTGGCCTATTCATGAGGTTCATATCAGAGGTAAATCACCATTAAAGGAGACAAATTGAAAAATCAGTCTGATTTCCTTTATTTCTCCTTTCTATTTTGGTGACTAGGGAAAGGTCTGGAAATGTTGATAACCATTTTAACAGGATCAAAAACAAAGGCCAGGCCAGACCAGGATGTTACTACTTTTTTTTTTTTTTCAATTTTTTTCTCTCTAAAATTCATAAGATCCTGAAACATCTTGACTTTATATTTTGCCTATCTGGATTGTATATGTCCATCAAAATGCTTTCATGACCCTATTCCTATCGCTCAGAATTCCTTATCCTGTTTTCCCTTAATTTTTTAAAATCTTTTTTTGTTGTTGTTGTTGTTCTAAGTGCAACTCAAAATATCATGTTTGTCAAGTCCACCCAATCTGAAAGTAATTATTTGTATGTTTTATTCACTCCTTTGTCCCTGTTACCTAGAACAAAGCTCACCATGGAAGGCAATCTATTCCTCCCTCATTCACTCATTCACTTCATACTCACTCATTCATTCACTAATAAATCTTCACGATATACTCTGTGTGGGATGAGCAATATCCATAACCACCTGGTCCTCATTTCCAAGACAGAGTTCATTGTTCCTCCCATTATATTCACACAGCATAGCTATCACTGGGTTCCCTGTACATGTGTGCTCTCTCTTTGTCGAGCCTAAGCTTTCTGAGAGTAGTCTGAGATGTAACAGTTTTTTGTTGGAAAAGCACAATGCCTGGCACAGTGCACTCAAATATTCATTGAAGAAAAGAAGAAAAGAAGGAATTAAACTGTATTCATCAGAAGCCAATAACAGTAACTTTTTAGAAAAGTTCTAATGTCTTGTCCTACGTATAAGAAGGTGGGAATGTAAGTTTTGGTGGGGGAGTGGTAGTCCCTCTTTTGCATCCTTCAAAGATAGCACCTTACTCTTGAGAAGGTGGGGGTTTACCAGCATACAGCACTTTTACCTGAGAAAATGACACTGGACTCTCTCCCAGGGGAGCAGATTCACTCTGCTCAGTGCAGGGAACAAGCAGGTTGACAGGGTGGGTGCTCAGCAGGAGGGTGGCCTCCACCTCATACAGTAAGTCTGCTGTGGCTTTGGCCATTCTTTTCATGAGGTGCAGGGCCAGTTCCAGGGTTCCCTCGGGGACAGTGATAGACTCTGTGGTAACCTTTCATCCTGGTATGATGTGAAATTTGCCCAGAAGTCAATGCCAGCTGCTTGTGTAGACTTGAAACCAGCTTGGCATCTTGTGGGTGAAGAGCAAGGCAATGTTGACCACCAGCCACCTCTAGGCAGCCAGGGCGGATTGCTAGGGAAGTAGGTAAGAAGGTAGCAGGTACATAGTAACAGGCTAACATAAGATGCCAATGAAGCCTTTTGGACACACACACACACACACACACACACACACACACACAATATCTGAAGAAACTTTGACTACTCTTTCATTCAGTACATTAAATTGAACTATGTAAAATGAGGATATTAGCCCATTTTTGACTTACCAAAATAGTAATTCCACATACCTCACTCTAAGCTTTACTCTTCAGCATTAAAACAGCTCAGGAAATACCTGTTCTGTTGTAAATACCTGTTCTGTTAAAATGCGTTAAGTGTCTCGACCCTTACAAAGAAAGAAAGCAATTATAAAAACAAAAGTGAGGGTTTTTTTTTTCTTTTCTTTCTTTCCTTCTTTCTTTCTTTCTCTCCTTCCTTCCTTCCTTCCTTCCTTCCTTCCTTCCTTCCTTCCTTCCTTCTTTCTTTTTGTTTGTATTGCTTGTCTGAATATGATTTGGAGAGAGTTACAAGCATGAAGTAGGAATAGTAACAGTGGATAACTTAAAACATAGGCTCTAGGATTTCTGAGTGCATGTGGTTCTCCTCCCCTTTTTCTCACTCTCCTTTCTGGCACTTGAGCAGTCCCCTCTTTATATCTAAATTGTTTCTATTCTGTTTCCAAATTGTTTCCTTGAGTCTCAATGATCACCATAGTACAGAATCTGGGAGTGGTCAGAAGTGAGAGACCCAGCCAGGAAAAGTCTTAGTCACTGTGTGGTGGATGAAGCCTGGAGTGTGCCCGGCGTGTTCACTTGACGGATTTCCAAGACAAAGGTAGACAGCTGCCTGACAGACAGGCCTGGTCACAGCAGGTTACAATGAACTGTGTCATCCAGACACACCAGGCAATTTCCTTTTTGAGTCACTTCTCAGCTCAGAGTGAATCATACTCCACCCTCCTCTTTTTCAGCCTTTATGCTTTCAGGCTCTGTGCCCTAGTAGAAGGGAGACCATTTTCTCCCTGGCAGCAGGATTTCAACAAAGAGCCTCCTGAAAAGGTCCTGTCTGCCTCAGTGGGCAGTGATAGGACTCCAGACGCAGCAGTGGTCACCTGAGATCCTGCCAGGTCTCAGGGCTTGGAGATGTGATTTGTGGAAAATGAGAGCCTCAGCAAATTCGTTTGTTAGTGGAGAAACACACTTTTCTTTCCCATTTCAATTTTTCTCCTGAATGAAAAAATCATAAGTTGGTCCCCTGAGATTTTGTGATAGGAGAGATTTTGGGGTCACAGTGACACTTGTAAAGAATTTAGCTTTGAGCTTTGGTTGTTTTCAGCTTTCTTTCTTTCTTTCTTTCTTTTTTTTTTTTTTCATTTTTAACCTATGTACACTGGATAACAATAAAGTAACTATTTATACGATGTAATTAAAGACAAGAATGTAAGCAATGGGTCTTTGGAATACAGAATGTTCTCTGTGGGATCCCTGTTCTTGTGAAGGAAGGGACGTGAGGTGGCTGCAACAAGTTGAGGCCACCGTCTTTACTCATCCTGCACTGAGCTCCCAGACCTGCAGAGCTCTGGCATCCAAGGAGGCATCCTCAGCTCTGCTCTTGCAGCTGGCCTTCCAGAACTGTGCCTCATCGGGGGCAGAAAAGTTGAACCCTCAAGCTTGAGAAAAGGATATGACTAATCATTGGATTTAAAAACTGGTGTCTGTACTTTAATTTTAGGCCAGGTCAAGAGCTTTGGGTTTTCCCTGAGAAGAGTCAGTACAAAAAAGGAAGCATTTTTGAGCTTTATTCTCCTTTGCTTTCCCCTCAAAGTTACTTTGCATCTCAGCCCAGAGAGAGGCAACCCTTCTGTGCAGTTTCCTCTGCTGACTTCTGCAGGGAGCGGGCAGGGCAGCAGATAACATGGTCTTGGGTGCTAACACTCATCCTTTTTCTCACTGTGGTGACATGCTTTGGGGTCTTGAAGTATTTTCAGTTCTTAAGAATCTTCATTTTAAAATGTGTGATTTTTCGGGGGAGCATCTGGGTGGCTCAGTGGGTTAAGCCTCTGCCTTCGGCTCAGGTCATGATCCCAGGGTCCTGGAATCGAGCCCCGCATCGGGCTCTCTGCTCTGTGGGGAGCCTGCTTCCTCCTCTCTCTCTGCCTGCCTCTCTGCCTAGTTGTGATTTCTCTCTGTCAAATAAATAAAATATATTTTTAAAAAGTGTGATTTTTCAAAAGGATTAATACCTTACTTCAGGAAGGGTTATATGGGTTAGGTTGGAGAGGCTAAAGCCATAGAGGGGTAAGGGAGCAAGTGGGGTGACGTGGAGGTAGAGAAGCCCATTGGCGAAATATCCCAGATTTCATAACCTCTCTGCTTACCTCTCTGCCAACTCCAGCTTCCATGCATCATGCAGAATTAGCTTGAGAATGTCACTTCCTTGTTCAGACTTTTTCAGTGACTTGCAATTGCTGCAAGAACAAAATCCAAACTCATTAGATTGGTGGCCAAGGTATCCATGGTCTTACTTCACTCTGCTCTTATAAACTATGGGCAACCTTACCTCTCACCCTCAGTGTACCAGGGCTCTAACCTGCTCTTTGCTGGGTCCAGGACAGAGCCTGTAATTCCTCACCTCTTTTCCTTTGCTGACTTTGTTCTCTTAGCCTATACATTTCTTTCCAATTACTTGCATTCCTCCTCTCTTTTTATCAATTGTTGAGAACCTAACATTTTTCAGGTTACCTACTTCACAAAACTGTCCCCAGTTGCTAAAGTCAATCAATGGAAATCTCATATTTATTTATTTTCTGCAGTATCTGGTTTTGCCATACTTACAGCATTTTGTGCTTGCCCCCCGTTCACAGTTATTTGAGGGCATGCCCTCATGTATTAACCTTTGCATACTCTACTGCACTGAGTATAGTGCCTAAAACATTAAAAGAATTCAGTAAATGAGCATTAAGATGTTGGTTCATGTTCCAACATTCCCAAGGCCTTACCTTAAGGAAAGACTAAATTTTATTGCTTGACTAAGTAGCCCAGAGGCAAAAAGGACCTGAGGGCACTAATAGAGAGGATCCAAGTGGCATGTGGCTGCGTAACAACACTTTCCTTCCAGTTACAGGTGAGCGGCTTGGCATCAGGAAAACAAAAGAACTCAGGTGAGTTCATATGTGAATGTCCTTCACTGCTTTGCGGAAAATGAAGATGCAACCTTCATTCAGACGGTATTCGGTTCATCAGCATTGGACCAAACCTGCTTAGTAATCTAATGCATGGGCTCAGGGATGCCATTTAGCTAATTCAGCGCTTGCTTGGTTTTAGGGCTTTAGTATACCAGAAGCTTAGAGTTGGGGCTGTACTGTGGAGATCATCTTGTTGACATTATTAATGAATGTAAGGATATCTTCATCCCATTTGCTCCTCAGGGGTCCATGCTATGGCCTTTGCAGTATTCTAGGGAGTGGCCATGTGCCTTGGACACCACAGGACTGTACCCCTTGCTCATCCCCAGAAGCCATTGCACACTGGGGCCTTGCAGGAAATGTGAGGGGATTTTTCACAGGTGGACACTTGGGAAAGATATGCGGAGGGTTAGACAACTTGGTAGAAACACCTTGACATCATGCTGTGCCAATGAGTATAGCTATCCTATAGCAAGGAGTAAAATGATGGGATCCCACTCTTAAAACTCAAAAATGACTGAAAAAGAAAAGCAATCTTAATGGCAAATTTCTGTAGTCATTCTTAAGAAAAACTTGGATCTTACACAGTAAGTAATTAAGAATTTTCAAAGACAAATGGATCATGTCACAAAGGGAGATACTTTCAATATGCCAGTTTACAGAGCAATGTTAAGTACACATGATTTGGGCATTTAGTATTTTTGTAAATCTGACAAAGATTCACTTTAATGAAAAAAAAAAGAAAAACTTGGATCTTGCAATCTGCTTATAAGGAGCCATGGATTTATCATTTTCAATCAGATGAAAGTTTAGTATGTACTGTTAAGCATACTGTTAAGCATCGGTAGTTGTTTATGCAAATACAAGGACATTTAGAATATAAAGAACTAAGTCATGAGGATTTCATGTCTACTGAGGCATTCTTCACACAGACGAGGGTCAATAGAAAAATTTCACACTGCTGAATGAAGTCAGTTAATCTTAACTCTATTCATCTATTGACTTCAAAAAAATGATCTAACACTCATCTGTAAATAATGATAACCAAAATAGTGAACTTTTAAAAAATTATAGTCATATTCTTTGGAGGTAAATATATATACTGAGTAGGTGTTATGAAAGAAGATTTCAGAAAATTGATTGATTCCTCTTGGCTACTTTGGCATTGGGTGAGTTATTGTTAGTAAATAAGGGCTGTTCTTGGATCTAAACTTAAGGAGATTCATTTATATTTTAATGTTTGGTAATAAATGAATAATTTTGAATTATTGCTACCATATTATTTAATTGTCAATTCAGATAATTTAAATGAGACATTTTTCACATTTTTCCATCTTAGGAGGCCTGAACACTGTTCATAATTCAGAAGGGAGATTGCTGTGATTAACTTTTGGACTATGGAATCCTTGTTCTATCTTTCCTATATCCTAGACCAGACATCAGAGCAGACATTTTCCATCTGTGACTTCTTACAGAGTTCTTCGTTAGAGCCCTTGAGCCTGGCTGTTAACTTCCACTTCAACCAGGTTGCAAAGAATTCTCAGGATAAAGTTCGAGATAATAAAGGAAACATCAAAGCTACTCACTCCAAACCACAGGCCATAAACACACACAAGCACAAGCACACTCTTGAGTGTGCACAGGACTATGGAGCTTCCTTGATTGATTCTGAAATGTGGCAGGCAGAGGGGCATTCGTATAGGGAGATGCAAATGTTGAGCTGAGCAACAACTGCTGTGATCTGTGATACACCATTTGTCTTGAAAGGGCCAAGAAAGATAGAGGCCTGAGTCCCTGAACTTTTGGAGGAGTCCAAACAACAGAGGCACCCTGGTGGAACAAAGGGCCATCAACATATGTGAGGGCTGCGTTTTGTCAACGAGGTATCATGTTCTGGCCACAGCATGACAGACAAATGCCAGGCCAGATGAGGAGATATGATCTGCTCGACCCGATGCATCTGTACCTGGATCGTGTGATGGGGGCAGATGCTGATTCAATATGGATGCAGGTGCAGAAAAAAAAGAGAAAGCACCCAGACACTAAAGCCAAGTGCTACGAAAGTCCAGAGGCTCCAGGGGAGGCTCAGTTTTCCAAGTTATTGATTTGAACTTTTATGTGGTTGTCTATGTGGTGCTGTGTTGAGGCTTTCTCACAGTGGAAGCCCAAGAGGATCTTTGACATCTGGAAACTGAAGTCTTCTTAGGAACACTGGTTTTTCTATTCTCATGTCATACATCTGCAGTTTCTCCCCTTGGTGATGGATGCTCTTGGTGCTGCTAGCTCTACCTAGATGGATCATTAAGATGAGACTGCCTCAATTACACAGGGTTGATGAGTTGTTACACCTTGTCCAACTCACTAGCACAGGAAACCTGATTTTGCCTATTAAGGTAAACCATGTTTGTGTCACACAAGAGGCTTAGTGCTCTGCTCTCATCCTTGAGAATGCCCGATATCCAGTACACTGAAGAGTTCTTAAGACCAGAGCTCAACATTTCCTGATTGTTTCTCTGGTTGCTTTTATTTTAAAAAAATATTTATAATCTTTTATCTGTTAGTCAATGTGCAATATGCTTAGATGAAATGGCCTGCACTTGCATAAAAAAGAAATATTAATGCAATTGTTGAAAATAAAGAAGCTCTTCACTCCCCAGTGAAAGATGGCCTCTATGCTGGAAAACAGAATATGCTGGTAGCTCTCCCAAGGGAGTATTTCCAGCTTCTGAAACATGTTGACATCTGGTTGCTAATGGGCGCACAACTATTTCCTCCTCCATATTTCCTTGTCTATCTCCCCTTTCTCCTTCTTCCTTTTTGTTACTTTTAGTGTTGTTACTTTGCTCCTCCCCTTTCCTTTAGGATATTTTTTGGTTCACTTAAAGATTGTGTTCAGAAGCATGAAATCACTCAAAGTTTTTTCTTCCTTCCTGTTCCTTGTTTTTTAATGTTAAAAATTTTTAAAAAAGACTTTAGTTATTTTCGTGAGAGAGAGAGAGTGAGTGGGCATGAGTAGAGGAACATTGGGAGAAGAAGAGGCAGACACCTCACTGAGCAAGGAGCCAGATGTGGGGGTCCCAGGACCCTGAGATTATGACCCCTGCCGAAGGCAGATACTTAACCAAATGTGCTACCCATGTGCCCTGTGCTGCTCAATTTTTTAAATTTAAACTTTTATTGAGATTATTATAGATTACATGTGGCTGTATTCTTTACCCAACTTCTCACAATTGTAACACTTTGCAAACTATAGTTATAAAGGATAAGGACATTCATGAAATCCATCCTTATTAAAATTTCTCCAGTTTTACTTGTATTAGCATATATGTGTGTGCATTTAGTGAAATAAAATTTTATCACACACATAAGTTTGTGTATCCATCATCAATATAAAAAAACTGAGTGCTTCCTTACTACAAGGATCCTCCTTATTGCTCCTCTTTTTTTACTAATAGACTTTAATTTTTAGAAGTGTTTTAGACCTGCAAAGAAATTAAGCAGTTGGTACAGAAAGTTCCCATATACTTCCTTCACTTCCTACATACAGCTCTCTATTATTATCATTTTATGTTATTATGGTTTATTAAGTCGTTATTAATCAATTCCTATTAACTAAAGTTCGTAGTATATTCAGATTTTCTTAGTTTTTTCCTAATGTTCCTTTCCTGATTCAGAATGTTCCTTTTCTGATTCAGAATGTAGGATGCTACATTATACTTAGTGGTCATGTCTTTTTCAGCTGCTCTCAGCTGTGGCATTTTATGACTTCCCTTGATTTTGATAACTTTGAAAAGTTTTGAGAAGCATTGATCAAGTATTTTGTAGGATACTTCTTTATTGGCATATGCCTGATATTTTTCTCATAGATTAGACTGAAGTTATGTTTTGGGGGAGGAAGATCATAGAGAGGAACTGTCATTTTCATCCCATCATACCAAGGCTACATACTATTGACATGATTTATAACTGTCAATGTTGACATTGCTCACTTGGATGAGGTTGTGATTATTAGGCACCACTCATTCTTTTTATTTATTTATTTTTTTAAAATATTTTATTTATTTATTTGACAGAGAGAGAAATCACAAGTAGATGGAGAGGCAGGCAGAGAGAGAGAGAGGGAAGCAGGCTCCCTGCTGAGCAGAGAGCCCGATGCGGGACTCGATCCTAGGACCCTGAGATCATGACCTGAGCCGAAGGCAGCGGCTTAACCCACTGAGCCACCCAGGTGCCCCTCATTCTTTTTATTTTAAAGATTTTATTTTTAAGTCATCTTTATGCTGATCATGGTGCTCAGACCTTTAGATCAAGAATTGCATGCACTGCTGACTCAGCCAGCCAGGCACCTGTATTCTTCACAAAGAGCTGGATGTACTAGCTAATGTAATAAGGCAACAAAAGGAAATAAAAGGTATATAGACTGGGAGGGAAAAAATAAAACTGCCTTTGTTCACAGATGACATGATTGTTTATGTAAAAAAATAATATACAAAAACCCCTCTGGGAACTAATAAACATAATATTATAGCAAGGTTGTAGGATACAAGATTAATGTATAATTCACTTTCTTACATACCAGCAATGAACAATTGGCATTTGAAATTTAAAATACAGTATTAAGTCCTAAAACATTAAATACTTAGGTATAAACCTAACAAAATACATGTAAGATCTATATGAAGAAAACTACAAAACTCAGATGAAAGTAATAAAAGGAAAACTAAATAAATGATGAGATTCCATGCTTAACAATATGTTAAGAAAAGACTTGATATGATCAACATGTCCGTTCTTGTAAAGGTGGTAAATAGATTCAAGTCAATCCCACTTAAAATAATAGCAAGTTACTTTGTGGATATTGGCAAATGGATTTTGAAGTTTGAATGAAAAGGGAAAAAGATCATAGGGGAGCTCTATTTTTAACTTTTTGAGGAAACTCCATACTGTTTTCCAAAGTGGCTGCAACAGCTTGCATAGAATGTAGTGATCCGAAGGGTCATATACACCTGAATGTTTACAGCAACATTGTCCAAAATAGCCAAAATAGCCAAGCTATAGAAATAATCTAGATGTCCAACAACAGATGAGTGGATAAAGAAGATTTGGTATATTTATATCTATCTATATCTATATATCTATCTACATCTATATTTATCTGTGTGTGTTTGTGTGTGTGTGTGTGTGTGTGTGTATGCCACCATCAAAAAACCCCCAAATATTGCCATCTGTAGTGACGTGGATGAAACTAAAGGGTATTATGTGACACGAAATAAGTCAACTGGAGAAAGACAATTATCATATGATCTCTCTGATGAGGAATTTGAGAGGTGGGGGGGGGTTTGTGGGGGGAAGGAAGGGAAAAAAATGAAACAAGATGGGACCAGGGAGGGAGACAAACCATAAGAGACTCTTAATCTCAGCAAACAATCTCAGGGTTGGTGGGGGTTGGTGGGGGCAAGGATAGGGTGGCTGGGTGATGGACATTAAGGTGTGTATGTGCTATGGTGGTGAGTATTGTGAATCGTCTAAGACTGATGATTCACAAACCTGTACCCCAAAGCATATAATATATTATATGTTAATAACATTAAAAAAAAAAAAGAAAAGGGAAAAGGACCCAGAATAGCCAACTAAATAGTGGAGAAGAAAAAATGATTTCAGAGGATTGACATAGCCCACTTCAAGAGATACCAGAAATTTATAGTGATAAGAGCAGTTTGGGTGGGTGAAAGGACAGAAAATTAGGGCAGAACAGAGAGCTAGAAATAAATATATACACTATATAACATAATAGATCTACATAAACATAGCCAACTGGTCTTTGACAAAAGAGCAAAGCCGATACAACGGAGGAAAGACAGACTTTTCAACAACTGGTGCTGGAGTGATCGGACATCCACATGCGTAGGCTGGGTTCTAGACACAAACCTTATATTCTCCAAGTAATTGAACTGAACATGGATCACAGACGTACATATGAAATGCAAAACTATAAAACCCATCAAGATAACATAGAAGAAAATATAGGTAACCTTGGATTTGATAATAACTTTTCAGATACAATATGCAATTTATGATCCATGAAAGATGTAATTTTAATAAAAGCAAAAACGCTGCTCTGTGAAAAGACACAGTCAGAATAGGAAGACAAGCCATAGATTAGGAAAAAACATTTGTCCAGACACACAGAATGTATGAAACCCTCACAGCCACAGGATGAATCAAAATATAAACTGGAAACTTGGAATGATAAAGATGTGTCAAAATAAGTACATCACTTGTAACAAACGTCCCACCTTGGGACTGGATGTTGGTAAAATGGGAGGCTGTGCATGTGTAGGGGCAGAGAGTGTACAGGAAAACTTCCTCTCGATTTTATTATGGCCTAAAACTGTTCTAAAAATAAACTCTGTTAGAAAAAATCAATTCAGCATATTTTTGCATCTATGGCATGTCTCTTGGTGAGGGAGGTTGAGTCTCAGACTAAAGGACAAATTGCCTGGCTTGCTGTACCCACTGCTTTCCTGATTACACTGGTCCATTCCATTTCTCCCATAAGAAAGGGAGTCTCAGTCTTGCTGTTAGGTATAGTAGGAAGGAATCCACTGTGTTGGTGCTGCTCTGTGCTGTGAGAAGGACCCCTTTCCCCGAGCAAGAAATGAGCTTGTCTGTGCTATTCACTGTTGTAGGTTGAGGGTTAAGAAGCCTTGGAACAGGATCACCTTATTCTGCTGGTGGGAGAGGGGCTGTGACCATCTTGCTGGGGGGCTTCAAGTCCCAGGTTCCCAAACCTTTATATCTTTCCCTGCTACTTTCCACCATTTTTGTTTGGCAATTCCCAGGATTTATAGTTGTATTGAGTCAGGGAGAGAAGACAGAAATGGATCTATACCATCCTGTTGGGACCAGAGATTTGTTTCTCTAAGTTTTGAGCATATATGTATATGGCAGATACTAAAAGAATTTGCTTTGTCTGGCTGCCGGTGCATCCTTTATGATGCTTTATTTGAACAATGTACAGACTAATTTCCTTTATCATTACAACCTATGTTGAGCTTTACTGGACTTTATTCATCTATGAATAAAGATTGCATCAAATAGAGCACTGATTTATTTGACCAAAGGCTCCTTTGTGGAGAAGGATGTGAGATGTTTTGAAGTGGGATAGAAAAAGGACACAGGACAATTAAGGGGGAGTTCAGGACATCCCCCATACAGTACTACACAGTCTCCCAGGTATATACCATCCACCTGACACTGGGTCACACTTGTATGTGAAATCAGGTAGGCATTGTGAGCTGTATGACTGAAGTAACAAAAGAACACTCCAACTCTGTTAACAAAGACTACTGCAGAGCAGGGTAAGGATACTTATCATTTGTTTGGCCCTTCATAATTTCAAGTAATGGTAAAGTCCAATCAAACTTAACAGTTTCTAAGCTTGTAATAAAATCATGCTCATTGTTCCCATCTTCACATATTTTATATATTTTGTATATTTAAATCAACTTCAAATAACATTTTAAAATATTTATTGTGAAACACAAGACATGTGAGCAAACAGAAGAACCATAAATACATAGCATAATAAATTATTACTCTATTTAACTTATTTTTGAACTTGATGTAAATGAAGTCCTGCAATATACATATTTTGTGTCTGACTTATTTCCTTAAACACTATGCTATTTATCCATATTACTTTAATTGATTTAAATTTAGCTCTGATATAAAAGGGCATACCCACAAATAGAAAGATGAGATATGAACAAGAATAAATATAAAAGAATTACAGGACATATAGTGTTAGTTTCAAAGATGGCGTAAACATAAAGGTAAAAAAAATAGAAAAAAAATGTTAGGGATCTCAAACAAATACAAGAATAAAAAATATTTCATGAATTGTTACTTTTGGGTTGCCTACAAGAGTCAGGTTGTATTTCTTTTAACTCTATAATGGCTTTGTGGGTTTGTGTCATTATCCCTATATTCAAATCAGAGAATGGAGATTCAGAGAAGCCATGTTCCTGCTCAAGGTCAGCACATAGCCCACATTCACACTTCAGACGCATGTTCTGACCCACTTATACCATTACAAAACTGTCCCCAAAACATCAAAGGGAACCAAAAAGATCTGCCAGAGGTCAGTGAAGAAATGTTGATGAATAATAAACAGAAAACTAACTCATTAATTCCTATGTTGATTCAGCACCCTCCCCCCAGTGAAACCAAGTCATTTTGGACAAAAAGGGTAAAACAAATATTGTTAAGAGGAAATCTAAGCCAAAGGAAATCGTGAAAAATTTCTCTTTGATTAGTGTTTCAATCTCTTGGCCAAAATGAATCATAGACCCAAATGGATAAAACTTCTTGTGCTTGTTGAATGAATGAGTGGCTAGTGTCAAGCAGCCACTGTTGGTAATTGTTGAAGTCTGTAGAAAACTAGTGAAAGTAAGAATGTGGGAAGTAAAGTTCTAGTGTCCTTTCCGGGAAAGAATTCTACCAATTATAGGCTTGAAATCCTGTTGCAGATTTAAACAAGAGTTGAGAAATAATTTCTAAATGTTTAGAAAGGAAACATGATCATCAAAGCCACCACGGATTTACTAAGAACAAGTCGTTATGTGGACTAGCTCAATTTCCTTTTTCATTAGTGTTGCCAGCTGGTAAACAGATCTGGATTTCAACAAGGCATCTGACAGGGGTCTCCTGTTATCCTTTTGGAAAGATGGTGAGATATGAGTCAAAGAATTTAAGAGCCACAGAGTGCTGAGTGAGATGAAAGTCACCTTGGAGGGCAGCTTCAGTGTGGGCTCAGGGCTGCTCTCCTCTTGGTCCTGGCCCCTTGTCCTTAAGGACTTGGAGGAAGGAGTGGAAAGAAAATGTATCAAATTACTGGATGATTAGAAGCTGGATGGGTAATGAATAGGAAGGATAACTGGACATGGATATTGAAACATCCCAAGTATCTGGAAATATTTAATAACTAAAGCTTATTAGAGATTAATAGAATTCTTCACATTTGGTTAAAAGTACTATGAAAGAATAGAAACAATTTTGCATAATAGGGACACAAAGCCTAGCCTCAGCTCCTGGAGAAAACACCTTGGTGGTTGAGTGGACATTAAATATCCATCGACTTAGCCATGCACCCTCTGTATTACCTCTGTAAATCCATGTCACACCCAACTTCAAGAACTGATCATAAAGGCCTCTGGGATTATAAAATACTCTGTGTCTTCCTGTTTAGATGACCTTTCTGTCATCTATTTTCTTTTTTCCACTGGATACAAGCTCTAGCTCTGTGCTAGCATTTGCCAGTTTCTTCCTAAAATGTTGTGGATTTATAAACACCTTAAGGGATCCAACAACACTCTACCGGCTTGAGGCTTTAACTCCTATTTCAGACATCTCTGTGTTCTCAGAAAAGTAGTTGTTCAATAAATAATTCCTCAATGAATGTAATTAAGGGCTAATGTGATCTTGGGTCAATCAACATATACAGTGTCCAGACATGGGCCACAAGGGTGAGTTGGAGAGGTCAGTGGCACATGGAAGTGACTCTACATTAGACATCAGTTGGCAGGAGGACTTCAAATAACATCATAAGAAGAATGGCAGAAAAAAAAAAAGAGGATTTGTTTGCTGTTTTTGTTCATTTGTTTCATTTTGTTTCATTTGGGCTGGAAAATAAAATAGTTAGGAATGGAGTGGAATGATAGAGAAAATAATCTCTAAGAACTTCATCTGAAGAATGATTTACCTTGCTCTGTTTTTCTCTAGTGGGAAAAGCAAGTCGAAACCACATACACACAGAATTTAGTTTGACAAGGAACAATCTTCTAAAAATTAAGAATGAAGCAAGGGTAGAATAGGATGTCTCAGCAAGCCATGAGTCATATTTATTGGAGATTTTCACAGAATTGAAATAACATCAATATATAATATTATTGAGGTTATGAGACTAGCTTATTATAAAATAAGGGCATATGACCCTGGAATAATCTTGGCTCTATGTGATCCAGTTAATAAGGATAAAAAGTAAAAAAAATGAACTTTGGAGTATTCAACCAGTGGTTCTATGCAGATTGACCCTCAGACCAATAAGATTTAGAAAAGTTGTAAGTTAAATGAAATAATTTTAAATCATTTACTAGAAAGTGGGATTGATTTTAACAAGTTCATTAATTCATTTATTTGTATTTTTAAGGTATAATATTTTTATTGCATGATTTATTCTCTCAGAGTGCTCAAAATTGAATCCTTAGATCAGAGAATGGACACTAGAACTTCTGAGCCTTTGGCACTGAGCTGAGGTATGACCTAGCCCCATCTTACTGGTAACAAAGTAACCATAACTTGAGGTAGTAAATGTAAATATTTTCTCCCATTCTGTGGGTTGCCTCTTTGTTTTGTTGACTGTTCCCTTTATTGCTCAGAAGCTTTTTATGTTGATAAAGTCCCCAAAGTTTATTTCCACGTTTGTTTCCTCTGACTTTGGAGACTTGTTTTGAAAGAAGTTTCTGTGGCCAATGTAGAAGAGGTTAGTAGATTCCCTTCTGGGATTTTGATGGATTCCTGATTCACATTGAGGTCTTTAATCTATTTAGAGTATGATATAAGAGAATGGTCAAGTTTCATTTTTCTGTATATAGCTGTCCAATTTCCCAGGCACCATTTATTGAAGAGACTGTCTTTTTCCACTGGATAATTTTTCCTGCTTTGTCAAAGATTAGTTGACCATAGAGTTGATGATCCATATCTGAGTTCTCTATTCTCTTCCATTGATCTATGTGTCTGTTTTTGTTCTAGTATTACAGCGTCTTGGTGCTCACAGCTTTGTAATATAGCTTTAAAAATTAGGCAATGTGATGCCTCCAGCTTTTTTGTTTGTTTGTTTTTTCAACATTTCCTTGGTGATTCCTGGTCTTTTCTGGTCCCATGCAAATTTTAGGGTTTTTTGTTCCAGCACTTTGAAATCCACGAAAAAGGAGAAGATATTTGCAAATAACACTACAGATAAGGGGCTAATATCTGAGATCTATAAAGAACTTTTCAAACTAAAACCCAAAAAACAAATACTCAAGTAAAAAAAAAAATGGGCAGAAGATATGAACAGACACTTCTCCAAAATAGACAAATGGCTAACAGTCACATGAAAAAATGTTCACCATCATTAGCCATTGGGGAAATTCAAATCAAAACCACTTTGAAATACCACTTTATACCAGTTAGAATGTCAAAAATTGACAAGAAACAACAAATATTGGAGAAGTTGTGGAGAAAGGGGAACCCTCTTATACTGTTGGTGGGAATGCAAGTAGGTATAGCTGCTTTGGAAAACAGGTGGAAGTTCCTAAAAATTAAAAATAGAGCTAACCTATGACCCAGCAATTGCACTACTAGGTGCTTACCCCAAAGATACAGATGTAGTGAAAATAGTCAAACTTTTTTTGGAAAGAGATGAAATACCCTTCAACAGATGAATGGATAAGGATGTGACCCATAATCGTTTTCCAGAAAAGCAACTAAAGTTAACTTTATAAAAATTGCACATTCAATACATGCTTACATCAATGTATAAAAAGCTAAAAAAAAAATGTGGTCCATATATGCAATGGAATATTACTAAATCATCAGAAAGGATGAATACTGAACTTTAGCATCAACATGAATGGGACTGGAGGAGATTATGCTAAGTGAAGTAAGTCAAGCAGAGAAAGTCAATTACAATATAGTTTCACTTATTTGTGAAACATAAGGAATAGCATGGAGGACATTAGGAGAAGGAAGGGAAAAATGAAGGGGGGGGACAAGAGTGGGAGATGAATCATGAAAGACTATGGACTCTGGGAAACAAACCGAGAATTTTAGAAGGGAGGGGGTGGGGGGATTGGTGAGCCTGGTGCTGGGTATTAAGGAGGGCATGTATTGCATGGAGCAGTGGGTGTTATGCACAAATAAGACTCATGGAACACATCATCAAAAACTAATGATGTACTCTATGTTGACTAACATAAGATATTAAATATATATATATAGAGAGAGAGAGAGAGAAAGAGAGAGAGAGAGAGAGCGCACACGCACAAGTGGGAGAGGGAGAGAGAATCTCTAGCAGACTTTGCACTGAGCATAGACCCCAACTAGGTGCTTGATTTCAAGACCTTGAGATGATGACCTGAGCCCAAACCAAGGATCACCCAGGAGCCTCAAGATCTCTCAGTTTTTAATGTAAGCATTCATAGCTATAGATCTCCCCCTTTGCACCACTTTCTCTACAGTCTGTATTTTGGGTAGGTTGTTTTTGTGATCATTCATCTGAAAGTATTATCTAATTTTCCTTTGAATTTACTCTTTGATCCACTAGTTGTTTAAAAATATGTTGTTAAATTTCTACAATCTTGTGAAGTGTTCAGTTTTTCTTTTGTTAATGATTTCTAATTTTATCCTGCTGTGTTCAAAGAAGATATTTTCTGAGACACCTATCTTTTTAAATCTATAGAGAATTTGTGGCCTAACTCAGGGTCTATCCTGGAACATGTCCCCTGTGCACTTGAGAAAGAGTGTGCCCATGGGTTTTGAAGGGTAGCATGTACTTCAGGTGTCTTTTGGGTCTGGTTGGCTTATTGTGTTACGTCCTTTATTTTTGTACTCATCTTCTGTCTGGTTGCTCTATCCAGTAACTGAGAGAATGATATTGAAGTCTCCAGCTACTTTCGTGAAGCTGTCTATTTCTTCTTCAGTTCTTTAGAGTTTTAATTCATATTTTTTGATGGGATGTGATTAGGAGCATAAAACTTTTGGGCACCTGGATGGCTCAGTTGTTTAAAGATCTTGCCTTCAGCTAAGGTCATGATTTCAGGGTCCTCAGCTCAAGCCCTACATCCAGCTCCTTGCTTAGTGGGGCTCCTGTTTCTCCCTCTCCCACTCCCCCCACCTATGAACACACTCTCTCCCTCTGTCAAATACATAAATAAAATCTTTTTAAAAATAAATAAAAAATAAATGTTTATATTTTTATACCATTTTGCAGAATTGAATTTTCTTTTTAAAATTTAATTTTTTCAGTGTTCCACAATTCATTGTTTATACACCACACCCAGTGCTCCATGCAATATATGCCCTCCTTAATACCCACCACCAGGCTCACCTATCACCCCACTCCACTCCCTTTCAAAACCACCCGCTTGTTTCTCAGAGTCCACAGTCTCTCATGTTTTGTCTCCCCCTTAGATTTCCCCCAATTCACTTTTCCTTTCCTTCTCCTAATGTCCTCCATGTTATCCCTTATGCTCCATAAGTAAGTACAACCATATAGTAATTGACTCTGCTTGACTTATTTCACTCAGCATAATTTTCTCCAATCCCATCCATGTTGATACAAAAGTTGAGCATTCATCAAGACAGGGCTGGAGAAGATGTGGAAAACGAGAACCCTCTTACACTCTTTGTGTGAATATAAGATGGTGCAGCCACTTTGGAAAACGGGTGGAGATTCTGTAAGAAATTAAAAATAGGGCTACCCTATGACCCTGCAATTGCACTACCCGGTATTTAAACAAAGATAATGATGTAGTGAAAAGAAAGGCCATATGTACCCTAATGTTCGTAGCAGCAATGGCCACATTGCCAAACTGCAGAAAAAGCCAAGATGCCCTTCAACAGATGAGTGGATAAAGAATTGAACCTTCTATTAATATATAATCTTTGTCTCTTTATCTCTTATAACCTGAAAGTCTATGTCTGATATTAGCATAGCCAGCCCTGTTCTCTTTTGATTACTATTTACATGGAATACCTTTTTCCATCTTTTCTTTGTCTACCTTTTGATTTCTTTGGATTTCAAGGAAGTTTCTTTTACACAGTACTTTTTTGATCACATGTTTTCATCTGTTCTGCCTATCACTTTCTTTTGATTGGAGAGCTTAGTCCAATTACATTTTAAAATAATTATTTATGGGACATAAGATAATGTCTAAACTTGTTGAGTCACTATGTTGTACACCTGAAACTAATGTAATATTGTATCTCAACTACACAAAGGAAAGAAAGAAAGAAAGAAAGAAAGAAAGAAAGAGAAAGAAATAAAATAAATAGGGACAGAAAATAAATTGTACTTGCTGAGGGCTGAGGGGTGGGTGGGAATGGGGAATTACTGTTTAATGGGTACAGAATTTCAGTTTTGCAAGATGAAAAGAGTTCTGGAGTTGTATGGTGGTCATGGTTACATGACAATATGGATGTAATTGATACCATTAAACTATATACTTAAAAATGGTTAAGATGGCAAGTTTTATGTCATGTGTATTTTACTACAATAAAAACATTTTAAGGTAAAAAAATAATAATTACTTATAAGTAGAGATGTTTGTCACCATGCTCTTTGTTTTCTATATGCCTTATAGATTTTTGTTTGTTTCTCATTTCTTGCATTATGTTTTTAAAGATTTTTTATTTATTTGACAGAGACAGCCAGAGAGGGAACACAAGCAGAGTGTGTGGGAGAGGGAGAAGCAGGCTTCCCACCAAGCAGGGAGCCCACCATGGAGCTGGATTCCAGGACCTTAGGATCATAACCCAAGCTAGAAGGAAGATGCTTAATGACTGAGCCACCCACGTGCCCCCATTTCTTGCATTATTAACTTCTTTTGTGTTTAGTTTATTTGTTCTATTAAAATGTTGAATTTCCATTCTAATTTCCTTTTGTGTATAGTCTATAGCTATTTATTTGTGATTATAATGGTGATTACATTTACTATCCTAAAGTTTAATGCTCAAATTTCAATTTATACAGCTTAACTTTAATGACAATAATTTTGTATTTAACTACAAAAACTCTGCTCCTTTACAGCTCTGTCTCTGCCTCTTGCCCATTTTTTAATTGGGTTGTTCATTTTCTTATTGTTGAGTTTTAACATTTCTTTGCATATTTTGGATAACTATCCTTTATCAGATGAGTCTTCTGTGACATATATTTTTTTCCTAGTATGTGGCTTTTCTTCTTATTCTCTTGGCAATATCTTTCACAGAGCACTGTTTTATGTTGTCATAAATTTATGTAGAGTAAATGTGTAAGACAATTTATATTGTATGTTGCAACTAGCGCGACAAGTCGACCAGGAAATGTGAGGGTAAGAGGATGGTGAAAAGAAATTAAGAAACAAAGAGATGGAGGCAGGAGGAGCACTGAGGAGGATTCCAACAATATTAAGTTTATTCAAAGCATTAAGGCCATATATAGTGACAGGAGAAACAATACACCTGTGTCCAGTTAAACAACCACGGGTTCCCATAATAAGTTTCACATTTAACTATAAGCAGACCTCGTGACACCAAACGGCTGATGCTAGTACAATTATTCTGTATTGATATGGCAAACCTGAAAGTAATTTAGGAGCAGTACCAGGGCAGCAAGGACCAGCAACGAACTTTTGACCCAACCGAATTGTTCTCATTTGTTTAGCAAGCATGTGGGAAGTCATGTAGGCGAGCGCACAACACATAGCACAGACCCTTTCTCAGTGCTACTCAACTTTTCCGTCCTAAACCTCTGTTAGGTTATTCGGACTTTAAAGGAGGAACAAGTCAGGGCCTGGTTTGGTCCTCCTCTCAAGCCTTATTGCGGCCTCCCACAATTGTAAATGTGGGGGGAACGGTAAATAGAAGTAAGGTAAGGTATGATCTTTCCACATTGGTGAACTGGAAAAATAATGATATCAGTAAAGTGTGACCTTGTATAATATAATATCTAGAACAATCACTAACCAATTATCTAAAGGGATATACTTAAAATCATTAAAGTTAAATAAAAATGGATATCTAAAAAATATTCAGGTAACTCATAGGAAGGCAGGAAAAAAGAAAGAAAAGGCTGTTTTGAAAGACTGAGTATTTGTCTCCCCACCCCACAAAGTCATATGTTGTGGTCTAATCCCTAATTTGAGAGTATTTGGAAGTGGAACCTGTAGGAGGAAATTAGGTCATGTTGGTAAAGCCCTCATGATAGGATCCTATTAGTGCTTTGGTAAGAAGAGGTCACAGAGGGGCACCTGGGTGGTTCAGTAAGTTAAAGCCTCTGCCTTCGGCTCAGGTCATGATCCCAGAGTCTTGTGATTGAGCCCCACATTGGGCTCTCTGCTCTGCAGGGAGCCTGCTTCCTCCTCTCTCTCTCTGCCTGCCTCTCTACCTACTTGTGACCCCTGTTTGTCAAATAAATAAATAAAATCTTAAAAAAAAAAAAAAAGAGGTCACAGAGCTATCTAACCCTCTCTTTGACTCACAAAGATAAAAAGAGAAGTTGGCGGTCTGAAACCTGGAAAAAGGCCCTTGTTGGAATACAACCTTGCTGGGATCTTGATTTTGGACTTCTAGCCTCCAGCAGAGTGAGAAACAAATAAATACATAAATAAAGCATAGCAAACAAACAAAATAAACCAGTTATGGTAGTTTGTTACAGTAGCCTGATGCAGACACAGATGATAAACAATTTTAAAACCCCAAAAAGAATAAACAGAAAACAAAATCTCAGACTTAAGCTCTAACAACTATAATTACATTATAGGTAATTTATCTAAATACACAAAATACAGGAATTAAAAACAGCCAAATTAAATACTGTATACAAGAATCTCAGTTTAGATATAAGATAGGTAGATTTAAAATAAATGATAATAAAAATGTATCATGCAGGGATACCTGGGTGGCTCAGTTGATTAAACATCTGTTGTCTGCCTTCAGCTCAGATCATGATCTGGGGGTCCGGGGATCTAACCCCATGTTCAGCTCCCTGCTCAACAGGGACAATGCTTTCTCTCTCTCTATCAAATAAATAAATAAATAAATAAATAAATAAATAAATAAATCTTTAAAAATATGTATCATGCAAATATTAATCAAAGGAAGTAAAAATAAAAAATAAATAAAAATAAATAAATAAATAAATAAATAAAACCTTAAAAAAAAAAAAAAAAAAAGGAAGTGAATAATGTTATACTAGTAGGCACTACAATATTAGATTATTATATGAGATATTAGATTCTGCTTGTGTGGTCATATCATATTTATCTTTCTCCAAATGACTTACTACACTTAGCATCATACCTTCAGGTTCCATTCATGTTACCACAAATGACAAGATTTCTTTTTTTTTTTTTTTTAGTGTCCATTGTATATACATATCACATCTTTATCCACTGGTCTATGTATCTGTTTTTATATCAGTACCCTAATGTTTTCATTATAACTTTGTAATATAGTTTGAAATCAGGAAGTGTTGTACCTCCAACTTTGTTCTTCTTTCTCAAGATCACTTTGGCTATTTGAAGTGTTTTGTTCTACCTCTGTGAAAAATGCCATTGGAATTTTGATTGGGATTGCGTTGAATCTGTAGATTGTTTTGGGTAGCATGGACCATTTAAACAATGTTAATTACAAATCTCGAGCATGAGATTTCCATTTATTTGTGTTGTCTACAATTTTTTTCTTAAGTGTTTTGTAGTTTTCAGTGCACAGGTTTTTTTACCTCCTTGCCTAAATTTATTCCTAGGTATTATATTCTTTTCAGTGAAATTGTAAATGGAATTTTATAAACTTCTTTTTAGCAGTCACTGTTAACATATAGAAATGGAACAGATTCTGTATATCGATTTCGTATCCTTAACTTTACTGAATTCATTTTTAGTAGCACCAGTCAGTTTTTTGGTAGAGTCTTTAGGATTTTCTATATATAATTTTATGTCATCTGAAAATAGTGACAGTTTTATTTCTTCCTTTTCAATTTGAATGCCTTTTACTGTTTGTTTGTTTTTGTTTTTGTTTTCCTAACTGTGGCTAGAACTTCCAATAGTATGATGAACAGAAGTGGGAAGACTGAGCATTCTTGTTTTACTCCTGATCTTAGAAGAAAAGCTGTCAGCTTTTCACCACTGAGTATGATGTTAGCTGTGAGTTTGTCATATATTGCCTTTATTATATTGAGGTATATTCATTCTATATGAACTTTGTTGAGAGTTTTTATATAAATGAATTTTTAATTTTGTCAAAAGCTCTTTATCCATCTATTAAGATGATTATAGTATTCTTAATCTTCATTTTGTAAATATGACATATCATATTGATTTGCAGATGATGAACCATCCTTGCATCTCTGGAATAAATCCCACTTGATCATGGTATATAATCCTTTTATTGTATTGTTATTTTTCAGTCTCTTTTATAGTAATTGGTCTATTCAGATTTTCTATTGATTCATGACACTCTTGGAAGAGTATATTTCTAGAATTTATCCATCTCTTCTAGGTCATCCAATTTGTTAGCTTATAACTGTTTATAGTAGTCACTTATGATCCTTTGTATTTCTGTATTATCAGTTATAACTTCCTTTTCATTTCTGATTTTATTTATTTGATCCCTCTCTTTTTCTTGGTGAATCTTGCTAAAGTTTTGTCAATTTTGTTTATATTGTCAAAGAAACTGCTCTTAGTTTCATTGATCTTTTTTATTGTCTTTTAGTGTCCACTTTATTTATTCCTACTGAGTTTATTATTTCCTTCCTTCTATTAACTTTGGGATTATTCTGTTCTTCTTTTCCTAATTCTTTTGGTGTTAGGGTTAGGTTGTTTATTTTAGTTTTTCTTGTCTTTTGAGGTAGGCCTATATTACTATAAACTTCCCTCTTAGAATTGTTTTTGCTGTATCCCATAGAATAAGGATTGTTGTTTTCCTATTTTCATTTTTCTCCAGGTGTTTTTAAAAGTTATCCTTTCATTTCTTCTTTGATCCATTGGTTGTTCAATAGTATGTGACTTACCTAGTTTTCTTCCTGCAATTGATTACTAGTTTCATACTGTTGTGGTCAGAAAAGATACTTGACATGATTTCAATCTTCTTAAATTTATTGAGACATGTGTTCTAACATATAACCTATTCTGAAAATGTTCCATCTGAACTTGAGAAGAATATGTATTCTGCTGCTTTTTGATAGAATGTTCTGTATATAGCTATTAAGTCCATTTTGTCTAATGTGTTATTTAAGGCCAATGTTTCCTTATTGATTTTCTGTCAGGATGATCTATCCATTGATATAAGGGATATCAAGGTTTCCTATTTTTCCCTTCATGTCTTTTAATATTTTTTATATTTAGGTGCTACTATGTTGGGTTCATAAATATTTACAAATGTTATATTCTCTTGTTGGATTTACCCCTTTATCATTATGTAATGCCCTTCTTTGTCTTTTATTACAGTCTTTGTTTTAGAGTATATTTTATGTGATATAAGTACAGCTACACCAGATTTCTGTTTGTTTCCATTTGAATGGAATATCTTTTTCTATCCTGTGGTTTTCAGTGGGTATGTCCGTATGTCTGAAGTGAGTGTGTTACAGGTAGCATTTAGATGGGTTTAGTTTTTTTTTTTTTTAATCCATTCAGCAACTCTATGTCTCTTGATGGCAGAATCTAGTTGTTTACATTTAAAGTAATTATTGATAATATGTACTTATTGCTATTTGTTCATTATTTTCTGGAAGTTTTTGTAGCTCTTCTCCGTTCCTTTCTTCTCTTTCTCTACTCCCTTGGAATTTGGTGATTTTGTCTGGTATTATGTTTGGATTCCCTTCTAACCGTCTTTTGTGCACCCACTAAAGATTTTTGCTTTGTGGTTACTGTGAGGTTCAATTAAAACATCCTATGGGTATATGGTTCGATTATAACATCCTATGTGTATATAACATTCTATTTTAAGTTAATAGAATCTTAAGTTTGAATATATTCTAGAAACTACATTTTACACCCCCATGTGTTCTTTTTTTTTGACAAAACCTTACATTTTTAAATTTTGCATATCTCTTAGCTAATTATTATAGCTATAGTTAATTGTACTACTTTTGTATTTAAACCTCCATATTAGCTTTATAAGTGTCTAATCAATTACCTTTACTATATATTTGCATTTTCCAGTGAGATTTTTACCTTCACATATTTTTTTTGTTGTTGTTACTGGTTAATGCTGTTTTCATGGTAATAACTCTTTTAGTTTTTGGTTGTCTGGAAAACTCTTTATAACTTTTGTTAGTAAATTATCCTTCGTTGGATGTGTTTCCTTTCCCCACTTTGAATATTTGCACCCTTTTCTTCTGGTCTTCAAAGTTTCTGCTGAAAAATTAATGGATAGTCTTATGGGGTCTCCTTTGTCTCTGATACTTGCTTTTCTCTTGCTGCTTTTAATATTCTCTCTTTTACTATTGACGTTTTAATTATAATGTGTCTTGGTGTGAACTTCTTTGGTTTGTCTTATGTGAAACTCTCTGTATGTCTTATGTGAAACTCTGTATGTTCCTTTATCAAGTTAGGGAATCTCTCAGCTATTTATTCTTCAAATAAGAATTCTACCCTTTTTTCTCCTTCTGGGAACTCTATAATGTGGATGTTATTGCACTTGATGTTATCCCACAGGTCTATTAAGGTATCTTCACAATTTTAAAGTTCTTTTTTCTTTTGGTTGCTCTGTTTAATGATTCCATTGTTTAATCTTCCAGGTCACTAATCCATTCTTCTACTTTGTCTAGCCTACTCTTAATTTCCTCTGGTGTATGTTTCAGTTCAGTTCTTGCTGTCTTCAGCTCTGTGACTTTTGTTTGATATTTTCTTGTGTTTTCTTTTTGTTGAATTTCTCACTGTGTGCATTCATTCTTCTCTTAAGTTTGATGAGCATATTTATGACTATTATGTTAACTTTGTTATTAGGTAGATTACTTTATTTCCATATCATTAAGGTCTTTTTTTTCTGAGATTTTGGTCTTATTTTGTCATTTGGAGTATATTCTTCTGTCTCCTCATTTTGCTGTCTTTGTTTCTATATATTATGCAGAAGAGCTACCTCTCTCAGTCTTGAAGGAGTGGTCTTCTATAGGAGATGAACTTTATCATTTAACATTGCCCTAACTTTTTGTTGTTTATTAGACCATTGTGATTGTCAAAGTAGCCAGTTTTGTTCTTGATAGGTCCCAATTGCTGAGGGTGCTAAGACCTGCCAGTGTTCCCAAGGAAGGGATTTAACATAATGCCTAGTTCAGGCTATTTGTAAGTCAGGCAGCAGCTTTTAGTAGGTAAATATACACAGTCTTGTGAGTCCAGAATAATAAAACCTGCTAACTTCCAGATTGGAGATCTGGAGTTGTCTCTTAGGTGACAGTTTCAAAAATCTTGGTTTTAGATGTGTGTATACGGTTCTTTCTAGAAGGTATCATCAAGTAGTCCTGAGGACAAGAGAAAGTGATAATATGGTGTCTCCCTGCCCTGATCCCCAAGAGACACTTCTGTAGCCTCTCACTAAATTGACGAAATAGCAAACCTGAATTCTGCCTCTTAGGTTGAAACTCCTGGGTAAGAATATAGGGCTTTCCCACATGAAAACAAGGTCTGTGTTTCAGTCTATTTGTGCAGTGCCCTAGGGTGGTAACCTCCAAGGACTGTCTCTCCAACTTTGTCAGACCAATGGTGCCCAGGTGTTTAAGGCGTGTCCCTGTGTGGGCTTCACATGCATGCCAGCTATGGTGGGATGGCCACAGTTATGTGAGGATGGTTGGTGAAGTCCCACCTCAGCAAGAACGTTGGAGGTGTTGTAAAATTGGCACCTGCCAGGGCTGGCACCAACAGGTCGGAAGGGGAATGCAAAAATGGTGCCTGTCAGCACCTTTGTCTCTGGAGAAAGTTCCATGCTTCCTGCATCTCTGGCAGATGCTTTAAGATTAACAAATGAGTCTCTTTTGCATATGGTCCAGGTGCCTTTCAAACTGTTTGCTTTTGCACTGGGTCCCAGAATGATTGTGTCTGTGCACAAGTCCTCTATGAGTGGATTTTCTATTCCTTATAGCTCTATATTTCTCGTGAAACCCCATTGGTTCTAAAGAGCAACAACAACAAAAAATCTTGTTTTACTTTTTCCCATAATGATACTTACCTTGATGTTTCAGCATTTTTACCTAATTCCTGGGTGGTTTTACCTGGTTTTATTCCAGCCTTCAGTAGGTTTATAATTTTCATTTTAAGCACTGCTTGCATATTCTTGACCTTTTCAGCTTAACCATGCATTTAGTTGCTATCTTATTGGAAACAGAAAAATCAGCTAGGGAATGGTAAAGTGCATTGGTCAAAGAGTTTACAGACTGACCTTCTACTGCATTACTCTGGTATAATTTCATATTTTCTCAAGACACATAATAGTTCCATTTTATAGACTATTAAAGAGAAAAAATGTGTTTCCCACTAGCTGGTTTCATTTATTCTCTTGTGCAGGCTTATGGTTTATTGCCTTATAGAGCTGTCCATCATTTTTTCTGCGAATGTTCACAGGTGGAAATTGAGATTTGTTGGCATTTGGGGGAAATTCATCAGGCCCATCAGAATGTGAGGAGCAGGTGGGAAAGATGAGGATCTGATATCCTATATTTTAATAATAGAATATAATTTCTCATGGTGCATAATAGTACACATCCATCCTGGAATAAATTTAAATTTTGCTATTTGTGGAAAAGAGGAAAAACAATTGTGGCAAGTCCAAAATGTTTTCCTGTTCAGCATACAAAAATGAGATTGCTGGCTTTGGCAAGAATGTGCTTTATTTTTCCCTATAACTCTATTCTAAGGGAATATAAAGAATATAGTGTGTTCTTCATTCATACTCTATCATTTAAGACTGTAAGAGGAATTTTCTTGGTTCTTGGCTATAATTTTTATAAGGATGGTGCAAGGAGAAATTCTAACCAGTCAGCTGCCAGTTTGAAAGCATTGAGTTAGTTGGACTGTTTATGGAGAGTTGCACACCTCCCTTAAGCAGTTTCTAAATGAATGTATCAACAATAAGCTTTGTACATCTGGAACCATATGTGGTGCCCATTGACAGCTAATGTATATTTGTTTCATAGAAGAATATATACTTAATAAGGGCTAAGTACGGAAAGTGATGCTAAATGCTGGGTGTGCAAAGATGAAGGGGATTTGGTCTCTCTCTCTCTCTCTTTTTTTTTTTTTTTTGCATCCTTAAGGAATACAAACTGAACAGAATGGAATTAGGATCTAAGGGTCAATGGTGTGCTACTCTGGTCCAGAAGTGTACACACTTATTAGAAGTGTGGTACTATCATGATATCTTTGAAAATACAATTACTGAACAATGGCTTGCGGGTTTTCAAATTTTGCATCCCCCAATCCTTAGCAAGGCTGAATGAGCTGTGGCAGATGTTGTTGATATGCTTACTCAACCCCACGCACTCATCCTTCTGCTTAGATACTTCTGAATAAAGGTTCCAAGGAAACCTGGTTTACTGAGGAAAAGAGGGCAGTGTTGGCTGGAGAGCTTGCAATCCTTTCTTCATCTCAGTTTATTTTCATGGAATGATGAATTGGCAACTGAATGTGTAGAAGGTCATGATACCACAGAAAGTGGTCACTGTGATACTGATGGCAAAGAGGAGGAAACAGGGAGTAATAGCATTGTTGAACCATGCTTGACAGGCTATCTCCACCGGTTTTTATGTGACAAATAGGTTCCTATTTGTGTAGGTCACCTTTCCTTGATATTCTCTTCCTTGCAGCGAAACACATTCCCATGGGAAACAAAGGTCCTATACAGTCTGGCCCGTGCTTTACTGTTCATTCCACTCTTACTGCACTCCATTCTGCAGCATGTGGCTGTGCAGGCATCGTTCCAGGGTAGACAGGGTGGGTTATGCATTCTCATTCCACCCTTATTGCACTCCATTCTGCAGCTTGAGACTGCGAGCACCATTCTCAGGCTAGACAATGCGGACGGTGCCAAACCCCAGTCCAGGGGTGCCCATGCTGACTTTTGTTCTGCGCCTGTTTCCAGACCCATCTCTGGGTCTTTACAGTGCTCTTCAGTTCACTTAGAATGCTTTTTCCATCCTACCTCACCCCAGCCCCAGCCACTGCTTCCTGCCTTGGCCAACTCCTTATCCTCTGAGTCCAATCTCAGTTTAAACGTCACTGTCCAAGGAACCCTTCCACAGACTTCCATATGCTAAGTGAGGACCCTTTGATTTGTACTCTCCTAACACCCCTTTCCTTCAAAACACTTACCATAGTTGTATACAAATAATTGTTTGGATCATTAAAAAGTAACTTATTTCTCCTGCTTGATTGCAAGTGACCAGACCCATGTATTTTTTTTTTTTATAACATTTATTTATTTACGAGAGGGAGACAGAGGGCAGAATGGTGGGACAGAGTGGGAGGGAGAGAGGAAAAAGAATCTCCAGCAGACTCCACACTGAGAGTAGAGCCAAATGGGAGCTCGATCTCACAATCCTGAGTTCATGACCTGAGTTGAAATTAAGAGTTGGACACTTAACAAACCGAGCCGCCCAGCAGCCCCCAGGCCCATGTGTTTTTGTATATTATGTGTATGCAGAAGCCAGCAAAGTGCATGCTACATGATAGGAACTCAATAAATGTTTTCTGAATGACCACACAAAAGAAGAAATGGATTAACTCATTTCTAATGAACTCAGTTATGTATTTCTTAAATGCCATTAGGTAGGCTGAAGAGCAGGAAGCCACAGGGATTCATTAAAGCTGTGAAATTCCCAGTCTGCCTGCCAACAATGGGCAGCTGACCTCACCAGAGGCCAGCAGCCTGGGTGTGTCCAGACAATGGAACTCGGGCCAGGACAGGATGAGCACTGGGCAGAGGAGGTTTGTCAGTGCAATCGAGGAAGTGGGAGGCTCCCTGCAGCCACGCCACAGACGTGCCCCCTCTGAGACAGCCATGTGCTAGTTTTCATGTGCTGCCACTGCTTCCCAGTCCTGACCTCCTCCTTCCTTCCTGCTTCCTTTCTGAAGATGAGTGACAGACAATCCCTTCAAGATCTAGGGACAGCTTGTCTACTCCAACATCCAGCACAGGAGAGCTCCAGGCCTGCTCAAGGCTGACAAACATGATTTACCACAAAAGCACCATTTGTTTTAATCTTTGGGGGAAAATGGGATATGATGAGACATAAAGAAACATTATTTCCCGAAGGTAGATTCCATTTCTTTAACCATTTATAAGTCTCAAAAAATAAATTATGACTATTTGGGGATTGATATTATATTTCAATGACTTCTCCAGCTGTTGCTATGTTGCATACATTCTGGAGCATTCTTTTATCCAGTTGAAAGCCTGCTGCTCACACACAGCAGTGGTGATAGTACCAGTAGTTTTTTCTGTGTGCAGCCTAGACACAGTGATACATCCACACTCTGGGCAAGTGTGAGGCTCCTTGCATGGGGGTGAGGAAAACAAGGTATGATTTTTTGTTCTTGTGATTGATTAAATTTGGCTTTTGTGAGCCTATAAAAAGCTAGGCAGTAGGCTGACTCTGAGCTCAGTATTAATATGCACAACTGTTAGCAGGTGCTCTCACTTCTGAGGAACATTGTGCTCATTTAACATACAGGGGACAACTCTCTGATTTCCTCAAAGCTGTGTCCAGGTTATGATGATCCTGCCCTGGGCCAGGGTTACTGGGAGTGTCCAAGCATGTCCTGGGGAACCATGATATGTCTTCTACTTCTTCCTGTGTGTGAGCCATGGGGAAAGCATGGAATTAAGATGAGACTACATTTTTACTCTCTATTAATAGATACCAAAAGGTATAGCTACTGATTGTATGAGTTTTTTTTTTAACTACAGTATAGAAGTATCATTTAGCATTATTATATCAGTAATTCAAAGTTTTCTTATTATTTTTTTTTTTTGCTCTGAATTGTACTGGAAATGGGAAAGTTCCTGTATTCCTGTATTTATCTCACATTAAAGTGATCATATCGCCCTATTTAATCTCTTTTACTTAACTATATCTCTTCCCTTGATCTTATATATCCACATGTCGTAACGTTTTTCTCCTCCTCCCTGCCCATTTCCTTTCTCTACAGAGCCTCAAACAAGGTCCACTTCCTCCATCAACCACACAGACTGGGGCTCCTCTTGGCCACCTTCTGAGTGAACATAAGAAGACCCAGGCCCTACTTTATAAACGGAGGTTTGTGACATACATAGGCAGGCACTCTAAAAGTTCTGCATTGTATCTTGTTTTCACAGAACATAAAATGTCACATGGTTTTGAATTTGGGCCTGACCTACAACCTTGACATTAGGGATTATGCACTGTGACAAAGGGAAGAAAATTCCTTTGTGAACAGACTCAGGGTTACTAAGCAGATGGAGCAAACAGCTGACTGGGAAGTTCAAGCCTGAAGCAGGTGGCAGGATCCTCCAAACAGCAGCAAATCCCCATGTCAGGAGGCACAGTGAAAGCAGCAGCATGAGTGGGGGACTGCAGCCACATGTGCCAGGACGGCCAGAGTCCACGGATGGAAGTCACTTCCCAGTGGAGCCCTGCCAGACAGCGAGGCAGATGAGTCAGCCTTGAAAATGATCCCGGTCATGACCTGGTGGGATTGGAGAGAACAGAAGGGACAGTCAGGGACCAACAGGTGGGCTGGCCCACAGGAAGGGGTCACAGACTCACAGCAGGTGGCAGAGCAGATGGAAGAGAAATATGGACACGGGCAGGTGGGCAGGGCGCCGACTGGGGGTGGGGGCTGTGGGACATGCAAGCTCCAGCCCTTTGATCCCATCTGACTGCAGGTGCTGCTCCCAGCTCGCTAAGGCCAGAGGTGTCAAAGAGCAACTTGTTCTTTCAGGCCATTGACCTGTTTTTAAAGGAAATGGCTTGGGAAGTCTGGAACAACAGTCACTTTTAATTTAACAGTTTGGGACTTCTTTCTCTTAGTGCAACTTTCAAAGTGCCAAAGGGAACGAAAGAAGACCTAATTTTTCCAAAGAATCTGTTTATAAAACAGTACTGTAAAGGATAAAGTGAATTGACAGAGTATTTCAGTGAGCATTTAATGAGATGGCGATGGCACAGAGACATTGGCTGTCCAATGTGCTCATGAACACTGATTGGAGACAGGAGACCTGAAGGTGATCCAGCTCTGCACTGGCGTATGGCTGGAGCATGTTACTATGTGGCCCCCAGTGTAGTTCCCAAATCTGTGCCTGCAGACAAGCTTGGCTACACATGGAAAGTGTAAGTCAGGCAAAGTGGGGAACCACCTGAAATAAGTGGGCTGCTGTCCTTAATAAGCTATAGTTAGTTTTTGGAGGTCAGACTTTGGAACCACATGTACTTGAGCTGTGCTCTGTTACCACAACCATGCTCATATCTCGGTAGTTGGGGGAAGAGTCCAACTAAAAGCTAATCCCAGTATTTGTACAGTGCTTATAACCTGCAACGTGCTTTCTCTTTTCTATTCTTATTCCCTCCTCCTCCCCCTCCTCTCCCCTCCCCCCTCTTCCCCCCTCCCTTTCCTCCTCCTCATCCTTCTTCTTCCAATTTTACTAATATGGAAGTGAGAACTGTCATATAGTTTGGAGCGGAGCTGGGATTCCAACTTTAGGTATCACTGTTGAAAGATACTTCAGGCCAAGGTGGAAGGAGGTCAGTTTTCAAAGAAAGAAGTAGACTGATATAGCTAGCAGAGTCTGGAGTCAGAAATGTCAGAAATAGCAGCAACCAACAAGAGACTTCAAGAAGAGCTCCAGACATAGCCTGGATGGGCAGGTGCTGGTGAATGAAGTGCAGTGACCACAGTTCAAGGCCAGCTGACAAGGTCTGAGGATACTCCGGGCCCTGGCAGAGAGGAGAGCTGGCCTCTTAGCAAAGGTCTCTGGAATAGAACCTCCCTGAGGACCCTTGGCAGATTGTCTGTGTCTTAGAACATTCTTTCAAATTCAAGTTGTCATTTTAAATGAAAGCAGAGGTAATCTCCTCCAAAATTTATTCTTAAACAGGATAGTCCTCTTCATGGAATATCATTTTCATATCTCCCATACACTGAATCTGACATATTCAGGAAGTATTTGAGCCCATGCAGTTTTGTAAGACTTTTTTCAAGTAATCATAATTAGTTTTTAAGAATACTGAAGAAGGAAGGAGACAGAGAGAGTTAAACTTTTGAAAATCCATGTCCTGAAGACATATGTGAAATTTTCAGGTGCGTTTTGCTGTTTGATTCAAACCTCAAGATGTGGCTTGTGTCACTGAACCCAAGTGAAGGTGTTCTAAAAATCACTCTTTCCCCCTCTGCTCCTGGCCAGTCTGCTCACTGTGTATTCTGTGTTCTACCATAATCATTAGGTTTTGAAAAGCTGACTTCCAACTTCTGACTCTTTGTCAGTAATCCCGTGGACAGCGGATTGGATGGAAGTCATCTTAGCTTGTATTTTGAAGGTTCCACCATTTTCTGTCTCTGTTCCTGCAATAGGTCTCCTTTTCCTAAATACTCTTTCTCCTCTTCCTGCCTTCTGCATCCTCTAAACCTTTGGCTTTTCAACAATTCACCTTTGTTTTCCAGGTCATACAAAATGTGATCAGGGAATGTTCAAAAGAGAATTCAAAGAGAAAGATTCTGGTAAAAAAGAGGTGGACATTCAAAGGCATACCTGATACCCCTGCTCTGAGAGAGGCGGGGAAATGGCAGTACAGTACAAAAGAAAACACCTTAAGGAAATGGACACAGTTTTTGAAATCTTGTCTGATTCCTGCTAGGTCATCTGCTCAACTTGCACAAAACTGGGAGGAGGGCCATTTGGACTTGGTTCGTGCTTTCCTTTGTTTCTACATCACCTCCATATCCATTCTTAATTATAAGGAAAAAATTGCTTTAATTAGAAAAAGTGTGTTAAGTAATGATCCTTTTGGGGAAAAGTCTACTTTTTATTTTTTTATACATTTTATCGAAGTTTAATTATGAGGAGTGTTAGCTCTTTAGGGGAAAAAAAAAAACTTAGAAAAATTTTTTTAAATAAAATGAGTTTTGGATAGTGGAGGCATCCAGTGCCCACCTAGAGCACTGAAGTCAACTCATCCCCAGTGACCTCACTTACCTGAGGTGCTTGTACACAAATACCATAGCCTTAGCGCATGGCTGGAAGCATCACAAGGAGTGGAGAAGCATTGGCAGACCAAGTTCAAAAACCTGGGTCCATTTTATGGATCAATGAATTTAAACCCAGTAGATCAAGATTTCCTTTTCACCTGCATTAAGGGTTTGAAACAGTGTTTTGGGTACCAGATGGCAGATGTGGTCTATGGTGATATCTATGAGTGCATTAGCAGGGTGATGCCAGGATGCCAGCTGCCTGTGTTTTTATTCTGCAGAGATTCCATATGAGTCACTCTGAAGATAAGCTCAAAGAAGTTGGTACAGCCTCATTTTCAGAAGCAAAACAAAGCAACAGGGTGTAGTACAGCCAACATCCCACAAGCATGATGTGACAATACTTAACAGTAAAGACTATTTTATACCTGCACATTCGCCTTATATTTGAACTTCAGTTTGGAGCTGGAAGTGAGGCCTTCTCAGCCTATTCCTAAAGCTAGACAAGTTTCATTTTCTGTACACCTGGTCATATAGACCCAATGATACACAGCAAAAAGCTGCACCTCTTCCCACAGTTTGGACATGGTGGCGAAATCCAGATAAAGGATAGGTGTCCTGAGAGAAGATACTTTGTCATCACTGATCACAGAGAAATTGGGTTGGAAACTGGTTTCCTATAGGCTTCTCAGAAATTATGACAAAGTGATTTCCTAGGTCAATCTTGATTTCATAAATGTTAAAAATAAATGTCTGGAAGTTCCAGAATTTGATGATAAAAGTTGAAAACAAGTGAAGAGCAGTGAAAACAGATTTTGATGTTTCCTAGACTTTTTTCATTGGTTACCCACATTTACTCTATTTATTTATTTTTTTATTTGAGAAAGAGAGAAAGAGAGTGAGAGAGAAAGTGCACACAGTTGGGGGAGGAGAAGAGGGAGAGAGACAAGCAGACTGCACTGAGTTCAGAGCCAAACACACGGTTTGATTCCATGACACTGAAATCATGACCTGAGCCAAAATCAAGAGTTGGTTACCCAACTGACTGTACCACCCACGTTCCCCCCACATCTACTTTAAAGTGAACAATCTTATGTAGCTAATGCTGTTCAATACTTTGACATTGAAGTGTTAAATATATTTTATTTCCTATAGGAATGCACTTGAAAGATATTGAGAAAAGGGAAAGCCAACCCAGTGAAGGATTTTTGAGATAAGAAAAAGAAATGTTAATCTGACATCTATGATAATGAAATAATAATATTATCTTGCTTGAGGAATTGTGGCAGCTACTATCACCCCTAGATGGAGCAGCGCTAGACTGTCAGGCTGTATCACATCACCTACCATGAGGGAGACCAGTTGGAAAGTTATCCTCCACTAGCCAGATGTGCACAGACTCCTCACATAGGATAAGAAAGGCCGCTCAGCCCGAGTGTGGCTCACTGATCCAGGGGAACCTTCCTGGGAGCGGTGAGCCGTCCTGAGAGGCGCTTACTGGGCAGACTCCCAGAAAAATAACACATTACCTGCCTGAGCCTGCTGGCTGAGTTAGAAGCTTTTGGTTTATGTGTGGATACAAAAAATGTCAATAGCATCTTGCTTTGAAGAATACTTCTCAGTTTTCTCAAGTGTTCTCAAGTCTATTAGACCCGGGTGGCCATTCAAGGTCATGAGGAAAACAGTGCTGCAGGCTTTCCCCCAGCTGGGCAGGAACGTGTATTTATTCCAAGTTGGTGAGGGACTATGGAAGGTAAAACGAGAAGGTGGAAACTATGGGTCAAAAGGGGAGCATGGAAACATGAAGGGGAATTCTGATTTTGCATCTTTCAGATTCAAGGTGAATGACACAGGTAGGTTGGGAGAGTGGCTCTAGATCTGGGAAAATAATATCATTCTGCTTCCTTTTCATAACCGCAGAGGTACTGGCTGGTCCTTAGAGCAGGGCTGCAGCAAGTACCTAGCCATGCATGCTAGGGCAAAATTGCCATCTGCAATCTAGCATTCATTTTCACTGGGTCCTACTGACTTTTTCCATCCATTATTGTGCTTTAAAATGTATGTTTATATAAAGATTCTGTTACTATCTTCCCAAAGTTAGGCAACACTGAAGATTGCCCTGGGCTACACGACCTATAGCATGAAATTAAAAAAAAAAAAAAACGCAAATTTATTTGTCTCTATTAATAACTTCCTAGTTTTAGGTGCCTGGGTGGCTCAGTGGGTTAAGTCTTGAACTCCTGGTTTCAGCTCAGGTCAAATCTCATGGTGGTCAGATCAGCCCCACATTGGGCTCAGGCTCAGCGGGGGTTCCGCTTGAAGATTCTCTCCCTCTCTGCCAAATAAATAAATATATTTTTTAAAAATAAAAAGTCTCCTATTCTCATTCACTCATAACAAGAATGTGAATTTCACTGTATTTTAAGAGTAAATATAGGAATAATCTAAAAAAGAGACTTACCACAAAGGAAGCCTTTTGTTATTGTTGTTTTTCTGATAATCTATATTTTCACCACTTTGATAAGACTTTTTATCATTAATAGCTGAGAATATAAATCTAGGAATATTACATGTGAAAAATATGACTAGAAGAGGTGAGACTGTATGATGTTTTAAAGAATTCTGACAACCATGACTTATGAATAAGCAGAGGAAGATATTTAGTAAGTTATTTCCTTGTGTAGTGTGATAAACACTCATTTACTTTAATTTGTGGAATATTTTGGCTTATTGAAAATTACCCATCATAATTTATC
Source organism: Mustela nivalis (assembly GCF_964662115.1). Lineage (NCBI taxonomy): Eukaryota > Metazoa > Chordata > Mammalia > Carnivora > Mustelidae > Mustela > Mustela nivalis. Next base: position 89,675,168 of record NC_139021.1, on the reverse strand, counting down.
AGAATTACTAAATTTTGAAGGAAAAAATTAGCTAGAGGCAAGTGTTTAAAGTTTAGTGATAATTTAAAAGTAATTTATTATTTTCTATAATTTCAAAGACAATTTGGGATCTTGCTTTGCTTCAATGGCACTATTATAAATAATAACTAGTATTGACATTTTAATAAAAGAAGAAATAATATCTATTTTTAGTAAATACTCATTATTTTACATATATTACATCATTTATTTGTTCTTTAAAGTTTTATTTATTTATTTATTTATTTATTTATTTATTTATTTAAGAGGAAGAGAGAGGGGAAAGGGAGAGAGCACAAGCAAGGGGAGCAGCAGAAGGTGAAGCAGGCTCCCGATTGAGCAAAGGGTCCAGCATGGGCCTTGAACCCAGGATTCTGGTACCTGAACTGAAAGCAGATGTTTGGCTGAACCCCCCAGGTACCCCATATTATATCATTTAATACAAAAAAAGGTATATGTCAAATAGGCATTTTTCTTTCTGTTTTACAAATGAGAAAATTGGGGCTCATTTAAAAATTCAAGGAGACAAAACTAGGTCCATTCTGAGGCTAAGGTGACAGAACTGGGATTCTACACAAAGGGGTGTGTGTGTGTTTGTGTGTGTGTGAGTGTGTGTGTGTGTGTGTGTGTGTGTGTGTCTTCAAAGTCTGTTGCCTTAACCATTATGCTGTAGTAGAAGTATGTTTATTAGAAATTGCCAGATGTTGAAAGAGAAGTTCTTTTTTTTTTTTAAGATTTTATTTATTTATTTGACAAACAGAGATCACAAGTAGGCAGAGAGGCAGGCAGAGAGAGAGAGAGAGAGGAGGAAGCAGGCTTCCTGCTAGGCAGAGAGCCCGGGATCATGACCTGAGCTGAAGGCAGAGGCCTTAACCCACTGAGCCACCCAGGTGCCCCAAAAGAGAAGTTCTAAAGACATTCAGGTAAGATGTGGTATAATGTAAAATCCTACTAGAGCAATATGATGAGAGAAGGTCTTAGAATATAGAATATTGCCAGATTAGTGAGGATGAGGCATGGCCAATAAGAGACTCAGCTGCAGGTGAATATTTACTTTAGGGGATTTGAAGAAAAACATAGACTGAGAGGACAAGTCACATTTCTGATCCTGATTAATGTTCTGTTGTCCAAAGAATTGTGAAAGTAAGTACTTATGAGGCAATTCAGTAATTGTGAATGGTGTTTCCAACCCATAGCCACTGTAAGCAAGTTATTTGAATTCCATAGCTGGATACTTGCAATGAAAATATTATCAGAGTGATAAAATGGTACCTTGAGTCGCACAATCACTTTCAGTTCCCAGAAGTTGGGAAATTCTAAATGAGAAAAATTAATAATAGAATGTCATTTGTAGAAAACTGGTTTTCTTGGTAATTGGAAATATTGGAACTTGAATCTTGGGTTAATTATCTAATTCTTTGATAAATTATTATTTTGATTCTTCATTTGAAAATAGAAGCAAAATTCTGTTTCTATCTTCTTTTCGAGAGTGTGAGTCAAGTGTGTAAACCTGGTGATTCACAGACCTGTACCCCTGGGGATAAAAATATATGTTTATAAAAAAAAAAAAAAAAAAAAAAAAAAAAGAAAGGTCAAATAAACAAAATAAAGTGGGCAAAACTTTGGATTTCTTAGTAAGAAAATACTATGGAGGGACTTCTTACTACAGATTCGTTTCTGAGTGGACTCCAGATTTCATTGGTTTATTTAGATGCCAGGCATCTAATTAGCTAACAGTACACAATAGAAATGATATGAACTATTGGCACTCAGGTTTGTAGCATGGAGACTTTGAGTTTTAATTTTGTCCCTTTAAGGCTGAAGACATATATTTGTCTTGTCTTCTAATTTTCTTTATTTTAAGAGAGGACTAGTATGCACTTCCTTAAAGGAACCCTGTGGTGTATACCAGACCCATTGTCAAAATGATGTAGTTGGATTCTTATGACAATGTTCTGTGATGCTCAAGTTCTCGAAGTCATTGTTTTTTATCCCTAATTCAATGACCTGTTAATACCAAACTTGTCAAATGTGGTTTTATTTCTATAATTCAAAGTAATCAAGGCAGTTATTTTCTCTTAACTACTGATTCTACTGTATCTTCATCTTCTTGGTCTTTTACTGGTGGCAATATCTAGGATAGCAAAGCATAATGTGAAGGAAAGTGATGCTTGGTTTAAATGCATGCAGGGGAGGAGGAATTGGAAAAATAGAACATGGGCATGCTATAAGACTAACAGAAATGTCTTTCTTTACATTGCTTGATAGTTTTTTTTTTAATTTTTTAAAGTAGGCTGTACACTCAATGTGGGACTTAACCTCACAACCCTGAGATCAAGAGTCCTTGCTCTACAAACTAAGACAGCCAGGCACTCCTCATTCAACAGTTTTTGACACTAGCTCAATCAGGTTGTGAGATCTTTGATCATTTACAATGAATAAAAGTAGACAGAATTTTGGTAATATGCTAAAGGGCACACAGTTATCCAATTGTTGAAAGGGGGTTAAATGCAACCCCCTTGCTATCAGTAGAGGGTAGAAGAGAAGTATGGTGTCTAAAGCAGCTGCAGGAGAGGAAGCTGAAGATGTAAAAGACAGCTAGAAGTGACAGAAAAAAGAGGACAAGGTATGTCCGCAAAGGCAAAGGAAAGAAAAGTGAAAATGAACTTTTGGGACTTTATCAAGATCAAAAGTTTCTGCACAGCAAAAAGAATAGTCAACAAAACAAAGAGGCAGCACACGGAATGGGAGAAGATATTCACAAATGACAATACAGACAAAAGGCTGATATCCAAGATCTATAAAGAGCTCCTCAAACTCAACACACACACAAAACACACAGATAATCATGTCAAAAAATGGGCAGAAGACATGAACAGACACTTCTCCAATGAAGACATACAAATGGCTACCAGACACATGGAAAAATGTCCATCATCATTAGCCATCAGGGAGATTCAAATCAAAACCACATTGAGATACCACTTTATAGCAGTTAGAATGGCCAAAATTAACAGGACAGTAACCAAGTATTGAAGAGGATGTGGAAAAAGGGGAACCCTCTTACACTGTTGGTGGGAATGCAAGTTGGCGCAGCCACTTTGGATAACAGTGTGGAGATTCCTCAAAAAATTAAAAATAGAGCTACCCTATTACCCTGCAATTGCACTACTGGATATTTACACCAAAGACACCCATGTAGTGAAAAGAAGGGCTGTCTGTACCCCAATTCACATAGCCCCAATGGCCACAGTCACCAAACTGTGGAAAGAACCAAGATGCCCTTCAATGGATGAATGGATAAAGAAGATATAGTTCATATATATAATGGAATATTATGCCTCCATCAGAAATGATGAATTACCAAATTTATATCAACATGGACAGGACTGGAAGAGATTATGCTGAGTAAAATAAGTCGAGCAGTTAAAGAGTCAGTTATCATATGGTTTCACTTACTTGTGGAGCATAAGGAATAACATGGAGGACACTGGGAGATGGAAAGAAGAAGTGAGTTGGTGGAAATCAGAGGGGAGGACAAGCCATGAGAGACTGTGGACTCAGAGAAACAAACTAAGGGTTTTGGAGGGGAAGGGTTTGGGGAGTTGGGTGAGCCTGGTGGTGGGTATTATGGAGGGCATGTATTGCATGGAGCACTGGGTGTGGTGCATAAACAATGAATTTTGGAACAATGAAAAAAAAGTAATTTAATTTAATTTAAAAAAAGAGGACAGAATCAGATGTGTGAACAGAAATGTATTCTCAATGAATTCCTCATGGAAACATGCCTTTCATATCTTCAAAACACACTTTCACTTTATTTAGATTCCATTTGAAAGATCTAGCAGATTCAAAGTTCAGTCTACATTTTCTAGACGGGTTGTTTGTATAATTTTCTTTCAAATGAATTGGATCAAATTTCTTTCTGTGCCAGAGTCATATAGGAATAATTTATTCCCCAATACTTTCAAAATGCCTAACAAATCATTTATTTTTGCATCTTAGAATTGGCATTCCTAGCTTAGAGATAAGTATATTGAGTATAAAAAGAAAGAAAATCTAACTCACTGATCTTTAAACACTGTGTTTGGAAGGAACTCAATCTATGTACCACACATGAGGTTTTGTTCTTTCCAGTCTCTAATTTTCTTTAATAATAATTATATATTATATATATATGTATGTGTGTATATATATGTATGTGTATATATAGTGTATATACAGTGTATATATAGTGTATATATATGTGTATGTATAGTGTATATATGTGTGTATACACATACATATATATACACTATACATACACATATATGTATGTGTATGTATAGTGTATATATATACACTATACATATATATATATATATATTTACAAAAGTAGATAGAAATCATGCAATACACAGCCCCCCCATTATCAACATGCCTCACCAGATAGTACATTTATTACAATTGATGAACCTATATTGACACATTGTAATCATCCAAAAGTTCATAGTTTACAATGTGGTTCAGTCTCAACATGGCCAATCCTATATATTTTGGCAATGTGTAAGAACCTGTATCTATCATTACAGCATCATATAGAGTAGACTCATTACCCTAAGCGTCCTCTGTGCTTTGTCTATTCATTTCTATCTACCACACACCACCCACTCCTGGAAATCACTGCTTTTTTGTTTTGTTTTGTTGATTGGTTTGTTTGTTTTACTGTCTCCATAGATTTCCTTTTCCAGAATGTCATATAGCTGGAATCATATAGTATGCAGCCTTTCCAGATTGGCTTCTTTCACTTAACATTATGATGTAAGATTCCTCTGTATCTTGTCATGGCTCCATAGATTATTTATTTTAGAAGTAAGTACTATTGTACTATTGTACTTACCATTGTCTGGCTGTACCACAGTATCCTTTCACATACTGAAGGACTGATATCTTGGTTACTTTCAAGTTCTGGCAATTATGGATAAAGCTGCTGTAAACATCTTACAGGTTGTTGTGTAGACATACACTTTCAGCTCCTTTAAGTTATGTCACCAAGGTTAGATATGGGATAATGTAAAAGCCCACTAGAGCAATACGATGTTAGACGGTCTTAGAATACAGAATATTGCCAGATTATTGAGGCTAAGGCATGGCCAACAAGAGATTCAGCTGCAGGTGAATATTTACTTAGGGGATTTGAAGAAGAACACAGACTGAGAGGGCAAGTCACATTTCTGATCCTGATTAATGTTCTGTTGTCAAAGAATTGTGAAAGTAAGTACTTATGAGGCAATCCAGTAATTGGTGTTTCCAACCCATAGCCACTGTAAGCAAGTTATTTCCAATTCCATAGCTGAATACTTGCAGTGGAAACATTATCAGAGTGATAAAATGATAAGTGATAAAGTGAAATGATAAAGTGAAAAGTGATAAATATTATTTTATTTTATTTTTGCCTTTAAAATTTTTTTTACATGGTTTCCCATGAGGACTGCAAAGAACAGTATGGTCGTGTTTCCTTGGTGAGAAAGTGTGTAGCCTCCAGCACACGTGTCAGCTACTGGAACCTGATCCCAGCTCCAAAATGGACACCATCACATATCCTGTCACCTTTCTGCACACTTATGGGGACACAGTAATTCAGTTACAGCTGGGTGATGTTGCCAAGCCCGAGGATGATACTGGCACCATAAAACCAGCAGATACACTCAGCCAGCTTCTGGATATGAGCCTTGGGGTCCTCCCCATAGTTGAGGTTGTGGAGGTTCTCTGCATTGAGGAAGAAGGGTATTCTGAAGAGTTCCCCGAAGCTGCCCTGGCCTGGCCTGGCCTGGCAGGAAAGGCAGTGGAGTGTACACATGCAGGCCGCCGGCCCAGTATTCCTCTCCACCCAGATAGCTGCCTTTGCTCTGTGGTCCAACACTATGTGTCCTGAACAGAAGAACACTGGATGGTCCTCTGAGGTAAAACCTGACCATAATACTTGATGGTTTATCATCAGTGGGCACCAACATCCCACCCCAGAGAGACGCTGAGAAAACTGAACCAAATACAAGTTGTTGTTTCAACTGAAGGTCGAAATCTTCTTTTATGAAGCTCACATTCCGTCTGGTGTAGCCAGCCAGCTCCTGGTTAACTTTCAACAAGGCCCCTCTTCTGGGCAAGATGGAGTGTCACACCAAGGAGTAATTGCTGTATCACATAGAGTGTGTTTAGGTTTTAAGAAACTACCAAACAGGGGACAAAGGGAAATGAGGCCGGAGCTGCGGGCCCTTTTTCTGCCCGCGGTGTCTCAGATTCATTCTTAAGGAACTGAGAACTTAATCTTCCAAAATGTCAAAAAGACCATCTGATGCCCCACCTCCCACCCCAGCTCCTGAAACACAAATGCCCAGCACACCAGGGTTTGTGAGATACAATTCATACAGTCATCTCGCCTACAACAACTACAGGCCTGAGGGAACCCGGCACCAACAGCCGGGTCATGGCATCCTCTGGTATTACAATTCCAAAACCCCCAAAGCGACCAGATAAGCCACTGATGCCCTACATGAGGTACAGCAGAAAGGTCTGGGACCAAGTAAAAGCTTCCAACCCTGACCTAAAGTTGTGGGATATTGGCAAGATTATTGGTGGCATGTGGCGAGATCTCACTGATGAAGACAAACAAGAATATTTAAACGAATATGAAGCAGAAAAGATAGAGTACAATGAATCTATGAAGGCCTATCATAATTCCCCCACATACCTTGCTTACATAAATGCAAAAAGTCGTGCAGAAGCTGCTTTAGAGGAAGAAAGTCAACAGAGACAGTCTTGCATGGAGAAAGAAGAGCCGTACATGAGCATCCAGCCTGCTGAAGATCCAGACGATTATGATGATGGCTTTTCAATGAAGCATACAGCCACCGCCCGTTTTCAGAGAAACCACCGCCTCATCAGTGAAATCCTCAGTGAGAGTGTGATGCCAGATGTTCGGTCAGTTGTCACAACAGCTAGAGTGCAGGTCCTCAAACGACAGGTCCAGTCCTTAATGGTTCATCAGAGAAAACTAGAAGCTGAACTTCTTCAAATAGAGGAGTGACACCAGGAAAAGAAGAGGAAATTCCTGGAAAGCACAGATTCATTTAACAATGAACTTAAAAGGTTGTGTGGTTTAAAAGAATAAGTGGATACGGAAAAAATTGCTGCTGAAATTGCACAGGCAGAGGAGCAGGCTCGGAAAAGGCAGGAGGAAAGAGAGAAAGAGGCAGCAGAGCAAGCTGAACGCAGTCAGAGCAGCCTGGTTCCTGAGGAAGAGCAAGCTGCGAGTAAGACCGAAGAGAAGAAGGACAACGAGAGCATCCCAATGGAGACAGAGGAGACATACCTTGAAGAAGCGACAGAAAGCCAACAGAATGGTAAAGAAAGCACATCTACTCCTGAGGACAAGGAGAGCGGGAAGGAGGGGGTGGGACAGTATGGCTGAGGAAGGGACCAGTGATAGTAACACTGGCTGGGAGAGCAACAGTGCCACCATGGAGGAGCCACCAACAGACCCCGCCCCAGAAGATGAGAAGAAAGAATAAATGTTGCCTTGTTTTATGTGTTCTAAATACTTTTTTAAATGGAAAAAAAATTTTTTTTAGTTAAAAAGAAAAAGAAAAAGAAAAAGAAACTACCAGTCTTCTAGAGTAGCTATATCATTTTGCATTTCTGTCAGCAATGAAAGTGAGTCCCTCTTGCTTCACACACCCTCCAGCATTTATTGTTGCCAGTGTCTTGGATTTTGACCATTCTGATAGATATCTAATTTTATCTCATTATTGGTTTTAATTTACACTTCCCTAATGACATATGATGTTGAACACCATTTCATATGCTCATTTGCCATATGTATAGCTTGTTTGGTGAGGGGTCTGTTAAGAACTTTGGCTCAGTTTTTAATGAAGTTGTTTCTTTTGTTATTGTTGAGTTTTAAGGGTTCTTTGGATAACAGTCTTGTATCAGACATGTCTTTTGCAAATGTCCCCCAGTCTGTGACTTATACTTTCATTCTCTTGACATTATCTTTTGCAGAGCAGAAGTTTTTAATTTTAGTGAATTTATGGTCTGTGTCTAGAGTCATTTTTTTTTTGGTATGTAGATGTCCGCTTGTACATGTACATGTGCAGCGACGCACCATTTGTTGAAGAGGCCATTTTTGCTATGTTGTATTGCCTTTGCTCCTTGTCAAAGATCAGCTGATTATATTTATGTGGGTCTAATTCTGGGCTTTCTATTCTATTCCATTTATCTACTTGCTTTTTAATTTGTTTTTCTAAAAGCATACTGTCTTGATTACTATAGATTTGCAGTAACTCTTAAAGCTGGGTAATATCAGACCTCCAACTTTGTTCTTCTTCTTCAATATTGTGTTGGCTATTTTAGGTCATTGCCTCTCCATAAACTTTAGAATCAGCTTATCAATATCCACAAAATAAGTTGTTGGGATTTTTATTGCAATTACCTTGAATCTATAGATCAAGTTGGCAAATATTGATATCTAGAGAATATTAAGTCTTCCTGTCTATAAACATGGACTATCTCACCATTTGCTTAGTTCTTCTTTGATTTATCAGTTTTATAGTTTTTTTTCATACAGAGCTTGTACACATTTTAAGAATTATACATAATTATTTAGTTTTTAGAACCTAATGTAAATGGTATTGTGTTTTAAATTTCAAATTCCACTTGTTCTTTGCTCATGTATAAGGATGTATTTGTATCTTTGTATTTGTATAACCTTGTATCTTGCAATATTACTATAATCACTTGTTAGTTTCAGGAAGGTTTTTGTTTTGTTTTATTTATTTTTTTTCTTTCAGACTTTCTATATACATGATCATGTCATCTGTAAACTAGAATAGCTTTATTTCTTCATCCACGTTCTGTATTTTGTTTCCCCACCCCACCCCTTTGATGGGACAGGATGACTCAAGAAAGCTGAATTTGATATTTCCCTTTCTCCAGGTTAATTAGATTCTGATGATAACCCAGCAAGTTAGGTTTTGGTTAACTAGTTCTTCCCAAAGTCAAGCCTTGCTAAAAAGAGCAATCTGGAGTATTTCAAAATAATTACTTTTCCCCTCCCACTACTAGATGCACAAGGAAATATTTTTCTGATATTTACTGTGGGAACATTGGCTGTGCTCCTGGAGGTAAATCCCACAATATTGTGCTCTCCCTACCTCACATATGACTGAGACCTCCTGGATTCTTTAACTCTCAGACTTGTCTTCATCCAGTCTCTAGAAATTTGTCAAATACAGTTCAGGTTTTCCTACTCAGGCATTGGTTTCCACAGTGATTTCTGCTCCTGAGACTGTTCTGGTAAACTGTGACTCTGTATTTGTCTGTCTGTCCAATCTTGGGAGTAGTGGCCTAGCCCATGTCCTTGCCTCCCTATGGATCCAAGAATAGTTGCTGGTTGTTTGGTATGTTTAATTTTTTTACTTATTTTTAGAACAGAGTGGTAACTTCCAAGCTCCACAGGAAACCAAAAACTGAAGTTTCATTAGAGATATTTACATTAATTCCTGCATGTAGTTTATTTCTTGGACTACAGTTAGATGATGTTCCCCTTTCCTAGAATTTCTAGACATATGTTTTGTGTAGCACTGGTACTTATATGACAGGATTGTAATAATAAGTTTAGTTAACAAAATATTATACAGGAATATTCATTCATTCATTCATTTATTCATTCATCAAATAAGGCTTCTAAGTGCCAGGCACCATTCTAGATTCTGAAATAATAGTGAGCAAGGCAAACAAAACTGTTTGTTTCCTAGAGTTGACGTTCTAGTTGTCAACACAGACAATGACCACAATAAATAAGAAAACATTTAGTATATTAATTAATGGTACATGCTATGAAGGAAAATGGAACATAGGGAGAAAGGAGTATTGGAGGTGGATTGCTTCTATTTTACACTGGGCAGAAGACTGAGAAGGTGACATTGAAGTGAAGACCTATAGAAACTGTGACATTTGGGATGTCCAGTACAAAGGCACTGAGACAAGAACATGACTGGTGTGTTGATAAGGTGACTGTTGTGTCTAGAACAACATGTGTATAGGGTGTGTATAGGGTGGTTAGTGAAAGGTGAAGTCAGAAAAAGGACCCAAAGGCCACATGATGGGAGGCATTGGGGATGGTTGTAAGGTTTTGGCTATTTAATCTGCATAAAATGAGGTAAATGCATACCTGCATATCTGCATAAAATGGGAGAATTCTGTACAGAGAAATGTCATTATGTAACACTTTTAATTTATTAAATATTTCAAAAATTTTTAAAACTTTTACCTTGGGTTAGTTTTAGATTTCGAAGAATTAGCAAGAAAGTATAGAGAGTTCCCATAAGCTTTTCATCCAACTTCCCCTAATGTTAACATATTACTTAAGCATGGTGCATTTTTTAAAACTAAATTAGTATTGATACCATATGATCAACTAAACTATAGTTTTTATCCAAATCTCACCAGTTATTCCAATAATGTTTCTTTTCCATTTTGGCATCCATCTGGAAATACTGCACTTAGTGATCCATGTTTTTAATGGGATCCCTCAAGCTGCTCTGTTGAGAATGGAGTAAATGTCAGAGGTATAAAAGGTAGAGAGGAGTCATGGATGGCCCCATGGGTTTTTGTCTGAGCACCTAGGAGAAAGGAGTTGCCAGTTTCTGAGATGAGGAAGAATCTGAGAAGAGGAGGTTTACAAAGACTAGCAAGCATTCATTTTGGGATAGGTTAGGGATGAGCTGCCTGCTAACATTTGGTCTAGTGTAGGTTTTTTATAGATATAGAACCCCGGGTGAATACAGCCTTTAAATAGCCATTCAGTTTAAATCACGTCTTTTCCTTGGATTTGCAAATAGTATTATTTAAGATGACTTTATTAGCAAGTGACAAGGTAACATTTCCCAAACTGGCTTAGACATAAGAAATGCTGTCCCCTCCCATAGCTGAAACTACAGGACCAAACATTTTCCTCAAGCACAGGGTCTTTTTTTTTTTTTTTTTTTTTTTTTTTTTTTATGTGCTCTGCTATCCTCAGTGTCTGCTGCAAGACCAAGCAAAGCTGGTCATTTTGTTTGGAGTGGCAGAATAGCTACTGGCGGCAGTTTGGGCTTCACCCTTTTCCTTCGTTTTGGAGTAAGGATAGGGAGAGAGTGATCAGTCCCCAGATCTTTGTGGTAAGGCCAACTTAAGTTTGGTGCCCATGGGACAGAGAAGTGCCCTGTGCTTATTGGCTTGCATCAGGGTTTCTCACCTAGAGTGATTCTGCCCCTCTTTCCCCCGGGCACATATGGCAATGTCTGGAGGCATTTTGAGTTGTTATAACTGGTGGGGGTGGTGCTACTGACAACTAGCATATAGAGGCTGAGGATGAGGTTAACCATCCTGCAGTGCCCTGGACAGCACCCCATTACAAAGCATCACCCTGCCCAAACTTCAGTAGTGTAAAAGGTAGGAAAATAAGAATTGAACTGAGTTGAAGTCACCTCCTATTGAACCTCTTGGAGAAAATGTAGATACCTGAACAAACCATAGATTTTTTTTTTTTCTAGGAAGAACAGGGAGGCAAACCTTGAGGTGTACCCCACTTTTCTCTTCAGGCTTTTCTGCTGCTACTAAACATGTTGAAATCAGTTCTCTGCAGACTCACTGGGATGATCTTTGCTGGTCTTCCTCCTTTTTCCTACCCTGTGAATGACCTCTGTACATGTCCCACTTCCTTTTATAAGACAGAAGGAAGACAGAGAGAAATTTGCATATCTTTTCTTTGAAGCTTCATGGTTTTTTAAAAACTTCTCTAGAAAATGCTAGAGAAAGAGTGTAACTTTTAACATTCAGAATATTTATGGAAGTCCCAACATTTTCTTTCCTACTTACCAATCCAGTGGACCTAATAATAATTCTTGAGGATTACTTGTTTTAATGTAATTTTAATTTAATTTAATTTTTTCAGCATTCATGCTTTGTCTCTCCTCCAGTTTACCCCAATTCACTTTTCCTTTCCTTCTCTTAATGTCCTCCATATTATTCCTTATGCTCCACAAGTAAGCAAAACCATATGACAATTGACTTTCTCTGCTTGACTTGTTTCACTCAACATAATCTCCTCTAGTCCCATCCATGTTGTTACAAAAGTTGGATATTCATTCTTTCTGATGACTGTGTAATATTCCATGGTATACATGAACGATATCTTCTTTATCCATTAATCTGCTGAAAGGCATTTTGGCTCTTTCCACAGTTTGGTGATTATGGCCATTGTTGCTTCTTTTCACTACATGGGTACCTTTGGGGTAAATAGCCAGTAGTGCAATGGCAGGGTCATAAGGTAGCTCTGTTTTTAATTTTTTGAGGAATCTCCACACTGTTTTCCAAAGTGGCTGCACCAACTTGCATTCCCACCAACAGTTAGGAGGATTCTCCTTTCTTCACATCCTCTCCAACACTTGTTGTTTCCTGTCCTGTTAATTTTGGCCATTCTAACTGGTATAAGGTGTTATCTTAATGTGCTTTTGATTTGAATTTCCCTGATAGCTAATGGTGATGATGATTGTGATGATAACAGACACATTTTTTCCATGTGTTTGTTAGCCATTTGTATGTCTTCTTTGTATGTCTTCTTTGGAGAAGTATCTGTTCATGTCTTCTGCCCATTTTTTGACATGATTATCTGTTTTTTGGGTGTTGAGTTTGAGAGGTTCTTTATATATCTTGGATATCAGCCCTTTATCATCTAAAACATATAGATAGCAAAACTTTTTTTTTTTTTTTTTTTTTTTTTTTTTTTTTTTTTTTACATTTCACCTGGAGTATTTCTTTTTTAGAGTGATACTGTAATCCAAAGTATAATATACTGATCCACATATAGGAGAGATCTCTGAGTGACTATTGCCAACTCTGATGGAAACACATATCTGGCCCCAACAGCTACTTTTGGCTCATCACACTCTTCTGCCAATATTAATACATATTTAAGGCCATTTACACTTGTTTGCTTTATTTGTTTTTATTTTTACTTTCTCTTTCTTAACTTTATTTTCTGTTTTACTAGGCATAGTAGTCCTAACAATCAAAAATGGAAGAAAACTATTTAATATAGATTTTGCTCTCATCCCTTCTGAAGAAATTTAGACCTCTATGCAATTACTTCATGTTCAGCTGAAGTAATTTTCTATCCATGTTATCTTCTTGTTAAACTTAAAAGAGAAATCCAGTACTCCATACCCTTCTGGGATCTAGACACTCCATTTCTGTCCATGTCCAAAAATATTGGCTAATTCCTCTCCAAGATAAAAAACAAAAACAAAAACAAAAAAAATAAAGAAAGTAAACAAACAACAAAGTGATGGACACAGCTCTATTTTGGAGAATATAGGTTTATATAAATGACACAAGGAAAAATAATTCAACTTGGAACATTTAATTTTTTGTCAAGATTTTATAGTCCTTTCCCCTTTCATGTCTTAAGAATTCTTCCTACACTGTTCATTATCATACATTCATATTAATCTTTCTCCTAGAAATAAGGTTATTTATTCATTTCAGTCAAAACTCCTAGATCAGCTTTGTAAATGCAGATACAGTCCAAACTATAATAGATTAAAGAAGAGAATCAGAGTACAAAGGTAAATATCTCAAAGACAGAAAAGAATAATGTGGAAGGACACAGCGGGCAAGAAGAAAAGACTTTTAGAAATTTTATGCAGAGCTCTGTGTTTTATTAGTAGATGCTGAATTTCTAAGACATGGAGAACTATTTTTCAAAAATTTATGGATCTCTCTCTCTCTCTCCCTGTCTATGTTTTTCTCCCTCTTTTTTTTTTATTCTTTGTTTTAACAACAAATTATTTCAAAGGACTTGAAATGACATTTGCTTAGAATACTTTTATTTATTAGCTTAGATTTGAAAAAAAAAATGTGCTAACTAAACCAAAATTGGACAGCATCTTGCAACAGGTGGCAGAGACCATAAAAAGAGGGAATGTGTAAAGCAATTTGATAGTGAGCAGCAATGTGGTGCTCCTTAGGGAAAGAAACAAGGAGAGATTGTTTAAAATCCCAAGAAAGAAAATATACATGCACATCCTAGGGTAATCAGTACAGTATCTTCATGAGCTTTTTAATACAGAAACACTCACTTTTTACTGGATTTCATTTCCAACATTTTATTTTTTGTTCAAATTGAAAAAGCCCTAATGTGTTTAAATGTAGAGAAATGGAGCAGAGTTGTAGCTCTCTGGATCTGGAGACACTGAAATCTCTTTTTTTCTTTGCTTTCACTGTTAAGAACACTGACACATTAATAAGACTTAGAAGTCAAAATTTTATTCTTTGCAGATGATATGATACTTTATGTGGAGGACCCAAAAGACTCCACTCCAAAGTTGCTAGAACTCATACAGGAGTTCAGCAAAGTGTCAGGGTATAAAATCAATGCACAGAAATTGGTTACATTTCTATACATAAACATCAAGACAGAAGAAAGAGAAATTAAGGAGTTGATCCCAATTACAACTGCATCCAAACACATGAGATGCCTAGAAATAAATCTAGCCAAAGAGGCAAAGGATCTGTACTCAGAAAACTATAAAGTACTCATGAAAGAAACTGAGGAAAACACAATGGAATGGAAAAACATTCCATGCTCATGGATTGGAAGAACAAATATTGTGAAAATGTCTATGCTACCTAAAGCAATCTATGTTTAATGCAATACATATCAAAATACCATCAACTATTTTTCAAGGAAATGGGACAAATAATCCCAAAATTTATATGGGACCAGAAAGACCCTGGATAGCCAGAGGAATGTTGAAAAGAAAACCAAAGTTGGTAGCATCACAATTCCAGATTTCATGCTGTACTACAAAGTTGTAATCATCAAGACAGTATGGTACTGGCAAAAAACCAGACACATAGATCAATGGACCAGAATAGAGAGCCCAGAATACCTAGTTAGAGACCTAACTCTATGGTCAACTAATTTTTGACAAAGCAGGAAAGAATGTCCAATGGAACAAAAAACAGTCTCTTCAACAAGTGTTGGGAAAAAAGGACAACCACATGCAGAGGAATGAAACTGGACCATTTCCTTATACCACACACAAAAATAGACTCAAAGAGGATGGAATACCTCAACGTGAGACAGAAATCCATCGAAATCCTTGAGAACAACACAGGCAGCAACCTCTTTGACTTCGGCCTCAGCAACTTCTTCCTAGAAACATCACCAAAGTCAAGGGAAGCAAGGGCAAAAATGAGCTATTGGGACTCCATCAAGATCAAAAGCTTTTGCACAGCAAAGGAAACAGTCAACAAAACCAAAAGACAACCCACAGAATGGGAGAAGATATTTGCAAATGATATATCAGATAAAGAACTAGTACTTAAAATCTATAAAGAACTTATCAAACTCAATACCCAAAGAACAAAGAATCCAATCAAGAAATGGGCAGAGACATGAACAGACATTTCTGCAAAGACATCCAAATTGCCAACATACACATGAGAAAGTGATCAACATCACTCAGCATCAGGGAAATACAAATCAAAACCACAATGAGATACCACTTCACACTAGTTAGAATGGGTAAAATTAACATGTCAGGAAATGACAAATGTTGACGAGAATGGAGAGAAAGGGGAACCCTCCCACACTGTTGATAGGAATGGAAGCTGTTGCAGACACTCTGGAAAACAGTATGGAGATTCCTCAAAAAGTTTAAAATAGAGCTCCCCTATGACCCAGCAATTGCACTACTAGGTATTTACCCTAAAGATACAAATGTAGGGGGTGTCCAGGTAGCTCAATGGGTTAAAGCCTCTGCCTTTTGCTCAGGTCATGATCCCAGGATCCTGGGATCAGGCCCCACATCAGGCTTTCTGCTCAACAGGGAGCCTGCTTCCCTCTCTCTCTCTGCCTACTTGTGATCTCTGCCAAATAAATAAATAAAATCTTAAAAAAAAAAAAAGATACAAATGTAGTGTTTTGAAGGGGCACATGCACCTGAAAGTGTATAGCAGCAATATCCACAATAATCAAACTATGGAAAGAGCCCCTAAATGTCCATCAATAGATAAATGGATAAGGAAGATGTGGTGTATATATACAATGGAATACTATTCAGACATTAAAAAACATGAAATCTTGCCATTTGCAACAATGTGGATGGAATTAGAGGGTACTATTCTAAGCAAAATAAGTCAACCAGAGAAAGACAACTATCATATGATCTCTCTGATATGAGGAATTTGAGAGGCAGGTTGGGGGTCATTGGGGGAAGGGAGGGAAAGAAAGAAATAAGATGGGACCAGAGAGGGAGAAAAACCATGAGACTTAATCTCAGGAAACAAGCTGAGAATTGATGGAGGAGAGAGGGGTAGGAGGGATGGGGTGGCTGGGTTATGGACATTGGGGATGGTATGTGCAATGGCAGGTTCTGTAAAATGTGTAAGCCTGATGACTCACAGACCTATACCCCTGATACAAATAATACATTATATGTTAATAAAAAAATTCACAAACCAATTTAATAAAAAAGATTTAGTAGGTTCCCATGAGCTTGATGGGGCATAAGATCCATGAAGAAGGAATCCTTGACATTCAGACTATTAGATCCACATGATTACTGGATCATGGCTTTAACTGATTCTTTTATTTAAAAACTGTAATTATAAGGGCATCTGGGTGGTTTTTTTGGTTAAATGTCTGCCTTCGGCTCAGGTGATGATCACAGGGTCCTGGGATTGAGCCCCACATTGGGCTCTTCATTCTGTGGAGAGTCTGCTTCTCCCTCTCACTCTTTGTTCTTTCTCTCTTTCTCAAATAGATAAATAACCTACATTTAAAAAAAAAGAACTATAATTACAATTTAAAACACAATAACACTGGAATATTTTTTCTAAGATATTTAAATAAATGTATGCTAAATTAATTGCATAAAAGTTTAACATTCTGAGTGTGGACTTTTATGTAAAATTCCAGTACTAGAAATTTTGGGGTAATGGTAGATAGTATATATAAATTTCTCCCATTGTAGGAAGTTGGGTTCCAACCAAAGAAGAAAAGCATAAATAAAGGTGGTGATCAAACAGAAGGAGGACAAGAGAGTACTGAATGTGGTTGACAAGAAATGTAGGCAGGCTCAGGATTAAAGATAATACCACAAGTAAAGTCCTTTTTTCCCAGTTCAATCATCTCAAAGATTATCCTGTACCTGGAGACAGGGTGTTGTGAGTAAAGTCTACTTTTAAATTTAGCTCCTGACTTAGGGGTGGTATGATTCCAGTTCTGAACATAGTAGTTGGGGTTACTTCTAATTCCCTTCTTATTATCCATTTCAGGCCAGGAAAATAAAACAATTGAATTTGCTGTAAATGAACAGTTTGCCATTGAATTGAATAAGAAATCTGTTTAAATATTGTCATTTTCATTAATAATAAAGATACCAAGTTATAATAAATATCTTTCCATTGCATACATCAGTGGGAAATGTATTAATAGAGATTGGTATGAAAAATAAATTGAGGAGGAAAGACTGAGCAGAAAATTTAACAATCAGGCTCAAACTAACAAAATATTTCCACTAGATTATTACACACTTCTGTGAAAATATTGTGGGCTTTTGCATTTTTATTGATAAAAATGCAGAATGAGATGCTTTCAGTTTTTTTTTTTTTTTGTAAGCCAATTACATCATAAAGTTTTGGGGAGTTCTGAAATTATACTTGTGAACTACGACTAAAAATAAGAAAAGGAAAATTGTAGTTGAAAAGAAACACCCTCATTTACCTGGTGATTTTTTTGTTGTTGTTTGCCTTGAAATATTTGCTTAATATTATATATAAAATGTCAGAAAATATCTATGTCCAATTTTATTTAGATATATTCACATATTCTTTTGTAATTTTCATGATAGCCTGTTTATATTTTTTTAAAAAATGTTAAAAAAGCAAGGATATGAATCATGAGTTATCTATCTCCATGTCATCTATTCTCCAACCTACTTTTATTAACTATAAGATTAAGGGTGTGAAGAAGCCAAACACTAGGCAGAGTTTTTTATTTTTTATTTTTTTTAGTTTAATTTAATTTTTTCAGTGTTCCAAGATTCATTGTTTATGCACCACACCCAGTGCTCCATGCAATATGTGCCCTCCTTAATACCCACCACCAGGCTCACCTATTCCCCCACTCTCCTCCCCTCCAAAACCCTCAGTTTGTTTCTCAGGCAGAGTTTTAAATAAGTGAGTCAAAAATCCCAAAGGGATCTTCTACTTGAGGTTCTTTTTTTCTTGACTAAGGACATTGCTACCTCTCTCCTAACCAGTGTCTTCACCTGGTCTTTTGAACTCATGTTGTCCACATTAGGACTTTTGAAAAAGTTCCAAAAGCCTGAGAACTCTTGATCCTGGGTGTTTCTCTAAAAAGCAATACAGTACCCCTCTTCTATAAAGACCCTTAATAACCTGGGAAAGAACTTAAGTATTAAGACCTCTCTACCTCTTGACCAGGCTAGACACTGCTTGGGAGCCTTAGCCAATTCTGATCCAAAAAAAGACAGGTATTTGAGGTTTGTCCCTGTCAGGGAGGCATTTAATCACTATTATCCAGGATCATCCACCCAAAGGCAACTACTTCTTTTAGGACACTCCACATTTCCCCACCCTTGACTCCTCCCACTCTGCAAAAAACCCTTAACAAGATTTTTCACATGTCATCTATAAATCCCATTTCATTACTTGTAGTAATTAATCTGTTTTTATTTTAATTGAAACTTTTAGAGATAATAATTTGTGGATTCAAATCCACTTGTGAGAAATAGTACAGAGATCCTTTACACACTTTACTCATTTTCCCCCATGTTAACATTTCAGAGAAGTCTAGTATTTTATTACTTGATTCATTCATTCATTCATTCATTCATTATTGGACACTTTATTACTCGTTTCCCCTAAAAATTAACATTTCAAAAAGGTATGGTGTTTTATCACTCTGCTTATTTATTATGTGTGCATTATGCAAACTTGTCATGTGTGTGGTTTCTTTTATCTACCATTGCAGTCAAACTGGAGAGTTCTAACGTGTCCCTTTCTACTGCTCTTGTTCAACCTGGGAGAAAACCTATCTTCCTCCTGCAGGCCTTCCCTAGATCTTCTGGACTAGTTATGTGCCCTCCATTTCTAAAATTTTTAAATGTTATAAAAGTAGAATATATTAGTGGCTTGTTTAACCATTCACTTCCTGCTGGGCAGCTGGACTATTTTCAGGTTTTGACCATAGAAAATAAAGCTGCTAAGAACATTTATGAACAAGTTTTGCATAAACATGAGTTTTATGAGTTTTATATTGGGATAAATGCCCAAGAGCATAGTTGCTCTGAATGCTTGGTTTTATAAGAAAGTGTCAAACTTTTCCATAGTGGCTCTACTATTTCACATTCCACTATCTGTAAGTGATCCCATTTCTTTGCATCTTCATCAGGACTTGGTGCTGTCACTTTTTTTTTTTTTTTAATTTTAGCCATTCTGATAGGCGATACCTCATTATGGTTTCAATTTGCATTTCCTTGAGGACTAATAATGTGATTAGCTACTATATATCTCCTTCAGTAAAATGTCTGTTCAGATCTTTTATCCATTGTTTAATTGGATTGTTTGTATTTACCATTGACTTTTGAGAGTTCTTTATACATTCTAGATGCCAGTCTTTTTCTTTTCTCCTAATCTTTAGCTTATCATTTTATTCTCTTTACAGGGGGGTTCCATAAAACAAAAGCTTTTAAATTGGATGTAGTCCAATTTATATATATTTTCTTTTATGGATCATGCTTGTGTCAACCTAACCCCTTTGGACTAGCCTAGATCAAAGCTTTTTTCCCCCTTTTTCCTAAAATATTTGTGCTTTTACACTTAACATTTACCCCCACTATCTCTTTTGAGCTAATTTTTGTGTAAGGCATGAGCTTTAGATCAAGGCTCACATTTTTTGAACATGGATGTTTATTTGTTCCAGCCCCATTTGTTGAAAAAAACTGTCTGCCATTTAATTGCTTTCATACTTTTGTCAAAAATAAATTCAGCATACTTGTATGGGTCTACTTTTTGATTTTCCATTCAGTTCCATTGGTCTGTGTCTCTACCCTTTGATAATATCACAGTGTCCTGATTACTGTTACTATATAATAAGCTTCCTATCATTTTATTCTTCAGTCAAGATTATTTTACCTATTCTGTAGCCTTTGCCCTCTACATACATTTGAGAATAGGCTTGTCTAAATCTACAAAAATCCTTTCTGGTATTTTGACAGAAATTACATAGAATTTTATTAGACAGATTCATAGATGATAGATGTGTATAAATACACTTGTGTATTTATATCTATGTAATATTTATATGATATATTAAGATATAAATAATAAAATATATAAAGAGTATTATATATATTCATTCATATATATGTATATTCATATATATGTGCATTTATATGTATATGTATATGTGTATATAAATGTATATGTATATGTATATAAAACTTTGGGGATAATTGGTATCTTTACTACACTGAGTCTTTCAATCCAGTAACCTCCTTATGTTTTTGAATGGAAAAGAGTTTTTTCTAACTAATATATAAATGGAACTTGTGTTTTTAACCACTCTGATAATAACTGCCTTTTAATTGATGCATTAGATTATTTACATTTAAGGTATTTATTGATATGGTAGCATATAAATTTGTCACAATTTTTTGTTTTCTCATTGTTTCCATTTGGTCATCTTTGTCTGTTTACTTTTTCTCACTTTCTTATGGATTACCTAGTTTTTTATTTTTGAGGGGATTCCATATTGATTTGTTTATTGTGTTTTGGATTGTATCTCTTTGTATAGCTTTAATCTTCATTGGTCTGTTTATTACTATACACAAATGTGAATTATAACAATTTACTGGTATTAACATTTAACATTATACTACTTCAAATGTGGCAAAAAATGATTTATAAAGCTCATAAGTAAAAGGATAGTTTATTATATGTACCTGTAATTTTTCATTTTTTATTGTGCTTTCTTTCTCTCTGGTATTCCAAGATTTGTCTATTGTCATTTCCTTTATGTTTGAAGAAATTCTTTTAGTAATTTTTTAAGGGTAAGTCTAGTAGCAACAAATTCTTTTTTCTTTACCTGAGAAAGTTTTTATTTCCTGTTCATGCCTGAAGAATAGTTTTTATCATATAGAGAATAAGCATTTGACAGTTTTATTCTCTGAGCACTTTAAAAATATTTTACCACTCCCTTCTGACCTCAATAGTTTCAAAAAAATGAGAAATTCACTTTCTTTCTGATTGGTGTTCCTCTATAGGAAATATGTCATTTTATTCTAGTTTATTTGTTTTTAGCTTTTAAAAGGTAATTATGATATTTTTTGGTGTGTATTTGGTGGGGGGGAGATTAAACTGTTCAGAAATTATTCAGGTTCTTGAATATGTAGGCTTGTGTCTTTCATTAATTTGAGACATTTCCAACTATTTTTTTAGACCTTTTTTATTCGGTTTGTTTGTTTAGATTGGGTGTGTTCTATTTCCTCAATTTCACTGATTACATATTCCGTCATTTTACTTTAATACTGAGCCATTTAGCACATTTTAAATTTATTTTATTTTATTTTATTTTTCACTTTATAATTTCCACTTAATTATTTTTATAGCTTCTATTTCCTTATTGGATTTTTCTACATTTTCATTTGTTTTAAGAGGACAAATGGATGATTATTTAAGTGTTTTTATGATTGTTGCTTTAAAATTCTTATAAGTTAATTTCAGCATTATATTACTAGCACTGTTAATTTTAGCTTATTGTCTTACTTTCATTCAAACTGTGATTTCTCCAGTTATTAGTATTACAGATAAATTTCAGTTATGTCCTGGACATTTTGTCTATCATTTCAGTAGTTAGTGAACCCTATGTAGATCTCATATGTTAGAAGACAATCACCCTTCTTAGATTTAGCATGTGAGTCTTATAATATTTTTGTAGACCGTGGTTCTAGTGGTAGTTCAATTTTCAGAACCTTTGCAGTGTTGTTTTGATCTGCTTGGTTTTTCTGGTTCTCTAGGGCTTCCACTGGTCCCCACCTGTGTGCCCTGAGGAATGGAGGGAGCTTCTCTAGGTCAGCTGATAAGTGTCTCTCAGTGGGAAAGTAGTGTGGTGGGATCCCTGCACTTGTGTCCCATGTCATGTCCAGGCATACTGAGAGCCCTAGACCATTTTGTGACAGTGTTTCCAACCAGTCCTCCCTGTGACAGGTCCCTTCTCTGGTTCTACTCCTGCCTAGATGTGTTAGCAGGAAAGGTGTCACCCTAGGCCCAGCAAGCAAAAGAGTCCTCTGCCCACTTATTTCTGATAAGACTCCAATGGAAACAACCTGGTGGCTCACCTGCAGGTTGTTGAAGGGATCTTGTTCTATCTGGAAGGTGAGCCCATCTGGATGAAGGTCATGAAGTGCCATGTCTGGTGTCCTTCCACTACCAGATAGGGACTGAGGCTAGGCACTATGCTACCTCTCCAGCCTTGGGTCCCAGGCCCACCCACCTTGATCTTAACTCCTTCCAGAGTCCTCCTAGTGCTGCCTCATATACCATGGTGTTCAGTGTATATAAATGCACTTAGTGGGAAAAGGGGTACAGGGAGAATAGGCGTACCTACTTATTGGGACTGGAAGTCCACAGGGCTGCTTTAATCCCTCAATGTTTATATGCAGAAAATAACCTTGTAAAAAGTTTACATCTTTTGTTAGGTATCCAATTTGTCTCTTCTTTTTCACCTGGAGTCCACTGCCTAGTTGAAAACCTGTCAACTCCTCCTGGGATATAATAATAGCTACAAAACTGAGCTCCCTCACCTCAGATTCCGGCTCCTTGGTCTGACCTCCTTACTGATCATCACAGATTAGGACCTTGTTACACTTTCTCCTAAAACCATCACAGGCCCCCAGGCTTACTATCTTGCCTTTCTTCTCTTCCTCACTCATACACCTAGCTGCCAGAAGTGTCCACATGACACTTTCTTTCACTCTGTTGCCTTACTTATTCTCTCCTCCCTTACCTAATTCATTCATTCTCTACCTTTTTTTACCTCTGGCTAACTAACTCCCCTTAAAAACTAAGTTAACATGTGACCTCTCCAGAAAACCTTCCCTAATCCTTCCAGGTTGGTGGTTCCATTTTTCCCAAAGAAAAGAGCTTTCCTGATACAGTACCCATTTTGTTTGTTTGTTTGTTTGTTTGTTTGTTTCTGAGCTCTGTTTTTGTGCCTGCACAGGGCTGGTGCCATAGTAGTGACCCCCATCATTGTAATTGTTACACTATCTTATAATTGTGTTTGCTTGTTTATTTTCTTAATTAGATTGCAAGCTTTCTGAAAGTTGAAATTATTGTGTATTCTTCCATCCCCAGAACACTTTAAGTTTAGAAATTGAACCTTTGTTGAATCGCTAACTGGATTAAAATAATCTCTCATTCATTTTACCCTTTCTTTTCTACTTTCTAATGTCTTTTTCTTGTTTTTCTCATTTTTCTTTTTGAATTAGAAAGTAATCACTTTTATAACCTTGTTATTGATAAGGAATTCAGGACAAGAGTGAAATATAAAGTATTTTGTAAACCATTTTTCCTATAGAAACTTATTTCAGGGACTATATTCCCTAAACATCGACTTCCATGGTCACATAATGAGCAGTGTTTACACAGTTCAAACAGGAAAGTTGGATTCCACAAAAGTTTCTCAATCAGAGTTGGCCATTGGGCATGACTTAAGTTCATTTACCCAGCAATAACTCCTGAGCACCCTCACACAGTGGAGTTCAGAAAGAAAGAGACATTTCTTTATCTAATGACATTTTTAATGACTAAGTTGACTTTAAGCAAGTTTTACAGTCTTTTTCTTTAAATACACCTAAAGTCAGGTTAATTTATTACCATTTCACAAAAATCATGTCCAGTGGTCTAATAGGCTAGTTCTTACTAAAAGCAGAGCAAAGAAAAATGATAAAAGAAAGTAAGTTCCTCTTACTGAGTAATAAGTTTAAATGATGAACTTGAGTTGTCTTTCTTTTTCCTCAGGTGAGTCAGGGAGTTATGATTTGGATTTTCTCTGTAATATCACTTAAATATTCCCTTTATCTATGAAAATATTCTTGAAACCCACTACAGAAAGTCATTTAGGACATGTATATAGGCTTTGTGTTGATATAATCATGAACTTTGGATTGAATATTGATTTTAAAAAATTGAAACAAAATCCATCTCTTTTAGAAGTTCATTATTGTGAGCTTTTATGACCCTCTATGTTGGTGCTGACACCCTGACATTTTGCCACATGTAAGAGTTGCAATATGATCAGGCTGAGGAGTCTACAGCCACCCATAGTTCAAAGGACTTGGGCTCAGGACCGTTGCAGACTGGGACACAGACCTGATGTGACTGAGTGTGACTTTGGGCCATTGGTGACCTCCCCAGCTAGGTCCTCTTATCTGCAAGTTGAGGGTAAGAAAACTTGACTCTTAGGCATGCCCAGCACATGAATAGGGGAGCTAATACCAAGTTTCTGTCACAGATTTGGGTTCAGAACCTGTTGGTGCTTCTCCTGCCTGTATTTTGCCCCAGGATTTGAATACTCCATGGAGCCATCTCTTAGAATGAAGCACTAGTCTCTCCAGCATGTCATTGTCAGCTTCCTGGGGTTAGTCAAAATGGAACTCTTCCCTTACAAACTTTCCAGCTATGAGGGCAAATTGGTGTTACCGTAGATATAAGGATGGATGGAGCAGACCCTATAACATCCTGTGAGCATCCCACACAAGGGTATTTTTTTGTTGCTGTTGTTTGTTTTTTTGTTTGTTTGTTTTGTTTTTTTATATAAATTTTTATTTTTTTATAAACATATATTTTTATCCCCAGGGTTACAGGTCTGTGAATCACCAGGTTTACACACTTCACAGCACTCACCAAAGCACATACCCTCCCCAATGTCCATAATCCCACCCCCTTCTCCGAAACCCCCTCCCCCCAGCAACCCTCAGTTTGTTTTGTGAGATTAAGAGTCACTTATGGTTTGTCTCCCTCCCAATCCCATCTTGTTTCATTTATTCTTCTCGTACCCACTTAAGCACCCATGTTGCATCACCACTTCCTCATATCAGGGAGATCATATGATAGTTGTATTTCTCTGCTTGACTTATTTCGCTAAGCATGATACGCTCTAGTTCCATCCATGTTGTCACAAATGGCAAGATTTCATTTCTTTTGATGGCTGCATAGTATTCCATTGTGTATATATACCACTTCTTCTTGATCCATTCATCTGTTGATGGACATCTAGGTTCTTTCCATAGTTTGGCTATTGTGGACATTGCTGCTATAAACATTCGGGTGCATGTGCCCCTTTGGATCACTACGTTTGTATCTTTAGGGTAAATACCCAATAGTGCAATTGCTGGGTCATAGGGCAGTTCTATTTTCAACATTTTGAGGAACCTCCATGCTGTTTTCCAGAGTGGCTGCACCAGCTTGCATTCCCACCAACAGTGTAGGAGGGTTCCCCTTTCTCCACATCCTCGCCACCATCTGTCATTTCCTAACTTGTTTATTTTAGCCATTCTGACTGGTGTGAGGTGGTATCTCATTGTGGTTTTGATTTGTATTTCCCTGATGCTGAGTGATATGGAGCACTTTTTCATGTGTCTGTTGGCCATCTGGATGTCTTCTATGCAGAAATGTCTGTTCATGTCCTCTGCCCATTTCTTGATTGGATTATTTGTTCTTTGGGTGTTGAGTTTGCTAAGTTCTTTATAGATTCTGGACACTAGTCCTTTATCTGATATGTCGTTTGCAAATATCTTCTCCCATTGTGTCAGTTGTCTTTTGATTTTGTTAACTGCTTCCTTTGCTGTGCAAAAGCTTTTGATCTTGATGAAATCCCAATAGTTCATTTTTGCCCTTGCTTCCCTTGCCTTTTGCGTTGTTCCTAGGAAGATGTTGCTGTGGCTGAGGTCAAAGAAGTTGCTGCCTGTGGTCTCCTCAAGGATTTCGATGGATTCCTTTTGCACATTGAGGTCCTTCATCCATTTTGAGTCTATTTTTGTGTGTGGTGTAAGGAAATGGTCCAATTTCATTTTTCTGCATGTGGTTGTACAATTTTCCCATCACCATTTATTGAAGAGGCTGTCTTTTTTCCATTGGACATTCTTTCCTGCTTTGTCGAAGATTAGTTGACCGTAGAGTTGAGGGTCTATTTCTGGGCTCTCTATTCTGTTCCATTGATCTATGGGTCTGTTTTTGTGCCAGTACCATGCTGTCTTGATGATGACAGCTTTGTAATAGAGCTTGAAGTCCGGAATTGTGATGCCACCAACGTTGGCTTTCTTTTTCAATAACCCTTTGGCTATTCGAGGTCTTTTCGGGTTCCATATAAATTTTAGAATTATTTGTTCCATTTCTTTGAAAAAGATGGATGGTACTTTGATAGGAATTGCATTAAATGTGTAGATTGCTTTAGGTAGCATAGACATTTTCACAATATTTATTCTTCCAATCCAGGAGCATGGAACATTTTTCCATTTCTTTGTGTCTTCCTTAATTTCTTTTATGAGTACTTTATAGTTTTCTGAGTATAGATTCTGTGTCTCTTTGGTTAGGTTTCTTCCTAGGTATCTTATGGTTTTGGGTGCATTTGTAAATGGGATTGACTCCTTAATTTCCGTTTCTTCTGTCTTGCTGTTGGTGTAGAGAAATGCAACTGATTTCTGTGCATTGATTTTATATCCTGACACTTCACTGAATTCCTGTATAAGTTCTAGCAGTTTTGGAGTGGAGTCTTTTGGGTTTTCCACATATAGTATCATATCATCTGCGAAGAGTGATAATTTGACTTCTTCTTTGCCGATTTGGATGCCTTTAATTTCCTTTTGTTGTCTGATTGCTGAGGCTAGGACCTCTAGTACTATGTTGAATAGCAGTGGTGATAATGGACATCCCTGCCATGTTCCTGACCTTAGCGGAAAAGCTTTCAGTTTTTCTCCATTGAGAATGATATTTGCGGTGGGTTTTTCATAGATGGCTTTGACGATATTGAGGTATGTGCCCTCTATCCCTACACTTTGAAGAGTTTTGATCAGGAAGGGATGCTGTACTTTGTCAAATGCTTTTTCAGCATCTATTGAGAGTATCATATGGTTCTTGTTCTTTCTTTTATTGATGTGTTGTATCACATTGACTGATTTGCGGATGTTGAACCAACCTTGCAGCCCTGGAATAAATGCCACTTGGTCGTGGTGAATAATCTTTTTAATGTACCATTGAATCCTATTGGCTAGTATTTTGTTGAGTATTTTCGCATCCTTGTTCATCAAGGATATTGGGCTATAGCTCTCTTTTTTGGTGGGATCCTTGTCTGGTTTTGGGATCAAGGTGATGCTGGCCTCATAAAATGAGTTTGGAAGTTTTCCTTCCATTTCTATTTTTTGGAACAGTTTCAGGAGAATAGGAATTAGTTCTTCTTTAAATGTTTGGTAGAATTCCCCTGGGAAGCCGTCTGGCCCGGGGCTTTTGTTTGTTTGGAGATTTTTAATGACTGTTTCAATCTCCTTACTGGTTATGGGTCTGTTCAGTCTTTCTATTTCTTCCTGGTTCAGTTGTGGTAGTTTATATGTTTCTAGGAATGCATCCATTTCTTCCAGATTGTCAAATTTATTGCCGTAGAGTTGCTCATAGTATGTTTATAATAGTTTGTATTTCTTTGGTGTTAGTTGTGATCTCTCCTCTTTCATTCATGATTTTATTTATTTGGGTCCTTTCTCTTTTCTTTTTGATAAGTCGGGCCAGGGGTTTATCAATTTTATTAATTCTTTCAAAGAACCAGCTCCTACTTTCGTTGATTTGCTCTATTGTTTTTTTGGTTTCTATTTCATTGATTTCTGCTCTGATCTTTATGATTTCTCTTCTCCTGATGGGCTTAGGGTTTCTTTCTTGTTCTTTCTCCAGCTCCTTTAGGTGTAGGGTTAGGTTGTGTACCTGAGACCTTTCTTGTTTCTTGAGAAAGGCTTTTACCGCTATATATTTTCCTCTCAGGACTGCCTTTGTTGTGTCCCACAGATTTTGACCCATTGTATTTTCATTATCATTTGTTTCCATGATTTTTTTCAATTCTTCTTTAATTTCCCGGTTGACCCATTCATTCTTTAGAAGGATGCTGTTTAGTCTCCATGTATTTTGGTTCTTTTCAAACTTCCTTTTGTGGTTGAGTTCTAGCTTTAGAGCATTGTGGTCTGAAAAATGCAGGGAATGATCCCAATCTTTTGATACCGGTTGAGTCCTGTTTTAGGACCGAGGATGTGATCTATTCTGGAGAATGTTCCATCACACAAGGGTATTTTTGAATGCGTCTGGCTCTGCCTTTAATGGGAGGCTCTCATGGTTTAGACATCTAAATATAGCAGAAACAGGGCTTTGTAACACAGCTTCTTTACTAGGGCACAGGAATCAAGTGTACCAATTCTTGACTCAAGTTCTTGACTCAAAAAGAAGTGATATTTATTTATTTATTTATTTATTTATTTAAAAGATTTTATTAATTTGTCAGAGAGAGAGAGCTCAAGCACAGGCAGAGAGAGTGGCAGGCAGAGTCAGAGGGAGAAGCAGGCTCCCTGCGGAGCAAGGAGCCCGATGTGGGACTCGATCCCAGGATGCTGGGATCAGGATCTGAGCCGAAGGCAGCTGCTTAACCAACTGAGCCACCCAGGCGTCCCAAGAAGTGATATTTAAAATATTCACCTGTTACTTTGATATCAGTCACACACATACACACACACAAACTCAAACACTGTATTTTGTAGAACCAGGTTTGCTCCTTCTGCATACCATAATCTGAAGTGCATATGGAGAAACCTGTCACTTGTAGGATGGATGGAGAGCAGGGGGCCGTTGGACTAGCAGGAAGGAGCTAGAGAGCACAGGATTTTGAGCAGATGTGAAATGAGTAAAAGGCACACCCTAGACACATATTATAAGGGTGTGAAGGAACAGTGAAAGGGGAGAGCCAGGATCTCCACGGTTCCTCAGGTATCAGGCAAATAACATGCCTCAAAGTGCCTTGACACTTGATTGAATAGAATTTCCATGCGTCTTTCTAGTCAAGTAATTGATGAGAGGGAATTTTTTCCCTCTCATGTCAAGCAGAGACATGGAGGAGAGAGAGTAGAAGTCTGGAAGTGAGCAGGCAAGTGGCTGAGAATCTAAAAGGTGCGAGGGATGTGTGTGTTTGCACCTATCACTGTAATGAACATAGCCATTGCTTCCATAGTGCAGGAAAACCAGCCAGTGGAACAGTATCTACCTTATCTAATAGCATCTTCCTCCAAACTTGTAGTACCTCAGTTTACACTAGGCTCTGAAGATGTATTGTTCAGGATATTCTAAATTATGCTCCGATAATGAACCAGATGAAAATTGCAGAGGCACAAAATAACAGTTTATTTGTTGCAAAAAGAGGTTATCTAGTGCAGATAACAAGGAAGTATGGCTATTCCTGTCACATGGAAGCTTCACATGGAAGCATACACACTTATTAAGCGACACTAATGTGAAGTGAGGGGCAGAAGGAAGGCCTTCTGGCTCCCACTTGCATTTTCATTCTGAGATAGAAAACTGCAGATTGTGGCTTTAACTTCAGTTATTACAGAAATCTTACTTTTTTTTTTTTTTTATAAAATATCCCATTTCAAAAATTATACTCAATGTTACATTGAAGATGACATAGTGGTGAATACATTATTGTCAACTTCCACTGAATTGTATATGGGCTTGCAGGGGAGAAACAATTATTTTGTAACCTTGATCATTTATATTAAGACTGCATATTAGACATTTTGGTTTTTTTATATGAATTATTGAAGCATTCTACATTAAACATATCCACTGGGTATTCTATAGCTATGTAGAGACTACAAGCAAAATACACTTTTGAGGGACTACTGTGCACTTGATGTATTTTGTAAATGAAATTTAAAACTATAAGAAAGGGGTGACTTTTTTCCCAGCATTCCTAAAATTATGTTGCACAAGGAAATGTAGGATTCCATTAATTACAGAGGGATTCTGGCATCAATTGTGATGTTTTTCATATTTTTGGACTAAAAATTTGTGAAATATTATTTTCATACTGCTGTTGAGGAAATCAATCTTATAAGAACACTGTTCCTGGCTGACGGCATGGAAGAGACCAAATTTAAGTGAGTACAGTAGAGATCACCCATGCAGTGATCCTAATCTTCCCTTGCCCTGTGTTCATGGTTCCACCACTGTCCTCTGGAAACCTTTTTGCTGAGGAACACTGCCCTGGAACATATGACCCAGCCAACCTGGCATTTCCTCCTTGCACTACACTCTTCAAGATAATTAACCTTGTAAGCCACAACAAGAAAAAGCCTGAACCAAACCGTCAGGCATGTTTGCAGGTCATGGCAACAGTCCTAATACACGCTTTTAAATGATGCCCCGCCACAGGGTTCTCAGAATGGAATGCAGCCAAATAATTCTTAATTCATATAATTTAAATAACAGCATGAATGACTGACTGAAAAGGGCAAGGTATGGCAGAGGTATTAAGAAAATAATCCAAGCTGAGTTGCAAAATCAAATGAGATTACACTTCCTGTGCGACTGAAGTGATCAGCCTTCAAAAGGATGAGCCTTCTGTTACCTCTGTCTTAGTAAGCATTTGGAGGGCTCTGGGACCACACAGACAAGTATTTGCAGTGTCCAGAGGAGGGAGAGTGTCCCCAAACTTTCTGGGGCCTGGAGCACTAGATGCAAATTACCATCTCCTCCTACGGAATTAGCAGTTTCAGATGACGGCCTGATTGACTTGTTTTTCTACTCAATGGTACTGAAATATCTTAGTATCTTTTGAAAAAGCATTGTTGTGGGACTTAAGTGTAAGTCATTATTGCATTTTTAAAAGACAATAAGCAATTAGAAGGAGATTCAAAGAAAGGGGTACTTGTTCATTCATTCAGCAATGTGTGCTGGGTGACAAAGCTCTGTATAATACTGGGTTGTTGCTACTGGCAAAGAGAAGAAAAAGGCCTGCAGAGGCCTAGAGCTTGGGCAGTATTCAGAGAAGCAGCTAGAAGGTTGTATAATATGTATGTTTCCTGTGCTTTGCTGGTTCATGTTGCCACCTCCTACTGGAGGATTTTATTTTCCTGAAATAGGCTTCCTTACACCAAATTCCATGAGTTTCCAGGGATTCTTGGTGTGTCCCATGTGCTGAGGCATGCCCTCATTTCTCTTGCTCCCAGCCGCCCTCACCCACCATACCACAGCAGGGCTGCTCCACCAGGTACTGAGGTGCTAGGAACATCCAGGCCCTCAAAGTATTCAGGTGGGCAGTGTTTTTTTTTCCAAACAGTGGGGCAAGTTCTGACCTCTGCCCCCTAACCAACCCTCAGGTCTTTAGTTACCACCTCCAGGAGCTGTCTGCTAGTAAACCAGCTCTGAACACTTGTGGGGCTGGGCAGTCAGGATATGGGCTGAAATGAAGAGGTAGTGAGGAGGCTAAGGAAGAAGACAGTTGATATTTCCTGAATTTTTCCTGACTGGCCTGAGAGTGCTTCCGGCCCTCCCACCAGCCCAGCAGCAGACAGGCAGTCAGGGAAGCACTGATAACTCAAGAAGGTAGGTACACAAGAGTGGATGCACAGGGCTTGTGCCAGGGCCTGAGCCAGCAGAGCTGCTAGACCTTGTCCTAGACACCAACATCAGGGGAACATATACCCAACCCTCACTGTGTGCCTGGATTCAAGTGCATTATTCATCGGTAAGAGTCCTCATCTCTCTGGGTTCAGCTTTAGTGCTAGATCTGATGGAGAATATGGTCAAGATTGAAAATATATTTCAAATAGCGTTCTTAATCAGTGGCATATGATGGGATATTTGGAAGAGGTTGAAAGAGAGGGAATGGAGATTGTGATATTTTAAATGCCTCAAACAACTACATGTAGAAAACTCATGGATGGGTTTTAATAGTCTGCTTTCTTTGACCAAGAAAGCAATTTATCTCCCAGTAGCTTATTATGTAACAGGAAATCTAAATTCGCAATCCCAGAGGTAAAAAACATTGTTTTTTTAAAAAGAAACCTTTATGTAACACTGGGTTTTGGTTTAAAATATTGTTTAAAATCTTTGCATCTGTCTGTGGGAGAGATCAGTTTATACATTTCCCTTGTTATGACATTATTGGTGGGTTTTTGTTTGAAAATTGTGCTTGTCTTATAAAATGAGTTGATTGCTATTATATTGTTTTATTTTCTTTGAGAAATTTTGTAAAAAACTTGATGTTATTTTCCCTCAAATATTTGGAAGAAATTACTGGTGAATAGAATAACAATACAACATCAGCATTACTTCATTTTTTAATTGAAGTAGTTTGTTTAATTTCTCTGAGCCCCTGTCTATTTATCTGTAAAGTAGATTTTATACCTGCTCAATTAATCTTTCAGACTCACTTTGGGGATAGCAAAGTCCTCTTGCTTTGTCTTACACATGTAAGCATGTAAAGTGCTATGGAAATATATCATCTTTATAAGTTCTAACATTTTATGTAAGAATACAATTTAGCAAAGAAAAGTAGACAATAGGGACCAGAAAGTCAAATCAAAATGTAAGGAGGTAAACGCATCCTTAGAAGGAGATAAAGAGGAGTCATAGAAGACCTTTGCACCATCACTGTGAGGGATTCTAACAACCTCTTGTACATAGAAGTGAACCAGATTTTCCCTACCAGTCTGTCAAGTGTAAAGCCAGGGTCACCATGCTTTCCCTATCTTCCAGGTCTATCAGAAAACACCTATGAAGGTGCCTGGGTGGTTCAGTCAGTTATACATCTAACTACGTATTTTTGGCTCAGGTCATGTTCTCAGGGTTCTTAGATCAAGCCTGGCATTGGGCTCTATCCTCAGTGTAGAGTTTTGTTGGGATTTTCTCTTTCCCTCTCCATTTGCCCCTCCTCCCATTAGTATGCATGTGCTTGTGCATGTGTGTGTGTGTGTGGGGGGGGGAGCACATGCTCTTTCTTTATCAAATAAATAAAATCTTTAAAAAAATTTTTAAAAATATCTATGACCTATAGGAAGATAACCAAGATAAGACATTGCCAGTTCAAGTCTCAAGATGTATATGAGGATATTTAGAACAAGACAGATTTGTTTGTTTGTTTGTTTGTTTGTTTTTTTGAGGGAGAGAAGACTTTAGGTTACAAAAATTAAGGACTGGGTGAAGAGGAAGTTTACTCAGCCAAGCTCAGAAAATCACATGATATTTTTATTCATGAGGGAAAGTCTCATAAATACCATAATTTCAGCAGGTCCTTGTCCTTGCATTATGTGGAGCAGAAGCTGTGGGTGCATGTGAGCCTACCCTAGGCTCACATGGAGGGCTAGCAGATGCCTCATTGGGCCAGAGGATGGTAACATCCAGGAGGATATTCAACAAACTAGAAAAAAGAGCTGGTGAATAAATCCCCCAGCTTCTTTGCCTCCCAGACACAGAATTCTGAGTTGTCTCTTCTGGGTCTGCACTGAGTGGAGCAACCATTCATTTATTCTTTTGTTGACTTTCCTCTCTTTCCTGTCTTGATTTCCTACTTCCTCTGAGTGTATTTTGGAATCACATCCTACGTAAACTACAAGCATTTAAGTCCTGTCTTGGGGTCTGCTTCTAGGAGGCCCCAAATCAAGAGAATATATTTGATATATTGTCAACTTTTAGCTGCTGGCAGGGCAGTACCATATTTTGTACCAGGGACAATGGAGAGTTCTGTTTTAACTTGTCTGCTCAGTATTTCATATTTCCTCTCCGCTCCATGGCAACTTAAAAAAAAAAGTTGATTGACTTGGGTGAAGCACTGGTACTCTATTAAAGGATGTTTATATTGGTTTAAATTTAATTTTAGTTTGAGTGCTCGATCTTTAAACAAAATAGCAGCTGAAAATTTTCCAAATGGATTGTTTTCAATAATTTGTAAACTTCATTTTACAAATGTAGTTTGCAAAGGAATTCACTACATAGACAGAAGTCTTTTTGGTTGCCTTGGATGAAGCCTGTAGTTCACTAAGCCACAATATAACATAAGATCCATAAAACTGAAGCCCACACAAGTTTCCATGCAAATAGCTGCCGCTTTTACCCACTGGCTGGGATTTAGTCTGACAGTGATTCTTCCAAGAAGCATGTGCTGGAGGAAAGAGACTGAAAGGAGGATGTCAAAGCCTTGATTCATTCATCCAGTTTTCTATTCATTCACAGGATATTTATTGAATGTCCAGTATATTAAAGGATTTTTTTTTTTACTCATATTTGGGGGAATATCATGTGAATAATTTTAAGGACTCTGCTGGTTTGTTTTAGGGCTTGGTTTATGTTCTGTTATGTTTTGTATTATTGTGTTTGTATTTTGTACTATTTTCTGATCCACTAATAAAGTAATGGTGGAGGAGTAGTAACTCCAGCATTAATGTCAGGACTAGAGAGGGGGAGAAGGACTGGTTAGCCCACAAGTTAGTGTGAGTGTGTGAAAAGTGAACTGAGTGGGTCTGAGTAAAACTCTTCTGTTGGTATGTGTGTGTGTGTGTGTGTGTGTGTGTGTGTGTGTTTAAGTTTTAGGGTGAAGAAAAAAAAAGATAAACAATGTTTTTGTTGTTGTTGTTGAGTTTCAGACTGGAGATGAGGGAGTGAAGTTCAGAGTCCAAAATAGGAAAGTGAACGAGTGAAAGCTAAAAGTGGGAGCTTTGTTCTGGAAGGTGCAGAGACTCTCTTCAGGATTGGAGTTCCCACTTTCATCTCTATTTCTCCAGGAGGAATGCTGGCTTTCATCATGAAGTATTAAAGTATAGACTGGAAGGTCATCTAAATGCCATTCCAGATTTTTCTTCTTCCTTCAAGTTTCCTTTCTCTCTCTCTTCCCTCCCCCTCTGTGTGTGTGTGTGTGTGTGTGTGTGTGTGTGTGTGTGTGTAGAGGGGTGGACATGCTAAGTGCCCAAGCAGGGAAATCTTGTGCATGCGGGATGAGATCTGAAGCCAGATTGACCTAAGACTAGGCATTCCCCCACTCCCTGGGCATGCAGGTTTGACTCCATGATGTGAAGGGAGTTTTCACACAGTTTTGGGGTACCTCCAGGTGGAGGGAAGCAGGGAGATTTTCCCTGCAAGACTGGATACTGAAAACTGCAGACTACCATCTACTCCACCTCTGACAAGAATATAGACAATGGAGGGAGAAGTCAAGATAGTAGAGAAGTAGCAGGCTGAGAGTACATCAGGTAGCAGGAGATCAGCTAGATAGTTTATCTAAACATTGCAAACACCTACAAATCCAATGGGAAATCAAGGAGAAGAACAGAAATTCTAGAAACAGAAAATCAGCCACTTTCGGAAAGGTAGGACCAGTGGAGAAGTGAATCCAAAGCAATGGGAAGATAGACTGCAGGGGGAAGGGCCAGCTTCTGGCAAGCAATGGAGCAATGGAGCACTGAATCAGGACTTATAAAAGTCTGTTCCACTGAGGGACATCGCTCCAGAGGCTAAACCGGGGTGAAGCCCACACGGGGTAAGTGTGGCCCCAGTCCCGCAGGGTCACAGAAGAATCAGGGTTGTCTGAGTGTCGCAGAGCTTGCAGGTATTAGAACAGGGAATCAGGCTACAGAGACAGAGATCTCAGCTCAGGGTTACCTTGAACCCATCGCAGGTTGGGTGAGCTCAGAGCATAGCCAGAGGCCAGGAGGATAGGAGTGATTGGGCGCTATCCTCTGATGGTGCCCTGAGAAGTGGGGCCCCGAGCCCTCGGCTCCTCTGGGCTGGAGACTGGGAGGCCACCATATTCATTCCCATCCTCCAGAACTCTACGGAAAGCGTTCAGGGAACAAAAGCTCCGAAAAGCGAACCCGAGTGGATTACTCAGCCCGGTCCCTGGTAAGGGTGATGAAATTCTGCAAGGGGCAAAGACACTTGAGAATCACTACAACAGGCTCCTCCCCCGGGAGATCAACAAGAAATCCAGCCAGAACCAAGTTCACCTGCCAAGGAGGCCAAGGACCGAAGGCTAGGGACCTAATCAATACAGACCAATGTCAGATCTAGAGTAATATGTCAGATCTCGAGTTCAGAACGACGATTCTCAAGGTACTAGCTGGACTCGAAAAGGCATGGAAGATATTAGAGAAACCCTCTCGGGAGATATAAAAGCCCTTTCTGGAGAAATAAAAGGACTAAAATCTAACTAAGTTGAAATCAGAAAAGCTATTAATGAGGTGCAATAAAAAATGGAGGCTCTCACTGCTAGGATAAATGAGGAAGACAAAAGAATTAGCGATATAGAAGACCAAATGACAGAGAATAAAAAGCTGAGCAAAAGAGGGACAAATGGCTACTAGAACATGAGGGGAGAATTCGAGAGATAAGTGATGAAACACAACATTAGAATGAAACAACATTAGAATAATTGGGATTCCAGAAGAAGAAGAAGAAAGAGAGAGGGGAGAAGAAGAACAAAGAGAGAGAAGGTATATTGGAGAGAATTATTGGAGAGAATTTCTCTAATATGGCAAAGGGAACAATCAACAAAATCCAGGAGGTGCAGAGAACCCACCTCAAAATCAACAAGAATAGGTCCACACCCCGTCACGTAATAGTAAAATTTACAAGTCTTAGTGACAAAGAGAAAATCCTGAAAGCAGCCCGGGAAAAGAAGTCTGTAACAGGCAATGATAAAAATATTAGATTGGCAGCAGACTTATCCACAGAGACCTGGCAGGCCAGAAAGAACTGGCATGACATATTCAGAGCATGAAACGAGAAAAACATGCAGCCAAGAATACTATATCCAGCTAGGCTATCATTGAAAATAGAAGGAGAGATAAAAAGCTTCCAGGACAAACAAAAACTGAAAGAATTTGCAAACACCAAACCAGCTCTACAGTAAATATTGAAAGGGGTCCTCTAAGCAAAGAGAGAGCCTAAAAGTAGTAGATCAGAAAGGAACAGAGACCATATACAGTAAAGGTCACCTTACAGGCAATACAATGACACTAAATTCATATCTTTCATTAGTTACCCTGAATGTTAATGGGATAAATGCCCCAATCAAAAGACACAGGGTATCAGAATGGATTTAAAAAAAAAAATCTATATGATGCCTACAAGAAACTCATTTTAGATCCAAAGACACTTCCAGATTTAAAGTGAGGGGGTGGAAAAGAATTTACCATGCTAATGGACATCAGAAGAAAGCAGGGGTGGCAATCCTTATATCGGATCAATTAGATTTTAAGCCAAAGACTATAATAAGAGATAAGGAAGGACACTATATCATACTCAAAGGGACTGTCCAACAACAAGATCTAACAATTTTAAATATCTATGCCCCCAACGTGGGAGCAGCCAACTATATAAACCAACTAATAACAAAATCAAAGAAACACACCAACAATAATACAATAATAGTAGGGGACTTTAACACTCCCCTCACTGAAATGGACAGATCATCCAAGCAAAAGATCAACAAGGAAATAAAGGCCATAAATGACATGCTAGACCAGATGGACATCACAGATAGATTCAGAACATTTCATCCCAAAGCAACAGAATACACATTCTTCTCTGGTGCACATGGAACATTCTCCAGAATAGATCACATCCTGGGTCATAAATCAGGTCTCAACTGGTATCAAAAGATTGGGATCATTCCCTGCATATTTTCAGACCACAATGCTCTGAAACTAGAACTCAATCACAAGAGGAAATTTGGAAAGAACCCAAATACATGGAGACTAAATAGCATCCTTTTACAGAATGGATGGGTCAACCAGGAAATTAAAGAAAAATTGAAAATCTTCAAGAAAACAAATGATAATGAAAACAGAATGGTTCAAAATCTGTGGGACACAACAAAGGCAGTCCTGAGAGGAAAATATATAGCGGTACAAGCCTTTCTCAAGAAACAAAAAAGGTCTCAGGTACACAACCTAACTGTACACCTAAAGGAGCTGAAGAAAGAACAAGAAAGAAACCATAAACCCAGCAGGACAAGAGAAATCATAAAGATCAGAGCAGAAATCAATGAAATAGAAACCGAAAAAAATAAAAACAGTAGAACAAATCAACAAAACTAGGAGCTGGTTCTTTGAAAGAATTAATAAGATTGATAAACCCCTGGCCATACTTATCAAAAAGAAAAGAGAAAGGACCCAAATAAATAAAATCATGAAAGAAAGAGGAGAGATCACAACTAACACCAATGAAATACAAACAATTATAAGAACATACTATGAGCAATTCTACGCCAACAGATTTGGCAATCTGGAAGAAATGGTTGTATTCCTAGAGACATAGAAACTACCACAACTGAACCAGGAAGAAATAGAAAACCTGAACAGACCCATAACCAGTAAGGAAATTGAAACAGTCATGAAAAATCTCCAAACAAACAAAAGCCCAGGGCCAGATGGCTTCCCAGGGGAATTCTACCAAACATTTAAAGAAGAAATAATTGGTATTCTCCTAAAACTGTTCCAAAAGATAGAAAACGGAAGAAAGCCTCCAAACTCATTTTATGAAGCCAGCATCACCTTGATCCCAAAACCAGACAAGGATCCCATCAAAAAAGAGAGCTATAGCCCAATATCCTTGATGAACACAGATGCGAAAATACTCAACAAAATACTAGCCAATAGGATTCAACAGTACATTAAAAAGATTATTCACCACGACCAAGTGGGATTTATTCCAGGGCTACAAGGTTGGTTCAACATCCGCAAATCAGTCAATGTGATACAACACATCAATAAAAGAAAGAACAAGAACCATATGATACTCTCAATAGATACTGAAAAAGCCTTTGACAAAGTACAGCATCCCTTCCTGATCAAAACTCTTCAAAGTGTAGGGATAGAGGGCACATACCTCAATATCATCAAAGCCATCTATGAAAAACCCACCGCAAATATCATTCTCAATGGAGAAAAACTGAAAGCTTTTCCGCTAAGGTCAGGAACACGGCAGGGATGTCCATTATCACCACTGCTATTCAACATAGTACTAGAGGTCCTAGCCTCAGCAATCAGACAACAAAAGGAAATTAAAGGCATCCAAATCAGCAAAGAAGAAGTCAAATTATCACTCTTCGCAGATGATATGATACTATATGTGGAAAACCCAAAAGACTCCACTCCAAAACTGCTAGAACTTATACAGGAATTCAGTAAAGTGTCAGGATATAAAATCAATGCACAGAAATCATTTGCATTTCTCTACACCAACAACAAGACAGAAGAAGGAGAAATTAAAGAGTCAATCCCATTTACAGTTGCACCCCAAACCATAAGATACTTAGGAATAAACCTATCCAAAGAGGCTAAGAATCTATACTCAGAAAACTATAAAGTACTCATAAAAGAAATTGAGGAAGACACAAAGAAATGGAAAAATTTTCCATGCTCCTGGATTGGAGGAATAAATATTGTGAAAATGACTATGCTACCGAAAGCAATATACACATTTAATGAAATTCCTATCAGAATCACATCCATTTTTTTTTCAAAGAAATGGAACAAATAATCCTAAAATTTATATGGAACCAGAAAAGATCTGGAATAGCCAAAGGAATATTGAAATAGAAAGCCAATTTTGGTGGCATCATGATTCCGGACTTCAAGCTCTATTTCAAAGTTGTCATCATAAAGACAGCATGGTACTGGCACAAAAACAGACACATAGTTCAATGGAACAGAATAGAGAGTCCAGAAATAGACCCTCAACTCTACAGTCAACTAATCTTCGACAAAGCAGGTAAGAATGTCCAATGGAAAAAAGACAGCCTCTTCAATAAATGGTGCTGGGAAAATTGGACAGCCACATGCAGAAAAATGAAATTGGACCATTTCCTTACACCACACATGAAAATAGACTCAAAATGGATGAAGGACCTCAATGTGAGAAAGGAATCCGTCAAAATCCTTGAGGAGATCACAGGCAGCAACCTCTTTGACCTCAGCTGCAGCAACATCTTCCTAGGAACTTCAGCAAAGACAAGGGAAGCAAGGGCAAAAATGAACTATTGGGATTTCATCAAGATCGAAAGCTCTTGCACAGCAAAGGAAATAGTCAACAAAACCAAAAGACAACTGACAGAATGGGAAAAGATATTTGCAAACGACATATCAGATAAAGGGCTAGTGTCCAAAATCTATAAAGAACTTAGCAAACTCAACACCCAAAGAACAAATAATCCAATCAAGAAATGGGCAGAAGACATGAACAGACATTTCTGCAAAGGAGACATCAAGATGGCCAAGAGACACATGAAAAAGTGCTCCACATCACTCGGCATCAGGGAAATACAAATCAAAACCACATTGAGATATCACCTCACATCAATCAGAATGCCTAAAATTAACAAGTCAGGAAATGACAGATGCTGGCAAGGATGCAGAGAAAGGGGAACCCTCCTGCACTGTTGGTGGAAATGCAAGCTGGTGTAACCACTCTGGAAAACAGCATGGAGGTTCCTCAAAATGTTGAAAATAGAACTGCCCTATGACCCAGCAATTGCACTACTGGGTATTTATCCTAAAGATACAAACGTAGTGATC
Source organism: Mustela nivalis (assembly GCF_964662115.1). Lineage (NCBI taxonomy): Eukaryota > Metazoa > Chordata > Mammalia > Carnivora > Mustelidae > Mustela > Mustela nivalis. Next base: position 89,634,441 of record NC_139021.1, on the reverse strand, counting down.
CGAAGGGACACGTGCACCTGAATGTTTATAACAACAATGTCTACAACAGCCAAACTATGGAAAGAACCTAGATGTCCATCAACAGATGAATGGTTAAAGAAGATGTGGTATATATAGTGGTATATATACACAATGGAATACTATACAGCCATCAAAATAAATGAAATCTTGCCTTTTGCGATGACCTGGATGGAACTAGAGGGTATCATGCTTAGTGAAATAAGTCAATCAGAGAAAGACAACTATCATATGATCTCCCTGATATGAGGAAGTGGATATGTAACATGAAGGGGTTAAGGGGGTAGGCTAAGAGTAAATGAAACAAGATTGCATTGGGAGGGAGACAAACCATAAATGACTCTTAATCTCACAAAACAATCAGGGTTTCTTGGGAGAGTGGGGTTGGGAGAGGGGGTGAGGTTACGGACATTGGGGAGGGTATATGTTATGGTGAGTGCTGTGAAGTGTGTAAACCTGGGGACTCACAGACCTGTAGCCCTGGGGATAAAAATACATTATATGCTTATTAAAAAAAAAAAAAAAAGAATACAGACCATACGGCACTGGCTTTTTGAACTTATTCTATTCATTTCTCCTATTTTTCTTTCATTGTACTATTTCTTCTCCACTGCTTATTCTTTTTTCCATTTGAATAACTATTTATTGACAGGAAATTCAATATATTGCCATTTTTTCTTTTTTTTTTACATTTTTTAAATTAATTTATTTATTTTCAGCATAACAGTATTCATTATTTTTTCACCACACCCAGTGCTCCATGCAATCCGTGCCCTCTATAACACCCACCACCTGGTACCCCAACCTCCCACCCCCCCTCCACTGCTTATTTTTAAAATATTGTATTATATAATACTGTAAACCATTTTGTAGTTTTTTTGAGAATTGAATAGAATTAATATATTCATATGGCAGTTAGCGTGGCTTTAAGTTCCATAAAACCCGAATACTGGTAAATGATTTTACATTTTAGCAGAGACTAGCTATTTAGACATTAAGAAGCATTTATCAGCTATCAAGATGTTAAATACCTTGTTAAAAAGTGTTATGACATCTCTTTTTTCTGGATTTTTTTTTATTTTGGTAGCCTACTCTTTGAAGCAGTTTAGTAAAGAGAAGGTATAGAGAAGGATATGCTCTATTTTTCCCAGATGAAGGAAGTAGAATCTCAAATCACTGAGATTTTTTCTTTTGTGTCTTAAAAGGTCAGCAGCTGCCAACACTCTGAGGTCAAGGGGAGAAATTAAAAACAAAAACAAAAAAATCTTACCCAGCGCTTGTAGATAAATTATCACAAAGATGGAAAATCCTCTGGATAACTGGCAGCTGCACCTGTAAAAGCAGCAAGGTGCTTATAATAAGGTCACTCGTCTTCCAGTGACTGCAGTCTTTCTTCACCAGGTGGCCTGGAGCTCACACTGGATGGGTTGATATGTCCGAGAAACACATACACATGCAGAACTGGCACCAAGTTAGACCAGGAGAGGCAGCCCAAGTGTCTCACAGAGTAACAAGGTGCAGGTTGGATAAGTTATGCTATGCTGCAGGGACCAATTGTCAGCCCAAATCCCATTGCTGGGAAATGGCAGCTTATCCTCAAAAGTAGTGTATGCCTGTTGCAGTCAGCAGGCGCTTATGCTTATTGTTGTGGCTCAGAAACCAGGCCAATGGAACTATGATCCTGAAAGTCAGTAGCTGTGGGTCACAGGGTGAGACAACTCTTGGAAGTCTTGCATTAGAAATTTCTTTTTTGGTTGGGAAATGACATACATCAATTCCACTCATGACTCTAGGGTAGAACAATGACATGGTCTCATCTCATGATATCCAATAGAGTATTGGAAGTATAATCCTGCAAGGGGAAAGAAATAAAACTAATTAAGGGCAGCACCAATGGTTACTGCCTCTGTCTCTCTCCGTCTATCTTATGTTCCCTTTCATGGAATGAAAAACTAGTTAAAATGGCTGAGTACCTGTTAGTATGAGTACAGACATTGCAAAATATGTTTTATTCACTGGCCTCAAGAAAGATAATAAATATCTGTTGATAATGTAGAGTGCAGATAGCTTCCAGATAATTTATTTGAGGAACAAGTTATGACTTATAATGGGCAATGAGCAATATTTGGAAAAATGTTAAAATTTTTGCTCCTCTACAATTCTTCAAAGATCAATTAAAAAGGCTTAAAGTTCTTTTGGCTCTCACTGATTTAATAAAGTTATTTGATGCCTTTTTTAGTGCTATGCTAGACAACATGCCAAGAAGTGGTAATTAACTGAACCATGAGATATAAAGGGAAAGAATAGACATTTGTTTTAATCAGGTGTTACGCAAATCTAAACTGTATGATGTCCACCAGGCAGGCATGATGTGTCTTGTTGAGTTTGGTATAAGGAACATGTTGTAGGCTAACTGGAAAATGTTGTATCATCCATATTCTGAAAAACTACATGTATTTTAAAGATTCAGCTCTTTGGCTGTGTGTGTAGCAGCAGTATTGTTAAGCTTGGAGTAGAAAATAAACCTTAATCACATAAGTATGAGTTATTAAGGTCCAGATATATTGCCATATGTTTATTTGGTGTTTAAATTTAAATTATTTGGGGTGTGTGTGTGTGTGTCTGTCTGTCTTTTGGTCTGTGTGTGGGTGTGCACATTCTGTGTGTTATTCTCTACAATGTTCCATTTTCACTGTGAGGGACTATCTTTCCTTGGAAATGGTCTAAGAAAATGAGACTCATGCTACTATCATTCTGAAAAGGAGGTGATAAGTTTCCTCCTAGTTTCTTTACTTGTGAATATGTGAGTAGTTTAATTTTGTCAACTTTCCTCAGAGAACTGCTGCCAGAAAAATAGAACTGGTATATTTTTCCATCACTAGTTCAGATTCATGGAGGGATTATTATTTCTATTGAATTCAGTGAAATAAGCATTTTTTGAGACAACAGTTATAGGCCCTGTATTCACTGTTAAGGACCATAAAAATTATAGTTCTTGTCCATAAAAAGCTTAACATCTTGAGACAGGATGAAATTTACATGTCCCTATTTAAGAAAACTTAGAGAAATAGTTAGGTATTTTGACTCTTCACAAATAAAGGGTAAGATCTGGAAGAAATTGGATTGATCATGATAATACAAGATAGGATAATACAGCAGGACAAAGATGTGTAGGAAAGTCTTTTGAGCATTTGTAATTCACTTCCAATCTATGTGGTAGATGAGTTGCAAAGCCCAATTATAAAACTAACCTTAAAATGTATTGCTTTACTTACCTTGGTCTCAGGATTCATGCTTGAATGACAACTTGAGACTATTTAGATCATTTATATTTTTTCAGTTTTCATTTTCAGCATATTCCATGGACTGCTTGTTCTATGCTATTATGTACTTTCTCAAAGTAATGACTTTATATCAATTGCATTAACCCAAATTCTGCCCTAACTAAGCCAAGTTTCTGAAAACTTATAGGTAGATTCTAAAATAGTGTCAGTAAACAAATTTTATATGGGTAAGTCTAGGTTTCCTTTTCAGGAATTTTTTCAAATGTGCAGACTTTGTTTTCAAGTGTTTCACAGGATTAATGTTCCTGAAGGCATTTGGAAGGAGGGCAGTCTTTAGGAAGTGGCCATCTTGATTTTGGCACTGTAGCCTGCACTTGGCTCTGGATGAGTCAACGTTATCTTGACAGAATGTCTTAAGCAGATCACTACTTTTTTTTTTTTTTTTTTTTTTTTTTTGCCATTGCCGATTGTAAAGTATTTGTTTCAGGAAATAGTGCCTTGCTACCAACAATCCCTTTCCAAAATATATTTTAGTGTTTGGCATGCAGTTAGTAATGACTCAGAGACCTAATAAGAAAGCTGTAACTGACCCGGGTTGAGCCCTATTTGAACTGGTACTCATGTCAGCACCGCCCTCCGCCCTTGCATAAAGAGCCGGAAGACCAAACACCATACATGTAGCTCCAAGCTTAAAAGCTGAAGCCTGGAGAAAATAAATAAATAAATAAATAAAAAGCTGAAGCCTGGTGGCCCCCTTCCAAAAGTCTCTCAGCAAGTCAGAAGAACAGCTGGAATCACAAACCTGAAGTAAGAACAACTCCTGGTCTCAATCTGTGCCTAGACAATTAACGTAGCTTTTCTCTGTGTTGATTACATTTCAAGTCCCTCTCGCAGTATTTAACACTTTGGTCACAAAACACAACAAGTAAATTTCACCCTTTATTCACTCGAGAACGTTAGACAAATTCTTAGCCCCATCCAGGCCTCTGTGTCCTTATCTGCAAAATGAGTAAGATAAGCTCTCTATCTGATAGGATGCAAAGTATGGTATAATACTCAATATGGGATAGTTATTAATATCACTTATATTATGATTCTAGCAAGAAATGCCATGTGTTAAGTGATATTGCATTACAAGCACATTCAGTATAGTCATAGTAGTACAATTAACTATAGTCTCTTCCAGAAGCTCACTCTGCACTGTAAATCTTTAAATCCTGTAATAGACAATATTGAAGTTCAAACATGCATATATATGCATATATAAGTATCTTTCTTTTTAAATTTTTATTTATTTTTTTAAACTCCTTTTCAGTGTTCCAGAATTCATTGTTTATGCACCACACCCAGTGCTCCATGCAATATGTGCCCTCCATAATACCACCACCATCCTCACCCAACCTCCCACACCCCCCCTCCAAAAACTTCAGTTTGTTTCTCAGAGTCCACAGTCTCTCATGGTTTGTCTCCCTCTCCAGTTTCCCCCAACTTAATTCTCCTCTCCATCTCCTCATGTCCTCCATGTTATTCCTTATGCTCCACAAATAAACAAAACCATATGGTAATTGACTCTCTCTGCTTGACTTATTTCACTCAACATAATCTCTTCCAGTTCTGTCCATGTTGATACAAAAATTGGGTATTCAACCTTTCTGATGGAGGCATAATACTTCAATGTATATATGGAGTATACTTATCCATTCATTCGTTGAAGGGCATCTTGGCTCTTTCCACAGTTTGGTGACTGTGGCCATTGCTGCTATGAATATTGGGGTACAGATGGCCCTTCTTTTCACTACATCTGCATCTTTGGGGTAAATACCCAGCACTCTCACCACTCTTATTCAACAGAAGTCTTAGAAACAGCAATCAGACAACAAAGAGAAATAAAAGGTATTCAAATTTGGAATGAAGAAGTCAAACTCTCTCTTTGCAAATGAAATGATACTTTATGAAATCAAACTATATGGAAACCCAAAAGACTCCATGCCCAAACTACTAGAACTCATACAGCAATTCAATAATGTGGCAGGATATAAAATCAATGTGCAGAAATCAGTGGCTTTCTTATACACTAACAGTGAAAATACAGAAAGGGAAATTAGAGAATCAGTTCCATTTCCTATAGCACCAAGAACCATAAGATACCCGGGAATAAACCTAACCAAAGAGGTAAAGGATCTGTTCTCAAGGAACTACAGAACACTCATGAAAGAAATTGAAGAAGACACAAAAAGGTGGAGGACCATCCCATGCTCATTGATCCAAAGAATAAACATTGTTAAAATGTCTACACCGCTTAGAGCAATCTATACTTTTAAAGCCATTCCCATCAAAATTCCACCAGCATTTTTCAGAGCTGGAGCAAATAATCCTAAAATTTGTATGGAACCAGAAGAGAACCTGAATTGCTAAGGAAATTTTGCAAAAGAAAAACAAAACTGGGGGCATTATGTTGCCTGATTTCAAGCTTTACTACAAAGCTATGATCACCAAGACAGCATTGTACTGGCCAAAAACAGACACAGACTAGCGGAACAGAGTAGAGAGCCTGGACCCTCAACTTTATGGTCAAATAATCTTTCACAAAGCAGGAAAAATAGCCAGTGGAAAAAAGCCAGTCTCTTCAATAAATGGTGCTTGGAAAATTGGACAGCTATGTGTAGAAGAATGAAACTAGACCATTCTCTTAGACCATATACAAAGACAAACTTGAAATGGATAAAAGACCTCAATGTGAAGCAGGAATCTATCAAAATCTTGAAGGAGAACATAGGCAGTAACCTCTTCGACATTGGCCACAGCAACTTCTTTCAAGACACGTCTCCAAAGGCAAAGGAAACAAAAGCAAAAATAAACTTTTGGGACTTCGTCAAGATCAAAAGATTCTGCACAGCAAAGGGAACAGTCAACAAAACAAAGAGGCAACCCACGGAATAGGAGAAGATAGTCGCAAGTGACAATACAGACAAAGGGCTGATATCCAGGATCTATGGAGAACTTCTCAAACTCAAACATACAAAACAGATAATCACATCAAAAAATGGGCAGAAGACATGAACAGGCACTTCTCCAATGAAGACATTCAAATACAAAAATGTTCATCATCATTAGCCATCAGGGAGATTCAAATCAAAACCACATTGAGATACCAGATGCCACCTTACACCAGTTAGAGTGGCCAAAATTAGTAAGAGAGTAAACAACAAGTGTTGGAGAGGATGTGGAGAAAGGGGACCCCTCTTACACTGTTGGTAGGAATGCAAGTTGGTGCAACAATTTTGGAAAACAGTGTGGATATTCCTTAAGGAATTAAAAATAGAGCTTCCCTATGACTCTGCAATTGCTCTACTCTGTATTTACCCCAAAGATAGAGATTTAGTGAAAAGAAGGGCCATCTGTACCCCAATATTCATAGCAGCAATGGCCACAGTCACCAAACTGTGGAAATAACCAAGATGCCCTTCAATGGATGAATGGATAAGGAAGATTTTGTATCAACATGGACGGGACTGGAAGAGATTATGCTGAGTGAAATAAGTTAAGCAGAGAGAGTCAGTTTTCGTGTGGTTTTGCTTATTTGTGGAGCATAATGAATAACACAGAGGATATGGGGAGATGGAGAGGAGAAGGGAGTTGAGGGAAATTGGATGGAGAGACAAACCATGAAAGACTGTGGACTGAAAAATAATCTGAGGCTTTTGGAGGGGCATAGGGTAGGAGGTTGGGTGAGGCTGGTGGTGGGTATTATGGAGGGCACATATTGCATGGAGCACTGGGTGTGGTGCATAAACAATGAATTCTGGAGCACTGAAAGGAAATTTAAAAAATAAATAAAAATTAAAAAAAAAAAGTAAAGATAGAGCTACTCTATGACCTTGCAATTGCATTTATATTTTTTAAAAATACCTTATATTGATGGGACAGAAGAAAATAGCTTTCATATTATTAGATTATTTTGCTTAATTTAATAATCAGATTTCCAAACTATACATACATTGTATTTATATTAATATATAAAATAGTGTGTGTGTGTGTGCATGTGTATACAAACACACATTCTCCCATTCTGAAATATTAATGCCTAATCAGAGGGAATTCAGAGATGTTTGCACACTAAACAATCACAGATTCAGTTAATGAAAAGATAAGATACACAAATTGGAATTAAGATTAACTGTGCATTTGTGGTTAGCACTCCACTAATGTTGACTGTGTTCGTATGAAATTTAATTGGATAACTAAAGGCTAAGGTAAAAGTTAACGTGAATATTTTGTCAATGGAAATTTTTTTCCCTTTCTCCTCTGGAATTATGAGAGAGCTAGATCTAGATTGATTTCTTTATATATACATAAACTTAACTGCTTGAGGTAGTAGATATTATAAACCCAAAGTTAGAATCTAAAGGCGAGGGAATATGGCTTAAAATGTCAGGCTAGGGGGCACCTGGGTGGCTCAGTGGGTTAAGCCGCTGCCTTCGGCTCAGGTCATGATCTCAGGGTCCTGGGATCGAGTCCCGCATCGGGCTCTCTGCTCAGCAGGGAGCCTGCTTCCTCCTCTCTCTCTGCCTGCCTCTCTGCCTACTTGTGATCTCTCTCTGTCAAATAAATAAATAAAATCTTTAAAAAAAAAAAAATGTCAGGCTAGGCACATGTTTTTACTTCCGATTCTTCCTGAGACTCCACCATACTGGCAGCAGAGGAGGGAAAAGGAATTAGATAGTAATAGTTAAGGTCCTGGTGAAGGGCCAAAGCTTGGGCAGAGAAGCTCACCTGCCAACAAGCGGTCTCAGTAACATTCCCAGGGTAAGAATGGGTGGGTTTGGTGAAGCAGAACATACTCACAGTATCCTCTTGACAGAGATGTGGAGACCTGAGGCTTCAAGTCAGCAGGAATATGAACAATGAGGACATAGGTGGTCAGAGAGTAAACCGAGGGTCTACATATAAGATTCCTGCACTGACTGATGTTGCATGGTTTTTGCCATAGAAAACATTGCTTTCAAGATTACTGTCATTGCCATTGACAAGGGCAAGTGTTTTCTGTTGGTCTATAGATCTTTAACTCTCATGGATATGTCTAGTAGGTTTTTTTGAGTGGTCACTATGAAATGACACAATAAGGCACATATAAGGTTGTGAATTGAAAAGAATTAAAAATTATAGGCTTGTTTCTAATGGGATCAAGGCTAGGGGCCAAGACTGAATGTAAATAGGAAATAACAAAAGCAAATGTTATTACTCTTTGCCTGAACTATAACAAAAAATGGCAATGTAGAGGCTTCTCAAAGCAGGACTCTGACTGGGAGCAATTAAGGATACTCATGCCTTTGCAGCAGAACATGTGTCTGCTTATGGGGCTTTGTAGCCCAGATGGTATAATATTGCTGCTCCCCTGCCCAGATTCTGGGGTGATCTAGAGCCTAAGGGTGGTCTAAATGGTAGAGAACTGTCCACGTAGTCTATACAGAACTCTTTCCTCTGTCAACCTCCCCACCTTTTGCTTGCAAAACTGAGTATGGGATGATTTTCATGAAATTTCTCTCAAGCACTTTTCCTCTTTCAATCCCTGAATAGCTAGCTGTCTGATACCAAGATAATTGCTCCAGAGCCACACATGCCCTGGGCTTTTTCCCTGGGCTTTTCCAGCTTGACACTTTTACATGGCTCACCCCCAGGGCCAGGATTCTTTTTTAATGGTTTGGTGTTACATAAATACTGATTAATATTTTAGGTGTTATTAGTATAATAGCTGCTCCAAAAGGAGGAGGTTGGTGTCACCAGCAAGAATATGATACATAGCAAAGCGACTGATGTAACAATATAAGGTATTTGGAAATGATTTCATTAAGAAGTTTCTTTAAGATTTTATTTATTTATTTGACAGATTAAGAGAGTGAGAGAGAGGGCAAAAGCAGGGTGAGGGGGTGAGGGAGAAGAAGATTCTCTGCTGAGCAGGGAGCCCAAAGAGGGACTCCATTCCAGGACTCTGAGATCATGACCTGAGCCTAAGGCCGAAGCTTAACCAACTGAGCCACCTAGGCTCCCAAGAATTTTCTTTCTCTGTAAAAATCATTTCGATAGTCTACAAGAAACATACTATCTTAAGATAACCCATTGTGCTTTTTATATCATGGATTCATTTTGGTAAGATACAATGTGTGTTCAGATTTTCAAATAACGTAGGAAGTGGGAGGTACAAAACAGCTGTAAAAAGCCCTGGCCACAGAACCAGGACACATCTGAGTTGGGCTCCTGGATCAGCTGCTGACATTTTGTGTGAACATGGGCAAGTTGCTTAACCTCCTTGTGCCTCGACTTCTTCACTCTAAAATGAGATGATATCTTGTTGGGTTTATAATACCTATAAATTGTTAAGCAAAGATACTGAGGCATCATAAGCCTCAGTAAATAGAAGGTAGTTATAATAAGACATTTTGTTTTCCTACCACATCAATAATAACTATAATCGATAATCCATAGCAATGCTTAATAACAAGTCTTCCATTTCTTTGTCTCTAGAGCAAGTTAACATCATACTATTCATCTTTCCCTTTAATGTTTTCCCATGCCAAACTCTAGCACAGAAACCTGGGCTATTTTCCATTGATTTCTGATAGTCTAGGTTAAAAGAGAAAAAAGTGAATTGTGCATTTGTGAAAAGGTCAGGTCCATCTGGATTCAAGGTCAGGCCACACAAATGACCTACCCCTATCACAAGTAAGCTATATGACCCCATCAACTTAAAACTCTGAACTTTAATTTCCTCATCTGCAAAAACTAGAGGATAAGACCTATCTTTACAAATAAATGAAATAATGTGCACGAGAGCAGTCAAAATTATAGTTAAAGGAAATTAGGTTTTTATTAAAAATTGCTTCCGTCCATCTATCCTTTCATGTGTCTTCCATAAATTTGTCTGTGCTGCCATTAATCGGCTTCTACAATATTTAAGAAAGATCAGGAAATGTTGAGGAGAACTGTATCTTACCATTAACCCTTTGAAGCCTTTGTACCATCCTTGCCACAAATCAGAGACTGAAGCAAGCTGGGAAGACCTGTCAAAGAACAAGCAAATAAAAGAGAGAGGTTTTGGTCATCCTCGTGGGCAGAATAATGGCCATCATAGACATCCCAAACCTGATCCTCAGAACCTGTGAATATGTTGTCTTACACGGCAAAGGGAACTTTTAAGATGTGGTTACAATTTGATCTCTTGGAAAAGAGATATTTTTTCTGGATTATCCTGATGAGCCCAATCTAATCACATCCTTAAAAGCAGAGAGCCTTTCCCAGTGAAAGAGAATGACGGGAAACCGGAAAAAGGAGGCCATAGGAATTTAAAGCATGAGGGGACTCAACTTACTACTGCGGACTTTGAAGATGGGGGGAGGGGCCAGGAACTCAGGAATGAGTGCTGTGCTCTCTAGGAACCAGGAATGACAGGAGATAGATTCTCCTCCAGAACCTCCAGAAGCAGTAGCCCTGCCAACACCTGGATTTTAGTCCACAGCTTTCTCCAGAACTGCAAGATAAAAAGTGTGTATTGTTTCAACCCCTAGTTTGTGGTACTTTGTTCTGGCAGCCACAGAACATGAATACAGTAATTGAAAGGGTGTAGGTTCAGATACGGAACAGAGCTTCACAGTTTGGAGTACAGGGTGGGCGTTGGGACCAGATGGAGTTCATGGGCATGGTAGGAAAATTCAGGCTGCATGCACCATCTTTGACCAACCATACTGACTCTCTTCAGAATTATGGGTGCAGTTTGCAAATGGGCACAGCCAAAGTGTGTACTGATAGAAGGCTGTGAGATTTGGCCAGCACACAACTGTGTGAGGACAGGCTGAGAGGAACTGTCGCAGAGAAGTGGGGAAGGAGAGGGGGAGCAAATGGAATTGGCAGAACACAACATGTGTGATAACTGGGAAGGGTCCGCAATACCACTGCACTGCCATCAAAGTGAGCACCTGAACATTTGGATTGATGGAACACACAGGCTGGATTTTACCATGTACTGCGGTAAAGAGGTCTTTAATTACATGCAACCATTGTATAACTACATTTTTAAAAGTCCTATTAATAGTAAAAACTTTTAATTCATGCTAAAGCCAGAATTATTTGGTGTGGTCTAAGGCAGCAAATAACTTCATAATCTTTGAAATTGGTATGGTTTGTTTAAATCATGTGTGTGTGTGTGTGTGTGTGTGTATGTATAGTTCCAGTGGGATAGGAAGAAATGAAATTTTTTTACTAATAAAAATGCATTAACTGGAAATATTTATTGAACATCTAGTTATACTATATTCTGTGAACTAGAGGCACTAGGGGATCAAATAGAGTTCATAGAAACAGATCCACCTGCCAACACAGCATTACTATAAAGACACAATATATTTATTATACCTGTGTCTTCGTATATGGCAAGGTCACATAGTCCCTACTTTAAAGCCCCTCCTTGCTTTCCAGTGTTCTACTTCCCCTAATTCACTGTAGGGTCCTCTGGGAATTTCTGGCTCTTATCTCTGCCACATGGTAACTAAAAGGGGAAAACTAACCACTCATACCCATCCTTCCTCTTACCTCAATATGCCTTACTTCATTTTGAATGTGATTTTGTTTTTTTGTGGATGGGATGGTGGGTGGCCTGATAGGCGGTCTCCTTCCGGAGCCCTGAACCTTAGGCAGAAAAATGTCTTTGCCCTCTGAATTCCCCTTGGTTATCTGAAAGTTGCTCCAAGCTGACCCTTTTGCCAGGGCAAAGCCTAGATAAGGGACATGGAAACCCCCAGCTTCCATGAGAGGCCCAGCTTCTTCCTCCTACTTTGGCCTGACAGCTGAGAATCATATCTGGGATATTTATCACCTTTACTCAATAAAATGAGCACTATGATTTGAGTCTCTCTGACTTTGTTCTCCTCTTTGCTTTGCTTTCTTTTCCTTTTTTTTTCTTTTTTATTGTCTTTTCTTTTTTTTTATGTAATGCAAGGCTTGAACTCATGATCCTGAGATCAAGACCTGAGCTGAAATTGAAAGTAGGATGCTCAACCAACTGGGCCAATCAGGTGCCTCTGTTCTCATTTTCTTTTTAAACCAGTGCATGGATTATTAGCTCTTCCACTTGAAGGTTCAGGCCTAGTGAGTTCCCTGATCTATGATGCCAGGGAGGCCCTGGGCTGGAGTTCTTGAGAGTTTCTAGTGGTATGGGACATGTTCCCTGACTTTCAAGACCCTTGTCCTCCTGTGAATTTCTGCTGTACTTGCCAGAAGTTGAGTATGAGCTACATTCAGCTTTCTTTCACTGCATTACTGCTGAACCATCTTAATCCTCCTCCCCTTGCCCACTGGAACCCTACCCTCTTGAGAGATAGGTAACTTGAATAAGTTGACAACAACAACAACAGCAAAAAGGTTATGAACACCAAAATGCAAAAGAGAAAAGCATGATAATTCTTTATCCCGGTTTCTTATTCTGTAAAATATAGAGCTGTTGTGGGGAAGAGAGAAGGGCAATGACCTAGCCAGCTTAGTGTGGTGCACACGAGCTCTTTAAGAGTCTGCTGATGGGTAATGCATGTGCATGTAACTGTGTAGGTGAGAGGTATTAGGGGAGAAACTTCCACCAAAGGTGGGCAAGATTTTATTACCAAGTGGTACTGATACCACTTGGTGTGTATCTTCACCTGTGTATCTTCAGACCCCATGTGCAAAATCCCTGGATTATTTTTAGTCTAATTGGACAATCTGATTTATCAGAAGATAGAGGATAAAATACCTTTGATGAGAATTTGCTGTCTTTAAAAATTCCACCCTTTTAGACTGTGAGTAACAATTGACTGAAGGTAGACTCTCTTAACAGTTTAATAACATTCTTATGGAAAATCCCATGCAATATGTTCTCAGGAGTTTAAACAATCTAAGAACTTAAGAGGGGAGTAGGCCTCTGCTTTAGATGGTGACCTGGGTTTTGGTAAAATGGAGATAGAATCCACTAGCTCTCAGCAGGGTCTGGGATGACACGCTCCTGGGTGATGGCAATGGTGCTGGCCCATGGAGCCCATGGAGCCTGTCTGAGTAAAGGGAAAATTGCTGGTAGAGTGTTGAAATGGGGGTATACCAGCAATGTCTGGCTGCAGGTCCACTGGTCCTGCACCCTGTGATGGGGCTGCAAGATTGTATACTGGAGGGCATTCCAGGTGATTCCTGGCTGCTGTTCCTAATACCCTTTTGATAGGTGGGGTGCTAGGCATGTTGTTTAGGGACCCATGTGATGTTTCTACTAGTTGGGCTTATAGAGAACTGTGTAGGGTGTCCCAGCAGGTGCCAGTATGCTGGCCCTCAAGCCAGCAGTGAGCAGGGAGTATGGGAGCACAACATTGGTTCCCCAGGGGCGACTGTGCTGCTGTACTGTGGAGCACATGACCAGTGTGTATGCAATATAGGTTTCCACTGAGAAGTCCATTCTGTTGCCCACCAACCACACTGAGATTTGGAAGAGCAGAGCCCACTTCTATCTTTGGCATCTGTGTTGCCTATGTGGCATATCTGTGGTCATGCTGGGATTTTATAACATAGGGCTTGGTGTCTTCAATGTTGCCTATGTCCTTGCAAAGTGACTACACTAAGGATCTGGGGGTGGTACAAAGTGCTGGGGTGTTCCAAGTGAGAGTCATAACACCTGACCTGCTGTGGGTATGGATAGAGAGCACAGTGCTGGAAGCCTTTCAAAAGACTTGGCTATTCCACAGAGCCTATAGTAAGGACAGGGTCTTAGGACACACTAATGGTCAATTTTATATATTTATTTGGAAAACTCATAGTATGAAGATATTTGGTCAAATACCAGATGAGATTTTGCTGTGAATGTATCTGAAAAATGTGATTAGTGTTTAACATCAGTAGACAGCAGATTACCTTCCATAATGTGGGTGGGCCTCATCCAATCAGTTGAAGATCCTTAGAGAAAAAAGCCTGTGGTTCTCCAACTAAAAGGGAATTCTGCTTCAGACAGCTTTCAGACTTGTGCTGCAATATCAGTTCTTCTCTAGGTCTCTGTACTGCTGACCTGCTCTACAGAATTGGTATTGGCTAGCACTGACACTGTGAACCAATCTCTTGAAATAAATCTGTTCCTCTCTACATATAAATATCTGTCTGTTCGATTTCTCTGGAGAACCCTGAAAGGTAACTATGGTGTTGGGTATCCTTGGAGAGTCCCATGAAGCTGTCCCACAGGCACCTTGTGAGGGTGGGCCAGGGAGCATGGAGATGTGTGTTTCAGGTGAACATCCTCCCTCTCCCTGGATCATAGAGTGGCAGAATTTAAAACCAGGGCTGGCCATCATGCTATTCTCCAGACTGTCAGTGGTGGGTGTGAAAGGAATAAAGCGTAGAACCCGGAGCATGCCCTTGCTGATCTGTCATGGAACCATGTGACTCAAGTGTGGGTGCAGTGTGGGGGTCCCTAGGATGTGGGTCCTGCTGCATGTCAGCATAAAGGGGGTCATCTACAAACTGCCCTGTGAGGAACTGGGATAGAGGTCACAGGGGCAGGAACCCCAGAGATGCATGTGGTCATACTGAGTCCTGTTAGCATGAGATACTGTCACTCTGTTCTATGGATCACTCTATGTTACTATGGGTCATAGACCAGTGTTTGGCATCCAGATGGTGTTGATGGTGCTTATACATGAAGTACATTGTGAGTTTGAGGGTATAGAGGACAGTGTGCATGGGATGTCCCGCGTGAAAATGTGCTGAATTCAGGGACCACATGGTAAGGATATGAGAGCCTGTGGTGGATGTCCCAGGTGACAAGATGCTGCCTTCCAAGGTGCTCACTGTACTTGGTGGCTGTCTAGATCTGTGTACCATGAAAGGCACCCACAGGCCATTATGGGAATACTAGGTTTTCAGCAGGGTATTACATATCCCAGGTGATACCTCCTTGCTCTTCCATGAACCATCCTGTGGTTAGTAGGGCATAGAGTACAGGATTGGGTGCCCCAGCTGGTGCTTGTGTTCCCTTGTTCCAGGAAGCACATCAGGAATAACAGCAAGCCACATCTCAGTGTTGAGTATCCAGATGCTGTTTGCACTACTGCTCTGGGCACCACACTGCAGTTCACACAGTATCTTGCATGTCCTTGAAGGTATTTCTGCATTGTTGCTCTCACAGCCCTGTACAAAATGGTTTGCCTTACCCTTGCTGTGATTGTGTCTCAGTACAACCAAGCCTAAGTAACTGCCATCCCTTCCTTGTGTGAGATGAGCATGTGGCTGAGAAAAATGTTCATGATTTTTGACCACTGTAATTTGCCCTTTTTGAAAAACATAGAGTTTACCAACTGCTTTGGAATTATCACCCTGCCACACCAGTGTCTTGGGTGAAGAAACAGCAAAAGAGGAGGGGGAGGAACTCTGAAGTCCCAAACAAAGTCCCAGACAAAGATGTTTGTAGTCTTGCTTCATGTGTTCTGAGGAGCTGCAGAGGTTGGCTTGTAGCACGTTACACAGGTTCTTGACAGACTAACAAAGCCCTGTTCTAAGAGGAAGGGTCTCACAGGTCTATTCTGCTTCCAAATGAGTGTTTGTAGCTCCATGTAAGAGACAAAGAAAAGGAGTCCTGCCACCAGAGCAGATGCCATGAAAGAGAAACCTGTCTCCAGCAGAATGTTTCCTTCATGAGCACACATCTCATGGCATCTTCTTGTCAGCCTCGTACTTGTGTTTGTGAGTCTTTGAGAAGGGTATTTCAGCACTTTGCAGGAGTTAATGGGCCCCTGTGAAGTCTGTGTCTTCATGTGATTGTTCTTCTCCATGCCTCCCACGCAGGTGACCACAGTCAGGTCAGGTCCCATGCCTCGCCTCTCATTAACATCTTGTAAAATGGGTATAAACACTTGCCATCTGCGTAATCTGCTGAGAGTGGTGATGGAGGAGTGGGATTGGGAGGGCCTCCAGTCTTCTGGGCTGCCAGAACTGAGGGGAGGAGAGAACTGTCTACCAGGAGGAAGCCTCATCTCTAGGCTGCTGTGACTTTATCCTCTTCTGAACACATTCAGAAGAATGGCAGGACTAGCCATCTCTTTACAGGGCAGAGGGTGTGTATTGCCAATAGTGAAACAGCTATTCAGAAAAGTTTGTAAGACTATTTCCAAGGCTGACTTTGTACTTGAACTTGTTACAGGCAGTAAGAGAGCTTTTTTCTGAACTTCTGAGGGGTGCACAGGAAGTGCAAATTCCCTTGAACACTCGTGCAGAAGGAAAGAAGGCCAAGGAGTTTTACAATGCCTTGAGGCATGGGCAACAAAACATGTGGCGAGCAAGGCACGTGGGGCTACATGAGCCTGGACAATGCCCTTATTCCTTCCCTAAACACACAACCCCCCAGAAACTTCCTACATGGCTCAGGGCAACAAATCAATGCCCGCAGTTTGCAGTGCCACTCAGATCAGGGCTGGGCATCACCACCATTCAAGCACTTTCAGATCTGCTTGCAGTTTGGGCTTCTAGAGATTTGAGATTTTAAAGTCCAAAGGGTGGGGCAAAATCCTTATGGTGCCTGGAGGGTTAGTGGTTCCTTGGGGAAGTCATGCTGCAATGAGGGAAGGAAGCAGGTACTGGGCATTGCTGCCTCAAGTGACAGAAATGTCCCTGTGTGGCTGACAGGGCACCTTGGACAGCTAGGACTGCACTTAGAATCCCTGCCTGTGACGTCTGGGTTGACGTCCCAATTATCCCTTGCAAAGTTTAAAAAGAGTGGTAGGAATGTGCTTTCTTTCCCCCCAGGCTCTGCATCTGCCAAGGAAAACAGCATTTGACATTTTACCAGCATAATGATTTGTTCAAGAAATAGCTGAGAAAAAAATGACAACTGAGGGCAATGCCAAAGTTCACGCAAAGGTTACATTGATAGCAGGGGTTGGGGGGCCCCGGAGTCTACATGTAGCCTGGAGGGGCAGCATGTTCCAGGGGGCTCTACTGGCCAGAGGGTATGGAAAATGGGTGGCAATGCCAAGTCCCCAACACTACCCAGCACCACCCATCCCCGAGGAGCCTCCATTCCACATGCCCGACCCTGCAGTGTGGAGCAGAAAGGGGTGCCCTCCTTCTCACTCCTGCTCCACCTGCTTTTAATAGGGTGTCTCCATCCAGCGGTTCACAAGCGTTCCTTCTTTCCTCCACCACACAAGTGGTGGCACCTTCGGGAGTTTTAAGTGAGGTTGTACAAGGTGACCCGTGTGTAGGTGTATGTGTATGTATATATGTATGTGTATATAGATTTATTATTTTTGTCCATGCACTGTTTATATAGAAAAGCTCTGCAGACAAAGAGATCATGGAGAGAGACACCATGGAATAACTAAAGGCACATCCCCTTTTTTGCTTTAGCAATTTCCATCATTGACTGTTCTTCCCGAGGAGAAAAGATGGAGCCGTAAGGCTCAGATTCCTTGGGAGTAATAGAGCAGGGCTCTAAACAGCAAAGTGGCATCCATGTTCAAGCAAACAGCAGGATTGTCCTCGGGGCACATTCAATCGCAGTGAGAAAAGAGGGTCACAGAGGAGAGAGCCCTTTGTCAGAGGAACTAGCCTTAATGGGGAGGAGCGGGCTGCATTCCACCCTGCAGGTGCCGGCTTCCTTCCCTCTGCTCCACAGGCCAAAGCCAAACTCACAGTCATGCCCACACACACCCTTTCCACCTGGGTGGATCAGGCTGGACAGGTGACTGTTATTCCCTGTTCCTGCTCTTGCAGGTGTCTGCATTCCTGAGTGCATGGTCACCGTGGCCGCGCTTGCTGCAGGCTGTACCTTGGCCTGTGCTCTGGGTGGGGGTGGATGGCCTGCCCTTCCAGACAAATGTCTTCTAGGGCTGAGTACAGCTCAAAATAGCCCTGTTGGCTGCCTTACCCTGAGGGGAAGGACTGAGAGCTGAGCATGTGGGCTGAGCCTCACATTACACTTCTGTGGGAGATAGTATGGGTATGAAAACATGGGGATTCAGGGGATTTCTACTGAGAAGGACTAAAATGTGTTCCCCCATGGATTTTGATGATTTTATTTTTTCATTTCTGATTATATCAGAATAATAATAATAAAAAAAGGCCCTTCTTGGACATCTATTTTTTTTTAAAGATTTTATTTATTTATTTGACAGAGATCACAAGTAGGCAGAGAAGCAGGCAGAGAGAGAGGAGGACACAGGCTCCCTGCAGAGCAGAGAGCCTGATGTGGGGCTCGATCCCAGGACCCTGGGATCATGACCTGAGCCGAAGGCAGAGGCTTTAACCCGCTGAGTCACCCAGGCGCCCCCCCTTCTTGGACATCTATTTGAGGTTCAGCAAACTTGATGTGCACACACACACCTATCTCATTAGAAGTCAGAAGCCCTGAGAGGGCCTGGATGGCACTGGCTTTGATGGATCCTTGTGACACTCTTCCGGGGTATGTGAGTGCCAGTGAGCTAATACCAACACTCTAGGTTATATTGCACTCATCCTAGAAGGGAGCAGTAGTAGAGCCTATACCCTTTGCTGAAGCTGACAGTGGGATCTATCCAATTAATCTGAATTCTAGTTCCAGCTTTGGTACTAATGAGCTCTGTGTCCTTGGGCAAGCGGCTGTTTGTTTTTTTTCAGCAGAGGAAGATATCTTCCTGATGATTGTATTGTTGTGTCCTTCTGTCAATGTCAGGCTAACATCTACCACACAACTTCATGAATGTGGACCCTTTTTTCCTTCACCCAGATGCTTCCATCTATAAGAAGATGCTGTCCCCATTTCCCGGCTTTAGCAATGCAACTTTAGTTATCATTGCATTCAAGACAGATTGTAAAAAGGAACATCAGTTTATATACATGGAGAAAATAGTAACAAAAGGAATGTGCAAGACAAGGAGAACTACAGGGGCTAAAAGCTGAGAGGCCTTTAAGGGGATTGCACAGACTTTAAAAATTGGGAATGGTTTCTTTTATCAAAGGGTATCATGACATAAGTTAATTTGCTAAATAAGAGATAACAAAGCTGTTCTTCAGATACCCAGGCTGTTTCTATTACCATGAAAAACACAATGCCACTTCTGATAGATCCATCAGTAGCCATTATATTAGATACATAGTTCTCAAAACACTGAACTTGATGCCTTTCATATGGCTGCAAGAGAAATGCCCAACTCCTTAGCGTGGTATTCTAGGCCCTGCACTGCCTGGCCTACCTGTCCTGGAAGATGGGAAATCTTCCCGCCCACCAGTTGTTGGCCTGACTCCTTTGACCCCTTCTCTCTGCACTTGGGCTCACTCTGCTTTGTTCTACTGTGTGGAATCTCCTCCCACCACATCTGAAGAGTTGATCACCTCCTTCACCCTTCTGATTTTTTTTCATAGACTTTATTTTTTAGAGTATTCTTAGGTTCATATCAAAATTGAGAGGAAGATGCAGGGGTTTCTCAGGTACCTCCTGCACACCCTCTGAACACAGTTTCTTCCGTGATCAATATCCCACAGAACGTACATTTGTTATAATCCATGAACCTACACTAATGCATCATAGTTACCCCAAGTTCATAGTTTATACTAGGGTTCAGTTTTAGTGTTGTACATTCTGTAGGTTTTGGACAAATGTATGATGACATGTATCTACCACATTGGATTTGTTTTTTTAACCCCAAGTGTTCCTTATTTTCTTCCCACACACTTATTCTGTTTGGCAAATTGTAAGGCATTACCTTGTTTGTGATCTATTTTTCATTGCCTTTGGTCTACTAATTAAGCCATGCGGGTTAAAACACCATCACATGTGTTATGTTTCACGGCAGGCTCTATTACAAGACACCTTCAATTATCATATGGCTTAAGTGTCAAGAAGTATTTGTTAACTTGATTTTAATCTGTCCTTACCCTCGTTTCTACTCATACCTCCTGTTTCTTGTTTCTTCTGTGTATAGTTTCATCACACTTGAGCCATACAGATTATTGATCCCTTTTGTTGCTCCATTATACTACATAGATGGACTCTTCAATATGGTGACTGCTAACCATAGTTGGCTGTTTAGTTTTAAATAAATTAAAATTTATTTCCTCAGTGAGACTAGATTCACTTTATGTGTTCAGTGGCCATGTGTGGCTAATGGCTACCATAATGGTCAGCCGTGACTAGAGAACATCCCCATCACTGCAAGAAGTTCAGTTGGACAATTGGACAGCTTTGTCATATATTTAAAGGTCAATGTATATCACAATCTTTTTTTTTTCATTGTTATTATTTTTTTATTTTTTTTAAATTTTTTATTTTTTATAAACATATATTTTTATCCCCAGGGGTACAGGTCTGTGAATCGCCAGGTTTACACACTTCACAGCACTCACCACAGCACATACCCTCCCCAATGTCCATAACCCCACCCCCTTCTCCCAACCCTCCTCCCCCCAGCAACCCTCAGTTTGTTTTGTGAGATTAAGAGTCACTTATGGTTTTATCACGATCTTTTAAAGGTGTAAAACAGATCAAAATTTCCACATCCAGCACCCTAAATATATATTTTAATATATTCATTTTCATTTTTAATATCACACAATTGGTAGATTGCCTTATAGAAAATTTTTCTGGCTAAAGACTGAACCACTCAATTTTGGAAGCATTTTTGTTTTTTCCCCCCTTCTTGTTTATCAAACCAAATGAAGCGTGTTAAAACCTCAACGATGTTTATGCATTAAGTTCATACTTTGGAGCAGATGAAAGTTCTCTCCTAAAAAATGGAAGACCAAATAAGAGCAAAGGTCATGGACAGTATCTCTTGGTTTTTAGGTTGGAGAAGGAGTTCTAGACATGTTTATTATCAATTTGTAATTATTTGACTTCTGCTTTAACAAAGGAGCAGAAAGTTGCCCCCTTTTAAAGGAAGACGTAATTCACTTCAAGTTCAAAACTATACCAAACAGAAACAGCTGTGTCCATATGTTGCTTAAAAATTATTTTCTAAATAATAACACTAAAATTAAACTTTATGTTAGAAAGAAACTCACAGATGACTCAGAACACCATGGGCCTCCTTCCTGCAGTAACACTTGACTTTGATTTCATAGGAGCCCACTTAGGTGGGGAATGGGATTTTGGTCAAAATGCCACTGGACTTTTAAATGAGTGGTAGATTGTAGCTGTTGGTATAGAGCAATGCATCAGGAGACTGGGTACACTCTTGACATTAGTGTCAGCTTGTCACAATTTCCCTTATTATGGTGGGGGGTTGGAAACAACCACCAGTAAATTTCTCAACACTAGCTTGCATTCTCTTCACATTTGAGGAGATTGGGTCATATATTTTCTTGAATAAAATTATTTTCCTTAGGTTTTACAGTAGATTTATGCTTGTAAGAATCAGTTGGCTTTAGGAAACACTGATAAAATTTGTCCAAATGGAATGGATTCTTAATCAGTTCAATTCAAATTTCCAAAATGCTTCTCCCTACCATGGCAAGTGAATAAGTGGGTTTTAGTTTAGTAGAAAAATATGCACATGGCACAAGGTCATTTTACCCATTATTTTTCCCATCAGTGGTTCCTGCAGCCATTTTTCTTTTGTGTAGTTAAGCAGAAACTTTGTTAGGTCCAATAGATCTTGGGAATGATGTCATATGTGGTTACTTAATGGACGTTAATTTGTAGAATTTACAGAGCAGGATCTTCAGATGAATATTCAAGTCCAGCTGTTTTGTTGTTGTTGTTGTTGTTGTTATTTAATTACCAATAAAGGGACTTTATGTTTCCAGACATATTTAAGCTTACCTTGTTCTTATTCTTGTTCAGTAAACATACAGAAAAATATGCTTAACCTTTGAGTAGTTAAGCTGGATCCTCATAGGGTTTTCAAATCAGCACCAACCAATTGATTTGATTTTTCAGTCCAAAAGAAAGAAGGGAAACAGAGTCATGGAGATCCCATTTTACACAAAAACAGCTAACATAAGAATTAGCAAGGAAAATATGCCCATAACATCTTGCTCCTTTAGGGCAGGACCTTTTTTTAACAAGTAATTTAAAAAGCAGTCAACTTTGCTGAGGTAAGATATTTATTCAGTTTTAATCACAGGGATTTTACAGTTTATAAACACATTGTGATCTCAAAGTTAATTGATGAGTTGGTTGTTTCAAAGTCAGAATTTATTTTCTCATAGAAATGATACTGTTGATTGTGGTTGTATTGTCAGAGTAGCCCATACAATCCTGTTTAACCCCCAGTATAACAAGTCTGTATTCCCAGCTATAGTCCAGTGACTCAGATTCCTGTGAGCCCATAACTCTCCAAGCTCCAAAACCAGCAGTGATTAGGAGAGTGAAAACAGGATAGGAGTGATTAGGAGGTAGGGAACCAGATAGAAGTTCTGGAAGCCAGGCAACTATCCAACCATTAATAGAACTAGATTTTGGAAGCAGTCAAGTAGGAAGTTGGTGAGGGGTAGAGTCTTACAATGGGGCTCTTCTGGTGGCAGTGACTTTTGGGGTGAGAGAACCAGGGGCAGAAGGTATCTACTGCTGTGAACAGGAGGGAAGAGTGATGCAGGGGTGGCCCTGTATATACAGAAGACAATGTGAGGGCTCTGGTTATAGGATTGGGACGGGGTGTGGGATTGGAAGAAGGGATGAGGGTAGTACTTTAGTGATGTTTGAGTGTTCCACATCATTTCTAAGTCAAATATCCTGCTACGGAGCCTTTTCATATCAGTGTTGATTTTCTCCACCAAACCATGGTGGCCAGTGTCAATAATCTCTATGTTGTATTAGGATTCCGAGATGCCCTAATCATGAGGATGTTTTATCCCTACCCTCACTAGGCATATCTGAAGTATTTTGGGACACATAAGTGTAATCTCTTTAAGCCTCAGTTTCTGGAGAGAATACTTGTTCTTTGCTGCATACCTCAAAAGGAATTCTATGAGGATCAAAAAAAATTTTTTTAAAGGTATTTAAAATAATATCTATATCTCCTACTAAACCAACTTGTTTATGGAGATATTATATATAGAATTTAGGTAATAAATTTGGGAAGGGACCTGGTTAACTAACCACTCTGATGTTTATATCTGCTCATTAGTTTTCATGATTTCCAAAGTACTAAAAATGAGACAAATATGATTCGGGTGGTCTACATATCTTAGCAGAGAATTTTGCTTTAACTGTCTATTCTAAATTGTTTGAGTATCCGATGTGTCTAAAAGTCTACACAGCTGATACAGAAGCAAAATGTCAAGAGCAAGTTGCGGAAGTAAATTTCAGTATGCAAAGAACTCCTAGAAGGGTTCTGATCTGCACTTGCTTGTTAATGGAGGAGAATTGAAATGCATGCTCTGAACTCCTTCCAAGGATTCTACCAGAGCTAAATAAATCCTGAGCAAAAGCGTGATCAGCTAGAGGAACAAAGTGCTCTGTCTTCCTTGTGCCCACCCTCCTCTGGCCCCCAGGGTGCCAGCCTCAGGGCGGGGACATGGAGCACTGGGCCGGTCTCTCCTGGTGTGAGCCATGTGACACGCGCCTTTGCGCGCGGTTCACTTGAAGGTCTCAGCACAGTCCGGGCTTGTCAGCTGAGGAACGTCAGGCAGTGCAGGGACTTGTAATTAGGCGGCCCGGGGCGGCGGTCCTCTCTGAGCAGGCTTTGTTTCCTCTGCTCGCCCAGTGGGCATCCTGCCTCCGCAGACCCAGACCGTCTCGCAGAGGCCTGGCGTGCGGGCGGGGCGGGGGGCACACAAGTATGTGGAGAGAGGAAAACAGGTATGAGGCTTCAAGTCCAGGCAGGACGCCCCGTTAGTCATGTTATCGTAAAGTGGGCAGCGCCCCGCCTCTCAGTTAGTCAGAGCAACAGGTAAATAAAGAGCTTAGTGTCTAAAGGGCTTTTGGCCAGTGGTGAGCTCTGTCATTCTGTTTTCAAAACAAATGCTCTCGTGGGTCTTGCTTTAACGATTTCCTTGTGTGAAGTGAACACTTGAGGAAAGGTGTTTAGGCAGGTCAGCTGTGGTATTGATTGCCACACAACATCAGGTACAGGCTCTGGAGAGAAGGGAGAACATCTCCCAAACCCCTTTCTCTCTATTCCCTCCCCCACCCCACCTGCCTCCATTCTCTATGAAGAACATCCCTGGAAACAGGGTACTACAGTGTGGTGGGTGCTGGTTATCCACATACCTTTCTCCTCCCCAACCCCCTACCCCCACTCCAGATTTGGAAATGGTTAGAAAGAAAAGAGGAAAATGAATTTACCTGTTAGAAAATTAAAGCAAAAATCCTTGTCAAACATAAATGGTCTAACATATTTTAACATGCTGCTGAAAGTGTTCTACAATAACAATTATTTCTTGTCACACTCTAATTTATTAGATACCTATATGATACCCAGAGGGCAGTGATTGGGCATGTGTGGAAATGACATGGTATTTCATTGTATATAGCCTTCTGTACAGTGAATACTTTGGGTTGTAAGTAATACTGGAAAACATCCCATGTCTGGAAATTTCCACACAACTCTTGAGGTTCTGGGACACTGAAAGGGAGCTCCAGAAGATGTGTTTGCAGCTATTGAATGCCTGATATTTTTGTCAGACTTCCCATAACAGATAAGGACTGGGTGGAATCATGAACCACAAGCTTGTTAGAGATGGAAATCCCAAGGTTCAGACTGTAACAATCAAGCTGGAATCTGTGTTAGAAACCAGACTATGGTTGTATTCCATAAACATTTTTAGTTTCTCATGGGGGCACATGATAAGGCAGTGTCTGCAAAAGTCAGCTGACATTGTGCTGTATCTTTTAGTCTGTTTAGGGCATATACTGAGTGTAAGCTGCTGGACTGATGAGTGCCATACGCATTTAGAAATGTGTGTACATTTTATTGCTTCCTTTGTAACAGTTGCTTTCTGGATAAACACCTTTCCCACTCAGTATGTCCACAAGTTCAACTATAAACTCTAAAAGCAACACAAATGCAGTCACAGGAGAACTTTAGAATAGAAAGAGAGAAACAGATTAGTTTGGGACACAGGGCTCCAGAGTAGCCCAGTGTAGGGGGCTTAGGACACCACCCAACAGAAAGAGACCCATGTGTGCTACTTCCTTCCTGGATCATACACCAGCCCATGGAAGGAATTACTATACTCAGAAAGAGATACATAGGTGACTTTGGTTGAAATTTGCTTCATTGGGTAGACCAAGATTTTCTTCTATTTTCCTGTAGTATATTGTCCTGGTCTAATCAGAGATCCTCATGGAGATGGGAAGCAGCCTCTCTCTTCCTTGATATGCATTTGATAAAGGCAATATAGGTGGGCATGTAAGAAAAATATGTCCACTTCCTTTATGCTCCACATGTTCTTTTTTTTTTTTTAATTTTTTATTTTTTATAAACATATATTTTTATCCCCAGGGGTACAGGTCTGTGAATCACCAGGTTTACACACTTCACAGCACTCACCCAAGCACATACCCTCCCCAATGTCCATAATCCCACCCCCTTCTCCCAAGCCCCCTCCCCCCAGCAACCCTCAGTTTGTTTTGTGAGATTAAGAGTCACTTATGGTTTGTCTCCTCCACATGTTCTTTGTAAATTTTTTAAATTATATGAACTGTTACACATTCATTGTGTATAATACATATGTTTGAAATAATGGTAATATATATACTATTAGTTGCTCATTGTTATGTCATCTTTCTGGGACTCTGTGTTCCATCTTTTCCTTAGTGACTAAGATCTTTGAGGGAAACATGACTTCAGTACTACCTCTATGCAGATAGTTTCCAAATTTTCATTTTTGGTTTCACAGACACTCACTACTATAATGTCTTATCTTCTTAGCAGCAATTTTGACATCTCCCATAGCATGGCTATATTCAATTTTAATTTCTAAATGTTTAAAACTGAATTCCAGGTCTTCTGGTCTAGACAAGAGAGCATTGGCTCATCCCTGCTCATGTCCACAAGTTCAACTATAAACTCTAAAAGCAACACAAATGCAGTCACAGGAGAACTTTAGAATAGAAAGAGAGAAACAGATTAGTTTGGAACACAGGGCTCCAGAGTAGCCCAGTGCAGGTGGCTTAGGATACCACCCAACAGAAAGAGACCCATGTGTGCTACTTCCTTC
Organism: Mustela nivalis; assembly: GCF_964662115.1. NCBI lineage: Eukaryota > Metazoa > Chordata > Mammalia > Carnivora > Mustelidae > Mustela > Mustela nivalis. Next base: position 89,608,012 of record NC_139021.1, on the reverse strand, counting down.
CTGGATCATACATCAGCCCATGGTACCTACAAGTGTGTCTTTGAAGAACCCTACTGACACTGAGAGAACAGGAGACAGGCTCTCCTTCCCAATGGGCCTGAGACCTCCTCCTTGCCCCAGTGGAAGGCACCAACAGATAAGATGTCAACAAACACTCTTTATCCTCACAGGATGAAGACACCCCCACCCAACCTTGGAAACCCTCTATTCTTTGCTAGAGGCACTGTGGGCCCAGGCAGAACCACTACAACAGATGCCCAGACCCAGAAGCACTCTTCAAGCCCAAGGGCAGGACTTCCTTCCATCACTGCACACACTAGGCAGCTAGAGAGCCAACAAATGGTTGCTTCAACCATGATAATCAGGCACTCACTCATAATCAGGGTAATACTCTCTGCTAGGCTAAACTTGAGACTTCTCTTTCCTCCTGAGGAATAAGGGAGAAGCAGTGGAGCTATTTTGTCATAATAAGCACTAGCCTGGGAAGTGTTCTTTGTCCCAGAGGTCTGAGACCTCATCCCCTTCTAGAGATCCCATGCTTCTTAGGCTAGGGGGCTTATTCTGCACACTCAGCAAGCACCAAAAGGGATCTGTGATGGAGCACCAGTGATCCCAAACAAGCCAACCAGACCAAAATAACACCACAAGGACTATGAACTTAAATTGTCACCGGAGCCACAGCCCACAAAATTATCTAGGGCCTGCTAGTTAGCCTAGAGGGGGTGACCTCTTGTCAAAATGGAGGATTTGAATAGGACCCAGAAACCCCCAATAATTAGACAAAAAGTCAGGATACAATAAAAAATCACCTGTTAGACAAAGAATCAAGAAAAATAACAAATAGAATGAAAAAATGTGGTCAACAGAAAGAACATGGAACTGAATTAAACCTTGGGATTAGCTGAAAAAAGCTCTAAAATAGCCATCATAAAAATGCTTTAACTTGCAATTTAAAATGCTTTTAAAATAAATGAGAAATAGAAGTAGAAATTATAGAAGCAAAAGAAGAACAGTTTTAGAAAGAATCAAATGGAAATTATAAAGCTGAAAAATACAACAGCAAAAATAAAAACACATAGGTTGGGCTCAATATCAGTCTGGAGATGGCTGAAGATAGAATTACTTCACTTAATGACAGATCAGTAGTATTTTCCCAATCTGAACAAAGGAGAGAAAAATAGGGGGTAAAAAGGGAAAGATCTCAGGAATGAGGCAGAAAATAGTGAAGGCCCAACATTGTGTTATTGGAGTCCCAGAAGGAGACGAGTAAGAGAGTGGGCTGAAAGAGTTTCAGAGAAATAATGGATTTAGACTTTCTAAATATGAAAGGTGAAAGACATAAACTACATTTTCAAAAAGCTGAGCCAAACTTCAATAGGATGAACCCATGGAAATCCATGCCAATACACCTCATAATCAAATGTCTGAAAATGAAAGGCAAAGAAAAAAAAAATCTTAAAAACCAGCCAGAGGAAACACCACTTTGACTGACAGCAAATTTCTTGTCTGAAAACATGGAGGCCAGAAAAAAATGGTACAACCTTTATAACTACTGAAGGAAAAGAATTGTAAGCTATAAATTCTATACCTGGCAAAAACATCATTCAAGAAAGAAAGAGGGAAAGAAGAAAATTAAGAGCATTTGTTGCTAGCAAACCAGCCCTTAGAGAATGAGTACTAGAAGTTTTCTAAGAAGAAAGTACTGTTAAGCTGTTCTCAGAACTTCAGAAAGAAGAACCATACAATATAGTAGACTCTTCTTATGATTTACCTAAGTCATATTTGATAAGTGAGGCAAAATTTATAAAACCATTTGAATGATGTTCACTATATGTTGAAAAAATACCTAAGGGAATTGTATTGAAAAAGTGAGTGAGTTGAGAGACCTAGGTGGACATATGGTTTCTAAACTTCACTAGAGTTGGTAAAATATCAATACCAGTAGACTGTGATAACTTCTGCATGTATACATACTATAATACTTGCAGCAATGACTAAGAAAAACATATGAAGCAACATCCTAAAACTCACTATAAAGAAATCAAGATGGGATTGATAAATTAGACTTCATAAAAATTAAGAACTTTTCCTCTGTAAAAAACCCTATGAAAATCATGGGAAACAAACAAACAAAGAAACAAAAAACATAAAACAGGCTACCAACTTGGAGAAAATATTTGCAACAAAGGATTAGATTCCAAAAAAGCATGAGTATCCAGTATATATCCAACAAAGGGTTTGTATCTAAAATATTTAAAGAACTCTCAAAGCACAACAATAAAATAAAATAGACAATCCATTAGACAATTGGTAAAAGACCATTTTGATACAAAGGATATGCAGACGGAAGATAAGCACATGATAGGATGTTCAGCATCGCTCACTTTTATGGTAACAGAACACATTCGCAGGTACCAGGCATTAAAACTAGATTATATCTTTGGGGGGGCATCATAATTCAACCCACAATAAGCAGTATGTTATATCCTTCTTTGCCTTTAGAACAAAAAGTGGTAACAACATCAAGTGCTTGTGATAACAGAAGGATATTGGATCACTCATGCTTTGCTGGTGGGAATGTAAAATGATATGACCACTCTGCAAAACAGGTTGGCAGTTTCTTATAAAATTGAACATACAACTACCATACATAAAAAGCTCTGCCATTTACTTGCTGTGTGACTTGGAACAATTTAGTCAAACACTTAAAATCTTGATATTTTCATATAAACTGGGCATCATGACATTACTATTTCCTTGGATTGTTGTAAGGATTAGATGAGATCATGAAAAATAAGTACTGAAAACTGAACTGACATATGGTAAGCTCTCAATAGTTCCATTATAAACTTTCTTAATAATATTAATATTACTGATTATATTTAACAGCACATTCTGATCAAAGATAGTCTAATTTAAGAGATCTCTGAACCTATTACACTTAGTAAGTAAAAGAAAATAAATCTGAATCACATCAAGTATATCACTGAAGAATAGTATTACACTTAAAAATTATTAATGCAATCCATTCTCATTTTCACTCATATATTCATCATGTATTAATGTGAGCATTCATGTCAGCTACTATTCTATACTCTGTAGATATGGCAATACTTCATGAAACTTATAATTTAGATAAGGACCTCCAAAAGTAAAGATTTAAAATTTAAATACAAATATATTCTTTGTGGGGTCTATTAGTTTCAGACAACATGCTTGAATGTGGACTTTAAAATAACCTATTTAGCAGCTAGGTTAGCCAATTTAATCCACAGAAAAAATTTTAATTATTTATTTGGAATATCCTATGTGCCCAGATAAACATATGTAATTATTACTTGGTGTGCTTCTATCAAACAACAGAGACTTGAATTTGGATTTTCAAAAGGGAATTATACTATTCACACATAAAATCAGTTGTATGACTGAAAAATATGGATGTTGGGAACAGCCCACATTTACCACTAGAATGTTGAGAAGTGACTAGGTCAGATCCAAATGACAAGATAGATTCAGCTGATGAATGGTGGGTGCAAGAGAAAGTTACATACTCTATGAATCAATGCTTATAACACTCTTGAAATGAAAAAAAAATTATGTAGATGGAGGACTCTGTGGGTTTTTGCCTCATGAATTTGAGGCTTCATTGTTTGGTGCATATATATTTTGGATCCATGTATTGAACCATTTACCAGTATATCAGTTTCCTAGGGCTGCATAACAAACTCCCACAAACTAGTGGCTTAAAAGAACAGAGATTTATTTTTCAAAGTCCTGAGGGTTAGGAGTCCAAAACCAAATGGTTGGCATGGCGTGCTCCCTCTGAAGGCTGTCAGAAAGAATCTTTCCCTGCTTTCCTTCTGTCTCTCAAGCGTTTGCCAGTGGCTGGAGTTCCTTGAGTTGTGCATTCATCACTTTGATGTCTGCCTCTGCTGTCACTTGGTATTCTCCATGTGTGTCTGTCTGTGTCTAAATTTCCCTGTTCTTATAGGGATACCAGTCACATTGGATTAGATCCTTCTTAATTCAGAAACACCATCTCTCTCTCTCTCTCTCTGTCTCTCTTAGATTTATTTATTTATTTAAGAGAGTGAAAGTGAGAGTGAGGATGGAGGGTGCAGAGGAAGAGGGAGAAGCAGACTTCCTGCTGAACAGGAAGACTGACACAGGTCTTAATCCCAGAACCTTGGGATCATGACCTGAGTCAAAGGCAACCAAGCACCCCAGAAACACCTGCAAAGATCTTATTTCCAAATAAGGTCACATTCACAGGTACCAAAAATGAGGACTTGATTCTATCTTTTTGAAGAAGGTCAATCCATAACCAGCCATATGTCATACCCTTCTTTGCCTCTAATAATTTTCTTTTTCCCTGACATACACTGTATTATAAGTTAATATGGCCACTCCTACTTTTTTCTTTTGTTCTTAGTGTTGCATGGCAAATCTTTAACCACCCTTTAACTTTCAACTCCCTTTGTTACTGTATTAAAGTGTAATTCTATTCTATTCTACTCTATTCTATTCTCCTTCCTTCCTTCCTTCTTTTTTCTTCTTTGGCTTCTAACAATAAAGGTGTGGACATTCATAGGACATTTTGGCTATGGGCTGGCTATGGCATTGCCCCATGCATCTTCTTCAATTTGGGTTCTAGACTGCTAATAAAGACATATTATTATCAGGAATAAAGGCACAGAACTGGAAGCAGCAATGGCTCTCAAATCCTCTGCTAGGAATAGCACACACAACTTCTACTCATGTTCCATTGGCCATTGCAAGTCATGTGTCCAAGCAGAAACAAGTGTTTATTTCTTGTGGCTCTTCTCCCCATATCTTCATTCTAGAAACCACATGCTGAAGGAGCAACCTCTATCTGAGACCTGCAGCACATCACTATTCAGCTCTTTGGCTGTTTCTCTCAAGCTAAAATCTTGTGGAAAGGAGCGTTTCACACTTCATGCCCTTTGACATCTGCGTTCAGATTCTTGGGAGAATTCCAAACTTCCCAAGAAAATGAAGACAGTTTCCCCATGCAGTTTTCATATGTACCACCTGAATATCAGTGTTATAAGCTCATTTGAACTCTCTAGGTCCTTCCAGTATTTTAAGAAGAACTTTTCTTTAATGGGCAGCTTTGATGGGTTCTCTGAAACATCCTTCTGTAGTGTTCTTCACCTTCTGTTCCTTGATGTGAACAGACACATGTCTGTCTTGGTGAGTGTCTTAATCTCTCTGCAGCACCACAGGAATCTGGTGGCCCATCTCCAGGTCTTTCCTGCTAAGGTCCCCAGCAACCCCACAGAAATGAAGAAGACCCAGAGCAGCTACCTCACTTGCAGATCCTTCGCACACTCAGGGAAAACATTCGACAGCTCTTGCCCTGATAAATTCTGGGAGCAGGAGACAAATTTCTTGAAGACAGCCTATTATATATTTTTTGTGTCCTTTCTTGCTAATTTCTCTCTTTTGATTAGGTATATTTAAGACACTTGAAGGTTACTACTGGAATGTTAGGTTTCAACTAGGCCATTTCATTACTTGTTTTCTGTTTGTTTCCCTTTCTCATTCCTTGGTTTCTATTTTCTTGACTTGTTGCAAAAACTTTAAGAATTCCACTTTTACTTATTGATCATGTTTTTGAGTATATCACATCTTAAATTTTAATTAGTGGTTGCTTTTGGTATTACAATACACGTAATATATCTACCTGTTTTGATCTTTTATCCCAAATGAAGTGTAGCAACCATATTTCCATTTAGGTCCCATTCACTACCCTTTACAGTATTTTTTAAGATTTTATTTATTAATTAGAGAAAGAGAAAGAGAGAGCAAGCACAGACAGGGGAAACCACAGAGGGAGAGATAAAGGGAGAAGCAGGCTCCTCACCCAGCAGGGAGCCTGATCCAAGGCTCCATCTCCAGTCCCTGGAATCATGACCCAAGCTGAAGGCAGATGCTTAACCAACTGAGCCACCCAGGGACTCCTGCACTTTATAATCTTAAAAAGCAAGAAACTTAAGTATTTTTCCATATATGCATTTAGGGCCACATCAGATGGTATTACATATTTTGATTTAAACATCAAATATGATTTAAGAAATTCTTTTATATTTACCCCTATTTTTACTCATTCCACTGGTTTTCTTTCCTTTCTGAAGATATGAGCAGTCTGGTATTTCTATACTGTGTAAAGAACTTCCTTTCTCTATTCTTTAAGGGCAAGTTTGCTAGCAGCAGGCCATCTTTGTCTTACTTTGTGAGAGAGTGCTTCTTTCCCCTTCATTGCTGAAGAATATTTTCACTGGATATTTAATTAATGATTGACATTTCTTATCTTTTTTCCCAATACTTAAATAAATATTGTATCCATTCCTTTTAATCTCCATGGTTTGGAATAAGAAATCTGATGTCATTCAAGTTGGGGTTTTTCTACAGAGATAAGTCATTTATTTGGTTGCTCTCAATTTCTTCTTTGCCTTTAGTTTTCAGACATTTAATTATGAGGTGAATTAGCATGGGTTTCCATGGGCTCGTCCTATTGGAGGTTGGCTCAGCTTTTTGAAAATATAGTTCATATCTTTCACCTCCCACACTTGGGAAGTCTGCATTTGTTATTTCTTTGAAACTCTTCTAGCCTCACTTCCTTACTCTTCTCCTCAAATTCTGATAACACAGACGTTGGACCTTTGCTGTGTTCTGCCTTGTTCCTGAGACTAATTTCCGGGTGAGGAATGGAAGTTTCTCTCCCTAGTTAGTCCTGCTGACACTGCCCCAGCAGGGGAATTTGAGCACCACAAAGCAGGAGGGGATATGGAATTTCAAACCCTCTTTTGTCCTACTGAAAACATGGAAATAGAGGGAGAGAAAAAGGGTATGGCTCTTTACTGGCATATACCTGCAGTAGAGGACATATGATCAAAAAAGTTTTCTATTGGGCCACACTCTTCCTGGCTCTTTGGCCAGGAAAACAAGCTTTCCTGGAAGTCTTCTGTTACCAGTGGTTTTGAATTGGAAACTTCTGTAACACCCTAAACTATATAGGAGGCAATCAGGAAACCAAGTGGACTCTTTGTTGTGTTTTTCTTCAAGTGCTGAGCTTCTTAGAGTGTCTTCCTTCTTTTCATCTTCAGAGTCTACATATGTTTGTTTTATTGTGTTAAGACTATGTTCTGTTTTTGTTTTTGTTTGTTTTGTTTTGTTTTAGTTGTAAAGGGGAGGGCCTGGTAGAATAGAGCTACTCTATCTTGAAATAACTGGAGGTCACCCTTGGACCTATTTTGTGACTTCCGTTTTAATTTTGATTAACTGACTATTCTGATATACTATTGAGATGTCATTCAATCAGGTAGAACATACAATGTACTAAATTCTGGGAAGTTTGGCAATCATTTCAGTTCTATAGTTGAATGGGAGAGTGGAATGGGGAAGCCGTTTGTCCACCTGTCGTTATGTGGGTAAAGAACATGCTTCCTCTTTGCAAAGTGCCAGTTGAAGGTGAGACTTCAGAAGCCAAGATAAACAAAGCTCCAACCACAGGATGAAAAGCTCATGCAAACCAATATTATAATAGTTTTACAGACAAGTTAAAGCTGGCAAATGTTAGTTAGGATAAATATAAATAGGAAATGGGGACCTACGCTTGGCCATTCCCTAATGATTGGAGATGACCATGTTTTGTTGAGTTAAGGTGAGGGGAAAATTCACATTCTGCGCTTTAGTATTAAGTCTGTCTCACTAAACAGAGCAGCTCCCAGACATTTAGGAGTTAACAAAAGCAAGAGAGACATTTACATATAATCCATCTTGTAATTACACATTGGGTGTTTATACACATGAAAAAATATAAAATAACTGAGCTCACAGAACTAGTATCATTAATCTAGGTATTACCTCTCTCTGGTAGTCACTAGTCAATAGTCTTCTTTAAGTTGAGTGTTGTTAATCTCACAGGAATTGCTCTTAGTGTGAGGCCTAGCCAGTGGCAGCACACATATTTTTATGCTCAAGAGGAAAACTAAAGGAAAAAGAGGACACTGATGTGGTAACAGAATGATGCATGCCAGGTTTGTTGAGGAGGTTCTTACCCTGCTTCTACTTTTTAAGCAACTTTTTCTATTAAAGTCTTTAGTGATGTTCTTAATTGCCTTAAGTAAGATTTAGCAGTCTCAAAATATTAAAAAAAGTTTTAATACAGTCTGCTGCTCTGAGAGAGAGAATGGTGTTAGGCATGAATAAACTGGACATGGTAATTTAAAGAAAACTCAAGCTTTCATGATGAAACTTTAGTACATCACCTCTGCTTAAAGTTTGATTTTTTTATATTAGTTTTTATAAATGTAAAATGATATGAAAACTAAGGTTGTTCACTTTAATGTCATTTAAAAGTCTATTATACTTTAAAACACAGTATAGGGGCCCCTGGATGCCTCAGTCATTAAGTGTCTGCTTTCGGCTCAGGTCATGATCCCAGGGTCCTGAGATTGAGCCCTGAATTGGACTCCCTGCTCCGCGGGAAGCCTGCTTCTACCTCTCCTACTTCCCCTACTTGTATTCCCTCTTTCGTTATCTCTGTCTGTGTCAAATAAACAAATGAAATCTTTATTTATTTTTTAATTTGATTTTATTTTTTCAGTGTTCCAAGATTTATGCAATACATGTCCTCCTTAATACCCACCACCAGGTTCACCCATCCCCCACCCCTCCCCTCTAAAACACTGAGTTCGTTTCTCAGGTCCACAGTCTATCATGGTTAATCTCTTCGTCTGATTTAAAAAAAAATAATAATAATAAATAAAATACAATATAAGTAGGTAGCCAACATTATATACATTGTAACATTATATACATTATATTATCAATATAGTTTTAATCTATTTAGCATCTATTGTATTTCAGCAATTGTAATTCATTTATTGTAAAAGTATCACCTGCTTGAAAATTCTTTCCCTAAACCCCGTGTAAGTCCACTTCAAGTGCCGTTCTCCATTACAGTTTCTTATTTAATTTCTTCCTAGCACTAATCATCACAATCTAAATTTATATTATTTGCTTGCTTTTGTCTTTGCATTTGTAGAGTTTGGTTTCCACAACTAGGATGTAAGTTTCATGAGTACAGCACTATCACTTAACTTTTACTGCCCTGTCTCTGTGCCTCAAATAGTGCCTAACATCCATGAAAACTTCAGTGATAACTGTTGAATCAAGCAATCAATCAGTCAATCAATCAGTTCACCAGTGCATTCTATAAGGGTAAGCATTATGACCCTGTTCAATAGATTGACCTATTAAGACTTTCAGAGGTGTGAAGTGGAAATTCTGATGGCTTTGATCATTGTTACCTCAAGGGGGTTATCAGACCTAAGAAAAGGGAGGGTAGAGGACACTAAAGACAAATGTGTTTTCCATGACTTACATTGCTTATTATAAACACATTTGCATATTTATATCAAATGTTAAATGTTTCCCCTTGCTCTTCATTGCCACTTTCAGATTACTGTCACTCTTACCACTCTTATAGTGATAAAGCATAGTCTTTGGACATTGTCATCAAATTATCCTATTTCCTCTCTCAAAGCTTAGGCTTTGGACATTGTCATCAAGTTATTTTATTTCCTCTCTAATTCTCATTTCAGCAAGCTACAGTTTCTCTAGTCATGCACCTATGCTGGTCCTTGAAGATGTTAACCCCTAGGCTATAGTCAATCCTGACACCACAACCGTCATCATTACTTTGGGTTTCAGAATCCACATGGATGATGACTCAAACATTCTGGCTCCTCAGATCCTCCAGTGATCCTGTTTTCACTCCACATCTGCCTCTGATGCCCATATCTAGGTCTGCTCAACACCTCCCATTATCTAACGTTGAAGAATCCTACTTTCCCTCTACCCATTTAATCTTTCTAACATACGCTGCCGAAGAATTTCCATTCTGGTCACTTTGGCCCTACTAGGGTTTAAAATCCCCTGACCCTATTATCTTTCCCTCTGACTCACCATCTGAATGTCCTCTCCTTTCATAACCAGTTTAAATTCTATAATCCACCATTATAATTATTCTTATTTTTATCCTCTATTAGTCTCCTTGCTCTTTCTCATCTTCATATTGCTCTGGCTAACCCCTAAGCCTGGTTGTATCCAGTTCTACCTAGTCCATGTCTTCACCAGGGCACCTCAGTAAGGAAGGAGGAAAACAACTAACAATTTTAGGTGACTCTTTACTAACTAGAAATTATATTACATTTCTCTTGATGCATGTGTTACATCTTTTCCTCTTTTTTCAAATTGCTAATACCTCATTGTCAGTTGATGATTTTTTACTGAGAAAAGAAAACATCCACCTGCCTCCACCACTATATCTACCAGTCTGACTACACATGTGTCCATGTTCTTTTCCTGCCCTCTTGTAGCTATGGGTAAATGTTCATATAAAACAATAGCCCTTCCACTTGTTCATTAGATATTGTATTTTCTCACATACTCAATAAAAATTTCAAAGATTATCTTAGTCCCGTATCTTCCCTTAATACTGTATTAAGCCCTTCAGAAGCATCTTGTAATATCTCCCATCTCAAAAAAAAAAAAAAATCAAAATCAAACTTTCATTTGACCTATTACCTTTAGCTACTATTTATCCCTTCCTTTTTCTGTCCTTTAAAGGAAAGTCCTAACAGAGTTGTTTCTGTTCACTGTCTCCAGTTTCATTCCTTCCGTGCCCTCTTTTGACTACTCCACTCTTAGCAGCTCTTGTCTGGATCACCAATAAATCCCACTCAGCAAAATGTTAATAGTTAAGTCTCAGTTCTTATCTAGCAGGTTAACAGTAACACTTGACATAGGTGATCATTAACTCCTTTTTGAGACACATCTTTCTTTAACTATCTTAAAAATACTTGTGGCAGACTATATTTTCCAGATGATGCCCACAACAATATTTCCTATCTGACCCATATTGTTATAATGTGATGTTGACACCCTTCTTATTGAAAGGTAGGGTCTATATTCCCTCCCTGTGGATCCCAGTAAGCTTGAGATTGTTCTGACCTGGCATGTGATGAAGTGGCACTACATAAGGGGCCATGTGGCTATATCTTAGGCATTGGAAGAATGGAGGAAACAATGTGAACATATGGGCATTGTGCAGAGAGTGCCTCCTTATAGTTGCTTCTGCACACTCATCTCCCTAAGACTGTTATTATTACTAACTCTAGAAATTGCCACATCATTTTCTCTTCACATGAAAGATAGACTGTACTTTTATTTTATTTTTCAAAATATTTATTTATTTATTTTAGATAAAGCACAAGTGCAGGAGAAAGAGAATGTGGGTAGGTACAGAGGGAGGGAAACTTCAAGCAGACTTGCCCCTGAGTGCAGAACCCAAGGTGGAGCGCCATTTCTCCACCCATGAGATCACGACCTGAGCCAAAACCAAGAATCATATGCTTATCCAATTGAGCCACCCAGGCATCCCTAGACTGTACCTTTAACATGTACCAAGAATAAAATTTTGTGTGGCTATACTACTTTTTTATTGAGACCATGGAAATTTGCTCTAGATGAGGAACAAAGCAAAACTATTTTCCAAGAATATACTGAAGGTTAGTGGTTACAAATAAAGGTCATTGGGGATGTTTGGTGAGTGACAAAGCTTTGACTTGACTGATATATATCTTCCCAGTTGAGCTGAAAGAGGCAACCTTGACTTCATAATCTCACACTTGGAATGCCAGCTAGTGTCTTCTTCATGGTCTTCCTAGTTCCACTTTTTAAATTTTTTTTGCATTTTTGTGTTTTTTTTTTGTTGGAGATTTTCATGTGTAAAATGACCCCGAAACATAGTACCAACATGCTGTGGAGTGCTTCAAGGGAAGGACAGCAATGATGTGCCCTACAAGAATATACCTGTGTTAGAAAACTTCATTCAGGCACAAGTTGTAGTGTTGTTGGCTTTGAGTACAAAATTAATGAATCAATAATATATATTAAATAAGTATCTAAACAGAAACACACATAAATTAGGTATGTATTGACACGTTGATAAAATATTATGACCAGAGACTCACTGGACCCTAACTTTGTATCTTCCTTAGAAGCAGTGGTTCAATATTCACTATTTTAGTATTCATGGTGTCTTTATAGAACACAAGTACTGTGAATAACAAGACATGAATCTCAGTCTCTCTCTTTCATTCTCTGTCTCTCTTTCTCTCATAGTATATAGATATAGAGACATAGAGATAGACATAGATATAGAGATAGGGTTTTAAGTCAAGTTTATATGAAATTTTTTTGACATGCAGTGTGGGCTGGGCACTCATGGACTAATCATGGGCATCATGAGGTAGGTCACTTTCAAAACTTAAAGATTTTTTTAAGATTTTATTTATTTATTTATTTGGGAGAGAGAGAGAGAGAGAATGAACACAAGCAGGGGAAGCAGCAGGCACAGGGAAAATCAGGCTCCCTGCCAAGCAGAGAGCCTGATGTGGGGCTTGATCCCAGAACACTGGAATCATGACCTGAGCCCAAGGCAGACGCTTAACCAACTGAGCCACCCAGACACCCCTCAGAACTTAGTTTGAAGATTAATGTCTTTACTTGGCCATGGAAATGGTAGTGCTGAACTTCAAACTAAGTTCTGTCCTACTACAAAAAATGAGCACTTTCTTAATCCTTTTTAGGTTTCCTTATTGATTTATACCTTGGAACTAATTAGTGCTTTAGTTAGGCCAGCTTGTAATGTCCATAAACAAAGCACAGATAATAGGTAGAACCCGGGTGTCTAATTTTTAGTCTTTTAGACAGAACTGAACTTCACTATAAGAGAATACATAAGAGGTGGTCTTCCTCAATCACCTATGGATCAAATATTTTCCTGGATGTCCTTGTAACTTTCTTGGGTAGCCTGTGTTCCCGTTTTGCCTCCTGACTCTTTGATCAGACAGTTTTGACCTTCCCTGTCATCGTCTTCTCAAAAGTTTCCTTTGAGTTTGCTCTCCCCTTGGGGATTTACTCTAAATTAACATTCCTTGTGACCACTCCTCACTGTAGATGCCCCTGGTGCTGCTGCATGCAGAGCTCTAGGCAGGGGATCCATGGGCACCCAGACACCACCTTCAGTTCCTTCCTACCTGCCAGTCTTACCTTTTATTTCTTCTTTATTTCTTTTTTTCTTCTCTGCTTTTTCATTTTCCTCCAGCTTCTCTAATTCACCCTGATATGGTCTTGTTCACCAATTCAGAAGCAATTCAGAAAGTCATGTTCATTTGTGTGTTAAATTAAAAAAGAGACAGAGAGACTTTATGAACTCCTCACTAAAAAGTAGTAGATACTTCTCTTTTTCATGTAAATCTCATGTTATTGGTACAAAGTTGTCAATTTGAAAGTCCTTCGAAAATATGTTTTTTTGTTTGTTTGTTTGTTTATCCCAGACACATTTACATTATAATTGTCCTATGAATTCTAAAAAATTGCTAAATTGAATCCATGGCCAATGCTTAAAAATCACTCTTGGAATTCCTGCAGTTATTGTAATGATTAACCTTGTAACATTTGTGATGGATATTTGCATTAATCCTTTCATTTCAGAGCTGGGAAAGGAGCTGCCACAGTGAGGGCTCAACACTGCATCTGTTCTTCCCATACCCTTTTCCACCAGAGATGTCATATACACTCACATGGATGAATAAAATTTATCAAGGCTTTTCCTGTAAGCACTTGTCTCTCGCAGGTGGAAGTACGAACAATAAATCAAGTTTTTGGAAAGAGCTGGACCTGTGTTTACACCAAATGTATAATTACTAGTATAGAAGCACTTCAAGTACATTCCTTACTTAAGAGTATTTTACTCCCAATTGTTTGCTGCCAAATAGAAATTTCAGTTGCTTAAGGAGTGATGCTAAGGAGCTTGTGGATTCTGATAACATGACAAAATGAATCATGAGTAGTCACGTGTTTTATGGGCTAGAAGGTTCCTAGAAAAATAAGTTTTGTCTTCATTTTATAGGAAGGTAGGAACAGCACAGCAGTGTTCTGAGATAATACATGCTCAGCTCTGCACTGTGTGCAGCTCCTTCCGGGCCCCGGGCTTGCCTGGGGCCTCAAGTAGGAGAGACATGACTGCTCCCTCATCACATGCAGTATCATGTGCCAGATTCTCTGAGTGCGGGATCTGTTTCGGTCTGACCTTTTCATTACGAGCTTTCGAGTTGAGAACTGCAACATTATACAGTGAATGGTGCAGTCTACGAATGTCTTGAGTAATATAGAGCAACTTCCACAAGTTCTCAATGTCCAACTCCTGGCAGCATGTACTTAAGCAATTGAAATATTTTGTGAAGGTACCAAAGCATTAGGCATATGGTGCATTATTGGCACAGAAGAGATTGCCCTGCTCTTCCTGAAGGTGAGCTGAATTGATTTTACATCATCTAGGACGTAGATTACAGAGACATAAAATGTCACTATGCAGCATAAATGGTATTACAAATAGTAATAGTAATGACAATAGTTTTTATTGTGTGCAAGTCACTTTACATAATTTCTATTCTTAGAATAATTCTGCAGAAATAGTCATCTTAATACTTATTATACACATTTGGAAATGAAGCTTCAGGGAGATTTAGTTATTTGTTTCATAGCTAATGAGTATTTGAAATGGAAATTCAAACCCAGGCATTTCTGGCTCAACTTCCCACTACTGAATCTCCAACTTAGCTCCTCTTCCCTTCTTTTTTCTTGCTTGCCTTCCTTCCTTTCTATCAAATCAGTCAACAATTTTTTTATTGAATTGCTAACGTGAGCCAAGCACCCAAGCAGACTCTTGAAATTTTGGATATAATGTCACTTTATTTCTCAACAAATTCCCACTCTAATAGAGGACACTGACATGAAAAATAATAATTTTGTTAAAATAGGCAAGTTAACAAAGAGATAAGTATAAAGTCCCAAGTATAGGGGCCCAAAAAGGATCAAAGATGAACAAAAGCTGACCCTGAGGTGGATGCCAGTGGGAGAGGCCTATCAGGACAAGTGTGAGCATGGGCAGGAGAGGAAGCCAGGGATGAAGTGTTAAGATTAGGGTATAGCATGACTGCAGAGTATGAGTGAGGAGTAGTGGGGACAAGCAAGGGCAGTGGCTGCAAGCCCTGTCTCAAAGTCACATGGACTGGGTGTGCTGTCCTTGTGGTGTGACTTGAGCGATGGCATTTTCCTCCTCATACAATTTCCTCATCTGTAAAGACGGGGTATAAATAATGGTGCCTACACCTGGGTGGCTCAGTGGGTTAAAACCTTTGCCTTTGGCTCAGGTCATGATCTCAAGGTCCTGGGATTGAGCCCCATATGGGCTCTCTGCTCAGCAGGGAGCCTGCTTCCTCCTCTCTCTCTGCTTGCCTCTCTGACTACTTGTGATCTCTGTCTGTCAAATAAATAAATAAAATCTTAAAAAAAATAATGATGCCCATTTTATAGGTTGACATGAGGATTAAGTGAGTTAATACTTGTCACTCACTTCAAAGAGTGCCAGGCACATGGCATTTTATGCAGTGAGCTTGAACAAAAACCACCCTGGCTATGCATGCTGAAGGCATGCTATTGAGGTTTTATGGGCCAGGCAAATGTCCTCAGGCTTGGACCTGGTTAAAAGGGAAGACACTGAAAATCTTATCCAATGGAGGAAAGGGACTGGCTTTGCTTTCCAGAGGGTTGCTGTGGTAGCAGCATGGAGGGAGATGGGGCTGCAGGAAGGTGGGTCAGGCCAGCCCTGCCCACTTTGCACCTGGGGACTCTGCATGCATCACTATTTAATTGAGGCTTTCCTCTTTTTATAAATGCGTAGCTTTCCCAAATGGCCAATTTAAAGGAACAGCAGTGATTTGGATGTGTAAACTTAAATATATTCTCATTACCAGGTCACATCTCACACTAATGTGGTTTTATGTATTTTTCTGAATGTTTAGAAAAGAAAGCTTGCTGTAAGACATCATTTGCCATATTAGAAACCTCCTGGGGAATTCAGAGTTTAGCAGATAATTCAATTGCACCCACACTGAGAAACTAGAAAATTCAGTTATAAAAACTTTTCTTTTATAGTGATAATTTTCAATAGGGAAAATATATTTATAGAATAAGATTTTGTTTCTTAAGTAAATTACTCTCAGATTCGTTTGTTAAGTACATTGTTCTTAAATTACTTTCCTGGTACTTGTGGGTAGGCAAGAAATGAGTTGTTCCACATTTTTTTTTCTTTCACTAGAAGCCACTTGCAAAAAAGCATTACCTACAAAAACTCAGAAATTTCTCTCCTTGGTGTATATACCCACAGAAATGTATACACATGGAACACAGAAATTTGTTCAAGAATATTCATAGCAACATTATTTATGCTAGCTCGAATTTGGAAACTATTCAGATGTCCATTACAGCAAAATAGATATGTGTTTTGTGGTACATGTGTGCAATGAGTTCTAAAGAACACTGAAATAGAGTGAACAATAGATACATTCAGCAGCAGGGTGAGTCACAAACTTAAAGTTGAAATAAGAAGCCAGATACAAGAGAATATATACACTATGATTCTATTTATATAAGGTTAAAAAAACAAACTAGTGTTAGAAGTCTGCATTGTGGTTACTTTTGGTGAGAAGGGGGTTCATAATGATTGAGCAAATCACAGCCGGGATTTCTGGGTTCCTAGCCCTTTCTTGATGTGGCAGTGGTCACAGATTTTCATTTCGCCGCTCTCTCTCTCTCCCTCTTCTCTACTCTCCCTCCTTCTCTCTCCCTTCTTCCCTCACTCCTGTGTTCTCCCTTCTCCCTCCCTCCCATCTCCCTATTCTTATCTCTATCTGTATCTCAATTTATATTTATTTGTCTTTTTTCATGCCTCTGTGCCTTATTTCAACATGCTTTTTTAATAAATAATATTCTAGTGTTTTATGCATATTTTTTCTTGTGAAAATAAAACCTGTCTATACAATGTTAGACTTAAAAGATTAGGAAAGAAGTCATAATTATTGAGCTAAGAGAATATTTCAACTTTAGAGTACAATATAAATCATCAGCTCTAGAATGATGGTCATGATGTACTGTAATTGAATGAAAACTTTGGAACTGTAATAACACAACATTGCATTCCCATCTCCTTTATTTTTTAGGCAGAATTCTTTTTGTTTTCCTTCATTTTATTTTATTTTATTTCGTTTCAGTGTTCCAAAAGGCAACATTCTTAATTAGTAAATACAGTAAACTGCTGGTGACTCTATTACTTTTGAAATATATGGAATAAAAAACTTCCACTGCTCAGTCCTGAGTCATACTGAACTCTTTCAATGTTTGAAAATCCTAAAGGGCATGTTAATATAGAGATCTGTGATATATACAGTGTGATAACAAGGTCAAGGTTTTGTGCTATGTCACTGATGCATGCTTATCAGAAAGTCTTTGCCTAGCTTCATGTAGTTTTTGGCTTGAGCCAATTTCATCATGTCTACAAAGGGTAGGAGGGTATGCTTTTTGTGTAGCCAGTTTTATACACACACACACACACACACACACATGAATATTATCTCCAAGTAAATGCACACATGATTCAAACATTAACATTTATCAGGGCACACAAAGATTCAGGCTTGGAAGAGATAATAAACCGATAAAGATTTTTTTTTTTTTTAAAGACTGCTCCACCAAGCAACTCCACAGTCTCACTTTTAAAGATTTTATTTATTTATTTGACAGAGAGAAATCACAAGTAGGCAGAGAGGCAGGCAGAGAGAGAGAGAGGGAAGCAAAGCAGGCTCCCCACTGAGCAGAGAACCCGATGCAGGACTCGATCCCAGGACCCTGAGATCATGACCTGAGCCGAAGGCAGCGGCTTAACCCACTGAGCCACCCAGGCGTCCCTAAACCGATAAAGATTTTATGTTTGAAAACTATAGGCTTCACTATAAAGAGTTTTTGTCTCCTAAACAGATATGAGTTTTAAGAGCTTTAAGACACAATTAGAATTATCAATCTTTTTTTTTTTTAACTTTTTATTTTTTATAAACATATATTTTTATCCCCAGGGGTACAGGTCTGTGAATCACCAGGTTTACACACTTCACAGCACTCACCAAAGCACATACCCTCCCCAATGTCCATAATCCCACCCGCCATTCTGATGAGTGGATAATGTATCCCACTGAGTGGTTAATTTTGGTTGGTTTTGTAGTTTTTTTTTTTAAATGTTTATAATGGAAATTTTTAAACACATATGAAAAGTAAAGAGAATAGTAAAATAAACCTGATTCACCTAACATGTAGTGTCAACAATTCTCATTACATTGCCAATTTTATTTCCCTATGTCCCTGCCTCCGTGCCTGTCCTTCCTCCCCAACCAGGGTCACTAGGAAGTATACCTGAGACAGCAGGAGTGTGATCCTTTAGCCATGATGTACTATATCCTATGAATGTGCTGGAGGCTGTGTTTCTGTTATTTTTTAAATAATCTAATATATCATCTTCAAAAATTCTCCAATGTGAATAATTTCAGACCTATATCCATTTATAGGAATATACGAATCACAGGGCTTTAGAAAACCTCCAAAAATGTCCATATCTTAACTTTTTTCACATCAATGAAAAATGTTTTTAGATTTTTACTTGGTAAGTTGATTGCTAAATTCAGAATATCATTTTTAATGGTGTCCACATATTATTGATATATTTTTAATGTTTACTTTTTTCCCTCAGATAAAAATAAATCACGGACATTTTATAGCATGAAAATAACAAATTACTCCTGTCTCCCTTTGGAAATATCCAGTGTTAGCTATTTATTATGTTCCTTTTCAGATTTTCCTGTGAATACATTTTACGTAGTTAAGGTCATACTTAGTGTTCCAATATTTTTCAAAGCTTGGATAATATCCAGGAATTTCCTTTTAAAGGAAAAATGTGAATAACCCGTGGTTTGAAGATCTCTCAGGGGCCAGCATCCTAATTATTTTAAAAACTAATTTGAGAGTAATTTACTTAAAAAGCTAAACTTTTATCCTATGAGTATATCTTTCAAGTCAAAATTTCACTGACAGAGAAATTTTTATAACTGATAAAGTATATTTTTATTATAATTAAGAATGAAATACATTAATAGTGTTCTAGAACTCACATTTTCTAGGGACAACAGAGCCCATTTTGGAAAACACTGGACTACTAGATTGATAATTCATAATTACAGGTAATTAAACTTTATTTCAGCTTTGAATTGGACCTTCTTGTCAAGTACACCCTTACCCAGAAGGATAACACATAGCAACAGGAAGAAATGAAATGGAAGCTAAGGAGGAGAGTGAAGAGTGATTTCCAGGTGGCGCAGTCTCAGCTGAGTTGTGGAGGTGAATAGGGGCTTATGTGATAGGGAAAGGTCAGGTAGGAGATGGTATGATCTAAGCATGGAGGCAAGTCTTATGTACGTGTTGGTGGTCAACTCAGTAAGATAGGAGAGAAGTACTAGATGAGCACTTAGCATCTGTGTTGCAAGGGAAGGCATCCTGCATTTTCCCCAAGCAACCTGGAGCTATTGAGGAGTTTCAGAAGTGTTTAGTAGCAGGATTAAAGTCAGGACTGGCTTCTGTGTAGTGGTCATTAGGAAGCTTTCACCAGAACAGAAGGCTCTTTCCTAGCAGCCTCTGATGGTTACCACTCTTCCTATATGGTCCTGGTCTAGAGACTCAGACAAGACTTAGGGTGCAAGTTCCACTGTTCTCTGTTCAGGCAGCACTACAGGTGCACAACTCACAGGAGGTCTGAATGTGGGAGCATATAGCAAAGCTACTCACCTGGCCTTCTATCAGATGGCTGGTTTTCCCCAGAAGTCTTAGAGTGGCATGTCCCAGGTCTTCCTCTGGGCATGTATTCCCTTTTGGTAGAGTATGTCCTCACACCCAGCGAGATGCTGCCCCGCTCTCTTTTGCTAGTCATGGAACACCAAAAGCTTTACTCTTGGTATTTCATTTAAGAGAAACAAATATCTTAGTATGTACCTCCAAAATTATAATATTCTGTATGTTTTTCCAAAAACATATGGCCTGGGTTATAGTATAACCCTGAGGAAAGGAGGTCAAAGGGAGACTCTTGGTTAGGACGTGTCCTCTCTCCTTGGGGCTCACAACAGCAGGTGGGGAGGAAGGTTTGGCCTGATTTCCATGCTGTTTCTCTCAAGCCAGCCACATGGGGAGACAGCCTGATGTCATGCAGGGAGTGGGCCTCTGGCTGTGCTACTTCTGGCTTGTCCTAGCACCATGGCCTGGCAAGTGACTTAGTGTTCAGCTTCCTCCTCTGTATAATGGAAATAATAACAGCTCCACTTCCAAGTATTTTCATGAGAATAAAGCAAGTTATTTTATTAGGGTTCTTTGAACCATGTTTGAAAATTAGCACATTATTAATTCTTTATTGTGATGTAGGCAGTCTCCCGTATTTGTTGAATAAGTATTTGCTGAATAGATGAGTAAGTGAGAAAATGAATGGAAAACATGGTGCCATTTTGCTTATGACTTACTTTATAGTCTGCAATTGCATAGGTTGACATACCTTATCAATATATGGCTTATAAACACACACTTTCACAATCACACATAAAGCACACACACATGTCTTGCTAGAAACAATTCAATCACTTATTTTAGTGGATCAGTGAGCACTTTGCCTCATTCTGACTACTATTATTTGCTCTCTTGTGCCTTTGTTCTTAAACGAGTCCATGAGGGTGAAGCACTGGACACTATTTGTTCACCATTAAAAGTGCCTGGGAACGAGACCATGTACAGTGTTCATGCAAACTCAGTTTGAAGAGTTATAAGGGTTTGTAGAGATTGCTTTCAGTCACATAAAGTTAGAGCGTGTGCATCTGGAGTGGGGTGGGGTAATATTTGATTATTAGACTTACAATTTGTGGTTGGATAAATTGGCACCCACTTGTGTTGAATGTCCTGATGGTGCTGGGTTGTTGCTGTCACCTGCTTCCCAGCTACAGCCCCTGAAGTTAAGATGCTGTGAGTCAGTGTGTGGTAAGCACTCAAGAATATAGGTGGTTAGCTTGTAAGCTCAGAAACAGGAAAGCTTGCACTGATTCTAAGGGGAATGACAATCACTGTATGGGGCTGGAAGGAGGGAGCAGGAAGTTGGGCAGAGATCTTTTCCCTTTGAGGTAGGTAAATATATCACTTCTAAATTAAGCATATGGCTATATTTGGTAATGCAAGATGTGGGGCTGAAGAATAAGCAACTTACTTCATGCAAACAGATTAGCATATCATGTATACAAGTTAGGTCTTTGCTGTTTCTGGGCTTTGGGCCCAGCATGGGAGCTCACCCATCACTGTCTGACATAGTGCTGAAGCCAGGTTTTATCATCTTTCATGGCGACAAAAAAACCTAGTTTGAACACAGATTCCTAATCATTTCAAGGTTGTTTGCTTCTGGAGACTTTAAAAAGGCTTTCTGTTAGAACACTGGGGTAATTTAATGTAAAATGGTGTCAGTAGAATCAGTAGCAGGGCTCATTCTGCCTATGGGTAGCCCTCCTAGTGGGAGTGAAAGAAGTGCCTGGCAAACAACACATTCATTGTAAGTGGGGCCTCCTTCAGGGCCTCTGGGGCTGCACAGTGGGAGATGATGGCCCCTGGCCACAGGATGGGTAATTTCATTGGTTCCACTCACTGGTCACAGTGGCACATGCTGGTCAGTCATACCCCAGTCGGCAGGCCTTGAAAGTTAAGATTGTCCATGACAGCATGTTATCTCTTGTCTTCTCCATTTCTTTGTGTCTTCCTCAATTTCTTTCATGAGTACTTTATAGTTTTCTGAGTATAGATTCTGTGTCTCTTTGGTTAGGTTTATTCCTAGGTATCTTATGGTTTTGGATGCAATTGTAAATGGGATGGACTCCTTAATTTCTCTTTCTTCTGTCTTGCTGTTGGTGTAGAGAAATGCAAATGATTTCTGTGCATTGATTTTATATCCTGACACTTTACTGAATTCCTGTATAAGTTCTAGCAGTTTTGGAGTGGAGTCTTTTGGGTTTTCCACATATAGTATCATATCATCTGCGAAGAGTGATAATTTGACTTCTTCTTTGCCAATTTGGATGCCTTTAATTTCCTTTTGTTGTCTGATTGCTGAGGCTAGGACCTCTAGTACTATGTGGAATAGCAGTGGTGATAATGGACATCCCTGCCATGTTCCTGACCTTAGCGGAAAAGCTTTCAGTTTTTCTCCATTGAGAATGATATTTGCGGTGGGTTTTTCATAGATGGCTTTGATGATATTGAGGTATGTGCCCTCCATCCCTACACTTTGAAGAGTTTTGATCAGGAAGGGATGCTGTACTTTGTCAAATGCTTTTTCAGCATCTATTGAGAGTATCATATGGTTCTTGTTCTTTCTTTTATTGATGTGTTGTATCACATTGACTGATTTGCGGATTTTGAACCAACCTTGCAGCCCTGGAATAAATCCCACTTGGTCGTGGTGAATAATCCTTTTAATGTACTGTTGAATCCTATTGGCTAGTATTTTGTTGAGTATTTTCGCATCTGTGTTCATCAAGGATATTGGTCTATAGCTCTCTTTTTTGGTGGGATCCTTGTCTGATTTTGGGATCAAGGTGATGTTGGCCTCATAAAAGGAGTTTGGAAGTTTTCCTTCCATTGCTATTTTTTGGAACAGTTTCAGGAGAATAGGAATTAGTTCTTCTTTAAATGTTTGGTAGAATTCCCCCGGGAAGCCGTCTGGCCCGGGGCTTTTGTTTGTTTGGAGATTTTTAATGACTGTTTCAATCTCCTTACTGGTTATGGGTCTGTTCAGGCTTTCTATTTCTTCCTGGTTCAGTTGTGGTAGTTTATATGTTTCTAGGAATGCATCCATTTCTTCCAGATTGTCAAATTTATTGCCGTAGAGTTGCTCATAGTATGTTCTTATAATAGTTTGTATTTCTTTGGTGTTAGTTGTGATCTCTCCTCTTTCATTCATGATTTTATTTATTTGGGTCCGTTCTCTTTTCTTTTTGATAAGTCGGGCCAGGGGTTTATCAATTTTATTAATTCTGTCAAAGAACCAGCTCCTAGTTTCGTTGATTTGTTCTATTGTTTTTTTGGTTTCTATTTCATTGATTTTTGCTCTGATCTTTATGATTTATCTTCTCCTGCTGGGCTTAGGGTTTCTTTCTTGTTCTTTCTCTAGCTCCTTTAGGTGTAGGGTTAGGTTGTGTACCTGAGACAACATTAGAATAATTGGGATTCCAGAAGAAGAAGAAAGAGAGAGGGGAGCAGAAGGTATACTGGAGAAAATTATTGGGGAGAATTTCCCCAATATGCCAAAGGGAATGAGCATCAAAATTCAGGAGGTTCAGAGAACGCCCCTCAAAATCAATAAGAATAGGCCCACACCCTATCACCTAATAGTAAAATTTACAAGTCTCAGTGACAAAGAGAAAATCCTGAAAGCAGCCCGGGAAAAGAACTCTGTAACATACAATGGTAAAAATATTAGATTGGCAGCTGACTTATCCACGGAGACCTGGCAGGCCAGAAAGAGCTGGCATGATATTTTCAGAGCACTAAACGAGAAAAACATGCAGCCAAGAATACTATATCCAGCTAGGCTATCATTGAAAATAGAAGGAGAGATTAAAAGCTTCCAGGACAAACAAAGACTGAAAGAATTTGCAAACAGCAAACCAGCTCTACAGGAAATATTGAAAGGGGTCCTCTAAGCAAAGAGAGAGCCTACAAGTGGTAGATCAGAAAGGAACAGACACCATATACAGTAACAGTCACCTTACAGGCAATACAATGGCACTAAATTCATATCTCACAATAGTTACCCTGAATGTGAATGGGCTAAATGCCCCTGTCAAAAGACACAGGGTATCAGAATGGATAAAAAAACAAAATCCATCTATATGTTGCCTCCAAGAAACTCATTTTAAGCCCGAAGACACCTCCAGATTTAAAGTGAGGGGGTGGAAAAGAATTTACCATGCTAATGGACATCAGAAGAAAGCAGGAGTGGCAATCCTTATATCATATCAATAAGATTTTAAGCCAAAGACTATAATAAGAGATGAGGAAGGACACTATATCATACTCAAAGGGTCTGTCCAACAAGAAGATTTAACAATTTTAAATATCTATGCCCCCAACGTGGGAGCAGTCAACTATATAAACCAATTAATAACAAAATCAAAGAAACACATCAACAATAATACAATAATGGTAGGGGACTTTAACACTCCCCTCACTGAAATGGACAGATCATCCAAGCAAAAGATCAGCAAGGAAATAAAGGCCTTAAACGACACACTGGACCAGATGGACATCACAGATATATTCAGAATATTTCATCCCCAAGCAACAGAATACACATTCTTCTCTAGTGCACATGGAACATTCTCCAGAATAGATCATATCCTCGGTCCTAAATCAGGACTCAACCTGTATCAAAAGATTGGGATCATTCCCTGCATATTTTCAGACCACAATGCTCTAAAGCTAGAACTCAACCACAAAAGGAAGTTTGGAAAGAACACAAATACATGGAGACTAAACAGCATCCTTCTAAAGAATGAATGGGTCAACCGGGAAATTAAAGAAGAATTGAAAAAAATCATGGAAACAAATGATAATGAAAATACAACAGTTCAGAATCTCTGGGACACAACAAAGGCAGTCCTGAGAGGAAAATATATAGCGGTACAAGCCTTTCTCAAGAAACAAGAAAGGTCTCAGGTTATCTCTTGTCTTCTCAATGATGGCCATTCTAACAGTAGGAATGTAAACTGATACAACTATGGAAAACAGTTTGGAGAACCTCAAAAAATTAAAAACAAATCCCCATATGATCCAGCAATTTCACCTGGGAATATATCTGAAGGAAACTAACAAACAAACAAAAAATTCCAAAGATATCAGCACTCCCATGTTCACTGCAGCATTTACAATACTTGAGACACAGAAACAAGTGCCCACTGATAGGCGAGTGGGTAAAGAAATTGTGGAAATCTTACTCAGCCATAAAAAATGTGGAAATACTATCATTTGTGACAACATGGATGGACCTTACTGGCACTATGCTAAATGAAGTATGTTCAGAGAAAGAGAAATACTGTATGATCACACATATAGGTGGAAAATCAAAAACAAACAAACTCCAAGAAAGTGATAAGTCTTGTGGTTACCAGAGGTCAGGGGATGGGGAGAGGGGGGCTGGAAGAAAGATGGTCAAAGGAACAAACTTAGAGTTAGAAGGCAAATAAGTACTAGGGATGTTAAGTACGGCCTGATGACTACAACTAACACTGCTCTATGGTATACAGGAAAGTTGTTAAGAGGGTAAATCCTAAGGAGATTATTTTCTTTCTTTTTCATCACAAAGACTTTTTTTCTTTTTATTGTATCTACATGAGAAGATGGATGTTAGTTGAACCTATTACGATAATCATTTACCATGTGTATAAATTAAACCCTCACCTCAAGCCATATGCATTATACATATGAGGTGATGCATGTCAAAAATTTCTCAATAAAACTGGGGGGAAAGAAAGAGCTCCTGTATCTTTGTTTGTTTGTTTGTTTTGATTTTTGCCGTTGTTGTTGTTGTTGAGCTTCTACCTCAGTGCTTTGCTGAGACCAGTGTTGATACATATGAGGCCCACAAGTTGAGCTCCATTTCCTAGAAGCCATCCACAGGTTTTTCTTGTAGACATCATCAAGTGTAGACAATCTGGATCCTCTTGTCCTGGTGGCAACCTTTAGGGCTGTTCTGGAGCAAGGGAGCTCCAGACAGTTTTGCCAGTAGCAGGATCCAGCATGGGCTGTTTGTAGGCAGTACTGACTTTGAGCTGTACCAATTCTACCTGCATCCCATTGAGCTCAGCAAACAGCTGATCTGATGATGCCATCTTTTCATAGGTGACTAAGGCACAGTTTCTGGGTGTGTCCATGGAGAGGTCAATGATGTTTCCAAAGGGAGAGAAGGCCCCACGGAAGACAGTGGGCATCAGAGAGTATTCCCCTTCTGAGGAGCCCTACATTCAGGGAATGAGTCCGATCTGTGGAAAGGGCCTTCTGGTTTTTGATAGAGGTCCCTGTCTTTGTTCCCATTCCACTCATAACCATGGTTGAGGAGGGGAGGCTGAGGAGCAGGCAATAACCCATTTTTCAGAGGGCCAGTCAAAGCTCTGAGCAAAAAGCTCACCAGCCCCTAGGCCCTCTGCCTCTTCTCCTACTGGCCTCAAGTCTTGAAGGCCATCACTGGAAGACCCCAAACTCTCAGAGATTTCCCTAGGGCAGATATACTCTTTTGGAACAGCTGGAAAGTGGGGACTGGACTCTTCTTAGGGTTCATTAACTTCCCCACTAAGGTTCGAGAATAGGAAGTGACAAATGAAGTCTGAGTTCTTGGTCTTAGCCTTGAAGGCACTGATGGCTCCTGACTTTACCAGCTGGTTGCCTTGGCTGGCTCTGCTGCTGCTAGTTTATTTCTTCAGAGCCAGCACTGCCTTTTTCTTTTCCTTGAGCTTGTTGAATTTCTTTTGCAGAGTCTTTTCCTCCTTGCTCAGTCCAGGAGTAGTCACCAATATGGTGCCTCCAAAGAGGCGGTAACCAGCATTCAGTGGTCTCCAGTGGAGCCTTCACAGACCAAGAGCTCCTGTAGATCTGCAGATGACATGTGGTGGCAAGGGTCCTAGTAATCTTGGAGATGCCAAAGGTGCCACTGTTCCTCGATTTCCACAGCATCCAATCTGAAGTAATATGAAAACGGAAGCTCACTTTTCTGATGGTTTTAGTCATCATTGTAGAGAAGAAAACAAGGCCAACATAATGCATATTACTGATCCAAACTAGATTACAGAATTAAGGCCAGGGAAATCTCTGGAGACTTGGGTATTATTACCAGAGAAATTCTTTTGCAAAGAGGTATTATATGAAGAATCACTTTATCTTTGCAAATGTATTGACCTTTTATAATCTGAAAATCTTGTTCTTGTTTTCTGTCCACAGAGGGGTTTTAAGCTACTTGTTCATTAAGATATATAATTCAAAATTAAGTGAAAAATATATGTCATAAGGGTGAGAAAACTATTTTTTGACATCTGTACAGAAAAGATCCTTACTAAATATTAATGTTTAGAGTATTTATATGGAAAGAGTACACATTTTAAGGAATAAAAGTAGGTATGGGGTGGATTTTCCCCATTAGATAAATAGTACGTTAAATTAGGATAAAGATGTCAGGATGGACATGGTGGTCTGTTTTTATAGAAAATGATAGTATAGCACAACTTCCTTTTTAATGATTTGCAGAGATAGAAATTCAATTGTTATATTATATTGAGCTTTGACAGTATTATTGCCTTGGGGGGTTATGATTTAATCCTTGTCACATGTGACTCTATGTAGAGCATGACATGTGAAAACAGGCTGCTGAAACACTCGGGTATGGCTCTGTGCAGTTGCATATTATCAGCACTTCATAGAGCGCTCATGTTGAAGGTGACAAATGAAATGGAGGGCAACCTCCAAACTTCTAGTGCCTGCTAGAAATTTGTCAGGAAATGTCAGGAAATTACTGAAAAATTTTTCACAGAATTAGAATGTAGGTAAGAGGAAGGCATGTGCTGATAATGATGCTAGATTTATCCTGCTTTATTATTGCTTCTCCTAACATAAAAATGGTCTTTGGCACTGGCTATCTCAGACAGATCAGCGTGGTTTCTACATTAATTAGTTAACAACAGAGGCCCCTTTCAAGGTGAAGGGTTCCAAACAGAGATTACCTTCCCTGCCCCCTGTTCTGTTAACATAGGTGCTGGCAGGATAGTCAGTTCTATTTCATAACTAACAATTTCCCAAAAGAAAAGGACCATATTAGTATGCAAGAACAATAGTCCTATAAAAAATACTGAATGAAAATCTTCAGAAAACAAACTTTATTTCTTCCAAAGTAATAACTCAGAGTGATTGCGTGTGTATCATTCATTTCTGAGCACTTTTCTCAAAGCAAATTTTAGATTGAGAGTCGTATTTCCCGGATGGGGTGAGTATCCAACAGGTGCTGTAAACACTCTATTACACTGAAGTTTGAAACTATGATGGTAAAACCTCCCATGAAGGACATCTTTTTATTTGCTTTCACAATTAGGATTTTAATATGTTTATCTCTGGCTCAGATCTGTTTTGAGAGGGTAAGAAAATATTTTTCAAGTAAATCCAAATATTCACAATCTCATCGGAAAAAGTAAAGGTTAATTAACCTTCTCCAGGCAAAGCTTTGGTTCACAATTCTTTTTTCCTTTAAACGTCTCCCAGATATAATTTTCTCATCCTCCAGCATCCTCCTCCAGTCTGTGTGGGAGGGCAGTGTGACCTTCAGGCTTGTCACCACCCCCCCAACGCCACCCCCCCCCCCCCGGTTTGTGCTACGCAGGGCAGGAGTCTGGAGACCACAGGCAGGTGTCAGGCTCACTCCCTGCCTTTGGTGGTGTCCCAAACTCCACAGGGTACAGAGGTCCAGGAAAAAAAAATGCAAAATCAGCCACCCAAGTCGAATGGAAAATTTCAGGATGTTAGAAAATATGGGGACAGCTGATGGCTGAGGTCATGGCTCAGAATGATTTTTTGGTTTACCTGTTTACCAAAAGCATTTCATTCATTCCTTTACAGAAAAAGGAAAAGAAAAAGGAAATGAAAACTTACAAGAAGAAGAAGAAAAAAAGAACAGTTGTTAATCTATTTTGACAAGCAGGATAAGGAGCATCAATTTGTAAAATTTATATTCATAGATTTAGCACGATCTGTGTGAGCCATGTGACAAATCTTTCTAGTTTTTTGTTTTGTGTTTTTCACTGCTTGTTCTTTGCGTCATTCCTCAGAAATCACCTAGTGTACATATTAATAAGGAAATTGAAGCCATTAGAGAACTAGAAATAGAATAATAAGCAAATATTTAAATTCATTTGAGGATTTTTTTTTTCAGAGAGGCAGAGACACCCATCATTTGATTGATATGCTTTGCTGCCATGCCTTACGGTTTTCAAAGAGTTTGGTGAGGGATTCGAGAGGAAATGGAAGAATGTCAGGAGAGGGTTCTCCATTGGAATTTTGGTCTACATGGAGAGAAACAGAGAGAAGATATGACGTTTACTCCAATTGACATAAACGCTGTGTTTATACCCCTTGTTACATTCTCTCCTCTGGGCCCCACAGAGTTACCTGTGCCTCTCCGCCATCCCAACCACTACTCAGAGTTGTCTCCCTGCAGAAAGTAGTCCAGTAAGTCAGGTGGAAGTTCTCCCCCAAAGGGCTGCCCCCTGTGAGTGTGTTTTAAGGGAACCAAGGGAAACACCATGGGCTGGCAGTCTAGAATATAAGGCAGTGTCCATGACCTAAAGATAACATGGGGTGTTAAATCCTTTTGATTTACAGGAAGACTCCCTGGAGTCTTTCTGTATTCAAGAAAACTTTGAGACTGCAAGAGGAGAATATGGTAGACAGTGCAGAATTCTGACCAGAGAGGTCTTTGGGAAACATCTGAAAAGATTCATATTTTCTGGAGCACAGTTTGGAAACCAGAGTCAGGCACTGATTTTCAAACTAACTTGTTGAGTGCCTTGGAGGAACTTTGAAAAGAAGCAAAGAGAAAGGATTCAGGCCTATTTCAAGAAGAGTCTTTCTTACTCATTTCTTTTATATATCTGGCTTTTCAGTGACTAAGCTTTTCTTTGAAGAAAGGTCTCCTTGACCGCCCCCTTCAAAAAAAAGGATTCTAGAAATATTTGTGGATGTTCAAGACTGAATCTCAATGTCAGCTATTTTTTCCCCCTGGCTTTGCTACTCCTCAGACTTTCTTATGGTATTTTTGGAATGAAACCACATATTCAAACTTGAGTATGAAATCCAAAAGCCAAAAATGTCTGATATTTTTTTCCCACAAGTGCGTTAGAACCATGAGCAAATGAAAGGACTCCCTCTTAGTGGGAGATCAATGTGGGAGCTCAAGAGAAGGAAAGAAAGATGAAGGTAGTTCTGTTGATTTATGTATAAATTCCCCATGTAGTTCATTAGCTGGACACTCAGCTGAGCACGAGGCTGTCCTGGGCAGAGGCTGTAAAGTCCCTGAATTCACCACAATGGCTGCCTGCAACATAGGGAAGCTGCATTTCAGGGCTAGCTCCAGTTGGATGGACTTTTACAAAACTGCATCACTTTCTCGGGATAAGACACATTAAAAATTGTGATTTTTAATCACAAACCCAAGAAGACAAGCTCTCAAGTATGAAATAGAAAACATGATTCTTGAGCATCAACCTAGGACCTTATATTTTTACTACATTTACCTAAATTTTCAGACCAAATACTTGCATTATTAAGCACAAGTCTAAATTATTATTTAAATTAGGGGCTCTTGTGTGGTTTAGTTGATTGAATGTATGACTTCGGTTCAAGTCACAATCTCTGGGTCCTGGGATCCAGCCCCATGATCTTCTATCAACTCTTCAGGGAGTCTGCTTATCCCTCTTCTCCTCCCGTTGCCTATGCATGCTCTTTCTCCCTCCCCCACTCTCTCCCCCTCACTGAATAAATAGAATCTTTTAAAAATATTATTATTTGAACTTAGTGGGTGGAAAAACGATTGAGGCTGATAAATAGGCCTGGGGAGTGTCCCATGGCTGTATTGGATCCTACTGCCTGCAGCACAGTATCTCCCAGGAGACCACTCACTGGGATGGACCAAGGATATTTGGAGGCATAGTTAAGGAAACCTCTGGTAGAACGCTATAAAATCAGTTTCCTAACCTCTGTGGGGTTTTTTTCCCTTTCTTTTTTCTTTCACTAATTTTTTTTTTTCTTTTTTAGTTACGTACTCTATAACTTGCTCTGGGCAAAATTCTCTCATCAAGCTGTGGGATAAATTCAAAATGAGTAGCAGAAATGACAACTTATCTTTATTTCAACATGGAAATGTGGTTTCTCCAGATGTTTCTAATGTTCCAAATAGGGATTTTCAAAGACTGAACATTGCATCAAGCCTTCCAGCATAAAGGACTGTACACAATCATGGTGCTTCTGTGTGTGTGTGTGTGTGTGTGTGTGTGCGCGCACACGGACACGTGCGTCTGTCTGTCTCTCTCTCACACACACAGACACACATATACCATAAATGTAGACAGTGACATAAATCTATGCATTAGCAAAGGTCATCTGAGATGAATCACAATTTTTCTTCTTTGACTAGTGACTGATCACAGTTAGATAATAGGCAACTGCCTTATATGTAGAACTTCAGGATATGAAAGAGTCTTAACCCAGAGCATTGAGTGGTAGGTGAGTCACTCTGAAGGGTTTCTGAGACCACAAGAAATCAGGAAGGCAACCTATAAGAAACATCAAAAGCACACACCACACCATAGGAAAATCCCATCTATGTCCTCCTCCTTAATATATAGGGGAGGGAGGAAAGAGAGAAGAAGAGAGAGGGAGAGAGAGAGAGAGACAGAAATAGAGACAAAGAAGTCTCACAAAGTTGGAAATATGGTTTTTGTTAGAATCATTGTTATTGTTGTTTTAATCATGCCTTTAACTTCTCTCTGGGGAGATGTAGAAATGGTGGCTAGAGCATAAGGGTTTGAAAAATGCATTAATGTAGTTAACACTTTGCTTAACTGCTTTATGGGGAAAGGCTATTTGATTATGTATAGATATACATCTGTGCTTTGCATTGTTTCAACCTTGAGGTGTTCTATACTACCTTTAAATATTTACAGTGAAAAGTTAAATTATTCCCACAATTGACTACATCATGTCTACTTTGGGTTATTCACTCAGTAGAAATGCTCTGTTCTTCTGTTAGGTCCCGGGATTATGCAAGGCATTGTGGGGTAAAAGTATGATCCCTGAATCTACCCTTAAGTTTAGAATTCACAGTCTAATGAGGAGTTAGGCACATAGGCAAATGACTGCTAACATAATTTATGCATGATGTTCAGTGGGATATGGATAAGAAATTATATAGACCTGGGAAAGTTTGGCAGAATTCTTAGGGGAGGCAGCAGTTGGATGAGATTTTAGGAATATATAGGAATTAGCTACATAGATACAGGTAGAATGGGCACTAGAGGCAGTAGGCATGGTATATGTAAGAATTTAGTTGGTTTAGGAAACTATAAATTGTTCCACTATTTCTGAAGTGTGCAAAAAATATAAAGCAAAACAAATTATTTATCATTGAGGAATCAACAACAAAAGCTTATGGATTTGAGTAATATTAACATGCACAAAAGTTACCTTTAGTATCATGTGCTAAGAAAGTGTTTGGGCTTAAATTACTTTATTTTGCAAGATTTTGCTATGTTTTAAATATGGAAAACTAAAAGTCTGTTATGTGACTGTTCTGTCATCTTTTATCCTGGTTGAAAGAACAGAGTGGGATATTTCCATGAAAGCAATGCAAAGACATGATTGCTTATCCAACAATATTATGTTTCTCTTGGAGTTGAGCCAGTGGGCCAGAAATCCTCTTATTAATTTTTCCTCATTCATCAAGGACTCAGCCTACAGTCACAGCCATACCATATATTCTTGCTCAGAGAAGTTGAGGTTTGGTCAGAATTATTTGAAAGTCTCTACATGATCCCCAAATAGACACTTTCTGAATTTCTAAGACCCATTGATCCTCCAGTACAACTTCTCCCACCCTTTCCATGTGTGTTGGGGGATGAACAGCCATTGGGAAACAAATTATGTAATGCAGCTAATGAATTGGCCATGGTGTTTTGAGGTAGAAAAGTCAGTTTCCTGGGTTCTCCTTACATATATTTAGGAAAAAAAATATTTGTAATAGGAAATAAATTAAATTGAAGATCAGAAAAATCTCTTAATCATCTCTTACTTTCTTCTGAGTGTTTAACTATAACTGACCAAATATAATCTTGTGATTACTAGATATAAAAAGACCAGTAAGAAAAATGTGGAAGTTTCAATATGATTTACTGAGCTTTTCTGTCTTCTGATGCCCTCCATAGATGAGTTAGCTGAATTAAGTTGCGGTTAAACACTGTTTAATGAGATATATAGTTGATAATGCTGAGCGGGGACTATACCTAAATGTAAAATCCCAGTAATTTATTTATTTATTTATTTTATTTTCATGTTCTTATTTGTTATGGAAAAGAGAGTAAAAAATATGGTACCTTATTAAATATGAATCACATTGTTCTCTTTCCTTTTGTAAGTGATAAAAGGATTGGTGCTTTGATATCTCACTGGATTAAATGGGCTGATAGGAAAGTGATGAGGTGGGTACTAAGGAACATTAAAGGTCAGCCTCTAAAGTGGACTTGCTACCAATATTCAGTTTAATTTTTTTTTTTTGGTTGTTTATAAGTATTTTAAATTTCTTGTTATTTTAAATTGAGTTAATTCAAAGTTATTGAGGAGTCTGGGTTTAGAAACTAATCTGGTTACCATATAGACTGGCTCTGGAGAGATGTGACATCTGTGTGTTTGAGTCACTCACAGAGGGGGTTAAGAATATTCATAATAAAAACTACATGCTCAGCACCAATGGGACACCAGCTTCCAAACCCAACTTCCACTCAGGCAGGAAACCTAAAAGCTATGTTCTATTTAAATGTTAAGTAGTATTTTCAAGAAAGTACCTCGGTTTGGTTTAGACATTCTATTTTTCAATTTCCTAGATTGATAATTTTAGATTTCACAAAATGAAACCAGAGAGGGAGACTGCTGGAGGGGTGGGAGGTGGGAGGAATAGGGTGGGTGAGTGATGGACTTTGGGGAGTGTATGTATTATGATGGGTGCTGTGAATTGTGGTAAGACTGATGAATAACAGGCCTCTACCCCTGAAACAAATAATACATTATATGTTAATAAATAAATAAAGTAAGTAAGTAAAAAAATTAAAAAATAATTTTGGATTTTAGGTGATTTAGAATTTTAAGTGTTGTAATTCACATGGGGGTGAAAATATGTTTCTTTTTTAAATTTTATTTATTTATTTGACAGACAGAGATAGCAAGTAGGCAGAGAGGCAGGCAGAGAGAGAGGAGGAAGCAGGCTTCCCGCTGAGCAGAGAGCCCGATGTGGGACTCGATCTCAGGACCCTGAGATCATGACCTGAGCCAATGGCGGAGGCTTAACCCACTGAGCCACCCAGGTGCCCTGAAAATATGTTTCTGAAGAGCAAAAGGCTATCACTGCATTTTGAGAGGTCTTAAATGTGATCTTTTGACTTCACATGACTTTCAATGTGACACTTTTGAAGGGTATTCTTGACTGGGGAGAAAGACAGTGGTCCATAGGTGGCATATAATCCATTTTCTGGAAGCCAAGTATCTCAGAGCAGCAGGCTAAGACCAGCCCCACTACACATGTCTCCTCTTGGCTTGGCTTTTCTGGCACCTAAATGAGTAAGGGCATTATCATTCTTGTGGAGGACCCCTGGAGATAATCAGTGCACGTGGCAGCCAAGCATTTGTTTACTATCCACCAAAGGCTTAATTTGTTCTAGTAATGTATTGCCTTAGTGTTGTGTCCAGTCACAGGGGAGAGTTTTGGCAGGAAGAATTCATGGTTGTCAGCGAGAAATTTAGTTACAAAAAAAAAAATAATAATAATAATAAACTAAAGTAAAAGTGAAAATCCTATTTCTATCTTCCTTTTCAACTCAGTTTCAAAATATTTTTCTTCTCTGGGTGCCTGGATGGCTCAGTTGGTTGAGTGACCAACTCTTGGTTTCTGCTCAGGTTGTGATCTCAGGTTGGGATTCCACTCCATGGCTTATGGTGGGCTCCAGCCCAGTGGGGACTCTGCTTGAGATTATTCCTCTCCCTCTTCCTCTGGCCCCTCCCCCATTCATGTGCTCAAATAAATAAATATTTTCCTTTGCATGTCATTTTAATCCCCCTGATTGAATGAAAATTGTTTTGGTTTTTAAAATTATTTGATTCTTGATAGAGATCCAGATAAAGGACATAGAGAGAGAACAAAACAGTACAAGTCAAATTTTGGGCATAGAATGGGAGATAAACAAAGTACTCTGTCCTTCGATTTTTAATTTTTTTTCTGGTTCCAGAAGTAATTTATACTTCCTTATATGCATGCATATTACATAAATGCATTTCATAGAAGGTGAGATTTTCAAAGCTCTTACCAAACTCATTGGATGGTGAAAAACTTTAAGAATATTTTAGTGATTTATAAGTCTAAGGAACATCATTTTTACTTTTTCAGCTTTCTGTATTATTCTGGGTGAGACACTGAAGCTGTGGGCATACTATCTATATACCTTAATCTGTTATGACAAAATAGCTGATTCTCTAATCATACTCGTCTTAGGTGATTTTCTGTTTCATGGTGAAAGGGGGTCACTGAGAGACTGATAGTGAGGGAATGCCTCTTTCCAATAGACAAAGATAAAATAATGCTTCCTCGGGTAACCAGTACATTTTTATCTTCCACCTGAGTATTGGTATGTGTAGATTTAAAGCCAGTTTCACCTTTAAGGAGAAAAAAAAAAATACATTGAACTCCATTCTGTGCAACACTGTGCCATGGGTTTGTCATAGATTTGTGCATTATCTTTGTCTCCACCTGGACTCAGGAAGTATCCCCACCGTACACAAGATGAGACTGAGCACAGCTCTCCTCACTGATAACATAGGTGGTAAAACTGTACCTTGAATCCTGGTCAATCTGATTGGAGTTTTCATACTACACTCTGTGCTGACATAAAAGACCAGAATGGACTGTGGCTTCATTGATTAGTTATTAAAAAAAAATGCATCATACATATTTTTATCGTCCACCATTATTTCAAATAGCCCAACAGCAATTTTTGTAGGACAAACAAAAATGCAGTCCCCTTCTTGTTGAAGATTTGAAATTGGAAAAAAAAACAAAAAGGAAAAAGAAGAAGAGTAGCTGCCTTTAAAATCAATCAGGACACCTCCATGGAAAATTACCTGGGCTGTTTCATGGTTGGCAGGAGCAGAGGAGGGAGCTGGCATCCCCTGAAGAGGCACACACCCAGCCCAGGTCCGGCCAGCACCCACTGGCAAGAGCTCAGCCCTGGAGTTGTCAAGATTTTCCTAAATTGTAAAAATCTAAAAGTTACATTTTAGAATCATCTTTTCTTCTAATTCTTTTTTTATTGCCTTCTTATTGCCTCAGGAAAGCAATAACACAAAAGATCCTTTTACATATTTTGATTTAAAATGCAGAATCCAAAAGGGACTTGTCTAACTATGTTCATGGAGGAAAAACTGTAGGTGATCAATGTTCACCTGGCAAGTAAAAGCCCTATTACAGCAAACAGATTTGTTGATTTTTAGCTTATAAATTCAAGAAAGTGATTTCAAAATTCCTAATATATTAAGAAAATTGCCTGGATTCTCACCCAATTTAAATTTATAAAGAAATCATTATAGCTATAGAAGTTATAATTTCTTTCTCTTTCGTCACATAAAATAGTTTTTCGTTGTGCAGGGAAGCCCCCTCCTTTCACCACTCTGTACTTTATGGCATATCTCTCCAAACTCTTTTAAAGCCCCTGTGCTATAAACTAATTTGTTAAAGGAATCTATAAAGAATTTGGAAGCTTTGAAAAAGGTGTGTGCTCTTTCGTTTTACATTTTTTTCCACTAAGAAATCTTATTCAATACTTCTTTCCATTGTGTGGCTAATACAGCGATGGATTGGCAAGCAGTCCAATGCAATGAATAGTAGAGACAGAGAAGGGATCCTAAACTCCTATACAACTTGTGATTTACAGCTCAGCTTATCATTAACTATGACAGCTGAGTCTCAGGCCCCCACTCCAATCTCCCATGGTTGTCATTCTGTCCTTCACAGAGTGTTGTCCGCAGACCTGCTGCAGCAGCCTCACCACAACCATGTTAGAAGTGCAAAGTCTTAGACCCACTACAAACCTTCTAATCCAGAAACTCTGAGGGTGGGACCTAGCAATTTGTGTTTTAACCAAGATTCTAGCTGATTCTGACTCTTTGAAGTTTGAGAGCCACTGATGCAAGTGCATCCTTGCACCATTGTTTTCTTTTCCCTCACCCATGCCCTCTGGAGCCTCCCTTCTTGCTCTCTGGCAGCACCAAGACTGCATCCATCCACATAATCCTGGCTGTCAGAGGGAGTGAGATGGGCTAGGCTTCTCTGTTTCTGCTTTTGTCTTCAGAACATAAGAAGGCTGGAAGAGTCTCTAGTCCCTGCTTGGCTAAGATGGATCAAGGGCATAATCCTCATTCTTGCTGCAATAGACAGATGGGAAGGGGACCATTAGTCCCTGATGCTTCAGTGGGGAGCTAGTTGTGTGTTGTTGGCCTGTACTCAGAAGAATGGCTATGTGTGCATATATATAACTTATAATTCTGATCAGTTTGCCCCTAAACATGAGCAAACCCCTGAAACACACTGGAAAGTCACGTTGGGAGAAGGGCAGAAACACGTAGCTCCATGAACAAACAGATACCACAGGTGCTGACACTGCCTACTGCCTTTAGGTCAGCTCACAGTGCTCTACCCTATGTAGGCTCAGTATGGCTAGATCTCCTAGTAAACATCCAGAAAGGTGGTTACCATGTCCAAATAAAGCACCACATGTAGGAGGACTAAGGTAATTGAACTTGATAGGTGGCCACATTGAAAAGGAAGTCTACACTAGTCCAGTGTTGACACGTAGAAACAGATGCTAAAGTGCTGATTTATGGTATTTTGTATTTCTCCCAAGATCTTACCTTGTTTCTCACCTATTTTTGTGTGTGAATTCCTGCTGAATTCCCTTTATTATATTCTAAGACTTCACTTCATTTGGATTTTGTACACTTAAGATGTAGTGATCTCCATCTTATTTTGTTTTAATAACCATGATTTTAAAAGAAACTCACATTATAAAATAAGAGAATATAATCTGATTGGTACATTGTCAATAATGTGAAATAATTTCACCAAATTGTACTATAAGAAATAGGGCAATCTTTCAATAACACTTAAGTAAAATGACACTCAATTTAGTAATCTATTATCTTTTAATTGAATTTTGAATAACTCTAACTATTAAAAATAAAAACATTTAAAATAGAGGGAGGGGTCCTGATCATCCCACCCAAGCTCACTCAAAGGTGGCCGTTCTATACTGGGAGAGGCCCAGGTTACAGCCCCCTCCTCTCCTCCACCCCTGTGCTCTGCCCATAAAGCAAAAGTGTCACTCTGAGAAATTGAATCACTGTCCTCACCACCTACTAGGGAGCAGTGGTTCAGAGATTTTGCCCAGGGGGACAGGCAAGCTATAAGAGCGAAGAATTTCCAAATTCTGCCCATGACTTTATTAGAAACAGAATGCAGGGGAGCTAAGCCTAAAGACACTCTCAAAAGCAATAGATTTTGGTGGTAAGCAATTAATAGGAGACTGGTAGCTTTATGAGAGCAATAAGCTAAGCCATAAACAAGCTAGTTTACCAGAGAGAACCACAGAAAAATGCAGGCATGACGAACTCACCTGGTGTAGGAACAAACCTCAAAGACTGGTCGGACAAACCATCCTTGAAAAGCAGACCTACATTTAAACTGTGGAAAAGTTTATGTCCTAGGACTTTGTTGTAAGCAATAGAACAATCATGTAGCAATTAATGGAGAGTAACATATGAGTTTGATACAAACAAAATAAGTCAACTAAGAGAGAGTAGAGGAGACAAGATAGTCAAGGAGAGCCCTGCCAAAGCCATGTGCTCGTGTCCGGGCCTGCACACTGTCCGGGCCTGCACACTTAAAGGAACAACATCAGAGGCTTCACACATGCACACATGCACACACACACACACACACACACACACACAGAAAGAGAGGTTACTTGTCATCAATTCAGAGAAGATAATTTTCTTCTAAGAATTCCTATTTGTAACTTTGCAGAAATAATATTAAGAAATAATAAGTTGTTAAAATGACATGAAAAATTAAAGAATTATAGGAAAAAATACATTAAATAACTCTCACTTGGCAAAATGTTAAATATTTTTAAAGATAATAGTGCAGGAAAAGCCTAAGCACCTTGCTCACCCGAGGTAGCCAAAGACATCCCTGAGAGAAACCCATGAGGTGTTCAGGTAGGAACATCCCTGCAACAAGGGAAGTCCCAGATCCTGAGGTGTGCTGGAGGTGAGGAACCAGAGACCTCTCAGCAGTGAACCCCAACCCCACCATCCTCATGCTCAGTCTCATCAGTGTGAGTAGTCTTTTCAGTTCAGAGTAAAATTGCATTTTTAAGCTTCTCTGCAGAGACAAGGGAAAAGACTCCTTGGTGTAACTGGACTAGAAAGAGCCAATATCCATTTCTAGGCCCTCCAAAAGTGGGTGAGGAATGACCAAGTTTGGAGAAGTACTTAGAAAATTGGAGTAGAGGAACATTGTCCAGAATAGATCACATCCTGGGTCACAAATCAGGTCTCAGCTGGTACCAAAAGACTGGGATCATTCCCTGATTATTTTCAGACCACAACGCTCTGAAACTAGAACTCAATCACAAGAGGAAACTTGGAAAGAACTCAAAAACATGGAGGCTAAAGAGCATCATACTAAAGAATGAATGGGTCAACCAGAAAATTAAAGAAGAATGGAAAAAATTCATGGAAACAAATGATAATGAAAACACAACTGTTCAAAATTTGTGGGGCACAACAAAGGCAGTCCTGAGAGGAAAATATATAGCATACAAGCCTTTCTCAAGAAATAAGAAAGGTCTCAAGTATACAACCTAACCCTACACCTAACAGAGCTGGAGAAAGAACAACAAAGAGAGCCTAAACCCAGAAGAAGAGAAATAATAAAGATCAGAACAGAAATCAATGAAATAGAAATGAACAAACAAACAAAAACAAAAACAAAACAAAACAAAACAAACAACAATAGAACAATTCAACAAAACTAGAAGCTAATTCTTTGAAAGAAAATAAAATTGATAAACCCTGGCCAAACTTATCAAAAAGAAAATAGAAAGGATCCAAATAAATAAAATCATGAATGAAAGAGGAGAGATCATAACCAACACCAAAGAAATACAAACAATTATAAGAACATATTATAAGCAACAATATGCCAGCAAATTTGACAATCTGGAAGAAGTGGGTGCATTCCTAAAAACGTATAAACTACCAAAACTGAAAGAAAGAAATAGAAAGCCTGAAGAGATCCATAACCAGTAAGGAGATTGAAGCAGTCATCAAAAGTCTCCAAACAAACAAGAGCCCAGGGCCAGATGGCTTCCCAAGGGAATTCTACCAAGCATTTAAAAAACAATTAATTTCTATCCTGCTGAAACTGTTCCCAAAAAATAGAAATGGAAGGAAAACTACCAAACTCATTTTATGAGGCCAGCATTACCTTGATCGCAAAACTAGACAAAGACCCCATCAAAAAAGACAATTACAGACCAATATCTTTGATGAACACAGATGGGAAAATTCTCACCAAAATACTAGCCAATAGGATCCAACAGTACATTAAAAGGATTATTCACGGGGCACCTGGGTGGTTCAGTGGGTTAAAGCCTCTG
This sequence comes from Mustela nivalis, assembly GCF_964662115.1. NCBI lineage: Eukaryota > Metazoa > Chordata > Mammalia > Carnivora > Mustelidae > Mustela > Mustela nivalis. The sequence continues at coordinate 89,567,390 of NC_139021.1, read as the reverse complement.
CCTTCAGCCCAGGTCATGATGCCAGGATCCTGGGCTCGAGCCCCACATCGGTCTTTCTGCTCAGCGGGGAGCCTGCTTCCTCCTCTCTCTCTGCCTGCCTCTCTGCCTACTTGTGATCTGTCAAATAAATAAATAAAATTTAAAAAAAAAAGGATTATTCACCACGACCAAGTGGGATTTATTCCAGGGCTGCAAGGTTGGGTCAACATCTGCAAATCAATGAATGTAATAAAAGAAAGAACAAGAACCATATGATACTCTCAATAGATGCTGAAAAAGCATTTGACAGCATCATTTCTTGATCAAAACTCTTCAAAGTGTAGGGATAGAGGGCACACCTCAATATCATCAAAGCCATCTATGAAAAACCCACAGTGAATATAATTTTCAATGGAGAAAAACTGAGAACTTTTCCGCTAATGTCGGGAACATGGCAGGCATGTCCATTACCACCACTGCTATTCAACATAGTACTAGAAGTCCTAGCCTCAGCAATCAGAGAACACAAAGAAATTAAAGGCATCCAAACCAGCAAAGAGGCAATCAAACTATCACTCTGCAGATGATATGATACTTTATGTGGAAAACCCAAAATACTCCACTCCAGATCTGCTAGAACTTGTACAGAAATTCAGTAAAGTGTCAGGCTATAAAGTCAATGCACAGAAATCAGATGCATTTCTCTACACCAACAATAAAACAGAGGTAAGAGAAATTAAGGGATCAATCCCATTTACAATTGCACACAAAACCATAAAACATAGGAATAAACCTAACCAAAAAGTCAAAGAGTCTGTACTCAGAAAACTATAAAGTACTCATGAAATAAATTGAGGAGGGCACAAAGAAATGGAAAAGTGTTCCATGCTCATGGATTGGAAGAACAAATATTGTGAAAATGTCAATGCTACCTAAAGCAATCTACACGTTTAATGCAATTCCTATCAAAATACCATCTTTTTTTTCCCCAAAGAAATAGAACAAATAATCTTAAAATTTACATGAAACCAGAAAAGACCTTGAATAGCTGGAGGAATGTTGAAAAAGAAAGCCAAAGTTGGTGGCATCACAATTCCAGACTTCAAGCTCTATTACAAAGCTGTCTTCATTAAGACAGCATGGTACTGGCACAAAAACAGACACAAAGATCAGCAGAACAGAACAGAGAGGCTAGAAATACACCCTCAACTCTATGGTCAACTAATTTTTGACAAAGCAGGAAAGAATGTCCAATGGGAAAAAGTCTTTTCAACAAATGGTGCTGGGAAATTTGGACAGCCACATTCAGAAAAATGAAACTGGACCATTTCCTTATACCACACACAAAAATAGACTCCAAATGAATGAAAGACCTCAATGTGAGAAAAGAATCCATCAAAATCCTTGATGAGAACCCAGGCAGTAACCTCTTTGACCTCAGCCTCAGCAACTTCTTCCTGGAAACATTGCCAAAGGCAAGGGAAGCAAGGGCAAAAATGAACTATTGGGACTTCATCAAGATCAAAAGTTTTTGCATAGCAAAGCAAACAGTCGACAAAACCAAAAGACAACTGATAGAATGGGAGAAGATATTTGCAAACAACATATCAGATTAAGGGTTAGTATCAAAAATCTATAACGAATTTATCAAACTCAACATCCAAAGTACAAAGAATCCAATCAAGAAATGGGCAGAGGACATGAACAGACATTTCTGCAAAGAAGACATCCAGATGGCCAACAGACACGTGAAAAAGTGTCCATATCACTCGGCATCAGGGAAATTGAAATCAAAACCACAATGAGATACCACCTCACACCAGTCAGAATGGCTAAAATTAACAAGTCAGGAAAAGACCAATGCTGGAGAGAATGCAGAGAAAGGGGAACCCTCCTACACTGTTGGTGGGAATGCAAGCTGGTGCAGCCACTCTGGAAAACAGCATGGAGGTTCCTCAAAAAGTTGAAAATAGAGCATGCAATCACACTGCTGGGTATTTACCCTAAATATACAAACGTAGTGATCCAAAGGGGCACGTGCACCCATATGTTTATAGAAGCAATGTCCACAATAACCAATCTATGGAAAAAACCTAGATTCCCATAAACAGATGAATGGATAAAGAAGATGTGATACACACACACACACACACACAGGAATGCTATGCAGCTATCAAAAGGAATGAAATCTTTCCATTCGCGATGATGTGGATGGAACTAGAGGGTATTATGATAAGCGAAAAAAGTCAATCAGAGAAAGACAATTATCATTTGATCTTCCTGATATGAGGAAGTGGAGAGGCAAAGTGGGGGGCTTGGGGGTAGGGAAGGAAAAAATGAAACAAGATGGGATCAGGAAGACAAACCATAAGAGACTCTTAATCTCACACAAAAAAAGCTGAGGGTTGCCTGGGGGAGGGGCTTAAGGAGAGTGTGGTTGGGTTATGGACATTGGGGGAGATATGGGCTATGGTGAGTTCTGTGATATGTTAATAAAAAAATTTTAAAAAATTAAAAAAAAAAAAAAGAAAATTGGAGTAGAGATATGAAAACCAAAGCATGACCAGGTCAGCTTGTTAGGTAGATCAGGGATTAGGGTATCAGGTGACTTGTAGGGATCAGAGAGGTGTGGAGAAAAGGAAGCTGGCTTTGGTAGAAGTCTGTCTTGTCCTATCTCCTCCTGACCCTGCCTTCACCTAGGCAGACTTGGAGTGCAGGCATATTCCGGACCCCACTTGCTGACTAATCTGTCTGCAGTATACTCCTGCCCTCTAGACATTTTGGCTTGCTTCAGATGAGGAACTCAGGTTGGGTGGGAAAAGCATGGGGCTAGGAGTGAAGCTTGAGGTTAGAGCTTGGTTAGTTAAAGTGAGATGCAAGGATCAGCAGCATGGACATGCCCCCCGCCCCCCGGGAGCTGGCTAGAATTGCAAACTCTCACAACTCTCTCCAGACCCACCAAACCAAGATGTCAACAAGACCCACAGGTGATCCTGTGCACACTGAGACTCAGCAAGTCTGGAGCCATGACAGGATCTCAGATCCTGTAGGTCAGTGATACCGCATATGCTAAAGCTGATAGCCACGTTCACTGTCCTTTCTGACAAATCTAAAGCAAAGTCTTAATATGGGAATTCTTTAAACCTCTATACATGTGATGGATAAGTAGGCAGACATGTTGGAACTCACAGGAAATATAATTGCCACACATTTATGTCACAATTTTATTCAATCCAGTTATATCCTTTCTACTCCTTAAATTAAATATTGCTACCCTCTAAGTGTGTAGTAGAAGAAGTAGAGTAAGTGGTGCTCCTTATCTGGCATGGGGAGTAAATTCTGTCCCCAGAGTGAATTTACAGAGAGAGACCCCCATTCCAACTGCTAAAATTGGTGTATGACTGGTTCATGTCTCTAGCCATTGTCTACAAAAACTGCTTAGTGATAATTTGAAGGGCCTCACAGTTTTCTCTACAAGTGTAGGAAAGAACTGGCTGAATGGCTTAAACTGACTGTCCTAACCGGAGGAGCTTGATTAAATGAGCTAGTACAGAAAATATATAAATGTCCCATCCTATATTCACAGCAGCTCTCCCACTCACTCCTATAAATACCTCACCAGTCCCTTTGGAGTTTGTGGACATGGATATGCTGCCATTTCCTTTGCTAATCTCTCATTGTTTGGGGGTCTGGCTAAGTGCCACAACGGAAAAGTTGCCATGCTTGTTGCTTTTTTACATGCATGCTTTCCACAAAGTAATTATTACTTCCTGGAGGGCTGAGGGGCTAACTAAATCTAACTTTAGCCAGAGATTTACTCGTATGGTTGTAGATTCTCTACATTTACTACTAAAAATTAGATGAAAGTTTTTTCCCTCCTATGTGTCCATCTCAAATATGGGGGATACTTTTGTACTTCATCTGCTTCTAATGAGGTTCTTAACAAGAATGAGAGAAAAGTCATCTTTTTTGAGAGTTGTTACTTCCCTAGATGACAGAACACTCATTCTCAAATTAGTTTTGCTCAAAATGTTTCTCATATCTAAAGTAGGAACATTTTCTTGGATGTGGCTCTTAGCCAGGGAAGCTTTAGACTTTTCAAAATTATAATTGCCTCATTACACTAGAGTGTCCACGTTTTAGTGGTGAAAGAAATGACTGTTTAGCTTGGAAGACTTTTTAGGCCAGGAAGATAAAAGCCTGGGTGAGGAGTATGTGTGTGTGAGGGAGTAACAGTGGCCTTCAGAAGATGAAGTGTTAATGTACAGAGGATGGAGACCAGCTGCTTTTCATCTCCACAGAGAGCAGACCAGAGGAAATGGGCTCCCAGGCACCAGGAGAACTTAGGGTGGCTGTAAGTGAACATGTCATGACAGGGAGCGTCCATACTTGAGGAAGTGGAGCCAACAGGATTTCTAGAAGGAAACTGGAATGGCCTTGAAAATTGTTGTATGTAACTGCATAATTCCTGAATAATGATAGCTCCTAAATTCACCCTTAAAATATTTAATTTCAGGGCACATTATCATTGTCCTTTTCAACGACTCTCCCAACATGCCTACAACTTATAAATCACCATGCTGAGTGTACTTTAGCCGCCTCTCCACTCTCTTGGTGCAGTGGAAGAAGTGGGGTCTCTGGAGCCAGAAGAATCTGGGTTTGATTTCAATTTTGCAATTCACTGCCTTTCCTATCTTGGCTCCATTATCTCTGAGTTTAATATCTTTATCTGTAAAATACCAACTTCCATAGATACATTTTTTCCCATTGAAGATGACATATGTAGGTTTCCTAATACAAGAGCTGGTACACAGTAAGCATTTGATGATAGCACTGGGTACCTGATATTATCTACAAGGACTGCATAGTACTTTATAGTGATACTATAAAGAATCTATTTCTATTTTACACTTAGGAAGTACAGACACTGAGGGGTTAATTAAGTTGCATAAGGATATAAAGCCAATAAGTTGAAGGCAATGATTCAGAGAACACATAAGTTGCATTTATTTATTTTTTATTTTATTTTATTTTTTTGACACCTAAATAGTTTATTACCAAAGAATGTGGGAAAATCCACCACTGCTGGTGGTTATATAAACTGAAGCAATATCTTCTCATATGTTGCATTTAAAAGCTGGTGCTCTTTTTACTAGACCACACTGTCTCATATTATAGGAAAAAAATTGAGGATAATGAGAACATGCTTATCAACCTATATGCTTATTATTAAAATCCAAAGTTTTCAAAGTTCAGGCTCTCAGAAGGCTTAACAAATCTGGCCCACATACATTGTACTTGCCCTCTTCACTTTTTGTTGGTGGGGTAGGGGGTAAGCTGTTATCACTATGTTAGGAGACATATTAGTAAATTTGCTTGGAGGATCTCTCAAAAACTATGAACACCCTTTTCATTAAAGGGGATACATTGGATTTATTTTAGATCTGCAAGCTATTTTTCACCAATTTCTCTTATTTTATCCATTTATTCATTCAACAAACATTTGTTGATGTCTGTGTTCCAGATGATGTTTTGAGTACTGGGAATGTATGCTTGAACAATGCTCTGTCTGGTGAAAAATAAGGGTATCAATAAAAAATTAACAAAGATCCCAGAAAGAGCAAATTTGGAAAAGTATTTCAGAGTCAATAACATTTGAGCCAGGTCTTATGTGTTGCAGAAGAGCAGGTATCTAGTTGAAGACCTTGGTAAAAACACTAAAAGTGCTAAATGATTACTGAGCCATATTACAGAAAATCTTCACATCTCATGTACTGCAATTCAAACTCATGTTACCTTGATGAAAGTAAAATATTTTAAGGATGAATGAAGTTAGAATGGCAAGGATAAAGTGGAAATATATTATAACATTATTATTACTAATTGTTCACTAAGAAATTAAATCAATGAGCAGACTTTTTTAGAAAATGATCCGTTTTAATTTTTGGAGACCAAGAAATGATTTGCTTGTAGATCTACACATGAGGGAAATGTGGGTAGATATGGTTCCTGGGTTAGCTAAGCAGATAAATTTGAGAATGTTTAACTCACTCCCATTTACCCTTGTAAGAAACTTCTACATATTAGGTGGCCTGGAAACTTACAGGTAATCACTTTAGTAATATATATATATATATACACACTATACATATACTATATACATATACACACACGTATATGTATATATTTAAAAGTTTTCCTTTTTTTAGTCAAATGCACACCTTTTTTATATGTTGGCCAAAAATTTAAATATAACATACAGTGGAATGTGTGTGAACATTAAGAGAATAGTATTGGTATTTTAGGTCACTTACTAATGGTCTATAACTAATATCTTTGAGATACTAGTTCTGGCTTTTATTTGTTATCACAAGGACATTAGAAGGGATGATAATAATTCTGCAAACTCTGAGTATACAAGAAGTGCTTAATGTTAGCAGGAACTATCTTCATAGTGGGTTCGGAGTTTGGATTCAAATATATTTTGGTAATTGTCACTAGGGTTATAATGTTAGCATTTTTACATATGAGTTAGTATCCAAGCATTTGGTAAACATGTGCTTGTATATAGAATGGCTGCTTGTACTATATTTTATGAAGTGTATCTCGGGCTTGGGTGGGAGCTAGTTCATAAAACTATAAATGGAAAACTTAACTTTGTATTATTTAGCCCTGCTCCCATCAAACCTATCCTTTCTTTTTGTATCACTAAATTTTCTTTCCATGGCTTAATTTTCCGACTTGTCTAATTTCTCATAAATCCAGTTTTCCTGATCTTTTCATGCAGATTTTCTATTTTTTCCTCTTATGTTTCATTAAGTGGTATTTCTTTTAAAACTATGGGGCACCTGAGTGGCCCAGTAGGTTAAGCCTTTGCTTTTGGCTCAAGTCACAATCCTGGTGTCCTGGGATCGAGCCCCGGATCAGGCTCTCTGCTTGGCAGGGAGCCTGCTTCCCCCTCTCTCCCTACTTGTGTCAAATAAATAAAATCTTTAAAACAAAAACAAAAACAAAAACCCTCATCAACTATTCCAGGGTCTACGTGATAATCACTCATTACAATGAGTGATTATAATTTGCATAGAGCAACCTAATAAAGTCATCATAAATAACAAGTTCTGAAAACTATCCTTGAGTATTAATATGAATATTTTAGCCCTCAGAGAGTGTAGTTTTTTGTTAAATGTATATACTTAGAACTACAACTATTGTGATCTTTTTGAATGTGACAATATTATCTTAAGAGTAAAGAAAAAAATAATAGCACTATACTTTATTATAATCTAATACATAAAAATAACACGATGTTCATAAAAATGCTATCCATTTTTTTTCTTATTAAGAATAAATTTCTTTGTATAGAACTTTGGTACTAATCATGAAGTAAGTAAAGTCTCCAAAAATAGTATACAAACAATGGGTTTTAAATCAAAAATGTTTATTGTAAAAAATGACCTTTAAAAATTGTTTTTTAAAAAAGAAACATTGATTTCACAAATCTTCAGGTTGTTTATAAGCATCAGCTATAGACAACATCTCACTTTCATACAAAACTCATTCAATCATATAAAAATAAACACAAATTTACATTGACTCATCATCTATACAATTACTTTAAAAAGGCACTTGGAAGGGTGCTGTATGAATTGCATTTGTCATATGCATTTAAAATAGTTTAAGTACATTACTGAGTTTCTAAGAACCCTTTCTTGCACTTATTCCCATCTTTAATTAATTTTAGAAAATCATTAAAAGTTCTTTTAAAAGGTAAGACATAGAGCATGCACCAGGAATGTTCAAAGCCATTCTTTCCCTCCTCCCCCAGGGAGCATACTCTTTGCTGGCAAAAACAAAAACAAAACACTCTCAATACATTCTCCTGTGTTTTGTTCCTGTTCTTTTTTTTTTTTTTTTCCTCTTTCTCTGTCTCTCTCTTAAAAATACAGTTTAAAGCATTACAGGTAATCAAAAAAGGCTTTAGTTCAAAAATGATAACCAGACATCAGACATGTAATGAAGTAAACTTGAAATACTTTATAAGGCACCTGAGATAGCGTCTGGCAAATTCTCTTCCTATAGGAAATTCTATTACAAACTCTATTACAAAAGCAATACTGTTCTTTTCAGTTGAAATGATTTGGCAGCAATGTAAATCTTTGCATTCTTTCTTAGTGAGAAAAGATGCAATGTGCTTTTTGCTTCATCTTTTGAAGAGAAAGATTCTTGTCTTTTATCCTCTCAATCTAGCTGTCAGTAAATATATAGTAATTTCAAACTTCACATGGAAAGGATTAACTTTGAACACATGGATTTCGTGCTCTTGCAGCTTTTAGTGTGTGTGTGTGTGTATGTGTGTGTGTGTGTGTGTCTGCATGCGCCTGTGTGTGTGTGTGTGTGTGTGTGTGCGCGCGTGCACGCGCCTATACACATTATCTGGTCGGTAAGCACAAGAGAAAATGCCTTTGGACTTTTATTTGTCATTTGGAGTCGGAGTGAAGAAATGCATTCTGTTCGAGTAAACATTGATTGCGTAACTCAGTGTGCTACACAGCAGCCAGATTCCTCATGTTTGTGCAGAAGAGACATTCTGGAGAAGGTTTTGGAGCAGTTTTTGCACTGGTATTTCTTTACATCCGAGTGGGTCTGCAGGTGAGCCCTCAGATTTGACCTGTCTGCAAATGCTCTGTTGCAGTGAGGGCAAGAAAAAGGCTTCTCCCCTGGGGGTGGAGGTGGGGGTTGGAAAAGAAAGACAGTCAGTGTTTTTAGAGGAAACATAAAGTTAGATAAAGTTATTGTGAATAACAATCACACTTTATAAAAAAAAAAAAACTTGATTAAAATTCCCCATAACAGATACTTATTTTCATATCTGGCCATTTAAGATAAATTTGAATATTGCATTAAAAAATCACACCAAGAATATTGTTACTGCTGCTACTCATGCAGAAATATTTCATGCAGTTCTAGGACTTTCACTTATTAAAGCTTTCTGCTTCAGCAGGTGCAGCTAATGTTGAGCTCCTCCCAACATTTCCTAATATTTCCCCTTTTCCCTCATTCTGTATTATGACTAAGGTTGGATAAATGCCTTGGCTCCCTGCAGGATGATTTTGTGCTAGGAATAAAATATTCAGCAGCAAAAAACAAAATATAATAAAACAGCAGAGAGTAAATTCAGTTCTAATTCTCTAACTTGCTATGGGGTGATACCACGGCAAGAATGTAACCAACAGAAAACTATAGGTAAACCCTTCACACATCTCCAAGTCAGCTGATGAAGATAGCAACATCTGTGTTTGCTGAATATTGGGAGCAGTTTCACAGAACACACATTCAAGCACATCTTTCCTGATTTTCTAACTGATCTTTGAGACCAAACTTTCTGACTCTACTTTCCAAAGTCTAAATGCTGTTTGCAGTCTGGAACAGAGGCTGTTAACAAGAAATGGAGCACTCTGCTCTAACAAATTTTTGAGTGATCAGGAAGTAGCTATAAATGATCATCCATCATTAAAAAAACACTGTGCCACTACTTAATGAAAATTCAACAGGCAGCCCAGAGCTTCATTCTATCAGACAGTCACATTCCTGTCTACATTTTTCTCTTACCAGTGTGAGTTCTAATGTGTCCTTGAAGTAACCAGGGTCTGGAAAACGCCTTGCCACAGATCTTGCAGACACAGGGTAAAGTGTGGGTCCGAATGTGCATCTTAAGGGCGCCCAGGCTCACATATTCCTTGTCACAGTATTTACAGCTGAAAGATTTCCTAGACTGGGCATCACAGTGCAACTGCTTATGTTTGGCCAGCCCAGAAAAAGTTGAATAGGTTTTATTGCATAAATTGCACTGAAACTTTTCAGCTTCAATAGCATGGGGGTCTGAAAGCTTGGATTGTAGTCTTTCCTCTTCATCACTAATGGGGCTTTCTGAGCCACTGTGGTCCTTGGACGAAGTGTCAGATGGAGGAGGGGGACTCACTCGCCCCAAGGATGAGGGGTATCCAGAAAGAGGAGAGAGGCCATTGGGTAGTGGGGAGTGGAATGGAGCTGCTGTAGTCCACACGGTAATGGGGCTGTATGCTCCCGAGCTGAGGATCTCTGGTTGTGGTATGACAGGCATGGGGTAACTCTCATAGAGATATGGGGAAATAATCACTAGTGGAAAGAAAAGGAAAGGAAAGATTAAGGTAAAAAAAATAAATAACTTCGAAAACACACTAAGGAGCTACTTTGCAACACCCACACACAGGACTTTACAATGAAGTAAATAGACTCATTTAGGAAAGACACAGGCATTGGCAAAACATTCATTTCCACCCTTGCTGCTAAATACTTGTGCTTTAATGCACATCTATGCCTCCTGCATACATAGTGTGACAGGAGCTGTAACATGCTGTGCAGTGAAGGAGTGCAGCCAAGTGGGTGCCTTCACAATCTGCACTGAGGAGGAAAAATTTATATATTATTTTAAAGATACAAAAAAAAAAAAGTTGTTTTCCATTTTATGCATGGGTTATTTTCAGGTTCTTTGTGAGTACAAAGATACGTGTAGATCAAGCTGCTTTCTGAAGGAAAGGAACATTATTACATGAAAAAAGCAGTAACTCAACATTTACGTATGTGTTACTCATCCTCCATGTACTCATTATGCATGTATATACAAGCTTTAGAAAATGAAGTTGCAAGAGTTGAATGAAGTTTTCCTTGTCAGTTAGGAGCTCTAAAAGTTTTGAATTAAAACTTACCCGAAATTATCAAAATAATCTGAACTCTCTTTTAGGACACTGAAAAGAAAACAACTTTGGTTCTTTGGTAATAATATTTGAGTTGTAACACGTATCGATAGATTTATAGATATACAGAGAGATCGACAGGTAGATAGAGAGAATTCCCTTCTTTAAATTTTATTTATTTATTTATTTATTATTATTATTTTTTTTTACCTGTGTGTGTGTCCAGTTCGCTGTAGTTAGGCTTTTTGGAGGCGTTGAAATGCTTCTTGACCAGGAAAGAGCGCGGCATCTTGCCGGCGAGTCCGGCGGGCTCCCGGCGCGGATAACGGTCCGGCGGGAGGACGCGGCCGGTCCCTAGAGCATCGCGGCCGGCGGGGCTCGGGCTGGGGCCGCGCTCAGGTGCGGCTGGCGGACGGGCCGGCGCCTCTGAAGTCGCCTGGCTTCTTTACGAACTGAGCCCGTTTTGGCTGGGAGGGTTTTTTTTTTTCCTCTCTTTTGCAAGAAGGATCCAATCACAGAGGAGAGGTTCGGATTTCAGCTCCTCCCTCTGGGACAGCTGTGAACAGAGGAAGAATCTGTTGTCAGACTAAATTATTCTGGTTCAAAATGGGCTGTTCTTCGGGATTTCAGTGGAGAGGGAAAAAAGTGCTTAAGTATTTTCAAGAGAGGTAATTTTACTTCTTTAGCTTGCCAGTTATCCGTGCTCTCAGAGAGCTAGATAAGTTCTAGGAAGTGTGATTTCTAAAGCGGGCCTGGCTTCCAGATGTCGGGTAAAGCAAACGCAATGGGACAAAATGTTCGCTGGAGGAAGGAAAGGGTGTCCTACAAGATCCCAGGTCAGCCTCTGGTATTAATGAGAGCCTATATTTGGAAGTGGCATTCGGAGAGGTTTTACTTGTGCAGGGACTGAACAATTAACTCTTGGCTTTTGAAAAAGGTAGGTAGCAGCGTCAAGACAAAAGCCCCTGTGAGTGAGGAGGGCGCCCTCACAGTGGGGTTTCCCTCGTCTGCAAAAGAGGCTGAGCCACATGCCGTGAGGGTTCTGAATGCGGGGAATGCACTTCATGTCTTTAAAGGCTCAGCAAAGCCAGAGGCCGCACTTCCTCGTGGAAATTAAGTAATCATGTCACCATATTAGCTATGGTGGCTTGAAAGAAATGCTTTGTAGCCCATGAAAGACGTGCTTATTGGAAGAACTGGGACACACCAAAGAAAGAACGCTACACAGAGAGAGGGGACAGTATGTAAACTGTCATTAAGAACCATGGAAAATGTATCTCTATCTGTGTGTGTGTGTGTGTGTGTGTGTGTGTGTGTATGATATTTTATATATATAACACGTGTGTGTGTGTGTGTGTGTATACATATATATGTGTGTGTATATATACACACACACGTGTATATATATATATATATATATATACACACAGACACACACAAAATGAATGGGCCTTAGAGACAATTATTACTTTTCAAATATTTATCTGCTTTTATATGGTACTATTTTCTTCAGTATAAAGTCATCAAAATTCATCTCAGTATCTGCCAGTTTCCTGGATTGTATATTTAAAGAAAGGATGCCATTATGTCTACTGCCTGGTTAACGTTCTAAGGAGCAAGTATAGTAAACAGCAAACATACTTTGATTTTTTTTTTTATATGGTATTAAATCTAAAAATCCTCCAGGGTGGGTAATTTTAAAAGTAAAATTTCAATCATATTTTCAAGCATCTCAGACCATTACAGATTTTTCTCCCTACCTTTTGCTTAAAGACCGAGGAAAGAACAAATTGCTACAAGCACCCTCCTCTTGTTTCTAACAGGTGCTGGAAGAAAAAAGTGAAAAAGAAAATAACAGTGGTGAAGTCAAGACTTGTAAGAGCAAAATGCATTGTCAGGCTGCATAACTTCTTAATCTTGGGAGAGGAAAACAAGCTTGTGTGCTGGGGGGAGGGGAGAGGACCAAAGTGGGGGCACTAAAAAGTTTCTGAGCCAATTTCAATGATTCTATTTTTTTTCTTCCAACAGTCATAATTTAAATGCCAAAGAAATGAATTTAGATGAAACTTTATGTTAAAAGGCATAGTATTTGTAGCAAACAGGAAAATGTGAATATGCATTAGATTCATCTGCAAACTATAAACTAGAGTATAATTCAGGGCAAGTTTTCTGAGCTTGCTGCTTGCACCTGGTTTATTGGAACAGGATTCCTCCTTGCCCTTTCTGCTCCATTTCCTGCGAAAGACACATTTTGTTAGAAACATAATATAGTTGAGAAAAGGTAAATTGCTTGTATTTTTTCCTTTCACTCTATACTGTTAATTGACATTAGTTAAGAGTGTTAGAGAACATTTTGTTATTGATTTTTTGGTAGTTATGATACAAGATAACCTGCTGAAGTGTATATTTTTAAGATCCACTTAAAAAGTTTAACAATAATTCACTATGCTTGAAAAAAAATCTTGAATTTGGATTACAGATGCATAACTGAGCTGAGCTCCCCACCACATGTCCCAGGGGGGCTCATCACACATGATACAGATCACAGTCAGGACATGTTACCGCACCTACTTGGATGAGCAGATAGTGTTCAGGATCGTGTATGAGGCATGTCATTACACAGGTCTGCGTGGTAACTAGTCACACGTAGACCTGTGTGAGGTCTGGTCTGCTGTCAGAAGAGGGAGAGCCTGCACGCTGATAGCATGAGTCAGACTGCACAGGTGCTCTGCTCAGACACAGCAGAGGGCATTTGGCGCCAGAACAGTGTGGTAAAAACAGGGGAAGGGAAGTAAAATCCCCACCCAAAGTCCAGCTGCTAAGACTCTGCTAAGACAAGATGGAAGGTTCCTGTCCTGCAAGCCAGAGGGATGATATAGAGAAGCTAGCTTTGGTCGCTGGCTAAAAGATTGTGTTGCCAAGGGACAGAAATCTTTGTTGAGACAATGACACCAAGTTTAAAATATTCCATTTGGGCAAAACTAATTCCAGTGTGTTTTGCTATTATAAGAAATTAAGTCTTAGGTTGACATAATTAGGCTCATTGGAATAGTGGGAAAAGATGTTTATCCTGAGATGTTAGTGTGTATACACCTCAGCTAGGGTGAAGTTGGTGGGCACACGTCATACACAATACAAGGAAGACACAGGCCTGATCAGCCCTATCTCCTGACAGGTAAAGGAGGTAGAGAGAAATGAGATAAGGAGGTAAATTACTTCCCGTGGGCAGTTTCCAGGCTCATTGGCCTTGATTCCATCCGTGGTCAGCGTAATTCGGTTATCATGGGGAAGGTGAGGGCTTAAAAATAATCCTGCTGTGGAGTGCACTAGAAGGTCCCTCCCTTCATCGATCTTCTGTGGGGAACGTGGGATGTTAGAAGCCCATGCTGTCTAATTTCTGAATTGTCATGAATTTTATTAGGGTGTGACTTGAGGTGACTTACCTGACAGTCCCTTATTTCCTCTTTTTTTTTTTTTTCTTCTTTTTTTTTTTTTTTTTTTTTTTTTTTTTTTATAAACATATATTTTTATCCCCAGGGGTACAGGTCTGTGAATCACCCTTATTTCCTCTTTTTATCTGAAGCAGTTGATGAAGATAATTGGTGGAAAACTTTGTAAATTTATGTCCTGGGCCCTCGTGGGAGGGCCAGCCCTTCTCCACAGGCTCCCTTGCACTGATGGGATTTCTCCTGGAGACAGTCTTTTTCATGAAAGACATTATTCTTGCCTTGCCAGATAGGGAAATAAATTAGATTTATGAGGTTTGGAAATGCACCTCAGATTTATTTACTTTGCACAGAGATTTGTGTACATTTAGGTATGATGGTATGTAAAAATCAGTGCAGACTGACTACTTAGTTTAGTAAATGGGGTAAATCTAGCACGAGAAGAAACCATGGCTTGGCAGAGGCAGAAACTCCCATCTTGTGCTGGGCCTGGTCTCCTAAAATGAATGGCTTCTCTTTCTAGCTTTCGATCTCTTTCGATCCTGTGGCAGGATCACCCTGGAGTGGGCAGGGGAGGAATTAACTCCCTTGAAAGATACGCAGTTATGGAATGTGATTAGTTTGTGATATCTGAAAAATATTGTAATACATTACTACTTGTTAAAGCTATTTACATAATAACAAAATGTTTATTATAAATGTTTATTATATGTAACTTTGAAGTGTGAATGACAAAGACATATCATCTCATGATTTGTATATATCTGTATTTGTATTTATTTCTTAATATATTTGTATTTATATTCCTAATTCATAATTTAATTCAACCTCAGATAAGATAAACCAATCTTTAAAAGAGAAGTATTTCCTTTAGTACCTTGGTTTGTCTATCCTTAAATTATGTTTAATATTTTTCCCTTGTCTCTTTTAGAATGATTTAGGAGCAACTATTTTCCAGTACAAAAGGGAAAATAATCAGAGTGAACATAAGAGTCTGCTTCTGTGTTCTGAGCTTCGTAACAAGGAGACAGACCCCTTTTCTCTGGGGATGTGCATGAAACTCACATATACACTTGACATACATAAGTGTATCTACTCAGTGAAGTCAATAGAGCCAAATGTGAAGGTGTGTGCCCGTGTGTGTGTGTGTGAGAGAGAGAGAGAGAGAATTGGGGTGAAAAACAATAGCAAAAATGATACCAGGATGTCCCTCTGCTGCTTAAGAATTTCTATTCTTTTGCAGGGCCACATTCACCAGGTTACTAGACATTAGTGTTGTGTATCTGTCTGGAGTTAGTTCTAATACTATTTGCTCAGTAAGTGTCAATCATATAGAATCAGTAAATATTAAGATGATTTCTAACAGAAAACCCTGTTTAACATAGGACCAGCATTTTGATGAGATTTACTTTGTGTCATTTGTATTCAGAATCTTATTTCTAGTTATGGTTTTATAATCCCATTTCCCTTTGAGTGGCTTTATTAATCTCTTCACTGTTCTATTTGTACCTTGTGGAAGGTGTTGGTGATCTTATTAAATGAGCAAGAAGACTATTAAGGATGTTGACGTTATCTAGTTTATGCAACAACTCAGGGATATGTGGTTGCAAAGAGACACCTATTGGTCAACTTTGGAAAACACATGGCTTTCTTTTTCTGTTATTCTTTTTCATAACTTTTTAACAAGGTCTGCCACCTTGTGGAAAATGGATGATTTGACTGGACTCAGAGCACTGAGTTGTTCTCACGTGGTAATTGGCACAGTTTCAGGGGTATGCCATTTAAACGCTGAATTTTTAATTTATTCTTAGTTACAAATGACTTCTATTTGTAGAAACACAAATGATACCTTACAACAAATTACATTGGCCTTTCAAGATAGGTAAGTAAAGAAAATTTATGTTCTTCAATTTGTGTGGTTACAAAGAAAGACATGGGCAAAAATAAAAGTGTTAGATTCAAAATTAGTAAGAATCGCCAGTGACTTATTCCCTATATCCTCATATGATCTCTACAAGGTAGAGTTTTGAAGGTGGGGAGCAAGGTGTTCCAGGAACAATCAAAATGAAGGAGATGAAGCCAAGGATATCTGCTCAGTGGGCCTGTCACCCTGTTGCTGGGCTCGGCCACACTACCGTGGTTTATTTTTTTATTTTTTTATTTTTTTTATTTTTTATAAACATATATTTTTATCCCCAGGGGTACAGGTCTATGAATCGCCAGGTTTACACACTTCACAGCACTCACCAAAGCACATACCCTCCCCAATGTCCATAACCTCACCCCGTTCTCCCAAACCCCCTCCCCTCAGCAGCCCTCAGTTTGTTTTGTGAGATTAAGAGTCACTTATGGTTTGTCTCCCTCCCAATCCCATCTTGTTTCATTTATTCTTCTCCTACCCACTTAAGCCCCCATGTTGCATCACCACTTCCTCATATCAGGGAGATTATATGATAGTTGTCTTTCTCTGCTTGACTTATTTCACTAAGCATGATACACTCTAGTTCCATCCCTGTTGTCGCAAATGGCAAGATTTCATTTCTTTTGATGGCTGCATAGTATTCCATTGTGTATATATACCACATCTTCTTGATCCATTCATCTGTTGATGGACATCTAGGTTCTTTCCATAGTTTGGCTATTGTGGACATTGCTGCTATAAACATTCAGGTGCACGTGCCCTTTCGGATCACTACGTTTGTATCTTTAGGGTAAATACCCAGTAGTGCAATTGTTGGGTCATAGGGTAGTTCTATTTTCAACATTTTGAGGAACCTCCATGCTGTTTTCCAGAGTGGTTACACCAGCTTGCATTCCCACCAACAGTGTAGGAGGGTTCCCCTTTCTCTGCATCCTCGCCAGCATCTGTCATTTCCTGACTTGTTGATTTTAGCCATTCTGACTGGTGTGAGGTGATATCTCATTGTGGTTTTGATTTGTATTTCCCTGATGCCGAGTGATGTGGAGCACTTTTTCATGTGTCTCTTGGCCATCTGGATGTCTTCTTTGCAGAAATGTCTGTTCATGTCCTCTGCCCATTTCTTGATTGGATTATTTATTCTTTGGGTGTTGAGTTTGCTAAGTTCTTTATAGATTTTGGGCACTAGTCCTTTATCTGATATGTCGTTTGCAAATATCTTCTCCCATTCTGTCAGTTGTCTTTTGATTTTGTTAACTGTTTACTTTGCTGTGCAAAAGCTTTTGATCTTGATGAAATCCCAATAGTTCATTTTTGCCCTTGCTTCCTTGCCTTTGGCCATGTTCCTAGGAAGATGTTGCTGTGGCTGAGGTTGAAGAGGTTGCTGCCTGTGTTCTCCTCAAGGATTTTGATGGATTCCTTTCTCACATTGAGGTCCTTCATCCATTTTGAGTCTATTTTCGTGTGTGGTGTAAGGAAATGGTCCAATTTCATTTTTCTGCATGTGGCTGTACAATTTTCCCAACACCATTTATTGAAGAGGCTGTCTTTTTTCCATTGGACATTCTTTCCTGCTTTGTCGAAGATCAGTTGACCATAGAGTTGAGGGTCTATTTCTGGGCTCTCTATTCTGTTCCATTGATCTATGTGTCTGGTTTTGTGCCAGTACCATGCTGTCTTGATGATGACATCTTTGTAATAGAGCTTGAAGTCCGGAATTGTAATGCCACCAACTTTGGCTTTCTTTTTCAATATCCCTTTGGCTATTCGAGGTCTTTTCTGGTTCCATATAAATTTTAGAATTATTTGTTCCATTTCTTTGAAAAAGATGGATGGTACTTTGATAGGAATTGCATTAAATGTGTAGATTGCTTTAGGTAGCATAGACATTTTCACAATATTTATTCTTCCAATCCAGGAGCATGGAACATTTTTCCATTTCTTTGTGTCTTCCTCAATTCCTTTCATGAGTACTTTATAGTTTTCTGAGTATAGATTCTGTGCCTCTTTGGTTAGGTTTATAACTAGGTATCTTATGGTTTGGGGTGCAATTGTAAATGGGATGGACTCGTTAATTTCTCTTTCATCTGTCTTGTTGTTGGTGTAGAGAAATGCAACTGATTTCTGTGCATTGATTTTATATCCTGACACTTTACTGAATTCCTGTATAAGTTCCAGCAGTTTTGGAGTGGAGCCTTTTGGGTTTTCCACATATAGTATCATATCATCTGTGAAGAGTGATAATTTGACTTCTTCTTTGCCGATTTGGATGCCTTTAATTTCCTTTTGTTGTCTGATTGCTGAGGCTTGGACCTCTAGTCCTATGTTGAATAGCAGTGGTGATAATGGACATCCCTGCTGTGTTCCTGACCTTAGCGGAAAAGCTTTTAGTTTTTCTCCATTGAGAATGATATTTGCGGTGGGTTTTTCATAGATGGCTTTGATGATATTGAGGTATGTGCCCTCTATCCCTACACTTTGAAGAGTTTTGATCAGGAAGGGATGCTGTACTTTGTCAAATGCTTTTTCAGCATCTATTGAGAGTATCATATGGTTCTTGTTCTTTCTTTTATTGATGTGTTGTATCAGATTGACTGATTTGCGGATGTTGTACCAACCTTGTAGCCCTGGAATAAATCCCACTTGGTCGTGGTGAATAATCCTTTTAATGTACTGTTGAATCCTACTGGCTAGTATTTTGGTGAGAATTTTTGCATCTGTGTTCATCAAGGATATTGGTCTATAGCTCTCTTTTTTGATGGGATCCTTGTCTGGTTTGGGGATCAAGGTGATGCTGGCCTCATAAAATGAGTTTGGAAGTTTTCCTTCCATTTCTATTTTTTTGGAACAGTTTCAGGAGAATAGGGATTAGTTCTTCTTTAAATGTTTGGTAGAATTCCCCTGGGAAGCCATCTGGCCCTGGGCTTTTGTTTGTTTGAAGATTTTTAATGACTGTTTCAATCTCTTTACTGGTTATGGGTCTGTTCGGGCTTTCTATTTCTTCCTGGTTCAGTTGTGGTAGTTTATATGTTTCTAGGAATGCATCCATTTCTTCCAGATTGTCAAATTTTCTGGCGTCGAGTTGCTCATAGTATGTTCTTATAATAGTTTATATTTCTTTGGTGTTAGTTGTGATCTCTCCTCTTTCATTCATGACTTTATTTATTTGCGTCCTTTCTCTTTTCTTTTTGCTAAGTCTGGCCAGGGGTTTATCAATTTTATTAATTCTATCAAAGAACCAGCTCCTAGTTTCGTTGATTTGCTCTATTGTTTTTTTGGTTTCTATTTCATTGATTTCATCTCTGATCTTTATGATTTCTCTTCTCCTGCTGGGCTTAGGGTGTCTTTCTTGTTCTTTCTCCAGCTCCTTTAGGTGTAGGGTTAGGTTGTGTCCCTGAGATCTTTCTTGTTTCTTGAGAAAGGCTTGCACCACTATATATTTTCCTCTCAGGACTGCCTTTGTTGTGTCCCAGAGATTTTGGACCATTGTATTTTCATTATCATTTGTTTCCATGATTTTTTTCAATTGTTCTTTAATTTCCCAGTTGACCCATTCATTCTTTAGAAGGATGCTGTTTAGTCTCCATTCATTTGGGTTCTTTTCAAACTTCCTTTTGTGGTTGAGTTCTAGCTTTAGAGCATTGTGGTCTGAAAATATACAGGGAATGATCCCAATCTTTTGACACCAGTTGAGTCCTGATTTAGGACCGAGGATATGATCTATTCTGGAGAATGTTCCATGTGCACTAGAGAAGAATGTGTATTCTGTTGCTTTGGGATGAAATGTTCTGAATCTATCTGTGATGTCCATTAGGTCCAGTGTGTTGTTTAAGGCCTTTATTTCCTTGCTGACCTTTTGCTTGGATGATCTGTCCATTTCAGTGAGGGGAGTGTTAAAGTCCCCTACTATTATTGTATTATTGTTGATGTGTTTCTTTTATTTTGTTATTAATTGGTTTATATAGTTGGCTGCTCCTACGTTGGGTGCATAGATATTTAAAATTGTTAGATCTTGTTGGACAGACCCTTTGAGTATGATATAGTGTCCTTCCTCATCTCTTATTATAGTCTTTGGCTTAAAATCTAATTGGTCTGATATAGGGATTGCCACTCCTGCTTTCTTCTGTTGTCCATTAGCATCGTAAATTCTTTTCCACACCCTCACTTTAAATCTGGAGGTGGCTTCGGGCTTAAAATGAGTTTCTTGGTGGCAACATATAGATGGGTTTTGTTTTTTTATCCATTCTGATACCCTGTGTCTTTTGATTGGGGCATTTAGCCCATTAACATTCAGTGTAACTATTGAGACATATGAATTTAGTGCCATTGTATTGCCTGTATGGTGACTGTTACTGTATATGGTCTCTGTTTCTTTCTGATCTACCACTTGTAGGCTCTCTCTTTGCTTAGAGGACCCCTTTCAATATTTCCTGTAGAGCTTGTTTGGTGTTTGCAAATTCTTTCAGTTTTTGTTTGTCCTGGAAGCTTTTAATCTCTCCTCTATTTTCAATGATAGCCTAGCTAGATATAGTATTCTGGCTGCATGTTTTTCTCATTTAGGGCTCTGAAAATGTCATGCCAGCTCTTTCTGGCCTCTCAGGTCTCTGTGGATAAGTCAGCTGCCAATCTAATATTTTTACCATTGTATGTTACAGACTTCTTTTCCCGGGCTGCTTTCAGGATTTTTCTCTTTGTCCCTGTACTTGTAAATTTTACTATTAGGTGACGGGGTGTGGGCCTATTCTTATTGATTTTGAGGGGCGTTCTCTGAACCTCCTGAATTTTGATGCTCATTCCCTTTGCCATATTGGGAAAATTCTCCCCAATAATTCTCTCCAGTACACCTTCTGCTCCCCTCTCTCTTTCTTCTTCTTCTGGAATCCCAATTATTCTAATGTTGTTTCGTCTTATGGTGTCACTTATCTCTCGAATTCTCCCCTCGTGGTCCAGTAGCTGTTTGTCCCTCTTTTGCTCAGCTTCTTTATTCTCTGTCATTTGGTCTTCTATATCACTAATTCTTTCTTCTGCCTCATTTATCCTAGCAGTGAGAGCCTCCATTTTTGATTGCACCTCATTAATAGCTTTTTTGATTTCAACTTGGTTTGATTTTAGTTCTTTTATTTCTCCAGAAAGGGCTTTTATATCTCCCGAGAGGGTTTCTCTAATATCTTCCATGCCTTTTTCAAGCCCGGCTAGAACCTTGAGAATTGTCATTCTGAACTCTAGATCTGACATATTACCAATGTCTGTATTGATTAGGTCCCTACCCTTCGGTACTGCCTCTTGTTCTTTTTTTTGTGGTGAATTTCTCCGCGTTGTCATTTTGTCCAGATAAGAGTATATGAAGGAGC
Organism: Mustela nivalis; assembly: GCF_964662115.1. Classification (NCBI taxonomy): domain Eukaryota; kingdom Metazoa; phylum Chordata; class Mammalia; order Carnivora; family Mustelidae; genus Mustela; species Mustela nivalis. The sequence continues at coordinate 89,545,963 of NC_139021.1, read as the reverse complement.
ATGTAAAATATTAAAAGGGTGGCAACAACCCCAGGACAATATGCTTTAACCAAGTCAGAAGAGATCACAAATCATAAGGGGGGAGAAAGGGGATAAATAGAGGTTCAAAATGAAAGAAAGAAAAAAAAGAAAAGAAAGAAAAAGAAAAGAAAAGAGTTAAAAAAAAGAAAACGAATAAAGAAAAGTATAAAAAAATATATATATTAGATAAACTAGTTAAAAACATTAATAAAGAAAAGGGTAAAAGTTAAAAAAAATTTTAGCAGAAGAAGAGAAAAAAATGAAAAAGAAAAAAATTAAATTAACTGCAAGACTAAAAAAAATCACAGGGAGAAAGCTATGACTTCCGTGCTTTGCTTTCTCCTCCTCTGGAATTCTGCTGCTCTCCTTGGTATTGAAACCGCACTCCTTGGTAGGTGAACTTGGTCTTGGCTGGATTTCTTGTTGATCTTCTGGGGAGGGGCCTGGTGTAGTGATTCTCAAGTGTCTTTGCCCCAGGCGGAATTGCACCACCCTTACCAGGGGCCGGGCTGAGTAATCCCCTTGGGTTTGCTTTCAGGAGCTTTTGTTCCCTGAGCGCTTTCCGTAGAGTTCCGGAGGATGGGAATACAAATGGCGGCCTCCTGGTCTCTGGCCTGGAGGAGCGGAGAGCCCAGGGCCCCACTCCTCAATGTGCCCTCGAGAACAGCGCCCAGTTACTCCCATCTGCCTGACCTCCGGCCGCGCTCTGAGCTCACTGAGCCTGCGACCGGTTCAAGGTAACACCGAGCTATGAGCCCACTGTCGGCTCTGTTTCTGTAGCCGGTTTTTCCGTTCTAATACCCGCAAGCTCTCGACACTCAGACACCCCCGATCCTTCTGTGACTCTGCAGGACCTGAGGCCACGCTGACCCCGCATGGGCTTTGCCCTGTTTAGCCTCTGGAGCGATGTCCCTCAGTGGAATAGACTTTTAAAAGTCCTGATTTTGTGCTCTGTTGCTCCGGCGCTTGCTGGGAGCCGGCCCCTCCCCCCGGGATCTATCTTCCTGTTGCTTTGGATTCACTTTTCTGCCAGTCCTACCTTTCAGATAGTGGTTGTTTTTCTGTTTCCAGAATTGCTGTTCTTCTTCTCTTCAATCTGCCGATGGATTTTCTGGTGTTTGCAATCTTTAGATAAGCTATCTAAAGCTGATCTCCGGCTAGCTGAAGTAGTCTCAGCCTGCTACTTCTCTGCCATCTTGACTCCTCACTACTGTGGCTTATAAGGTAGCCTGTAGGTACCCAGTACCAGGCAGTTTGTGGAGTTTTGGGTAATGCTACTAGCTACCATTTGTGAATGTTTAATATGAACTGGCTAGTATTCTAAGCACTCCATATATAACTGCTTTAGTTGACCCCCCAAATTGGCTAATCCTGCAAAGTAGATATTGTCATCCATGTTTGGAGATGAGGAAATGAAGACACAAATGAAATATCTTGATCAAATCATACTGCTGTCAAGGAACAGGTGGAAGTAGGGATTTTATTTCAAATCCTACTCATTTCACCACTTTGTTATGACTATAATTTCTCACCATATGATTGAATTAGATTCATGACCAACTGCAAGACATGGCCTCTCTGAAAATGTGCCTTCCTACTTTCTTCTGCACTCAGAATACTTACACAGAGAGTTTAGAATTTCTGGTGTGTGGAGCTTCTGTTTCCACTTCTGTCCCATCCTCCATCATCTCTGCTGTGTCTCCCTCTTTGCCTCAGTAACTTGAGGTCATGGTTGTTTGATTTCACACTTGATAACATTTACCTCCAGGTGTTGGATGTGATTCTGAGAAGACATGTGGACTACAATGCTCATTGTTTAAGTGAGTAGCTGCCTTGGTCTTTTGGTCTGCCAAGGGAGACAACCACTAATCATTCTGGGATTATGTGGGGGGAAATAAACCCATAGATCAAGAATCAGTATGTACAAATATAACAGAGGAGTTCTACCATTGGGAAGTGTCTCTCTCTGTCCCTGTGTGTGTGTGTGCATGCATGCCTGTGCATGTGTGTGTGCATATACTTGTATCTTATGACTGCCTCACTCTGAACATAAGCTTTCATTGGTTCATGTATGAATGAGTGTGTTTGGTAGGGTAGGTTGGTCCACATTCATTTATAAGCAGGACTTGCAGTCCTTCCTCCAGAAGAACAGGGAGCCAGGCTCAGCAAGTTGATCCTGTAAGGACCCAAAGAGGTGAGTTGCTTCTGAGTACAGCTCTGCACCTGTCACTTCAATATCTTTTTTGGCTAAGCACCCTGGGTTCTGTGGTTCAGCTTGGGGTAGGGCCTAGAAAGTGAACCTGAAATATGGATTCACTAGAATGCTGTTAATCTTTACAGGGTAGATAATATTGCTGTGGAATATCTAAGACAGAGTTTATTTAAAAACAAACAAACAAACAAACAAACACCTGGCTCATGAGAGTACCTGCCATCCCTGACAGTGGAGCATTACAAAGTATTGATAACCACAGGGGCCAGGGCATTAACTATAGTGGCAGCCACGCCGACAGGTATTGGGAGTGTTTGAGACATGTGAGGTACCAGTGGGAGTGGAGGTGCTGCCCTTTAAGAATACAAGGGCCTGGGCGCCTGGGTGGCTCAGTGGGTTAAGCTGCTGCCTTCGGCTCAGGTCATGATCTCAGGTTCCTGGGATCGAGTCCCGCATCGGGCTCTCTGCTCAGCAGGGAGCCTGCTTCCTTCTCTCTCTCTCTGCCTGCCTCTCAGTGTACTTGTAATTTCTCTCTGTCAAATAAATAAGTAAAATCTTTAAAAACAAAACAAAACAAAACAAAAAAAAAAAAGAATACAAGGGCCTGCTAGATACTCTGGTTCTCAGTGCAGTCAGGGGAGTACCTGCAGGGGAGTAGTTCTTCCTTGCAGAAAAGGTGCCTGGAACACGTGGCAGCACATTTCAGAGAGAGACAGAAGTAGAAGGAGAACAAATGCTTTGTATTCTACATGGAAACTGAACGCTTGCTGTGAAGACCATGAGGGACTCCATATGGGCTCCCAAATGACTTTCCAGCGTGTTCAGGTCCTATTCATTGGCAGGAAACATAGGTGTCACTTTTATACCAAGATAGGGACAGCAAGCCACACATGAGCTCATACCCCTACTCACACGGACTCCGAGTCAGAAATGCCCTCACTTAGTGTCTCGCCTATTTTTTTGCCTCAGATCTGAATCATCAACACATCTACCTGGACACTGAAGTTGAAATTCCTTAAAACAGCAGACTTTGAAACTTTCCAAGACTATTTAGAGAAGCAAACTCTAAATTGTGCCATATTTATGATTCTCTCCCTAATTGAAGTCTTGGGTCACAAACTTGGTGTGCCTTTTTCCAAAATGCACCTCTGTCCGAGAAGACAGGGCTTGTGAGAGCTTTCCAGGCATCTGCAAGCACTTTGTTACTTTTCTTTGCTTCAGATACATGACTTTCACCACCAGTCAAACCAGTTATAGCAGGCCCCCAGAAAAAAGATCAAGAGCCTAGTCAGGCAGACCCTTGTGGGTATTTGGGATCAGCACTGGTGAAGAGAGAAATATCTGGATTTTTGCCTGGACAAAATGTCATTTTATACACTGCGATATTTTTAAACATAGACATTTTCTTAAATTATACCATGGTTATTTAAAAAGAAACGTATCTCCAGATACATAGGTAGACTGATCTTTTCTAGAAGTGCTCTTTGGCTTGCATTTAAAAATTAAAGTCTTTGTATGATAATGGGAAATAAATACTGTGCTTACTCATCCCTTTGGACCTTAATACCCTGTCCTTGAATATAAACCATTTGCTGGCACTAAAGGACAATTGGCCCCAGTTGACCAGTTGACAGGTGAAGTAGCCATCCAGCATAACTGGCAGCTGAAGAGAATTCAAATCTAACACTGAAGTCATTCTTAATGTAACTCTTGCCAGCAATTAGAGGTAATTGGCTGATTGCAGATGTGGAAGCCCTTCTAGGAGCTGGGCTGGTGGGTTCCTTTGTCATTGTGTATCCCCAGACAGAGATGCCTTCCTTCCCTCTCCAGCACAGCCACAGGATCTCAAACTCTGTTGAGGGTTGGAATTCATTATTGCACTTTTAAAAGAGAAAGCTGGAGACACCATGAATCATTTGAAAGTGATTATGGATGAAAAGGCATGAGAATAATCCTAAACTTTCAACTTCTCTTGAATTTTGGAATTACATTGATGATGAGTGAAAGATGATCCAGACCAGCAATTATCCTTCAGAGCAGTGTAAAGAGATTTGAGCCTTAAGAGGAAACTAAGACAGAATGAAATCATAGACTATTAGAGCTGGGGACCTTAGCAATTGATTGCAATACTTCCTTTATTTATTTTTATTTATTTATTTGTTTATTTTGGATAGGGAGTGTAAGGAGAGGTTTGCTCAAGGATATGAATCTTCTTAACATCACAGGGGATTAGATCTGAAATGTGCTAATTTCTAGTATAACGCACTAGCGGACAGCAGCACTAGCAGAGGTGTGCCTTGTGGCAGGTTGTCTTTAATTCTGAAATATAACTGATCAGCTTCTACAAAGTCTCCTTAAAGCCCTTTAAAGAAATCAATGTAGAAAGAAGGAATGGACCTCTATTTTCAAACTCTGGTGAAATTAGTACCCTGTCCTGCTTTGCTCTCCTCCACTTGTGAAGTGGTCCATATTTAATTTTGGTTCATTCTTATGCTTCTACACCTGGTACAGAACCACATCAGAACAGATGCCCTTGTGCTGTGTGTTGAAGATTGTTAAAAACAGGGGATATTGCTTAAAGTGACAACTGTACTTACCTTAAGAAATGTCAGCTTACTTATGGAAAGAAAATGACAGAAGTTTCAAGGTGCCTCGGTATCAATAATTTTACACCAAAGTGCTCAGGAAGACTTTTAAGCCACATCACCCTAAATGAAATATTCTGCATAAGGAAGAACTTACTGTGAAGGGATGAAGTGTTCAACATGATGTCCTGACCCCCAGTTTTGGGTTTTCTCTTTACACTTAACTGAAGAGTGAATTCCCTTTGACCATCATTATGATTTTGGGACAGCTTAGTTGGTCTAATGCACAGATAACTTGAATTCTGATCTCCAAATTTTATGAATATGGTGGTGTTCCCAAAGATAACTTTTACATTCTTTAGTCTTTCATACCTATCTTAAAGCCACCAAATAAACTTGTGACCATTGAGGAACCGTGACTTTGCCAAATAGCTGTGGGACAAGTTCTCTAATTGGCTAAATTCCCCTCCCTGCCACAACCCTCCTGCAGAGACTGTAGAAATACCACTGTTGGGCACAAAACAGCAATCCAATCTCCTCCACGTACAACAAACATTTCCCTCATTTCTAAAGATAATAGTGAACATTTATCAAGTTATGATAAGGAAGGAAAATGATATTCATGGTAGCCAGCTATCTTTAAACATGTAGGCAATGGCAAAGTACCTTTGTATGGGGAGGACTCAGAGCCAAATTGTCCATGTCATTCCCATGACATTATCAAAGTGACAGTTGTGTCTGTCAGAATGGAGAGTTTATACTGGAGGAGAATTACCCACAAGCCTGAGGGAAGTCATTGATTTGACAATGATGTTGAAAATCAAGACTGCTCAGCATGAAAGGCCTGGGTATTGAAAACAGGATTTAGGTATCAGTGTGAGGAGGATGGGTGTGCCCAGTAGGAAGCCTGCCACAAAGGGAGACCTTCCCTGGCTCTGCAGTTACTAGCTCTTCTGGGAATACCTGCTGGAAAAATAACTGAGCCTACAGATCTTACTCTCAAATGGAATGGAAACTGAGTATCTGTAGACTGTCCCAGGCAAATTAAACTTACTATTCAGTAAATGATCCTATGTATGGTGTAATTCTCTTTTGAAAATAAGATTGAGCTGCTTTTTCTTTTTTTCCTTTGTACTTTGACTAGAAATGTTGGTTATTTCCACCAGCAGTGAGTCAATGGATTCCAAAGTAACTTTATTTTTTTTATTTTTTATTTTTTATTTTTTATTTTTTTTATTTTTTATTTTTTTTAATTTATTTTTTATTTTCAGCATAACAGTATTCATTATTTTTCACCACACCCAGTGCTCCATGCAATTCGTGCCCTTTATAATACCCACCACCTAGTACCCCAAACTCCCACCCCCCACCCCTTCAAAATCCTCAGATTGTTTTTCAGAGTCCATAGTCTCTCATGGTTCAAAAGTAACTTTATTTTTTATTTTATTTTTTTTAGAGAAAAATTTTTTTAAGATTTTATTTATTTATTTGACAGACAGAGATTACAAGTAGGCAGAGAGGCAGACAGAGAGAGAGGAGGAAGTAGGCTCCCTGCTGAGCAGAGAGCCCAATGTGGGGCTCCCAGGACTCTGAGATCATGACCTGAGCCAAAGGCAGAGGCTTTAACCCACTGAGCCACCCACACACCCCTCCAAAGTAACTTAAAAAAAATAATAATAATTTGGAAATTTTAGGAACTGTTATGCCCTTCATCATGATCATTGTCATCATTATCATCATAATTCATCTTAAGAACACTTAAATTGTGTATTTTCAAGTTATTTACCAGATAAGATTATAGTCAGTTTGGGTAGATGAACCACTCAAGTGAGCATCAACATGATTGCTAGTACATTTATGTGAAGAATGTCTCAATTTTTGATTTGGAAAGGAAAATTAAAAATAATTTTTTATAAATACTTTTTTACAGGCAACTTAATATTTCTTGAGCTGTATCACCCTAAATAAAGAAGATACAGGTAAATAAAATCAGTTGATGAATAGTTCTGATGAATAGTTCTGCTTTGTCCCACCAGCTTTGTAGAAAGACCACTCTTCTCAGGTTTTGCCCAACTTCTGCCTAGAGTCCTCCATGCACTGTTTCACTCACCCATCTTGGTAATCATGTTAATGTCAGTCTCCTTTCCTGGCCCTGATTCAGGCCTTCCACAGCCACCAGAGCTGCTGAACATCTGGTGCAGGTTATCAATGCTATCACAAAACTTGCATGAATGACCTGCAAGAGAATTCTCCCACTGGCTTGGTTTCCAAATGCAGATGCATCTTGCTCAGACTCTGATGTTGTCACTCCAATGTGCTCCAGCCCTCAAAAGGGATAGAAACTCTCACACCAGACTAGCCCTGTTCTCAGCTATACAGATCATTGAATACAGCATCTGCATGGCCTCAAGGTCTTTCTTACAGAGCCTCACACTTTTTGCTTACACTTTATTTTAGCCCCTCATTCTAGAACATAGAAAAAAGAAGTGAGGCCATGGAGACTTACTCAGAGTACAACAGAAGTGACAAATACTAAGCTCAATGCAAACTAACCAGTTGTCTTCAGATTTGCACCCATTGATTCAGTTTTTGCTAGAAAGCTTCTCGGTCTTTTATACAAATACTACCTGAGGGATGATCTACCCCCATCCAGCAGACATTCCCTGGTGGTTGAATGCCAGGATGAACCTAACCTAGGTCAGTCAGTTGAAAATCCTGTTATATATAGAATAGGAAACTGAGAACTATTGCTGGTTGGTGAGTACCCAGAAGAGTAGACCTTCCCCTTGTCACACTCAAACCACCATCAATGAGGCTTCTGTGCCCTTCAGCTCTGGAATTAATGGAATTTAAAAAGTATACACTTGTTTCCTCTTTACTTTTTCACTACTAGACATATTGAAAGATAATACAGTTACCCACACAGCCATACGGGCACTGCTTATAGTTTATCTGAACCATTTTCACCTGAAAATGAAGAGGTAAATAGGCATGAAGGTGGCCTATACTCTCAGTTTAGGTAGGAGTAATTAGTTTTCAAGTTGCAAGGACTTCCAACTCTTTCTTCCCTCTTTCCTCAATTCCTTTAGTTCTCTTATTTTATTTTATATTCTTAGAAGTACATGCATATATATGGGGCTTCTGGGTGGCATAGTTGGTTACGTATCTGACTCTGATTCTTGATTTTGGCTCAGGTAGTGATCTCAGGGTCATGAGATGGAGTCCTGTGTTGCATGGGGCTCCTCGATCAGCAGTCAGTCTGCTTGAGATTCTCTCCCTCTTTCTCTGTTTCTCCCTCTGCTCACTCCCTCTTTCAAATAAATAAATCTTTTTTTTAAAAAAAGCACACGCATATATATGTTATATGAATAATGTTATGTATAACATTTTTTCAATAAACACTTATTGAGTGCCAACCTGGAACTAAGATTTGCAATAACTTTTTTTATTAATCTTACTTAAATCTCATAGCAACTCTCTAGGACGGGTATAATTCATCACTTTACAACTGATGCCACAGAGACCTAGAATGCACATACATTAGCAGTCATTCTAACTCTAGGTCTATTGTTTTTTTAAATGATATTAGGAGAACAGCAATTTACTGACCTCCAACTATTAATAAATCAAACAATTACAGCTCTTATGCAGACTGGGGTAATTGTGTTTGGCTAAGGACGTAATAAAGAATAACATGATGTAACCTAAATGCCCATTAAATCATGCAGTTTCAGAGGTCTATGATTGCAGACTTCGAAGTTCAATAGGATTGAATTTGAATAGTGACTAGTGTTACCAGTTAGTTGACCTCAGGCTAATTATTTAAAGAAGGGCCATATTCACCCCAATGTTCAAAGCAACAATGTCCACAATAGCCAAAATGTAGAAAGAGCCAAGATGCCCTTCAACAGACAAATGAATGAAGATGATGTTGTCCATATACACAATGGAATATTACTCAGCCATCAGAAAGGATGAATATCTGACTTTTGCATCAACATGGATGGGCCTGGAGGAGATTATGCTGAGTGAAATAAATCAAACAGAGAAAGTCAATTATCATACAGTTTCACTTATTTGTGGAGCATAAGGAATAGCATGAAGGATTAGGAGAAGGGAAAAATGAAGGGGAAGAAATCAGAGTGGGAGATGAACCATGAGAGGCTATGGACTCTGGAAAACAGAGAGTTTTAGAGGGGTGGGAGGGTGGGGAGATGGGTGATCCCAGTGATGGATATTAAGGAGGGCACCAATTGCATGTAGCACTGGGTGTTATGCACAAAGAATGAGTCATGGAACACTATATCAGAAACTAATGATGTACTACTGTAGGGTGACAAACATAACACAATAAAAATAAATAAATAACTGGATAAATTCCATTTACTTACTGGTGAAATGGGAATACTTATGATTATCTTGCAGAGTTGTTCTGTGGATTTGACATGATATCTATAAATTGCTAACTATAGTACCCAGTGTATAGCAGTATAAAAAGAATTACCCTTTATTAAGTGTTTACTCTGTGCCAGGTGCTATGCTAAGCAATTTAACAGATTTTATTTTATTTAATTCTCTTACAACCTCTTTAACTCAGTCCTGATGAAATTGCATTTTGTACATGGATTGCCCACATAATCACCGATAGGTCCTAAAGATAAAAGTCAAATTTAGTCAACCTGGCTCCAGAACACCTGTTTTCATCTGTTTTGTTCCAGAGATTCTCCTACTCCAAGACCTCTAAAAGAGGAATCAAGTTAATGATAACTCTTGTTGTCAGAAATAATATGACACCCTTATGCGACATCATTTTTTGTTATGAAAGCATTTTTTTTAAAAGAAACTTCATTAGCAATTTAAAAATCCAACAACAGTTGTATTTCAGAAACACTGCTATTGACCTTTGTTGCTATGAGTCTAGGATACCCTTAGTACCTTTTTGTTCTATTTTGCTTTGAAGCATCTTAAGACAGGTTGAGGTAGAAGCAACTCTAAGACTTCATTAAAAAAAAAAAAAAACAAAAAGTCCTGCCTGTACTCTGGCTACTGTTAATTCTTAGGTTGGTGTTGTTTGTTACCGCATAAGAGAGCAGTGGATCTGAGCCAAGGTAAGCTTTTGGGACCTTCTGTCACTCCCCATCCAAAATTTAACAGTACAGTAGATCCTTGTTAAGACATGACTCATCTGCAGATTTGGATTCATTGCCAGCCAACCTAAGTCTTCCAAAATTAACAAGGACACCTGCCAAAATCTTAAATAATATGGCAAGCTTATAATACAGGTATTAGTCCTATTTCTGGGGACTAGAGTTATAAAGTATGAAGGTGTTATAACTGAGTGCATTGCTTGAATCAAGTCTGTTACACTGCAATGGCTTAAAACATATTGAAAAGCATGTGGCTGAGGTAAATGGAGTGTGGGAGGGAAGAGAGAGATTTAATTTCCCCTTTACTCTTACCTTCAAGGATAATTACCTGGCATTCAGACATTCTGTACAAGGATGTGTACAGAGCTTTAGAAAGCTAGATTTATATATTTTCACTATTTATTCAACAAATGTTTATCAAATGTCCAGTTTGTACAAGACCATGTGCTAGACACTGGGGGAACCATATTGAGCAAAACAGACATAGCCCTGAGCTCATGGAGTTTACAGTTCATAGAAGAAAGGGAGACTTATTGCTTCTAAAAATATGAACTACAGATTAGGGGAGTGGAGATGTGTAAAAGATGCTACATTTAACAAGAAATCAGTTCTTCTTGGGCATCAGGACACTGATGAAGTGATATTTGAATGGAGTTCAGAAGGTTGAGTAAATATTAGCTGACTGCAAGGTGCTGGGAGATATCCCAGATAGAAGGAATTATAAATGGATGGGAACCTGATGAATACCTGGAAACTGAAAGAGGCCCCTGTGTTAGCTCAGAAGGGACAGAGGAAAAGTGTTGTAAAATGAGGCTGAGGAGGAGAGGCTGAGTCTAGTAGGCTATGGTTGGCTATGTTGAAGACATCACCTTTATTCAATGATAAATGGGAAGATCACAGAGGAAATTTTGTGTGTAAACATGTATGTTGACATTTCATTATAAAATACTCATATTTTAGAATTAAGTCACCTTTCAAGCAGTCTACATTGATAAATATTAAAATTAAATGTCTTCAACCTTACTAGTGGTTGCTAGTAATGCTCAGAGGCATTACTGTTATTATTTCTGTAAATTGTTGTAATTTCTCTCCATGGGTTCAAATAATAGTCCTTGATTTATTAATGTTAAGCAGTATTCATTGGTGCCCCATCAGGAAAGCAGGGACTGAAAGGATAGGGTTTACTTTTCTCCCTCTGTCACCACCAATTTTTGATGTTGGGTTTTAAATTTAAATTTTTGCTTGTTTTATAACTTCATGTTAAAATTTAAGCATGGTCTTGGGTGCCTGGGTGGCTCAGTCAGTTAACTGCCTGTGGCTCAGGTCATAATCCTAGGGTCTTGAGACTGAGTCTCCCATTGGGCTCCCTGCTGAGCAGGGAGCCTACTTCTCCCTCTCTTTCTGCCCCTCCCCACTTATCATGCATGTTCTTTCTCTCACTCTCAGGTAAATAAATAAAATCTGAAAAAAAAAAAAAAAACTTAAACAGAGTATTGACTTCATAATAAAATTTAATTAGGTAAATTGACTCTACTTTATTCTTCAAGGATGTTTGAGTTATTCTGGGGCATATCCAGAAAATAAATAAATAAATATATACATATATTACACACATATATGTGTGTGTGTATGTATGTATATATACATACATACACTAGGATATGGGCCCAGATAGCCAGAATTTGGTCTTAGAGCCCAGAAAGTTTTTTGATAGACACAGAAGAGCTTTAAATATATATATATTTAAATAATGTATAATAATAGTATGATAATAATATAATATATAATATAATAATAAATAAATTAAATTAATTAATTAATATATTCCCATTCCAATACCACATTGGTCCCCTCAAACTGTACTTATCGGAATTCTTTTATTGTTCATGTCTTTGTTACATAACAAACACTGCATGTTTGTTATAAATGTTTTACCAAATGCAGAACTAGTCCATCTAATCCAAGCACAAATACTATGCTTGCTCTTCAACTGGACTTAAGAGAGAACATATCTCACTGTTAAGTTTCTCACCATTTACATTAGAATAATTTCCCACCAAAGAGGAACCCTAGGTAAAAAAATATATATATATATAAAATATATAAATAATTATATAAACACATATAACTTATATATACATGATTAATATAATGTATAAGTAAATAATATATCATATAAAATATATATGTATAAATAAAATATATATTTAGACATATTAAGAATATATATTTATATATAAATAAATTTGTATATTTATATAAGTATTTAATATATTTAAATAAATATTTTTTTAAAAATATAAATGTGCATGTATGTATATATATGTATATACACACACACATACATATTCACACCTAGCCATGAAGAACTCAATGGACCCAAAACAGACCAGCCCGTCACCGTGGTAAGAGGTACATAAAAGTATAAAGTTGATCATCAACTTTGGGAAAGATTATTGATCAAAAGGGGAAATAATAAAATAAAATTTCAACATGTAATGTTTGTGAGCCCTGTTTCCGGGTTACCAGGTAAGCTATACTTTAATATTTACCAAGGTTAAAATGACAAGGCAAAACTTCAAAGAAGCAGCTCTATTTCTTCCCTGAGCAAACATGGTGCATCTGCTTCATTATATGTGCTTTGGTGAGTGCTGTGAAGTGTGTAAACCTGGTGATTCACAGACCTGTACCCCTGGGGATAAAAATATATGCTTATAAAAAAAAAATAAAAAATAGAAATTAAAAAAAATGTGGTAAAAAAAATAAAAAAATAAAAAATAATAATAATAACCAAAAAGGAATACTCCAAACATAAAGAAAAACAAAACAATCTCCGTAGTCCACATAAGATTAATGTCATACAGTCTTGCACATACTAAAAATTCAAGATAAAGTCTGTAATTTTCTGGAATGTCCTTTGTCATGATGATTTGTAACTTTTTACACAAAGAAAACAAAAAGAAAAGCAAAAACCTTGCATTTTTTTTTTTAAGATTTTACCCACTTATTTGAGAGAAAGAATGAGCATGTGAGAAAGAACATAAGAGGGGAGGAGCGGAGGAAGAGGGAGAAGCAGTCTCTTTGCTGAACAAGGAGCCCAATATAGGGCTCAATGCTGGGATTCCAGGATCATGACTGAACTACCTAGGTGCCCCCCTTGCTGAGATTTTAAAAGGAATTGCATTAAACCTATAAATTAATTTGGGAAAGACTGACATCTTTATTATATTGAGACTTCCAATCTGTGATCAAGGTACATCTATTTTTTTTTTAAAGACTTTATTTATTTATTTGACAGACAGATCACAAGCTGGCTTAGAGGCAGGCAGAGAGAGAGAGGAGGAAGCAGGATCCCCGCTGAGTAGAGAGCCTGATGCGGGGCTGGATCCCAGGACTCTGAGATCATGACCTGAGCTGAAGGCAGAGGCTTTAACACACAGAGCCACCCGGGCGCCCCATTTTTTTTTTTAAAGATTTTATTTATTTATTTGACAGATCACAAGTACGCAGAGAGGCAGGCAGAGAGAGGGTACATCTCTCTATTTATTTAGGTCTCCTCTTGGTTTGAACCTGAAAATTAGATATAATTATTAATATGCTATAAAATTAATTCTTATTTATATTCATCTAAATATTTACCATTCTTTTATGGTAATAATGAAGATCACCCAAATGAGAACAAACCACAGCTATTAACTCAGGGTTTGCCATCATCATTTAAATTTGGCAGATACTCAAAAGGCAGGCAGGCAAGTGGGAAAGGATTACAGTGAAAGAAAGGAAGTCTTCCTTTGTTCTCTGACTGGAAGTTGTTGGCATAAGGAAGCTGGAAGTGGGGTAACTAGAAGCAGGATACCTTATGTAATTGGTTTGAGGAACAAATTTGGCTTTCTCTGCCTTGTCCCGAGTTGAAAGGTGGGATGGAGGGCGCCTGGGTGGCTCAGTGGGTTAAGCCTTTGCCTTTGGCTCAGGTCATGATCTCAGGGTCCTGGGATCGAGTCCCACATCGGGCTCTCTGCTCAGCAGGGAGTCTGCTTCCTCCTCTCTCTCTCTGCCTGCCTCTCTGCCTACTTGTAATCTCTCTTTGTCAAATAAATAAATAAAATCTTTAAAAAAAAAAAAAAGAAAGGTGGGATGGATGTAGGGTGTGTGGTCAGTCGATGGTCAATGGGGTCTGGGACAATTTCTGCAGAGGTTGTTCGGTTTCTAGAAATAGTTGCTGCCGAGATTGTGGGTCTAAGCTCTAAAGGCACGCATGGTCCAGGCATTGACTGCTTATATGTTTACTCTGTTATTTTGTTCCCTATTTTTTCTTGGATTCTAGATCTTTCTTATAGAATCACTTTTTTTCTTCGTCTTAACAGCATTCTTTAAGTCTATTTTGTAATGCTGTCTCTCTGTGATAGAAAACAGTATTTTTTGTCTGAAAATGTCATTATTTCATAATGAAATAGCTCATGAAAGAATATGAATTACTCCCTTTGGTTTCTATGTTAAATTTGCTCTTCTTCTCTTCTAGTTTCTTAAGTTAAAAACTTACATGATTGATTTGAGAACTTTTTTCTTTTCTAATGTAAGCATTTAATGCTTTAAATTTACCTCTTGGCATTGTTAAAACTCTATTTTAAACATTTCGATACAATGTATATTATCATTCATATCAAAACCTTTTATAATTTCCTTGTGATTTCTTCTGTTACCTATTGTTTTCCATGTTGCTTATTTTTCAGTTATCTTTCCCTGCCTATTTTCTAGTTTAACCTTCATGTTCAGGTTTCAATCATCAGAATTCTTTAAAAATGAAGTCTCCACATGGACTTGGAAAGAATTTGTATTCTATTGGGTATAAACATCTATAAATATCAGTTAAGTAAAGTGAACTGATTGTATTGTTCAAGCCTATACATCCTTACTGAATCTCTATTTTTTCTATCAATTACCGAAAGAAAGAATGTTGACATTTTCAGTGATGATTGTAGGTATGTCTGTTTCCTTTTACTTCTATACTTTTTGCTTCATGTATTTTGAAACTCTATTATAATGTACAACATTTAGGGCTGTTAGGTTCTTGTTCTGAATTGATGCACTTATCATATTAAATCGTCCCTTTTTATTCCTTTCTTTTGAATGGCATTTGTCTAATCTACCTTCTTGCATCCTTTTCTTTTAACTTATATGTATCTTAATATTTAGAGTATCAATTAAAGTCTTGCTTCTTTTGTATTCAATTTGAAAATATCTACTTGTTAAGTTAGGTTTTTAGGCCTTACATATTTATCACAACTTGTGTTTATAAATTGAGTTTTAATGTGCCATATTGATATTTGTTTTATTCTCTTGTTATTTGTTGAATTATTGTAATTTTATTTCTATGTATGCTACAAACCTCACAATATGTTATTTTACCTTTGTTAGGTTCCACCATTTTTTATCAAGTGCTTACTACATAGCAGACACTTTGCTAGGGGTTTTCCATGCTATGTCAATCAGTTTTTTTATACTTACATATAACTGACATGTAACACTGTAATAGTTTTGGGTGTACAACTAAATGATTTGACATTTGTATATATTACAAAATGGTTACCACACTGTCTAGTAAGCATTGATCACCATACATAGCTACATTTTTTTCCCCATGATGAGTACTTTTAAGATCTACTCTCTCAGCACATTTCAAATGTGCAATGCAGTATTATTAACTATAGTCACTACACTGTACATTACATCCCCACAACTAATTTATTTTGTAACTGAAATTTTATATGTTTTGATTTCCTCCACCCATTTGTTACCCTCCCCATGCCCTGCCTCTGGAACAGTCTGTTCCTTGTACTATACATACTTGGTTATTTTTTGTTTGTTTCCACATATTGAGATCATAAATTCCACATATAAGTAAGATCATACAATATTTGTTTTTCTCTGACTTATTTCACTTAACATAATGCCTTCAGCATCCATTCATGTTGTCACAAATGGCAAGATTTCATTCTTTTTATGGCATATAAAATTTGTCAATTTAGTGTATACTTAGGTTGCTTCCATTCTTGGCTATTGTAAATTGTGTTGCAATGAACATGAGGACACAGATATCTTTTGAAATTAGTATTTTTATTTTCTTTGGATAAATACCCAGAAGTGGAATTGCTGAATATATGATAGTTCTATTTTAAATATTTTGAGGAATGACTATACTGTACCAATTTATATTCCCACCAACAGGGCACAGGGACTCCCATTTCTCCACATCTTCACCAGCAGGGGCTATTTCTTACCTTTTTGACAATAGCTATTCTAAGAAATGTGAGGTCATATTTCTTTTTTATATTATTTGTATTTCTCTGATGAATATTGATGTTGAATATCTTTTCATGTACCTGTTGACCATTTATATGTCTTCTTTTGAATAAAGTCTAGTCAGATCCTCTGCCCATTTTTTAATCAGATTATTTTTTGTTGTTGAGTTATATGAATTCTTTATATATTTTGGATATTTACCTCTTATCAAATATATGATTTGCAAATATTTTCTACCATTTGATTCTCTCATCAAATATTTTCATGTGTTGACTTTTCATTTTGTTAATGGTTTTCTTTCACTTGTTTACTTTGGTTTTTGTTGCTTTTGCTTTTGAATTCAGATCCAAAAAATTATCTCCCAGACTTATGTCACGGAAGTTACTGCCTATGTTTTCTTCCAGGAATTTTTTGGTTTCAGGCTTTACATGAACGTCTTCAATCCATCTTGAGTTGATTTTTGTGTGTGGTGCAAAATAGAGGTTTAGTTTCATTCTTTTGCATGTAGCTGACCAGTTTTCCCAAAACCACTTATTGACGAGACTGTCCTTTCCTGTTGTCTATTTTTGGGTCCTATGTCATAAATTAATTTACCATATATACTGATCTGTCTGTTTTTATGCCAATAATGTACTGTTTTGATTACTAAGATTTTGTAGTTTGAAATCAGAGAGCATGATACCTCTAGCCTTATTCTTTCTCAGGATTGCTTTGGCTATTTGTTATCTTTTGTGGTTTCATATAAATTTTATGATTTTTGTTCTATTTCTATGGAAATTGCTATTGGAATTTTGATAGGAATTGCATTAACTCTGTAGATTGCCTTAGATAGTATGGACATCTTTACACTACTACATCTTCTAATTCACAAGCATGGGGTATCTTTCCATTTACTTGTGTCTTCTTCAATTTCTTTCATCAGTGTCTTATAATTTTCAGTGTACTGGTGTTTTACCTTCTTGATTAAATTCATTCCTAGATGTTTTATTCTTTTTGATGCAATTCACTTAACTTTTTTTTTTTTTGAATGGCATTTGTGCTGTGCATAGAATTTTATGTTGGCAGTGATTTTATTTCTCAGTTACAAACTGAGAGTTTTGTGGGTTGGGGGAGTTGAGTGAGCCTGGTGGTGGGTATTATGGAGGGCATGTATTGCATGGAGCACTGGGTGTATAACAATGTATTAACAATGAATTTTGGAACACTGGAGAAATTTTTTTAATTGTCTTTTTTTTAAACAGAGAAAAATAAACAACTATTATGTTGTTATTTTCATTTTTAATATATCAATCTAAACCTAATCTTTACTAGTACAACAGACATATTATTGAAATAATGGCCAATGACAATTCAAGAGAAAAGAAATAAGAAGGCTGGTAGAAGGGAGAACTCAGAAGACTCAATAAATCAAAATCTTTTAAGATCTAAGGAATCAGATAAGCAAAAGAGTTGAAAGGATGGAGATTTGTAATCAGAGAGTGGAATTCTGGAATTGGTGATTTTGGAAATGTTACAATTTTGAGTAAAGTGGCCATTCCATGGAAGCGGTGCATGAGCATTCCTTAAAAAAATGAGAGGTTGGTGTGTAGGTAGGTTTCATATGCAGCAATAAATAATGAATACAAGAATGAAAAACAATTTAAAGATTTCAAAATTTTGATTCTCTTGCTATTTATTATTTTGTATAAGAATTATAGTATACTGTATATACACTATCAGGCAGACATTTCAATAGATTTGATTTTATGTCGTTACTTATTTTTTTTCTTTTGTTAAGTTGGTTGCTTCACTGATTATTTTTCAAAAACTCTACCCTTACAGATCATAATGTTCTCAAGGGAATGGCTGTAAAATAATTATTGCTGACAGAGTTACATTTCCTATTTAAAAATATATATATATATTTTTTTAAAAAATATATATATATATTTTTAGAAGGAGACACCTAGAAGTGACAATACAGGTACTATCTATCTTTTCATAGATGTAAGTAGCTTTTTAAAAACAGCTTTATTGAGGTATATTTCATATTTTATAAAATTAATTACCTTAAAATGTATGAGTCAATGATTTTTAGAAACTTTACTGAGTGCTACAATGATCACTGTAAATCAGTGTTAGAACATTTCTATTCCCCATAACAAGATCTCTCATGTTAATGTACAGGTACTATCTGTTTGTATTCCTCTCCCCAAGCAATCATTAATCTACTTTTGGTCTCTGTAAATCTTCATTTATGGACATTTCATTTAAGTGGACTCATACCATATGTTGTTTCTTGTATCTGGTTTCAGTCACTTCACCTAAATGATTTTGAAGTTCATCAATCTTATAGCATATAATATTTCATTATAATGATATAACACAATTTAGCCATTCATCAATATTCTACAGGGGGCAGATTATTGATTTGAGCATCTTTCTTCATTTCTAATATAGACATTTAAAGCATTTTAGAAAAACTAATCCTGCTTCAGCCATATACCCTAAATGTTGATTTGTTGTATTTTGCTCCTATTTAAATAAAAGCTTCTTATCTAGCTGGCAATTTCTTCTTTCACTCATGTGTGGTTTGTGTTGCTTAGAAAACTACTGTTTAATTTCCAAACATATATGCTCTCCCCAAATTGTCCTCTGTTATTGATTTCTAATTTAATTTTATTAGATTATATTTATATATTTTGTATAATTTCAATCCTTTTACCTGTATTAGGACTTGGTTTATGGCTTACTTGAATGGTCTATACTGGGACTATTCCATGTGTACTAGAAAATATTATATTCCCTGCTACTGGCGGAGAGCCCTAAGGTGTTTATTAGTTCATGCTGGTTTATAATATTCTCCTTTTACATCTTTGCCAACTGCCACTGTTGCTCTCTGGAAGCCATAATGTCTATTTCTTTGTGTCTCTTAAAATATTTTGTTGAAAATTGGACATTTAGATAACAATGTTGTAACTCTGGAAATTAAATTCTCATACACCTCTTCCCCACAAACACACACACATACCCCTGCAGGATTTGTGGTTATTGCTGTTTTATTACTTTTCTTTATTGACTTTCTTGGGTTAAGTCTATGATGTCTGCATTCCCTGTCTTATGTGATTACTCACGTCTGCTCAGTTAGTCTCATTTTTAGTTAATGATTGCTCAGTGATTTCCTTAGATGCCTAGGGCCAGTGAGTCTTCCACTCCTTTCCAAGGTGGCGTGAGTGTGCGTGTGTGTGTTTGAGACAGAGCTAGAGTTCTAACATTCAAGTACTTTTGACAATTACTCCTTAACTTTCAAGTTTGCTTAAACCAAGCCTCAAGGTCAGCTAGAGGTGACAGGGGCTGCTCAGGACTTTCTTGTATATGCACATGGCCTTCTATACCCCAGGAAAGTATTTGCATTTTAAAAAGCCCTCTTTGAACATCTCTTTCCCCAGATCATTTTTTTAAAATTTTGGCTGTGCACTTGTTTGCACAAACTGGTATTGGCCTTAGGCAGCTGCCAGTGTTAAACAATTGCAGCTGAATATTTTCAAAAACTGCCCCAGGGACAAAGCTTTTCAAAAGGCCAAACTCTGAGTCACATCAAATAATGAAAACACTATGTGAATGTAGCTTTTCTAAGGAGCTTCAACAGGTCAAATAGTAGCAATACTCTGGGGATAGGGGTTTTCAAGTGTTCCAGGCCTGGCCTGTCCCATCCTGTGCTACCAGGCTCCTAGTTCTTAAGACAGCTAAGGAGCAGGAAGAGGAGGAATGGAAAGTGAACAATTAAAATGCTATGAACCTCCCTGTTGCTACTGAGGTTTGGTAGTTTTTCCTCAATAAATGCTCTTAAGATTGTTCTAGGCCTTTGGTTCATTTCCAGAGTTCTGTAAAAAATGATTTGTTAATTTACTTAGTATTTTGTTGCTTTTTATGTGAAAGCATATGCATTGACTTGTGATTTCTCCATGCCAGAAGTCCTGCCCACATGTAGTTTTTAAATACAATATCAACTTATTCTCTTGCCAGTGTATTTAATATTTGTAAGCTTCTGCTAAGAATTTCTATTACATTTAGGATTCACTTATGTTTAAAAATAAAGGTAGCAGCTTTAAATCCAAAGATACTGAAAATATGATTAATCTTAACTTGAAGAGATACCATATTTTAATATTGGACAAATATAGCTTGAAACTTCTTTAGGGAAAACTAAGAAGAATGAAAATAAGATGAACATGAAGTGAAAAAAAAAAGGAGCAGTTATAAGGCAAACAATGCAAATGCAAATTGGCTGACTGTCAGAAAAATAAATCATTAAAAATTAGTTGATGGAAAATTAAAAAAGAACCCTCAAAATAATATATGACAGTTCTCAAAACATATTCAGTGAAACAATGGATGGGAATCAAGTTGAAAATTGAAGTAAAATTATTTCAAATGGAAAAGAATAATGATCATGAAATATAAGATGAATATGGAAATAAAAAGATTTTAAGTACTTTTTTAGGGAGGTAAAAATTCTGAATTTAAGCAGGAGAAGTAAGTAAGGAAAATGCTTCTGCATAGCCCTGAAGTATTAATTCAGGGATCAGATTCTGTTATCTGACTCATTTCAATCACGTCCTATCCCTGCCTTTTCCTATTTCTCTTCATAATCTTTCATCTGAGACCAGGAGGGCAAACAATTGGTCACCCAACATTTGAAATCCTAAAAAGATTTTTTAAAATAATTTAAAATCTGCAAGCAATGCAGTTATTTTGAAAGTCTGTGAGATCAGATACCTTAAACACTTCTAAACATAGCCTGAAATTGAGAGGCAGGACTTTAGGTACCTCTTCGCTGTATTACCAGACATATCCCACAAATGTGGAGGGCAAGGAGAATAAGTTCAGGAGTGGTAGTGCCATCCACCTCCAGAGGACTATGGACCCCAGAGTTGCACACTCTGGCCCTTCTCTTTTTATCCTCATTGTCTCCTCAGTGGACATTTGACCCAGGCCTCCATCTGCCATATGACTGATGGAGTGTGCACTTGCGGGCCTGCTCCACTGGAATAAGCTCCGAACCCAGCCCTGACAGGCTCATGGATGAGCATGGAAGTCTTTTGGGAACCAGAGCAAGGAAGAGCTTACACAAGATGTCTGTGTCTCAACATGCTGAAATGATATTTCAGAAGTAACTCTAATTGCACTTGGCGAAGTCAGAAAAACAAACATCCTGAGCAGCGGCATGGCTTTTCCCCATAGCAGGAGCAGTGCAACTTATTTCACATGCAACTGGGACCATGGCCCACAGTCACAGGAATGCCATTGCTGATTAGAACACTGCTGCTGAAATGTGCTTGTTATACCTATCAGTGGGAACATGAGAGAGCCAATATGAAGAACGAAGAACACACAGGGAATCATTCATTCTGGCTCATTTATTCCTCACTTGGAAAAGGGAGCGATGCCTTATTCACAACTGTGTAATTTCCAAAGGACATAGCTTTAGATAAACTTCCAAATTCTGTGTCGTATTCTGGCTAATATATTTTGTAACTCCAGGGACAATTTACAAATAATTTATTTTTAACAACTTATTTACAACAATTTATTATAACAACTTGAACACCAATCCTTAGAAACTATATTATAATTCAACAATAACCAGGGAACTTCAGTTTGACTGTTTTGTGGTGGTGACTTGTCTGAATTAATGTGTGTGACAGTATTCATTTTAATATTTGGACTCCTGGCAGGTCTTTTTCACATGTGGTCAAGAGTTTAGACAGCTTTCCAAAGTAGAAAGACAGAAATTTTCTTACTAGTTATTAAAATGGCAATTCTTTGGTGTATGTACCAACAACACTATTGCCCAATAGGGTCTCATAGGGCTATTGTGAAGTTAGTTGACAAGTGAGCATGTGAAATAAGCTAAGGGAAGGTTTTTGTCTCTAAGTGCATTGATTGCAAATGCTTAGGTTTTTTGCTCTTTTTTTTTTCTTTTTCTGTACAGCTTCTTGAGCTTCTTTTTACAAAATATTTTCAGGAATGAGTATTTTGAGAACATGCTTAAATCTTTTTTTTTTTCCAATTAGCTTAGACATGTAGCACAACAATCATTAATCAAGCAATTATATTTCTGAGTTGGTTAGAGATCATTTCACAAAGATAATGCTACTGCTCTACACAAGTGTTTCTTGAGAATAAAAATTAAAAAAAAATTGAGGTTTGTTTCAACAGAATTTATGGCTTTTATGAAAGTATCCCACCTGATACTCTAAATCCTTGATCAGATCACCCACAAGGTCATTCTGACCAATTCCTCCCCATTCCCTACCCATGACTTCTTCTCTACACTTCCCCACACTCAGGAAGGCTAACCTATGTGGAATGTCTTCCCCAGACTCTTGGCGAGGCAGGTAGGAGACAGTAGGTATGGTAGCAGGAGAAAGAAATCTGGTGTTTCTTATCTCCTCCCTTGCTTCAATCATGCCTCCTTCTGTAAGAGAGAGTTCCCAGGCAGTCTTCCTTCCTTCAAAGCACCAGCTCCTACTTGGTTTCAATATCTCTATTTCCTCCCCTTGTCCCTTCAACCCCAAGTGTAGTGATGGCTTCCTGCTCTCACTAGTCTTGGTGTACTTTATCATCTCTTGTTTGATCATTACCTCTGTACATATCTCTTTGAGCACTCCCTACTTTTAAATATCTTCACTTGAACATTGGGGGTGAAATCTATTTTCTTTTGGGGTCCTGACTCATACAACATCTATTCATTGGCATATGTGTCTTGATACCCAGATAAAAGGTCCTTGGAAACAGAGAACCCATGTATTATTCAGCATAGAGTAAGACTGGACTGCAGTAAGAAAAAGTAATTTAAAAAATACTTAATATTGGTAGCTCAAACACAGAGGTTTATTTCTTACTTAAGTAAAATGCCCATTTTAAAGAGATATCTGGAGGCCGCGGATAGGGTGAAGGGAGTTTTTATTTCTTATACACATCCAGGGTCCAGCTGACCATCATGGGGAAAAGAAAAACAAAAGTTCCAGAGAGTTTGCAAGAGTAATTAAGTGTCCTGGTCAGGCAGAGACACACATTAATACTCTTCCAAACCATTTGGCCATTAAACAAGTCACATGACCCCACCCAATCAAAAGGAAATCAAATCCTATCATTTTCTCAAAGGGCTAAAAGCCAGAACTATTTGAAAAGTAGCACTAATTGCAACTAAAACTGTACAGTTACTACAGATCTAGCTCATTGTCCTTCCCAAAGACAACATATTCTCACCTCTTCCTAAAGGACAGCTCAAGGATGATGTTCCTTAGTGCAGACATTTTGGAGACCCCCACCCAGAAGGTGGGGTTGTGCCTTGTTTAGGTTTTAATTTTTCTTCCTGGAGAGCCTTCATTTCCATGATTCCAAAGTCCCACCATGAGAAATTTTTCCTTTTACTTTATCCTCTTTGGCTGTCTGTGAAATAGACATTGGGACATATTTCCTCCGTGGGGACTAAGCAGTTTTTTAGACTGCTACTTTTGCCCATAGAAAATTAGGAACCAATGGCTCTTTTAATTCTTACATAGTCACATTCTCTTTTAGCCCCAGCTGATGGATTCTTTAGGCAAGAAAACTCTCAGAGACTTAGGTAGTTCATCATATATTTGATTCCAATCAACTCTGTGTATCAGTAACCATACCCACAGTTATTTTCTAAATGGGTTTCTTAAATTTGCTCTATTTCTCTTAATTTTAATTCTGGTTTTGGAAGCTGAACACACAACTAATCTTATTTCTCTGAGACATTTTTTTTTTCCACTTGAAAGATTTATTTATTGCCAACATTTTAACTGGTCATTGCTCCAAAACACCTCATTCCATCCTGAGAGTGTATCAGTGTATGTAGCATCTATGCATTGGCATATCTTTAATGTTTTTAAATTATTCCAAAATCTGGATTTATCAATGATTCAGATTAACACTTTGGTAGGAACACTTTGGTAAGAATTGATTTGTAGTCTTCCAACTGCATCAAATCAGGAAATACAGCATATTAATCCATTTCAGTGAATGAGAATAAACTTAATCACTTGACAATCATTTCATCATTTTAAAAACATATTTTCACTCTGTCGGTTTCTGTAGAGGTGTTTTGTGTGTCCCACACATGACCTCACCTGCTGTCCTAACTATTCTTACATGGCCCTGACCCAGGAACTAGTTCCAGGAGGCCTAGCAGCCAGGTTAGTGTTGCTGGCACATGCACACTTTGCTCCTGGCACCACCTGTCCTCAGGTTTCCAGGTTTCTAGGCCTGGGTGAACAGGTGCCACCTCAACCCAGCAGGACATCTTCTTGGATGGGGGTCCTGGAACTGTGTTCCTTATATGAGGGTGGGAAGGTCTTTTGAGTGAGACCCCATGTGGCCCTGTAACTGGCTAGAGGATACTCAGTGCCTCTGTGGGAGTCATGTCTCCCAGGTGCTCTCATTAGTGAACTTCCTGGTTCTACCCTGGATGGCAAGGATTAGAGGTTCCTGTGACATGTGACCTCAGGATAGCAGGAAACTATTTTTAGAATGGGGTGTAATTTGGCATCAGATTGAGTCCTCCAAATCACCCTGGAACCTTCACATATCCTTGCAATTCCCAGACCCAGGGACCTATCCAAAGGTACCTAACTGCTGAGTCACAGAGGCTCATGCCTCTGTGTATCCCCTCTAAGCCTGCCAGTAGGCATTAGCCCCCATGGCCTCTCAAATAGGACCCCGCCTTTTTTCCCCAGCTATCTCCCTAGAGCCGCATTTCTCCACACTGTTGCTTCACTGAGAAGGTTTAAGCAGTGGTTACTATCCTTACAGAATGAGAAGCCTGTCTGAAAATCATGATTGCCAGTTATCTCCCATCTCACATACCAATGATCAGGCCCTAAAAGACTTCCAATATGGAGCGAGGTACATTCCAAGTTTCCACAAGAGCTGGAGTCAGGCAAATTGGCTATTCTGTTTTGGAACTAGAAGAAACAGGCAGGCTCATTCCCAACAAGTCCCAAGCTGTTGTCCTGACTCATTTTGTCAGGGCCCTGGCCGGTGGACTGTTCCTGGGGAGGCCTGCCTGCAGGCTCAAAGCAGCCAGCACATGTGCACTTCGCTCCTGGATACCTCCTACCCTCAGGTTTCTAGCCCTTCTAAGTTATGTGAACAGGAGCCACTTCAGGCCAGCAGGCCATTTTCCTGGAGCTAGGGGTGTCCACACTACACTCTTGATGTGGAGAGGGGAAGGTTATCTGAGTCAGACCCCTCATGGCCCTGTCCCTGGGGGCTTTTCTGGGCATCGCATCCCCTAAGTGTCTCTCATCTATGCACTTTCTGACTGTCCAGGGTGGCCCTCCTCCAGGGTTTTCATGAGCTCTAGGTTCAAGAAAACAGCAAACATTTTGGAGCAGGACAGAATTTGGCATTTCTGTGAGCCTGGAGCCCCCACCAGAAGCCTTGTCCATTCCCACTGATCCCAAATCCTGGGTCAGATCCAAGGTGCCCAAATGCTGTGTCCAGTGGCTGGAGGACTCCCGGTTTGCCAACCCGCAGCTATCTGCAAGCGTCAGAACTGCTCTAGCCTCCCCAGCAGTCTTTCTAGAGTGGTCTCTCTCCACACTGCCATACTGGTAGTAGGCATAAAGTATGCAGATACTATTGTGTATTGGTCTGATAGAAGTTCAAATCTACTGGTTTATAACTTAGGTGGAGTTATTTTAATCCACTTGGTTATAACAAAGACAAAGAAAAAGGGTTTGATAAAATAGTGACGTGTTTTTTTGTGTCAGGATGTTATCACCTCATCTGTTCTGTTTAGGACTCAGTAGCTCAGCTGCTGAGGGGCCTGCTGGCATTTACCAATAAAAACATGAAGAGGCAACTGTGGCAAGGGGCCATTTAGACTGTCAATACAGAGAATTTGTGAGGACCCTCTAAAGTGTTTGGTCTGCGCTGGACAACTATTTGCTGATGGCAGGAGGGGGGTTCAGTACCCCTGCACTAAGGGTCACTCCCTTACTGGCAGGGGTGAAAAGCTGTGCGGTGTGGCCCCTTGAGGAAGACCGTCATCCTGGTCAGAACCATCACCCTTGTTCCCTAGCAATGTCCTCTTTCTTCACATATAAAGGTGAACCTCAGCTAAATTTGGACTTTATTTTTTTCATCAACCCTTGCCTGGAACAACAGTGCGATTATCCTTGACCTGGAATAAAAGTTACTTATTTACTGGCTTTTTTTTTTTTTTAAGATTTTTTTCTATTTATTCATTAGAGACAGAGAAAGAAAGAAAGCATAAGCAGGGGAAATAGATAGAGGTAGAGGGAGAAGCAGGCTTCCTTCTGAGCAGGGACCCTAATGTCGGCCTCTATCCCAGGGCCCTGGGATCATGACCTGAGCTGAAGGCAGACACTTAGGCAATGAAACCACCCAGGTGCCCTTATTTACTGGCTTATTAACTGACATTATCCTGTATACTATTGACTTCTGAAATTCACACAGCAAACCTGTGTTAAATAAATTGTAAAGACAAATTCAGTCTCTGAGCACGAATTTGCTGCCCAAAACGAGTTATTTACTACCTTGGCCCAGCTGTCCTTATGGGACCAAGAGCTTGTCTGGAAACCATAATTCCTGGGTATCTTCCATCCTACATTTGTTAGGGACTACATTTAGTCCTGGAATGGCTTCTATCTCACAATATCTGGTCTTAAAACTTACAAGATCCGGCAAGAAGCGTTAGCTACTGGTTCGACCAGGATGGACTATTTGCAGCAGCCCCATTTGACCTCCAGGACTTCTCATGTTAATGTCCTGACATAGGCACTGATCCCAAGTTACCTTGCTGACAGGATTGAGCAGCTGGCCCATGCACACTTCATTCCACAGGTACTACCTGCCCTCAGGTTTCCAGGACCTCTGGGCCTCTGTAATGAATTCCAGGGAGCTTGGCTGACAAAGCAGAGTGCATGCCACATGTGCAATTTGCTCTGCAACTACCCCATGTCCTCAGGTTTTCTAGACTTCTTGGAATGTGTGAATCGGTACCCCCTAAGCCCAGCAGGCCATGTTTTTGGGCTAGGAATACCCCACACTATACTCCTGATGTGGAGAGGGGAAGGTCCTTTGAATCAGACCCCTTGTGTCCCTGTGTTCCTGCACAGGGAGCTAATCAGCACCTCTCTGGAAGGCAGGTCTCCCATGTTTCTCTCACAAGTAAACTTCCCTGCCAGGCCCAGGATGGCACAGCTCAGGATATCTTGTAAAATATGTCTTCAGGGGAACAGGAAATGCTATTTGGGATCAAGGGGCAGTTTGGAATCACTGTGTGTCCCCTAGAAGTCCCTACTAGAATCTTGGGCTATCCCCACAATCCAAATTGGGCAACTGGTCTCAGGGTGTGTGATTGTGGATTTTGCACACCGGTTGACAGGTATAGCCTTCTTGACGATGGACAAGGCTTGCCCTCGCCCACCTGGCCTTATTCTGGAGCAGTGGTTCTCTGCACAGCAGCGTTGATGAGGTTTGAATGGTGGTTACTGCCACACCGCATAAGGGCCTGTCCAGCAGTCATAATACCCAGGTGTCTCCCATCCCACATAACAGTGGTTGGGCTTGCAATGGCTTTCATGATCCCATTCAGATATCCTGAGAGATAAGCTGCCAGGGAAATTAACTACTCTGTTTGGAGCCAGAGAGACCTGGCAGACCCTTGTTTTCCCTATAGGTTCCTACTTGTCACTATGCTAACTGTCCTGACACAGCCATGAACTTGGGACCAATCCATCCTGGGGAGTCTGCCTTTGGGTATAGAGAGGCTAGATCATGCATGCTTGCTTTTCACCAGTCTCCTGTCCTCAGATTCCCCAGATCTCTAGACCTATGTAAATAGAGGTCACTTCAGTCCATCAGTCCATCCTCTTATAGCCGGGGCGCCCCACACTGTACTTCCAAAGACAAGAAGGGCAGGACATTTAGGTGAGAATGCAAAGCACACCTGTGGGAATCAGGTTCCTTGGGGGTCTCTCATCAGTGAACTTCTCTACCAGCCAGAGGTGGCAAGGCTAAGCAGTCGCCATGAGACCTGGCTTCAGAGAACTGGTAACTCATTTTTGGAGAGAGGTACCTGGGCATTCCTGTGAGTCCCATGCAAGTCCCCGGTGTGGAATCAATCTATCTTTACAATCCCTGGACCAAGGAACTAGTGCCTGGATGATTGGTTGTTGAGTAACAGTGGCTCTTACATTGCACCTTGCCTGCCCCAGGCATCAGGCCCACTCTAGGTGTTAGATAAAGCCCACCCTTGCTCACCAAACATCTTTTCCGAGGCAGGCTTTCCCCACACTAATCCACTAAAAAAAAGATTAGAATGGTGGAAATGGGGGGGGGGCAAGATGGCGGGAAGTAGGAGGAGGCGCCTTTTCAACTTGTACCCCAAAGTGAGCTGATTACCTACCAAAGAACTCCAATCACCCATGAAATCAGCCTGAGATCAGAATTATACACGTCTGGATCTCTACAGGGGCAGAAGACGCCAGTAGGCAGGTAAAGCGGAGTGGGAATGGCAGACTGATATCGGAAAATAAACAAAAGGGGGAGGAAGCCACCAGAGGTGACCAGTTGGAAAGTAATATCCCAATACAAGCGAGAGGGCCCTGCGTCTGGGGAGACTGGTTGAAAGCACTCCAAAAGAGCAAAGGATCGCGGAGGGAAATTGTGGGAATCGGGATGGCTAGGGACAGGGGCTTAAGTCCCCGGTCTCAGGACAGCCTCCCCTGGCGCTGAGGCAGAGAGAGTGCGGCAGAGAAACCAGTTCTTCATCCCTAAGCCTCCAGTGCGCCTGAGAACTCCTGGGGTGTTTCCTGTGAGGGGATGGGAGCCACACCGGGGGCCAAAGCCCTGCTATAGAGCCTGAGATACTCCCCTGAGAGAGGTATAAAGGCCCAGCTGGTGCCCTTTGATACGCGCCATTGTTTCAGAGCCTGCACCAAACTCTCCCCCAAGAAAGGTGCACGAAGGCCCAGCCTGGTGCTCTCGGACCTGCGCCCTGTTCTCAGAGCCTGAGACCCATGTGCAAACCTCAGCCTCCCCTGAAATTGGTGCATGCAAGCCGGGCGCTCTTAGACCCAGAAAGACCAGGCACTCCCAGCCTGGGCCAGCGGAAAAATCTCAGTGTGCGATTGCTGCTTGGAACCTCTCTAGTGGTCTGGAGGTGCCCAGAGCCGCTGCTGCCATGGTTTTGGGTACAAGCAAAAGATCCTGCATCCCCAGGGACCGCGACTTGGAACCTGCTCTGCCAGTGGCCAAGGGGTAACTTATTTGGGCTCTACAGCCAGACGGAGGCTTCTCTCTGAGAAGGAGATCAGGGTGAGGTTTGTTTTCCTCTAAAACTACAAAAACCATCAAAAGCGGTCAAAGTGAGAGAAAAAAAAAAAAAAAGGGAACAAACATAAAGACCACCAGAGAACAAAAGCCTGAAAAAAAAAAAAACAAGACAAAACAGGGGCGCCTGGGTGGCTCAGTGGGTTAAAGCCTCTGCCTTCAGCTCAGTTCATGATCCCAGGGTCCTGGGATCGAGCCCCGCATCGGGCTCTCTGCTTAGCAGGGAGCCTGCTTCCTCCTCTCTCTCTGCTGCCTCTCTGCCTACCTGTGATCTCTGTCTGTCAAATAAATAAATAAAATCTTTTAAAAAACAAACAAACAAAAAAAAAAACAACAACAAAAAACAAAACAGTTACCTCAGAGCCCACCCCCTTGAGGGGAGCGGGAGGACTTAAGTAAGGGAACATCATTGACTGAAAACCCACGTGGCAGGCCACTCCCCGAGAAAACAAGAAAGAAAAAAAGAGAGAGAAAAAAAAAAAAAAGGACTACAAGAGAACAACCACTATTTCATAGGAAAAATTTTCATTCATTCCCACTACTGTGTTTCATTTATATATATATATAGGTAATTTTTTAACCTAATAACCATCAGAGTGAGCTATCCAGTACATCAAATTCCATAATAACCTTCTAACCTGAACTTATTGATACATACACCTATGTTTTTCTTTTGCATTTCATTTTTTGAATTCCTTCTTTTTTTTAAACTTTAGTTTAGTCTAGAATATTCCTTTTTATTTTTATCTTCTAATATTGATATAGAGTTAAACTTGAAAGTAATCCCATTTCCCCAATCAATACTACCCCTATAGGTAAACTAATTTTTTTTTAATTTTTTATTTTTTTTAAACATATATTTTTATCCCCAGGGGTACAGGTCTGTGAATTGCCAGGTTTACACACTTCACAGCACTCACCAAAGCACACACCCACCCCAATGTCCATAACCCCACCCCCTTCTCCCAACCCCCTCCCCCCAGCAACCCTTAGTTTGTTTTGTGAGATTAAGAGTCACTTATGGTTTGTTTCCCTCCCAATCCCATCTTGTTTCATTTATTCTTCTCCTACCCACTTAAGCCTCCATGTTGCATCACCATTTCCTCATATCAGGGAGATCATATGATAGTTGTCTTTCTCTGCTTGACTTATTTCACTAAGCATGATACACTCTAGTTCCATCCATGTTGTCGCAAATGGCAAGATTTCATTTCTTTTGATGGCTGCATAATATTCCATTGTGTATATATACCACGTCTTCTTGATCCATTTATCTGTTGATGGACATCTAGTTTCTTTCCATAGTTTGGCCATTGTGGACATTGCTGCTATAAACATTTGGGTGCACGTGCCCCTTTGGATCACTATGTTTGTATCTTTAGGGTAAATAACCAGTAGTGCAATTGCTGGGTCATAGGGTAGTTCTATTTTCAACATTTTGAGGAACCTCCATGATGTTTTCCAGAGTGGTTGCACCAGCTTGCATTCCCACCAACAGTGTAGGAGGGTTCCCCTTTCTCCGCATCCTCGCCAGCATCTGTCATTTCCTGACTTGTTGATTTTAGCCATTCTGACTGGTGTGAGGTCATTGAAGTTTTGATTTGTATTTCCCTGATGCCGAGTGATATGGAGCACTTTTTCATGTATCTGTTGGCCATCTGGATGTCTTCTTTGCAGAAATGTCTGTTCATGTCCTCTGCCCATTTCTTGATTGGATTGTTTGTTCTTTGGGTGTTGAGTTTGCAAAGTTCTTTATACATTCTGGACACTAGTCCTTTATCTGATATGTCGTTTGCAAATATCTTCTCCCATTCTGTTGGTTGTCTTTTGATTTTGTTAACTGTTTCCTTTGCTGTGCAAAAGCTTTTGATCTTGATGAAATCCCAATCGTTCATTTTTGCCCTTGCTTCCCTTGCCTTTGGCGTTGTTCATAGGAAGATGTTGCTGCGGCTGAGGTCGAAGAGGTTGCTGCCTGTGTTCTCCTCAAGGATTTTGATGGATTCCTTTTGCAAATTGAGGTCCTTCATCCATTTTGAGTCTATTTTCGTATGTGGTGTAAGGAAATGGTCCAATTTCATTTTTCTGCATGTGGTTGTACAATTTTCCCAACACCATTTATTGAAGAGGCTGTCTTTTTTCCATTAGACATTCTTTCCTGCTTTGTTGAAGATTAGTTGACTGTAGAGTTGAGGGTCTATTTCTGGGCTCTCTATTCTGTTCCATTGATCTATGTGTCTGTTTTTGTGCCAGTACCATGATGTCTTGATGATGACAGCTTTGTAATAGAGGTTGAAGTCCAGAATTGTGATGCCACCAACTTTGGCTTTCTTTTTCAATATCCCTTGGGCTATTCGAGGTCTTTTCTGGTTCCATATAAATTTTAGCATTATTTGTTCCATTTCTTTGAAAAAGATGGATGGTACTTTGATAGGAATTGCATTAAATGTATAGATTGCTTTAGGTAGCATAGACATTTTCTCAATATTTATTCTTCCAATCCAGGAGCATGGAACATTTTTCCATTTCTTTGTGTCTTCCTCAATTCCTTTCATGAGTACTTTATAGTTTTCTGAGTATAGATTCTGTGCCTCTTTGGTTAGGTTTATTCCTAGGTATCTTATGGTTTTGGATGCAATTGTAAATGGGATGGACTCCTTAATTTCTCTTTCTTCTGTCTTGCTGTTGGTGTAGAGAAATGCAACTGATTTCTGTGCATTGATTTTATATCCTGACCCCTTACTGAATTCCTGTACAAGTTCTATCAGTTTTGGAGTGGAGTCTTTTGGGTTTTCCACATATAGTATCATATCATCTACGAAGAGTGATAATTTGACTTCTTCTTTGCTGATTTGGATGCCTTTAATTTCCTTTTGTTGTCTGATTGCTGAGGCTAAGACTTCGAGTACTATGTTGAATAGCAGTGGTGATAAGGGACATCCCTGCCATGTTCCTGACCTTAGCGGAAAAGCTTTCAGTTTTTCTCCATTGAGAATGATATTTGCGGTGGGTTTTTCATTGATGGCTTGATGATATTGAGGTATGTGCCCTCTATCCCTACACTTTGAAGAGTTTTGATCAGGAAGGGATGCTGTACTTTGTCAAAGGCTTTTTCAGCATCTATTGAGAGTATCATATGGTTCTTGTTCTTCCTTTTATTGATGTGTTGTATCAGATTGACTGATTTGCGGATGTTGAACCAACCTTGTAGCCCTGGAATAAATCCCACTTAGTCGTGGTGAATAATCCTTTTAATGTACTGTTGAATCCTACTGGCTAGTATTTTGTTGAGTATTTTCGCATCTGTGTTCATCAAGGATATCGGTCTATAGCTCTCTTTTTTGGTGGGTTCCTTGTCTGGTTTTGGGATCAAGGTGATGCTGGCCTCATAAAATGAGTTTGGAAGTTTTCCTTCCATTTCTATTTTTTGGAACAGTTTCAGGAGAACAGGAATTAGTTCTTCTTTAAATGTTTGGTAGAATTCCCCCGGGAAGCCGTCTGGCCCTGGGCTTTTGTTTGTTTGGAGATTTTTAATGACTGTTTCAATCTCCTTATTGGTTATGGGTCTGTTCAGGCTTTCTATTTCTTCCTGGTTCAGTTGTGGTAGTTTATATGTTTCTAGGAATGCATCCAGTTCTTCCACATTGTCAAATTTATTGGCATAGAGTTGCTCATAGTATGTTCTTATAATAGTTTGTATTTCTTTGGTGTTAGTTGTGATCTCTCCTCTTTCATTCATGATTTTATTTATTTGGGTCCTTTCTCTTTTCTTTTTGATAAGTCTGGCCAGGTGGTTATCAATTTTATTAATTCTATCAAAGAACCAGCTCCTAGTTTTGTTGATTTTCTCTATTGTTTTTTTTTGTTTCTATTTCATTGATTTCATCTGATCTTTATGATTTCTCTTCTCCTGCTGGACTTAGGGTGTCTTTCTTGTTATTTCTCCAGCTCCTTTAGGTGTACAGTTAGGTTGTGTACCTGAGACCTTTCTTGTTTCTTGAGAAAGGTTTGCACCGCTATATATTTTCCTCTCAGGACTGCCTTTGTTGTGTCCCACAGATTTTGAACTGTTGTATTTTCATTATCATTTGTTTCCATGATTTTTTTCAATTGTTCTTTAATTTCCCGGTTGACCCATTCATTCTTTAGAAGGATGCTGCTTAGTCTCCATATATTTCGGTTCTTTCCAAACTTCCTCTTGTGTTTGAGTTCTAGCTTCAGAGCATTGTGGTCTGAAAATATGCAGGGAATTATCCCAATCTTTTGATACCAGTTGAGTCCTGATTTAGGACCAAGGATGTGATCTATTCTGGAGAATGTTCCATGTGCACTAGAGAAGAATGTGTATTCTGTTGCTTTGGGATGAAATGTTCTGAATATATCTGTGATGTCCATCTGGTCCAGTGTGTCATTTAAGGCCTTTATTTCATTGCTGATCTTTTGCTTGGATGATCTGTCCATTTCAGTGAGGGGAGTGTTAAAGTCCCCTACTATTATTGTATTATTGTTGATGTGTTTTTATGATTTTGTTATTAATTGGTTTATATAGTTGGCTGCTCCCAAGTTGGGGGCATAGATATTTAAAATTGTTAAATCTTCTTGTTGGACAGACCCTTTGAGTATAATATAGTGTCCTTCCTCATCTCTTATTATAGTCTTTGGCTTAACATTTAATTGATCTGATATAAGGATTGCCACCCCTGCTTTCTTCTGATGTCCATTAGCATGGCAAATTCTTTTCTACACCCTCACTTTAAATCTGGAGGTGTCTTCGGGCTTAAAATGAGTTTCTTGGAGGCAACATATAGATGGGTTTTGTTTTTTTATCCATTATGATACACTGTGTCTTTTGATTGGGGCATTTAGCCCATTAACATTCAGGGTAACTATTGAGACATATGAATTTTGTGCCATTGTATTGCCTGTAAGGTGACTGTTCCTGTATATTATCTCTGTTCCCTACTGATCTACCACTTGTAGGCTCTCTCTTTGCTTAGAGGACCCCTTTCAAAATTTCCTGTAGAGCTGGTTTGCTGTTTGCAAATTCTTTCAGTTTTTGTTTGTCCTGGAAGCTTTTAATCTCTCCTTCTATTTTCAACGATAGCCTAGCTGGATATAGTATTCTTGGCTGCATGTTTTTCTCGTTTAGTGCTCTGAAAATATCACGCCAGCTCATTCTGGCCTGCCAGGTCTCTGTGGATAAGTCATCTGCCAATCTATTATTTTTGCCATTGTCTGTTACAGACTTCTTTTCCCAGGCTGCTTTCAGGATTTTCTCTTTGTCACTGAGACTTGTAAATTTTACTATTAGGTGATGGGTGTGGGCCTATTCTTACTGATTTTGAGGGGCATTCTCTAAACCTACTGAATTTTGATGCTAGTTCCCTTTGCCATATTGGGGAAATTCTCCCCAATAATTCTCTCCAGTATACCTTCTGCTCCCCTCTCTCTTTCTTCTTCTTCTGGAATCCCAATTATTCTAATGTTGTTTCGTCTTATGTTGCCACTTATCTCTTGAATTCTCCCCTCCTGGTCCAGTAGCGGTTTGTCCCTTTTTTGCTCAGCTTCTTTATTCTCTGTCATTTGGTCTTCTATATCACTAATTCTTTCTTCTGCCTCATTTATCCTAGCAGTGAGAGCCTCCATTTTTGATTGCACCTCATTAATAGCTTTTTTGATTTCAACTTGGTTAGATTTTAGTTCTTTTATTTCTCCAGAATGGGCTTTTATATTTCCCGAGAGGGTTTCTCTAATATCTTCCATGCCTTTTTCGAGCCCGGCTAGAACCTTGAGAATTGTCATTCTGAACTCTAGATCTGACATATTACCAATGTCTGTATTGATTAGGTCCCTACCCTTCGGTACTGCCTCTTGTTCTTTTTTTGTGTTGAATTTTTACGTCTTGTCATTTTGTCCAGATAAGAGTATATGAGGGAGCAAGTAAAATATTAAAAGGGTGGCAACAACAGGAAAATATGCTTTAACCAAATTAGAAGAGATCCCAAATCGTGAGGGTGTAGAAAGTGGATAAAAAGAGGTTCGAAAAGAAAGAAAGAAAAAAAAAGAGAGAAAAAAAGAAATGAAAAGAGTTAAAAAAAGAAAATGAATAAAGAAAAATATAAAAAAGAAAAAAATATATATTAGTTAAACTAGTTAAAAACGTTAAAAAAGAAAAGGGTAAAAGTTAAAAAAATTCGTTTGCAGAAGAAGAGAAAAAGAAATGAAAAAGAAAAAGATTAAATTAACTGTAAGACTAAAAAAGTCACAGGGAGAAAGCCATGAGTTCCATGTTTTCCTTTCTCCTCCTCTGAATTCTGCTGCTCTCCTTGGTATTGAAACTGCATTCCTTGGTAGGTGAACTTGATCTTGGCTGGATTTCTTGTTGATCTCCTGGGGAGGGGCCTGGTGTAGTGATTTTCAAGTGTCTTTGCCCCAAGCGGAATTGCACCGCCCTTACCAGGGGCCAAGTAATCCACTCGGGTTTGCTTTCAGGGGCTTTTGTACCCTGAGCGCTTTCCGTAGAGTTCCAGAGGACGGGAATACAAATGGTGGCCTCCTGGTCTCCTGCCCAGAAGAGCCGAGAGCCCGGCGCCCCACTCCTCAGTGTGTCCTCAGAGAACAGCGCCCAGTTACTCCTGACTTCCTGACCTCCAGCCGCCCTCCGAGCTCACCGAGCCTGTGACCGGTTCAAGGTAACCCCAAGCTGTGATCTTAGTGTCCGCTCTGTCTCTGTAGCCGGTTTTCCCGTCCCAATACCCACAAGTTCTGCAACACTCAGACACCCCCGATCCTTCTGTGACCCTACGGGACCTGAGGCCACGCTGACCCCGCGTGGGCTTTGCCCCTGTTTAGCCTCTGGAGCAATGTCCCTCAGCGAAACAGACTTTTAAAAGTCCTGATTGTGTGCTCCGTTGCTCCGCCACTTACTGGGATCCGGCCCCTCCCCCCGGGGTCTATCTTCCCGTCGCTTTGGATTCACTTCTCCATCAGTCCTACCTTTCAGAAAGTGGTTGTTTTTCTGTTTCCAGAATTGCTGTTCTTCTTCTCTTAGGTCTGCCAATTGATTTGCTTATCTTTAGATAAGCTATCTAGTGGATCTCCTGTTAGCTGAAGTAGTCTCAGCCTGCTACTTCTCCACCATCTTGACTCCTCCAGTTCAGGTAAACTTATTTTTAATCCCCCTTTATCTTAGGAAAGTTGAGTCCTTTAACAAAGATATCAAGATACATCCAGAAAGAATCAAAACAAACTTCCTCGCACACACAGAATTTATAACCACTCTCCCATTTTTTTCTTCCAGAAGTGTTTCTGTGTTTGCCTGATAGTATATAAATCTTACACTTGGGGTTCTTTTTGACGATGTTCTTCATTTGCATATATATATATTTTTCTCTTTTTGTTTGTCTGTTTTTGTTTACTTCATAAATCTTACCTTGGGGCCCATTTGAGCTGAACCTTCTCTTTCATCTTCCCTTTCTTTTCTCTCTCTCTCTTCTTTTTCTTTTTCTTTTCTTTTTCTCTTGTTTGGGTGGGGAATCCTGATTGCTCAGAAGTGTTCCAGGGTGCACCTTGACTGAACCACGTTTAATACATCCAGCTACATTTGTTCAGTCATCTCTCACCAAAAAGACTAGGAGGAGGAATGCCCAACAAAAGAAAAATACAGAGGATGGACCTTCGGAAACAGAG
Source organism: Mustela nivalis (assembly GCF_964662115.1). NCBI lineage: Eukaryota > Metazoa > Chordata > Mammalia > Carnivora > Mustelidae > Mustela > Mustela nivalis. Next base: position 89,508,638 of record NC_139021.1, on the reverse strand, counting down.
CTAATGGATATCAACATAGACAATATGTCAGAAAGAGAGTTCAGGCTAACAATTATCCAGGCAATAGCTAGGTTGGAGAAAGCCATGAATGACCAAACAGAATTGATCAGGCCTGAGCTGAAAGCCACCAGACAGGATGTGCAAAATGTTAGGGCGGAGCTGAAAGCTACCAGGGAGGAGGTTCACAATGCTCTCAATGAGTTCCAATCTAATCTAAACTCTCTCAAAGCTAGGATAACTGAGACAGAAGATAGAATTAGTGATCTGGAGGACTAACAGATAGAGAGAAAGGATCAGGAGGAAGCCTGGAACAAACAGCTTAGAAACCACGAAAACAGAATCAGGGAAATAAATGATGCCATCAAACGTTCCAATGTCAGAATTATTGGAATCCCTGAAGGGGAGGAGAAAGAAAGAAGTCTAGAAGATATAGTGGAACAAGTTCTTCATGAAAATTTTCCCAATCTCGTGAATGGAACCAGCGTTCATGTACTAGAGGCTGAACGGTCTCCACCCAAGATTATATATTCCAAAAAAAATCATGACACCTGTTAGCCAAATAGAGGAATTATAATTGTAGGTATAATCTCTTGAAAGCCGCTAGGGCAAAGAGGCTTCTTACTTACAGAGGGAAGCCCATCAGAATAACGTGAGACCTGTCCACAGAGACCTGGCAAACCAGAAAAGGCTGGCAAGATATATTCAGGGCACTAAATGAGACAAACATGCAGCCAAAAATACTTTATCCAGCAAGACTGACATTCAAAATGAATGGAGAGATAAAGAGTTTCCAAGACCGGCAAGGCTTAAAAGACTATGCAACCACCAAGCTGACACTGCAGGAAATATTAAAGGGGTTCTATAAAAGAGGAAAATCCTAAGAATAGCATTGAACAGAAATATAGAGACAATCTACAGAAAGAAAGACTTCAAAGGTAACTCGATGTCAATAAAAACGTATGTATCAATATTCACTCTCAACGTGAATGGCCTAAATGCGCCCATAAAATGGCACAGGGTTGAAGATTGGATAAAATGACAGGAACCATCCATATGTTGTCTACAAGAGACCCATTTTGAACCTAAATATACACCCAGACTGAAAGTGAAGGGATAGAGAAGCATTTTTCATGACAATGGGCCTCAAAAGAAGGCTGGGGTAGTGATTCTCATATCAGATAAATTGCATTTTAAACTAAAGTCTGTAGTCAGAGATACAGAAGGACACTACATAATCCTTAAAGGGCCTATCTACCGAGATGATCTAACAATTGTAAATATCTATGAACCCAATATGGGAGCAGCCAATTACTTAAGAAAACTGTTAATCAAGATAAAGAGTCATATTGATATGAATACATTAATAGTAGGAGATAATCTCTCTCAGAAATAGGCAGATCATCGAAGCAGAAAATCAATAACGAAACAAGAGCATTGAATGACACATTGGAACAGATGGACCTCATAGATATATACAGAACATTCCACCCTAAAACAACAGAATACTCATTCTTCTCAAGTGCACACGGAACCTTCTCACGAATAGACCACATACTGGGTCACAAATCAGGACTCAACCAATACCAAAAGACTGAGATTATTCCCTGCATATTATCAGATCATAATGCTTTGAAACTGGAGCTTAATCACAAGGAAAATTTCAGAAGGAACTCAAACACCTGGAAGCTAAAGGCCACCTCGCTTAAGGATGCTTGGATCAACCAGGAGATCAAAGAAGAACTGAAACAATTCATGGAAACCAATGAGAAGGAAGACACTTCGGTCCAAAACCCATGGTATACAGCAAAGGCAGTCCTAAGGGGGAAATACATAGCCATACAAGCCTCCCTCAAAAAAAATTGAAAAATCCAGAACACAGTGCTGTCTCTACACCTTAAAGAACTGGAGAATTAACAACAAATCAAACCAACTCCACACATACAAAGGGAAATCATCAAGATCAGAGCTGAGATCAATGAGGTAGAAACCAAAGATACAGTAGAACGTATCAATGAAACTAGAAGTTGTTTTTTTGAAAGAATCAATAAGATCAATAAGCCACTGGCCACACTAATCCAAAAGAAAAGAGAGAAACCCCAAATTCATAAAATTATGAATGAAAAGGGAGAGATCACAACTAGCACCAAGGAAGTAGAAACAATCATCAGAAGCTATTATCAACAGTTATATGCCAGTAAGCTTAGCAACCTTGATGAAATGGATGCATTCCTGGAAAAGTATAAACTCGCAAAATTGAACCAGGAAGAAATCGACAACCTGAATAGACCGATATCTAGTAACGAGATTGAAGCAGTGATCAAAAACCTCCCAAAAACAGGAGCCCAGGACCTGACGGATTCCCTGGGGAATTCTACCAAACTTTCAAAGAAGAAATAACACCTATTCTCCTGAAGCTGTTTCAAAAAATCGAAGCAGAAGGAAAATTTCCAGACTCTTTCTATGAAGCCAGCATTACCCTGATCCCCAAACCAGGCAAAGACCCTACCAAAAAGGAGAATTTCAGACCAATACTACTGATGAATATGGATGCTAAGATTCTCAACAAGATCCCAGCAAACAGGATCCAAGAGCACATTAAAAAGATTATCCACCATGACCAGGTGGGATTCATCCCTGGGCTACAAGGATGGTTCAACATTCGCAAATCAATCAGTGTGATAGAACAAATTAATATGAGAAGAGAGAAGAACCACATGGTCCTCTCAATTGATGCAGAAAAAGCATTTGGCAAAATCCAGCATCCATTCCTGATTAAAACGCTTCAAAGTATAGGAATAGAGGGAACATTCCTGAACTTCATCAAATCTATCTATGAAAGACCACAGCATATATCATCCTCAATGGGAAAAAGCTTGCAGCCTTCCCGTTAAGATCAGGAACAAGACAAGGATGCCCACTTTCACCACTCTTGTTCAACATAGTATTAGAAGTCCTAGCAACAGCAATCAGACAACAAAGAGAAATAAAAGGTATCCAAATTGGCATTGAAAAAGTCAAACTCTCTCTCTTCACAGATGACATGATTCTTTATATGGAAAACCCAAAAGACTCCACCCCCAAACTACAAGAACTCATATATCAATTCAGCAACATGGCAGGATACAAAGTCAATGTGCAAAAATGAGTGGCTTTCTTATACACTAACAATGAAAATACAGAAAGTGAAATTAGAGAATTGATTCCATTTGCTATAGCAGCAAGAACCATAAGATACCTGGGAATAAACCTAACCAAAGTGGTAAAGGATCTGTACTATAGAACTACAGAACACTCGTGAAGGAAATTGAAGAAGACACAAAAAGATGGAAGACCATTCTATGCTCTTGGATTGGAAGAATAAACATTGTTAAAATGTCTATACTGCCTAGAGCAATCTATACTTTTAATGCCATTCCGATCAAAATTCCACCATTATTCTTCAAAGAGCTGGAGCAAATAATCCAGAAATTTGTATGGAATCAGAAGAGACCCCGAATCACTAAGGAAATGTTGAAAAACAAAAATAAAACTGGGGGCATCACGTTACCTGATTTCAAGCTTTATTACAAAGCTGTGGTCACCAAGACAGCATGGTACTGGCATAAAAACAGACACATAGACCAGTGGAACAGAGTAGAGAGCCCAGATATACCCTCAACCCTATGGGCAATTAGTCTTCGACAAAACAGGAGAAAATATACAGTGGAAAAAAGACAGTCTCTTCAATAAATGGTGCTGGGAAAACTGGACAGCTATATGTAGAAGAATAAAACTCGAACATTCTCTTACACCATACAGAAAGATAAATTCAAAATGGATAAAAGACCTCAACATGAGACAGGAATCCATCAGAATCCTAGAGGAGAACATAGGCAGTAATCTCTTCGATCTCAGCCACAGCAACTTCTTTCAAGATATGTCTCCAAAGGCAATGGAAACAAAAGCGAAAATAAACTTTTGGGACTTCATCAAAATCAAAAGCTTCTGCACAGCAAAGGAAACAGTCCAAAAAACAAAGAGGCAACCCATGGAATGGGAGAAGATATTTGCAAATGACAGTACAGACAAAAAGGTTGATATCCAGGATCTATAATGAACTCCTCAAACTCAAAACACACAAAACAGGCAATCATATAAAAAAATGGGCAGAAGATATGAACAGAGACTTCTCCAATGAAGACATACAAATGGCTATGAGACACATGAAAAAATGTTCATCATCACTAGCCATCAGGGAGATTCAAATTAAAACTACATTGAGATATCACCTTACACCAGTTAGAATGGCCAAAATTAGCAAGACAGGAAACAACATGTGTTGGAGAAGATGTGGAGGAAGGGGAACCCTCTTCCACTGTTGGTGGGAATGCAAGTTGGTGCATCCTCTTTGGAGAACAGCGTGGAGATTCCTCAAGAAATTAAAAATAGAACTTCCCTATGACCCTGAAATTGCACTCCTGGGTATTTACCCCAAAGATACAGATGTCGTGTAAAGAAGGGCCATCTGTACCCCAATGTTTATAGCAGCAATGGCCACGGTCGCCAAACTATGGAAAGAACCAAGATGCCCTTCAACGGATGAATGGATAAGGAAAATGTGGTCCATATACACTATGGAGTATTATGCCTCCATCAGAAAGGATGAATACCCAACTTTTGTAGCAACATGGACGGGACTGGAAGAGATTATGCTGAGTGAAATAAGTCAAGCAGAGAGAGTCAATTATCATATGGTTTCACTTATTTGTGGATCATAACAAATAGCATGGAGGACAAGGGGAGTTAGAGAGGAGAAGGGAGTTGGGGGAAATTGGAAGGGGACTATGAGAGACTATGGACTCTGAAAATCAATCTGAGGGGTTTGAAGTGGAGCGGGGGTGGGAGGTTGGGGTACCAGGTGTTGGTTCTTATAGAGGGCATGCCTGCATGGAGCACTGGGTGTGGTGAAAAAATAATGAATACTGTTATGCTGAAAATAAATAAATTTAATTAAAAAAAATAATGGTGGAAATGGTTAGACCCCATATGATCTTCCTGTCCTGGCTGGACTAGAGGCCTATCAGGCAATCATGATTCCCAGGATCTCACACCTGAGATAGCTCCAGTTAGGCCCAGAATGGATTCCAAGTTCCCAGGAAATCTGGTGTCAGAAGAGCAAGCCACTATGTTTGGGAGTAGAGAATGCCCTTTTGGACCCATGTGTTCCCCACAAGTTCCCACCTCAACCTCTCAGTCAATCAGTACATGCCCTGAGGTACAGGGATCCCACTGTGGTTTTGGAGCACCCAGGCCTGCACACTTTGCTCCTGCTACCCCTTGTCATCAGCCCCCCACCCCCGGGAACTTCAAGGCCTGTCTGTATGGGGGTGGTCCAGCCTGGCAGTCCACTTTGCTGGAGCTTTTGGCTCCTTGTGCTGTACCTGTGATGGGGAGAAGTAATGGTCGTTTGGGGCAGACTTTTGAGGCCCTACATGGATGAGTCTCAAGGCCTCCTGAGAATCATTTCTGCAAAGTGCTCCTCATCAGTGAACTTTTGCTATGCCCAAGATGGCCAGGCTAAGGAGTTTCTGTTCGGATTCAGGAAAACAGATAGCTACGTTTGGGAATGGGATGAAATTATGTATTGCTATAAGTCCCCCAGAATTCCCCACTGGGATCCCTCAATCTGTAATTCCAGGACCGGGAACCTGAGTCATAGTAACTATCATAAATGCAGTTAGCTAGCCAATCTCTCTTGGCATTTGCATAGGGCCTACATTGGCCTACCCTATTGTCTTCCTGGAGCACTGTTTCTTATGCTGCTGCTTTGATGATGAGATGTGAATATTTGGTACTGTCAGACCCAGATGGCCTTCTTTCCTTATAAGACAAGAAGCCTGTCTGGTGACTGTGATTCCCTGGTCTTCTCTGTCCTACCTAACCCTGCTCAGACTCAGGCTTCCAAGATCACCTGGTGACAGGGGGATTAGCTCCTTGTGTTGGAGCAGGATAAGCCCTGTGGTCCTCACCCGTGCCCCACAAGTACTCGTGGCAGACCCAGGTACACATCCAGGGTGACTGGTGTTGGGTTAGAGTGGCCATAGCATAGCATGCACAATTTGCTTCTGGGTACGTCCTGCCCTCAGTTTTCCAAGACCTCTCAGCCTGTGTGAACAGGTGTTGCTAGATCCCAACAGGCCATCTTCCTAGAGCTAAGGGTACCCCTCATTGGTCCTGTTGCAGAGAGGGAAAACCAGCTGAGTCAAACGCCTGTGCCTGTGTGATACTTAGCACCTCTGTGGGAGTCATGTCTTCCTGGTGTCTCTTTTAATGGCCTTCTCAGCCTTGTGCTGATTGGCAAGGCTATTTGATGAGGTCTGGCTGTTGGGAAGATGGTGGTGTGTTATGGTGTGGGGTGGAAGCTGGCATTGCTGTTAGTACCATGGAAGTCTGTGCTGAAATTTGGTTTATCCCCTATTCTGTCCACAAGTCCTAGACCTGTGGACAGAACTTAGGGTGCCTGGACATAACTTAGGGTGCATGGATGCTGATTGACAGCAAAAAGCATTTTCTCTAGTGTACCTGTGAGCAAGCATCAGGGCTCTTTGGCCTAATGGGATAAGGCCTGCTCTAGTTTTCACAAGCAGGGATTGTCAAAGAAAAATGAAGCTTCTTGAGGTATTCAATGTAGGGGGCACTTAAAAACCATCTTAAGCCAGCCAGATGAAGGAAAAGGAATTTTGGACTTCTGTTAGGAGAAGAGGAGGTAAGTTATGGGAAGATGATCAGGAAATATGTGGTAAACCAGAAATTTTTAGTAAGGTTTTATAACTGAAGCAACATGAGTTTGCTCCTTGGTGAGTCAGAGATAGAAACTACACCAGGTTAGTTTTCTCACAGGCTCTGCTTAAATCTGATTTGCTGTAGTCTCATAACACAAAAAATAGAATAATGAACATATCTAACTATATCAAAACTGACATGAAGCAATCCATAGTCTGTATGCTCTTTACATGATATGCACTTTAGAGTCAAACATGCATATTTAAGTTGAAATATAATAAAGACAGAAAAACATATATGATCCATATAACCATAGAAAAGCTGGAGTGGCCACACAGATATCAGACAAAATATATTTTAAACCAAACTAACTGGGGCACCTGGTGGCTCAGTGGGTTAAAGCCTCTGCCTTCGACTCAGGTCATGATCCCGGGGTCCTGGGATCGAGCCCCGCGTCAGGCTCTCTGCTCCGTGGGGAACCTGCTTTCTCCCCTCTCTCTGCCTGCCTCTCTTCCTACTTGTGATTTCTCTCTCTCTGTCAAATAAATAAAATCTTAAAAAAAAAAAAAACTAACTGAAATGTGACTAAAGGTAAAGAGGAAAACTTGATTATGATAGAAGTGGTTCATCTATTAAAAATTGTGACAATTATAAATATATGTTATATTTATAATTTATATTTTATTATTATTATATAATAAATATATTACATATATAATAATAATGCACAAGGAGTTAATCAATGTACTATATTAAATATATTTATTATATAATAAATATATATACGAATAAAGCTTCTACAGGTTCAGAAAAAAGCATTTGACAAAATCCAACACCTTATTATCATGAAAACATACCACAGACCAAGCATGAGAGAACTCTTCCTGAGCATGGTGAAGAAAATCCATGGAAAAACTCACAGCTAATATCATAAGTTTGATATTGGGTAATGATGAAAGACTACATAGTTTTCCCCTAAGATCAAGAGCAATACAAAGATAGCCACTCCTGCCACTGGTATTCAACATTGTACTGGAGAGTCTACTCAAGGAAATTAGGGAAAAAAATGAAATAGAAGTCATCGAGATTGGAAAGAAAGAATTAAAACTATCTCTATTTGGAGATGACATGACCCTGTTCATTTAAAAATATAATAACTGCATTAGAAATGATTAAAACTAAATAACATGTTAGCAAGTTTTTGTAGGGTACAGATCAATATAAAATAACAACAGTATTTCTATATTCAATCAATGAGCCATTGAAAAAATAAGAAAACAACTTAATTCACATTAGCATCAAAATGAGTAAAATACCTGGGAATAAACTTAACAAAAAATGTATAAAACTTTACTCTGAGAACTATAAAACATCGTTAAAAAATGAAAGTGTTTCTTAACTTTTTAATTTACAGATAGATTTTTGACGAGCCACTAAACACCAGTGTGTAAATTCATAGATGTATTTTGGAAATTAGTTCTTATGAAACAACTAGATCTAGTTTTAGCTAAATATGTAGCCTATGCGTAATACATTACATTTTCATTTTCCTCTTTCAAGAAAACTTGACTGTTTTGTCCAAATACTTACTGCATGTTTTTAACTGTAAAGAAATAAATTTTTCTTTTTTTTAATTTAAAAAAAATGAAAGCCCTCAATAAATGGACAGGCATTTCAGGTACAACAATTGAAAGAAATATCTATTTGTATGTTTCGCCCAGGCAAATATCTAGAAACAGAAAGTAATGTGGTGATTGCTTAGGGCTGAGAGTGGTTAGGAGGAAATGGGGAGTAAGTGCTAATGAGAATAGTCTGTTTTTTGGATGATCTAAAATAGACTATGGTGATGGTTGCACAACTCTGCCAATATACTAAAAACTATTACATGGTATAATTTTAATGTATGAATTATATGATTTGTAAATTACATATGCTAAGCTACTAGATATATCTCTTCTCTATTATAAAAATTGATCACTAAAAATTTTAATAAGGGATTTTTATATATAGATAAAAGCACCATTGAACATTCATATCAGGTTTAAAAACTCACGATGGGGGGTGCCTGGGTGGCTCAGTGGGTTAAAGCCTCTGCTTTTGGCTCAGGTCATGATCCCAAGGTCCTGGGATTGAGCCCCGCATTGGGCTCTCTGCTTGGCAGGGAGCCTGCTTCCTCCTCTCTCTCTGCCTGCCTCTCTGCCTACTTGTGATCTCTGTCTGTCAAATAAATAAATAAAATCTTAAAAAAAAAACTCATAATGGGAAAATATTTATTTTATTTTAAACTGTTGAAAATTTGGAACATGCAGGAAATTAAAAATAAAGATGATAAACATTACTTCTTATTTCTCTCCTACTCTCTGTACTTCTCAGAATAAACTGGGTTCCAAGAGTAGGGATGTTACTCTGTCCCAGGAAGTCAATGTTTGAATTCTCTGTCTTTTTTTTTTTAAGGATTTTATTTATTTATTTGTCAGAGATTGAGAAAGAGAGAGAAAGAGCACAAACAGTGGAGAATGGCAGGGAGAAGGAGAAGCAGATTCCCCATGGAATAAGAAGCCCGATGTGGGATTCAGTCCCAGGACTCCAGCATCATGACCTGAGCCAAAGGCAGATGCTTAATTGACTGAGTCACCCCAGCATCCCTGAATTATTTTTTTCTTAACAAATGAATTTAAAAACAAATGGAAAGAGATATTTTAAAGTGAGATAATAACCCAAATTATAGCTATGTTGGCATTACAGGAATTGATAAAAATAATTGGAAAGTGACATTTCAACAGATCCTTCAAAGGATAGCTACAATTATGATAATAATATCAGGTAATATTTATTGATAGTGTATTATATAGTAGGTACTCTGATACAAGCACCCCATATATTATCCAACAATTCTTCTGTGTGGTGTGTGTGTGTGTGTGTGTGAAACATTTATATTTTATATTGCACATCACTCCTTTATTATATTGATCTGGAAAAAAGATTTAGTACAGTTACACTCAAAATGAGTACTGGGCCCAAGTGGCAGGGCCAAGCAACTGGAACATGATCAGAAACAGATACAGTGAAAGACACACTTAGACATGATCAAGAGGCATTTCACTCCCATAAAACATTAAGACAGGGGAGAGGGATTCTAAAACATATTAGGATGAATTCCTAGGCCTCAGAAGTCAAGTTGCTCGTCACACGTTGGTATGAGGAATAACTTATTTTGGGATGATCACATGTGGGACTATTTCAACAGCCACTAGAAATCTCAGAAAGGTTTTAGTTGTGTGTGTGTGTGTGTGTGTGTGTGTGTGTGTGTGTATACAGTAAATGTAATACCTAAAACATTCAGATTGATCCCACTCTCCTGGAGCCAGTTCTTCTAGGGTCAGAGCTGAAATGATAATTTTAGTCACCATGCAAGTTACATTCATCTTCAGGCTAGCTCCTGTCCTACTATCTTGGTTCCATGGAATCCTCAGCCCTTTTTGGGGGGCTGAACACTGTCTCTGGCCTCCCCAAGACCACTGGAGGCTTTTTAGGTTGCTGTACTTGAACGAGTAGAGCTGCCAAGCTCAGTCTTCCAGCCTGAAGCACTGGAACCAGAACTTTTACCCAGCCCAGCCGCTGGGAGAAAGAAGAGACATAGCAGAGTAGTTGCTCCTAGAACGATGCCCTGCACAGAGGAAGAACAAATGCAGGAACCCTGATTCTCCAGTTGTAAACAAAGTGAGATTTTCTTATCCTTCGGGTCCCTTCCCTGGGCTGTATTCTTACTGGTGAGAGAATTCTGCGAACAAAAAGAAAAGGCAGGGCATGGTCTACAAAAATAAATGAATGAATGAATGAATGAATGAATGAATAAATAAATAAATGTCTCCCCCACCACTCCTCCTTGCTTCCCAGTCTCTTGACTACAGAAGCTACAGAGTAGAAAGAAAACGGGCTCCTGGGAACACAAATAGGCTTTCTTGTTTCTCATTGGTCACACCTAAGCTGGCTTCTCCCTATCCCCAACTCAAGCAGGTCCTTAGTAACAAAGCAATAGCAAAAATTCCAGAGTTACTAATGCTCTACTCTTGGATCAGGTCTTTCCTCAGCTTGGACTGAAGCCCAGACTTCAGAAGTGCCATTTTGACTTGATTATATGAAGGGAGCAGATGCAAGAGACAAAATGGCTTAATAAAATTAGGAGCCACTGGTCCCAGTCTTCAGGTAAAACTTAAGATGCCTACAGATGTGGTCAGTGTGATTTGTTCAAGGAGGACGTGCAGAGGAATGGGATGGGTAGGGAGGATGTCCTTGGGCAAGTAGTCTGCCTGTTCTCTTTCACTCTTTAGCTTTGTGCTGGGCAGTTGAAGCTTCTATGGCTTTACCCACTGCTTCTTCATTCCCTAGGAACTGCATGGGCATGATGGGCTTCAAATTCCTGTCCAATTCTTATACCATGGGAATACCAATTGGCAGCTGCAGCTCCGAGATAGCCTCTTTGGAAAGATCCTCCAGACACCTGACAATGTACAGAAGGCTGTTGCCATAGGCTGCAATATGTACCTATTTTCCCTCCTTGATCTGGGGGTATTTCTTCATTTCAAAAGGGCAGAATTCTGGCAATGGTGTACATCAATCAATCACAGGAGGATAGCTGATATTCAGTGAGCTCTGCACACTTGTGAGTCTTACTGATGTTGCTGTGGAATGTCAGGCTCCATCTCAGGTGGTGGGACATCATAAGGGCATGTCCAGATTTTTACCTGGGCTTTGCCATGCTTGGCAGCAGTTTTTGAGGCCGGTTAGAGTCCCATAGTGCCACTCACTGGGGCATTAAGTCCTCAGTACCAGCAGGAACATTTGGTCAATGGCATCCAAAACAATCTGAATTGCTCTCTTCTGTGCATGGGTAAAGCAGGGGTCCAACTCCTAGCAAGCATCTCACAGTGCCTGGCCATTGTGCTTTGCCTCCTCCTGCCAGAGGGGCTTAGGTCATGTTGTACCAGCCACTGAAGCAGTGCTCCCAGTCCCAAGTGCTCTCACCCTGTCCTCTCCTACCAGTTCGTAGGTGACCATGGCAGCGGCTCCGGGAAAACAGTGGATTCCTTGAGCAGCTGTCCAGTCCCAGCCGCACCTGCGCACTTGCCTAACTTAATTCTTACTTTAACACAAGTTGGTTTTTATGATACCCTTTATGTATACTAGAAAATCGAAGCTTAGAGATGGTGCAAATGTTAACTGCTGGATAAAGTCCCAATTGCGCCATAAATAAATGAGGATGAATTAATGACCAAAAGTCATTTAATAAAAAATATGGGTAATTTTGTCAGATGTTTTAACTCCATTTGAGGGTTATTTATAGAACTAGAAACTCAAGATATCAGATTATCTATCTCTATATCTATCTATATTTATCTATATTCATATTCTATCTACTTTCACTCCTAAATTCATATATTTAAAATATAAATTTTATTAAATTATCCAGAATGTAAAACGTATATAGCTCCATTAAAAAAAAAAAAAAAAAACTGTTTCCTTTGCTGTGCAAAAGCTTTTGATCTTGATGAAATCCCAATAGTTCATTTTTTCCCAGCAATTGCACTATTGGGTATTTACCCTAAAGATACAAATGTAGTGATCCAAAGGGGCACATGCACCCGAATGTTTATAGCAGCAATGTCCACAATAGCCAAACTATGGAAAAAACCTAGATGTCCATCAACAGATGAATGGATCAAGAAGATGTGGTATATATACACAATGGAATACTATGCAGCCATCAAAAGAAATGAAATCTTGCCATTTGCGACAACATGGATGGAACTAGAGCGAATCATGCTTAGTGAAATAAGTCAAGCAGAGAAAGAAAACTATCATATGATCTCCCTGATATGAGGAAGTGGTGATGCAACATGGAGGCTTAAGTGGGTAGGAGAAGAATAAATGAAACAAGATGGGATTGGGAGGGAGACAAACCATAAGTGACTCTTAATCTCACAAAACAAACTGAGGGTTGCTGGGGGGAGGGGGTTTGGGAGAAGGGGGTGGGATTATGGACATTGGGGAGGGTATGTGCTTTGGTGAGTGCTGTGAAGTGTGTAAACCTGGTGATTCACAGACCTGTACCCCTGGGGATAAAAATATATGTTTATAAAAAATAAAAATTTAAAAAAAAAAAAGACTTTGCAGATGAAGCTCAAACTCAGAATAGCATCTTATTTGTGAAAAATTAAAGTTGAGTAAAGTTCTAATCAAAAGCATTTGTTTTTCCAGACATAAGAAAGTGAGAAAGATGGGGTGTGTGGGTGGCTCTGTTGGTTAAGTGTGGGACTCAGTTTCTGTTCAGGTTGTGGGCTCATGAATGGTGAGATTGAACCCCACCTGGGGCTCAGTGGGGAATCTGCTTCTTTCTCTTTCCTTCTGCTTCTGCCCCCAGCCCTCACAAGGTTCTGTCTCTGGATAAATAAATAAATGTTAAAAAAAAAAAAAGAAAGATTACCGATTAAACAAACAATTACCATTCACTTTCTTTGGGCCACAAGGTATGTGTTTCTGTGAAATAGTTTTTAGAATGGGAAAGGAAACTAAGTTACATATTTTTGCTCTTAGAAGATAGGTTTTCCAGGAAGAACCAACTATGAACTCCTTTAGTCATCTGTGAAATTCATGGGTTTGAACTTTGAAAAAAAAAATCTGTTTTGAAATTATATGCTATGTTTGCCTTACATAATAGGTATTACATCTTTTTTTTTTTTTAAGATTGTATTTATTTGAGAGACAGAGATCACAAGTAGGCAGAGAGTCAGGCAGAGGGGGGGGGAGCAGGCTCCTTGCTGAGCAGAGAGCCAAATGCTGGGCTGGATCCCAGGTCCCTGAGACCATGAGACCATGACCTGGGCCAAAGGCAGCGGCTTAACCCACTGAGCCACACACAGGCGCCCCATGCATCTTGATATAAAGTCACTCTCTCATATGCTTAATAAAAATTTGCAATAGGTCAGACCTCTGTTTGGCATATGAGATTCAGAGAGAATCACAGTGGATCCTATTTCTAGAAAAAGCACTGGGAAAATAAACAGCCATCTATGTAAAAATTAACTTGTCCCATATCTTTAATAGGCCAAATTCTAGAATTTGAAAATGTTTTATAAGATACAGACTTTCTCTTAATATTTATGATAGTGATGTGTTGCCTATACATTGCAATACTTTAAATAACCAAGTTTTATTTCTCAAATGAGGGCCACATTTTACAAAGAAACAAAGCTTTTGTTTATTTCATTTGTCACCTTAGAAAAGTGGATAACTAGAGTACAATAAAACTCCCTTGGATGAAAATGTTGGGTGACTGCTTTCTCAGGAACTTGTCCATTCCTGAGCACTAGCCTCCAGGTCTTTACGATTCAAATTTGAAGTTTGGCAAAATTACAAATGACTGCATCTTCCGTCTTTGTTTCTCAACAAATGGTTGATCTGTGAGAACCAGTGTTCTACTGAAAACTTTTAACACAAATACATATTTATCTTTGTCTTTGGTAAAAATATAGTGGGTTCTGATAAAATTTCCCATGCTCTACTTTATAGGCAAAACAGAGCTCTTGGGGGACAGTATGCAAAAAATAACCCAAGAGGAAAGCCAGAAACAAACAAAACTTCACATAAAATGAAAAGAAAATGAGTCTTTCATTTTCCAAAAGATGACATGAGGACTCCCACAAACCATCTTTCTGGTGAAACAACCATAATTAGTGAAAACGATAGGAAAAACAAAAAACAAAACTAAAATCTCTGTACATAGTCTTAAGAGCATTCAGCAAATGGAGAAACATTTGTTCAAATCTATTAAATTTTAGTAAGAGCAGTGAGAGAACATGGCATATGAGCCCTGAGCTACCCACCTCAGCATGACAGAAGCTCAGCATGACAGAAGCTCTACCGGCCAGTCCACTCAGGATACAGGGCTCCCTCTGCTAAGATTGGCTGAGAGATCCTTCCTTCACAAAGTCTCCACAGAAGACAGAAACTCTCTTCCAGGAAGAGTAGGGTGAGAAGAGGGGCCCCATCTACCTCCACATTCTGCTCATGGGGTAGAATTCCACACCAGTACAGACAAACCAAGACAAACAGAGGCCGATAGCCTGCCTAGGGCTCTGCTCATAAAGACTGGTATCACTCAGAAGTGGGCTATTGACCTCATGCCCTAGGGCCATGACTCAGAGACTTTGCCCAGGGTGGGAACAGAGAGCTCTGAAGCTCTCCTCAAGGGAACCAACTTAATTTGGAAAAGTAGATGGGGAAGCTGACACCTAAGCATGGTGTTGAAAACAGTAGAAAGAAAAGCAATTAAGAGGATGCTGGTAGCTCTGCAAAAGCAACAAGCCAAACTATAGTCAGTTAATAGTTACCAGAGAAATCCAGGGAAGGAAAAAAGCAAGAAAAGTCATCCTGGAGTAGGAAGGAGCTTCAAAAACTGGCCTAAAATCTACCACTGTAAATAAACTTGAATTAAACTGGATCAGACCGTGGAGAGATTTATGTACCAGGGCATTGCTGAAAACAATTAGGGCAACTAGCCAGTGGTTAGTGGAAGATAACAACCGGTGTGATTGCATCAGAGGCAGCTAATTTAACAGAGAGATTAGGGAAAAGAGAGAGTCCAAGAAAAAGCAAAAACAGTTTCATACCAGGGTGACCACAGCCATGTGCAGGGCTGGGACTTCTGGAGAGTGGTATCAGAAGCTATGTAGAAAGAGAAACCACTGAACAGTCAGTCCAGCTAAGGCACTAACCAAATAACAAATCAAATAAAAAGCAGATAAACCAAATAGATGGAAAATTTTCAACAACATATTAGAAAGCCAAGTTCAACAACATATAAAGTATGATACATTCTGACTAAGTGGGATTTATCCTAGAAATGCAAGGTGGTTTAAAATCAAAGAATTAATTTAAGTAATATTGTAAGGGCCTGTTCAGCCAGAGCAGCCCCATCCCGGTTGAACTGCCATTTTGTTGTTTATGCAGTAAAACTTAAATTGACCCCCCCCCCCCCAACTTACTTAAAAGCAAGTCTGGGAAACCAGTCCCAGGTGACAAAGCCCAAATACAAGGGTGGGTCAGGTCAAGTGGAGACATTCAATCAGTGGGGGCGCATACTGTCTCCTAGCTACCAACGAGTATGGGCCCCGCCCTTGGGGTGCCTTTTCGGTGCCCATTCTGACTAAGGTGATAGGCTAGTTCCTGAATAGCTACAATGGGGTGAATTGTAGTTCAATTGGCCACCGGTGTGTGACCTAGCATGACTGTGCAGCTTTCTCTGTGTATTGCAATCTCACTGGCCACCTGTGTTTGGCCAGGCTCAACCACATGGCCTTTGCTCTATAAAAGTTAATCTGTGAGGCAGGGAGGGGTCCCGAACACTCTGTAAGAGGCGTGGCCCTGGCCAGTTGGTTTGATTCTTGATGCTTGGTGCGAAATAAAGCTTTGCTTGACCTTTGCTTTGTATCAGTCTTGCTCCTTTAATCATTATTGGGGGACCCAACATTGGGGACCCAACAATATATTGTATCATGGATTAAAGAACAAAAACCACATGATCATCTCAATTGGTGCCAAAAAATGCTTTTGACAAAATTCAGCACCTTATTATGATAGAAACCCAGGACAAACTAGGGTGGAAGAAAGCCTCCTAACCTCATAAAGAACATCTCTGGAAAGCTCACAAGCTAGGATACTTAAGGTGAGTGAATGAAACCCTTTCCTCCTGAAAAATCTGCATTGTTAGAAAGCATCCAAAATGATTCCAATGTAACTGGTCCATAGATCTCCATTTGGCAATCTCTGTAAGATGAGAAAAAGTAGGATTTCTTATCTGATAAAATTAGAACTAGGAATTAGCATTGGCTACAGATAACATCACTAAATGGTGTACACAAACCTTAACCTTTCCATAAATGGCACTTAGTTCAGGATACACCAAAAGTAACAAGACTTTGATGCAAGTAGTTTATTAAGGGACCTGAGGTGCTTCTAAGAAGCAAAAGTGCAGGAACAGAAAGACCAAAGCACCTACACAGAAAGAGTAAAATGAATACCTTGCTATGTGAGTTAAGGTCCCTCTTCACCCAGGGCTTACATGGGTCTGTCCTTTGCCCCTGTGCCTGAGATAAGAAGTGGGAAGACAAATGCGAATTGGAGCCCTAATGACATTTACAAATATTGACCCTGTTCAATAACACAATATTTTATCTTAAGTCATACCAACATTTATTCATTCCTCAATCTTTCAATATTGGATAAGTACCACGCAGTTTGGCTTAAATGTGGTTTCTTTTGGGGGTCCTTTGCAACTACTTTAACTTCTCTTCACTTTAGTTTCCTTATAATAACATTAGGATAATTCTAGGAACTCACTTGTACTATAAGGAATAAATAATTATTGCCTATGAAGCTAAGGAAAAATTTGTGACACTTGAATTTGTGACATTTGAATTCTTAATAAATATTATCATTTTGTATTATAAGGCTAACAGCATTTACCTGTGGTTATTGCATTAAACACAGCCATAATGACTCATACTTTTACTTATTTTAAAGTGGATCAAATTTTAAATGACGTATGGAGCAATGAAAATAAGAATGTGTCTTGGTTTTTACAATTTTTATTCAATCCTTTATGTTTGTCCAAACTGCAATTTAATATTAGTGATTTCCCTTCATGGAGTCTTTTTATAACATTCAACACAATTTTTTAATTACTATATTTATTTATATTTTTGAAAGCACAATATACATAACATACATTATTTAAAAAGTGCAGTGACTGGGCTCTCTCCCTTCCCATTCTCTGGGCCTCTCAGGTTAATCCCCAGACTTAGCACCTTTTCTGATTTTCTTACATTTCCTAGTAGAAATAATTTATACTTCCAAATCACTTTATTTTGGTTTTTGTTTGTTTTGTTTTTCTCCACATATGTAAAACTTCAAATTTGTGTCTTTGTATACCAAAGGTAGCATAGTATGTATAAGTTCTGTCATTTCTTTCATTTTTCTCTCAGAGCCTGAAATTTTAACTTTTCTTGGCTTAATATAATTTTTATTGAGATATAAAGCATTGATTTGTGTACATTTGGAGAAATATATTCACCTGACAGAGAAACCACTATCACACAAATCAGTTTTTCCTGTACTTAAGCTTTCTATGCAAGCACAAATGATATTCTCTTGGCTTATTTTGTTCAGCAAATTGGTGGAAAATCATCTCTCTTACAGTTACATATAGTAACAATCTATTCCTCTTTATTGCTCTATAGTCTTGTGTTTTATGAATATATGATAATTTATCCATTCACCTACTGATGAATATTTTTAAATTAACTTTAATGAGATATAGTATTTAAATGATAATTGCTCCCTTTTAAGTGCATGACTAAAAATTCTATAATTCTATAAATTTGACTGTTTGCATGTGTGTGTGTGTGTGTGTGTGTGTGTGTACAATCTACATAAAGAATAGTTCCAGTTCCAGAACCCCAGAATGTTCCTTTATATTGGTCCACTGTCTCAGGTCCTCAATGGGCAATCACTGTTTTGAGTTCCATAATTATAAAGTTGTTTTGCTTCTTCCCACATTTCATTTACCTGAAATCCTACAGTATCCACTCTTTTACTTATGTGACTTCTTTTGCTCAGTATACTTTTTGAGATTTATCCATGTTGTATATTCATACTACCAATGAGTAGTATTTTATTGTTGAATATACCCTCAAATGTTCACCTGTTAATAGATATTTGGATTGTTTATAGGTTGGGGCTATTAAAAATAAAGCTGCTATGAATATTTGCATACAAATCTATTTGTGGATATCTTGTATTTACTTATTTTGCGTAAATAGCTAGGCATGGAATTGCTGTATCATTGGATAGATGACATTTGTAGATACAGAGAGGCAGGTGTTGGACTGAATATTATGGATATAGAATCAGATTATTAAATGAATTTTGAAAAAGTAGAAAAATAAATGTAATGTTACAAGATGGGCTTTTCTAGGTAAAAATGTAAAGGTTAAATATACTTAGGGAAAAACTGACTACACATAGAGAGGTGGAGATATCCATTTATGTCAATACTTATATGTGTTTTGTTGTCACAAAATGCCAAACTATACTTTCTGTTGGGAGAAAGTTCTTGTTAGGCTTGCTGTTTTTATAAATCATATACCACTAAGCCATAGCCAAATCTAATTGCTCTTTCTTCATATATTGTTACTTTATAGAAATGAGTCTCTGGGAAGAAGTATTTCAATTTATGCATTGGTTTGAGGCAGAGGATTAAATCTGGTAAAACAAGACATGTGCACAAATCACTTTTCATATATCATTTAATTTTTAGGAAATTATTTTTCCTAAAAAGAATGTTCATTTTCATACATTAAAAAAATTTCATATATCATTTAATTTTTAGGAAATTATTCAAATAGTATTATTATTAATAGTTCTCAGATGAGAAAGCTTATCATATAAGATGTTAAGTAACTTCCCCAAGATCATAAAACCAAATTTGGACACTCAAATCTGGTTTCATTTTTACCTTTTTTCCATATGACTTCCCCAATATACAGCAGTTGCTAGTTAGTGGGAATGTCATTAATGAGTTACGTGTTGATTCTGATTGTAATTTAATCACATTCTACTAAATCCCATCAGGATTTAAATGATTTCATAAGAGAAAAGCAGATATATTCAGATGAAGACATTAATATATATATTTTGTAGTACATTAAATGGGTCCCTTGCAACTTGAACTTGAAGCCCTTATTCATGCTGTCTAATTTCCCTCTGCAGAAAAGCTGACTTGACACATATTTAAATTACTGGTCTTTACCAGAAAGAATTAATTCTAATCATTTTCTATCCTGGTTAAAATAAGGTTTGTTTTGAGCTTATTTTGAACTTAAAAAAGTCTTTCTACAGGACTCAGGCCACGTTACAAACACAAATATTTTATCCAGATATGTGTTTCAGAATTGGTGTCAAGAGAGTGAAAACTTTTTAAATTTAAATTGAGTAACATTGCCCTTCCTATTGTTAGGCCTAATCCTAATACATCCTTGGCTTTGATGGTTGTTCAAGGAGAACTGGAAGAATGATTAATTCTTTGTATATATCCCATTGGAAGGGATATAAGTTTTAGGTAGAAAGAATGGGCTCCCCAAACTCTTTTCCAATTTATTTTCAGCTTATCAGTTAAATGCATGGTAGGGTTTAACAAATTACTATCACTGAGTTTCCCTACTTGCCTTTTAAACAAATAAGGAAACTACCAAGTGGGTTTCAGCCAGAAGTCACTTTGTCTGTGACTATAGGCTTTTTGTCCCATGTGTTTAATATGAAATAATTTGTCTTTCAAAAAGAGCTGGGAAACAGTAAAACTTGTAAAACAACAATTTTTGCTTTTACATTTTAGTTCATTCATTCTTTCATTTTTAGTCTTTTGATATATTAAGAAATTATAATTAATTGCCATATTAAGCAACCTAGTCATATGTTTTCTGTGTCCATTGTTTTGTTGTTGTTCATATATTGGAAGCTTTCTTAAAGGCTAAAAAACGTTTTTAAATATATCAATTATGTTTTTCCTAAAGCTTATGGGTTCGCTGGGGATCCTTTAGATACATGAAAAACTGATAGTTCATACCTTAACTTTTTATTTATTGGATTCCCAGAAGGACTGAAGTCTTTTTTCTCATACGTTAAATTACTAGGCACTATTTCTTATTAGTGAAATGACTGTTCATGTCCTTTGACCATATATTTATTAAGATCAATTCTTATTAACTTATATGAACTCCATATGCAAATATTAATACTTTTTTCGTAACCTTTCCTATAAAAGTTTTCCCATATGTATATAAAATATTTTTTGAGATATAGAAGATGAGTAATGGGGTATTTAATGATTAAAGATATATGTTTGGACCTTCTTATGTTTAGATTCAAATCTGAGTCCAATTTATGATAAGCTTCGTGACTTTAAAGCAAATTACCCAATGATAAAAATAATACAGCAAAAATATGTGATTTTACTATGTGTATGAATTATGAGGTGAGAAGCTCAAAGAATTTAAGTTGTCCATGGCTGGCAGCTAGTGGTATGGTCAAGAATAGAAACCAGGTATTTCTTAGGCTTATGCTATTAAAAACCATACCAAATTATGTCTATGATTATGCATACTATCATGGAAGAAATTGAAATAACAAGACATAGCTACATTATAAAATGATGAGGTAATATTTATAGAATTTTAGGAAATGTGTAGTGTATAGTAACTCCTCAATGACTTTATCTCACTTATGAATATATATCCATATCTATCTTCTCTATCTATGTCTATTTCATGTTCTCTATTGCTTCCAAAGAAGATTAGGAAGGCTTTTGTTATCCATCTTTTTAAAATTCAAATTAGCTATGTAATTAGAAAACATTTATTGAATTTCTACATTGTGATGCTTCCCTGGAGACCCTCACTGTTTTGAGGATGCCCCTTTTCTAACCCTATTGTCAAAGCTACACATTCCTTCCAAGTGCTATTCTCACTGCAAGGCGTTCATGGATTACCCACCTGGTATTTACTATAAACAAGCATGTTCATTATGGTTCTCTCCACTGAGTTTCAAATCCATGCTTCCAACTTACTAATGTTTCTCAAAATACAACATATCCTAAACTGAACTTACCACATTGTTGTCTACCCTAAACTTGCCTACACTTTAGTGCTCTGATCCTTTGGAGAACATCAGCCCTGGTTTTCCATCTAAAACATTCCTTCCACCTGTCCATTCCCTCCACCCCATTTTCACCTGACTAAAGTATATACCTAAGTTTCGAATCACATATCCCTTCTGTGAGCCGTCATTTCCATAGTTGTACTTTTCTCTGCTTTATAATTCCTCCTATACTTAGATCAGAGAACTCTTGGTGTCAGACATTATGTTGTGTTCATCTGTGTATCTCCAGCACCTACTCAAAGCTTGGCTGGTCTGAGTAAGTGCCCCAAGTAGCAAGAATGATTTCATTGCCAAAGTGCAATAAGACTTTCCAACTGGGATACACCTCAAGGGTCTTAATAATGAGTCTTCCTGATTTCTTTGAGAGTTGCTTCTTCCTACATTTCAAGTGTATCATTATAAATTGATTTAATCAAGAAAATAAATGATAGAAGCTAATAGTAGCAGTTCATATGAAAAATAGAAGCTGCATATCTCTTTTACTATAGGTGCAAGGACCGTGATTATATATAGTGCCCAATAGAACATATTCTTCACATTGAACATCTGAAGTCTCATCTGTATACAAGGTCTTGTGTTAGATTCCATGAGGACAGAGACAACTAAAACAGTTTCCCTGCCCTCAGAGGCAGTCACCATTTAAGGAAAATTGAAAATGGAAATATAAGAAATTCTATAGGACAGACCTGAAGATAATTTGCTGATATTTACCAATATTGCTAAAGTGTGGATATTAGATATAGTTATATATTCTCCATGTCTCTTACTCTTTTTTTTTTTTTATTTTAAATTTATTTATTATTTTCAGCATAACAGTATTCATTATTTTTCACCACACCCAGTGCTCCATGCAATTCGTGCCCTTTATAATACCCACCACCTAGTACCCCAACCTCCCACCCCCCACCCCTTCAAAACCCTCAGATTGTTTTTCAGAGTCCATAGTCTCTCATGGTTCACCTCCCCTTCCAATTTCCCCCAACTCCCTTCTCCTCTCTAACTCCCCATGTCCTCCATGCTATTTGTTATGCTCCACAAATAAGTGAAACCATATGATAATTGACTCTCTCTGCTTGACTTATTTCACTCAGCATAATAATCTCTTCCAGTCCTGTCCATGTTGCTACAAAAGTTGGGTATTGGTCCTTTCTTTTTTTTTTTTTTTTTTTTTTATAAACATATATTTTTATCCCCAGGGGTACAGGTCTGTGAATCACCAGGTTTACACACTTCACAGCACTCACCAAAGCACATACCCTCCCCAATGTCCATAATCCCACCCCCTTCTCCCAAACCCCCTCCCCCCAGCAACCCTCAGTTTGTTTTGTGAGATTAAGAGTCACTTATGGTTTGTCTCCCTCCCAATCCCATCTTGTTTCATTTATTCTTCTCCTACCCACTTAAGCCTCCATCTTGCATCACCACTTCCTCATATCAGGGAGATCATATGATAGTTGTCTTTCTCTGCTTGACTTATTTCGCTAAGCATGATACGCTCTAGTTCCATCCATGTTGTCGCAAATGGCAAGATTTCATTTCTTTTGATGGCTGCATAGTATTCCATTGTGTATATATACCACATCTTCTTGATCCATTCATCTGTGGATGGACATCTAGGTTCTTTCCATAGTTTGGCTATTGTGGACATTGCTGCTATAAACATTCGGGTGCATGTGCCCCTTTGGATCACTACATTTGTATCTTTAGGGTAAATACCCAATAGTGCAATTGCTGGGTCATAGGGCAGTTCTATTTTCAACATTCTGAGGAACCTCCATGCTGTTTTCCAGAGTGGCTGCACCAGCTTGCATTCCCACCAACAGTGTAGGAGGGTTCCCCTTTCTCCACATCCTCGCCAGCATCTGTCATTTCCTGACTTGTTGATTTTAGCCATTCTGACTGGTGTGAGGTGATATCTCATTGTGGTTTTGATTTGTATTTCCCTGATGCCGAGTGATATGGAGCACTTTTTCATGTGTCTGTTGGCCATCTGGATGTCTTCTTTGCAGAAATGTCTGTTCATGTCCTCTGCCCATTTCTTGATTGGATTATTTGTTCTTTGGGTGTTGAGTTTGCTAAGTTCTTTATAGATTCTGGACACTAGTCCTTTATCTGATATGTCGTTTGCAAATATCTTCTCCCATTCTGTCAGTTGTCTTTTGATTTTGTTAACTGTTTCCTTTGCTGTGCAAAAGCTTTTGATCTTGATGAAATCCCAATAGTTCATTTTTTCCCTTGCTTCCCTTGCCTTTTGCGTTGTTCCTAGGAAGATGTTGCTGTGGCAGAGGTCGAAGAGGTTGCTGCCTGTGTTCTCCTCAAGGATTTTGATGGATTCCTTTCGCACATTGAGGTCCTTCATCCATTTTGAGTCTATTTTTGTGTGTGGTGTAAGGAAATGGTCCAATTTCATTTTTCTGCATGTGGCTGTCCAATTTTCCCAGCACCATTTATTGAAGAGGCTGTCTTTTTTCCATTGGACATTCTTTCCTGCTTTGTCGAAGATGAGTTGACCATAGATTTGAGGGTCTATTTCTGGGCTCTCTATTCTGTTCCATTGATCTATGTGTCTGTTTTTGTGCCAGTACCATGCTGTCTTGATGATGACAGCTTTGTAATAGAGCTTGAAGTCCGGAATTGTGATGCCACCAACGTTGGCTTTCTTTTTCAATATTCCTTTGGCTATTCGAGGTCTTTTCTGGTTCCATATAAATTTTAGCATTATTTGTTCCATTTCTTTGAAAAAGATGGATGGTACTTTGATAGGAATTGCATTAAATGTGTAGATTGCTTTAGGTAGCATAGACATTTTCACAATATTTATTCTTCCAATCCAGGAGCATGGAACATTTTTCCATTTCTTTGTGTCTTCCTCAATTTCTTTCATGAGTACTTTATAGTTTTCTGAGTATAGATTCTGTGTCTCTTTGGTTAGGTTTATTCCTAGGTATCTTATGGTTTTGGATGCAATTGTAAATGGGATTGACTCCTTAATATCTCTTTCTTCTGTCTTGCTGTTGGTGTAGAGAAATGCAACTGATTTCTGTGCATTGATTTTATATCCTGACACTTTACTGAATTCCTGTATAAGTTCTAGCAGTTTTGGAGTGGAGTCTTTTGGGTTTTCCACATATAGTATCATATCATCTGCGAAGAGTGATAATTTGACTTCTTCTTTGCCGATTTGGATGCCTTTAATTTCCTTTTGTTGTCTGATTGCTGAGGCTAGGACCTCTAGTACTATGTTGAATAGCAGTGGTGATAATGGACATCCCTGCCGTGTTCCTGACCTTAGTGGAAAAGCTTTCAGTTTTTCTCCATTGAGAATGATATTTGCGGTGGGTTTTTCATAGATGGTTTTGATGATATTGAGGTATGTGCCCTCTATCCCTACACTTTGAAGAGTTTTGATCAGGAAGGGATGCTGTACTTTGTCAAATGCTTTTTCAGCATCTATTGAAAGTATCATATGGTTCTTGTTCTTTCTTTTATTGATGTGTTGTATCACATTGACTGATTTGCGGATGTTGAACCAACCTTGCAGCCCTGGAATAAATCCCACTTGGTCGTGGTGAATAATCTTTTTAATGTACTGTTGAATCCTATTGGCTAATATTTTGTTGAGTATTTTCGCATCTGTGTTCATCAAGGATATCGGTCTATAGCTCTCTTTTTTGGTGGGATCCTTGTCTGGTTTTGGGATCAAGGTGATGCTGGCCTCATAAAATGAGTTTGGAAGTTTTCCTTCCATTTCTATTTTTTGGAACAGTTTCAGGAGAATAGGAATTAGCTCTTCTTTAAATGTTTGGTAGAATTCCCCCGGGAAGCCATCTGGCCCTGGGCTTTTGTTTGTTTGGAGATTTTTGATGACTGTTTCAATCTCCTTACTGGTTATGGGTCTGTTCAGTCTTTCTATTTCTTCCTGGTTCAGTTGTGGTAGTTTATATGTTTCTAGGAATGCATCCATTTCTTCCAGATTGTCAAATTTATTGCCGTAGAGTTGCTCATAGTATGTTCTTATAATAGTTTGTATTTCTTTGGTGTTAGTTGTGATCTCTCCTCTTTCATTCATGATTTTATTTATTTGGGTCCTTTCTCTTTTCTTTTTGATAAGTCGGGCCAGGGGTTTATCAATTTTATTAATTCTTTCAAAGAACCAGCTCCTACTTTCGTTGATTTTTTCTATTGTTTTTTTGGTTTCTATTTCATTGATTTCTGCTCTGATCTTTATGATTTCTCTTCTCCTGCTGGGCTTAGGGTTTCTTTCTTGTTCTTTCTCCAGCTCCTTTAGGTGTAGGGTTAGGTTGTGTACCTGAGACCTTTCTTGTTTCTTGAGAAAGGCTTGTACCGCTATATATTTTCCTCTCAGGACTGCCTTTATTGTGTCCCACAGATTTTGAACTGTTGTATTTTCATTTCATTTGTTTCCATGATTTTTTTCAATTCTTCTTTAATTTCCCGGTTGACCCATTCATTCTTTAGAAGGATACTGTTTAGTCTCCATGTATTTGGGTTCTTTCCAAACTTCCTTTTGTGGTTGAGTTCTAGCTTTAGAGCATTGTGGTCTGAAAATATGCAGGGAATGATCCCAATCTTTTGATACCGGTTGAGTCCTGATTTAGGACCAAGGATGTGATCTATTCTGGAGAATGTTCCATGTGCACTAGAGAAGAATGTGTATTCTGTTGCTTTGGGATGAAATATTCTGAATATATCTGTGATGTCCATCTGGTCCAGTGTGTCGTTTAAGGCCTTTATTTCCTTGCTGATCTTTTGCTTGGATGACCTGTCCATTTCAGTGAGGGGAGTGTTAAAGTCCCCTACTATTATTGTATTGTTGTTGATGTGTTTCTTTGATTTTGTTATTAATTGGTTTATATAGTTGGCTGCTCCCACGTTGGGGGCATAGATATTTAAAATTGTTAAATCTTCTTGTTGGACAGACCCTTTGAGTATGATATAGTGTCCTTCCTCATCTCTTATTATAGTCTTTGGCTTAAAATCTAATTGATCTGATATAAGGATTGCCACTCCTGCTTTCTTCTGATGTCCATTAGCATGGTAAATTCTTTTCCACCCCCTCACTTTAAATCTGGAGGTGTCTTCGGGCTTAAAATGAGTTTCTTGGAGGCAACATATAGATGGGTTTTGTTTTTTTATCCATTCTGATACCTTGTGTCTTTTGACAGGGGCATTTAGCCCATTCACATTCAGGGTAACTATTGAGAGATATGAATTAGGGCCATTGTATTGCCTGTAAGGTGACTGTTATTGTATATGGTCTCTGTTCCTTTCTGATCTACCACTTGTAGGCTCTCTCTTTGCTTAGAGGACCCCTTTCAATATTTCCTGTAGAGCTGGTTTGGTATTTGCAAATTCTTTCAGTTGTTGTTTGTCCTGGAAGCTTTTAATCTCCTCTTCTATTTTCAATGATAGCCTAGCTGGATATAGTATTCTGGGCTGCATGTTTTTCTCGTTTAGTGCTCTAAAAATATCATGCCAGCTCTTTCTGGCCTGCCAGGTCTCTGTGGATAAGTCAGCTGCCAATCTAATATTTTTACCATTGTATGTTACAGACTTCTTTTCCCGGGCTGCTTTCAGGATTTTCTCTTTGTCACTGAGACTTGTAAATTTTACTATTAGGTGACGGGGTGTGGGCCTATTCTTATTGATTTTGAGGGGCGTTCTCTGAACCTCCTGAATTTTGATGCTCGTTCCCTTTGCCATATTGGGGAAATTCTCCCCAATAATTCTCTCCAGTATACCTTCTGCTCCCCTCTCTCTTTCTTCTTCTTCTGGAATCCCAATTATTCTAATGTTGTTTCGTCTTATGGTGTCACTTAATTCTCGAATTCTCCCCTCGTGGTCCAGTAGCTGTTTGTCCCTCTTTTGCTCAGCTTCTTTATTCTCTGTCATTTGGTCTTCTATATCACTAATTCTTTCTTCTGCCTCATTTATCCTAGCAGTGAGAGCCTCCATTTTTGATTGCACCTCATTAATAGCTTTTTTGATTTCAACTTGGTTAGATTTTAGTTCTTTTATTTCTCCAGAAAGGGCTTTTATATCTCTTGAGAGGGTTTCTCTAATATCTTCCATGCCTTTTTCGAGCCCGGCTAGAACCTTGAGAATTGTCATTCTGAACTCTAGATCTGACATATTACCGATGTCTGTATTGATTAGGTCCCTAGCCTTTGGTACTGCCTCTTGTTCTTTTTTTTGCGTTGAATTTTTACGTCTTGTCATTTTGGCCAGATAAGAGTAAATGAAGGGGCAAGTAAAATACTAAAAGGGTGGCAACAACCCCAGGAAAATATGCTTTAACTAAATTAGAAGAGATCCAAAATCGTGAGTGGGGAGAAAGGGGATAAAAAGTGGTTCAAAAAGGAAGAAAGAAAAAAAAAGAAAAGAAAAAAAAATTTTTTTAAAAAAAGAAAACACCTTTCAGAAAGTGGTTGTTTTTCTGCTTCCAGAATTGCTGTTCTTCTTCTCTTCGGTCTGCCGATGGATTTTCAGGTGTTTGCAGTCTTTAGATAAGCTATCTAGCTGATCTCCGGCTAGCTGAAGCAGTCTCAGCTTGCTACTTCTCCGCCATCTTGACTCCTCCCCTCTGTCTCTTACTCTTTTTAAAAAAAGATTTATTTATTTATTTTGAGAGAGAGAGAGAGTGAGCGCACAAGGAGGAGGAGGGGGAGAGGAGCAGAGGGAGAAACAGAAAGAGAGAGAAACTGAGCAGATACCTCATTTAACACAGAGATTGACTCAAGGCTCTATGTCACAACCCCAAGGTTATGACCTGAGTGGAAATCAAGTGTTGGATGCTTAAGGGCTTAGTCCATTAAGCATCCAACTCTTGATTTTGACTCAGGTCATGACCTCCAGTTGTGAGATTGAGCCCCATGTTGGGCTCTGAGCTCTACACAGAGTCTACTTCAGATTCTCTCTTCTTCTCCCTCTCCAACCTACTTACACACACACTCTCTCTCTGTCTCTCAAATAAATAAATAAAATCTTTAAAAAGAGTTGGAAGGTTAACCCAGGAGCCTCTCCTCCCCTCCCCCGTTTTTTTGGAGTAGTCTCCATATTTCTGAGTCAAGGAAATAGAAGTAACTGGGATAAACACATAAAAATCTCACCTTCCAAACCAGTTTCCATGGAAACAAAACAAAGAATAAGAAAAAAATGTATTATATATTCAACTGTTTTCAGGAACAATGACACAAATCCATAGTTTTAAAATTTTGTTTCAGTTAGAACTCCTTTAATATGTTGAATATGAAAGCATTTGGGTTGGAAACAGACCCTGAAATATGCTGAAATTTTCCCACTTGCCACCATAGATTGTAAAATTATTCATTCATTTAACAGTATTATTGGGTGCCTAATATATTCCAATTTTTGAAGTTATATTCTGTGAGAACAGTTGCTCAAGGAGAAGGAAGATAAAGGAACTGACAGCTGATGAGCACTTACTTTATTCCAGAGAAGTCTGGGTGATCTGTGTGTACATCATCTCATTCTGTAAAATATATATCATTATATACATTTTGTAGTGTTCTACAAATGTTATGCATACTTTCAAGATGAGGAAATTGAAAGTGATTTATAGTAAATATATGCCCAAGATCATGTTTTTAGAAAGCAAGCTAACCCATGATTTTCAAATCTAGGCAGCCCATTCTTTAAAGTACTTTCTCTTTGAATTGTTCTGTAATGTCTTCATCAAATTCTAAATAGATAGGTTAAATTGCCATCATTTTGGTTCAGGAAAGGCATCAGGAGGATTGGTGGACAATATTGTACATCTTGGTGATATGCCTTATTTTATAATTCTGTAAAATGTATAAAACATTTCACATATGAAAAAATATTAACTGGAAAATAGAAGTATAACAAAGGTGTTCAGAATGTGTCTGCACAATGTATGACTTCAGCATGTGGCTTACATTGAGCTGATGTCAATCAAGGCCCAAAAGACTCAGAAAGAACTTTTACCTCTCTCTTAACTGCCTAAAGAACCTAAATAGAAGGCTGGTCCAGGAAGAGAGCTATCATCAGAGATGACTCCAGAGTCTGAGCTAAGTGTGGTAAGCTAGAGGGAACTGGGCAGGTCTTGGGGATCAATTTCTCTCTCTCTCTCTCTGTGACATGGCAAACATCTGGTTATCAAACATTTGCTCTTCCCATCTCCTTCTGGATTGTTTTCCTCCCACTTGAAGTCCCAGGCCTCTATCCCTTCTCCTTATCTCAGGATGATATATAAGCCTCTATTGTCTGAGTGCCTGAGGATCTCATATTCTTATGGAGCTCCTGCACATATATAATTAGATTTTTTCTTTCACCTGTTAATCTGTCAAAGAAACCAGAAGAATAGAAGAAAAATGTTTCCTCCTCAACAATATGAAAAGGAAAGAGTCTTAAAGCATATATATTTTAAAACATCTAGTATAGTACATATATGTTAAATCATAGATAATATATAAATTATATTACATATATATAATTTAAGAACAGTTCTTCCATTTCACATATTTTATTACCTCAACTATATATCAGTGATATTTTGAGAAAAATATACTAAGACACATACCAAAGTTCACCTTTAAGTAAGTAGCCCTACTTAAAAATTAAAGCGATAAAGAGATGCTAAAATTCGGAAGTTTGTGGGCGCCTGGGTGGCTCAATGGGTTAAGCCGCTGCCTTCAGCTCAGGTCATGATCTCAGGTTCCTGGGATTGAGTCCCTCATCGGGCTCTCTGTTCAGCAGGGAGCCTGCTTCCCTCTCTCTCTCTCTGCCTGCCTCTCCATCTACTTGTGATTTCTCTCTGTCAAATAAATAAATAAATAAAATCTTAAAAAAAAATAAAATAAAATTCGGAAGTTTGTTTATTGGAAGAAAGTATTCTAAAAGATTGACATTAATTTGTGGAAAAAAATTTCCACCAGAGGGCAGTATGGATTTATAATCATTCTAAATGTATAAAGAGACTGTTCTTACTTTCTTAATCCAAAAACTGTGCTAAGGTAGATAAAATCTTTAAAAATGTTTGTATAATAACTATTGGAACACATGATATTTGATTACCCAACTATTACACACCCAACAGTGTATAGCAGTGTATAGTGCATAGCAGTGTATAGCAGTCATATATTTTTTATAAACATGGATAATCTGTTTTTGAACCAACCACTGTCTTTGATTTCTGCAAGCCAAAATTCAATCTTATCTGGCTTTCAGGGTTTTAGAATTGCTACACTCATTCATGAATGCATTTCTAATAACATATACTTCTATGAACAAAACAGAGTGGCAGTAATTTCTGTATTTGTGATTTTAAAATAAGCAAGTGTGTAAAGAATCGTAGAAAAAACACTCAGAAAGTCAATTTATTTTCAAAGAATGAAGATAAGAAGGAAGAAAACAGCAAATATTCACAGGTAATAATTCTAACATCAAATTCTTATCTTTGCTGAGGCAAGTGAATAAAATAGTTTTTTTTTTTTTTTAAGGCTGTTAATTACTAGCAATTTGAGTGTTGGTGAAGGGTGGGTTAGGGAGTAGGTATTTATCTGTAACAAGCTCTAGACAAATCAACTATAGCTAGGCAGCTTCTTTATAGTTAGATGCTGGTAAAACTACTATCATCAAATTTTGGAACTACTCACATGAAACCAAATGGCAAACAATTTGTGAAAGTTACTAATAGCAAGAGCACATTACAGTTTATACTTTTGCAAACATTCTCTCATTAAGTGCTCACACATTTTACAGATGAATAAACAAGCTTAGATTAAATAATAAGCTTGAGGTCATATGGCTTATGCATGATGTGAGTTCCCAAGGGAACAGTTACTGTGTAGGACTAAATCCTAGATCTCCAAATCCTTAATCAGTTAACTGCAGTGGTTGCAATTAGGATAAAATAAATTTAGGCAGAGGAGATCAGTTTTACTACAAGCTAAGGCCTTGGGCTCAAACCACGTACCTAGTCTTTTAACCCGATGAACTAGACTTAACATCATTCTGTTTGTCTTAGGAAAGATCCTCAATCCTACCTGGCCACCAGCATCAGTGGCAGAATATACTCCAAAGAGAAGGTCACTAGGAATAATGAAAGCGAATTTAATTCCCAACCTTGAAGGCATACTAGAAGTAAGAAGCAGGCATAAGTAAGAATTTTGCTCCAGGAGAGGCGGCTTTTCCAATCATTGCCTCTGTGTCTCCATCTGGAAACAATGAGTTGAATACTTCTTCTGCACACACCCTCCAGTTCAGAAGTGAATAAAATCAATCGTGCTTTTAATTCAGTTGGGCTTCTGCAAGAAGTCATCCCTATCCGTCCACTTTCCTTGTCAGATGGGATCCTCATAAGCTTATCTAACCAAGTTTCTTAAACAAGTTTAGTGAAGACAGTTCTATTACCAGACCATATGCAACAATTTAACCAAAACATTTTATTGTCACAAGTATGCTCTTCAAAACTGTACATCCTGTAAAAGACTGGAAAGGGCACATCTTTTTTGCAGAGATTAAGTCTTAAAAAGTAGGGAATTTCTTGCATCTGAATCCCCACAGGTGAGGTAAGAACAATTTGGTTCTAAAATATGCTCAGAACTATCTCAGCTGGACCAGTTCCTTTTCAGATTGGTGATCTGAGGAAAGATCATTACCTGGCTGGGGCTGGAGGTTCTGCTTGAGCACGTACAATCTGGGACACCTTTCATCAGCATACATGAAATGCCTGCAGTTCACTCATTCAGTCCAATCATTCAGTAAATATGTATTGAACTCCAGATGGGTGACAGGCAGAGTGCCAGGAAGTGGAATTCAACAATAAATAAAAACAGACATTACAACAATGGATTACTCCGTCCTCAAGTCTCTCTGAGTATCACTTTTCCAAAGATGCAAGGCTAATCCAGCTTATAAGGAAACTATCCCTGACCCCACATTTGGCAACTATAGATACACAGCTGAATCCCCAAACCAAAACACTAATCATTCCAGCAGCTTACAACTTAAATATTCTTCCATTATAGTAGTTCCCAGAAAAGCAAACAAACAAAAAAATCAAAATACAGTCTTCTCACAGGCTTATACATAAATTTGAATTTGGGAGGCAGAATAGTGCAATCATTAGCACACGAGTTCTGGAGTAAGGTGATATGGCTCTGATTCCTGGCTTTGTCTCTTGCTAGTTGCGTGACTTTGGAAAGTTCTTTCATCAGTCTGTTCTGATTTCAGTCTTGCATACTAAGAGGATAATATCTGCATTGTAGGATTGTTGTGAGGATTACATTTACCTGAAGCATTGTGGACTTTTTGCATTTGATTGATATATTGCAATTGTTCAATGGATATAAACTACTACAATTAACAATATCATCTCTGTTGCAGCCATAGAGTACATGTTTGGGAAAAAGTTTAAACAGAGGAAATAGATCACTTTCCTTTTCTAGGTTACCAACCAATCTACACCAGTTGTTCTATGAAATTGAGTGATTTTGAAAACACAAATTCCCTAAATTAGTAAATCTTAACAAGTCTTAGGTTAATGCATACTTTTTTCTACTCAGAGAGTGGCATCCAGAAAGCGCCTGTTGGCTGTCTAAAATCACAAATTTATGACATCAGGTCTTCCCTGAGGATCCTTTCTTCCTTTGAAGTCTTTCAATTTACCTTCCCATTTGTTTCTGTCACCAGGTCCCCATGTTGGAATACTGGACCTAGGCTCTATTTTGGGTGGGTCACAGTTTACACTTTCTAAGGATAGGATAACCCGTGCTTATAAAACGCAACTGTACAAAGTTCATGGTATGGCACTTCCTGCAAACTTAATCTCCTAATGTGTTCTCTCTTTCTTTAAAACAAGCAAGATCCTTCCCCAGGCTTTAGGATGACAGTGTTGCCATCTACATTTGATGCCCAACCTGCTGCCACCTGTGCAGCACTTCCTGAAGTCTATGATTAGTCTGACCTGTACTTCCTTAAGTCTACAATTTCTTCTTTATTCTTAATTTACTTCAATGGGAGAATTACATTAAAACATTTCTGGAATGGACTTGCTGCTCTGGAAACTTCCTCAGCCCATGCCTTTATGATCCAGGGAAGTTGACCGTCCTCTGCCTTGTGATTCTCATTCCTAAAATCTTGCCTTGCCTTCTGAAACTGCTTCTTTCCCCTTTCTTTGTTGTCATGCTCATTTTTCTAGAATGCTTATTCAAGTTATTTCTGCAGGGAGGAAGGATGGGAGGTAACTTTCTGATCCCTTGGTTGGTGAAATGTCTTTATTTTTGCCCTCATACATGATTAATAGTTTGGTGAATAAAGAACTTTAAGTTCAAATCAGTTTCTTTATAACCTTGCAAACAGTGTTTCATTGCCTTTCAGAATCCATTCTGATAAATGAGAAGTCTCAGAGCAGTGTGATTTGAATTCCTTTGTAGGAGAGCTGTTTTGTGTTCTTTTATATCTCTGGATTTCAGGATTTAAGGATTTTTGCTTCTCTAAAATTTAATAAAGATGTCTTTAGTTTTGTATCACTTTTTTCATCTTTCCTATTTATCATTCATCCCCTTCAATCTAAATGTTTATCTTTTTTTTTTTTTGATTACTGAACTTTTTGTGGTTCTTTCTTCTCTTCCATCTTCTCTGCTGAAAACTCATATTAGTCAGAGTTTGACCCATTCATATACATCTTTTATATTTCTTTTCTCTAATATTTTAATGTCCTTGCTTTTTAGGGGCCTTTTTAAATATTAATTTCATATTCTTCCCTTCTTATTGGCACTTTTATTTTAGCAATCCTACATTTATACACAAATTTTCTTTCTTGTTCTCTTAGTTAATAAATGCAAACACTCTTTAAATCTTATTGAGGATGGCAGTTACAATTTTTTCAATGATTTCTTGGGTATTCTCAGTTATTTCTGTTTCTATTTAAACCAATTATTTTTAGGCTATCAATTGTTTGCAAATGAGATCTTTGACTTTCTCATCTGTTATGACTTTGTTAAATTAACACTTGTTAAGCAGAGAACAGGGTACCAGATGGTGAGCCATGGTTCAACAACAGAGCACAAGACAAATTAAAATATAGGAGGTTGTTACTCACAGGTCCTGGAGGAAGGACACTGCATTCCTCAAGGGGGCTATACAGGGAGGTCAAGGCAGAGCATAGAGAAAAAAATAAGAGACCTGTAATGCATGTTTTTATTAGGATCCATGGGTGGAGTGCTTTAGAGCTCCTGGGCTAGTGCTGGATTGGTCAATTCAAACCAAAAGAAGGTAAGAACCACTGGAGTCATATCTAAACAACACACAAGGCATAAGGCACTGGGAGGCAGGGACTGTTTAGGGATTCATATCAGGAACTTACAAGTTTGTGATTCTATGGGGCTGCACTTGTACAAGGGAGCTAATGTCAGTTTCAGGTCCTTCATGGCCATTTGGCCAAACTAAATGGATGCTGGGGCAGTAATGCCATGGAGAAGCTTCACTGAGCTGCTAATACATTCACATTCAGTAGCTGTGGTCTCTGAAGACACACACAAAGCACATTTGCAAAGTTGAGATAGTGGCAGTATCTTCCTCATTGGCGGGTTCTAAGAGCAGAGGTATCCTCCAGCACTGTACAAATGCACTGGTGTCCCAAACAACTGCTTATTGAATTAGTGTCCTGGGTTTGGTGCTAGGGAAGAATGCACTTTGGGATAAACAGGTGAGAAGCTGTCCATTGGATGGGAAATCTGATTGCTACCATGTGGGCGGAAGGCTTTATTCTCCAATGCCAGAGCCACACTTAGCTACAAAGCCATTCCTAATTAATGCTTTAAGAAATGGTTGTCCACTTTATTTTGTGACAGTGCAGTTTTCAGGAACTCTTTGCATCCTAGTGGTGGTAGTAGTGGGTTGTTAGTGGGGACTGTTTGCGCTACTCTATAAACAGACATAAATCCTCATGTTTTCCAGTTTACTTTTCACACCTGTGTTCTGATCTGTCTAGGGCTTTCTGGTAAATCAAACTTCTGCCTCCTCTCCAGGAGGCATTTCTGTGTTATGGCACCCTAAACTCCAATTCATCTGGCAGTGTTTTCCTTTGTCCCTAAATTAGTTCAAGCCTACCATCCACTGATTCAAGCTTTTCTCCTTCTGTTCATTTCTCGGTTATTTTGGAGCTATTTTTGGTATTCACTCTCATTTCCCAGAGGTATTGCATGGATTAGGAGACAAATACACTCCTGCTGTTCCTTTTCATAGTACTCTCCATGGAGCACACCTGCCATCCCTAGTTTTACTCTCTGGATCAGTTTCATTTTTATTTTCCTTGGAACACAGCTATCTCCACCCTTCACCAGCTTTTATTCCTCCCAGGAATCTTGAATTATTGATTTAATTTCTCTTTTTGATGTTCTAATACCTGGAATTGTAGCTCTGTTGTCTACCGTTTTGCTCTTGATTCATTTAGGAATTAATTTTTCATCCTTAATGTAGCAATAAGCATGTATATGGAAGGACTGTATCTTGTTAACAATAGTCAGCAGCAGTGAGAAAGAAAACCAGATTTTGATTACATTCCTATGTGTGAGGGTTTTTGTTTTGTTTTGTTTTTCTAGGTTTTGCTTATTTATTTGACAGAGAGAGAGAGCTCAAAAGGGGGGAGGGGGAGAGGGAGAGGGAAGCAGACTCCCCACTGAGTGAGAAGTCCCACCCATGGCTGGATCCCAGAACCCTAAGATCATGATCTGAGCCAAAGTCAAGTGTTTAACTGACTGAACCACCCAAGTACCCCATGAGGTGTTTGTTTGTTTGTTTGTTTGTTTAATTTATGTTATAGTCCTGTGACACTAGAATCCTATCTCTGTTCCTTATCACCTGCCAGCATAAATACAAAGTTTTTCACTTATATTCCTTACTATAGGCTCCTTGCATAATTTACAACTATGCTTTAACTCACTCTTTAAAGGTATCATAGAATTAATCAGAACTGGAGTATTTATTTTCACTGACCAGACCGGTGCTTTTAAACTTTTTTGTTCTCTAAGGTTAATGTTGATTCTTGGAATATCTTTTTCTACAGTGAAACTTAGCTGAGCTCTTAGCCAGTACATTACAGTGGTTTAGAGAGACTCAGATTTAGGCTGAGTTTGAATCCTGATACTACCTATGTGATGCTGGGTGAGCCACTTTTCTAGACTTGTTTTTCATTTGTAAAATGGGGATAATGAGAGTACTTATTGATTAGGTCGTTATTAATATTCTCTGAGATAATCTATAGAAAGCTATTAGCTCAAAGCCTAGAAGGAAATACACTGACTACAAATGTTAGTTATTCTTAACTAGCATCATACTAACTATCACCAGGAAAAAATACTATTACATGAATATAAAAGGGTCAGTTCACCAAGAGCACACTATAATCCAAAATGTATATAAACAAAACAACAGAGCTCCAAAATATGTGATTAGAGTGATAGTTCTGACTTTGGAGTTTACCTTATCTGATATTAATATACTCATTATTGCCTTCATTTGATTAATATTTCCTGTGATGTTCATTCATTTTACTTTCAAGTAATCTGTAGTGTTATATTTGAGAAGATGTTTTTGTAGACAGTATCTATTTGTTCATGTGTTTTAACTGCTGTGCCTGTCTCTGTCCTTTAGTTGTATTTTGATCATTTATATTTAATGTAATTATTGTTACATTTGTAGCTTATGACTACTAATTTATTTTTTGTTTTCTCATTGTTCTCTGTTTTCACGTATTGGTTTTATTTTCTTACCTTGTTATGGGTTAGTGAAAAATTTATTGTAGAACAATTTTGATTCATATACAGTGTTTTTGAGTATATCTCTGTATGGCTTTTTAGTGATTTCTCTGGGCATTATATTATATTTGAATAACTTACTACAGTATACCAGTGTCATCATTTTAAAAATTTGAGTGAAGTATAGAAAAGTTACCGTCCTTAATACTCCTTTACAACCTTTCTTTTATAATATAATTGTTTGAAATGTTTCCTGTAAATACAATTAGAGCTACATCACATAGTGTTATAATTTTCTTCAATTTAAGCATAATCTTGGAAACTCATTAAGAGAAGGAAATCCATATTTATTCATATCATTCCTCTTTCCAATGTTCATTCTTCCTGATATTCCAAGATCCTCTGTTTTATTAATCTCTGAAGAATTCTTGACAATTTTTTTAATGGTGTATCTGCTGGTGACAAATTCTTTTAGTGTTCTTTCATCTGAGAATGTCTTCACTTCTTTTTTTTAAGATTTTATTTATTTATTTGACAGAGAGACACAGCAAGAGAGGGAACATGAGTAGAGGGAGTGGGAGAGAGAGAAGCTATCTTCCTGTGTAGCAGGGAGTCCAATGCAGGGCTCAACCTAAGGACCCTGGGATCATGAGAAGAGCTGAAGGCAGATGCTTAACAACTGAGCCACCCAGGTGCCCCATTTCTTCTTTATGTCTGGGAAAACAAAACAAAACAAAACTTATAGCCAATAAAGAATTCTGGGCAGAGATTTTTCTTTTAGCCATTAAAAAAAAATTTTTGTGCCAGTTCCTTCACCCTTCCCTGGGTGAATGCAAAATATGCTGTCATTAGAATTAATAAAATTAATTTTAAAGTCAATAAAGCTGGCCAATTAAGACACATTCATGTAATGGAGAAATAATCAACTATGAAAAGGAACAGATTATGCAACAACTTAGATAGATCTCCAGAGAATTATGCGTTGTGAATAAATCAGTCTCAAAATATTACAAAATGCATGTTTCCATTTACATAATATTTCTGAAATAGCAAAATTATAGAAATGGAGAGCAGATTAATAAATTCTAGGCTGAAGAATGGGAATGGGGGTGGCAGGAGTAGTGGCAGAAGGGAAAATGATGTGGCTATGAAAGTGAAACATAAGGGATTCTTGTAACAGAATGGTTCTGTATCTTGCCCATATTAATGTCACCATCCTAGTTGTGAAATTGTACCATGATTTTGCAAGATGTTGCCATTTGATGAAACTAAATAAAGGATATGGAATTTCTCAGTACTACTTATTAAAACTGGATTGAAAAAGAAATGATCTCAAAATAGAAATTTTGATTAAAACAAACTTTCATGAAGAGTAAAAAAAAAAACACATAAGGAGTTAAATATACATACACTAATTTTTTCAAAAAATATTGTTTTACTTACTTACCTTTTTAAAAAACAAAAATTTTTATTTTAGAGAGTTATAGAGAGAGCACACAAGCAGAGGCAAGGGGAGGAACAGAAAAAGATGGAGAGAGAGAGAATCCTCAAGAAGATTCCCCACTGAGCACAGAGCCCTGCATGGGGCTCGATCCCAGGACCCTGAGATCATAACCTGAGCCAAATTCAATAGTCAGATGCTTAACCAACTAGGCCACCCAGGTGCCCCTGAAATATAGTCTTTATAAATTTCAAGTGCAGGACATTTTATTGTTAATTCTAATCACCATTGTACATTAACCGTCATTTTACTCTTTGTTACTATGGGTTAGACTTTTTATATTCTACCCAGAAGTGAGATCATGCAGCATTTATTTTTCTGTATCTGACTAACTTCACTTAGAATAATGTCTTTACATCCATTTTACCACAAATGGTATGATGTCTTTATTTTATAAAGTTGAATAATATTCATTTAATATATATATTCCAT
The DNA here is from genome assembly GCF_964662115.1 of Mustela nivalis. NCBI lineage: Eukaryota > Metazoa > Chordata > Mammalia > Carnivora > Mustelidae > Mustela > Mustela nivalis. The sequence goes on along the minus strand of NC_139021.1, from coordinate 89,469,407 downwards.
TATATATACACACAATTTCCTTACCCATTCATCCATTGATGGGAACTTAGGTAGTTTCCATATCTTGGTTACTGTGTAGATTGCTTCAGTGAACATGGAAGGGCAGATATCTCTTGCAGACAGGGAATTTCTTTCCTTTGAATATATGCTCAGAAGTGGGATTGCTGAATCATGATAGTTTTGTTACTAATTTCTTGGTGAACTCCAGTACTATTTTGTATAATGGCTGAAACAACTTATATTACCACTAGCAGTGTATAAGAATTCCTTTTTCTTCACATCCTTACCAATACTTGTTGTCTTTTGACTTTTTCATAGTTGGCATCCTAAAGTGTATGAGATGATATCTCATTGTGGTTTTGATTTAGATTTCTCTGATAATTACTGATGTTAAACATCTTTTCATACACATGTCAGTCATTTGTGTGTCTTTTTTGGAAAGACATATGTTGTCTATCAGGTTGTCCATTTAAAAATCAGGTTGTTTATTTTTTGTTACTAAGCTGTAGGATTTTTTAATGTATTTTGGGATATTAACCCTTGTCAGATATATGGTTCACAAATATTTTCTTTCATCTGATAAATATATATCTATGTAATGTTATTATTGTTAAGATTATATATATAATTATGTATAATTTTTAATGTAAACATTAAAAATTGCAACTTTTTTTTCTGTGCAGACAGCTTTTTAGTTTAAATTAATCCCATTTTTTCTTTTGTTATTTGTTCTTTTGGAGTCGAATACAAAAATTAATTGTCAGGACCAATGTCAAGATGATGTCCCCCTAATGTTTTATTCTAGGCTTTTACAATTTTAGGTCTTATATTTAAGTCTTATAAATTTTGAGCTAATTTTTGTGAGTGGTGTAGGATAGAGGTATAGTTTCTCTTTTTTTTTTTTTTCTTTCTTTCTTTTTTTTTTTTTTCTGTGTGGATATCCAATTTTCTCAACACCATTTATTTATTTATTTTTTAAAGATTATTTTATTTATTTATTTGACAGAGAGAGATCACAAGGAGGCAGAGAGGCTGGCAGAGAGAGAGAGGAGGAAGCAGGCTCCCTGCCAAACAGAGAGCCTGATGTGGGACTCAATCCCAGGAACGTGGGATCATGACCTGAGCCAAAGGCAGAGGCTTAACCCACTGAGTCACCCAGGGGCCCACTCTCAACACCATTTATTAAAGAGACTATATGTGTTCTTGGAGCTTTTGTCAAAAATTAGTTGTCTGCATGTCTATCTGTATGTATTAGTTGATTGGCTATATTAGTTGACCATATATTCATAGGTTTATTTCTGGGTTCTCTATTCTCCTTTATTATATAGTGACCTCATAGCTTCTTCTCCTTTATTTTGGTTTTCATTTGCATGGAATACCTTTGAAATATCATGGAAAAGTAATAAAGGCTCTTGATGTGGATTCCTTTGGGTTTATCTGATTTAGGTTCACTCATCTTTAAATTCTTTGTGTCTTTCAGAAAATTTGGGACATTCATCCGTTATTACTTCTAATGTACTTTCATTCCTCTTTCTCTTTTTCTTCAAGACTGCATTGATATGAATGTTGGATCTTTTATTATTATCTCACAGGGTCCTGGCACTCTCTGCATTTTTTCTTCATCTATTGTTCATATTGGACTATTTCCATTGTTCATCTTCAAGTTCACAAGTTCTTTCCTCTGTTGCCTCCATTTCTCTGTTGAGCCCATATATTGAAATTTTTGTTTTTATTTTTACTTGTTACTGTTTTTTGTTTGTTTGTTTTTTCGTTCTATAACTTCCATTTAGTTCCCTTTTATAATTTCTACTTCTTTGGTAAGACATAACCTTGTCACTTGTTTCAGGAGAATTTGTGACTGTTAAAACTTTTTCTGATGGTTGATTTTAAATCTTTTAGATTATCCCAACCACCTAATTTGTTGAGGTCTTTTCAATTGAGTCTTTTCTCATTTCAAGTTGTGATTTTCCTGATTTTTATTATGATGGGTGATTTTCTACTACAACCTATACACTTGATTATTATTTTAGGTACTTCTGGGTACTATTTAAATATTTTATTTTAGTAGACAATCATCCTCTTTAGGTTTAGCAAATGGATCTTGGGCTATTTTTGTGGGCTTTGGTTATAATGGTAGTTTAATTTCCAGAGTCTTTGCAATGTAATTTTAGTCTTTTTTATTTGTATAATGGTGTTGGTGCTTTTAGAGGTCGCTGCTAGTGTTGCCTGAGGGGACAGAAGAGGTTTCTATGGGCTGACCTCAGGTATCTATCTGTGAGGGTAGGGGAGTCTGAGATTGGTTGTCTCAGTGGGCTTTTCTGGGTGGGTGCTCATTGTGGTTGGATCCCCTCTGCTATTGTCACTGGTTTCCCTCTTCTTTCTGGGTACAGGATGAGATGTTCAGGTCCACAGAGTCAAAAAGGCTTCTAGAATTGGGCTCTTACATCTAAGTCCTTCTTAGTATTCCCTTCCATCTGCCTTCAAAAAACTGTGTTGGAGAGAGTATTTGGCCCATTTCAAGAGGAAAGAAGTGAGTATGATTTCTTGTCAGGACCAGAAGTCAGGGACCACATTTTAAACACAGTACAATTTAGCTTTTCTTCTTCTCCTTCTCCTCCTCCTTCTCTTCCTCCTCTCTCTTCTTCTTATTCCTCCTCCTCCCTTCTTCTTCTTCTTTCCCCTCCTTCTCCTCCTTCCCATCCCCCTTCCTTCTCCTTCCTCTTCCTCCTCCTCCTTCTTTTCTTCTTCTTCTTCTTCCTCCTCTTTCTCTTCTTCTTGTTCTTCTTCTTTTTTCTTTCTTACTCTTCTTTTTAAAATTTTATTTATTAATTTGATAGAGAGAGTGAGAGATCACAAACAGGGGGAGTGGCAGAGAAGAGAGAGAAGTAGGTCCCACACTGAGCAGGGTGCCCAATGTGGAGCCCAATTTCAGGACTCTGGGATCATGACCTGAGGCAAAGGGCACGTAACTGACTGAGCCATCCAGGCACCTCTACAGCTCTTCTTCTAAAGATCAGTTTAGTGACACAAATTCTCAAAGTGCTGTCTAAGAACTCATAGGGTTCCCTGTGCCACTTTCAAGAGGTCTGCCAAGTCTTTATTTTTGCCAACTACATGTATATATGAAGCCAAAGTTTTTCACCTTCTTCAATAAAAACAACATGACACTACAGATTGAATGAAGAAACAGATATGAGAATCCAGCTGTCTTCTATTAAGCCCATCAGTAAGGAGTTTGCAAATATGAAAAACTGTCACTCATATCACTAAATGTTTATTTCTTTTTGGAATGTTTTTGTATATATATGTTACATTAATATCTAGTGAATCTATGATTGTTAGTTTAAATGGATAAGTACATCTATATTTTAAAATTTTGTTTTAAATATTGAATATGGTAAATATTGAAGATATGAATCACAGAAACATAATATCTTTAGGGAATTAAAAAGTTTTAAGAGAATAAAGGCCTATAACACAATGACTGAGAACAGCCAATCTGATCAAGTCAAATAGAGACCTAGTTTATTCAAGTCAGTGGCAACACTGACCACATATAGTCATATTGTAATTGCTTATGACATAGAAATTATTACTTCTAAAATCACTACACTACTTACATAAGGGTATAGATTTTGATCAAATAACTATCTTATAAAAATGTTCAGTTAAAAAATTCTTTTAAGTATTTAATCATAGAGCAAAGGATTCTGAGACAAATAAAATTTTTACTGTTCTTCTAACTGTATGTAATTTCATTCAGTTGAATTCAATTAATCAAACATAGCACACCTACTATGAACTGATATTGATCTCTGTGGACCTTAAGATGAATTAAAAAATAGTATTTTTTCTTTCTCAAGTTGCTTATAAATTACTAGGGAAGGTAAAACTGAATAAATACACTCTAGAGAATAATCAATGTTCTAACCGTGGAGGACAGCTTCTAAGACTGGAAGAGTACAGGTTCTTCTGAGAGCAAGCTATATCTGAGATGTCAATGGATGTCATTCCTTGTTCTCTAAATATAGGTTTGACCTACTACCCAACACATCCCTTCCATATCTGGGACACATTTCTTTAAAAGCTAGAGGTATAAGACAGAGTGTATGATTGAGTGTGTTCAAATGGTTAGGAATGCCTGAAACATGGCTGTGAGGGAGAGAGGAATAAAGGGTGAGATCATGCAGAGCATGACAAAATTTAGTCCCAGGAAGGTTAGTTTTCAGCAGAGCATTCTAAGCATCAGAATAAAGGATCAGAATTGTATTCTAAAAACATAACTCTGTTTGTGTCTCTAAACATTTGACTAAATTAGAACCATATGCAGAAGACCTTTTGGGTGACTACATTAATTTAGTGTGAAAAGATATATGTCTGAGTGAGGATACGGTCCTTTTATTCCATCTTGTTCCTACCATCATACTCACATATTTAGAGAAATTCCTTTCTTCTGGATTGATTGTGATTTTCTTTTTCTTTTTATTTCTTTTCTTTTCTTTCTTTCTTTCTTTTTTTTTTTTTTTTTTCAAATTTGCTACCATGTTTTTGTGGCTGAAAACATTTCATGTGCCCTAAAAAAACAGTTCAACTCTCTTCAGTACTGATGGGAACATGGCAGTTAGGAACCTCATGATTTTGTCCAAGTACATTCACAGGCTTATTTCTCATGGTGATGGAGACAAGCTTCTTTTGTGTTCCAAAGTCATCATAGCAAAAATTGAATGTTCTCAAAATTGCACCTGAAAACAAATTGTATCACATAGAAAGGAATATATGATTTTGTTTATGATAATTTTATGCAAAATAAAGTTTGAGAACTACTGAACTAGAAAAAATAAAAATATTCTTATGTAGATACCACTTTACTCTTAAGATAACTATGAGTATATAAAATGTAAAGGAGGAATGGATAGAGAATTCTAATTCTCCTGCTTAATAAGCAGGGTTTATTCCACTTTTTTAAAATATTAAAGGTCTCTAACTTGAAGTGATGGTAACAAATACATTGTTTATGTCAGGATGCAAGGAGACAGTATGTATTAGTCACCTAATCCAGGGCCAGACACACACACATAGTAGGTACTTTTATCTGTGTTACTAGCAGAATTTTCGCTGGATTTATATCTGAAGCTTCTTGAGTCTCTCCATTGTATGCAGTTCTCTAAATGGTGAATGAAATATGGCTCTAGGTTTTTGTCCTTCCAAGCTGTTTTCTGGAGAACCCCACTGAACAGTAGGCTCAAAGTTGTGCTGACACTGGACTCTGAGGTCTTACAAATTAAATGGGGCATTGATCTCTCATTTACTTTTTTCAATCCTGCATCTACAAGGTTGCCTCCTTCCTATTGTGTGCTGTGGTCTCTGACGTGCTTTCCAAGCCCTATTTACTACAACTTTTCTCACAAAATTCCCTCCTTCTCTTCTAAAGATGCCTTTCTTTTCAAAGCAATGCTTCTCTTCCCAAAGCAATGAGGTCCTCCAAAGTTCTTTAGTAAATATAAGAAATATAAGTCTTTTCTCAATTAATATAGACTACATTTTAATTTTTCTTATAATCTTTATTGAACTCTCTTTCAAAACTCTTTTTAAAGTTTTTAATCCATCTCTCAACTACATTGTAACTCTGATGGTCTGCAAAGAGTAGATGATTTTTTATTATTGATGGGTTAAAGGAAAGTGACAGGTTAAGGAATTCACTCCAGAAATCTCAGACCTGCTGTACCAAATAATGTTTTCAAAACACAGTGCTGGGTTGGGTGTTTGCCTTCAGGTCATTATGCCATGATCCTGCGATCAAGCCCCATGTCAGACTCCCTGCTTCATATGGATCCTGCTTCTTCCTCACTCTGTGCACTCCTTTTCTCTTTCTCACTCACTCTCTCTAAAATAAATAAACAAATAAATAAATAAACAAACAAACTCTTAAAAAAAACCCCACAGTGCTAAATACTTTTTTTTTCAGTGCAAGATAATTTTCAACACATCCAATAAATACTTTTTGAAATGGGATAAAATAATATCAAAGGTAAAATTAAAAACAATATTTATGTTCTGAATTGTCAGGAAAGCTTTTCTGCTTCCTAAGAATTGTAGGATTTCCCAGTAAGAAGAATTTGCTTCAAAATGTTTTAAATTTCTTTTTTTTTTTAATTTTTAATTTTTTATAAACATATATTTTTATCCCCAGGGGTACAGGTCTGTGAATCACCAGGTTTACACACTTCACAGCACTCACCCAAGCACATACCCTCCCCAATGTCCATAATCCCACCCCCTTCTCCCAAACCCCCTCGCCCCAGCAACCCTCAGTTTGTTTTGTGAGATTAAGAGTCACTTATGGAAAAAAAAAATGTTTTAAATTTCTAGAAGGAAAAGTCCTCAGACTTCTTGTTATTATTTCCATATATAGTTGCATTGTAATTACTTATGAATATAGCAAAGTGTTAGTTATTTTAAGCTCAAGAAGTATAGCAATTAGGGGTGCCTGTGTGGCTCAGGCGTTAAGTGTCTGCCTTCAGCTCAAGTCATGATACCAAGGTCCTGGGATCGAGCCCCACATCAGGCTTCCTGATTGGCGGGAAGCCTGCCTCTCCCTCTTCCATTCCCCTGCTGTGTTCCCTCTCTTGCTGTGTCTCTCTCTGTCAGATGAATAAATAAAATCTTAAACAAAAAGAAGTATAGTCATTAAAAGACTCATATTTTTCTTAAGTACCTAAATCTGAATTATCTCTGACTTGAAAGCAATAAAATGTAAAGGAAATAACATAGAATACCAAATGAATATTATAAAATATAAACATGTTGGGCTTAATTTATATTTTCAATTCAATTTTGATATTTAGAGATTTTTCTTTTTTAGTTTTTGAGCAATTCCTGTAATGTTCTGCATGCCTCTAAAATAGTGATGTGAATTCATATTTATCTGATTGTTATTAATCTTTGCCACTTGAAATAGTTAAAAATGTGGTCCTTACAAGATTTGTTTTTGAGCATTGTATCCAGGTGGAGAGCAAGTCAAGACCTGTGTAATTTACTTATGAAAACAACTGTTCATGCCATTCACTACGAGTGACTTGAAAGCTCCCATGCTACCTATGTGTAATTGGCCCATTTTATTTATTTATTTTGATAAGTGAATACCTATTTAAAAGTTTATTAACTGACATGTTTATAGAAATTAACTTTCCACTAAAAAGGAAAGTTTTATTTTTTGACTTTTTTTCTATTTCATGAAAGTTAGACTAGAATCTGTAGTACAGATGACTTTTTTTTGTTAACATATTCATTTATTTTTATTTAAATTCAATTAACGTATAATATATTATTGTTTTCAGAGGTAGAGGTCAGTGATTCATCAGTCTTATATAATGCCCAGTGCTCATTCCATCACATGCCTTCCTTAATGTCCGTCATCCAGTTACCCATCCCCACACTCCTTCCCCTCCAGAAGCCCTCGGTTTGTTTGTAGGTTTAAGAGTCTCTTATGGGGGCGCCTGGGTGGCTCAGTGGTTTGGCCTGCTGCCTTTGGCTCGGGTCATGATCTCAGGGTCCTGGGATCGAGCCCCGCATCGGGCTCCCTGCTCCGCAGGAAGCCTGCTTCCCTCTCTCTCTCTCTCTGCCTGCCTCTCTGCCTACTTGTGATCTCCGTCTTTCAAATAAATAAATAAAATCTTTAAAAAAAAAAAAAAAGAGTCTCTTATGCTTTTCTCCCTTTCTGATTTTTGTCTTGTTTTATTTTTTCCTCTCTTCCCCTATGATCCTCTATTTTGTTTCTTAAATTTGGCATAACCTCAGGGTCATATGATAATTGTCTTTCTCTAATTGACTCATGTCACTTAGCGTAACATCCTCTATCTTGTTCCATCCACATTGTTGCAAATGGAAAGATTTCTTTTACGATGGCTGAGTAGAATTCCATTGTATGTGTATATGTGTGTACACAGCTTTTTTATCCATTCATCTGTCGACGGACATCTGGGCTCTTTCCATGATTTGGCTATTGTAGACATTGTTACTATAAACATTGGGGTGCAGGTGTCCCTTTGGATCACTATATTTATATCTTTGGAGTAATTACCTAGTAGTGAAATTTCCAGGTCATAGGATAGCTCTATTTTCAACCTTTTGAGGAAGCTCTATACTCTTTTCCAGAGTGGCTACACCAGCTTGTCTTCCCACCAAGAGTGGAAGAGGACTCCCCTTTCTCCTCATTCTCACCAACATCTTTCATTTCCTAAGTGGCTAAGTTTAGCCATCTGACCATTGTGAGGTGGTATCTTATTGTGGTTTTGATTTGTATTTCCCCAATGGCAAGTGATGTTGAACATTATTCATGTTTGTTGACCATTTGTACATTTTTTTAAATTTTATTTATTTATTTGACAGAGAGAGATCACAAGTAGGCAGAGAGGCAGCATTTGTACATCTTCTTTGGAGAAATGTTTTTTCATGTCTTCTGCCATTTCTTGACTCAATTATTTGTTTTTTGGATGTTGAATTGGATAAATTCTTTATAGATCTTGGATACTAGCTCTTTATCTGATATGTCATTTGCAAGTATCTTCTCCTATTCTCTAGGTTGCTTTTTAGTTTTGTTGACTGTTTCCTTTGCTGAGCAAAATCTTTTTATCTTGATAAAGTCCCATATTTATTTTTGTTTCCCTTGCCTTTGGAGATATGCCTAGTGAGAAGGTGCTGTAGTTGAGGTCCCAGAGGTAGCTGCCTGTATTCTCCCCTAGGATTTTAATGGAATCCTGTCTCACATTGAGTCTTTCATCCATTTTGAGTCTATTTTTGTGTGTGGTGTAAGGAAGTGATCCAGTTTCATTCTTCTGCATAGGACTGTCTAATTTTCCCAGAAGATATTGTTCTTTTTTCCATCGGATATTTTTTCCTAATTCCATTGATCTATGTGTCTGTTTCCATGGCAGTACAATGCTGTCTTGATGATTGCAGATATGTAATAAAGCTTGAAGTCTGGGATTGTGATGCCACCAGTTTCAGTTTTCTTTTTCAGCATTGCTTTGGTTATTTGGGGTCTTTTCTGGTTCCATACAAATTTTTGGATTATTTGTTCCAGCTCTGTGAAAAAAGTTGATATTTTGATAGGGATTGCATTGAATATGTAGATCATTTGAGGGAGTATAGACATTTTAACAATATTTGTTCTTCTAATCCTTGAGAATGGAACCTTTTTACATTTCTTTGTGTCTTCCTCAATTTATTTCATGAATATCCTATAGTGGTCTGAGTACAGATCCTTTGCCTCTTTGGTTAGGCTTGTTCTTAGATATCTTATGGTTTTGGGTGCAATTATAAATGGAATCAACTCCTCAATTTCTTTTTCTTCTGTCTCATTGTTAGTGTGTAGAAATGTAACTGACTTTTGTGCACTGATTTTATATCCTGGGCACTTCGCTGAATTCCTGTATGAGTTATATCAATTTTGAGGTGGAGTCTTTTGGGTTTTCTGCATAGAATTTCATATCATCTTCAAAAAGTGTGTTTGTTTTCTTTTTTGCCTATTTGGATGTCTTTTACTTCATTTTGTTTTCTGATTGTTGAGGCTAGGACTTCTATGTTGAACAACAGTGGTGAAAGTGGACATCACCGTTCCTAACCTCAGGGGAAAAGTCCTCAGTTTCCCCCCATTGAGAATGATATTCATTGTGGACTTTTCATTCACCAGAGATATTGATCTATTATTTTAAAATAATGAAAGTAGTCATTGTCATATTAGTGCTGATAATGAGCAAGTAGTTCATTATCAGTAGAAATAACAAATAAAATTGTAAAGTAATCACAAAGGTTAACAATTATAGATATTGTTTATTTTCTGGTGGCAAACATGACATCCTGAAGTTTTATTTGGGTGGATTTGGAAATAACCAAGAAATTCTAGCTCCTGAACTCATCTTTGTATAAGTAGCTACTACAGGGATAAAGCCCTATCTATATCCAAAACAATTCCATTCTTTTTCTTTCAAGGATTAGGAATTATAACTTTTTTCAACAATAATAAATAATATTCTAATTTACATTTATTAAATAATAATTTAAGTTATGTGTATTAAAAACAAAATTCAAATGAGTAAATTTTAAAGATATTTTTGGTTTTGTTCCATGATTCACAAATTGTTCAGCATCCAACCTATAGCAGAGATAAAGGAGCCCAGAGGAGCTTTAGAAAATGAGTCTTTTATAGGCAGAATGGAGTGGAAACTAGGAAGTTATTCCGAGTAAAAGAGTGAATTGGTTATGGCAAGGTCACTTTCCTCTAGGGAATGAAAAGAGTTTATCAGGCAGATTTTCAAAATTACTGCTAAGAGCCAGGCAACTTCTGACTAACTGGTTTAAGATTCCATATCTGGCACAGCCAAAACTGTAATTAAGTCTCAATTTGGTGACATGGAGCTTACCATAAGTGCCTCCATTTTGGGTCTGTTGTCTTATATTTAACCTGTGTAGTAAATAAGACAAATGTATTTATTCATGTGTGTATGTGAGCATTATGCCTATCAATATTCAGCTGTCAAATTAGTAATTAGTTTTCACACATTTATATGTTATTGACCAGCCTAAAATACACTCATATTTGATTCCCATAGCAATGCATTAAAGTGGATATTTTCATCCCCACTTAACAGCTTGGAAACTGAGGACTAGGGAGCTGAAATGACTAGTCAGACATCTCACACCTGATTTTGAAATCCACACTACCTCCATTACTCCACTGTGAAAAAGGACTGGAAAGCCTAGGGTGACATTCAGAATATTATAGTAACTCACTTAGGTAGAGTCACACATCTAATGATAGCAGTGTATGTGTGTGTGTGTGTGTGTGTGTGTGTGTGTGTGTGTGTATGAAAAAGGGAGAGAAGAAGAGAAAGAGAGAGACATTTTAATGTCCTCAGCATTTAAAATTTACTATACTTTCACTCTAATCTTCATTGAAAATCTCACATCTGACTTAGGTATTGGCTAGTATTCGTTACAAGTGTAGGCATCCACAGTTTGATGCAAGCTTAAACAGACACCTCTAGGTAACTTGATTATCCAAGTGATGTCTCATCTTATTTTTTGACATTTATTTCTTAACCATATTGCTTTGTCATTTTTAATTGGCTGCCCTGCCAGGCACATATTCAATTTAAAATAAAATTAATCTCTGTGACATATTTGTGGACCAGTATGGCAATGATGTCTCAGAGGAAATTTATGAGTACTGAGAAATTTGATAAGTGGCCTGGAGACCTTACAAATCAAAATAACGTTAATTACCTATGAAGCTTTGACATACCAGAGACAAGTCCCTTAGTAGTATCAAGTGGAAAGCAGGAATTTGATTCTAGGTGGCTGTGAGATTGAGTTGCATCTTTATTATTTTTAGGATATCATCTTTGGAGATGTTACAAGTCATTGCAAGATGTTAAAAGAACCATTTTTGCACAAGTATCAAATGATATCTATTAAAAATGGACTGGCAATTTAGTAATGTTTTTTTCTTGAAGTTTGTGATTTCCAATGGAAGGAGACATAGAGAATGGTTTTTAAGAAAGGAAGGTAGGTCTGAGAGCAAGTTTGTCACACTAAGAGGAGCAGTCTAGCAGTTTCAGGTTTGAACCTCAGGATTGGAGATGAGATTGGATTTTCTCATGTACCGTGTTATTATATTTTTGTCATAGGTGGTAGCTCTTCTCTTTTGAATGATGACTACTTTTATTATAGCTTTCTGAATCATTTTTTTTCCCTTTGGGGTTTATAATGGAGAAGATGGATGAATGAAACATAATTCCATCCTTTTATGGGGCAATGGTCTTCACCTATGGTGGGGTATTCCCACTTTTTTCTGCCTTCTGCCCCTCCCCTAGTCTCATGTGTCCTGGGTCCTGCTCTCTAAGCCTCCAGTTGTTAAATGAATAAACTGAATACTATAATTCTACACATGGATAGTTATGTTTTAATGTTTTCAACTTTTCAGATAACACATTTCTATTTTAAATGACTAATTATTAATTAATTAGTCTAAGCATGTTGTATGAATTTTTTCAGACCCCGTTCATATGTGTAGAACATTCATTTATCTCTAAAGAGAATTTGAGATGTTACCTAATTCATCTGTTTTCATTTTTTAGAATGTTAATATTTTACTCAACATCTTGCATGAAGTTCTGACATAGAAATGTACAAATAGAGTGGTTCTGATTAAAAAAAAAGGAAGTGAGATTTGGGGTGTCTGGGTGGCTCAATTGGTTAAGCTAAGGTCATGATCTCCAGGTCACAGAACAAGCCCCAAGTCTGTTTAAGATTCTCTCTCTCTCTCTCCTTTTGCCCCTCCCTCCCTGCTAACGTATGTGCGTGCTATTTCTTTAAAGAAAATAAAATAAGATAATGAATTGTGAGAATCCAGAAACCAGGCTCTGTCACCCTCAAGGTAATTTCTTAGTTATTCTGAGACTCTGGGGCTTCATGGAACACAATTTAGTACTTTCTAGATCATAAAACCACCTTATTTGGTTTTATGAGAGGAGACCTCAGTTCTTAGGAGAGAAAAATGACTCACACATAAAAAAAAAAAAAAAAAAACAGTTAGTAGAGGCAGAACAAAAGCTAGATTTCCAAGAATGTGGTCTCTTAGTTAATTGCCTCTTTCAGATACCAAATTCGTTGTCTATTTGCTTTTTTAAAAAATATATTTAGATTGAAGATATTGACATAAAACACTGCATAAATTTAAGGTGTGCAGTATTTTCGTTTGGTATATTTATATATTGTAATATGATTGCCATCCTAGTGATCATTAACACCCCTGTTGCACTCCATAATTATCATTTCTTTTTAGTTGTTGGAATAATTAAGTTCTAGTCTCTTGGCAAGTTTGATGATTATAGTAACACTAAGGATGTTCCTCAAAAAGTTAAAAACATACCTACCATATGATCTAGCAATTCCACTTCTGGGTATATTCCCAAAGGAAATGAATACAGGACATTGAAGAGTTGTATGCATTCCCATGTTCATTGCAGTGCTATTTACAATAACCAAGATATGGAACCAATCCAACTGCCCATCAATGGGATGAATGGATAAAAATGTGGAACATATATTTAATGGAATATTATTCAGCCACAAAGAAAAAGGGAATACTGCCATTTGCAATATATGAATAGACCTTGAGAACATCATGCTAAGTGACATAAATCAAACAGAGAAAAACAAGTACCAAATGATATTGCTGATGTGTGGAGTCTTAAAAAGAAAATTCATAAAAACAAATAAAATGATGGTTATAAGAGGATGGGCTTTGGAGGGATAGGGCAGATGTTGAAGTATACAAATTTGTGATGAGTTGTAGATAAGCCCTAAAGATGTAATAGGTGCAGTACAATGAATACAGACAACGATATTGTGTTCTATTTGCTTTTTTTAAGGGTTTGGAGTTCTTAAGGTTGTCCTCATATGTAGAGATTTCATTCCTCAGAACTACAGTAAAATATAATTTGGGGGACAAAAATTATTTTCTTGGGGGACAAAAATATAGTCGGTTTCTAACCACATGTATTTGACTGTCTAGTAAAGAAAATAAGATATTTACAAAGAGGAAATTGAATAAAACACACAGCATGGCTTATAGGGGTTGGTTGTGAATAGCTACAGTGTGCTTTGGGGATTGACTGCAGGGAGGGATCACATTTTTGGGGGTGGCGTATAATCAGGGAAGTTTCATCAGAAACTAGGCTTTGTCTCTCCTCCTTTGGAGGAGTCAATTTTTATTTTCAAACTTTAGAGGTTACTAGGATTTCAGAACATAGAGAAAGAATGTGTGCGGGGGGGCATATTCTAGACAAAATGACCTAGCACTCCCAATCTCTCCACCTTATCTGGTTTTGCTCATTTTATTCCATTTTAGCATGCTACATCGTGTTTATTGTTTATTATCTGTCTCTTGCCCCCATGAGCACAGGGGGCTTTGCTTGCCATACTACAATATCCTAATTGGCTGAAATAGAGCCTGGGTTAGGAAATTCAATGCCATGTTGATGAGTGAATGGATGAGCAATCTGGTGGTTTAGCACATCTTCAGAAGAGTGGCTAGTGTTAAGCAGGAAGTCTCTTGGAAGCAGGGTAGGAGTGTCATTGGATTTCTGTTGGTAAGCCAGGAATGCAGACATGACACATGAGTGGGCTCTACCTTTGCCCAGTGATATACCTACTTTCCTCTAACTATGGAAGAACTGCTTCCCCTCTTAGGCCAGAACAAATGCTTCACCTGTACACTGGATATCAATCATTCCTTCTTGCTTGTTAGTCATCCCCACTCATTCCCATGCATGATCACTTTTCCTTATTTATCAGATCATTCTCAACATCATAACGGCATGCTGTAATTTCTCTCATGGCAAAAGAACCACTTTTTCCTTATAAGTGTCACCCCATTTGTTTTTTTCATTCTATGAAAATACTTCTGTGATGAATTGTAAATGCTCATGGTCCCCAATTTCTTGTGAAATTCATTCTAGCAGAGCCTCTGAAAATTGTTCTTATGAAGTTCAATAATGGCCTGTACATCATTAAATCAGTCTTTAATTCCCAGTCTTCATCCTGGTGACGAATAAGTAACATTTGGCAAAGTGATCACTTTCCATTGCCTCACCTTTTTTTCAAAGAGGTGGGGGGCAGAGGAAGAAGGAGAGAGACTCCTAAGCAGACTCCCCACCCCTCACACAGTCTTGAGATCACAATCTGAGGCAAAATCAAGAATGAGATGCTTAATCATTGAAACACCCAAGTGCCCCTTCCCCTTCTTAGCCCCTGGAGTTTCACATTTGTCCATTCTTCATTTGTTTTTATTTTTGGTTTTGTATTTGGATTGTCTTTTATCTTATTTTTGTCTCCTTTTCCTAGCCCTTATCTCCTCTTTCCCCCCACTCCCTGTACTTTTTCTCCTCCCCTACCTCCCCTCTCCTCCCCTCTGTTCCTTTCCTTTCTCTTTCCCTCCCTTCATCTCCACCCCTTCCTCTAGCCTCTCTGGCTTCTCTATGAATATCCTTTGCTGGCTCCCACATATCTTCCTTCTTTCCAAGCCCAGAACTGCCTCTAATCTCAGTCCTTGATTCTCTCTGCCCTGTTTTATGCCTATCTCTGCTCAATCTTTTTTTTTTTTTTCAAGATTTTTATTTATTTGATAGAAAAAGATCACAAATAGGTAGAGAGGCAGGGAGAGAGCAAAGGAGGAAGCAGGCTTCCTGCTGAGCAGAGAGCCAGTTGCAGGGCTCCATCCCAGGACTTTGGGACCATGACCTGAGCCAAAGTTAGAGGCTTTAACCCACTGAGCCACCCAGGCGCCCTTATGTCTGCTCAATCTTAAGATACTCACCCAGTCTTCTGGCTTGAAATGCCTCCTATACACTGATCACTTCCATATTTGTATCACCACTGGGGATCTCTCCCTTAACTTCTAGACTGCCCTATCCAACTGCCTTATTCATAGATTCAAATAGATATCCTGCAGGCATTGCAAACTTACCCTGCCTGGCCACACCTGAGAATCAGGAACTGCTTCCCAGGCCTCCTCCTCTTGTATTCCTCTCCGTCTCACTTTAGTGGAAATTTCAACTGACTACTCAGGTACAACCCACTGTCAGCTTCCACTAGGATTATTGCAACTAGCTTCTAAGTGCTTATGCAGCCAGGGTTATCCTGATGAAGTGAAAAGTTGGGTCAAAATCTTGTAGCTTCTGCCCCCGTCAGAGGAAATACTCAAGTCTTTCTTTAATTTATAGGCTGCATGCCATGTAACTGCACTCTTCATTCTCTGACCACTCACTGCACCCCCTCTCTCTGCACACTCTGCTCAGCCAACTGATCTGCAGATCTTTAGGAACATTGTATTCTCTAGCCTCAAGGCCTTTGATCACACTATTTCTTCTGGAAAATGCTAGGAATTTTTCTCTCCAGTGTTCACACAACTGATCCAAACAGATCAGACAGTTCCTTCTTGACTTCAGTCAACTGTCTGCTTCTCTTCCAAGACATACCAGTGAATATCCCTGGACACTTACTTACCTTCTGTTTTATTTAATCTCCATGTATCCACTTATTACTATCTCGCATTACATATGCTTAATCAATTTAACTTTTTTTTCCCCACATTTTAACAGCTCTGGAATCAGGATGCTTAGGATGCCCTTATAACCCACAGCTGTTATAATTTAATTTTTTTTTATTGTTGTATCTAATAAAAGGTGACATCTCAGCTTTAATAAAATAGAGTACTTATCTTTTGTCAGTATTCATCCTTGAAAGAAGGATTTTTGCTGTTTTGTTCTCTGATTTACCCAAACAACCAATATAAGTCTTAACTCATTATAGGTAATCTATCATAATAATATAATGAAGATTTTGAGAAAATGCTCAGCATGTCTTTTTAAGAAGCTTTATCTAGGTGATAAGAAATTGAATCATCATGACAACCAGAGGATTTTTCAATGCCTACTTGAGACCAGCTGAGGTAGAGGAGATGATGAGGAGGCGAGAAATTCTTGAAAAGTAGAATCAATTATATCTTGAGTCCCTGTATATTGAAGAAAATGAGGCCATGCAAGGTCCTAAAGATGACTAAGGTTTTAGCGGAGGTAAGATCATGACATTCCTTCAGTACATGGGAGGTTTAATAGGGAGTCAGGCTTGAGGAATTGGACACATGAATCAGAAGGAGAAAATGAGGATTTTGAAATAAGAACAGCCCCCTCCTGCTGGCTGGGGCCACTGCTCTACTGTTTGGGATTTCTGGCCTCTGCTTCCTGCTTCTCTCCTACAGGCTGGTTCTCTCTTCCTTCCTCCCTCCTTACTTCTCCCTCATTGTCTACCTCAACTTTTCTCTTTGCCTCCGTCTTTCCCCAAGTTACCTTGCTTCTTTCCAAGTAAGGGAAATAATATGGCTGTTTTCACCCAGGTATACAGCTCAGTTTAAATAACAATTTCACACTCACCAGTTGCTCTCTTTTAGTCTCAATTACAAATTCCTTGGAGGATAAAATTTGTTTGGATCAGGTAGAATCAAGCATTCACCTGTGGTTCAGTCAGCTTCAGCCATAGGGTCAAATAGCACAACCATGACCCGAGTCCGACCACAGTGAAGGGGAGGCAGGACATTAACACAGATCAGACACCCTTCAGCATCTCAATTATTTCTTATTGTCTTGTTCTTATTACAATCACACATGTCAATTGTGAAATTTCAAACAGTACGTGAGTTGATGTGAAAAATGAATGTGTGTACCATGCCCAACCATTGGTCCCACATGGAGGACTGAAACCCAGTCCACATAGTGTCTGTGCCCATGGTCAGGGCCCAACATGATCCTGGGCCACTGGGCCTGGCAGCACACATTTCTGCACTTTGGTTTTTATGTACTGTATGAAATTCAATGTATTCCAGAAGTCTTTTCATAGCCATAGATAAAACACAGAATTTCAGTTTGTTAAAGATTTTGTTTATTTATTTGAGAGGCAGAGAGAGAAAGGGAGCATAGAGGGAGGGAAGGGCAGAGAGAAAGGGAGAGAAGCAGGCTTCCTGCTCATTAGGGAGCCCAACAGGGGATCCATCCCAGTATTCTGGATTCATGACCTGAGCTGAAGGCAGGAGCCAGCAACTGAGCCACCCAGGAGTCCCAAAATTCCAATTAAAAAAAATATATATATATATTTATATATATAATGTTATGTTAGTAATCATATAGTACATCATCAGGGCATGTATTGCACAGAGCACTGAGTGTTATACATAAACAATGAATCTTGGAACACAACATCATTTTTAAATAGTTTTGTAGAAGTCAATTCTTTTTTTTGAAAATTTTATTTATTTTTAAAGATTTTATTCGTTTATTGAGAAAGAGAGAGAGAGAAGCTAGGAGGAGGGGCAGAGGGAGAAGCAGACTCCCTACAGAACAGGGAGCCCAATGCAGGACTGAGATCATGATCTGAGCTGAAGGCAGACACATAACCAACTGAGATACCTAGGCACCCCTGTAGAATTTATTTCTGTGAGCAAACACAATTTATCTATCCAGATCCTTACTAAGGCACACAAATGATGGATTTTTTTCCATTTCATTGTTTTCATCATTTATTTGTTTTGCTATATAAATGTGATTACATCAGTTTTAGAAATTCCTGAACTTGGGATTGCTGGATCAAAGAGATATGCATGGAAATATTTCATGGTTTTTGTCATCTTCTCCTCCAAAATGGTGATACATAAACATGATCAAGTGTATTCTTTCTACCTTAATACTGTGTAATATTAATGTACAGCATTGCTAATCTGATAGATTATAAATTTCAATACTTTTAAATAAGAATATCCTTAATGAGGAATAAGCTTTAAGTCATTTCATTTTTTTCATTGTCTATTTTATTTTATTATAATTTATTTATTTTCAGCATAACAGTTTCATTATTTTTTCACCACACCCAGTGCTCCATGCAATCCGTGCCCTCTATAATACCCACCACCTGGTACCCCAACCTCCCACCCCCCCACCACTTCAAAACCCTCAGATTGTTTTTCAGAGTCCATAGTCTCTCATGATTCACCTCCCCTTCCAATTTACCCCAACCCCCCTCTCTCTAACTCCCCAAGTCCTCCATGCTTTTTGTTATGCTCCACAAATAAGTGAAACCATATGATAATTGACTCTCTCTGCTTGACTTATTTCACTCAGCATCATCTCTTCCAGTCCTGTCCATGTTGCTACAAAAGTTGGGTATTCGTCCTTTCTGATGGAGGTATAATACTCCATAGTGTATATGGACCAAATCTTCCTTATCCATTCATCTGTTGAAGGGCATCTTGGTTCTTTCCACAGTTTGGCAACCATGGCCATTGCTGCTATAAACATTGGGGTACAGATGGCCCTTCTTTTCACTACATCTGTATCCTTGGGGTAAATACCCAGGAGTGCAATGGCAGGGTCATAGGGAAGTTCTATTTTTAATTTCCTGAGGAATCTCCACACTGTTCTCCAAAGAGGATGCACCAACTTGCATTCCCACCAACAGTGGAAGAGGGTTCCCCTTCCTCCACATCTTCTCCAACACATGTTGTTTCCTGTCTGGCTAATTTTGGCCATTCTAACAGGTGTAAGGTGATATCTCAATGTAGTTTTAAATTGAATATGCCTGATGGCTAGTGATGATGAACATTTTTTCATGTGTCTGATAGCCATTTGTATGTCTTTATTGGAGAAGTGTCTGTCCATATTTTCTGCCCATTTTTTGATATGATTATCTGTTTTGTGTGTGTTCAGTTTGAGGAGCTCTTTATAGATCCTGGATATAAACCTTTTGTCTGTACTGTCATTTGCAAATATCTTCTCCCATTCCGTGGGTTGCCTCTTTGTTTTCTTGACTGTTTCCTTTGCTGTGCAGATATTTTTTAATTAATTTTTAATTTTTTATAAACATATATTTTTATCCCCAGGGGTACAGGTCTGTGAATCACCAGGTTTACACACTTCACAGCACTCACCAAAGCACATACCCTCCCCAATGTCCATAATCCCACCCCCTTCTCCCAAACCCCCTCCCCCCAGAAACCCTCAGTTTATTTTGTGAGATTAAGAGTCACTTATGGTTTGTCTCCCTCCCAATCCCATCTTGTTTCATTGATTCTTCTCCTACCCACTTAAGCCCCCATGTTGCATCACCACTTCCTCATATCAGGGAGATCATATGATAGTTGTCTTTCTCTGCTTGACTTATTTCACTAAGCATGATACACTCTAGTTCCATCCCTGTTGTCGCAAATGGCAAGATTTCATTTCTTTTGATGGCTGCATAGTATTCCATTGTGTATATATACCACTTCTTCTTGATCCATTCATCTGTTGATGGACATCTAGGTTCTTTCCATAGTTTGGCTATTGTGGACATTGCTGCTATAAACATTCAGGTGCACGTGCCCCTTTGGATCACTACGTTTGTATCTTTAGGGTAAATACCCAATAGTGCAATTGCTGGGTCATAGGGCAGTTCTATTTTCAACATTTTGAGGAACCTCCATGCTGTTTTCCAGAGTGGCTGCACCAGCTTGCATTCCCACCAACAGTGTAGGAGGGTTCCCCTTTCTCCGCATCCTCGCCAGCATCTGTCATTTCCTGACTTGTTGATTTTAGCCATTCTGATTGGTGTGAGGTGATATCTCATTGTGGTTTTGATTTGTATTTCCCTGATGCCGAGTGATATGGAGCACTTTTTCATGTGTCTGTTGGCCATCTGGATGTCTTCTTTGCAGAAATGTCTGTTCATGTCCTCTGCCCATTTCTTGATTGGATTATTTGTTCTTTGGGTGTTGAGTTTGCTAAGTTCTTTATAGATTCTGGACACTAGTCCTTTATCTGATATGTCGTTTGCAAATATCTTCTCCCATTGTGTCAGTTGTCTTTGGATTTTGTTAACTGTTTCCTTTGCTGTGCAAAAGCTTTTGATCTTGATGAAATCCCAATAGTTCATTTTTTCCCTTGCTTCCCTTGCCTTTTGCGTTGTTCCTAGGAAGATGTTGCTGTGGAAGAGGTTGAAGAGGTTGTTGCCTGAGTTCTCCTCAAGGATTTTGATGGATTCCTTTCGCACATTGAGGTCCTTCATCCATTTTGAGTCTATGTTCGTGTGTGGTGTAAGGAAATGGTCCAATTTCATTTTTCTGCATGTGGCTGTCCAATTTTCCCAGCACCATTTATTGAAGAGGCTGTCTTTTTTCCATTGGACATTCTTTCCTGCTTTGTCAAAGATTAGTTGACCATAGAGTTGAGGGTCTATTTCTGGGCTCTCTATTCTGTTCCATTGATCTATGTGTCTGTTTTTGTGCCAGTACCATGCTGTCTTGATGATGACAGCTTTGTAATAGAGCTTGAAGTCCGGAATTGTGATGCCACCAACGTTGGCTTTCTTTTTCAATATCCCTTTGGCTATTCGAGGTCTTTTCCATATAAATTTTAGCATTATTTGTTCCATTTCTTTGAAAAAGATGGATGGTACTTTGATAGGAATTGCATTAAATGTGTAGTTTGCTTTAGGTAGCATAGACATTTTCACAATATTTATTCTTCCAATCCAGGAGCATGGAACATTTTTCCATTTCTTTGTGTCTTCCTCAATTTCTTTCATGAGTACTTTAGAGTTTTCTGAGTATAGATTCTGTGTCTCTTTGGTTAGGTTTATTCCTAGGTATCTTATGGTTTTGGATGCAATTGTAAATGGGATGGACTCCTTAATTTCTCTTTCTTCTGTCTTGCTGTTGGTGTAGAGAAATGCAACTGATTTCTGTGCATGTATTTTATATCCTGACACTTTACTGAATTCCTGTATAAGTTCTAGCAGTTTTGGAGTGGAGCCTTTTGGGTTTTCCACATATAGTATCATATCATCTGTGAAGAGTGATAATTTGACTTCTTCTTTGCCGATTTGGATGCCTTTAATTTCCTTTTGTTGTCTGATTGCTGAGGCTAGGACCTCTAGTACTATGTTGAATAGCAGTGGTGATAATGGACATCCCTGCCGTGTTCCTGACCTTAGCGGGAAAGCTTTCAGTTTTTCTCCATTGAGAATGATATTTGCGGTGGGTTTTTCATAGATGGCTTTGATGATATTGAGGTATGTGCCCTCCATCCCTACACTTTGAAGAGTTTTGATCAGGAAGGGATGCTGTACTTGGTCAAATGCTTTTTCAGCATCTATTGAGAGTATCATATGGTTCTTGTTCTTTCTTTTATTGATGTGTTGTATCAGATTGACTGATTTGCGGATGTTGAACCAACCTTGTAGCCCTGGAATAAATCTCACTTGGTCGTGGTGAATAATCCTTTTAATGTACTGTTGAATCCTACTGGCTAGTATTTTGGTGAGAATTTTCGCATCTGTGTTCATCATGGATATTGGTCTATAGCTCTCTTTTTTGATGGGATCCTTGTCTGGTTTGGGGATCAAGGTGATGCTGGCCTCATAAAATGAGTTTGGAAGTTTTTCTTCCATTTCTATTTTTTGGAACAGTTTCAGGAGAACAGGAATTAGTTCTTCTTTAAATGATTGGTAGAATTCCCCCGGGAAGCCGTCTGGCCCTGGGCTTTTGTTTGTTTGGAGTTTTTTTGTTTATTTGTTTTATTTTTTATAAACATATATTTTTATCCCCAGGGGTACAGGTCTGTGAAACACCAGGTTTACACACTTCACAGCACTCACCAAATCACATAGCCTCCCCAATGTCCATAATCCCACCCCCTTCTCCCAAACCCCCTCCCCCCAGAAACCCTCAGTTTGTTTTGTGAGATTAAGAGTCACTTATGGTTTGTCTCCCTCCCAATCCCATCTTGTTTCATTTATTCTTCTTCTACCCACTTAAGCCTCCATGTTGCATCACCACTTCCTCATTTCAGGGAGATCATATGATAGTTGTCTTTCTCTGCTTGACTTATTTTGCTAAGCATGATGCGCTCTAGTTCCATCCATGTTGTTGCAAATGGCAAGATTTCATTTCTTTTGATGGCTGCATAGTATTCCATTGTGTATATATACCACTTCTTCTTGATCCATTCATCTGTTGATGGACATCTAGGTTCTTTCCATAGTTTGGCTATTGTGGACATTGCTGCTATAAACATTCGGGTGCATGTGCCCCTTTGGATCACTACATTTGTATCTTTAGGGTAAATACCCAATAGTGCAATTGCTGGGTCATAGGGCAGTTCTATTTTCAACATTTTGAGGAACCTCCATGCTGTTTTCCAGAGTGGCTGCACCAGCTTGCATTCCCACCAACAGTGTAGGAGGGTTCCCCTTTCTCCGCATCCTCGCCAGCATCTGTCATTTCCTGACTTGTTGATTTTAGCCATTCTGACTGGTGTGAGGTGATATCTCATTGTGGTTTTGATTTGTATTTCCCTGATGCCGAGTGATATGGAGCACTTTTTCATGTGTTTGTTGGCCATCTGGATGTCTTCTTTGCAGAAATGTCTGTTCATGTCCTCTGCCCATTTCTTGATTGGATTATTTGTTCTTTGGGTGTTGAGTTTGCTAAGTTCTTTGTAGATTCTGGACACTAGTCCTTTATCTGATATGTCGTTTGCAAATATCTTCTCCCATTGTGTCAGTTGTCTTTGGATTTTGTTAACTGTTTCCTTTGCTGTGCAAAAGCTTTTGATCTTGATGAAATCCCAATAGTTCATTTTTGCCCTTGCTTCCCTTGCCTTTTGCGTTGTTCCTAGGAAGATGTTGCTGCGGCAGAGGTCGAAGAGTTTGCTACCCGTGTTCTCCTCAAGGATTTTGATGGATTCCTTTCGCACATTGAGGTCCTTCATCCATTTTGAGTCTATTTTTGTGTGTGGTGTAAGGAAATGGTCCAATTTCATTTTTCTGCATGTGGCTGTCCAATTTTCCCAGCACCATTTATTGAAGAGGCTGTCTTTTTTCCATTGGACATTCTTTCCTGCTTTGTCAAAGATTAGTTCACCATAGATTTGAGGGTCTATTTCTGGGCTCTCTATTCTGTTCCATTGATCTATGGGTCTGTTTTTGTGCCAGTACCATGCTGTCTTGATGATGACAGCTTTGTAATAGAGCTTGAAGTCCGGAATTGTGATGCCACCAACGTTGGCTTTCTTTTTCAATATCCCTTTGGCTATTCGAGGTCTTTTCTGGTTCCATATAAATTTTAGCATTATTTGTTCCATTTCTTTGAAAAAGATGGATGGTACTTTGATAGGAATTGCATTAAATGTGTAGTTTGCTTTAGGTAGCATAGACATTTTCACAATATTTATTCTTCCAATCCTGGAGCATGGAACATTTTTCCATTTCTTTGTGTCTTCCTCAATTTCTTTCATGAGTACCTTATAGTTTTCTGAGTATAGATTCTGTGTCTCTTTGGTTAGGTTTATTCCTAGGTATCTTATGGTTTTGGATGCAATTGTAAATGGGATGGACTCCTTAATTTCTCTTTCTTCTGTCTTGCTGTTGGTGTAGAGAAATGCAACTGATTTCTGTGCATTGATTTTATATCCTGACACTTTACTGAATTCCTGTACAAGTTCTAGCAGTTTTGGAGTGGAGTCTTTTGGGTTTTCCACATATAGTATCATATCATCTGCGAAGAGTGATAATTTGACTTCTTTTTTGCCGATTTGGATGCCTTTAATTTCCTTTTGTTGTCTGATTGCTGAGGCTAGGACCTCTAGTACTATGTTGAATAGCAGTGGTGATAATGGACATCCCTGCCGTGTTCCTGACCTTAGCGGAAAAGCTTTCAGTTTTTCTCCATTGAGAATGATATTTGCGGTGGGTTTTTCATAGATGGCTTTGATGATATTGAGGTATGTGCCCTCTATCCCTACACTTTGAAGAGTTTTGATCAGGAAGGGATGCTGTACTTTGTCAAATGCTTTTTCAGCATCTATTGAGAGTATTATATGGTTCTTGTTCTTTCTTTTATTGATGTGTTGTATCACATTGACTGATTTGCGGATTTTGAACCAACCTTGCAGCCCTGGAATAAATCCCACTTGGTCGTGGTGAATAATCTTTTTAATGTACTGTTGAATCCTATTGGCTAGTATTTTGTTGAGTATTTTCGCATCTGTGTTCATCAAGGATATCGGTCTATAGCTCTCTTTTTTGGTGGGATCCTTGTCTTCTTTTGGGATCAAGGTGATGCTGGCCTCATAAAATGAGTTTGGAAGTTTTCCTTCCATTTCTATTTTTTGGAACAGTTTCAGGAGAATAGGAATTAGTTCTTCTTTAAATGTTTGGTAGAATTCCCCCGGGAAGCCGTCTGGCCCTGGGCTTTTGTTTGTTTGGAGATTTTTAATGACTGTTTCAATCTCCTTACTGGTTTTGGGTCTGTTCAGGCTTTCTATTTCTTCCTGGTTCAGTTGTGGTAGTTTATATGTTTCTAGGAATGCATCCATTTCTTCCAGATTGTCAAATTTATTGCCGTAGAGTTGCTCATAGTATGTTCTTATAATAGTTTGTATTTCTTTGGTGTTAGTTGTGATCTCTCCTCTTTCATTCATGATTTTATTTATTTGGGTCCTTTCTCTTTTCTTTTTGATAAGTCTGGCCAGGGGTTTATCATTTTATTAATTCTTTCAAAGAACCAGCTCCTAGTTTCGTTGATTTGTTCTATTGTTTTTTTGGTTTCTATTTCATTGATTTCTGCTCTGATCTTTATGATTTCTCTTCTCCTGCTGGGCTTAGGGTTTCTTTCTTGTTCTTTCTCCAGCTCCTTTAGGTGTAGGGTTAGGTTGTGTACCTGAGACCTTTCTTGTTTCTTGAGAAAGGCCTGTACCACTATATATTTTCCTCTCAGGACTGCCTTTGTTGTGTCCCACAGATTTTGAACCGTTGTATTTTCATTATCATTTGTTTCCATGATTTTTTTCAATTCTTCTTTAATTTCCCGGTTCACCCATTCATTCTTTAGAAGGATACTGTTTAGTCTCCATGTATTTGGGTTCTTTCCCAACTTCCTTTTGTGGTTGAGTTCTAGCTTTAGAGCATTGTGGTCTGAAAATATGCAGGGGATGATCCCAATCTTTTGATACCGGTTGAGTCCTGATTTAGGACCGAGGATGTGATCTATTCTGGAGAGTGTTCCATGTGCACTAGAGAAGAATGTGTATTCTGTTGCTTGGGGATGAAATATTCTGAATATATCTGTGATGTCCATCTGGTCCAGTGTGTCGCTTAAGGCCTTTATTTCCTTGCTGATCTTTTGCTTGGATGACCTGTCCATTTCAGTGAGGGGAGTGTTAAAGTCCCCTACTATTATTGTATTATTGTTGATGTGTTTCTTTGATTTTGTTATTAATTGGTATATATAGTTGGCTGCTCCCACATTGGGGGCATAGATATTTAAAATTGTTAAATCTTCTTGTTGGACAGACCCTTTGAGTATGATATAGTGGCCTTCCTTATCTCTTATTATAGTCTTTGGCTTAAAATCTAATTGATCTGATATAAGGATTGCCACTCCTGCTTTCTTCTGATGTCCATTAGCATGGTAAATTCTTTTCCACCCCCTCACTTTAAATCTGGAGGTGTCTTTGGGCTTAAAATGAGTTTTTTGGAGGCAAAATATAGATGGGTTTTGTTTTTTTATCCATTCTGATACCCTGTGTCTTTTGACAGGGGCATTTAGCCCATTCACATTCAGGGTAACTATTGAGAGATATGAATTTAGTGCCATTGTATTGCCTGTAAGGTGACTGTTACTGTATATGGTCTCTGTTCCTTTCTGATCTACCACTTGTAGGCTCTCTCTTTGCTTAGAGGACCCCTTTCAATATTTCCTGTAGAGCTGGTTTGGTATTTGCAAATTCTTTCAGTTGTTGCTTGTCCTGGAAGTTTTTAATCTCTCCTTCTATTTTCAATGATAGCCTAGCTGGATATAGTATTCTTGGCTGCATGTTTTTCTCGTTTAGTGTTCTGAAAATATCATGCCAGCTCTTTCTGGCCTGCCAGGTCTCTGTGGATAAGTCAGCTGCCAATATAATACTTTTACCATTGTATGTTACAGAGTTCTTTTCCCGGGCTGCTTTCAGGATTTTCTCTTTGTCACTGAGATTTGTAAATTTTACTATTAGGTGACGGGGTGTGGGCCTATTCTTATTGATTTTGAGGCGCATTCTCTGAACCTCCTGAATTTTGATGCTCGTTCCCTTTGCCATATTGGGGAAATTCTCCCCCATAATTCTCTCCAGTATACCTTCTGCTCCCCTCTCTCTTTCTTCTTCTTCTGGAATCCCAATTATTCTAATGTTGTTTCGTCTTATGGTGTCACTTATCTCTCGAATTCTCCCCTCGTGGTCCAGTAGCTGTTTGTCCCTCTTTTGCTCAGCTTCTTTATTCTCTGTCATTTGGTCTTCTATATCACTAATTCTTTCTTCTGCCTCATTTATCCTAGCAGTTAGAGCCTCCATTTTTGATTGCACCTCATTGATAGCTTTTTGATTTCAACTTGGTTAGATTTTAGTTCTTTTATTTCTCCAGAAAGGGCTTTTATATCTCTCGAGAGGGTTTCTCTAATATCTTCCATGCCTTTTTCGAGCCCGGCTAGAACCTTGAGAATTGTCATTCTGAACTCTAGATCTGACATATTACCGATGTCTGTATTGATTAGGTCCCTAGCCTTCGGTACTGCCTCTTGTTCTTTTTTTTGTGTTGAATTTTTACGTCTTGTCATTTTGTCCAGATAAGAGTAAATGAAGGGGCAAGTAAAATACTAAAAGGGTGGCAACAACCCCAGGACAATATGCTTTAACCAAATTAGAAGAGATCCAAAATCGTGAGTGGGGACAAAGGGGATAAAAAGAGGTTCAAAAAGGAAGAAAGAAAAAAAAGAGCAAAAAGAAAAGAAAAAAAAAAGAAAAGAAAAGAATTTTTTAAAAAAGAAAACACCTGAGAAAATGTAAAAAAGAAAAAATATATATATTAGATAAACTAGTAAAAAATCGTTAAAAAAGAAAAAGGTAACAGTTAAAAAAAAAAAAATTTTTACCCGAAGGCGAGAGAAAAAAAAAAAAAAAAGAAAAAGAAAAAATTAAATTAACTGCAAGACTAAAAAAAATCACAGGAAAAAAGCCATGAGTTCCGTGCTTGGCTTTCTCCTCCTCTGGAATTCTGCTGCTCTCCTTGGTATTGAAACCGCACTCCTTGGTAGGTGAACTTGGTCTCGGCTGGATTTCTTGTTGATCTTCTGGGGGAGGGGCCTGTTGTAGTGATTCTCAAGTGTCTTTGCCCCAGGCGGAATTACACCGCCCTTACCCGGGGCCGGGGTGAGTAATCCCCTTGGGTTTGCTTTCAGGAGCTTTTGTTCCCTGAGCGCTTTCCGTAGAGTTCCGGAGGACGGGAATACAAATGGCGGCCTCCTGGTCTCCGGCCCGGTGGAGCCGAGAGCCCAGGGCCCCACTCCTCAGTGCGCCCCCAGAGAACAGCGCCCAGTCACTCCTGTCTGCCTGACCTCCGGCCGCATTCCGAGCTCACGGAGCCTGCGACCGGTTCAAGGTAACCCCGAGCTGCGAGCTCACTGTTGGCTCTGTCTCTGTAGCCGGCTTTTCCGTTCCAATACCCGCAAGCTCTGTGACACTCAGACACCCCCGATCCTTCTGTGACCCTGCGGGACCTGAGGCCACGCTGACCCCGCATAGGCTTTGCCCCGGTTTAGCCTCTGGAGCGATGTCCCTCAGCGGTACAGACTTTTAAAAGTCCTGATTTTGTGCGCGGTTACTCCGCCGCTTGCCAGGAGCCGGCCCCTTCCCCCGGGGTCTATCTTCCCGTCGCTTTGGATTCACTTCTCCGCCGGTCCTACCTTTCAGAAAGTGGTTGTTTTTCTGTTTCCAGAATTGCTGTTCTTCTTCTCTTCCATCTGCCGATGGATTTTCAGGTGTTTGCAATCTTTAGATAAGCTATCTAGCTGATCTCCGGCTAGCTGAAGCGATCTCAGCTTGCTACTTCTCCGCCATCTTGACTCCTCCCTCTGTTTGGAGATTTTTAATGACTGTTTCAATCTCCTATCTGGTTATGGGTCTGTTCAGGCTTTCTATTTTTCCTGGTTCAGTTGTGGTAGTTTATATGTTTCTAGGAATGCATCATTTCTTCCAGATTGTCAAATTTATTGGCGTAGAGTTGCTCATAGTATGTTCTTATAATAGTTTGTATTTCTTTGGTGTTAGTTGTGATCTCTCCTCTTTCATTCATGATTTTATTTATTTGGGTCCTTTCTCTTTTCTTTTTGATAAGTCTGGCCAGGGGTTTATCAATTTTATTAATTCTTTCAAAGAACCAGCTCCTAGTTTCGTTGATTTGTTCTATTGTTTTTTTGGTTTCTATTTCATTGATTTCTGCTCTGATCTTTATGATTTCTCTTCTCCTGCTGGGCTTAGGGTTTCTCGGTCCTAAATCAGGACTCAACCGGTATCAAAAGATTGGGATCATTCCCTGCATATTTTCAGACCACAATGCTCTAAAGCTAGAACTCAACCACAAAAGGAAGTTGGGAAAGAACCCAAATACATGGAGACTAAACAGCATCCTTCTAAAGAATGAATGAGTCAACCGGGAAATTAAAGAAGAATTGAAAAAAATCATGGAAACAAATGATAATGAAAATACAACGGTTCAAAATCTGTGGGACACAACAAAGGCAGTCCTGAGAGGAAAATATATAGTGGTACAGGCCTTTCTCAAGAAATAAGAAAGGTCTCAGGTACACAACCTAACCCTACACCTAAAGGAGCTGGAGAAAGAACAAGAAAGAAACCCTAAGCCCAGCAGGAGAAGAGAAATCATAAAGATCAGTGCTGGGCAGATTTTGATGAAGTCCCAAAAGTTCATCTTCACTTTTGTTTCCTTTGCCTTTGGAGACATATCTTGAAAGAAGTTGCTGTGGGTGATATAGAAGAGATTACTGCCTATGTTCTTCTCTAGGATTCTGATGGATTCCTGTCTCACATTGAGGTCTTTTATCCATTTTGAGTTTATCTTTGTGTACGTTGTAAGAGAATGGTCGAGTTTCATTCTTCTACATATAGCTGCCCAGCTTTCCCAGCACCATTTATTGAAGAGACTGTCTTTTCCACTGTATATTTTTTGCTGTTTTGTCGAAGATTATTTGCCCGTAGAGTTGAGGGTCCATATCTGGGCTCTACTCTGTTCCACTGGTCTATGTGTCTGTTTTTATGCCAGTACCATCTGTCTTGGTGATCACAGCTTTGTAGTAAATCTTGAAATCAGGTAACGTGATGACCCCAGTTTTATTTTTGTTTTTCAACATTTCCTTAGTGATTTGGGGTCTCTTCTGATTCCATACAAATTTCTGGATTATTTGCTCTAGCTCTTTGAAGAATACTGGTGGAATTTTTATCGAAGTAGCATTAAAAGTATAGATTGCTCTAGGCAGTATAGACATTTTAACAATGTTTATTCTCCCGATCCAAGAGCATGGAATGGTCTTCCATCTTTTTGTGTCTTCTTCAATTTCTTTCATGAGTGTTCTGTAGTTCCTTGAGTACATATCCTTTACCTCTTTGGTTAGGTTTATTCCCAGGTATCTTATAGTTCTTGGTGCTATAGTAAATGGAATCGATTCTCTAATTTCCCTTTCTGTATTTTCATTGTTAGTGTATAAAAACCTACTGATTTCTGTACATTGACTTTGTATCCTGCCATTTTGCTGAATAGCTGTATGAGTTCTAGTAGTTTGGGGGTGGAGTCTTTTGGGTTTTCCATATAAAGAATCATGTCATCTGCAAAGAGAGAGAGAGTTTGACTTCTTCATTGCCAATTTGGATACCTTTTATTTCCCTTTGTTGTCTGATTGCTGATGCTAGGACTTCTTATACTATGTTGAACAAGAGTGGTGAGAGTGGGCATCCTTGTTGTGTTCCTGATCTCAATGGGAAGGCTGCAAGCTCTTTCCCATTGAGGATATTTGCTGTGGGTTTTTCATAGATAGATTTGATGAAGTTCAGGATGTTCCCTCTATCCCTATACCTTGAAACGTTTTAATCAGGAACGGATGCTGGATTTTGTCAAATGCTTTTTCTGCATCAATTGAGAGGACCATGTGGTTCTTCTCT
Source organism: Mustela nivalis (assembly GCF_964662115.1). NCBI lineage: Eukaryota > Metazoa > Chordata > Mammalia > Carnivora > Mustelidae > Mustela > Mustela nivalis. The sequence goes on along the minus strand of NC_139021.1, from coordinate 89,438,775 downwards.
CTTCTCATATTAATTTGTTCTATCACATTGATTGATTTGCAAATGTTGAACCATCCTTGTAGCCCAGGGGTGAATCCCACCTGGTCATGGTGGATAATCTTTTTAATGTGCTGTTGGGTCCTGTTTGCTAGGATCTTTGAGAATCTTAGAATCCATATTCATCAATGATATTGGTCTGAAATACTCCTTTTTGGTAGGGTCTTTGTCTGGTTTGGGGTTCAGGGTAATGCTGGCTTCTGGCTTCATAGAAAGAGTCAGGAAGTTTTCCTTCTGCTTCAATTTTCTGAAACAGCTTCAGGAGAATAGGTGTTATTTCTTCTTTGAAAGTTTGGTAGAATTCTCTGGGGAATCCATCAGGTCCTGGGTTCTTGTTTTTTGGGAGGTTTTTGATCACTGCTTCAATCTCGTTACTAGATATCGGTCTATTCAGGTTGTCAATTTCTTCCTGATTCAATTTTGGGAGTTTATAGTTTTCCAGGAATGCATCCATTTCATCTAGGCTGCTTAGCTTATTGCTATATAACTGTAGATAATAACTTCTGATGATTGTTTCTACTTCCTTGGTGTTTTTTGTGATCTCTCCCTTTTCATTCATAATTTTATGTATATTTGAGCTTTCTCTCTTTTCTTTTGGATTAGTGTCACCAGTGGTTTATTGATCTTATTGATTCTTTCAAAAAGCCAGCTTCTAGTTTCATTGATATGTTCTACTGTATCTCTGGTTTCTACCTCATCAATCTCAGCTCTAATATTTATTATTTCCCTTCTTATGTATGGAGTTGGTTTGATTTGTTGTGGATTCTCCAGTTCTTTAAGGTGTAGAGACAGCTGCTGTGTTCTGGTTTTTCAATTTTTTTGAGGGAGGCCTGCATGGCTATGTATTTCCCCCTTAGGACCGCCTTTGCTGTATTGCATAGGTTTTGGATCGAAGTGTCTTCATTGTCATTGGTTTCCATGAATTGTTTCAGTTCTTCCTTGATCTCCTGGTTGATCCAAGCATTCTTAAGCAAGGTGGTCTTTAGCTTCCAGGTGTTTGAGTTCCTTCTGAACTTTTCCTTGTGATTGAGCTCCAGTTTCAAAGCATTGTGATCTGAGAATGTGCAGGAAATAATCTCAGTCTCTTGGTATCAGTTGAGTCCTGATTTGTGACCCAGTATGTGGTCTATTCTGGAGAAAGTTCCATGTGCACTTGAGAAGAATGAGCATTCTGTTGTTTTAGGGTGGAATGTTCTGTATATATCTATGAGGTCCATCTGTTCCAATGTGTCATTCAATGCTCTTGTTTCTTTATTGATTTTCTGCTTCGATGATCTGTCTATTTCTGAGAGAGGCGTGTTAAGATCTCCAATGATTAGTGTATTCATATCAATATGACTCTTTATCTTGATTAACAGTTTTCTTATGTAATTGGCTGCTCCCATATTGGGTTCATAGATATTTACAATTGTTAGATCCTCTTGGTGGATAGTCCCTTTAAGAATGATATAGTGTCCTTCTGGATCTCTGACTACAGTCTTTAGTTTAAAATCTAATTTGTCTGCTATGAGAATCGCTACCCCAGCCTTTTTTTGAGGCCCATTGGCATGAAAGTTGCTTCTCCATCCCTTCACTTTCAGTCTGGGTGTATCTTTAGGTTCAAAATGGGTCTCTTGTAGACAACATATGGATGGGTCCTGTCGTTTTATCCAGTCTGCAACCCTATGCTGTTTTATGGGTGCATTTAGGCCATTCACATTGAAGGTGGTTATTGATAGATACGTTTTTATTGACATAGTGTTACCTTTGAAGTCTTTCTTTGTGTAGATTGTCTCTATATTTCTGTTCAGTGCTATTCTTGGGCTTTTTCCTCCTTTAAAGAAGCCCCCTTAATATTTCCTGTAGTATCGGCTTGGTGATTGCATAGTCTTTTAAGCCTTGCCGGTCCTGGAAACTCTTTATCTCTCCATTCATTTTGAATGTCAGTCTTGCTGGATAAAGTATTCTTGGCTGCATGTTCTTCTCATTCAGTGCCCTGAATATATTTGCCAGCCCTTTCTGGCTTGCCAGGTCTCTATGGACAGATCTGATGTTATTCTGATGGGCTTTCCTCTGTACATAAGGATCTTCTTTGTCCTAGATGCTTTCAAGAGGTTCTGCCTACAATTATAATGATTTATTCTTACTATTAGGTGTCTCGAGGACTTTTCGAGAATCTGTAATCTTGGGGGGAAACCTTTCGGACTCTATTACATGAACGCTGATTCCATTCATGAGATTTGGAAAATTTTCATGAATAATTTGTTCCACTATATCTTCTAGACTTCTTTCTCCTCCCCTTCAGGGATTCCAATAATTCTGACATTGGAATGTTTCATGGCATCATTTATTTCCCTGATTCTGTTTTTGTGGCTTCTAAGCTGTTTGTTCCAGGCTTCCTCCTGATCCTTTTTCTCAATCTGTTTGTCCTCCAGATCACTCATTCTATCTTCTGTCTCAGTTACTCTAGCATTGAGAGAATTTAGACTAAATTGGAACTCATTGAGAGCATTGTGAAGCTCATCCCTGGTAGCTTTCAGCTCTTCCCTAATATTGAAAACATGATCTCTGGTCATTTTCAGTTCAGCCCTAATCAATTCTGTTTGGTCACCCATGGCTTTCTCCAACCTAGGTATTGATTGGCTAATTGTTAGTCTGAATTCTCTTTCAGACATATTGTCTATGTTGATAGCCATTAGCTCTGTTGCAGAAGGTCCATCCTCTGTATTTTTCTTCTGTTGGGCATTCCTCCTCCTAGTCATTTTGGTGAGGGATGGCTGAACGGGTGTAGCTGGGTGTATCGACTATGGTGCAGTCAAGGTGCACCCTGGAATGCTTCTGAGCAACCAGGGTTCCCCACCCAAGTGAGAGGAAAAAGAAAAGGAAAAGAAAAAAAAGAGAGAGGGAGAGAGACAGTAAAGAAAGGTGAGATAAATGGAAGGTTTAGCCCAAATGGATCCCAAGGTAAGATTTATGAAGTATACAAACAGACACAGACAAACAAAAAGACTGATACAAGTGCATGACAAGAGAAAAAAAAATATATGTATATATTTGCATATATATATATATATGCAAATAAAGGAAGAACCTCGTCAAAAAGAACCCTGAGTGTAAGATTTATATACTATCAGGACAAACACAAAAACACAGAAATACTGGTGGAAGAAAAAGATGGGAGAGTGGTTGTAAATTCTCAGTGTGGGTGAGGAAGGTTGTTTTGATTCTTCCTGGATGTATCTTGATATCTTTGTTAAAGGACTCAACTTTCCTAAGATAAGGGGGGATTAGGAATTGCTTTACCTATAGTGGTGGCATTGAGTGGGGAAAGGAGATTACCTTGAAGTTTGACTCTATATGAATATTAGAAAATAAAAATTTAAAAAAAGGAATAAACTAAACTAAACTAAAATTTAAAAAAAGAAATTTAAAAAATAGAAATGCAAAAGGAAAACACAGGTGTATGTATCAAAAAGTTTAGGTTAGAAGGTTATTATGAAATTTGATGTACTGGACATCTCACTGTGATGGTAAATAGGTTAAAAAATATCTATATAATAATAAAAAAAATTAACTATATAAAAAATGAGCCAAAATAGTGGGATCGAATTAATAAGAAAAATTGCCCTATGAAGTAGTGGTGGTTGTTCTCTTGTCTTTTTTTTTTTTTTTTTCCTTTCCTGGTTGGTTTTCTGGGGGAGGAGCCTGCCATGTGGGTTTTCAGTCCCTGAAGTTCTCTCAGCTAAGTACTCCCACCCCCCTCAAGGGGGTGAGCTCTGAGGAAACTGGTTTTTCCAGGCTTTTGTTCTCTGGAGGTTTTTATATTTGTTCACTTTTATTTTTCTCTCTTGCCTTGACTGCTTTTGATGGTTTTTGTAGGTTTAGAGGAAAGCAAACTGCACCCTGACCTCCCTCTCAGAGAGAAGCCTCAGTCCAGCTGCAGAGCCCATATAAATTCCCCCTTGGCTGCTGGCAGAGCAGGTTCCCAGTCACGGTCCCTGGGGACTCAGGATTTTTTGCTTGTACCCAAAACCAGGGCAGCCGCGGCTGTCTGGGCAGCTCCAGACTGCCAGAGAAGTTCCAAGCAGTGATCGCACACTGAGATTTTCCCGCTGGCCCGGGCTGGGAGTGCCTGGTCTTTTCGGTCCAAGAGCACCTGGCTGGCATTTGTGTGCACGTCTCTCAAGGGAGGGCACGGGGCATGACTCTCCGACTCTGAAGGCACAGCAGGACACTTGTGTGGGAACTGCAAAAAGGCTGTGCTTCTGTTGGCTGGCAAGGTTCCCAGCCCCTCACAGGAGCCAGGCACCATGCACTCTCAAGCGCGCTGGCGGTTCAGGGACTGAGAAGTGGTTTCTCTGCTGCACACTCTCTGCCTCTGTGCCAGGGGTGGCTGTCCTGGGTCTGGGGACTTAAGCCCCGACCCTAACACCCCGATTCCCGCAATCCCCCCCTCCCCGTGATCCTTTGCTCTTTTTGAGTGCTTTCTACCAGACTCTTGAGTTAATGCTGGTCCCCAGGAGCAGTGCAGTCTCCTATTGGGGTATTACTTTCCAAGGGTCACCTCTGGTGGCTCCCTCCCCCTTTTGTTTATCTTCCAATATCAGTCCGACTTTCCCACTCAGCTTTACCTGCCCACTGGCATCTTCTGCTCCAGTAGAGATCCAGATGTGTATAATTCTGATCTCAGGCTGATTTCGTGGGTGATTGGAGATCTTTGGAAGGTAATCAGCTCACTTTAGGGTGCAGGTTGAACGGGTGCCTCCTCCTACTTCCCCTCCATCTTGTCTCCCCCTCAAGTCATTTCATTTTTAACATTGTTACACTTCTGTTTGTGATGGTTAAATAATTAGTATTTGCTTAACACATAGTATATAATAAATATTATAACTATCATAAAGACATAATAAGCACATAATAAGCTGGCAGAAATTATTTTTAATTGATATTATTTATGTAATATAGAAGCTTATTTTTACATTTTATATGGACAAATTTATCAAAATTTTCTTTTATGGTCTCTAAATTTCATAGTTTTCTTAGAAAAGATTATCAATAAAGTCAATGATTATATTCAAACTACTTGACATTATAATCATTTCAAGTGTTATGAACTGTATACAGTAATATTTAAACTTCCCAAATTAGTATGAGTTAAATAAGACAAACCCTCTCCTCTTAAAAGTTAGAAGAAATGTTTTTTAAAGGATTATTTTGAAGATCTTGGTCTCTTTAAATATTTAAATAACCTACTTATTTTTTTAACGTTTGCTCTAATACCCATTCTTTCTTTTTTCTTTCTTTCTTTCCATTTATCTTTATTAAGCAGAGACATCAGAAAGAAAAACAATTATTTTTGTGATTTTTTTTTTTACTATGTGAAAGATATTTTCAATATATAAACAATATATAAAATTTCCCTCTACTTTCTCAGATTCATTTCTCCTAGATTTAATAAAAGAATCAAGTATGATTTTTTTAACTGAACATTTCAAAGGATATGCCTATACATACCTAAAAAGCTTAAAAGTTGAAAACATAGAAATTTAAACGTGTTTTATGAAATGTATATAGTCAAATAAAAGAGCTTATACTGAAATTGGACACATTACAATATGTCACAACTTTCCCAAACTAAGTAATCATTCATTTTACAACTTATCTGGAATTATATAGTTTAATATAAGATGATTTAAACATATGTTAAATCTCTTTTAGATGATTTGGGCATATATTATATCTCCTGGGGAACATTTCATCATTTTATTTATTTAATATTTGGTGTTTTTTGTCTTGTCTGTGTTGAATAAAGGTTTTTCATTTTGAAAATTTTTTGTTATAAAGAAATTTTTAATAGAGCAAACTATATTTTCAAGAAACAAAGCCAAAGAAAATAAATGAGTTTTTTCTTTAGTTACAAAGGCTAAAATAGAACAGTTTTTTCCTTAAATATTCCATTGAAGTTCTTCTCTCTTTTCTTCTTTTCTGATGAAAAGATGACAGGTAATACACATAATAAATACTGGGGAAATAAATTCTTTTTAAATATTCCTTTCTTATAGCGAGAAATTTGAGTGATTTAATTCTTCAGTGATTTTGACTACAAAATGAAAAGTCACTGGAGGACCAGCCAAACATGATACATAATAAATACCTAGGCTCCACACTGCCTCTCATAACATGGTATAAAAACCACCAGGTGGTTAAAACGCATTGGCCCAGATCCCTTTCAACATGTGCCCAGAATCTTATCTTATAGTTTGAGTGTGCATTTTACACAAGCACCTACTTGTGGTTATGTTTTGCATATCTTTAATAATGTGTACAATCAGTGCAGCATTGAACATGTTTAATTTATGAATATTTTTATATATGCTGGGAGTATATGCTCAACACATTTCAGAATTCAGCTTGAAGATGAGTGCTCTAAAAGATTGCTTTTACAGTATCCCAGATGAATGACTGGAGATTTCGGTTGAAATTTTCTGGGTAATTACTTCACCACACATTGCCCTCTGGCTAACAGAATATTCTTCGAAGTTTTAGTGTAATATTTTTCTTAAGATTTTATTTATTTATTTGTCAGAGAGATAGAGAGAGCACAGGCAGGCAGAGTGGCAGGCAGAGTGGCAGGTAGAGGCAGGCTCCCTGTGGAGCAAGGAGCCTGATGCTGGACTCTGATCCCAGGACTCTGGGATCTTGACCTGAGCTGAAGACAGCTGCTTAACTGATTGAGCCTCCCAGGCATCTTCTTAGTGTAATATTATAAGTACTGCTTTCAAAGAGCAAATTTTCCCAAGATATTGAACTTCCTTTTCCATGGAACCTGAATATCTGTGTGGGAGTTTTGTAACTTATGTAGCAGCTGTCCATAGAGTTATTGGTAATGACTCAGGTTCATGATTTAGAAACTGTTTTCAATTATAGCGTATAAGGGATTTAGGCTTCTCCCCTCTCATGAAGAAATGTAATAATCCAAGGGAATCACTGAATTGACATCACACTCAGAAACGTTGTCCACTTGGAAATTCTCACAATGTTATAAAATTTAGGGGCAGACACATCTTACAAAACTGTTGTGTTTCTGGATCTAACCATAGAAATCATGTCTTTTTGAACTGTAACTTTAAAGCTGGATGGACATAAACTCCCTTCAATCCTGTCATTAGAGCGGTCCCATGGACTCCAGAGCTCCCCACTTTGCATGCACCAGGAGACTTTCTCCCATCTCTATCCTTCTGGGTTTTGTGATTTGGGTGCTGATTACACTCAGCAAAGCATCATTACTTTGCAACCAGCACATGTAGAATCCCTTTCATTCTTCAGATTAGATATCTGCAGTAATAGGTAGCTTTGATTAGCAGAAAGTCCGGAAAGATTGGAGAGAGAAAATATTCTTTCAAGTCTCATTGACACTGTCCTATGGTTATTACCTACCTGTGATAATTTTTTCCAGTGCCGTGCTACTCAATGTTGAGCTACCAGCTTTTAGAAAAGCAAGAGACCTGATTTGTGGTGTTTTGTTTCCTGTGGTGTAAATATTCCCATCAAGGCTGATTCAGGCTTTGGGCACTCACCAGGGCTGAGCTAGAAGATGGTGCAGGTGTGGGGGGCACATAGCTTCTCAGTACTGCAAGCTGGGTGTCGTCCTCTGGACCAGGAAGATGGGGTAGTGACTTTCTAGTTCCTTTCTGTCATCAGCACTACTTACCCCAAGCTTGGGAACAGTATTCAAAATGTTTGCCAATTCCTATGCACAGATACCCACTGTTTAGACTGGTGCTTGGCCTTAACACCTGAAGAACCGAGCTGACCCTCATCTACTGCAGGTTCTCTAACAAGACCCCTCTTGTCAGAGTTCTTGGTGTCTTGTGTCACCATCCAGAGCAGTTTTATGCATATAAAGATACTAATAATATATAGTCTTCCTCCAATTACTTTAAACAAGTGTTGAGATACCATACACCCTCTATAAAACTTTTCTTTTTTCCACTCTACGTATTTTGAATGCCTTTCATATTACTAAGTAGGGATGTTCTTTTTAACAGGCACATGATAATTTTACTATTACATGGCTTGATCACAATTTACTTACATAGTGCCTTACTGACAGACACAGATTAATTTTTAATTTTCTGCTTATTTAAAGTGCTGAAATGAATAAATTTGTAAGTATATTAATTTTTATTTTTGTACATATATGTGGGTTAAATACTGGGAATATGTATTTCTGAGGAATATGCATTTGCAATTAATATATAGTGCCAGATTTCCTCCCAAAGGGGTTGTACAAATACCCAGCTTATCAACAATGCTCAAAGATGCCTTCAATAGAATGTATCATCAAACTTCAGACACTGCAAGTCTGATGGGCAAGATTCTTTGGTGTCTTATACCATGTAAAAGTTTTTATTTGATTTAGTAGAATTTATCAATTTATTTTTTTCAGTTATGGCTTGTAGATTTTGAGGCAGGGTTAGAAAGGCCTTTTATACTCTGAGATTATATATTATTTTCTTTTTATGGACTCATTATCATCCCATGCCTATACATTTCTCTCCAGGATATATTCATTTGGTTTGCAACTGATCAGTTCTGTAAGATTGACCAGGCATTTAGATATATTGTATGGCATTGCCTTCCATTTGTTAAAGCCTGGGAGAAGAAAAGACTATAAATCACGAATTCAAATTGTAAATATAGTAGGCAGCACATAAAGAATATGGCAATATATAATGTTAATGTTAGTAATAATTTTATTTATGGCTAGCATTTGTTGAGTTCTTATCCAATAAATTGAGTAATTTTAATAAATTGAGTAATTTATTAAATAATTTATTGAATACTTAATGCCCTAAATGCTTTACATGATTTATCTAATGAAATTCTCAAACAACCTTATTGGTATTCCTCTTTACAATTTAGAAGACTGAGGTGTAAATAGGCCAAACACTTCCCAAGGTCATATAGCTTCTAAGCAGTAGGCCTTGGTCTCAGAGCCAGCTGTCTTATCCTGCTTCCACTGCCACCAGGAAGAGTGAAACTTCATCCCTATTAGGTCTCTGGGGACTTCTAATAAAGACAGAATGTGCTCTGCCCCTGAAGACAGTTGGCTACAGGTACTGGGGTGATGAAGCAAGATCCTACTTATTGTAGGAAAAAGGGAGAAAATGGGAGACGGTTTGTGGGGGGCATTTGATCTTTGGACAGTTGTAGAGTAGTTTAAGCATTTTCAACATTGGGTAGTGACAGTGTTTTTGGAAAATGTTTTAGGCTTATGTGAACTGGCTTGCCTACTGCCAACACATTGGATATCAGCAGAGCATCAGTTTGTTCTCTATACTTAAGAGTTTGTTTCTTTATCTTTCTCTCTTATTTTTTTCTCTTTGCTTGTTTGTTTTCTTTCTTAAGTCCCACATATGAGTGAAATCACAAGGTATTTGTCTTTCTCTACTGATTTATTTTGTTTAACATTATTCTCTCTAACTCCATCTATGTCACTGTTAATGACAAGATTTTATTCTTTTTATAACTAAAAAATATTCCATTGTATATACATATATGTATACACATACATATACCACTTCTTCTTTATCCATTCATCAATGCGGGGCTCAATCCCAGGCCCCTGGGATTATGACCAGAGCTGAAGGCAGAGACTTTAACCCACTGAGCCACCCCGGCACCCCCACCCCCCGCCTTTTTCCTCTTTAAAAGCTCTAGCCTCCTTTGTCTTTCTGGAGCATGATTTTGATTTTAGTTGACTCTGTTTCCCAGATTACAATACCTAAGACTCTAAATAAATGTACACATTTTATTTTGCAGGTTGTATCCTTACATTTTGTTGCCCTCCATTCAGTTGAAGTTGATTGAAATACACTGAAACAACACTGGACTGTTCTAAATTCATTTAAATTCAGTTGCTTTCTGTAACTGAATGCAAAGGAATTATTTATCACTGGGAACTAAAATAAAATTGTTGGCAAAACTGATTTGGGATTATAAACAACCAAAGGTAATTCAGCCTTGAATAACTCTTTGTAAAACTCCATGACTCTCTATGGACACCAAAGGCAAAGTACTGAAAAACAGCTTTTTTTTTTTTTTTTTTTTTTAATTTTTTTTTTTTATTTATTTGTCAGAGAGAGAGTGAGTGAGAGCGAGCACAGGCAGACAGAGTGGAAGGAAGAGTCAGAGGGAGAAGCAGGCTCCCTGTGGAGCAAGGAGCCCGATGTGGGACTCGATCCCAGGACGCTGGGATCATGACCTGAGCCGAAGGCAGCTGCTTAACCAACTGAGCCACCCAGGCGTCCCGAAAAACAGCTTTTTATAATTAAGATATCTTTAATCCATTAATTTAAACACTAAATACACAGGTGACTCTTGGCTCAAGAATAGGTATAAAGATGAAATTCTTCACCTCATGTTCCATGCATGGACCAAGCTGGAGTTGTTGGCCAAGCTAGTCACTCATATGGACAGCACTGAAGTTCAGTGAAGTTCACGGTGATTAATACTCAGGGAAATTCAGTCGCCTGTAACTAACACAACTTAAGTTGACTTCAAATACTCTCTTGATAGGTGACCTTGAGGAAGTCACTTGTATTAATACTTCAGTTTTATTGAGTTTAAAATTTGCTAAATTTTGAATACTTCTATGTCACATGGGATTTGAGAGTTAATAAAAATAAAAATAGCCATTATTTTTAAAATAACTTGTCTAATTTTTTTTTAAACCAGAGTATCAACCTGGCGATTCACAGACCTGTACCCCTGGAGATAAAAATATATTACATGTTTATAAAAAAATTAAAAATTAAAAAAAACCCAGAGTATTAGCAGATGCTTATGCATTGGCTATCCTCTTGAAATTTATTCACTCACTACACTCTTTTTCAAAAAAGGAAGGACATTTTGAAAATTTACAGATAAGGGTTTATAACAAATGGGTAAGGTATAAATAACAATGAAATCAATGGCCATGTGTCTACCATCTGTTGCCGGAAAGAACATCCTGGCTTCTCTCTGTACCATTGTACCAAGTAACCGTTAGATGAAATTTTGCCTATCATTTTCCAGATTTTTTCTATATAGTTTCAAAAGGCATTTAGTGTCTGTGCCTTTATATGCAAAGTATTATACTACTTTAAAGGTAAAAATATTGGTTAGAATAATGAATAGCACTTTAAGGCATATTCTCCAAACAGTATACTTTATCTCATAATGCAAATTTTTGAAGACTGGAAGCATCTTCATGGATCTTCCTCTACTTCATAGCAAAAGATCACCCCCCCCCCACCAAATTCAATGATTTCTTAAGTTGTTTCTAGGAAGATAAGCCAGCACAGCTAAGCAGATTCTGCCATTTCCTAAAAAGCTGGCTATCCTTTATTAGAATTTATCTTTTTCTTTCATTTATATTTTACAAAAATAATTTATTGAGATATGTGATTTATGATAAGAAATATGTATTAGGTCTTTTTTTAAAGATTTTATTTATTTATTTCTCAGACAGAGATCACAAATAGGCAGAGAGTGAGAGGGGAAAGCAGGCTCCCCGCTGAGCAGAGAGCTTGATGTGGGGCTGGATTCTAGGACCCTGGGATCATGACCTGAGCTGAAGGCAGAGGCTTTAAACAACTGAGCCACCCAGGCACCCCAATGTATTAGGTCTTTGTCCAGTTTCTGGCACAAAGGTTCTAAATCCCTCAAAATTTCCTCAGTGAGGTGAGGGATAAAAAGCGTCTTTTGTTATGTTAATGAAGCGACTCTTGGAAAACACCAATGTAGGAGAGCAGGTTGCCAGGTGAGTGAGGGTTGAATTTTCAATTCCATACCACTTCCACCTTCAGAGAAGAAAGAAGGGCTCGAGGTTGAACCAATTAATGATGGCCAGTGATTTAATCAATTGTGCTATTTAATGAAGCTTCCATAAAAACCCAAAAGGATGAGGCTCAAGAGTTTCCAGATGGTCAACATATGGAAATTCAGGGAAAGTGGTGTCTTCAGATAGCATGGATGCTCTGTTCCCCTTTCCACAACTTTTCATTCTGCATCTCTTCCATTGGCTGTCCTGAGTTATACCCTTTTATAATAAACCAGATAGTCTGGTAAATAAAGTGTTTCTTTGTGTTCTGTGAGGTTCTCTAGCAAATTAATCAAACCCAAGAAGGGAGATATTGAAACCTTTGATCTATAACAAGTGGGTCAGGAGCATGTATGACAACCTAGATCTGGGTGACAGGCCATTACCCTGGGTGATGGGGCAGGATTGTAGGACCGAACCCCTTAACCTGTGGGATCTGGTGCTATTTTGATGTAATTTCAGAATTAAATTGAATCCTAGGACACGAGGCTGGTGTTTCGGAATTACTTGGTGTGTATAGGAAAAGCCACATATTGGTGTCAAAATTGTAGTTTGTACCAGTGAAGTGAGATTTACTAGAATGTCCCTGGTTCACAGAAACATGTGCTTTGAGAAGAGAAAGGATGAAAGGATCAAGGATGAGGAATCTTTGATTCTTGGGTGATTACATGGTTACCAGTGGTATGATACAGCAGCTGTATTTTATAGTTTGATTGGTTTTATGATGACTGGGATATTCATCCCCTGAATATGCCTGTTACCCAAGTTAGGGTGTGTGTGTGTGTGTGTGTGTGTGTGTGTGTGTGTGATATATATATATATATATATATATATATATATATATATATATATTAAGATTTTATTTATTTCTTTATCAGAGAGAGGGAGGAGCGAGAGCAAGCACAGGCAGACAGAGAGGCAGGCAGAGGAAGAGGGAGAAGCAGGCTCCCTGCCAAGCAAGGAGCCAGATGTGGGACTCAATCCCAGGATGCTGGGTTCATGACCTGTGCGAAGGCAGCCACTTAACCAGCTGAGCCACCCAGGTTGTCCCCAAGTTAGGGTATATATTAAGGCTATAATTAAGGCAGCCCCTTTTGCATGGGTACCCCATTTTGTACTGCTACAAAATCTAACATTTCCAGGCTAAAGAAATTTGCTATCTCAGCTTTCTCACCTGTGTCTTACCAAGAACATTAAGTTAATTAACAAGAAAATGAGGAGAGCTATAGGAGAAAGTCAAGAGACTGACTCTATAGGGTGGAAGTCTTTAGATAGTTGTTAAGAAATGGAATTAATCAAGCAGACATCAGTGAAGCTGAAACAAAGGTGTTGATATAACACTATCATAGGCTGGGAGGATCAATTGGGACCCCTTTTTGGTTCCCTGACATTAAAGAGTCCTGAGTAATTTGTGTTATTTATCCTAGTTTGGAGCAATTCACAAGTAGGAAGGCCCAGATTCTAAGGAGAAACTTGAAAAGAAATCAACTGGGGTGATGGTTAAGCCAATTAATTAAGGTAGAGACCTATGTAAAGGCCCAAGGTCATATGCACATGTGTGGATGGAATGGCTGGGGTAGGGAGAGGAGATTTTTCTGGAGCTCTTTAACACAGGAGTCCAATGCACTGTGATTTTGAAGTCTTAATGGGTTGAGGGTATACTGAGAATAACATGAGTATACTGAGTATAACAGATGCAACAGTTGATGGGATTAAGGTGAATTTTTGGGTGAAAATTGTGGTTTTGAACAGATTTTGTGTGAGGTGGTCATATCTTCTTTACCATTATCATTGTGGTGGATATGATGTCTGTCTGGGAATTGCTTCTGCTACCTATATTATAAAGTGGAAGACATGTAAGCCCACCCTAAGGCCAGTTTCAATTGGGCATGCTAAATGAGAAGCACTAGAACTGCTCCCAAGCCCACATAGGTGGTTAACTTGAAGCACTATAGAATACCTGGTGGGCAAAAGGATATTACCACTTTAATTAATGATACATTAGAAGTTGGAAATAATGGTATCAATGAATTTGTTGTATTGTGTGGCCTGCGATGAAGGTGATGCTCATGGAGACTACGAGGGCTGAAATAGAATGGTACCACCCACAGCTTCAGTGGCTTCGGATGTGGTCTCAACAATATAGAAAACATAACAGGCTAACCAAAGCTGCTACTTATTGACTGACCTTATAAATGCTTCCTTCTCTATCTCAGCCATAGAAAACAAACAGCTACAGTTTGCTTCCACATGGGAAAGACCTTAATTTACTTTTACAGTAGTTTCCCTTTATCCATGGCTTTGCTTTCCACAGTTTCAGGTACCTGAGATCAACTGAGGTTCAGAAGCAGATGGTCATCTTTCTGACATATTGTCAGAAGGTCAATTGTAGCCTAATACTATATCACATTCTTATGCTTCACCTCATCTCATCATATAGGCATTTTATTCTCTTTCATCATCATATGGTGAAGACTAAGTACAGTATAATAAGATATTTTGGGAAATGGAAGGGGGGCTACAGTTACTTAAGTTTCAATTTACTATTATAATTGTCCTATTTTGTTATGAGTTATTCTTATTAATCTCTTATTGTGCATAATTTAAAAATTAAACTTTATCATAGGTATGTATGTATAGGAAGAAACACAGCATATACAGGATTTGGTACAATTCAGTATTTCAGGGATCCACTGGGGGTTTTGAATCGTATCTCCCTTTATAAGGGGAAACTGCTATATTGTGCCACCATAGTACTACCTCAACTTAGCAGCTTACTGTCATGATTTGGTCAAAAGGGATTTGAGCTTCATGCAGGTCTCAAGTGCAATAGTATGCCATATTTGTGATAGTGTGATAATATCAGAAACTAAGAAGAAAGCTGGGATTGATTCAGATACAATGATGATGTACATGGTCAACCAAAACTGCTTAAAGCAACAAGCAAAGATTCCAGGGCCCACCCAAATGGCAAAATTCTTAGGAATAACCTGGGCAAGAACCATGTAGGGTATTCCACAAGTGACAAAAAAATAAATTGCTATCACTAAGCAACCCCAAAACCAAACCAGAAGCCCAGCATTTGGTTGTTTTTATTTGGATTTTGGAGAAAACATTTTCAACATTTGGGAATATTGCAAGCTCCTATATTTAAGATTAACTGAAAGAAAGTAGTATTTCAGTGGGGGCCTATATATCAGGCCATGTCTAAATTACAAAAAAATTTAGCTGTCTCAATGCCATTGGGCCATTTTGACCCCCATTCATATTTGACTTTGGAATTGTCTGCTATGTATTCATGCAGACCAGAGTTTATGGTAAAAACCCATGAATGCCTCTCAACAGCAACCATTGACTGTTGGATGAGAAAATTCCCAGATGCTGCTGCTGGGAACACATCATTTGAGAAACAATAACTAGATATTAATTGAAACTGCCTCAATGACAGAAGGACACAACATAATCATGAGGCCCGAGATACCTATAATGTCTTGGGTGCTATCAGAGGAACATTCTAATAAGAAAGACAGTGCTCAGAAGAATTCCATAATACAATGGCAATGGTTCATAAAGGAGTATGCTTCCAGGGGAATTCAAGGAGGCACCCACCAAATCCCAGAGCAGGTGCTATTTTCCTTCTAGGACCAACATTAGAGCTACCTGAGGAATTGCTAGAACCCAGAGCCTTGTGGATAACTCTCAGTTGAACAACAAAGGGATGTTTGGTTACTGAAGATAATTCCAGGGTAAATAACCAGTATTCTGTTTGCATTTCTACCAGTCCATGGTGGCTGCCTAGGAGGCTCAGTCAATTAGGCTTCAGCTCAGGTCATGATCCTGGGATCCTGGGATAGAGCCTTGAGTTGGGCTCCCTGCTCAGTGGAGATTCTGCTTCTCCTTCTCCCTCTGCCCCTCCCTCCACCACCCCACTCATACTCTTTTTTTTTTTTTTTTTAACCTTTAGAATAAATAAATAAAAATAAAACCAACTTATTTTTTTTCATTTTATTTTTTTTAAAGATTTTATTTCTTTATTTGACAGATAGAGATCACAAGTAGGCAGAGAGGCAGGCAGAGAGAGAGAGAGGAGGAAATAGGCTCCCAGCTGAGCAGAGAGCTGGACTCAGGGCTCAATCCCAGGACTCTGGGATCATGACCTGAGCCGAAGGCAGAGATTTTAACCCACTGAGCCACCCAGGTGCCCCTAAATAAAACCAACTTATTTAATGTATATTGTTGATTTATTACCATTGAAATCACTGTTAACAGCACGATAACTTGGGGCACCTGGGTGGCTCAGTGGGTTAAAGCCTCTGCCTTTGGCGCAGGTCATGATCCCAGGTCCTGGGATCGAGCCCCACATCAGGTTCTCTGCCCGGCAGGGAGCCTGCTTCCTCCGCTCTCTATGCCTGCCTCTCTGCCTACTTGTGATCTCTGTCTGTCAAAAATATAAATAAAATCTTAAAAAAAAAAGCACCATAACTCATGCCTAAACAAATCCTATCGAACACCTATAATTTCTTCACAAGCACATCACAATCTTGTCCTTAGGAACATTAGAAAACACTTCAGCACTATGCTCAGGGAATGTTTAAAACAGAAAAATCAAAAGCACAAAAATTCAAAACAAAACAAGACACTTAATAGACCATAAAGAAGATACTCATTTAGAGTATGAAACCTGAAGCAAGAAGACAGAGATACACCTTGTTTGACTTCATTGGGAAGGCACTTATCAGGTAACTCAAATGTTTTGCTCCTACAAGCACATTCACAAATGAAGATAAAAGTGCCATGACTATTGATTTGGGTGTTGCAGGTTGGCTATTGGGGTTGCACTCGCATATATGGATTCTGTGAATAATTATAATTGACTAAATATCTTTATAAGCATAACTTTCTCATAAAGAAAAAGGAAAGGAAAGTAATACTCCCTCATCTGAGGATGTAGGTAATAATTGATTATTACAATTTTATTCTTATACTGTTGAAAATTGAATAACATTAAATACAGTAGATCAATCTTAATCTATAGCTAATTTCTTATTATTTATAATTGAGCCATTTGATTATTTTAGGCCATTAGGATCCATTTGGTATGTGTGCATCTATTCTTGCTGAAGACCTGTCAAAGGCTATTTTCTTTGTTAGAAATGAACAATATTGCCCTCAAATAGCTTACTGATGACTGTTTTCATTTAACATAGCTTTCAGGAATTGTGGCAAGTAACATGTCAGACACTTTATAGGAAATATACCCCTAGTTCTTATACAGTCTTATTATTGGTCTCTTGAGTTTATAGATGAAAGACTTAAGCAACAAAATGTTAAAAAAAACTTACCTAATGTCACAAACAAATAGTGAGCCCAGGATTCAACCCAAAAAGTATCACTCAAAGATTCAGCTTTGGCTCCATATTCTACATAACACTCACTTTAAAAAAGTTGAAATATAGTTGACATAAAATGTTATATTTATTTCAAGTGTACAACATAGTGATTCAACAATTCTATGCATTACATTATGCTCATCACAGAAAGTATATTTAACATCTTTTACAATAATATTACAATATTATTAACTATATTCCCTATACTGTATTTTTTATCCCTATGACTTATTTATTTTATAACTGGGAGTTTATACGAATTAATCCCCTTCAGCTTTTCCACTTTCCCTGTAGCCTCCTCTCCCTGGCAACCACCAATCCTATGTATTTATGATTCTGGTTCTGTTTTGTTTGTATGTTTGTTTTGTTTTTTAGATTCCACAAGTAAGTGAAATTGTATGGCATTTATCTTTCTCTGTCTGACTTATTTCATTTAACGTAATACCCTCTAGGTATATCCATGTAGTGGCAAGTGGTAAGGTCTCATTATTTTTAATACCTAAGTAATATTCCTCTGTGTGTGTGTGTGTGTGTGTGTGTGTGTTTCTTATCTTCTTCATCCATTCATTTATCAAAGGCACTTAGGTTGTTTCCATATCTCGGCTATTATAAATGTTACTACAATATACAAAGGGTACACATATCTTTCCACGTTAGTGTCTTGTTTTTTTGTTGTTGTTTTGTTTTGTCTTTTTTATTTGTTTGTTTTTGAGAGGGGAAGTAAATAGTCTTGCTTTTGAAATCATGGACTAATCCCAGAGTTCAGAAGTCCAGAACATCCCATGCCCCAGATTGTCATTGTCCAAAAGATAGCATGTATTTAAGCCCTAGGAGCTTCTGTCTAAGGGAAAGCCCATTGCTGACCAGTTTCTATACTGAGACCAGGAATAGAAAATCTGGTAGAATTAGTACCCAAATGGATATGTGTTATCTGGCTGTCCCTATGTCTCTTCTTTATTTCTACTAAACAATCTTCCTGGAAATCAGTTGTTGTAAAAAGAAGGCATAGTGCTCTTTACCTCTGATTATTAGCTGAACGAAAAAAAAAAAAGTTTTTTGCTGAAACCCATACTCTATTAGCCCAGGAATCTCAGGAAGGTGAATTTGGTTCTATGTCTGACCAAGTGCAGAACATTAGTCTGTTTTAAGCAGACTTGTGAAGGGAAGTTATTTCTCAAGATTTGGGCTTCAATCATGTGGAACATGTTGCTGTCAGATTCTAGGAAAATTGTGATTAGGCCTAAGGTCATGTTTAAATGCTCCCCTTCTCTCTCTCAAGTCAATGAAGCTGCTAGCTACAGATGGCTTTTACTCATAGAGCATAAGAATAATAAAATTTTAAACTGAAAATTACTTAAAACTTTTTATGTGTTTACATGTGTATGTGGGTATGACAACATAAGTGCATGAATTATTTGTGTCATTTTAGCTACTTAGTCCTGGTGAGAACTAATGTTGAACCAGCCTTAAGTAGTTTTAGAATCACCAATCTTTAAATATGAGAAACCCTCTCTTTAGACTTGTTTTTATGCAGTCAGCACTATCACACCGTGTCTAGCGATCTAAGAATGAGGAAGTCAGAAGAACCGATAGTTCCAACGTAGGGAAATAAGTTTAAAGACCAGCTTCCAGTATGCACTGGAAATGCAGAGGAAGGATGTGCAACCCAGCTGGCCAGTCATAGGTGGCTACCTAGGCAGATGAAGTCTGAACTGAGGCTTAAAGGCTAAGTAGGAATGATAAGGTTGGGTCACACAAAGCAGTCATTTTTATAGATCAAAAGTGACCAAGCATCAGTAATTTGTATAGCTCAACCAAATCATGAGGGTATTAACATCCAGACAGAGGACAGAGGATACCACCACATTCATAAAACTTAGAGGAGAAACAGGACATGTGCATGTTACCACTGCCCCTGTTCCCACTGTCTGAGGCCCATGGTGACACAGTCTCTGCAGCCCCAGCAGCTTGATCCCACCGCTTTCACTGCAGCATGTGACCAAGGAAGCCAGAGGCCCTGTGCTCTTTGCATTAGAAATGCTTTGCTCTTCACTAGATGCAATGACAATGAGCCTTTTTTCTGCTGTTACAGGTCTGGGCCACAGGAAAGGTAGTAATGGGAGGATGAAGGGGGAAGGGTTCCACCCTCAACAGTTTCCTTCTGGGCTAGAGGATGAATTTACTCAAAAGATACATTTTCTAAATTTAGTATTTCCTGAGACCCCATAAAAGACTCAGAATGTACCAAATATCAAGAAGCAGGTGCAGTGAACTCATATGTGAAGCACTGGCTAAACACATGTCTGTCGTGGCCAGTGCGACGAATCGACCAGGAAAACTTTGAAGGCTAAGAGGATGGTGAAAAGAAATTAAGAGACAAAGAGATGGGGGCAGGAGGGACACTGAAGATGATGTCCAACAGTGCTGATTTTATTCCACATCTTACAATCATTTATAAGGCAGACCAGAATAGAAGGAACATTATCAGTACATAGTCAGATGACCACAAGTTTCTATAACAAGTTTACATTTACTACAAGCAAACCTTGTGACGCCAGGTAGTTTCTGCTAAAGCCATTAGCAAGACAATCAACCAGGGAGTGGGTTATGGGAGGTACAGAACAAGAAGGACTAACTAAGAACTCAGGACCCTGGCCACATTGTTCCCTACTGTAGGGAGAGCGTGTGGGAAGTCATGTAGGCGAGCACATGGCACATTGCCCAGACCCTTTCTCAGTGCACTCAACTTTCCCGTCCTTAACCTTGTCAAGGTGTCCGGACTTTGAAGGAGACACAAGTCAGGGCCTGGTTTGGTCCTTAACTCCAACCATGCTGTAGCCTCCAAAACATGTCTATACCCAGAAGCCAGGTAAGCACATGAAAATATTTTCTCCTAGGAGGTCTGTAATACCTAAATTAATGTTCTTGCCAAAGGCATGATTATATGCCTTAGCTTGTAAATGGTATATGACTTATACCAATTTCTACTTCTTATGTAACTGACCTTTTATTGCTTTGAATTTTAAGAACTCAATCCCCCCCCCCAAGGAATTGCAACTTTCTTCCATCCCAGGGGCTGCTGTATCTCCTTGCATCCCCATCTTCTAAGAAAGGAGAATAGGAAATAAATTCTTGTGTCAGCACTGAGTAGGTAATTTATATGCCTTAATCTTTAAATCCTTATAAAGATCTTCAGAAGTTAGTATTGTTATAGTTACAGAGAGCTGGGATTCAAGAGATGAAGAATTGTGCTTATCACGGCAAGTGGTAGAGCCAGGATTCAAACCCTGTTCTGTCTGAGACCAATGTTGCTGCTCTGCTCTGCTGTGTCTCACATACTGCCTCTAGTACAAGGCCTCCGGGGCAGAAGACGTTGGCTAAATGCTTGCTGGTCATATAAGTCCAATTTTACTTTTATTTGCTTTCAGTAACACCTGGATAGTATTTGGACTTTGTTATGTGCACAGATTATCTTGAAAGCAAAGTCATAGCAGAATGCACTACCTCCCTATGGTTAGTCCTTGGTAAATATATAAGGTTATAAAGCTTATAGTTAAGTTAATAAAAACTATGCTAGCCTAGACAGAAAGAACAAGAGAAATTCCAGCTCTGAGAACTACACTATCAAAAAGTTTTCTTGGCTTATTAACTTTGAATATGGTGAGGTACTCCCAGTGAATCTATATAAACTAAAGGGGTTGATATTGTCAATAGAAGTATGCTTTCTCCATGAGTTGGCCAGCAGCTGTCTGTAATGAGGACTTCAACGGGGCGGGGGGATATGTGGGGGGAAACTTTGGCTTTCAAAATTGCTCACCAGGTAGGTTTCATTCAGTATCACCAGCTAGAATTTTTGGTTTGACAAAGTAAGCCTGATTTCCTTCTGAGACTGATGGAATGGGCATCATTCTTTTATGTTGAGAACCCTGCTGATACCCAGAGGTGAGTGACTCCCTCAGACCTCCCTAAGGCACACCTAGGAAAACCCAGAGAAGGACCCAAGCCTGACCAGTGTACAAATGTGTCTGCATACTGAAAACAGGGTTTGAAAATCATCTTTGAAAAAGATGGCTGTGTTTGAAAGGCATATTGGAACTGACCTCTATGATTCTTAGATTCAAAGAGAAAACCAAACCCCATTGTTCCCCATGCAAAGAAGGGGATTCTAAAGCAGCCATGTAAGTAAAAGAAGGTGGTGCCCTACTATCCTTTAGTCCCCTCTAAATGAGGTGGAAGATAAAGCAAGTGGAAAGATATGAACAGCTTCCTACTATGGACAATCTAATTTGTTTGCACTTACATCATTTGTGCCAGCAAAAATATCTTAGCACTGAACTAATGTGCAATGTTTTGTTTAATGCTTCTATGTCTACCTGTCAGCAATCATTCATATCACAACGTTTTCTATCTTCTCCTATGTATAGCCCCTTTTATTTATAAGTCTATCTTCTTTTAACAGGCTGAAACATATTTCCATTATCTAATAAGGCAGCTATTTTTGCCCTAGGGAATCCATGTATTTTTTTAAATTATTTTATTTATTTTCAGCATAACTGTATTTTTAAACTAAAAGCTTTCTGGTCTTTTAAGACTCTTTTGTTTGTTTGTTTGTTTGTTTGTTTTTTGTTTAGTTGGAATCCTTTTGTGGCTTGTCAATATCTCTAAATTTGGAACTGTGCTGCAAATTTCCAAATACATCCCCATGTCCATCCCATTTACATAAGCATGAATAAGTGAAGCTACTTATAAAGAGAACTAGACATTTGAGGATAAAAAAACTACCTTTCCACTATGTTTTTCAATTTGATCCTGATGGACAAGCCATTCAGCTGTCTTACTATCTGGTTAAATTTGGATCATAGTCAGAGAAAAAGCATAATAATCACAGCTATCATCCTTTTCATGGCTGAGATAAAGCCACCTGGACATGGGGTGCTGCTGGGTGCAGAGTTCCCTAGGGTTCTCTCTCATGGCCTATGCATGAGAGTGTGTGTGTCCCTGTATGCGTGTGCATACATGTGAGTATGTCAACTTAAGTGACGAATAGTAAGAGGAATGTCTTTCTATTATGTATAGAATGTAATGAATAACTGTCTAGCTAGGGCATTCAATGACTCAGCCACCGAACGATTTCATCCAAACATCTAAAACGATTACAGCACATAGGCAGCTATAATAAATAGAGAATAAAAATTGTTTTAGAATCCATATCCTATTTAACTTATAATATTCAGAAATAATAAGTTTCATGTTGTCTGGCCATAGATATTAGGTCAAGCCTTATTGATCAGTTGGATGAGCATCTCTTCATGAATTGGTATTTTAGTAATGGCTTGCATTAGCAAAATGTAGTCCAGCTAATACTGGTTGTAAAGTCTATAATGATGCTGCTCTGAGCTACTTTCTTTGGGAGAATTATAGTGGTATGAGATGATAAGCCCAAGGCAAGTATTTTCAAGCCAGTGTCTCTGACTCTGAAAAAGAAACAGAGGCACTGGCCCACAGGTTACCAGCCTCTGTTGGTTAGGAATGCCCTCCAGGCAGCCCCTTGTTTGTATAGGCTATGATGCAGGAGGGTGGGCTCTCCCTGCCATCCCTCATGGTGGTGCCACAAAGTGAGAGGCATAATGGAGCTCAGATGGAGTGCTGTTAGTTTATTCTTGGGATTCTTAAACCAGGACAGTTGTTGTAGTCCCCAGGGAACATTTTTATTATGTTACATGGTCGGTCCTTATGATGTGAAGGGGTGCCTCTGGAGAATGGAGGCAAAGGATGTTGCTAAACATCCTACAATGAGCAAACCAACCTCCCACCTCCAACATAGAATTATCTGGCCCCAATGTTCACAGGGCTGGGCTTTGAGAAAACCTGGGAACTTTTCTTAAAGGGTTGTCAGAGCAATGGCTGCAGTCACAGGTGGTCAGTGAAAGCACACAACAGGGCGAGGGGGTGTCCACTACAGGCCCTCACACAGTCTGAGTGGTGGGCACACAGACAAGAATGTGGGTCACAGCACAGAACACAGATTCTTGAATGATAATTCTCAGTTTAACAGGTGAAACTGGCAAGCAGCCCTATTTCAAGGGAACATTTCAAAGAAGCTAAAGCTCTGATTTGGTAGAGCCTCTACTGAAATGAAGTGTTAACATTTAGATATGAGAGACTGAGAAGTTCAGAGAGTGACAGTGGGCAAGAAACAAAAAGGATGTCCCCAGTCAGAGTGTGTGAGGCATCCAGAGGCAGTGAGCTTTCATCAGATTTCTCACCAGGCAGGAACTATTCTGTTAGACCTTTCAGTCTGGGTTTAGTGAGAAGAAATGAAGTTTTGTGAGGAATCACTGTGTGTTATTCGTGGTTATTGTATATGATTTAGTCTCATCTAAATAGGGAAGTTTAGTTAACCTGTGTGAGTCCTGAAGCATGGGCCAGCACAGGTGTGATCACTGAAAGCTGGTACCAGGTGGTTTGGTGTGAGCAGATCAGCAATTCTGTGCCACCAGGCTTTCATCTGTTCAGGTGAGTCAGGCCTTGTGTGACTGTACCAGCCAATAATCCCATTTCACTATTTTAAGAAATAATAATTGAGGAGAGTATTTAATGTATTTGAAAAGATGAAACATAATTACTTTGAATTACATGGTGCTTTAGAAGTATAACTTTACTGGTCCTTTTCTATTTGAATTAAAACAACAAATTCACTGAGCTGCATATTGAAGTGATTTGACAATGGTAAAAGCTCTGGGGGTTTTTAATCTTCCTCACTGAAAAATAACTTGAGAGATAAGATTTATCCTGCTGGCATTTTTTCCCCTGTAAAGCTCTTGACTCCCCTCCTTTCCATTACAAGTTGGGCATCTTTGTGCCAGAAGAGCATCCATATACAAATGGCCAACAGACACATGAAAAAATGTTCCACATCATTAGCCATCAGGGAAATACAAATCAAAACCACATTGAGATACCACCTTACACCAGTTAGAATGGCAAAAATAAACAAGACAAGAAACAGCAAATGTTGGGGAGGTTGTCAAGAAAGGGGAACCCTCTAACACTGTTGGTGGGAATGCAAGTTGGTACAGCCACTCTGGAAAACAGTATGGAGGTTCCTCACAAGGTGGAAAATAAAGTTACCCTATGACCCAGCAATTGAACTACTAGGTATTTACCCTAAAGATATAGATGTAGTGAAAGTAGGGTCTTGTGCACCCTGGTGTTCATAGCAACGATGTCCACAGTAGTCACAAGGAGTCAAGATGCCCTTCAACAGACAAATGGATAAAGAAGATGTGGTCTATATATAAAATGGAATATTACTCAGCCATCAGAAAGGATGAAAGCCTAACATTCGCATGAACATGGATGGAACTGAAGGAGATTATGTTAAGTGAAATAAGTTAAACAGAGAAAGACAATTATCACGTGGTTTCATTTATTTATGGAGCATAAGGAATAGCATGGAGGACACTAGGAGAAAGAAGGGAAAAATGAAGGAGGGGGAAACAGAGGGGGA
Source organism: Mustela nivalis (assembly GCF_964662115.1). Classification (NCBI taxonomy): domain Eukaryota; kingdom Metazoa; phylum Chordata; class Mammalia; order Carnivora; family Mustelidae; genus Mustela; species Mustela nivalis. Next base: position 89,413,994 of record NC_139021.1, on the reverse strand, counting down.
GATGAACCATGAGAGACTATGGACTCCAGGAATCAAACTGTGGGTTTCAGAGGGGAGGGGAGAGGGGGATGAGTGAGCCCAGTGATGGGTATTAAGGAGTGCATGTATTGCATGGGACACTACATCAAAAACTAATGATATACTGTATGGTGACTAACATAACATAATAAAAATTATAAAAACAACAACAAAAACAACAAAAGAAGAGCATCCACAGATGTTGCAAAAGCAGAGAGTTTGAGAGTGATGTTAGCAGCTGGGGCTTGGAATAGGGGGTGCAGAAAGCCAGGGAAAGAAGACCAAGCCAGCAGGTTTGAAGGGAGAGAGCACAACACCCTATTTCTAGAGGTGTGTATGGGGCAGGCTATCCGTCAAGTCCCAGGAATTTTGCTGACCATGAACACAATCTGTGTATCTGGTGACATTGGTCCTTGAGTAGCCTTTCTACAGATGTTGGCAAAGATTTCTGGGACAGAAAAATCCTAAGGAAAGGAAGGCACTTGAATGAATGTTCGGGTTAGGGCAGTGGACAGGGCAAAGGGAAGTGCTGGTTCTGAGCATAGTCTCCTCAGGCTGATTAACTGTAGAACTAAGGCATGCATCAGTATGGGAAGGCTGTATTAAAAAGTGCAGAAAAATTAAAAGTCCAACTTTGCTGAACTCATCCACAATGCACTGAAAGTTCTGGGTGCTAGTGCTTCTGCAGCAGTGGACAGAGGCAGTGCCCTCATTTTCAGTCACCAACAGCCTTGGTGTCAAGGAGTGGGCATCTGGAGTCCCTGAGACTTGGAAGAGGGAGATGACCCTTGGACAGAATGACTCTTCTTTTGTTTCAGGAGCAACAAGTGTGGTCATGTGAATCCACTCGATTTTAGGAAAAATAGAAATTTGGTAGGCATTGTTTGGAAACAAATGTAGTGTCCCTGGGGCATATCTTTGTGCCCCTTGCCTTCTCATAGTTTCCCTCTGTACCCCAGTATGGGAAAGCCATTCATATCAGGTCTGAGAAAGTAAGAGGGTTGACTTCTGGACACATGTCTGCTTGAAACTGACATGTAGGTACAGAGGTAGATAGATAAGAGATAGATGATAGATGAGTGGATAGATAGGTTATAGATAGATAGATGGATAGATGGATGATAGATAAAATTGAGTAGCATCAAGTTAAAATATATATAATGTAAAAAGCAGGAAGAAAACCATTGTTTTAATAGTGCATATGAAGATTGATGAAGATTACAGATACTTTCTCAATATACAGTGTTTTTGGACATAAAAATTATAAAACTGGCCTTATTTATGAACTACAACTGTGGGAAGCATAATGCAAAATGACAATGGTCAGATTACTTATATTGGTCATTTTCTTGCTTTAATTTAGAGAAATAACACTTTTCATTACAGAGTAATATAGAATGGACTTCCTCTTACTTTTCAAAGTCAGAAATCATTATCTTCTGAAAGGTTAATATAAAAATAATTTGGGATCCTGATTATTTTTCCATTATGGTATAAAATAACAGGAAGTGTTCTGTAGATTGTTTTATATATTTAAGAATAAATATAAAATATATTTATAAATGTATTGTATTTATAAATATAAATAATTCAGAGGAAATAAAGTTTCCTCTGAATTCTGGTATTGAATCTGTTTTTCTTCAGACACTGTTAACAGATTCAAAGAAAGAGCTCTTAAAGTTACAATTACTAGTTACTAATCGTTACTTCTATATATTCATGTGCTCTTTTGAAAGCTTTGAAGCACTTTGTTCATATTATTATTGTTATAATTTTTGATGAGTGCTAATGTGAAACAGAGATTGCTTTTTTAAATTTTAGAGATGCAAAGTGCAATATTTCTTAATTGAATCATATTTCTGTTTACAAGGTAACTAGTCAAACTGGTAGGATTAGAAATGTGTCTGCTTCTAAGGGAGATCATATTTCCAACCCCAAAAAAGCACACTTAGTCATAAACATCAGCTGATAATAAGGTACTTAAAAATTTAACCACTGGGGCACCTGGGTGACTCAGTGGGTTAAGCCTCTGCCTTTGGCTCAGGTCATGATCTCAGAGTCCTGGAATTGAGACCCTCATTGAGCTATCTACTCAGCAGGGAGCCTGCTTCCCCTTCTCTCTCTGCCTGCCTCTCTGCCTACTTGTGATCTCTCTCTCTCTCCGTGTCAAATAAATAAATAAATAAATAAATAAAATCTTTAAAATAAGTTAACCACTGAAGAAAATCCAGAATATATGAAAACACATTGTTTAATATTAATATTTAATGAAAATAATTTTGATGGATCATACATCAAACATGAAATCTAAAGGCGTAAAACATCTACATAGAAATATCTTTACAACATCGACATAGGTTAAAAATTCTTAGGGAAAACACAAAAACATTATACATAATTTTTAAAAAATTATTAATTGGCCTTTGACAGAATTAAAAACTATGGCTAAAGAACCCACCAAAAGACATCATGAGGAAAAAGAAAAGGGAGTACACACATTGTCAAAAAATATTCACATAGAAGAAATGTATTTAGAATAAATGAAGATCTACAAATCATTAAAGGACAAACAACCTAGTAAAAATGGGCAAAAACTTGGATACTTCACAAAAGAAAATATATGAATGGCCAATAGGCACATGAAAAGGTGCCCAGCATCATCTATTACTAGGGAAACACAAATTAAAAGCATAATTAGATAACTTCATATTTATAAGAATGGATAATATTTAAAATCCTGATGATAAACATCAGGGAGGGTAGGAATCATACACTATCCCATGACCTAGCAATTCCATCCCTAAGTATTTACTCAAGAGAAATGAAAATGCTTGTCTTCAAAATGACTTGGAAATGAAAGTTTATAGCAACTTTACTCATGATAAAAAACAAAAATGACCCAAAGGTCCTTCAACAAAAGAATGAATAAACAAGTTGATAAAGTTATATAATGGAATATTCTACTTAGCAATAAAAAGAAAAAGAAAGAATAAACTACTTATGCATGCAATAACATGGATTAGTTATATGTGTGTATGTATATACATGTAGATATAAAATGAGTGATAAGAACTATTCACAAAAGAATATGCATATTTCCATTTATATGAAATTAAAAACAGGCATAACTAATCTGTAGTGATGTAATTCAGAACACTGGCTATTTGGGGAGAACATGGGTGACACAAAGGGGTGATGAAGTGCTTTATGCCTTGACTGGAATGGTGTTTATACAGGTGTACACATTTATCAAAAACCATTCATTTACACACTTAAGGTATGTGCCTTCTACTCTATGTACATTTTACCTCAATAAAAAGTAATGAAATTGTAAATAACTAAAACAACATGTATTATCTCAACTTCCCACAATGATAACTGTTGACATTGTAAAACAGGTTTGAAAACACAATTATGTACCGTATTGGAGGGACAAGAAGTGAATTAGTATTTCTTAAGCATTCGTACACCAAGTGCCATGGTGAAATTTTCATCTACCTTGTCATAATTAATATTTACAGAAACCTAGTGAAGTTTGTTTAGTAATCCTCACTCAAAAGAGAAGGAGAGCAGGTCAATTGCCAGCTCTAAAAACACAGCTAGCCAGAGGGAAAATCAGAATTCAACCTCAGTAAGTTTGCACAGGATCGATCTCCTTTCCCAGTATAGCAAACTAGAGTTCCTTCATGCTCAAATAACCAATATTTGTTAGAATTCTGTGTTTGAATATAAACTATTTTTTTAAGAAAAAAGTATATATTAATACCCTTCTAAATCTTCTGGTTTTCTCTCTCTTTTTACCCCAGTGGTGGTAACTATAGATTACCTATTCTCCAGGCACAGATTTGGAGCCAGATTGAAGAAGTTTGGGAAAGATTAAGACAAGGGAATTTAAAATACCTTATCATCACCATTCAAGAAGCATATAACATATAAATCAATTAATTCTCTCAACCTTCTCTTCTTTGTGCTCTAGGGCAGGCTCATTTTGTCCAATGCATTCTTGAAATGTTGGTATTAGTGTTGTGTAAAGTTCTGTTTATGTGTGTTTATCTTTTAACCCTGGCTTGAGGCCAGTTTTCTAGATTCTTCACAGCTCCATGTGTGCTTCAAACACCTCAATATAAATAGATTTAAAATTAAACACAACAACTTTTCCTAAAATGAGATTAATTCTTTGTGTTTTCTGTTCAGAGAATAGCACCATGATCTCATTCTGCAAGTCATCTTGACTCTATGGTCCATTGGCTTCTGAGTTCTGTTTTATTAAATAGCCTTCATTTATTTCCCTCTGTCCATCCTCTTTGCTATTCTCTTGTTTCAGTTACTGAAAGTCCTCACTATGTCTCACCTAGATCTCCTGTGGAGTCATCAGTGGCTTCCATATTGCAAATTAATGGCAACTGCCTTATCTTCCTTCTTCCTACCTTTTGTCTTACTTTATTCCTCAGATGCCAAATTTGTAAAATATTTTACTGTGTTGTTTGCTCATACCCCATTTATTGTGCTGGCTTCTGCTCTTCTTCTTGATTTCTATGTGTTGGCTTAGTCTGCCATAGGCTCAGCTTTCCATGTTTCTGTACACCATATCACTAGATAATCTTATGTTGTTAACTACCATGTTACGTTAAGAATACCCAGAATTGGAATCTCCAACCTCATCTCCATTTGAACAGACTTTTTGAATTTATCCAAAATAGAACCTTTGGTCTCTATTCTCTGATACAGAAGACTCTGGACTCAATTTGTTGTTATCTATAATTGATTTTGTCAGTGACATCATCAGTTGCTCAGTTGCTAAGATCTTGGAGTCTTTTTTGTTTATTTATTTTTTGTTTGTTTTTTGGGTTTTTTTTTTTTTTAGTCATTTACTCCCTATGCTAATAAGCATTTTTAAAAATCAGTTCCACTTTTAAAATATGCAATTTGAGCTCTAACGCAATCATTTTTGTCCATGCTCCTATTTTCTCTTAGAGGTTTGCCATAACCTCCTAACTTAACTACTTGCTTCCACTTTGACAATTTCAGTCTTTTTTCCATAGAACGGCTTTTAAACATGAAAATCAGGTATGTCATGCATCTAATGAAAACCTGTAAGTAGCAGCCCATTATGTTCACCATAAACCAAAATCAAGTCCTGCCAGTCCACATGGGAACTGGTTTCCACTCACCTCTCTGACTGCATTTCCTATTACTTCCCTTCTCTCCATCTCATCCAACCAGTTAAGTCTATAACGGTCTTTCCTTCTCTTTCTGAGCTTTGCACTACCTCAGAGCTTCTGTAACTTTTCTTGTTGTCTGAATTGTTCTCAAACTAATGTAATATATGAATTTGCTCTTTCATTTAGAGTTCATCCAAAGAAGTCCACCTCAGAGATGGTTTCTCATGACCATACCTAAATTGGTTTTCCTCCAGCACTCTTTCTGCTTGTTTATTTTATTTGTGGCATGCTTTCCTACTAGAAATTATATTATTAATTTAAAAAATTTTTTTTTTATTTTTTCAGCGTAGCAGTATTAATTATTTTTGCACCACATCCAGTGCTCCATGCAATCCGTGCCCACTCCAATACCCACTACCTGGTTCCCCCAACCTCCCACCCCCCACCCATTCAAGACCCTCAGGTTGTTTTTCAGAGTCGATAGTCTCTAATTTACTTAATAACTAGAGTCTATGAGATCAAGGGCTTTGTCTTATTAACCTTAGACATCTGCATGATGTCCTAGTATATAATATACACTCGAAAATTCCCTGGAATGAATGAATGACTTGATGATCATTAGTATCTGTGTGGTAAGGAACCCAAATACTGAATAGGTACTGAGAATTTACAGATAGAATACTGGCTTTCACCATGTTTATAGAACAATATCCAGGAAACAAAACAAAAGCAGGATTTCAATCTGTACCTTTCCATTCTACTGTAGATAGGGAAGTGACATTCGATTAAATGTCAATATTCTTAAAATCTACAGGAATCTTGGAGATAAAAATAGCAGCATAATGCCTGCCACAGAGCAATCACTCTATAAATAACTATCACATTGAACTACATGTTGGAAAATTTGTTCTAATCTTAGTCTGTCATTCAATGATGCGCAGACCCATGATTTCTAGATTGTAAAATTAGTTCCCCACTACTGTTTTAAGATTTGATCATTATTATCTTTAAACTTGGTATGATAATTTTCTTTCCCTCAAATTTTCTGAAAGATTTTGTGATATGTGGGAGTTATAGAGTCATTAGTACTGCTCCTAAAATAATAATGTTATTTGAAGCACTGTTGATCTTAAGTAGGCATTTGTGATATATGTTCTGAAGGAAAAAAACAAAAAACAAAAAACTGAATATTTGTCGACATATGCATGGTTTTAATTCATGGACATTATTGTGGCTCTTGAAAGAATTATAAAGTGGTTCATTTTGGTTTGTTTTTTGATGAAATATTCATAAACTCTTTTATGAGTCTGAATGAAGGCTTGTGAATTTTGGACAATGAGTGTTCATAAATATTCATTGAAAAATCATAAACACTTCATCCCTTGTATGGAAAATTTAATTAATTAAAAGTTAAACTCAGAGTATTCCCATTAGATATGAGAGTGGATTCTGTTATATTTACTCTAAACCCATTACAGATTATATTTTATAAAATAATAGTGAATTTGAAGTCATTATATGTGTTGATAGCATAAGCTCTGCAGAAAAGATATGGTAATTATGTTAGTCATTCTAAACAAAATCTCAAATTTCAGCATAGGATGCTTTACAAAAGGGCTACATTCACCAATAAAAGCTGCTCCAAAAGCAAACTGTATTTTAATGATCAAGAAAAGTTAGTTTTAATGAAGCTTGCTGAAGGAAGCCATTCATGTCCTATAATATGATTATAAACTCTGGTAACCTAACTCCAGGAGATCTATCCTTCTGGGGATTTGCTAAAAGAGGCTGCAAATAGTTCATGATCTTTCACAGATGTCTAATGTACAATTAGAGATTAATTTAAAAGTAAAAGGAGAACACTAATTGGGTTAAATTGGTAACAAGTGGTATAATGTATCATGCTTTCCAAATGCATACAATAATGTAAAGATTCCTATATATAATACTTGGAAAGCTATTTAAATTTTAATAGCTCTATTTTCACACACACAAAAAATGTAGTGTAGTTATTTGCCATCTTGCTTATCCCAGCACATTTAGACAAAATCCAGACCAAATGGACTAACTTCTGAATTTCATTAGCTTTCTTTACCAACAGATATAAATGAAAATTAAATATTGTGGGGATTAAATACAAGGACATTTTTCTTGGTTTATATGATTAATTTAAAGTTGAAAACTCTGACTTCTTTCAATCCTGAAATCTGAATTGCATTTTTATCCAATTCTGTGCAATGTAAATAGTCTTACTGAAAATATTAGCAATTTATAACCAAATCATATATTATACATCATTTATTAAAATTTGCAATTCTATGATGTGTTATTCAAATTCGGTGTTTAGACATTCTTCTGTTGCTTGGGGGTCCTCATTTGGAATATGTGAGAGATGAAGACAGTGAAAGCATCCCAAGTGAGATACTGAATCAATGTATATGCCATCTTGGAAATCAAACAGTAAAATATAAGCTTGCTTGAGTTATTTAATCAATCTTACTGAGCATATTAAATGCACATTCAAAGAAAAATGTGTTTTAATTACAGCTTAAATGCAGTCTGAATACTAATATGACAAAGATTGAAACACCTTATTTCCCTTAGTTCCATATTTTACAGTTAGCACATTGCTTGCAATGGGATATCTAAAGCATTGCTTTATCTACAAAGGTTTCTGATTTCACCATAAGAAAAGTCACCAGAAAGGATGATTGGTTTATTTATGTAATAAAGAACTTCAAAGAAATCTTAACCTTAGAAATATTACTTCAGGAAATTTGCTAGCTCAGCTCCATACCAAGACTCCCCCTCTGCCTCTCCCTCAGTACCCTGAATGCTACCTTCACCACTTACAGATTCTTTTCAAAGGATCTTCTTTCTAGGTGACTGTGTGTAAAATTATCTCCAGCCATTGGACTATAAATACTGTAATGTGAGGGGTGTTTCTTTTGCTTCCACACTATGCTTGAGAAATATTGTACAGTCAGAATAATGATGTGGACTGAACAACTTTTATTATGGCTCCATTAGAAATGAACACATTCCACAAGAATAGAGTGTCCATCTCTCCCTACTTTAATTAGAATGAAAACACTACAAACATGATAGCTGTATTTTGTCTCACTCTTTTACTGTTTCATTTGCCCTTCAATGTTGCTTTCTTGTTTCAAGATGCTAGATCTAGATGTATTCCATGTTGTCCCAGGTTGGGACAGGAGGGTAAGATAAAACAGAGGAAAACCCCAAACATCTGACTCTAAATAAAGTGGGGTAAGTGTAAGGTGATCATAGTAGTAGAACGGAATGTGTTGGGGAGGGAAACACAGCTTGGTGAAGAAATACTAAAACCTCAAAATATTTGTACAAATTCACCAACCATTTGAAATGAGTGTGGAATCATGAAAGAACATCAAATTTTACCTTTGAGTTCAGTGTTACAGATGCACATATAGAAGATTGTGCTGTATGTTGAGACATCTATGTTTTCAGCAAGTGTTTTACTAAAGTTTTCCCTAGATTGTAAGTAAAACTGTTGTTTCACAAGCATTTACTATACAAACACCTAAAATTCCATATATCTTTGCATTTTTTGTAATTAAGCATAGGCATATAAATACATATAGATGTAATAATTTAGAAAAGTGCTCTATCAGTAACTTAACATTGTGCCTTTCTACTGTTAACTATATAATTACTTTGAACTACTGATCTTTATTATAAAAAATATACGACACTTTTATAAGTGTCATAATGGATTTGCAATACAAGTGAGTTTTCTGTGGTTTCTGGAAATAGCTTCTGAAGATACTGCCAAGTATCTTCTTGTGATGAAATGCATCAAGATACAAAGCTTTCCCTGGGTTGAAATTCAAATTCCATCTTGAGCTTTGGATTATCTATAAAAGTTAACATTTAACCTGAAAGTCCAGCAGTGTGTATTTCCATAAGAGAAAGGGAAAAAAAAAAAAAAAAGGATGGGAAGCGACAAAACACTGTAGTTGAAAATTATATCCTCAAATAGGAATAAAGAATGAAAAGTACAAAAAAAAATCAGTGTTAAAACTATTCTTTCTTTTTATATGTAGGTCTTACTTAAAATTTTTATTTCAGATAAATAATGTACAATCTAATGCTTACAACATAGTGCCTTGAGTTGGGTTCTTTGCTAATTACAGGAAGTTATTAAAATGTATTTTATATCTCTACCTCTAAAGCTCATTTTGTCTGGTTTTAATTCATAATACAAAATTGTTTTGTGTAAGTTTAGTCAAAAGATCAGTGCAAAAGATGACTTCAGTGCATGAAGTTTTATGGTAGAAACTATGTATATTACATTCCAGCAATAGCGATGCCTATATTTATGGATAAAGATAACAAAAATTTGTAAAATTCAGGACATTCAATTAAACAGATAATTCATGTCCAAAATTAAAAATCTTATCCTTAGTGTACAATTAGTGTTTAAGATTTTACTTCTATTTAGGTAAGTTGTCTGAGTGATATTATAATGTAATTGATGAAGAGCTAGATGGTTCGAACAGATGATGCTTATTCCCTCTGGTGTGCCCTATAAACCTCCCCAAGTGTATCTCAAAGTCTACTTCCCAGGAAACCCAGCCAAAGACAGTATGATAGCAAAGCTGAGATTTTGAAGCTGGATCACCCTTCAGCTGGCTGTCAATGTAGATCCTGTCATTGGTGATAGATGGAGTGATAATACTACCTAAAATGGTTTAAGCAGGTTGTTATAGGATGAACTGTGTTCCTCTAAAATTGAAGTTCTGATCTCTTATATCCCCTATTGCCTGGAGACAGGCCTTTGAAAGATGTAACCAAATCCAAATGTATCATTTGTGTGGGCCCCTAAGCTAATATGACCAGAGTCATATAAGAGAAATAATTTGAACACAGACACATACAGAAGATGGGAAGATGCAGAGAGAAGACAGCCATCTACAGGTCAAGAATGGGGGCCTCAGAAGAGACCAAGTAAGCAGACACCTTGGTTTTTGACTTTTCACCCCATAGCTGTGAGAAAATAATTTTATTTAAGAAAGATAAAATAATTTTCTTTTATTTAAGATATTTTGTTATAGAAGCCCTAGCAAATGAAGAAACAGGACTACTGTTAAAATGTCTACCAGTAGTGAACTGAAATAGGATAATGGTGGAAGGGGATGCACTAGCATTTTCTCTAGTGTCTGAGAGGGTCAGAGGAAATAATAATCGGGCTATGGGATGAGCTGCCTGTAGCTGTGTATCACTTACACAGTGGAAAAGAAAATTCTGTGAAAGGAGGAGAATGATTATTAACTGATGTAGTGTAGAAAGAGAGCAAGTGTGCAAGGCGGGGAGGGGCAAAGGGAGAGAATCTCAAGTAGATTCTCCACTGAGTACAGAGCTGAATGCAGGGATTGTTGTGGACTCCATCTCACGACCCTGAGATCATGATCTGAGCCAAAACCAAGAGTCAGATGCTCAACTGACTGAGCTACCTAGGCACCCTTAACTGGTATAAGGTAAATGATGAAAGTCAGATAGCTCCTTGGCAGGATATAAAAGGTATATTATCTCTTGCAACTAAGTGGCAGAAAAAAAAAAAAAAAACTGAGTTCAAGTCTCAAAGACTTAATTATAAAGGGGTCAGAGTTCAAAGAAAGTTGAATTCCCAACCCTGGCAATTCTGATTCTTCAAGCTCAGGGGTCCAGTTGTAAAGAAATATTTGTAATAAGGACATCCGAGCCAATGCACTAGAAAAATGTTGACTGTCAGGATCATCCCAAAACTCTGTGTCTATGGAAATGGCCAACACTTCTTTCTTAAAGTCAGAGGACATTAGGAGGAGGAAAGGAGAAGTGAAGGGAGGGAAATTGGAGGGGAAGATGAACCATGAGAGACCGTGGACTCCCAGAAAAATCTGAGGATTTTAGAACCCACCTGGGGGGATGGTTTGCTCCAGTGGTGGGTATTAAGGAGGGCACATACTGCATGGAGAACTGGGTGCTATATGTAAACAATGAATCTTGGAACACTACATCAAAAACTAATGGTGTATTGCATGGTGACTGACATAACACAAAAAAATTTTAAAAATTAAAAGAAAAAAAAGTAGGACAAACCATAAGTGACTCTTAATCTCACAAAACAAACTGAGGGTTGCTGGGGGGAGGGGGTTTGGGAGAAGGGGGTGGGATTATGGACATTGGGGAGGGTATGTGCTTTGGTGAATGCTGTGAAGTGTGTAAACCTGGTGATTCACAGACCTGTACCCCTGGGGATAAAAATATATGTTTATAAAAAATAAAAAATTAAAAAAAAAAAAGTAGGGAAGGAGAATATCTCCTAGCAAGAAAAAAAAAAAATTGGAGTCCCTCTTTTGCTTGAAGGTGATGCATAGGCCTCTTGCTTGAAAGACACTACATGTTCCTTCAGGATATCCCCCTACGTCCTATCTCAGTCATTGGACAAGGAACTCAGGTCAAGTATGTTAGCTTGCTGAGGCAGCTGGGCCTGCTAAGGTACAAAGGGAGTATACTCTAAAGGAGTTGCAAGATTTTCCAACATGTACATGGGTGCATACAAATGGAACTAGGTCCTTATAGTACTGGGTCAAGGAATTCTTGTCATGAAGTTAGTTAATAGGAAAGTCTATTGGTAAAGGTGATATTTCCCATGATATAGAATCTAACACCATGGCAAGGCCACCATACAAAGGTAATATGTTGTCAGGAAGATTCTTGGAAGCAAGAATGACCCCTACAAAGTAAAAGAAATTCCAGAATTGCTGTGGAAAATGGTTGAAATAGAAATAGGCATGCTAGAGTGAATATCCTACTTAAGGCCAAAAGACCCAACTGACTACAATTCCCCTTTCACAAAATGAGAAGGAACACATTGGAGAGAAGAGCATCAGCTTCACTGAGAGGCACAGTGAGGACTTTTCTATAGGTCAAGTCTCAGAATAAAAGGTGTTGTTAGAATCGACTCCCTTATTGCAATGGGGATAACAAGATCCCCAAAAGAAGGCAGGGTGATGACATTTAGCCATTAGAAGCTCAGTGAATACAACTATCAGAACAGGAATAAGGTCAGAGTGGCCACAAAGGGAGCCTTACTTACAGTGAGATGGCTTGTAGAATGTGGTGTTCCTAAGGCCAATATAAATAAGCAGGATCAAGAATCAAGAATCTTGCTTAATTGTACGATTAAGAAAAAAAAAAAAAAAGATAAAATCAAGGATTGTAACAGCAGCTCATCAATAAATACTCATGATCCCTATTCTAGTGTCTGGATCTTAGGTAGTTCTCATACCTGGAACTGATTGGTCTAAGGAGTGTTGGGTTCCCATGACTTATGATCCTGTGAGATCATGGAATCTGAAAAGAACCTCCCCAGGGCTGCCCCAAAAGGAAGGCATTCATACACCATGAGATAAGAATACATACACATTTTGAGGAATTCTAAACAAAAGGACTATACTGAAATTGATTCCCAGGGATCAGAAACATCATTGTTAGAGTGAAAAGTATAGAAGCCAGGTCATTGGGGCACCTACGTGGCTCAGTCATTAAGCATCTGCCTCAGGCTCACATCATAATCCCAGGCTCCTGGAATGAGCCCCATATCCAGCTCCTTGTTCAGCAGGAAGCCTGCTTCTCTCTCTCACACTCCCCCTGCTTGTGTTCCCTCTCTCTCTGTGTCTCTGTCAAATCAGTTAATAAAATCTTAAAAAAAAAAAAAAAAAAGAATCCAGGTCATTAATAGAGCCCTGACCCAGGTCTGGGTCACACTTGCTCTGTCCACTGGACCTAATGGTCATTTTCTTGGTGGACAGAACCATCATAATTGTCATTATCCTGTAGTATAGGACTTGCTGGGGGGAAAAGCCAGGTGGAAGCCTCTAACACTGCCCCCCACACACACCATGGCTAAGACAGTAAGCTTTTAAAATTGTGGCTTGGGAGAAATGGTTGATATTAATTCTGCTTCTAAAGGTATGAAGAATGTATGAGTGGTGGTAGCCATGATACACTTATTTATTCTAATTGCCTGGTCCCTATAGAAACCAGATCGATCTTGTAGGTGATGATGGACTGCCAAAAACTCCCCTGTTTAGGATAAGTCTGCAGAAACCAGGCATAAGCTTCTAGTGTCCCTTCTCACAGCCTCACTTGGAACATACTAAATTCCCCCAGAAAAGATGTGATAACATGTGTGGAGTGTTACCAATCAGGGAAGCTTATCTCAGCCTTGGAGTTCAGGGTTTTTATTGAAAGTCAGTCACGTATAATCCCTGCATGACTTACCTTAGCTACTGAAACCCCAGACCATCATAAATCACTTTATTAGAATAAATCCTCTAGACCACTGGTGCAACTTGGCTCAAGGCCAAAAGATGAAGAACACTCCCACGAGACAGAACATTCCAGGAGCTCAGTTTCCAGGAGCCAGCCAATGGCCAGTCATAAAAAGAGGTCTTTGAAGGGAATGTGCCTTCTCCACACAAATATCCTCAGCTTATGATGCCATCGCCATACAAATGTCCCCACACAAACATTCCCACACAAATATCCTAAATTTAGTAGCTTGTAAAACTCAAAAGATGAAGATTTGGGTCAGTCCTCCAGGTAGAGCATTTGGACGAGCAGAGGTGCTAACCAAGGCTTAGGGAAACACAAGATATAACAGTAAATTATGGGAGCATCGCTATCTGATGTGACATAAGTCCAGCTGCCCTGGCAGGAATTACACTTCTTCCACTCACCTTCCTCTTCTAAGTTTTCCCAGGAAAAGAAGCCCCAAACAGGATGAACTTACTCTTGAAAGCATTTTATTCAAGCAATGTAGGGGTGGCCTCTGGGGACTGGCTGTGCTGCCCAGATTCTCTTCAGGAAAAGGTGCTCATCCCCAAAAATCACGACTTCTCATTTGTGGGCAGGTTGCAGCTGTCCTCCAGGGATCTGCGTTAGCTAAATGCATTCATCCCTCCACTGACATGTGTCCCCATGGGGAAGCCCATATTCAAAGACTCATAATGTATAGGGACAAAGACCTGAAGTCTTGCCTCAGTTGGGAACAATGTAGAAGCATCATTTTGTTTTCTTCAGCACATGCAAGGTCATAGGTCAGCTCTTCTTACTATACCTTGTCCATTCTTTTGTAGGTTTTTTGGTATTTATTTATTTATTTAGTGGGGAGAGAGAATTCTCTAGTAAAACTGTATGCAGATGAATCTGTTTTCCTGAGAACAGAGCCTAAGACACCTAGAGGCAGATCATCTGGTACTCCATGCATCAGATTCAGATCTTTGTGTGTATCAGAACAAGCACACTTTTCTTATTCAGGTTTGAGATTTATGAGAAATGGAAGCAATTCAATTAGGACAAAGAAAAAAAGATGTTTAGGAGTTTAATCTGATATTTAAAAGCAATCTAAAATTCAAAAAAAAATCTAATTTTTTTTTTCTCTTACAGATGCCAGCGAAGAAATGAAAGAGAAAATGAAAGAGAAATTGTGTTCATGCCTCTAAACTGTTTAATAGGGCTCCAAGTTTTTGTTGTATTGATCATTACTGAGAGCAGATACCTAACTCAGCAGGCATAGGATTCACAAGCCAGAGATATTGGCTTAGATAATTAGGAATATTTATCTATGCCTCAAATTATAAAACCAAGAGAAAATTGAAATGAAATCCTTTCAGTTCTTGGGTATTTATTACTTTCAGTGCATTTGCTTACCTAAATATCTCAGCATGCAGGAAGACAAAGGCATTTGATGAAGTAATTGCTTTGAATCTCCTCACAAGCTCTCCAGAATCTGACCTACCAGGCCTGGAGAATGTAGGGTGCTGAGCCTTGGGGAGTTCTGCCAGTTATTATGCTCGTTTATATGCTTGCCACAAGAGGAAAAATGCTGACAGCAATTTGGAAACTGACAACTAAGAGAATCCTGAAGAGATTGCCTACTGAGAAATGGTCTTTGCACCAAGAAAGACATCTATCTTCTCCTGTCTTTGAGTTAGTACTGAGGAAGGATCTGGTTGCTGCCCTCACAGGTTTGGCTATTACAGATGGTGGCTTTGCATTGGTGAGGGGAGCCTCAAGAATCAAGACCAGTGCTTATTAATAAGTGATCAATCAATGTTTTTACATTGTGACTAATGTTTGGAGACAAACCAGGGAGAAAGTGGCCCAAAGGTAAGAAGGAACTGATTTTTTTTTTAAATATTTGACTATTTGTATTACTGGAAACTGACTCATTATCCCACCTAGCAGTTACACAGACATGAAGAAGTCATTGAGCTCAATTCTCCTTTGCTTCAAGGAATCAAGGAAAAGAGACTTGTAGGTCAGGTAAACGGTATATAGGAACATGTGGTGAGGGTGAGTTGCTTTAGTGGAAGAAAGTTTCTAAAACTGTTCAATAAAGACAGTTGCATGTTAAGAAAAGGGATAGCAGGGTGTGCTTGTGACCTCATCTCTTATACCTGGAAGTCCATCATATTAGGATCCATTCTATTTGAGGGATCCAGCACTCTATACCACTCACTACAGAGGTCAGAGTTATTTTAATGGTCAAGGTGCAGTGTAAGTTAAATAACAGTAACAAGTTACAATAACTAAAAAGAGAACTTCATTTCAGTCTAACATAAGAACAGTTGTGCCACCCTGTGAGTTATGACCCTTACTTCTGTGAAAAAAGTTCAAGTCAAGTGGATTGATCTTTAAAGAGATGACCCTAAGGATGAACCACTCACTTCTCACATCTTACTGGCCCATGCCAATTCCTAGCTGGTTGGGAGGCTGAGAAATGTAGTCTCCAGTTGGGTAGACTATGCCCAATAAATATTAAAAAGAAAAGGAGAGAATAGTTCCTGAAGTATGGTTAGCAATTTTTGCTGCAAGGTTATGTTGTCTTTTTATGCAGCTTGATGTGAGCACATGACCTAAACTTAGTCAATAAGGTCAGTTCTACTAGGAGTTTTAGCTTGGATAATTAGTCATAGCTGAAAGAAGACCCCTTACCGTATTCTGTCTGGATGTGACCTGAGCAGGTGCTTCCCTGATCAAGTGTATTTAGTTCTTGCCACATTATAAGACTAATTCCTTCTGGGTGGCTTCCTAGTAGTCCAGTAGCTCTCAGGTCAGTGTGCCCAGTGTATGGGTTGAGAAATAGGATTTGTTGCAAAAGTTTATGAGCAAAGGGTCAGTGAGAGAAGGCATTCTTAACCTCAAGCTCTCATTATCCCTGTAAAAGGCATACAGGGCAAGGATTTTCTGGTGAACATGCTTCAGTATTTCGTTCTAGCAGTTCTCCCTTCTTAGGAAGCAGGAACAACTTTCTCAGTGCAGAACTAAACACTGCTTGTCAGATGGAAGAATGGATTTGGGGTGCCCACTTTGTAGAGGAATAGTCCAGGAAAGGCAGCAGCTGTTGGGATGTGCACCTGTGGCAATTTGAGCCTCTCGAGCCATAGAAGAAAGCTTGGTTTGGTCACACCTGCTGCTGCAACCGCCACTCAGGTGTTTCATTGACAAAACCACTCCATGTCAGCTCCCAAAATCTCATTGGATGGTCTTGGTTTTCAGACCACACTTCTCTATGTTTCCTATTGATTTTATGAACTAACCATTATGCTCCCAATAAATTATTTCTCTGCTTCTAGATGGAATTGATTTCTGTTTTGTACAGTCATTAAAACTGACTGAAAGACCATATGTAATTCAGAGAAATATAAATTTTAAACAAACAATTGAATCATATACTTTGGGACTGGATTTGATTTCAAATAAAGTAAAATATTATTATTTCCATTTTATCAATCAGTTGTGGAGGCCCAGAGATATTCAGAGACTAATTATTGGTAATTTTTTCCACAAAAACTATGAAATGAAACTATTTTAATGCAAACTGTCATGCCTTTTTTAAAACATCTGCTACACATGTTTGTCTGTAGCATTAGGTATTTTTTTAAGATTTTATTCATTTATTTGACAGTCAGAGATCACAAGTAGGCAGAGAGGCAGGCGGTGGGGGGGGGCAAGCAGGCTCCCTGCTGAGCAGAGAGCCCGATGTGGGGCTCGATTCCAGGACCCTGGGATCATGACCTGAGCTGAAGGCAGAGGCTTTAAGCCACTGAGCCACCCAGGCGCCCCTGTAGCATTAGGTATTAAGCATAGAGTTATAAAGCATGGAGTAGTCCTTTGTCATCTGCTTTTGCCCTGGAAGCAAGGGCAAAAATGGACTATTGGGACTTCATCAAAATAAAAACTTTTGCACAGCAAAGAAAACAGTTAACAAAACCAAAAGACAACCACTTAGAATAGGCAAAATATTTGCAAGTGTCTCATCAGATAAAGGGCTAGTATCCAAAGTCTATAAAGAATTTATGAAACTCAACACCCAAAGAACAAATAATTGAGTCAAGAAATGACAGAAGACATGAGCAAACATTTCTCCAAAGAAGACATGCAAATGGCTAACTGACACATAAAAAAGTACTCAACATCACTTGACATTAGGGGAATACAAATCAAAACCAAATGAGATACTATCTCACACCAGTCAGAATAGCTAAAATTAACCACTCAAGAAATAACAAATGTTGATGAGGATTTGGAGAATGGGGAATACTTTTACACTGTTGGTGGGAATGCACCCCAATGTTTATGGCAACAGTGTCCAAAATAACCAAAATATGGAAAGAGCCTAGATATCCTTTGACAGATGAATGCATAAAGAATGTGTGAGGTGTATGTATATATATATATATATATATATATATATATATATATATATATATACACACACATGATGGCATACTAAAATCAAAGTTTTAAATATATTTGAAACTAACTAACATAAGTAATTTTGTGTGGTTTAAGCTGATAAAAATAATAGCTACTAAATAAATTGAAACAGGACTGAAAATCCCTCCACCCTTGTGTAAAGGGGAGTCCTGATTAGATTCATGATAAACCGAGTCTATAAAATGGCAAAATAGTTCACATTAAGAGACGTTGCAAAAATAGAATATAAATATAACTTTTGAATCAATAAATAATACTGATACAATGTCATAATGTCACTAATTCCCCTCATTACTGATGATTGCCACCTGTCTTTTATCAGTCTTACTGGAATTTCTACCTCACTGTCCATACATTTCTGCAGTGCATGTCCTTTTCCATAGGACTTCAGTGATTCAAGGAGCTCCTCTTTGTGAGCTATTCCTGTGGCTCTGTTTTGCATCATTATGTCTGTGGGTATGGCCAGTTTCCTCCGCTGACCTGGAGACTGGCTTCCACGGTAACCCACCCACCCCCAACCCCAATGGTACCTAGACTGGTGCTTTCCAGTGTGAGATAATATGGAAGGCCAAGAGAATTCATGGGCATCACTTTCCACTCTGCAGAAACCAGCAGTCATAAGCCCTGACCTTTCAGAATCTGTCCCTGCTGCCAGCAGCCCTGGTTGGCACTCTGACATGCTGAGGGGCGGACAGATGAAGAGCTTCACTTCCCTCTGTGGTGCCCACAGCTCAGGTTTCAACCTTCTAAATATAAGGTGTGCTTAGGGGTCCCGGAGCACACCCATATTTGCTGCAGTGTGCTCCTGGCCTGCAGAACTCAGTACTTTCTGGATCACCTCCACTTTTTCAGTGCATGCTTTCTGAGGAATACTTAGAACATGTTTATTTTAAAAGAACAAGTTGGAGAAAACAAATAGGTGAGTGACTACATCATGGCTGTGTTAACGCTTTTTTTTCTGATAGGATTTTTTCAGATCGAGCAAGTTGTGGGCATTTTTTGTAGTTGGAGATATATATATGAAAGGAAACTGTGCAATTAACAACCTCTCTTTCCTTGTCACTGTTTCCAGATTGCTGTTCACAGTGTCTCTGGCGCTTTTGCACAGGGAAAACAATGGCATCAGTACCTTCCACTGGTTGCCTGCTGGCCAAAAATCAGTATTATGGAGTAAGTTGTATCATCACTAGCGTACTATATTCCTAGAGAATGTGACTTGAGGTGATGTTTCTGAGATATTATTAACCTAAATATTGTGTCTTGGTCAGAACTTCAGGGACAAGGCTTGACAATTGTTTGTGAAAGTGAAGAAAATAGGACTAGAACTCATTCAGACCCCTCTGAATCAATATTGTCAAGGCTTAGCTCTTTGTTTAAATTTGTTATATTATAGCATATTGATGAAACCATTACACTTATAAATAAGTGAAAATAAGCTTATGTTTCATAATTGTGTTTTAATTTCATGTATCTTGCATTTAATAGGATACATTAAAAGCTGATAATTTTACATAAAGAAAATACTATGTATTTCTTAGAAAAGAAGGGATAACATGACTGCTTGAAGGATTCTTTAATTTCCATTTTCTCTTGGATGATAGGTCAGGTTCTGTTTGGCAGTTTTATCTTTATTTATATATCCATCTGTGAATATTCATAGCTGAATAGAAAATCATAGCTTCTTAAGGAAAATTTGGAAATTTCTAGAATGAAGCAATCGTTTCGGAAACAAATGATCATTTACTGAAAATACACCCACCCATAGAAAATTCTAATTTCATGTTTTGTTTGTAGATAAAAGTTAGAAATGTTTATTGACTTATTCTTTTTCAAAATTGTTAAACTGTTTCCATTTACTTAGTGTTATTATACCCATAAAAGTTGTTTTTATATTCTGATCACTTAAAAGACTTACAGGTCTAAGATACAAGTATGATAAAACAAATAAAATGTTTATTCTTTAGAAATAATTCCTTTATTTCTAAATTTGTAACTTTTGTAGAAAATTTAAATGTATGCCCATATAATATTTCTAATATTCATTCTTGATTTTGTACTAAGATTTTGAATTTGATGACACATATTTTAAATTCTACATCTATATCTATGGAGAGAGACAGCATTGTCCAGCATGGAAATAAATATACTTTATTAATAGAAAATGTAAGAGTGTGCTAGGAGACTTGTTTCTCTTCCAAGTAACTCTCTTCCAGGCTTGGTCTGGTGGTCAACATAGCCCACAGATATCAGCAAGAACTTGCCCACCAGAAAAGCATGAAGAGATCCCAGAAAATTAGGAAGGGATCTCAGAGAAAGCTGAGAGACTTTGAAATAAAGTAGCAAAACAAGAAGGCAGCTAATAGGTCTATGCAGACAAGAGAAAAATGATGCCTATCTGGAAAACCCGAGTGTTACTACCAACTAGGTGTATCATAAGCTCTGTCATCACAATTTTGTGGAATGAACATTCATATGTTATAACATATCTTTAAAAATTATCTTAAACTTAAAAAAAATGCAATATGCCTTTTCCAGAACTTCTTAATTGACAATTCAATCCATTTTTTGATTTATGAAAATGATCCAGGAGTAAGTGATTTCAGACCATGTTACTTGATAATTGGGAGTTTATGCATAAACAATATGTCTATGTGTGTTTGGTCATTATTTATTTGTTTATTGATTCTCATTTATTTCTTACAGAGGCCAGTATTTCTTCAGTTAGCTCTTTAACTGATTCTGTTAACATCATACTTGATGACAAATCCCAGCAAGGTATTTGGTTTATTTCTTATCAGCATCACCCTCATTATTTTCCTTGTTTCTAATCTTCCAAATGTGTTTGAGAAGGGGGTAATATGACTTTTATTTGATAGGGTTACTGAAAGTGGGAGAATCCAGCTGGTGGTTTAAATCCTTTTTCCATTGTGACCCTGTCCTTTCAGATGTAAGAAGAGAAGATCTGTCTGCTAGTGGGTACGTTTTAATTTTTCTCTGATAAAGGTATTTCCTTATCAGAATAAAACAATATAGGTAGTAATTACTATTAACATTAGGGATAAATCACAGTTGTTTCTTGAGGGTGGTGAAGGCTTTAATATAAAGCATACTTGGGGGATTGAGATGGAGAAACCATATGTTCCCCCATTTTTGTTAACTGTCAGTCAAATCATGAGCACTCCTTCTAATTCTGTCACTAAAGAGAAATTGAAAGTCACAGGCTAATTTTTATCATTGTTTAGAGGTTATGGATTGGGAGTTAAAGGCAAAGTTCTAAATTTGTTTTTCCAGTACTTTCAGGAAACATATAACAATTATCTACTCTAATAAAAGGAAAGTTCTTTATTGCAGTATTGCAATTAATAAATGTAGAAGGAATGATAGAGAATTACCTTTTGACATATTTTATAGTAGTAACTGTTCTAGGCAAGGATTAACAATGGGTGCTAAAATAAATGGTGACAAATAAATATTTTTTCTTTTTCTTTTTTTTTTTAAAGATTTTATTTATTTTTATTTGACAGACAGAGATTACAAGTAGGCAGAGAGGCAGGCGGAGAGAGAGAGGAGGAAGCAGGCTCCCTGCTGAGTAGAGAGCCCGATGCGGGACTCGATCCCAGGACCCTGAGATCATGACCTGAGCAAGGCAGCGGCTT
This sequence comes from Mustela nivalis, assembly GCF_964662115.1. Taxonomy (NCBI): domain Eukaryota; kingdom Metazoa; phylum Chordata; class Mammalia; order Carnivora; family Mustelidae; genus Mustela; species Mustela nivalis. The sequence goes on along the minus strand of NC_139021.1, from coordinate 89,392,348 downwards.
AACCCACTGAGCCACCCAGGCGCCCACAAATAAATATTTATAGGGAGTTTCTCTCCACAAATATTTATTAATTTCAAAGGGGAAAATAGTAATTTTCCAATGGAGAAAACTATCAGATACTTCCTTAACAAAAACCAGAAAACAGTTGTTTAGTCCGTGTCCTAGACAACCTAGGTTAGTCCCACTCCTGGCTTTGACTGGCCTCCTTATGGTGCTAATTACAAGATAGAAGATTGAATTGGTGGGTTTGCATACAAGTGCTTCTACATATTTTGAACCCTAACACACTGGATAACACAGTTGTTATTCTAAGAGTCTCTAAAATACTTACTTTTTACACACTTAACTAATGACTATTTACTAAATAGAATAAAAAGAGTAATAATGGATTTCATAGATCCTAACATAAGGGTTTAATGAATTTTTTACATATATAAATTTGAAATATAATCAATTAAATATTTATAATTTTAAAAATCAAAGAGAAAAAGGTGAGGTTAATTGTTGAAAATATGTATTTTTCACTCTATTAAGTATATTAATTTGAACTACCTCGGTAACTGTTTCACTCATTTTTCCACTTTTTTTGACTATAAAGACAACTTGTAGCTAAGCATTTCTTAGCTAACTATCTGTGTATGACAATTCAATGAACATTGTTGTAATTGCTGACTATTTTATACAGCACTAGTAGTTGATTCTGACAATCAACAAGACTCTACCTGTCAAGGTGCTATATTTGTGAACCACACCTTTCAGTACTTAGCTATTCCAGATGACTTTTCTTCATTATAAGAAGACAGAAGTCTGCTTGAGAACACATTTCTGGGATAGTATCTCTATAGCCACCCATATGGCAAAAGATTAGGCATTTTCCTCATTATACAGACTTGCTGCAAGTGGCATCAGTGCAACATGGAGAACATTGAAAAAGAATGCCTTTGAAAACACGTGCCTTTTTAAAGTAATAAGAGACTTTAAATGTAGTGATCTGTATGAAGCAGACTGTTTTTAAAATCCACATTATTTTTCAAAAAGCTTTCAGAAGTTTCTAAAAATTTTTAGGTACTCTATATGTCTGATGAATGATTTATTATACCTTTAAAAGTGAAACTTTTTTTTTTTAAAGTGAAACATTGATGCTTAAGAATGATTTAAATGTCACTGAATTAAGAAATGTAGAGAGCAGTTGCAAAAGTTGTATTTCTAATCATAAACATTGGAAATAGAAAACATCCCCATAAATATATTACCTGTTAAAATATACTCCTGTATACATATTTAATTTGTTATTGTATAGACTTTTACAACTAATGGGTATTGAGGAGGGCATGTGCTGTGATGAGCACTGAATGTTATACTTAACTAATGAATCATTGAAAACTGCTTCAAGAACTAATTATGTACTATACAGTGGCTAACTGAACATAATAAAAAAATAAAATTAATTATTTTAAATAATATTTAACAATATAGAATAATCTATAAATGGTGTGATTTTAGTTGTGTTAGATATGTCCTTAATAATAGACTGAGAAGAAATACACCAAAATGGTAATAGTGACTATTTCTGGAGATAGAATTATAGGTGATTTTCATTTCCTTCTCTGTATCTTCTTAAATTTCTAATATGTTTTTGCATATAATTAAAAAATAATGGATGTTATTATAAAAAAAAAGAAGCACTGGACACATTTTGTGAACAGAAATATTCCCTACTTTGTCTAGAATATTCCCTCTTTCCTCAATATGCTCGATACGGGGTAGACAATATTAAATGAGTTTCAGCTGAAAATTTTCTATATACTGCTTGCATATATTTTTCAATGAAGATGTAAGACTTTCAAAATTATGGATGGTGAATTCACTCAGGTTGATGTCACTAATCTTATGTTTCATTAAACATCCAGAGGAACACACTGTCTTAAGACTGTCTTCTTAGCCAGCTGTATAACCATGAGAAAATATCAGGACTGATCATTTGCAGTGATAGACACAACTGACCAATTACTTACTACTCTTTCCAAATGCAACATATGTTCCTTCAATTTTGTGTTTTCCTATCACTTTGCTGTCAATGAAGAGACTCGTATACCTTGTTGGCCCAACAGTACATCATTATTTACATGCTATTGCTTCTCTGGTGGTTGCTTGCATTTATAATTTTTTTTTTTTTTTTTTGGTAGAGGCTGATTAAATTTTTGGACTATGTATCTCACTTGGTTTTAGTATAAAATTAAATAACAGTTATGGAAGACTAATTTTTTTTTTCTAAAGTGAGTGAAAAATATCATGAAACAATATGGTAAATCGTGGGAGGTTTTTTGTTTTTTCCTTTAAGATTATTAACAAATTCCATTTTCTTAGCCACTTAATGTGTGAACAGACTGTTTAGGTTATTTGATGAATTTTCCCAAATAAGATATCAAGTTGATATTTATTGTGTTCACTCAGAAAGATAGCATTTATTAACTTATACCTTTTGCCTATGTATTTGCCTATTTTTCATGTGTTAGAATTATTGTTTTTATAGTAGTTTAGATTACTGTTACTGTTGTGGAAAGTTATTGTTTAAAGTAGTTGGATTTTACATAAGATTTTTAGTCAAACATAATGACCATAAATAGTGACTAAGCATTTTAGAGTGGTTATTATACATATATATGTGAGAATAGATGGTGGATGGATGGATGGATGGATGGATGGATGGATAGATGACTAGATAGATAGATAAACAGATAGATGATAGAGAGATAGGTAGATGATAGAGATCCTGAAAAAAAATATATATATATATGGATTCTTTCAGAAAAGTAATGTTAAGGTGAATTAAAAAAAAAAAAATTGAAAGGATTCCTTTGTGCTATCCCAGAGTTTGTACAGGGTGAGGATGATATAAAGGGAGAAAAACTAAATCTTCTAGATAAATTCTAGTTAGTTATTTCTAATGTAGTTTTCCTACAGTTCAGACACTTTGAGGATATGTTTAAAAGGTACTTCACACATTTATCTCAGCTTAACTGTGTTACTTTAGTTCAAACATCCGCTGCCTGGCTTTGTTATATATTGGCTGGATAAGAAAGAGTGGAGGCTAAATATATTACAGGGGTGCCATAACTCCAAATGACTTGAGATGTGCTATAATCACTCTAATTTGATATTATAAAATGTTAATTGACTTGGCTGGGATGTCTGTATTAAATGCAACTAAGTTTTGACTATTTCTGTTCAGGTTCTGTGAAATTATATGTTAAAGTTCCACTAAATTTTTTTAAAAATTTTTTATTTTTTATAAACATATAATATATTTTAACCCCCAGGGTACAGGTATGTGAATTGCCAGGTTCACACACTTCACAGCACTCACCAGAGCATATACCCTCCCCAATATCCATAACCACAGCCCCCTTCTCTGAAGCCCCCTCCCCCCAGCATCCCTCAGTTTGTTTTGTGAGATTAAGAGTCACTTATGGTTTGTCTCCCCCCCAATTCCATCTTGTTTCATTTATTCTTCTTCTACCCACTTAAGCCTCCATGTTGCATCTCCATTTCCTCATATCAGGGAGATCATATGATAGTTGTCTTTCTCCGCTTGACTTATTTCGCTAAGCATGATACCCTGTACTTCTATCCATGTCGTCGCAAAAGGCAAGATTTCATTTCTTTTCATGGCTGCATAGTATTCCATTGTGTATATATACCACATCTTCTTGATCCATTTATCTGTTGAAGGACATCTAGGTTCTTTCCATAGTTTGGCTATTGTGGACATTGCTGCTATAAACTTTTGGGTGCACGCGCCCCTTCAGATCACTACGTTTGTATCTTTAGGGTAAATACCCAGTAGTGCAATTGCTGGGTCATAGGGCAGTTCTATTTTCAACATTTTGAGGAATCTCCATGCTGTTTTCCAGAGTGGCTGCACCAGCTTGCATTCCCACCAACAGTGTAGGAGGGTTCCCCTTTCTCCGCATCCTCGCCAGCATCTGTCATTTCCTGACTTGTTAATTTTAGCCATGCTGACTGGTGTGAGGTGGTATCTCATTGTGGTTTTGATTTATATTTCCCTAATGCAGAGTGATGTGGAGCACTTTTTCATGTATCTGTTGGCCATCTGGATGTCTTCTTTGCAGAAATGTCTGTTCATGTCCTCTGCCCATTTCTTGATTGGATTATTTGTTCTTTGGGCTTCAAGTTTGATAAGTTCTTTATATATTTTGGATACTAGCCCTTCATCTGATGTCTTTTGCAAATATCCTTCTCCTATTCTGTCAGTTATCTTTTGGTTTGGTTAACTGTTTCCTTTGCTGTGCAGAAGTTTTGATCTTGATGAAGTCGCAATAGTTCATTTTTGCCCTTGCTTCCCTTGCCTTAGGCGATGTTCCTAGGAAGATGTTGCTGTGGCTGAGGTCGAAGAGGTTGCTACCTGTGTTCTCCTCAAGGATTTTGATGGATTCCTTTCTCACATTGAGGTCCTTCATCATTTTGAGTCTATTTTTGTGTGTGGTTTAAGGAAATGGTCCAATTTCATTTTTCTGCATATGGCTGTCCATTTTCCCAATACCATTTATTGAAGAGGCTGTCTTTTTTCCATTGGACATTCTTTCCTGCTTTGTCGAAGATTAGTTGACTGTAGAGTTGAGGGTCTATTTCTGGGCTCTCTATTCTGTTCCATTGATCTATGTGCCTGCTTTTGTGCCAGTACCATGCTGTCTTGATGATGACAGCTTTGTACGTTTTCAGTATTCCTTTGACTACTCGAGGTCTTTTCTGGTTCCATATAAATTTTAGAATTATTTGTTCCATTTCTTTGAAAAAGATGAATGGTATTTTGATAGGCATTGCATTAAATGTGCAGATTGCTTTAGGTAGCATAGACATTTTCTCAATATTTATTCTTCCAATCCAGGAGCATGGAACATTTTTTCATTTCTTTGTGACTTCCTCAATTTCTTTCATGAGTACTTTAGAGTTTTCTGAGTATAGATTCTGTGCCTCTTTGGTTAGGTTTATTCCTAGGTATCTTATGGTTTGGGGTGCAATTGTAAATGGGATTGACTCCTTAATTTCTCTTTCTTCTGTTTTGTTGTTGGTGTAGAGAAATGCAAATGATTTCTGTGCATTGATTTTATATCCTGACACTTTACTGAATTCCTGTACAAGTTCTAGCAGTTTTGGAGTGGAGCCTTTTGGGTTTTCCACATATAGTATCATATCATCTGCAAAGAGTGATAGTTTGACTTCTTCTTTGCCGATTTGGATGCCTTTAATTTTCTTTTGTTGTCTGATTGCTGAGGCTAAGACTTCTAGTACTATGTTGAATAGCAGTGGTGATAATGGACATCCCTGCCGTGTTCCTGACCTTAGCGGAAAAGCTTTTAGTTTTTCTCCATTGAGAATGATATTTGCGGTGGATTTTTCATAGATGGCTTTGATGATATTGAGGTATGTGCCCTCGATCCCTACACTTTGAAGAGTTTTGATCAGGAAGGGATGCTGTACTTTGTCAAATGCTTTTTCAGCATCTATTGAGAGTATCATATGGTTCTTGTTCTTTCTTTTATTGATGTGTTGTATCACATTGATTGATTTGAAGATGTTGAACCAACCTTGCAACCCTGGAATAAATCCCACTTGGTCGTGGTGAATAATCCTTTTAATGTACTGTTGAATCCTATTGGATAGTATTTTGGTGAGAATTTTCGCATCTGTGTTCATCAAGGATATTGGTCTGTAGTTCTCTTTTTTGATGAGATCCTTGTCTGGTTTTGGGATCAAGGTGGTGCTGGCCTCATAAAATGAGTTTGGAAGCTTTTCTCCAATTTCTATCTTTTGACACAGTTTCAGGAGAATAGGGATTAGTTCTTCTTTAAATGTTTGTTAGAATTCCCCCGGGAATCCATCTGGTCCTGGGCATTTGTTTGTTTGGAGATTTGTGATGACTGTTTCAATCTCATTACTGGTTATGGGCCTGTTCAGGCTTTCTATTTATTCCTGGTTCAGTTGTGGTAGTTTATATGTCTCTAGGAATGCATCCATTTCTTCCAGATTGTCAAATTTGTTGGCGTAAAGTTGCTCATAGTGTGTTCTTATAATAGTTTGTATTTCTTTGGTGTTAGTTGTGATCTCTCCTCTTTCATTCATGATTTTCTTAATTTGGGTCCTTTCTCTTTTCTTTTTGATAAGTCTGGCCAGGGGTTTATCAATCTTATTAATTCTTTCAAAGAACCAGCTACTAGTTTTATTGATTTGTTCTATTGTTTTTTTGGTTTCTATTTCTTTGGTTTCTGCTCTGATCTTTATGACTTCTCTTCTCCTGCTGGGTTTATGCTTTCTTGCTTGTTCTTTCTCCAGATCCTTTAAGTGTAGTATTAGGTTGTGTACTTGAGACCTTTCTTGTTTCTTGAGAAAGGCTTGTACCGCTATATAATTTCCTCTCAGGACTGCCTTTGTTGTGTCCCACAGATTTTGAACCGTTGTGTTTTCAGTATCATTTCTTTCCATAAATTTTTTTCAATTCTTTAATTTCCTGGTTGACCCATTCATTCTTTAGAAGGATGCTGTTTAGTCTTCATGTATTTGGGTTCTTTCCAAATTTCCTCTTGCGGTTGAGTTCTAGCTTCAGAGCATTGTGGTCTGAAAATATGCAGGGAATGATCCCAATCTTTTGATACCGGTTGAGACCTGATTTAGGACGCAGGATGTGATCTATTCTGGAGAATGTTCCATGTGCACTAGAGAAGAATGTGTATTCTGTTGCTTTGGGATGAAATGTTCTGAATAGATCTGTGATGTCCATCTGGTCCAGTATGTCATTTAAGTCCTTTATTTCCTTATTGATCTTTTGCTTGGATGATCTGTCCATTTCAGTGAGGGGAGTGTTAAAGTCCCCTTCTATTATTGTATTATTGTTGATGTGTTTCTTTGATTTTATTATTAATTGGTTTATATAGTTGGCTACTCCCACGTTGGGGGCATAAATATTTAAAATTGTTAGATCTTGTTGTTGGAAAGACCCTTTAAGTATGATATAGTGTCCTTCCTCATTTCTTATTATAGTCTTTGGCTTAAAATCTAATTGATCTGATATAAGGATTGCCACTCCTGCTTTCTTCTGTTGTCCATTAGCATGGTAAATTCTTTTCCACCCCCTCACTTTAAATCTGGAGGTGTCTTCAGGTTTAAAATGAGTTTCTTGTAGGCAACATATAGATGGGTTTTGTTTTTTATCCATCCTGATACCCTGTGTCTTTTGATTGTGACATTTAGCCCATGAATATTCAGGGTAACTATTGAGAGAGATGAATTTAGTGCCATTGTATTGCCTATAAGGTGACTGTTACTGTATATTGTCTCTGTTCCTTTCTGATCTACTACTATTAGGCTCTCTCTTTGCTTAGAGGACCCCTTTCAATATTTCCTGTAGAGCTGGTTTGGTGTTTGCAAATTCTTTCAGTTTTTGTTTGTCCTGGAAGCTTTTAATCTCTCCTTCTATTTTCAACAATAGCCTAGCTGGATATAGTATTCTTGGCTGCATGTTTTTCTAGTTTAGTACTCTAAAAATATCATGCCAGCTCTTTCTGGCCTGCCAGGTCTCTGTGGTTAAGTCTCCTGCCAATCTAATATTTTTACCATTGTATGTTACTGACTTATTTTCCCGGGCTGCTTTCAGGATTTTCTTTGTCACTAAGGCTTGTAAATTTTACTATTAGGTGATGGGGTGTGGGCATATTCTTATTGATTTTGAGGGGTGTTCTCTGAACCTCCTGAATTTTGATGCTCATTCCCTTTTCCATATTGGGGAAATTCTCCCCAATAATTCTCTCCATTATACCTTTTGCTCCCGTCTCTCTTTCTTCTTCTTCTGGAATCCCAATTATTCTAATGTTGTTTCGTCTTATGGTGTCACTTATCTCTCGAATTCTCCCCTCGTGGTCCAGTAGCTGTTTGTCCCTCTTTTGCTCACCTTCTTTATTTTCTGTCATTTTGTCTTCTATATCACTAATTCTTTCTTCAGCCTCATTTATCCTAGCAGTGAGAGTCTCCATTTTTTATTGCACCTCATTAATAGCTATTTTTTAAAATTTCAACTTGGTTAGATTTTAGTCCTTTTATTTCTCCAGAAAGGGCTTTTATATATCCTGAGAGCGTTTCTCTAATATCTTCCTTGCCTTTTTCGAGCCCAGCTAGAACCTTGAGAATTGTCGTTCTGAACTCTAGATCTGACATATTACCAATGTCTGTATTGATTAGGCCCCTAGCCTTCGGTACTGACTCTTGTTCTTTTTTTTTTTTTTTTTTTGTGGTGAATTTTTCCACCTTGTCATTTTGTCCAGATAAGAGTTAATGAAGGTGCAAGTAAAATACTAAAAGGGTGGCAACAACCCCAGGAAAATATGCTTTAACCAAATCAGAAGAGGTCTTAAATTGTGAGAGGGGATAAAAGGGATAAAAAGAGGTTCAGAAAGAATAGAAAAAAAAGCCAAGAAAAGAAACATAAAAAAAGAAAACAAATAAAACAAAAGTATTAAAAAGAAAATATATATATATATATATATATATATATATATATTAGATAAAGTACTTAAAAACATTATAAAAGAAAAGCTTAAAAGTTAAAAAAATTAGCAGAAGAATAGAAAAAAAAATTGAAAAAGAAAAAAAAATTAATTAACTGCAAGACTAAAGAATCATGGGGAAAAAACCATGAGTTCCATGCTTTGCTTTCTCCTCCTCTGGAATTCCACTGCTCTCCTTGGTATTGAACCTGCACTCCTTGGTAGGTGAATCCTGGCTGGATTTCTTGTTGATCTTCTGGAGGAGGGGCCTGTTGTAGTGATTCTCAAGCGTCTTTGCCCCAGGCGGAATTACACTGCCCTTACCATGGTCTGGGCTGAGTAATTCCATCGGGTTTGCTTTCAGGAGCTTTTGTTCCCTGAGCGCTTTTCATAGAGTTTCAGAGGACGGGAATGAAAATGGCAGCCTCCTGGTCTCCTGCCTGGAGGAGCCAAGAGCCCGGGGCCCCACTTCTCAGTGCGCACTCAGAGAACAGCGCCCAATTACTCCCGTCTCCCTGGCCTCCGGCCACGCTTGAGCTCACTGGGCCTGCGACCGGTTCAAGGTAACCCTGAGCTGGGAGCTCACTCCTCGGCTCTGTCTCTGTAGCCGGCTTCCCCATTCTAATATCTGTAAGCTCTGCGACACTCAGACATCCCCAATCCTTCTGTGACCCTGCGGGACCTGAGGCCATGCTGACCCCGCGTGGGCTTTGCCCCAGTTTAGCCTCTGGAGCGATGTCCCTCAGCGGAACAGAGTTTTAAAAGTCCTGATTTTGTGTTCCGTTGCTCCGCCGCTTGCCGGGAGCCAGCCCCTCCCCCAGCCGTCTACCTTCCCGTCACTTTGGATTCACTTCTCCGCAGTCCTACCTTTCAGTAAGTGGTTGATTTTTTGTTTCTAGAATTGCTGTTCTTCTTCTCTTCGATCTGCCCTTGGATTTGTAGGTGTTTGCAATCTTTAGATAAGCTATCTAGCTGATCTCTTGCTAGCTGAAGTAGTCTCAGCCTGCTACTTCTCTGGCATCTTGACTCCTCCTCCCCAAAGTTCAACTAAATTTTTGAGAGATGATTTTTTAAAAATATTTTATTTGTCAGAGAGAGTGAGAGCAGTAGGCAGAGGGAAAAGCAGGTTCTTGCTGAGCAAGGAGCCCAAGATGGGACTGAGTCCAGAACCCTGTGATCACTACCTGAGCTGAAGGCAGATACTTAACCGACTGCGTCACCCAGGCATCCCAAGATACGATTTTGATAGCAGGTACAAAGATACTGAACCCAATGTTTTTTTACAGATAAAATCAGCAACAAGCAATTCATGAATTCTTAGTAAGTTAAAGTTACCTAGCTGGATTTCCAGCCTACTTGGTGCTTTATACCTTATGCAGAAGTTAAGGTTGTAGGAAATAAAATCCAGGAATCCCATTTGCCTATTAAAAAGCAGTAGTGGAAAGTAATGTTTTAAGTCAAATGGAGTAGCCAAACTTCTCACACAGAGAAACTAAAACAATGTAGAGTCATAATTTATCCATCCTCCCAATGACATCATCCAAATGAACATACCAAAACCCAGCTCATATTGAATAGCTCACAATTGCTTCTTCTTTCTCAGAAAATGGCTATACATTCATCCCAACAAACAAGTTTGTTATTCATGTTATCTGCCTTTAAACTTAAGCTAACAGGGGTGCCTGAGTGGCCCAGTGGGTTAAAGCCTCTGCCTTTAGCTCAGGTCATGATCCCAGGGTCCTGGGATGGAGCCCCGCATTGGGCTCTCTGCTCAGCAGGGAGCCTGCTTCCTCCTCTCTCTGCCTACTTGTGATCTATTTCTGTCTGTCAAATGAATAAATAAAATCTTTAAAAAAAATTACAAAAATAAACAAGCCAACACCACACCACATGTTTGTGTTTTTTCTTTCCCTTTTTTTTTTTGAATCTACCTACCTATTTGCTTTTCCATAAGCACTACCTGAACCCAGACTTTTATCTTTTCTCTTGAGAAAAACGGCCATGACATCCTAAATGGTCTACCTGCACCCCTTTTTTAGATCTCTCCAATTGAATGTCCTCTACAGGTCAATCAAAGTCTTCTTAACAAAACACAGATCTGATTATACTCCCCTGTAAACACATACACACACCCCAACACACTAGCACACCCACAGTATTCAATAATCCCATGATTCTCAAGTTTAAGTCACAACTCACAGAAATCCCCACATATCCCAGCCCATGCAGATCTCCATAGTCTATTCTTATGTCTCTCTCCCCAAGGCATCTTGTGTTCTGACTATGTCAGTTCTCTTTTCAGTTTCTCATATGCATCAGCTTCTCTCCTGATGTGTAGCTCAATAGGCCTGGACTTTCTTCACTTAATTAATGTCTGCTCATCCTTTAAATCTTGGCTTAAAAGTCTCTTCCTCAGAGAAAACTTCTTTAATCTACTTAATAAGTTAGATTTTTTATTATAGGCGTTCATAGGCCATTTTCTCTCCTTTCTAGCTCTTCCTACAGTTTTCATTTTACAGTTGTTTGTCTAAGTGTTTGTTTTCTCTGCTGCACTATAATACACTTTTCCCACTGGGTCATAATCTATATGAGGGCAAGGATCATGTCTGCTCTACTCAACATTTTATACCCAGCTTCCCACAGATCAACAAATACTTGTCAAAAGAATGACAATGGTTCTTTAGCTAGAGCTGGCCCCTCTCTCAAGAAGTGTTATGTTTTGGCAAAGAGTAAACACTAAATCAATAAAGACAACCTTTTCCAGCAGTGGCAAGCACTGTAAAGGAAATGAGTACATTTGTTGGAGAGTGATTGAGGTAGGACAAAGGTTGAGGAAGGGCTGCTTTTTAATTGGTGTAGTTAGGAAAGCCTCACTGAGAACTGGACATGGACTGAATCCTAAAAGAGGGGAAGCAGCCAGTCTGGTGAAAAGCGCTCTAGACAGAAAAAAAAAAAAAATAGTGTAATTTACTATGCTCTACATAATGTATCTAATTTCCTGTTACACTATTTTCAAGAAACAGCTGCTTTACAAGAATTTGGTATTTTCTATAGGGATCAAATTGTCTGCTGTGTTTCTTTCCAACTAAAATCAGGATAAGAAATAGTCTGGTCAGATTTGAGGTTACATAATTTTTTCTTAAAGTCCTTCAGTGTGACCGTTGTCCAAAATCACACTGCATAGCAATATTCATGTAAAGTCACCAAACATATCCCATAGCTCTTCAGAATGCCTTGAATCCTGTGGGCACAGTCTCATGAGCGTCTCCAATCCCTGAAATAATTTTCTAAACCACAACATAAGTTTTATCCTGTCATTTTTTCCCCACATCTCATACCAAATGGATAAAAAAAGACTATTATTTTAAAAATTATTGCTGAGTTTCATTTCAAAAAACATTTTCCTACAACTATTTCATAAAAATAAAACCAAACCAAAACAAAACAAAACAAAAAAAACCCTAGCGGAAGAGAATGCTACATAGTTACTTTCCTTCCTCAATAGTTTAGAAACAATGTATTTCAGTTTGGAGGTCTGAAAAATACTCTCCTGTTACAGTATAATTATCTGGTTTCCAAAAGGTGGAGGGGAGAAAAGTATGTGATTCTAATATGGTGCTTCAAACAATTTTCATTCAACATTTTAGTACATGTTAATTAAATTCATTTTAACCAAATATGTATTTCAGCTATTCAGGAAAAATGATTTGAATTTTTTAGTTACAGTTTCATCTAAATAGATCAGATATACAAGTTTTGCTTCACAATTTTTAATTAGATAGATTGAAATTTATTTGGGTCCAGGTTGTAAACCCAAAAATATGTTATATCATTTGAATTATAGTAATTATTTGATTAACAGCCAACTGGAATGTAAGCTCCATAAGTATTTTGTCCTTTTTATGTGCCTAGCTGAGGTTTTTAACTCAATGATTGAACAGTTAATAGAACTATGATTTGTCTGTCAACCGACTATAAGGGTTAGGATTTCGAAATTCCTTTGCAAGAAAGAGTGACCAGCATTTTATTTTCAAATAAACTACCTTGAAAATATTTATGCAATCTTAAAAAGCACATTTAGAGAGCTGTCTATCTTCATATTTCAAGCTGAATTTTAGCATGAAGAGAGAAGACAGACAAAGCTCATAAAGTAAACTGATCATGTTGCTTTTTCTTAGTGATCCTAGATGGATTTCACATATCCATTTATTTCCTGTTACTGCTGATACTGCTTAATATTCTGGAAGGACACCATATGATTCTTTCTACTCTGCAGAAAGCATCCTTCTAGCTTCCTTATGTCTGGCTGACATTCTTTGCAGTCCCTGAGGTAGAAACACATTTGAGTCCGCTTGATGGCAAATACAGGAATTCAATCTGCCCAGCATCCTGGACTCCAGAAGTAGGAACCCAACCTGAAAGCAAAGCATGCCTCATTCAAAGAAGCAGGGTAGGACTGGAATAGAAATTTGGGGAAATGTGGAGGTGAATTAATTTTTCTTACACTTATCTTTAAAAATTTTAACCAATCTGTAACTGACCAGTTCATTCCAACTCAACCAAGTATTTTCCTTTTGAAAACAACTTTTTAACACTATTCTATACTCCTTGCTCCAGAAAATATTAAATTACAAGTCAAATCTCTCTACAGCTAATTATTCAAATTCATTATTTACAATGCTTGGGTGAAACACTTTGTGTTTCTTCAAATGGCAATAATAGCTTCTCTAATGCTAAGTAATTAAAATGACAGGTATAGGGTGGAGGCATATCACAAGAGTGTAACAAATCTGTAAGAGCCTTGATTGTTGCCTAGAGAGGAAGATACTTGTTTTAGCAAAGCTGCTCCCCTGCAATTCTCAAAACTCAGTGTGCCTAAGAACCATGTGTGGGTTTGATAAAATACGAAAGTCAAAGCTCCATTTTCAGGAGTTCTAAATCAATGGTCCTGAGCTGAGACCTAAGAATCTCGTTCCTTAATAAGGCCTCCTGGTAAATTGTATCTGATATATAGAAGGCTTTATTAGGTTGTCAAAACTGCAACTGTCCCTCTCCCAGAACTTGGGAAACAAGCACATGTTTTGCTGTGGTTGTAACTTTAGATATGAAAAGCTCAATTGGCCTGAGAGAGCATGTGAGTAATTCTTGAAGTAAATCACATAATATAGGGTCATTTCAAGTGACAAAGGGTTAGTGGAGAACATGCATAATGAATTGACTTCAAAGACTGAAGAAAGAAAGATTGGGATTTGGAAGGATTTTCTACTTTTGTAGTAGTTTTCTTCTATATCCTCAAATGTTAATGATGACAGAAAACAAATTCTTGAGTTGTTCTTCTTTTTTTTTTCCCCAAAACTGTGTTTTTTGTTTGTTTGTTTTGTTTTGTTTTAATAAAATTTACTTATTGGGTGTCTCGGTGGCTCAGTGGGTCAAGCCTCTGCCTTCAGCTCAGGTCATGATATCAGGGTCCTGGGGTCAAGGCTTTCTGCTCAGCAGGGAGCCTGCTTCCCCCTCCCTCTTTGCCTACTTGCTATCTCTTTCTCTCTGTCTGTCAAATAAATTAATAAAAAATCTTTTTAAAAAAATGAACTTCTTGTTCTTCAGTACTAATTCATTTATTACCTATGTTAGAAATAAATGCAATCTAAAAGAGTGATAATTTTTCTTTATCTCCAATGCATATCTGTCACATAAAACACCTAAAGTGCTTATTTGATGCTAATTTTTTTTTTCTGTGATTCTGTGATTAGCACTATGGCTTTCAAAGTAAATATAAAAAAAACTGGCTTATAAAATTATCTAATCTTCAAAAGTAGTACATGAATATAATTTATATCATTGTAGATTAAGAAGATTACACACAGTGATATTTGTTGTATTCATTCAGTGATTATTTATTTTGTGTCTGCCATATGACAGGTACTCAACTAGACTCCAGTCTTCCAAATTCTTACTTCACTGTGACTTTTGGGCAGGCTGGAATTCACACTAGTTCTATTGTAGAGCTGAGGAAATGAGTCTGCTAAACACCTGCTAATGAAGTTTTCAGAATGTGGAATGGTAGAAGGGAAGAATAACTGGTAGGCTGAAGTTAAAAATAATCACTGAGTCTTTAAACTTTAAGAAAGTAGAACAACAGCAATGTTTAAAATAGCTTTAAAGAAGGAAACAAAAATGAGAACATGTACTTATGAGTTTTTATTATTGCCTGACATTTTTTTCTTTTTTTTTTTTTTTGCTTGAGGTTTTATATGATGTATTTTGTATTTTAAGAATGATCTTTTAAAAAAATTCTGTTTTGCATTTTTCCCAAAAAGTATGATTTCTAAAATATACTATGCTCATCCAATAGTTCCTAAAAATGGAATAGAATCTTACAACAATTAGGAAATTGATAGGTAAAGAATTTACTTTTGTTGAAAAGTGTTCATACAAAGTTTTCAAATTTCTAATAATTTCCTTTCTTGAGTGGCTCAGTCTGTTAAGTGTCTGCTTTCGGCTCAGGTCATGATCCAGGATCCTAAGGTTGAGCCCTGTATGGGTCTTCCTGCTCAACAGGGACCTGCTTCTCCCTCTCCTTCTGCTGTTCCCCCTGCTTATGCTCTCTTGCTCTGGTTCAAATAAACAAATTAAATTTTTATGCAACAATATCAAAAGAAGGAATTTTACATTGATATAAGGTGTGTGTATAGTCCTATGCTATTTTATCGCATGTAAATTTGTGTCACCACCCCCACATTCGAGGATACAGAACTATCCCATCAGCAGTAGTTTTCCTCCCTCCTGCTACCTATACCTCTCCCTCTTCACCAGTCTTAACCCTTGGCGATCATTAACATATTTCCATCTCTAAAATTTTATCATTTAGATAATTATATGTATGATAATTATATGTATTAGATAAGTATATATGTGATATAACATTTTGGGATTTATTATTATTATTCAACATCATTGCTTTGAGATTCTCCAAGTTGCTGTATATGTCAATAGCTCATTTCTTTTATTGCTGAGTGGTGTTTCAGTCTCTAAATGTACCAGTTTGTCTCACCATTCATTGCACAAAGGGCATCTTTCCAGGAAGGGTTAAACAAACTTGCAAAAAACATCAGTGTACATGTGTATTATTTGAACATGACTTTTCATTTCTCTAGAATAAATGCTCAATGTAACTGTTGGATCATATAGTAGTTTGATTTTATAAGAAATTGAAGAGCTCTTTTCAGAGTGTTGTACCATTTTACATTTCCCCAAGTAATGAATGAGTGATTCAGTTTTTCTATATCTTCTCCAAAATTTTATGTCATCACTTTTTTGTTATTTTAGTTGTTTTGATAACTGTGTGGTGCTATCTAATTTTTGCTTCAATTATCAATTATCATTTAGAAAACTCAATTATCAATTATCATTTAGAAAACAAAAGAGATGGAAAGCCTTTTGTACCTCCTCCTCTCAAATGAGCCAAATGTTAAATCTTTTGTTATAGCCTAACAAATCCTTGAGATTCTGTCCATTTTTTTAGTCTACTTTTTCTCTGTTGTTCATGAAGAGTAGTTTCTACTGTTTTATCTTCAAGTTTTCTAATGCTTCCCTCTGTCCCCCTTATCCTACTGTTGAGTCCACATTTGAGCTTTCAATTTTGCTTATTGTAACTATGAGTTCTAAAATTTTCATTTGATACTTCTTTTTATTTTTGCTAAGACTATGTTTTTCTTTTTTAAATTTGTTGCAAGCATGTTTGTAAATTGCTCATTGAAGCATTTTTATAATGACTGCTTTGAAATCCTTGTCAGATGATTTCAACATCTGTTTTATCTCAGCATTGGCATTTATTGTTTTTTTTTTTAATTTTCTCATTCATTTTGGTATATTCCTGGTTCTTAGTATGAAAAGTGGGTTTCAATCAAATGCTGGACGTTGTGAGTATAACATTATGAGATTCTGGATCTTATTTAGATTTTTTTTTTTTAACTCCTCTGACACGATTCCAAGGGGTGGTAGTAGGGCCGTACCTCAACATTGCTAGGTGTATGTGGGAATCTACCCTGTCCACTAGATTCTTCGACACTTGGGAGGAGAGGAGCTCCTTGTTACTGCGCAGTGGGTCCATAATCCTGACTCACCACCTGGCCTCAACTGACAGCACCCACTGGGGAGGAGATCTCCCGTGTTAGTGTTGAATGATGTTGGAAGTATGAGCCCCCTTATGGTCATGTCATCAATTTCACAAAGCGTGAGGAGATTTATTAAGAGCTAGTGGGGATGATAGTCTACTGGGGAGGTCATTGGCGGGACGTAACTGCTGGTTGATCCATGAGCTGGACCCTGGGCAAACTGGATGCTTCCCACCCTTCCACCATCCTTGGAATTTGCTTTCCATTTGCCTTTCCATCCCAGAATCTGCTCCAAGGACATAGCCTTGAGATAGTGATGTGGTGTTGAGGCCATTTGAACAGTATACCTCCCTGAGTCCAGTTAAGGCCATATAAACTTTAAGATTTGGCCAGCAGGTGCAGACATTTACTCATCTTTCAACCGTTCAAGACAAGCCTTTGCTCATTAAAACTGTCTGCTACCAACCTGGAGTAGCCTGCCTCTTTCTTCAGTCTATCCCTGACCTGCATACTAGGGTTAATTTCAGATTATAATTGGGAAAATCCTGAGGATATTGTGAATCAACAATTGTCAAGCCAACCAGGAGACAGAAGAAATGGGTCTTGGGAAAGAGGTATCCATGGGGAATTGAATTCTTGATTTGGCAGTGACTTCTATGTGGGTAGGGATGGCCAGTAGGTAGATGCTTGTGAACTGTTCTCTGAATACAGGGACACCCAGAAAATATCAGATGGCCTAATGCACTTGTTGGAAGAGCTGCACATAGCACACTGTGGCAAAGAAGAGAATTGCATATCCGACACAATGAGCTGGCTTCTGCTGTGGGCAGTTCCACTGGCCACTGATGCTCAACTAGAGGCTGAAGCTCAAGTTAGAAAGTTGGAGGAACTGAGGTGAGAGAAGAGTGCTAACTGCTCTGCTGGCTTCTGGGCTAACGAACAAGGTGGGAGAGGTGAAAACCTTAGCATGGTATTTTGTAAAGCTAAGAGAGCACAAACTGCCTCAGATTAAGATCTGAGTGCTTATAACAAAACCTGATTAGGACACTAAGCTGTCGAGCCCCCTGGAAAAATGAGAACAAAGAGGATGTGATGAAGAAATGGACAAAATGTTTCATGTTGTCTGACCCCTACTACAAAAGAAAATTTTATTTTATTTTTTCAAAGATTTTTATTTATTTATTTGACAGAGATCACAAGTAGGCAGAGAGGCAGGCAGAGAGAGAGGAGGAAGCAGACTCCCTACGGAGCAGAGAGCCTGATGCAGGGCTCGATCCCAGGACCCTGGGATCATGACTTGAGCTGAAGACAGAGGCTTTAACCCACTGAGCCACCCAGGCACCCCTACAAAAGAATATTTTAAATAGCGGTTACCTCAAAGCTCCTAGGAGAAAACTTGACTTCTTTATCCAACCTTTGTAAACCTTGTCCTGCCTTAAACACTCTAAGAGATAACCAAAACACTGCCCTCAATTAAAAAGGAAAGAAAAAAAAAAAGAAAAAGAAGGAAAGAAAGAGAATAATTTTAATACCAAAAGTATACTGGTGCAAAGACTTGGTTTTCTCTCTGTTAAAAGAACAAAGTTGTCTTAGTTTAATGTCCTGCTCTTTAAGGAAAAAATAACAAAGATTTTGTTTTGTTTTGTTTTTGTTTGATTTTACCTTTGATGTAATTTGCCTAGAGAACAAATATTCTGTGTTTTGTTTTTATCAGGTCTTTGATTAGTCAAGGAATGGAGTCTCCACTAAAAGATTAAATTTTAAAAATTAAATTAAATTAAAAGATTAAATTAAAAATTTATACAACTATGTAATTTTTTTCATTTATTTATTTTCAGCATAACAGTATCATTATTTTTTCACCACACCCAGTGCTCCATGCAATCTGTGCCCTCTACAATACCCACCACCTGGTACCCCGACCTCCCACCCCTGCGACCACTTCAAATCCCTCAGATTGTTTTTCAGAGTCCATAGTCTCTCATGATTCACCTCCCCTTCCAATTTACCCCAACCCCCTTCTCTCTAACTCCCCATGTCCTCCATGCTTTTTGTTATGCTCCACAAATAAGTGAAACCATATGATAATTGACTCTCTCTGCTTGACTTATTTCACTCAGCATCATCTCTTCCAGTACCGTCCATGTTGCTACAAAAGTTGGGTATTCATCAGAAAGGATGAATACAACTATGTAATTTTTATGTAATTTTTGTATATGTTAAATTTCATGGGAAACGTCAAATAGAGGTGATGATAATTTTTTTAAAGTTTGTTTATGTAAAATCCCCCAAAATCTGATATATCTTGGTTTAATGTTATCATTCATAAATTTAAAATGCATGTCACAGCAATAAATTCCCTTGTCAGTTGTTTTATAATAAACTCCCATATCTTTAACCATAACCATTTTTAAGTCCTTCGCCATTTGCTAACACTGTTTAACTCCAATGTTTTGACAAAAAGACTTCTATGAATTTCTGATATAGCCAACATCGTTTTTTGTTTTTTTTTTTTTCACGTGGGAGTGATAATAATAAATCTTTCAAGTGCTTCCCTAAAGCCATCTCTGCATCCTCACAATATGTCCTGAGATGGGTAACATGAGAGCTGTCCCCTTCTTCCTTCTCCACATCAGTAAATGGCCACATTAAAGTAATAACATAATCAATATATGAAGACATCTCCCTGCTGCAGGACACTCTGCAGACTTTCCTGAAACATTTGTGAGGGAGAGGATGTGTGATAAACCACAGAAAACTCAAGGCTCATGTACTATCACAAGGTTTTGGGAGTCCTTTGGTTGGGTAAAACTCATGCTGTCCCAGAAGTTGAGTTTGATAAGATACAAGCCTAACCAAGCCCTAAAAATGTAACGGAGATACAAGCCTTTGTAGGATTTGGGGGGTTTGGAGGACTTTCATTTCTTACTCTTTGTAGTATTCCCATTGCTTATACTACCTCAGAAAAAAAGGGCAAATGTGGGAGTAGGGATAAAGCAACAAACCACATTTGAGGAGGCAAAAATACCGGTGAACCAGGCTAAAGCTCTGGGCATCCCCCAGGCAGGACCACCATTTGAGTTAGATGTGTCTGTGACTCTAGAAGGTGTGGGTCAGGCATTATGGCTAAGACAACAAAAGGGGGCATGCCCCTAGGATTTTGGGTCCCAGCTCTGGAAGGTGGCAAGAGTCTGATAGACCCCTACAGAGTGACAGCTCCTAGGAGTGTGCAGAGTACTACTTTGAGTGGGGCCTGTCAGGAAGGGAGGAACCACAGCAGTCAGTGGGCTGAAGTCAGAGTGGTTTGACTGATGATCCCCTTGCATGGAGATTTGGGCTGTTCTGAAAAGATTAACAGTCTGACTTGGACAATAAAAGCTAAAGGGTAGATGATTATATATAAGCCCTTAAAAGGGTCAAGATATGTGAAAGGGCATTTGAGTCCATCTGCAAGAACCTGAGGCAATCCTCACTGTTTTGCACATCCTGGTTCTTAAGCCACTGATACTCCCTGGCAATCAAAATTATTATGCTCTAGCTGTGTACAAACTATAGCAACTGACCCTGCAGTATTACAGCAGATTGAGTGCATGGAAAGAGTGGTGACCACAGTCCCCAGAGGAGATGGTGTGTTGCCAAGCATGATGATGCATCCTTGAAGTATAGTGACTTGGTTAATGCAGTAATGCCATGTCCTGTGTGTTTTAGACAATGCACAAGGCAACTGTCAGAAGAGATTGGACCATCCACTGGATTTCCCAACCAGTAAGAGATTGGCAAATTGATTATATTGGTCCCCTCCCTCTAAATGAGAGTTCTATTTTTGTGTGGACACTGCATCTGGCTGACCCAAGCTTTCCTCTGTTGAGATGCAAACCAGGTTACCACCATTAGGGCATTGCAGAAGCTGAGTTATATATGGATACCCTCATGGAATAGAGAGTGATTGGGGTTACATTTCAGAGGTCATGATATGTAAGATGGGGCAAAAGAACGTAGAATTAAATGAGGTTCCATCTCCTCTAAATCTACACAAGACAGGGTTGGTAAAAAGGAAAAATGGAATAATAGCAGATTAAATTGTTAATAGGTAAAACCACCTGAGCTGGGTGGACTAAAGTACTGTCCCAGGCTTTAATACATTTGAATGATCAACCAGTGAGGCCTGCTGCTCCCTGTGACAGGCTGGGGACCTCTGCTGAGACACCCAACACCATAAAGGTATAGCAGTCACAGGAAACAACCATTGCCCCAACTCTCATCATGGATCCACATGATATGCTGCTGAGAACCCCAGAGCCCATCACACTTAGGAAAGGAGTTACCTACTAGAACTTGCAATGGGTCCATTAGTTTGCACCCTTGGATGAAGGGGAACGAATCAATCTCCAGTGGGACCCCATTTCCCTGCTACAAGCTGGACCCGTTTAAATGTACTATACCTGGAATGGAATATCCACCATTGAAAGAGGGGAGCAGATGGGAGTCCTGGTCTGACATATCCACTCCCAGTCCATCTACTCATACCTCATTGTCTGCTTTCCCAACATATATGGTATGCACAACCTGGTCACAATCCAAAAGGCTGCCAGCCTCCCTCTCTCCTCAAGGCCAGGTGGGTACTTTCTGTTTTCCACTGATTAATCACTTGATTGCCATCTTTGTCCCTCCACTGGCTGGAGGATGTTATAACAGACGTAGAAGCTCTTACTAAATTTGCCAGAGGGTCTTGAGTAGTAGTAACAAAACCTGTCCTTTCTGAACACTGAACACTGGGGCCACGGATGAAAAGAACCGTCCTCCAATATAGGATGGCGTTGGACATTATAACTGTCTCAGAAGGAGAAAGCTGTACTGTTATCCAAACAGAATGCATGTGTTCATACCCATGAGTCTGCTAATATATTGTTTTTATTAAGCCACTTGAGGACATAAGTGAATGTCCCAGTGTAAGAGATTTATCAGTGGTTCAGATCATGGGGCTCGTGGTAAAAAAAAGTTTTCACTGACTTTGGGAATCATTGTCTTTATCTGTGTTTCTCTTGCATTAACCAATATTGCTGCTGTGGCTTCTGCCTCTAGTGTAGCCAGGAAGCTTCCAAAAGGCCACCTCCATCCTCATGAAACTCCTGACACCTCAGGGAAGAATGTATAAGACAGGAGGGGGAGGGGTACATATGAAATTGTAAGAGTGGGTCACTGGGAGTTGGAGTGTCAGGGGAGGTCCCCAAGAGAACAAGACTGCTGTTTGATCTGTGAGCTAGACCAGGCAGTCAGAGGCTTCCCACTCCTCCCATCTTCAGAATGTGTATTCTGCTTGCCTTTCCACTCCCAGAGGCTGTTCCAAGGACACAGCCTAGAGAGGTTGACACGGTGCTGAGATCTGAAAAGTACAGAACTTAAAATATGTCAGGCGGGTGCAGACGTCTTGTGCAGCCCAAGACAAACCGTGTAGGTAAGCTCCCTTGCTTTTTGAGCCTGCTCCCTTCGCATCTTCTCCATCCCCATCTTCCCCATCTCAAGTACTTGCCTCTCTTCCTTCTTCTTTCCCTGCTCTGAATAAGGCCAGTTTTAAACCACACCTAGGAAGTTCCCAAGAGCTTGGGGACCATCACGTCCTGGCTCTTCACTGGAATACCTTCTCCAACACCAGTGCCAAGGATTGGGGTACCTGTGACAGCCTGGCAGGTTGAGAATACAGCTCCCCACTCACCTTTGCTGGCAGGGAGGGTGGTGTGGCCACAGTCTGCTGCTGCAGAATGATTATTGTTAGAAGTACTCTGACTGGAGTGCTTTGGATCTGACTCTGCAGACTTTCCTTGGGCTTTTATTTTTGTCTGCTCTTTTTGGGTTTGGTTTTGTTTTGTTTTATTGCCTGTTGGTATTTGCTGGTTGCTGACTTCTCCAATATTCAGTTTGAGATATATGAAGGAAAAATTAAACCCAGGGAATTCACCACCACATTCTTCCTTGAATCTAAGAATCTTAGCCATTCCTCTTTAGAGACTTCTTATATTTGCTTTGTAGGTAATGTCCAGGGTTGTTAGTTTTAATTGGTGGGAGGAATGTGTCTGCTCCATCTCCCCAGAACCAATTTTCCCTCCATACTTTTTTTCTTCAGAAATATCCTTTTTCTCTCTTTCTTATTTCTCTATATAAGATTTGAAAACTTTGCCTTTTCCCCTTATTTTTTTAATGTTGTTGCTATTTCATTGTTATTGCATTAAATTTCAAAACTTGGAAGAATTTTCATTTTTATTGAATTATTTTCCCCTAAGATTAAGTATGTCTTTCCATAGCTCATGGATTCACTTGTGTTTCTCACTAGTGTTTCAAACTTTCTTTTTTTTTTCAAATATTGGAATTTTTTTATTAAATTAGTCTTAGTACACAGGTTAGGAAACATTATGGCTTTCTGCTATTTGCCATATGTATGGATTCCAATTATTCAACCCAGGACTACAGAAAATATCAGAGGAAAGTCTGTAAATTTGAACACACACTAAGACAATTTAGGTTAGGAGTCCTATAATCAATTGGCCACAGCAACACTCCCTAACAAGTACTATAAAATGTTTTGGCTTTCCCAATGTAAGTATCAATCGTGTCTCAGTGGGGACCTCTGAGTACTGTGTAGAATATCTTAGAATTTCACTAAAAGAGAAGACGGAATCCTTATCTACTAGTTCTTATTACTTGTTGAGGGATGGTTTCTGTTATAAAAAGTGCCCAGACTTCCCTACACTTAGATGTGGCATGTTCCCACAGACAGAGCAATCCCACCTGGAGAGAGTCACATGTGTTCAAAGAAGTTAGTGTTGTGTACTGCAAGGCAAGTGTCTTTGAAATGTGTGGGACCTCTTATTCTAATTTTAAAGTTTCTCAGCCTAATTTATGCCATTTCATTCATCTTAGCATCTTTCCACTGTCCTTCAAAAGTGTCCTCACTTCTCTCCTGATCCAGCTTATATCCTTTTACCATTATTACTTCTTATAAGCTTGTAGCTCCCTCCACCTGTCTTGCATTAAAATATTTCCTTCACTGAACCACATATTCTTATTAAATGCAACACTTCATAGTCTAATATAGCACTCATGCATCTTAATGTTGCTGGAAAAAATGCATGACCAGGTTACTACTTCCCTTTGTACTCATTCCCTTTAGTATTGTGTGGACTTTCCATGCTGCCCAGGAATCATTCCACATTTCCAGGTACATTCCATTTTCTAATACTTTAATGACTACTTCATCCTGAATTCTTTCTTCTTAAGCTTTCAAAAACATCTCCCCATCTTTACTCAAAGCTTTTGGCCTTAAGTCTTATTTCTCTGAAAAGGTAAAATTCAATGGGTAGAAAACTTCAAATAGATAAACCCTATGTATATATTTTCATCTGTGCCTATGAATTTTCTTTCATAGATTTTTTTTAAAGATTTTATTTATTTATTTGACAGAGACAGAGATCACAAGTAGATGGAGAGGCAGGCAGAGAGAGAGGAGGAAGCAGGCTCCCTACTGAGCAGAGACCCCACGAAATGGGACTCTATCCCAGGATCCTGAGATCATGACCTGAGCCGAAGGCAGCGGTTTAACCCACTGAGCCACCCAGGTACCCCTCTTTCATAGATTTTAGAAAAAAAGTTCCCCATTCTTCTGAGTCCCAACCCTACAGTTGTGAACTGGATCCCATCATGGTCTGAAAATCAAAAACCTCATTCAGCAACACTCCTTTCTTTCTCTGTACCATCGTGTTTGCTCCCTTTAATGAAAAATTTGGGGGGGCATAAAAATAATCTGTTATGTTTTATTATACGTCACCCACTCAGATTGTTTTATATAGAATCCCTAGTTGCTTAATCCCAAGTACCAATATGTGTAGTCCTGATATCATCCCTAAATGTGATTCATACTTCCAACTATTGAAATACAAAAAAGTAAATTTTTGAGGTCTGTATAGAGACCAGAAAAAATGTTTTTGCACTATTTTAAAAACCATTTAGACATCCAAATGGCATGACAGTTGGAAGTGTTTCAAACTTTTACTCACAATGATCTGCATTTGGGGAGGTGGTTCTATTCATAAACACTTTATATTACATATCCTCCCACTCCTCTTCTAATTGCTTGTGTTTGTGTATTGCAGACTAGTGACTCCTGTGTATAAATTTTATATCTAGATAGGTTATGAACTCTCATGTCATTTATAACAGTTTTTCTGTCATTATAATAGTTTTTCTTCTTCTTACTTAATTTTATTGGGCAATTCATTCAGAGCAATGTCAAATAAAAATGTCCAATTTAGCTGAGTTGCGCAAGGTGGGGAGGAGTCATCACTCACATTGTATTCCTTAAAAACATACCTCTGTCTTACAGTGCAGTGACCATAGAGCAGGGACTGAAAATCCTTGTTTTGGTCTGCCTACAACTGGAATATTTCCAGTGCTTTTCCATTTTGCTTTGGATTCATTATGATATTGTGTGTGTGTGCGTGTAGATAGATAGATAAAATTTGCATATTATATGTATATATTCCTATGTTTAAGAGCTTTTTAAAAAAGTAAAGAAGGTGATATTTTAAGTGCATTTTAAATATCTACAGAGTTGAGCATAGGAATCAGTTTATTTAATTGTAAACTGATTTATAATTTTCTTTTTTTGTGATATCATTTTGAACTCTTTACTGTTGGCCCGTGTCTTCAAAATAACTTGCAATATTTTCTTTCTAAGTTCCGGAAAATTTTAACAGCATTAGCCCTATTTGTTTCTTAACCATTTGGAACAATAACCAGCAAATCCACCTGGGAGCAAGGCTTTTTGGAAACAGTATGAGGTTGCAAGAGGGTGGCTCTTTGAATGGCTTTTCTCTCAGATATAATCATCTTTACTCATTTTATACAGGCTATCAAATTTATTTGCATACAATTGATCCAGATACTCACTTGGAATTCTTTTAATCTGCTGTGTTTTTATGATATTCCCATAATTATATTTCTTATTTTTCAATATTTTATTCTTTCTTTTATTCACTGTGTGGTAAACATTTATATATTTTGTTGTTTATGAGAAATAACTAACTTGTGGTCTTTTTAAAAATTCAACTCTTTAAAAATGATTTTGAATATATAAATTTTGAACTTATATTATCTATCATTTTACTTTCCTTACATTTATTTCATCATTCTGTTATTTTTTAATTCTTCAGTTGGAGCTTAACTGATTAATTTTCATTCCACTTGAAAACTGTTAATAACATGGGTGTCTAAGGGTATGAATTTTTCTGTCACCTTTATCTCCAGATCCAAAGCTCTGGTATTATACTGGAGGCACAGGGGTGCAAGAACACCTGGTCAGGGGTCTCAAACAGACCAGGTTCAGCCACATACCACTTGAAAAACTCAAAGACAGAAACAAGCTGTGGTGGAACAAGAAAGGAATCTATTTCAGTGAGGCCAATGCCTGGAAGACAGCAGATTAACATTTCAAAGACTGTTCCCAAGTGCCAAAAATATCCAAGGTTTATATAATAAGGAAAATATAGGACAAAGGTCAGTGGGTGGGTCCATGCAGGTGGGTACTCAATGTCAGGTCAGTCCATCAATGTCTAGGGCTGGATCACAGTCAGGGTCTTCCAGCTCAAGGTAGTTCCTATTGAAGGGGAAGTTTGGGATCCCATCAGGGGATGCTTTTCCCATAGGATATTTTGCCTGAGTTAAGAAATAAACTGGAAAGCAGAATGTAATTACAAAGTTTGAGGTCAAATGGAGGTAGTTGAGTCCTCTTTCAATAGAGTATTCTAATTTTGGTTGCTTTCAACATTGTCTATAATTTTTGTTTGATTTTCCTTCTGACTCGAAATATATTTAAGAGACTCTTAACCGTTTAAAGAATACGTGCTGATATTGTTTTATTTCCCAGTTTTTTCATCAATTCCCAGTGACATTCCATTACTAACAGATAATGTTGTGGATTAATATAACATCACTTTTTATGAACACCTCTGTGGATGCTTGTGGGGGGAAAAAGGTTTTACCTTTGTTTTCAAGAATTGTGACTTCCTGCATTCATTTTTCTGATGCTACCACAAGTTTGGCAGCAATGTAGGCTTGTGACCTGGCAATTTTCATGGGTCAGGAGTCAGGGCAGCTTAGCTGGGTCCTGCACCTAGGGTATCACAGGCCCCACTCTTGGTCCTCTTCCAAGCTGATTCAGATTGTTGGTAGATTAGGTTCCTATGGTTGCAGGTCTGAGGGCTTCTCTCTTTTCTTGCCCCCCACACCTGAGCAAGTTGACTTGAGAGCCTGGGTACTGCCCCCTTGTGGGGCTGGCAGGAGATTCAAAGCACCCCAGCTCCTGCCCAATGAAGTACCCTTATCTCAGCCCCACCCCTAATCACAACAGCATCTCCCCACCCCTGCCTTTCTTCTTCCTCTATTCTCTCAAGCCATTTTCCATCCAGCTTATGCAGTTTACCTGTTGGGAAAGGCTCCATCATATGGCAATAAATCTTTTCATACCCTCTTGGTGCATGTGTCATTTTGTGACATGCAAGCCACAGTGTTGGGGGGGGGGCTCCATTCTCCTCATGCAGGTGGTAGCAATAATTGGTGCTGTTTGCAGGGTGCTGAGTCAATGACCACTGCTGCAGGTTTTTCCTTTCCTAGAGCTCTTGCTCTAGCTGGCTAGTTGGCCCTGCTGTCTTATGCAAGCCTGTGATTGGCCTGTGCTGCATTTGCAGAGTCCTACTAAGCCTCTGTCGTGGATTTAGTTCACTGGTACCAGAGTTTGAAGGAATTAATTGGTATTTAGGGACAGGAGTATGGAACTAGGGCCCTTCCTAAAGTAGCCCTGAGTCATGTTACTTGGTCTGGACTTAACTGCGCATCTGTGATAGTTAATTGTATATGCAACTTGACTGGACCATAGAGTATTTTATGTTTAAACATGATCTAGTTAAACATTTTTCTGAAAACAAAGAAACAAACAAGCAAACAAAAAATTTTTTGGAAGTGTCTGTGAGGGTGCTTCTGGATGACATTAAAATTTTAATCTATAGGCTGAGTAAGGCAGGGTTTCCTCCCCAATGTGTGCCTCATTCAGTTCCTTGAGGGCCTGAATAGAACAAAGGGACTGAGTAAGAAAGAATTGGTCTTTACCTGCCTCCAGTCACAGACTCTAACCGGAACTTATATCATCAGTTCCCCTACATTTCCAGCTTGCCAACTCACTCTGCAGATCTTGGGGCCCCTGAGCCTCCATAACCACATAAGCCAATTCCTTATTATAAGCAAACATCTATGTAAAGATAGATCTTTTATTGGCTCTATTTCTCTGGAGAGCCTTGACTAATGTAGGATGTCAGGATGTAGTTTTGACTGACTGTAGGCTTAGGGGAGAAACCTTAACCTATAACCAACTGGTTGTGTGTCTAAGCCAGGTTTTAACCTCCATGTACACAGTGACCAGGAAAATGTCTTCACCCTGTGTGAGATGTAGGCCTAGCCACTAGGTGGGTGCTTGTAAAAATGTAGTCATTAGGTGGTGTGGTGAGCTCCAAACTCCTGAGAGCAGTTGACTTACCGGGACACTACATATTTTGGCTACTGTTGCTGCCCATGACGGGATCCCGATCCTTAGGAGTGTAGGGGGAAACACCCATGGCATCCTGTGGGATAACAAAGGTGTTAATGAAAATATGACTTAAGCCCCGGGTCCTTCATCCCTACATGTAGCCATTGTCATGGTGGACACCCTTAGCCCTTATTATACTTATCTGAGACTCTCTGGATGAAGAAACTTATAAATAAATAAAGCAGAGAAAAAAAAAAAACCACTCTGAAATATACCCAACTCAATATTTATTAAAATAATCTACTAAAAGAACAAAGAGTTAAAAGTCCTCTTATTGGCTCCTGCACCTCTATGACACAGATTCTGAATCAAATTTAATATGTGCTCTAATGCATCAATTGGCAAACTTTAGGACCTTAATTAGTATCAGAGCTCACCTGTAATGTCACTAAGTTTAAATAAGGTACTCCCTACAATTTTACGGGCATTCTTGAATTTAAAATAGAGACCAAACAGGTATGATTCACCTTGACCATTGGAACTATACCCCACAGTCACAACACCTATTCCCTTAAAATAGCCCATGGTGGGCATGGATGCTCTCACCTAATGAGTAATAAGGTGAAATTGTTTGTCACTTCCAAATTGGCACAAAAAAGACCCAGTGGACCTTCCTCCAGTAAAACAGTATGGTTTGATGCAAATTACATTGGACCTTCAATAACTGATCCACATTATATATGACCTCTTTAGTGAAAAGGTGATATGCCTATGGATTCTCTAACTAACATCCCAATTTGGTCTGTTCTTATACCTGGAAAGAGTAAGTGGTGCCTGACTGTGTAAGTCTCTCTAACTCAGTTAAATTCCTAAAAATTATTTGGTAAACCAAGAACTACTCAATCTCTGAGATGGTCATGAAACAGTTACTGACCTCAGCATTCACAGCTTATTTTAGGCATTTGGGTTCTGGGGCGAACACATTCTTCATTTATAAATTTTACTTAAGTTCATTTATGCTGTTATCTGCAAATCAGCCCACACTAAATGGAACCCCCTCCAACAAAAAGTTCTTAAATAAGTCCAAACAGCAATACAACAGGTACTCCCATAATTGTCCCCACCTACCCAAGAAAACATTTCTTCTTAATGGAGGCTTTTGCAATCTCCTCTCATACCTCTGGGTTCTTTATACATCCTGTGCTGACCACAAGTTGCCCGAAGGCATCTGATGGAAGAAACTGCAGTCTTTAGACCTTGCTACACATGATTAGAGTGTAATTGCTGTAAACATCCTGGTTTCTCCTAGAAATATAGGCTCCCACAGACCCTGAGCTTGTGATCTTCTGTGCCCAGCTGCCCATACACCTTGAGTCATAGAAGAACCATCCCACGAGCTCAGCTACTAAGGGCCTCTTAATATGGGATGGAGCTGGCCTAGGGCATCTGACATATTCCACATGCAAGAGGGAGTGGCTTCTTCTGTCCTTAGTCTCTTGCCAGTTGGTACAGTTGAGGAGGTTGTCACTTATCTCCCAGAATCCTTGGGTTCCTGGGAAGCCCCTTAGGATCAATAGAGTGAACACTACTGTGCATTCACACAATTTGTTACACATGATGGACCTCACTGGAAAGCTCTTGCTTTTCACCTTTTAATGGGGATGGTCCTAATAAAGGATAGATGTCAAAGATTAACACAAAGAACCTCAGAATCTCTTGCCTTATAGATAACCAAAATATAAATCAAGTTCCCACATGTCTCTACACTTACTAAAGCCACAATATGAGACCTCAACAGGACACCACTTTCCCCTCTGGAGTTACAGACATTATTGAGAAAGCTGAAGGAGTTTGTGTGACTTCTAAGAACACACAATATTGTACTCCTAAAGCATTCAACAGATCCTGCACCTTTCTTCCCAACCTCAGGTTACAGGCCCCACAGAGCACTATAATGATCTACTTAACCTCAGGTTACAGGCCCCACAGAGCACTATAATGACCTACTTAACCCAGTTTGCTATCAATCACATTGTAATAGCATGTTTCAATCATCTGTCAAATATCATAGGTGAATTTTAATAAGCCTGACTTCAGTTTTCTGAGTTTAGTTGACAGAATTTTAAGCCTCATGCCTCCCTTACATCCCTCTGCCCCAAACCTGAGGAAGCTAACAGGAAAGCCTGCATGTTCCATCTTCTGCCACCAGTGGGAAAGTCAAACCATGCCAGGCCCTTCTCATGGTGGGAACCCTTACATGCCCTTAGCCCCACATTAAAAAATTCTCAAACCAGTCATATTCGTTTCCTTGTTTCTCAAGCTATTTTTGAAACAACATGATAGGCCCATTTTTCTCTCACCATAAAGCCTCAATTTTGTAAGTAATAAAACTTTTCATCCTCTTCATACATACTTTCTTGGTATGTATGTGGTGTTAACAGTCTTAATATTGGCAGTACATTTTGAGTGGGGGTTTAATCTGTTGACTCAGGTAGCTTAAATTTTAATCTCTCATGGGAAGTTCCTAGCATGCTTGCTTGCCTTTTCAATGCCAGAGGTAGAGCATCTTTTTGACTTCTCTGTTCTCTGACCTCTAAACTTTCTTTGAAGGAGTTTGCCTATTTAGGTCAAGCCCATCCAAGGTAATCTGTCTTCTGATTAACTTGAAGTCAATTGATTTGAGACCTTATTTACATGAGTAAAAAAACTTCCCCATTGCCATTTAAGGTAACAAGTTACCCAGGAGTGATACTCATCACCTTAGTCATATTTTGTTAGAAACAACTTACATGCACTATCCACAGTCAAGGGGGTGCTCTTGTATAGTTGTACAGTTGTATGGGTTACTGGGGGTCATGCTTGTATTTGCTTACTATATTGATTAGAGTTTCTCAATTATTAATTTTTTTTTTTTGGTTTTCCAAAACCTTATTTTTTAAATTAAATTTATTTGTGTGTGTGCGTGTGTTCCAAAATTCATTGGATATGCACCACACCCAGTGCTCCATGCAATACGTGCCCTCCATAATACCCACCACCAGGCTCACCCAACTCCTACCCTCCTCCCCTCCAAAACCCTCCATTTGTTTCTCAGAGTCCACAGTCTCTAATGGTTTGTCTCTACCTCTGATTTCCCCCATCTCACCTCTCTCTATCTCCCAATTTCCTTTGTATTATTCCTTGTGCTCTACAAGTAAATGAAACCATGTGATAATTGATTCTCTCTGATTGACTTATTTCACTCAGCATAATCTCTTCCAGTCCCATCCATGTTGATACAAAGTTAGGTATTCATCCTTTCTGATGGAGGCATAATACTCCATTGTATATATGGACCATATCTTTGTTATCCATTTGTTTGTTGAAGGGCATCTTCTTGATTCTTTCCACAGTTTGATGACTATGGCCATTGCTATGATGAACATTGGGGTACAGATGGCCCTTCTTTTCACTACATCTGTATCTTTGGGGTAAATACCCAGTAGTGCAATTGTAGGGTCAAAGGTACCTCTGTTTTGAATTTCTTAAGGAATCTCCACACTATTTTCCAAAGTGGCTGCACCAACTTGCATTCCCACCAACAGTGTAAGATGGTTCCCCTTTCTCCACATCCTCTCCAATGCTTGTTTGCTGTCTTGTTGATTCTGACTTTTGTAAGGTGGTATCTCAATGTGGTTTTGAATCTCCCTGATGGCTAATGATGATGAACATTTTTTTCAAGTGTCTGTGAGCCATTTGTATGCCTTCTTTGGAGAAGTGTCTGTTCATGTCTTCTGCCCATTTTTTGACATGATTATCTGTTTTATGTGTGTTGAGTTTGAGGAGTTCTTTATAGATCTCGGATATCAACCCTTTGTCTGTAATGTCATTTGTGAATATCTTCTTCCATTCCATGGGCTGCCTTTTTGTTTTGTTGACTGTTTCCTTTGCTGTGCAGAAGCTTTTGATCTTGATGAAGTCCCAAAAGTTCATTTTTGCTTTTGTTTCCTTGGTCTTTGGAGATGTGTCTTGAAAGAAGTTGTTGTGGCCATGTTGAAGAGGTTACTGCCTATGTTCTCCTCTATGATTTTGATAGATTCCTGCCTCACATTGAGGTCTTTTATCCATTTCGAGTTTATATTTGTGTATATAAAACCTTATTTTTGATCACTGCCAAAATTGAGAAGTAAGTTTGTCATCTCCAATTAATGTATATACTTTTTGCTTTTCCTTGTGTTCCTATGGTTGTTGCTTTCATAACATTAATGCTATGCTATTCTTACATAGACAATAATAACTATTAGATCTGCACTGTGGATATGAAATTTGTCATTATAGAGTGTCCATCTTTGTAACAATGACTCGTTTCCTTATTTATAATACTGAATTCAATCACACACCTTGTTAAGGTTATTATATTTGTGTTTTTATTTATTTTCATTTGTCTGTAATGTTTTCTGTAGGAACTTTTTGAGTTTCTTTGTTTTGTGGGTATGATTTATCTACAATTTTAGTTATATTTAGTTATTTAGTTATATTTATTTTATTATTTACTTTAAATTCCATTTTTCATTTTTATTATGTGAGTTTATTTCATTTATATTTACTTATATGTAGTATAGTATAGTATAATACATGTAGTATAATATGATATAGTAGACATATTATATTATTATTTTTATTATGTGAGTGTATTTCATTTATATCTACTTATATGTAGTATAATATGATATAGTATGATATTATTTCTTTGCTCATATGTTCTGCTGTAGATATTTTTTTATAGCTTTAAAAATTTATTTTACATATGTTTGACTTTCTAGATTTCCTTCTTTAAAATTTTGTAATGTATACTACTTACTTCAGTGGATATCTAAGGTAAACACAACTTAAAAAAAAAATCTTTAAACCTCCTTAATTAATATCTGTTTTTCTCTATTCTATTTGATGATAGAATTAATGTAAGCCTTTCTCAGGAATAATCTTGGGAGCCACATGTACATAATTCAACATTATTAGAATTTTAGAGGGATGCCTGAGTGGTGCAGTTGGTTAAGTGTCGATTCTTGATTTCAGCTCATGTCATGATCTCAGGGTTATCAAATTGAGCCCCAGCGTGGGGCTCTGCACTCAGTGTGGAGTCCGCTCCTCCTTCTCCCTCTGTTCCTCTTTTAAATAAATATATAAAATCTTAAAAAAAATAAATGTTTAGAAAGCCAACATCGTACTTACAATACCATATATTACATATTAACATATAGAATTGAGCACACTAATATTACTTTAGTAAAATATGTGATCAGTCACACAGTGTAGAGAAAGGGATATTCCTCACATTCAGATTAAGTTTTAAACCTAATGATTATTTAAGTGTTGCTATCTTCAGAACTTTTAGGATTTAAGGATTTCAGAAAAAGATGTTTGTACGAGGTTTCCTTTTTTTCTCCATAACATATTAACTGATTATATTCTTGTTCTTTGCTTAATCTTTATAATTTTAAATCTATCCATGTATCAAAAATATTGCTTACTAGCTTTTAATTATAACTGTATATCAGCTTTTAAAAAAAAATTGAGAAAGCCAGACCAGAGATGCACAGGAACTTTTACCTTCTTTCAACCTTCCAATTTTAGAAATCTTATATCATTTTTATTTTGTCAAGGATTCTAATTTTTCCATTATTTGTGACCATAATTACTATATTTATTTTAGATTTTAGTCAAACAATTCATGTATTCAATATTTAATGCTGGAATTTTGCTACACTAATTAATTCACAAATTAGTTAGCTGAGGTTCATTCTCCAGTAGTTTCATCAAGAATAACTTATAGGGGTACCTGGGTGGATCAGTGGGTTAAAGCCTCTGCCTTTGGCTCAGGTCATGATCCCAGGGTCCTGGAATCGAGCCCCGCATTGGGCTCTCTGCTTGGCTGGGAGCCTGCTTCCCTTGCTCTCTCTGCCTACTTGTAATCTCTGTCTGTCAAATAAATAAAATTAAAAAAAAAAAAAAGAATAACTTATGAGAAGAATGCTCCCTAGGCACACATATGCCTCTGTGTTTCTGTGTGTGTGTGTGTGTGTGTGTGTGTATTAATTTTGATTTTTTGCTTGCAATACTGTTTGGCCACACATAAAAATCTTTGACCATTCTTTTTTTCTCTGAAGATTTTGTGGGCATTGTCCTAAGGTAGTCTATTCTTGAGAATATATGATGGCTAAGTCTTTCTTTTTGTATAGAAAGTATAATACTTTATGTAATTATTCAAATTATTATTTTTTAAGTAAATTCATGAAGCTATATTAGGGTTGCTTGTTTGGTGTCATCTCCCCCTCCTTATATACTTAGTGTTTCCTTTAAATATCAAGATTTAAGTAATTATATCTGGAAATTTTTCTTTAATGGCATATTGTAAATAATTTTTTCCTGTTCCATTGTTCTAGTTGTTTCCATGGACACACTCGTTGTATACTTAACTTCCATTTTTTGTATTTTCATATTTTCTACCAATATATTTTAAAAATTGAAATGCAACTCATATGCAACAAAACCTGCTCTTTTAAACTTTGCAATTCAATGGATTTTAGTGTTTTCATAAAATTCTGCATCGATCCCTATTATATAATTCTAGTAGTTCCATACACACTAGCATTCATCTCTCCTTACTCCTTACCCCCAGATCCTGGCAACTCAAAACCTACTTTCTATTTCTATAGATTTGGTTAGTTTGGATATTTCATGCATGGAATCATACAATACAGGAACTTTTTCAGTGCAGCTTCTTTTACTTATAGTGCTTTAAATGTTCATCCATACTGTCAGAAATTATCTGTACTTTCTTCCTTCTATGGCTGGATATTAGTCTATTTATGAGTATAGTATGGTTTTTTTATTCATTCTTCAGTTGATGCACACTTTGGATGTTTCCACTTTTTGGCTGTTACAAATAACACTACTATGAGCATGCATGTATAAGTCTTTATGTGAATATGTTTTTAGTTCTCTTGGCTATATACCTAGAAATAGAATTACTAAGACATATGGTAACTTAATGTCTAACTTTTTTGAGAAGCAGTTTCCACAAAATTGAACTATTTTGTATTCCTTTTGAAAATTTATGAGGGTTCCAATTTTTTCACATCATTTCCAACATTTGTTATCATCCATCTTTTTGATGATAGCCATCCTATTGGATGTGAAATAGAATTAATCTCTTTGCAGTCTTGATTTGCATTTCCCTAAAGACTAATAATGTTGAACATCTTTTCTTATGCCATTTTTGTATCTTTTTCTGAGAAATGTCTATTGAAATATTTATATCTTTTGAAATGTGTACCCTTTATATATGGCGATTATTAGTTTCTTATTGGATATATGATTTTTTAATATACTGTCCTATGGTGTGGGTTGTCCTTTTACTTTGTTGATGATGTCCTTTAGAGCACAAATTTCTATTTTAATAAAATCCAATTTATCTTTTAAGAAATGTTGGTTTCTTGTGGTTTTGTTTTCACATCTAAGAAACAATTGTTTGTTGAAGATTTATACTTGTGCTTTTTCTATAAGCTTAGTATCTTCTCAGGTCTTTCCTGGGTAGGTGCACATCCCTACATATACACAAGACCTTCTAGTAAGTTATTTCTAAACAAGTCTGTGTTTGTTTGTTTTTAATTTTATTTTGTTTTTGTTTGTTTTGTTTTGTTTTTGTTTTTGAAAGTTTTGTATGTGGAATAAAAATTGTGTGTTGTCAGGGGTGCTTGGGTGGCTCAGTGGGTTAAAGCCTTTGCCTTTGGCTCATGTCATGATCCCAGGATCCTGGGATGGAGCCTTGCATCAGGCTCTCTGCTCAACAGGGAGACTGCCTTCCCCTCTCTGCCTGCCACTCTGCCTGCCTCTCTGCCTACTTGTGATCTCTGTTTGTCAAATAAATAAATAAAATCTTAAAAAAAAAAAAAAAGAATTGTGTGTTGTGGGCAAATAGTAATTCTCCTTCATTCACAGGGTTTAGTATATACCTGTGAGTTCTTAACACCATATTGTTCCAGTGTAACTTTAAATTGTCACTGCAGCATTGTTTGCAACACAAAGTTTCCTCCACCCATGTTTTATGTATGTTGCTCTTTCAAAATATGGCTTTTCTGTGTGAGTTTTCACTCTTCTATCTTCTCTTCTTTTTAAGAGTCTGTTTTAATTAGGAATCAAAACAGTGTTGCTGGTCAGCCTCACACAGATTATGAAAATTTAATCTGTTTCATTTCCTATGCATAAGGCAATCCATTGACTTTCTCTCCTCTCCATTGACAAAATTCTTTTTGAGTATCTCTAGGCACTTCTATTTCATCTTTACTCTTTTTACTTTTCTCAGATTTTGTAGTCTAAAAATTATCTGATTTTCACTGGAGGTTGATTATTCAGTTCTGCTATTTGGGGTTTTGCTTTTTTTTTTTTTTTTCCGTTTTGTGTGTGGAGAGGACAGGTTTTTTGTTGTTGTTGTTGTTGTTGTTGTTGTTTGTTTTTTTAAGTAACGTTTACTGTGTTATTTGTTTCAGGGATACCGGTCAGTGATTCATCAGTCTTATACAATTCATAACACTCATCATAGCACATATGCTCCACAATGTCCATCACCCAGCCCCCCTATCCCTCCCACTCCTCTCCCCTCTCTTGGTTATCTTAAATAAATTTTAGGGGGAGTAATATAAAACCCCAACTTGATGTTGCCATATTAAAGCTGGTTTTCTCAGTCCTAGCTTGTGTTAACTTCATATACAAATAGAGAAAGAATAATTAATTTTAGTATTTGAAATAAACATATGCAATACCATCACACCAGAATGTGTGCTTTGAACTTTATTCACCACAGGATTAATTAATTCAAACTATTTGCCTAAAATATCTTGCTAGCGCTCTTGAGATCAATGATAATTATTTACATATCATCTTTGGTGGCATAGAGCTTAATGCTGTAATTAAATAAGTGGTTTGCATGAAGATAAAACATAAATCTAAGTGTATGTTACAAAGTGGTTTTGGAGATTTACATGGTATGGGTTGAGAACACATCTTTAACACTATCTGTGTAACTTGGAGTCATTTACTGAACTTAAGTCTCATTTTTCAATCTTCAGGATAGGGATAATTAAAAACAAAACACAAAGCTATCATTTGGGTGTATTGTAATTATGTAATGAAATGTACATTAAAACTTTTAGCATGGTGGCTGGCATATAACAAATAGTTAATGCATATTAGCTATTAAAGTTAGCTATCTTAATACATGTAGAACATTACATAATAAGTGCATATTGTAACCAAGTGAATTAATTAGCTAAAGAGATTTTTATCTATGGACATTTTTAATTAAAAAAATCCACTTTTTAAAATGCCATATAATAACATGAATGTCTGAGGGAAACAATAGTGTTTTATGACTTGTGCAGGTATTCCCTATATCCCCTTTGATAGTTACAGCAACCCAGTTGTTACAGAACCTGGATTGGATCCTGGCAACCCGTACTGGATCTGGCAGAAGAACCAAGTGGTACTTGGAGACTTTGGAAGATTGGAGGTTTATTTCACACTGGTGGGCTCAGAGGAGATTGTTCTCCAAAGGTCTGAGCCTTGAGCACAAGCAGGGAGGGAAATTTATACCATTCTATTTCCACATACTTGGTCCTTTTGGTTCATGTGGGAAATGGGGTAGGAAAGAAGAACCCAGAAGAGCTTTGAGACAGGGACTGGAATTCTGTTGCTGGTTTGGTCAGCCTTCTTAGAGTACAGTTTTTCCCTATAATCCCCCCCATGATGACCTTTTAAGCACCTAGTTTAGAGGGCATCATTATCATCTATTATGATGTACTGCAAGGCTAGTATCTGGGCAGCAGCTTGCCTGGTAACAGGTTTTCTCTGAATTTAGCAATCCATCTTAAGGTTCCTAAGTCTGCCCAGAAAATAATAACACTAACAATTTTCTGGGAGAAAGTTCAGTCAGAAGCGGCAACAATGTAAAGTTCATCTCCCGAGGTGAAGGTGTTGGTGTCATGCCAACAATAGCCAGGGACCAGGGTGAACAGGTGTCCATCAGTTGGTGGGGTCTCATTGAAGTTGGACTTGGAGCAGGTCTATAGGATCTGGTTGGGTTTTCCACTGGTATGATTCATCCAACTGGTGAGATCCTTTTTTACTCCTGAGTGGTGGACCCCATTTGCTGACTAAGACCCTGAGGGCAGTAGGGGTGGTTAGAACAGCAGTGTGCGGCCCTGTCCACCATGGTTTGAGGGAGTACTTTCTAAAACTTCTCGGGAGATACACCCTCAAGTTTTCCCCAGGGCTTGGAGGTGTTGGGAAACTTCTAAGTTTCCGATCTGTTCGAGGTCTCCTCTAAGCCTACTTATTATGGGGGGGTTGGCCTGCCATAGAGCCTTTGAGGTGAATTATAGCTGTGGCAATCTTTCAAATCCAGTTGATTAGAATATACAATATCAATGAACATATATGCCCTATTTGAGTGCAGTGTTCAGGTCCAGCCATAAGAGTAGCTGGATTTAATGTATGACAGGTTTTTGGTATTATTTCAGGCATATCTATCAGTATAGCCTGGTATTTAATAAGTTGGACTCCATCATCCATCAGCGACCTTTGGTTTCTAAGACACTCTGGACCTGATGTGAAGTCATTATAGTCAGGGGCTGTCCCATAGCACACTTGGAGGCTCCTTTTACCAGGAGCACTGTTGTATATTTAGCTAAATCCTTTGTTTGCAATCGTACCTCAGTAGAGGTGGCTTCTAGGATAAATGTAACTGAAAAATACCATTAAGAAGACCTCTTTGTTTGAGGTAAAGAATTAACTTTCTAATTACAAAAGATCATTGGCAAGTGGGAGGAAAGTTGTCTCAGGAGATAAGGCAAGTGCATTATCCAACCAATCACAAAGAAAGAGGATTATCCATTATCTCCATAAATCCACAGTTAACCCTATGGAGTTGGGTATGTTCTGGTTTCTAGGGAATGATTTCATTATCCCAGCCACACAGAACTTGTCAAGGTGATAAGTTACACAACTGTTGGGGAATCAATTCCATTTTCCAGTTGTTTAATCATGTGCCATGGGGTCCTATTATTACTATCCCCACAGAATAATAAGCCAGAAAATTATCTATGAGTTACTGTGGTAATTTCTCTTAAGTCTACCTAAAGTTGTCTACCTTAGGTAAACAACAAACATTTAAAGACAATCAAATCTAGAATTTAACATCCACAAAGGTGGGTATTATTTAAAAAATTTTTCTCTCTAAAATAATCCTCATTTCCAGAGATGGCCAAATCAGGACTAATTTACTTGAGAAACAAGTCCAGTTCTAACAAACCTGGCCTAATTATTTACATAAGCTAAGAATAAACAGTGAGTGATCATATAGATCTTTTAGAATCTGCTTTGCTGGAACTTTATAAGGAATCTCTAGGTTGAACTTTTAGTAGCTTCTCCAGGCGAGAAGACAAACCATGTCCTAAGCCATGTATGTGTCATCAGATATGCCTGCAATGTCTGATGTACAGATGTAAGATTTAGGCAGATTCCTCTTCATGAGGTCCACAAAGTATCCTCAGGTTCTTATACCTACCTGCTAAGAAAGAAGTGACATTCTTTACTCACATGGTGAAGTTCCCAGGACCTCTGTAAGCAAGGTCTCAGGCCAACAGTTCCAAGAGGCTTTATGGCTCCAGGTTTTATAAAGTCCACCTTAGCTCCTTAAAGTTGTCTGGTCATATCTGAGTCTATGAATGTCTTTCTCAAATATGACATTCCAGTCAAAGCCTTGGTAAAATAACCAATGTTTCCAATGGTGTCCTGTTACAAGGAGAACAGATTCTTACTAAACTTATGCAAATGGCTAGGATTGTCATGGAAGAAAGTACACTTACTGAAACCTTTTGAGTTTCAGAGGGTTCAGATAGAAAAGTTGAATGATTTAATTTGCTTACAAAAGATTATTTTATCATGTTTCTGTATGCCATAGAAATCTTACATTTCTTTAATCCGGAAGAGTGAATATTAAGGAAACAGCAATGTTTTTCAAACAAGGATCACAAAACTATAATCATCTTTTTAGTTCACTTAGTCCCATGTTACTGATTCTTGTTCAGTCTGAATGCAGTTTCTTAGTCTAGAAGTTCTTATTCACTTCAGTTTTAGGATTTTTAATATAGTGAATATGTGTATCTGTCCTAAAAGTCCTTTATATGAATCTCTTTGAAGATATAACTCATTTTACAAGACAATTAGAACAATTATAAATGACAAACTAAAAATAGACATGGTTAATGATCTGATAGGAGAGTTCATTATTATACGATTGACAAGGAAACTCAGTTATTTTGTGATACATAACACTTCAATAGCCAGAACCAGAACACTACATACCACACAAGCAAGCCTAATTAGTCAACAAGACTCTGTTCATGATTTAAATCTTGGGGAAGTTTTTTAAAACCTTAGAAAGTTTTAAAGCATGTGCCTCCATAGCATTAGGTATGTTGAAGACCTGATAAACACAAGATATAGAAACTGGTTTTTCTAAGTAGGTGGAAAGAAAACAACTATTTGCATTTTCTTATAAAGAGCAGACCAACAATTGAGAATATTTTGTCTTTTTGAACAGAGAGAGAAAACTAACTTTCTACACCAGTGTCTTTCTAAAATTTATTTCAATCTTAGCTCACCCTGACCACATCTAAAATTCATTTTCAACGATTTCCCATCACAAACCTTCTACAACTTTCCTTCACATTCAGGTTTTGTCCCAAGCCATTTCTTTCCAAATAACCATCTCATTTAGGACAAAATTACCTTCTCTTATCCTCAATAAAATGTATTGCCATTCCTTATCTTTCTTACATATCTCCTACTTTCCCACATACAGAGCTGATTCCCTTATTTCCATGAGTCTTAGCAGAATTTTGCACTCTTTAGAAACCTTAATCTCCAGTGAAGACTAAGGAGTAACCAATTGTGAACAAAATTCTTAAGTGGCAAATTTGTGAATCAGTTAAGCACAAAATATGTTTACTGACAGATTTAAATATCCTTAGTTCTTTGCAGTAAGTCAAAAGCACAAGCCCGTGTACAATAATCAATGTTTTCACATTTTATCCCATTTAGAAAAAACTTAGATGTCCAACAAATTTAATTCCATTTGTCATCTAACCAAAACTTTAAAGTTTCAGGTTACCAAAGACTTTGAAAGCTACTTTAGCAATTGCCCAAGAAAATTTTGATGAGATAATTAACCATTTTAATCATTTTTTTACTAACAACCCAACAGAGGTAACACAAGGTTATTTGGCCTTCAGTAAACCTTGATAGAATAAAACTTTCAAGTTAACCACTATAGATAATTTAATAACTTAAATAACTTAAAATAACTTAAAGAACTTAATAACTTAAAGAACTTAATAACTTTAATAACCTAAAAGACATATCTGTCTAAACTAAACCAACAAACTTAGTTGAAATGCTGAATTATGTTCCACCAGGATCTTCCCAATGGTCAATTTTCACCTGAGACAGGTGGAGTGGGTGGTGTTAGGTCCTAGGGGTGCTCTTCTCACTCCTTGACAGTGAAATAAGGGGCCATGGTGCCTGAGGCACTGAGAATTGTCTAGAAGCCAGTAATGCAGGCCATACCCAAGGTGGTGCAGAAATAGGAAAAGGGAGATGGGAAGGCAGAAGAGACAAAGTGCTGCCAGAGAAAGGTTTCCCAGTTCAGGAGATCATCAGTTCCAGAGGAGCAGACACCATATTTTCCCACCAACAAGTGGGGATAGACAATTCATATTGGGCCAGAGAAGACAGGGAATTTCTCCTAAACAAAGGAGTTTTGGCAGCTGCTTGGGAATATTCCTTAAAGTTCCCCTCCTGAAGGACACATGGGATTGTGACCTGAGTGGAAGGCATACGCTTAACCATCTGAGACAACCAGTTTGCCTCCCTCACTTTCTCTTAAAGGTAAATATGAAAGCTCCTGTTATTTTACATCCTGTTTCTGTCTGAACCAAGTTTCCTGTGGGCTATCAGAGATGCTAAATTAGGTATCCCCCCAACATGCCTTACAAGAATCAGGAGCACTATCTTCCTGCAACTCAGCTTTAGGTCCTGGGTCAGAGGACTGTGGCCCCCACACTTTCTGATGGGTTCATCCTTGTCCAGAGCTCATCTGCTTTGCTGCACCTGATACCCCTGGGCAGGGCCTCCGTGATAGGCTTTGCTTTCTTATAGCCTTCAAGCTTTTTTACTTGGGATACAAATATCCTACTTAGGTCCTTCCTGTTAGCACAGAATTGGACCCATAGGGGCAGAGTTTGGGCTATCTGAAGCCAAGAATGAATATATGGGAATTGGTCAGCGTGTCTGGGAGTCCTGACCATAATTTTGTAAATGACCTGGACAGTGGTCAGGGGGTCCTGGACAGTGGGTGGGTCTTAGGGCCCCTCAGAGGGCCAGTTGACCCCAAAGGTGGCCCATTCCAATTCACATAATGTATCTAATTTTCCAGAGGTCTTGACCCCATAGTCCCTTCTTAAGAATCCCTTCTTAAAAATTTGAGTATACAGTCTGAGACCATAGGTTTTGAAGAGCTTCCACCTGTGGAGGCTGAGAAAAATTAAGGCCATCCCACCTCAGGTTTAGCCTTAGCATAAATACAGCCATCTTAGCTCTGGCAGCTATGTCAGACACCTGTGCCCAAGAGCTGAACTTTCCCCTACTTTACTTTAGTTCTAAGGACCTCCACCCTGCTTTAGTAACAGGAACCCATAAATTCCCCTACCTTAACTAAGCTCGGGGTCCAAGTCCCTACTCCACTGTGTTGGGTATACTTGGGCCCAAGCTTAAGCTTGTGGAATAAACCCTGGTGTGATTGCATCTGTGTTGGCTCCTTGGTGGTCTCTTGGATGCAAAAACTTGGATACAACACCACCCATGATGAGCAGAGGGGCTCTT
Organism: Mustela nivalis; assembly: GCF_964662115.1. Lineage (NCBI taxonomy): Eukaryota > Metazoa > Chordata > Mammalia > Carnivora > Mustelidae > Mustela > Mustela nivalis. Next base: position 89,349,128 of record NC_139021.1, on the reverse strand, counting down.
TTGGCCACCCTTTGTGTTCCCTCCCTATGTCACCGGCATAAAGACAAACAAAGGGTGGGTTTCCCTCCAAAGGAGAGACCAGTCAGATGCCTGCCTGTCTGCCATCCCAGAGGACACCTTGATGCCTCTTAGCCTTGGTCAGTCTGTATAAACCCTGGACTGGCACCTCTAAGGGGCTTACCTTAGATCCTAAGAGGTCACCACAGAAGCATGTTAGGGCCTACTCAGACTCCAAAGGCTTCTGGGGATCCTAAGGGTGCCCACCCATGAAACTGCAGAATCAGTCCACCTGACAACCCAGGTCAAACTGCACATTCACTCAGGCATTCACACTGAAGTTATTATAGTTCCTTCCCCTTCCCCAGGAGGCCCTGACCTGTGGAATTCTTTTCAGAAATTCCTTCCTGTTCCACTTTTGAGGGTTCCTGACCAGAAGGACCTCCCTCCTTGGAGGCCTTACCTGTGAAACCTCTAAGAGGTCTCTGGGAGGTGATCAGTTTCCCCTTCCACCCACGCAGGTGGGCCTGACTGGGTTGTGGGGCTCCAGGCCTTACCAGAATCCAATGTCAGGACCAGGTCCTCACCTGCCAAGTCTCCTTTGAATTCAGGTGGGAACAGAAGGGCTGGCCATCCTGAGGTGACCGGGTGGGAGACTGCTGAAAATTAGGCAGGGCAGGCCTTCTCCCTTATGATCCCTCATTCGGTCACTGCCCTGCCATTGCTCCAAACCAATGGCAACAATGAGCCAGCGTGGTTGGGTTTTCCAGTCAGGGAACCAAATATTATGAAACTGGACTGGATCCTGGCAGAAGAACCAAGTGGCACTCAGCGACTTTGGAGGATTAGAGGTTTATTTAACAGCAGTGGGCTCAGAGGAGGTTGTTCTCCAAAGGTCTGAGCCCCAAGCACAAGCAGGGAAGGGAATTTATACCCTTCTACTTTCATATACTTGTTCCTTTTGGTGTGTTTGGGGAACAGGGTAGGAAAGAAGAATCCAGAAAGGCTTTGAGACAGGAACTGCAATTCCATTGCTGGTTTGGTCAGCCATCTTAGAGTGCAGATTTTCCCTATCACAGTGAGGTATCCAGAGCAAACTGGAAGAAAAATAGTAGGAATAACAATATATTTCTCCCTTTCTCTTTTTAAAACATCATGTGATGAGTTTTTACCAATACTGTCATGAAGTTGGAATCAGTGTGGTGAAGTGGCTGGCATTCTGTTTTTGGGGGCAGATAGATATGGACTGTTTTTGTGAATTATAGCTGTGTGATCATTAGCAAGTCGTGTAACACCTCTAAATTCCTTCTGTGATATTACAATGGTGACAAGAGTATCCCATTCCAAGAGATTGCTGATGTAAGAAAGATGTTAGGGTTCAAAGCCAAAGACTAAGAAAGAATTCTTGAGATATCTTAGCATAAAAGGTGATTCTATTGAATCATGGCAAAGGACCCATTGGCAGAAAGAGTTGCACAGGGGTCATGACGAGTGGCACATTATATACTTTCAAGTTGGGAGAAGATGAGTGATAGCGTAAATCTCTAAGGAGTTTTGGAAGCAAGGTTTCCCGGACCTCCAGGGGTGTAGGTATTATTGGGAAAAGGTCATTTATTGCCATCTAATAAAACCTTAGTCATGAGACCATTCAGATGTATATCATGGGCCTTATGTTTGGGGGATGATTGCCAACACGTATATTAGAAGGGTTTAGAGATAAAGGAAGTTCCCAAAGAAATTTTTATCCATTAAAGCAGGCTTACAGGATCCTGGGGAGGGAGAACCAGGCTAGGATTACCTTTTGCCCTTAGCAAAGTATTAACATTGAAGCAGTTGAGTCTGTAAAGGAATGTCACTATGCCTGTTTCAAAAACTTGTCAGTGAGCTCTAGGTAGTAAAGAAATTTAATACTTTTTCTCTTGCCTTTGTTTCCCACATCAGTTGTTTTAGAGACTGAGAAGTTTACATTACTGTCTCCTCACTTCTCTGTGTTTTGCACTAGTAATAGTTCCAAAGCAAGAATTCTTAAGTAATTATTTTCTTTACTGATCTTAAGACTAGAGAACCATAGTTGAAAGGACTTAGAGTTAAATGAATAATGTCAAAGAATGGTAGAGTCATTAAATGTTCTTTTAAATGATATTGGCAATATAGACTGTGAGCTTTCTGAAGGTCTTTCATTTTCTTTTGCCAGTATTTAGCCAAAAGCTTGGTGGTACCCAGTGAATGTTTGCTGAGTTAACATACTTGCATCTAAAGGTCCAATTTATTGACTTACAGTTCTAGAGCTCAGAAGTCCATCACAGAGTTAAAATCAGGGGTCTGGCAGGATTACATTCCTTCTGGAGGCTGTCAGAAGGAATTAATTCCCTTGCCTTTTCCATCTGTTAGAGGCTGCCCACATTCTTTGTTTATTGCCACCTTCCCTTACCTTCAACTTTAGCAACAAAGTATTCAATCCTTGCAATGCATAACTCTGATCTCCCTCTTTTTCAATTTTAAGGACCCTTGTGATTCCATTAGGACCATGTGAATAAACCAAAGTAATTTCCCTAACTCTAAGTATTTAATTTATCACATCTGCCAAGTCCATTCCTGCCATATAAAATAACATATTTAGGGGTGCCTGGGTAGCTCAGTGGGTTAAGCCTCTGCCTTCCGCTTAGGTCATGATCTCAGGGTCCTGGGATTGAGCCCCACATCAGGCTCTCTGCTGCTTTCACCTCTCTCTCTGCCTACCTCTCTGCCTACTTCTGATCTCACTCTCTGTCAAATAAATAAATAAAATCTTAAAAAAATAAAAAAAATAGTATATTTAGCATATTCCAGGGATTAGAGTGTGGATAACTTTGTGGATGTTATTATTCTGCCTACCACAAAGTTCTCTGGCAAAGATAAATCATATCAGAATACAGCCTTATTGCAGGGCTAGGGCACTTTCCTGCTCAATGGCAGGTAAGGCAAGCTGCCTTCCCTGTCTTTCTGGCAGTTTTCCAATTATTGACTTTCCTTCAAATGAAAGCAGCATTGATGAAGCTTTGAATCTCCCCATGCACTTAGGAATCTGTTTTTGTGGCACCCTTCACATTTCAATATATTTCTTCCAGTTGCTCTAGATTTAGCAAATGGTTAATGCCTGAAGTGAATAATAAAGACATTGAGAGCAATTATCACCTTGCAGTGTTTTTCTGAAATATAATACTTTGAAAAGCACAAGGCAGGCATGTGTAGGGGGTGCTTGGTAAAGAAATGCACTTTAGGGCAGATTCCTCTGGTCGCACAGTTTACCTTACTGTAAATAATTTTCTCACACTGCGTACAGTATGGCTTTTCAATTGCTCTAAATTAAACATCATGCTGAGAGCCCACTCCCCGCTGAAACTGTCACTTGAAACTAAGTTTGGTAGCTGTGCCTCTGTGCCTCCTCCGCAGGTCTGCATTTCCCAGTGATTAAATAGGGTATAAGAATCGAAGCCTTTTTTTTTTTTTTTTTTAAATTTCAGAGTATTCAGGCAAACAAGTAAGAAGCAAACAATTTCAGGACCCCTTTAAAGAATGTAAGACCTAGAATTAGCCTCCCTATATAAAAAGCTGTTTAGAAGCACATAGTTAAAATAAGCCAAATAGTATTTTTCCCCCTCTGCATCTGCTTTTAACCTTTTCAATCTCCTTTCTGCTCATTTTATTTTTGTATGTATATATTGCACTGTCTGACCTAACCCTGAGTCTGCTTAGACCCACTTACACATAATCATTCTCTTTCACTTTTAAAAAACAGTGCTTATAAGATATTCATTCTTTTTGCTTTGCATTATAAAAAACAAGGTCAGGTTCAAGTTTCTATTGAATAAAGCATTTATTTTTTCTTCCTTAAGAATCTTAAGATCAACTTCAATAATTCAGGTTTGAAGATATGGTCCATATATACAATGGAGTATTATGCCTTGATCAGAAAGGATGAATACCCGACTTTTGTGTATCAACATGGGCTGGCTGGAAGTGATTATGCTGAGTGAAATAAGTCAAGCATAGAGAGTCAATTATCATATGGTTTCACTTACTTGTGGAGCATAAGAAATAACACAAAGGACATTGGGAGATGGAGAGAAGTGAGTTAGGGGAAATCGGAGGGGGAGACAAACCATGAGAGACTGTGGATTCTGAGGAACAAACTGGGGTTAGGTGAGCCTGGTGTGGGAATTAAGGAGGACACGTATTGCATGGAGCACTGGGTGTGGTGCATAAATAATGAATTTTGGAACACTGAAAAAAATTAAATTAAATTAAAAAAAAGAATTCAGGTTTGAATGCAAATAGTAAATTTTATATTAGTGTAATTGTGCATCGCTCTCTGCTCAGCAGGGAGCCTGCTTCCCTCCCTCTCTCTCTGACTTCCTCTCTCCGTACTTGTGATCTATGTCTGTCAAATAAATAAATAAAAATCTTTAAAAAAAGAAAGAAAGAAAAGAAAGGAGCTAAGAGAAAACTAAACTATTTTTTATAGAACAAGTTAACCAAAACTGTTCCATCAAAGTATAGTTTAGTCTGTTAAAAGAGGCAAACTGGCTTACTCTAATCAATTGTTTCTTGGCAAAGTGAGTTAACAATCCAAATACAAATTATCTGAAATCAGTTTAAATGTGCTTTGCAAATAAAGTGCCCATACTTTTAATGGTGGTGGCTTTGAACTGTTTCAAATTGCAAACTCTTTTAATCTGAACCAGTCTAAAAATGCTTAAAAGAAAATTGTCAAGGATTTAAAAAAACCAAAGTAATAAAAACAGAGACTAAAACAGTGGATTAAAGGGGGGAGGGGGAAGGAGATACTTTAAGACTAGAAACTTGCAAGTAGTTACAAATAAGGCCTAGATATCAAATCTGCTAAAACTAGACCTCTCTCTCTCTCTCTTTCTCTCTCTCACACACACACACACACACACACACACACACACACAATATGACTTGATGGAGATGCTAGTGTTAGAATATATTACAATATAAATATGACAATATAAGAATACAATACATAAATGTTATAATTATATTAAATATATAAATTATATTATATCATAGCTATACTTACAATATCAAATCAACGTGTTGTATTTCTTAAAATTACACAATGTTATACATCAAATTTATTTTAATAAAAAATCTAAGATTTTATTTTTTTAAATTTTTATAAAAAAGATTTTATTTATGTATTTGACACAGAGAGAAAGAGATCACAATTAGGCAGAGGCAGGCAAGGAGAGAGGGGGAAGCAGGCTTTCAGCTGAGTGGGGAGCCCAATACAGGGCTGGATCCCAGGACCCTGAGATCATGGCCTGGGACAAAGGGAGAGATGCTTAACCATTTGAGCCACCCAGGCACCCCTAAGATTTTATTTTGAAATAATCTCTACACCCAGAATAGGGTTTGAATTTACAACCGTGCGATCAAGAGTCACATGCTGTACTGACTGAGCCAGCCAATTTCCCCAATTAAAAATAAATAAATAAATAAACAAAATAATTGCTGTGCATTAAGAGAAGTTACATGTGTCAGCAGGACTACTGAGGACACTTGCTTAGCACCTGTTTTAGAATCAACTATATTAGATTCTTCCATTTTGTCCCTGAGTTGTTTTCTATTCTCTTTTGTTCTTAACTATTCTTTCTGGTCCTTCAGGTTAAAAAATGGAAAGTATACTGGTGCACCTGGGTAGCTCAGTCATTAAAGGTCTGCCTTTGGCTCAGATCATGATCCCAAGGTCCTGGAATTGAACCCCACAAAAGGCTCCCTGCCCAGCAGGAAACCTGCTTCTCACTCTCCCACTCCCCCTGCTTCTGTTCCTTCCCTCTCTTTCTCTCTCTGTCAAAAACAAAAAATAAATAAATAAGATATTTTTTAAAAAGGAAAGTATGAGGATAGGATCTCAGCAAATGTTAAAGATGAACCCCCAGGAGCCAGGAACTGAAAGATGAGATATAAAAAATACAGGCAGGAAAACCTTCACTTCTATATCACAGAACTGCAGATGACACTCCACCATCTATAGAGAATTCTTGGTTTCCAAAATTTTACATGGAATTAATCTGCTTTAAACAGCTTCCAATCTCAGTTAAGGGAGCTAACACTAAGAAATGTCAGCCACACAGAATCTCCTTTATATCACACCATACTTGAAGGAGAACAGAAGTGGTTTGTTGTTGTTGTTGCTGTTGTTGTTTTCTTTTCTGTTAAAAAAATAATTTTTAAAAATCTTTATTATTTTTATTTTTTATTTTTTAAATAAACATATAATGTATTTTTATTCCCAGAGGTACAGGTCTGTGAATTGCCAGGTTTACACACTTCACAGCACTCACCATAGCACATACCCTCCCCAATGTCCATAACCCCACCCCCCTCTTCCAACCCCCCTCCCCCCAGCAACCCTTAATTTGTTTTGTGAGATTAAGAGTCACTTATGGTTTGTCCCCCTCCCAATCCCATCTTTTTTTTTTAATTTATTTTTAAATTTATTTTTTATTTTCAGCATAACAGTATTCATTATTTTTGCACCACACCCAGTGCTCCATGTAATCCGTGCCCTCTATAATAAATACCCACCACCTTGTACCCCGACTTCCAACTGCCCCGCCCCTTCAAAACCCTCAGATTGTTTTTCAGAGTCCATAGTCTCTCATGGTTCACCTCCCCTTCCAATTTCCCCCAACTCTCTTCTCCCCTCTATCTCCCCATGTCCTCCATGCTATTTGTTATGCTCCACAAATAAGTGAAACCATATGATAATTGACTCTCTCTGCTTGACTGATTTCACTCAGCACAATCTCTTCCAGTCCCATCCATGTTGCTACAAAAGTTGGGTATTCGTCCTTTCTGATGGAGGCATAATACTCCATAGTGTATATGGACCACATCTTCCTTGTCCACTTGTCCATTCATCCATTGAAGGGCGTCTTGATTCTTTCCACAGTTTGGCGACCGTGGCCATTGCTGCTATAAACATTGGGGTACAGATGGCCCTTCCTTTCATGACATCTGTATCTTTGGGGTAAATACTCAGGAGTGCAATGGCAGGGTCATAGGGAAGTTCTATTTTTAATTTCTTGAGGAATCTCTACACTGTTCTCCAAAGAGGCTGCACCAACTTGCATTTCCAACAACAGTGGAAGAGGGTTCCCCTTTCTCCACATCCCCTCCAACACATGTTGTTTCCTGTCTTGCTAATTTTGGCCATTCTAACTGGTGTAAGGTGATATCTCAATGTGGTTTTAATTTGAATCTCCCTGAGGGCAAGTGAGGATGAACATTTTTTCATGTGTCTGATAGCCATTTGTATGTCTTCATTGGAGAAGTGTCTGTTCATATCTTCTGCCCATTTTTTGATATGATTGTTTTGTGTGTGTTGAGTTTGAGGAGTTCTTTATAGATCCTGGATATCAACCTTTTGACTGTACTGTCATTTGCAAATATCTTCTCCCATTCCGTAGGTTGCCTCTTTGTTTTCTTGACTGTTTCCTTTGCTGTGCAGTCCTGATCTCATCTTGTTTCATTTCTAGTTTCAACTAATGTAGTCAAAAGAGATGCCTTGGCACAACTTCAATCATCTTAAATTTATTAAGATTCATTTGTGGAGTAATATATAACTTATCCTGGACAAAATTTCATGGGTGCTTGAGAAAAATGTGTGTTCTGTTGCTTTTGGAGTGAACATCCTGAATATGTCTATTAAGTCCATTTGATCTAGTATGCTGTTTAAGACCAATGTTTCCTATCCACTGATGAGAATGGGGTATCAAAGTCTTCTACTTTATGGTACTGCTGTCTATTTCCCCCTTTAGATCTGTTAATATTTCTTTTATATATTCAGGTATTGCTATGTCATATTCATAAACATTTACAAATGTTATATCTTCTTGTTGGACTGACCCCTTTATAATTTTATAATGATCATTTTGATTTTTTATTAAAGTCTTTTATTAAATTCTATTTTGTCTAATTAATTATAGCTACCCCAGTTTTCTTTGGTTTCCATTTTCATGATATATCTTTTTCCATTCCTTCACTTTTGGTCTATTTGTGTTCATCCATCTAAAGTGAATGTCTTATAGCAGCATATAGTTGAGTCTTGCTTTTTCTTCCATTTAGCCACTATGTATCTTTGTTGGAGAATTAAGTCCATTTACATTCAAAATAACTATTGACAGTATGGATTTGTTGCCATTTTCTTCATCACTTTCTGGCTGTTTAGTTGTTCCTCCATTCTTTTCTTCTTCCCTTCATCTCTTCCCTTATTACTTGATGAGCTTCCATACTGGTATGCTTAGATTCTTTTATCTTTATCTTTTATATATCTAGTATATATTTTTGCTTTGTGGTTACCATGAAACTACACAAAACAACTTATGTTTACAAGAGTATATTTTAAGTTGATAACAACTTAAGTTTGAACACATTCCAATGTTTTACATTTTTGTTTCCCTCCCCAAATTATTTTGATATCACAATTTATTTCCTTTTGCTTATGTATGTGTGTTTTCAATAAAATTTTAGGTTGCTAAAAATCACTACTAAAATAGGTTAGTATAATTAAAAAGTTTAACTTGACAGTTGGATTAAGGTTGAATTTTCTATCTTGTCATTTGTTTTTTTTATTTTTATTTTTATTTTATTAAAGATTTTATTTATTTATTTGAGAGACAGAGATTGAAGGTAGGCAGAGAGATAAGCAGAGAGAGAGGAGGAAGCAGGCTCCCTGCTGAGCAGAGAGCCCAATGCGGGGCTCAATCCCAGGATCCTGGGATCCTGACCTGAGCTGAAGGCAGAGAGACCACTGAGCCACCCAGGCATCCCCTGTCATTTTATAATAATAAAATAACTCCTCAAAAACAAACAAAAAGTAGTTATTTTTTAACAAGTCCAATCTGCACATTTTATGTTCTAATTCAGTTGATTCTGTTTTTAAATTTTATTTTAGATTTTGGACTTAATCTTATTTTTAATTCCCCCTACCTGATAGAAATTTCACTTGGGAGATAGGAAACGTGGTATGGATGATGTTAAGCTGCTGATATGTACATCCCAGTGGCTTTCCAGCCCTTTTCTTAGAAAACTCATGCATTAGGCATATAAAGGCCTGAATGGTTTACCCTCTACCTAATTTCCTAACTTCTGATCCAAAACCTCCTCTACTCTTTCTACTCCGTTCATAATGATGTTTCTCTAATTCTCATATACTCCATGCTTCTTACCACAACATAAACCCCAGATGTTCTTCCTACTACCCTAGATTTAATTTTTTATGGCCTTAACCTTAGCTTAGCTCACTGTTATTGTCTTAGGTATACCTTGAATAATGAAAAAGAACAGGTCAAATCCCTATATTATAGGAAAGATATAACAAGATCATAGTTATACCTTTATATTTCATTTGAGCCTGCTTCATTCACATTCATTTCTCACTTGTTACTATACTTCCAGAGCCTAACAAGTTTAGCATACTACCTGGTAATGGCAGGAAGTATTTTGAATGGATGGTTAGCATTTATGATATCTGTCTATATACCAAGATTAATGGAAATAATAGCTTATTCATGTATATGATACTGGAATTGTCCAAGGGGGATTATAGTTTAAAACAAAAACACGTTTATTCTATCCTACCAAGACTGCTTGTACAAACACAATCTATGAGGCTATTTCTCTCTCATTTTTTGGATAAATTATTGAGCAGAACCTCTGAATTTTCTGAACAATAATATAATGGAATTTCCTCTGGTCAAATGACAAAAGTAATTTCATTTGAAAAATTAAAATGTTAAGTAATATTAATCAAAGTCTAAACTTCACTTAAAACTTCTGTTCTCCTACACAGGCAGCAACCTTTTCGACGTCAGCCACCTCAACGTCTTCCTAGGAACATTGCCAAAGGCAAAGGAAGCAAGGGCAAAAATGAACTATTGGGATTTCATCAAGATCAAAAGCTTTTGCACAGCAAAGGAAACAGTTAACAAAACCAAAAGACAACTGACAGAATGGGAGAAGATATTTGCAAATGACATATCAGATAAAGGGCTTGTGTCCAAAATCTATAAAGAACTTGCAAACTCAACACCCAAAAAACAAATAATCCAATTAAGAGATGGGCAGAGGACATGAACAGACATTTCTGCAAAGAAGGCATCCAGATGGCCAACAAACACATGAAAAAGTGCCCCACATCACTCGGCATCAGGGAAATACAAATCAAGACCACAATGAGATATCACCTCACACCAGTCAGAATGGTTTAAATTAACAAGTCAGGAAATGACAGATGCTGGTGAGTATGCGGAGAAAGGGGAACCCTCCTACACTGTTGGTGGGAATGCAAGCTGGTGCAACCACTCTGGAAAACAGCATGGAGGTTCCTCAAAAAGTTAAAAATAGAACTACCCTATGACCCAACAATTGCACTACTGGGTATTTACCCTAAAGATACAAACATAGTGATCCGAAAGGGCACATGCACCCGAATGTTTATAGCAGCAATGTCTACAATAGCCAAACTATGGAAAGAACCTAGATGTCCATCAACAGATGAATGGATAAAGAAGAGATGGTATAGGGGCACCTGGATGGCTCAGTGGGTTAAGCCTCTGTCTTCGCCTCAGGTCATGATCCCAGGGCCCTGGGATGGAGCCCCACATTGGGATCTCTGCTCAGTGGGGAGTCTGCTTCTTCATCTCTCTCTGCCTGCCTCTCTGCCTACTTGTGATTTCTCTTTGTCAAATAAATAACTAAAATATTTTTTTAAAAAGAGAGAAAGAAAAAAAGAAGAGGTGGTATATATATACAATGGAATACTATGCAGCTATTAAAAAATGAAATCTTGCCATTTGCGACAACATGGATGGAACTAGAGGGTATCATGCTTAGTGAAACAAGTCAATCGGAGAAAGACAACTATCATATCATCTCCCTGATATGAGGAAGTGGAGATACAATGGGGGAGGGGCTAAGGGGTAGGAGAAGAATAAAATCAATTACAAGAAAGCTAGAAAACTCACAAATCTGTGGAGAATAAACAACATGCTACTCAGCAACAATAAGTCAAAGAAAAATAATCTAAACAAAAATCAGAAAAATCTCCAAAGGAAAATGGAAATATAATACACCCAAATGGGCACAGTGTAGCAAGAGAAATTAAAAGATTGAAGTTCATAGGAATAAATGCCTACATTAAGAAATCAAAGATTTCTTAAGATCTTAAGATTTATTTGATCTTAATATCAAAAGATCTTAAGCATACAACCTAACTTTACACTTTAGTGAAATAGAACAACAACAAAACCACAAGTAAGAGGAAAGAAATAACAAAGTGGAAGTATATACAAAGTGGAAGTAAATAAAATAATGAAAAGATTAGAAATGATGAAACTATGAGCTTTTTTATTTTTTTTTGGAAGAGATAAACAAAATTGACAATCCTTCAGCTAGGTCACCAAGAAAATATAATCAAGAAGACATAATGAGGACCCAAAGTCAGAAATAAAAGAAGAGACATTACAACTGATTTAACAGGAATACAAAGAATCATAAGAAACTTCTATCAATAATTATATGCCAACAAATTGGACAACCTAGAAGAAACTGATAAATTTTAGGAGCATACTACTTACTGAGACTGAATCATGAAGAAATACAAACTTTGAACACATCAATTACTAGTAAGGAGATTGAATCCTTAATCAAAACCTCTCAAAAATAAAAGTTCAGAACCAGATAGCTTCAGTGGTGAATTCTACGAAACATTTAAGAGAAATTAGTACCAATCCTTGTCAAGCTCTTTCTTTTTTTTAAAGTATTTTTATTAACATATATTATTTGCTCAGGGATACAGGTATGTGAATCATCAGACTTACACATTTCACAGCACTTGCCATAGCACATACACTCCCCAATGTCCATTACCAAACCACCCTATCCCTACATGCCATCCCCCAAGCAGCCCTCAGTTTGTTTTGTGAGATTAAGAGTCTCTTATGGTTTGTCTCCCTCCCAATGCCATCTTGTTTCATTTTTTTTTCCTTGCCTACCAACCATAACCCCCCACCTTGCCTCTCAAATTCCTCATATCAGAGAGATTGAATGATAATTGTCTTCAAGCTCTTTCAGAAGAAGAAGAAGAAGAAGAAGAAGAAGAAGAAGAAGAAGGAGGAGGAGGAGGAGGAGGAGGAGGAGGAGAAGGGCAGGAGGAGAAGGAGGAGGAGGAGGGAACACTTGAAACATCTTACAAGGCAGGAATAACCCTGATTCTAAAATAAAACAAGGAAACCACAAGAAATAAAAAATTAAAAAGGCTAATATTCCTGATAAGCATAGATGCAAAAATCCTCAATGAAATATTAAACTGAATTAAACAATACATTAAAATAACCAAGGGGGATTTATTTCTTGGATGTAGTGATGTTTCTTACCTGCAAATCAATCAGTGTGATATATGCCACATCAACAAATTGAAGGATTAAAATAATATGACCATTTTAATAGGTGCAGAAAAAGCATTTGGCGAGATTCAACACTGAATCTTGGTTTAAACTCTTAACAAAATAAGAATAGAGGGAATGTACCTCAACATAATAAAGGCCATCTGTGACAAGTCAACAACTAACACCATACTGAAGAATAAGAAAGATCAAAAATAAGGTTAGGAATAAGACAAGGATGCTCTAAAACAAGAATAAGACAAGGATGATTTCTCTCACTAATTTTATTCAACATAATATTGGAAGTCCTAGAGAGTAATTAGATAAGAAAAAGAAATGATAGGCATCCAAATCAGAAAGAAAGAAGAAGTAAAACTGTGTCTATTTGCAGAGGACATGATGTTACATATGCAAAACTCTAAAGACACCACCAAAGACCTGTTAGAACTAATAAATTCAGTAAAGCTGAAGTTTACAAACTCAAAACAACAACAAAAAAAATCAGTTGCATTTCTATTTACTAATAATAAACTATCAGAAAGAGAAATTAAGTCATGCCTGAGTGGCTCAGTGGGTTAAAGCTTCTGTCTTTGGCTCAGGTCATGATCTCAGGGTCCTGGGATCTAACCCTGCATTGGGCTCTCTGATCAGCAGGGAGCCTGCTTCCTCCTCTCTCTCTCTGCCTGCCTCTCTGCCTACTTGTGATCTCTGGCTGTCAAATAAATAAATAAAATCTTTAAAAAAAATAGAGAGAGAAATTAAGAAAATAATCCCAAGTAGAAGGAAAAAATTTAACCAAGAAATGAAAGAACTGTACACTGAAAACTATAAGGCACTGATGAAAGACATTGGAGAAGACACAAATAAATGGCAAAAAAACATCTGTGCTTATGGTTTGAAATAATTAATATGGTTAAAATGTCTATGCTACTCCAACCAAGTTACAGATTCAGTGCAGCCCCTATCAAAATTCCAATGGTATTTTTCACAGAAATAGACCAAAGTTTCCTAAAATTTGTATGGGACCACCAAAGACCCTAAAGATAGTAAAAGCAATCTCGAGAGAGAAGAACAAAGCTGGATATGTCATACTCCCTGATTTCAGACTCTATTACAAAGCTATTGAAATCAAAACTGTATGGTATTGACATAAAAACAGACACATGCCACAGTGGAACAGAATAGAGAGCCCAGCAATAAACCAATGCACTTATGGACTATTAATCTATGATAAATGATCCAAGAATATACAATGAGGAAATGTCAGTACTTTCAATTAACGGTTTTGGGAAACCTGAACAATTACATGCCAAAGAATGAAACAGGACCCTTATTAGGATAAATAGAACAAAATTAAACTCAAAATGGATGAAAGACTTTAACATAAGACCTGAACCCATAAAACTCCTGAAAGAAAATGTATGTGGTAAATAAATACATTTCTTTAACACTGGTCTTAGCAATGATTATTTTTGTATTTGATACCAAAAACAAAGACAACAAAAGCAAAATTAAACAAGTGGGTCTACATCAACCTGAAAAGCTTCTACACAGCCAAGGGAAACACACACACACATAAACACACACACACACACACACACACACACAGAAAGCAGCATAAGGAATTAATATCCAAAATATATAAAGAACTACAACTCAATTACAAAAAATAAATCTGATTCAGAAATGGACAGAAGATCTGAATAGAAATTTTTCCAAAGAAATCATACAAATGGCCAACCAGCTACCTGAAAATATGCTCAACATCACTAGGTAATTGTACTATTAGTGAGAATGTCAATTCGTAGAGCCACTGTGGAAAACACTATAGAAGTTCCTCAAAAAACTAAAAATATTTGATCCAGAAATTCCACTTCTGAATATACATCTAAAGGAAATGAAAATACTATTTCTAAAAGATATCTGCACTTGCAAGATTTTTCTATTTTTAGAATTTAGTTGATTTAGAAATTCAATATGTAACATTTAGAATTTTTTGTCATTTTAGAGGAAAAATATTTTTTTATGTTATTATGTGTTTTCTTTTGCTTTGGCAGGGATAATCACTTTATATGATTTTCCAAGAATTCCTGCTCCTCTGGACTAAAGGACAGAAATCATTTTCCTTAGGGGTGAATGGGTCAGCATCATGCCTGACACATAGGGGACATTCAAAAGACTAGGTTAGCCCTCCAGCTTTCTTTATCTGTGTTTTCTAGGACCAATGCTCTTTTCAAATGTACCTTCAATAGTTTGTGAAAACTAGTGATGTTTATCTCTTACTAAGTCAACATCCATGATCCCAGAAGATAGTTCAATGTGTCCACATTTGGATATAAAGATAAACTTCTGCACTCTCTATAGTTCCTATCATGAGATATGAAGCATAGAAAATATTCAGCTAATGATCTGCGTAACACAATGTTTAGGTATTATGGCAATTTTAAAATCTGACCGAGTTGATGACCTATGCATAGTTAAACAAGGAGTCTAACTATGACCTAATGCATAGTTAAACATAGTTAAACAAGGAATTTTGCTGATAAGAATGAAAACTTTTAACAATAAAATTCATACAGAAAAGTTTCTGACAAAATTATTTTTATATTCTATATTCTATTTTAAAATATGTTCACATATTTTGTTACTGTAGTTTTAAAAGAGTAATAGTGTAAATTGTAGGGATAGCCAGAATCAAATCTTAGCTTCTTTTTATTCAAAAAAGAGGGAAGTTGATATAAGACCTGATCCCCCTCCCAGTCTTCTATATGATTGCTGCTTTTGGATAAAATTTTAAAACATTTCCTTGATATGTACTAGGTTGAGTATAGATTTAGACTGACTTGTTTCAGTACACCATAAAGGGAAATTATGTTCATAATTAGTAAGTTTATAAAATCTGGAATAATATGAGCAATGTTGAATATTATACTCATGATAGTTATAGACCAAATTGTATCTCATTAAAATTTATAGGTTGAAACTATTCCATTAATTGGAACTCATTCTCTAAATTTTTTTGCCAGATGAATCCTTTCACTATAAATGTCTGATTAAACTTTATCAAACTACAGTCTGCTTCATATGGTTTACAGAGACCGCAAATCTGTTACTGGTATGTCCTCCCCATCTTATCCCTTCAATAGGATTTTTAAAAATTTTCATAAATTCTATTTTTTTAAGATTTAACTATTTTCCATTTTTCTTTCATCAGTTCAAGCTTAGATTTATTTTTTTCTCCTATAGGAATACTTTGTACCTTCATTAATTTTCCAAGGACAGTTATGAGTAGGATTGTTTTTAAAACACTATTCTCTAAAGCAGTCTGTGTCTTTTCCCCAGAGTCTTGACTTTTATGATATATTCTTCATTGTACTTAGTTAATCCTTGTTCAGACAGATCTAATTATATTTTAAGTTTTTGGTAATTGAAAGCTGACTCTATGTCTCCTTTATTCCCTATGCTAGCTTGATCTTTTGAAAAATATAAAATGCATCCAACCATACTTTAATCTGCAGCTTTTAAACTATTTATAGTTTTAATTTTACTTAAATCATGTACCCATGTTAAATATCCCTAATTCCTCTTGTCATTTCCCATGCAAAACTATTGAACCCTTTTCTGTAGCTGGTCATCTTCCCAGGGAACACTACAACCTGCCTTTGAAAATAGTGCTAGGAAATAAATACCTGTTCTGTGTAGATTTAGAAGGAGAGAATATACTGAACAATCAAGTCCCTTGTTTTGTGTTTGATTACTCCAAATTAATATTTGGAGTGTATTAAACAGATGAATAGAGTTAATGAATATAAGACACAAGATGAATAACATGGGGCTTATGATTAAAGTCTTTCTCCTTTCACATTTTCAAGTCAAGTAGCTATGCCTCTTCAAACCTGTGGAGCTTGTGCTTTGATCAAGTATAAGAGTTTAGATGTTAAATATTGAATATTATTGGGTTACATTCATCCACTTTTGATACCACTGATGTGAGCAGGAAAATATATTCCGGGGATGCAGAGTGGCAGAGACACTACAAAGATAATCTGGGCATAGTTTCTTTATCTCCATATGTATAGGTGTGGATTTGCTGAGGTTGACTTTGATTGTAAATATCTTCTCATAAAGCACAGATGCTGTGGGGTACCTGGGTGTCTTATACAGTTAAGCATCTGACTTGGTTTTGGTTCAGGTCATGATCTCGGGGTCCTGAGATCAAGTTTTGTGTCAGGCTCTGACCTCAGCATGGGGTCTGCTTGTCTCTCTCCATCTGCTCCCCTTGCTTCTCTCTCCTTCTTTCTCTCACAAATAAATAAATATATATTTTTTAAAAGCATAGATGGGGTGGCTCAGCGGGTTAAGCCTCTGCCTTCGGCTCAGGTCATGATCTCAGGGTCCTGGGATGGAGCCCCACATGAGGCTCTTTGCTTGGCAGGGAGCCTGCTTCCCTCTCTCTCTCTGCCTGCCTCTCTGCCTACTTGTGATGTCTCTGTGTCAAATAAATAAATAAAATCTTAAAAAAAAAAAAGCATAGACGCTTGTGTTGATACTTCCTTAATAGTAATGTAAATCTTAAATACTAAGGCTTTGTGGAGACACTATTATTTTTAATGAGGTAGATAGCTAATGATGAGCCAATATTTCTTCTAAAACAAGTAGAAAACCTGGGTCATTTCCAAAATTATATGGCAAAAGCATCAGACAGCTACAGTAAAAACAGTTGCAGGTCTATTTAGAATATCTACTATTGGTTATATCTTTCCAGGAGTTTGTCCATTTCATTTAAATTATGGATCTTAGAACATGAAGCTATATATAATATTAACATCATCATTTTAATGTCTGAGATCTTTAGTGATGTCTTCTCTTTCACTTCTGATATTACTAATTTTTGTCTTCTTTTTTCCTTAGTCTGACTAATTATCAATTTTCTTATTTTTTAATGGACAAGCTTTTGTTTTCACTGATTTATTTTTGTTGTTTTCCTTCCTTCAATCTCATTAACTTGTTTTCTAATTAGTAGTATTTCTATTCCTCTACTTACTTTGGATTTAATTTGTTCTTTTTCTGCATTTTTAAGATGTATGTTTAGATTATTGATTTTATGTCTTTCTTCTAAGTACACATTTAATACTATAAATTTCCCTTTTAGCTTGCCTTTCAGCGTATCCACCTATTTTGATAAATTGTGTTTTCATTTTCATTTATTTCAAAATATTTAAAAATTTCTCCTGAAATTTCTTTGACCCCTGTGTTATTTAAAAATATGTTGTTTAAAGATGGGAAAGGGGAGAGAGACAAACAGTAAGAGACTCTTAATCTCAGGAAACAATCTGAGGGTTGTTGGAGTGGGGGCAGGGATAGGGTGGCTGGGTGATGGACATTGGGGAGGGTATATGCCCCAGTGAGTGCTGTGAATTGTGTAAGACTGATGATTCACAGACCTGTACCCCTGAAATGAATAATACATTATATGTTAATAAAAAATATGTTGTTTAGTCTTTAAGTGTTCTGGGATTTTTATAGCTATGTTCATGTTATTGATTTCCAGTTTAATTCTTTTTGTGGTCTGAAAGTATGCTTTCTATAATTTTTGTTCACTTAAACTTGTTTAAACATGCTTCATGTTCCAGAATGTGGTCTGTCTTTGTGAATGTTCTAGGTAAGCTTAAAGAGAATATGCATTCCACTGTTTCTAAGGTATTTTATAAATGTTAATAAGATATACTTGATTGATGATGTAATTCAGTTGAAATTTATTCTTAGTGATTTTATGTATTCTAAATTTTTCCATTACTGATAGAGGGTTATTGAAATCTCCAACTATTTGTATATTTCTCCTTGAAGATCTGTTATTTTTTTGTCATCTATTTTGACACTCTGTTGTTAGTTGCATACATTAAGAGTTTTGATGTGTTGAAGAAATGGCTACATTATGAGTATGTAAAGCTCTTGTTTATCTCATAATTTTCTTTGCTCTGAAGTGAGCTACAACTGAAATTAATATAGCTACTTTAGCTTTACTTTGATTAGTATTAGTATGGCATATCATTCTTTATTCCTTTACTTTTAATCTATCTGTGTCTTTATATTCAAAGTAGGTTATTTGTAGACAACATATAGTTTGGTGTTGCTTTATTTGGTCTTGTTAAATCCTTTGACAATCTGTCTTTCAATTGGTATATTTTGAGGATTTTACATTTAAATGATATTATTGGATTAATATTTACTCTATTTGTAACTCTCTTCTATTGTTGATATTATTTTTGTTTTTAGTTTTTGTTTTCTAATTCTTTTCTTCCTTCTCTGTTTTTATTTTAAAATTTAATATGGTTCCACTTTCTTTCTTAACATATAAATTATCATTTTTTAAATAGGTGCCATACATTTTGCAACATATATTTATAATAATTGAAGTCCAATTTCAAACAATACTAAACTACTTTGGGAAATATAGGAGCCTTATAGCAGAGCATCCCCAATTCCTCCCTTCTAGCTCTTGCACATTTGTTGTCTTTCATTTACTTTTCCATAAGCTATAATTGTCCAATACATTGTTATTATTATCTTGAAGAAACTATCACCAATTGGTAAAATAAAACATTTTATTTTAATTTTATTATTCCTTCTCTAAAACTGTTTCTTTACATAAATCGCAATTTCAGACCTATATTATCTTCTTTATTTTCCAAGAACCATTTTTAGCATTTCTTGCAAAGCAGGTCTACTGGTAACAAATTCCTTTCTCTTACATTTCATTCACAAAAGTTTTTTCTTTCTTTACTTTTAAAGATTAACTTACTATATACAGAATTCTACATTAGTGGTTTTCATTTTCTTTTTCTTTAAAAACTGTAAATGCTTTGCTTTATTCCCTTCTGTTTACATAAATTCTAAAGAAATATCCAATGTAAATATTACTCTTGTTCTTTTATATGTAAAGCATAATGATATCAGACCTTCCCCACCTAGGGCTTCTTTTAAGATTTTCTTTTTGTTGTTTGTTTGTTTGTTTGAAGATGATATGCTATAGGTGCATATTTGTCATGATTTTTTCTGCTTAGTGTTCTTGGAGCTTCCTAGCTTTGTGATTTTGTGTTTGCCATTAATTTTGGGTTATTCTTAGCCATTACTACTTCAAATATTTCTTCTGTTTCTTTCTCTGCTTTCTCCTTTTCTGGTGTTCCTGTATGTGCATATTACTTTTTAAAAATTTCCTGAGTTCTTCTTTATTTTTTTTTTCTCTTTTTTTTTTCAGTTTGGGAATTTTGTATTGACTCGTCTTCAAGTTCACTGAATATTTTTTCTTGTATGTGTCCGGTCTACCAATGTGTCCATTTTAGGTAGTCTTTTTTTAATTGAAGTAAAATTAATATACAATTTTCTGCCTCCCTATTTCATCCTTCCTTTTTTTTTTTTTTTCCCCACTTGTACTTCTAAGAGATTTTTGGAGCTCTTTGCATACAATAAGGTGGTCTGTCTCAGAAACAGATTTTTCAGCTTTGGTTTCCTTTCTTGTTTCCACCTCCTCATTGACTTTCTCTGTTCACCCATTTCTTCATAAATTCAAAGGGAGCATGGCCAGTGATCATTTCTTCAGAGTTCATTCTTCATGAATAACTTAAGTGATAACCACTTTAGTAGATGCTTTTTTTTTTAAGCAGCAATTTATGATTCTCTCATAATTCTAATAAGTTTCTTTTATGTTGAAAAACATGAAAAATGACTATATTTTGTAGTGGTGGTGTAAATGAATAATTAACTTGAATTCTATACCAAATACAACTAAATTTTTGTTGAATCGAAACCTTGATTTCAGGTTGTCTAGACTTATAATATGTTTCTCTATATCATACAGTGATTTGGATTTAATCATCCCTATTTTGGCTAAAATGAGTGAAATTGAGTTAAATGGCTTATTAACTAAAGGTAAATGAAAACCTATTGCTCTATAGAGGGTCATCTATTTTTCCTCTTTTAAACACTAGAAAATTATTCTTCATTTGCATTTATTTCCTTTGTCCTCTGTTTAAAATTGACAAGGAGTAATTTTTGACATAATTCACTTTACTGTGAGATTAATAAATATAATTCAGCAAGCTAGAAAATATAACAAAGATTTTCTTATAAAATTTATTACTTTATAAATATTTTTATAATTTTTTAAAAGATTTAATTTATTTATTTGACAGAGAGAGATCACAAGTAGGCAGAGAGGCAGACAGAGAAAGAGAGAGGGAAGCAGGCTCCCTGCTGATCAGAGAGCCCAGGGCAGGACTCTATCCCAGGACCCTGAGACCATGACCTGAGCCGAAGACAGAAGCTTAACCCACTGAATGAGCCAAGTGCCCTCAAACTTAGATTTTAAATTGCAATCTCTTTAAATTTATCTAACAGCTAAATTATAAGTAGTAAATATTTTTAAATCTAAAGTGACTTTCTTGGGTGGCTGCATGTGCTCCTGATTTTCAAGTCTTCAGATTTATTCTAAATTATGCCACCAACTTCCCTCAGATGTTAGCGTGAAGAAAGCAGATAATAGCACTTCTTATCTCTCAGAACTGCATTAGACAATTCCTTGTAATAAATATCTTCATCATATATACCTATATCTGTCTGTATCTAATCATCTATCTATCTATCTATCTATCTATCTATCATCTTTCCTATTGGTTCTGCTTCTCTGGAGAAACTTGACAAATACTCAAGCTCAAGTTCAAAAACTATTAAACTATGTACAAGACTAAATATAGCATTTTTTTTTTTCTATTTGTGGTTATACTTAAGAAGAGACAATGCCTAATAATGAGGGAAGCATTTTATGGCCTATGCACAAAAAGCATCACATGAGTAGATTCCATGTCAGAAAGACCAGAGACATGGAGAAATGGGTGTATTTAGTGGGGAAAATGGTGCAAGCTCTCACACTTTCTTAACCATCTAGTAATTCTGATTTATGAGTAATAGAATTTGATTCATAGTAAAGTGTCAGTGTCTTAGAAAAATATATCATTAAATTGCATATATATTTATTCATATAATAAAACTTTAAACTTTTAACATTGTTCTTCACTGAAATCTCTTTCCAACAAGAAAATTGTTTATCTAAAAATAATCAAAGAGCAAATATATTTTGTTTATGGATAAAGGAGAAATGCCATGAAATTCTTTGGGAAGTGAAAAACAATTCTAAAAACTTTGCTGATGTCTTAGATCAGTTTCCCTAGAGGAGTTGGAGAGAGATTTTAGTTCAAGTTATTTACTCGGGGAGTGCTCTCAAGAAAAGAATAGTTGGCTAGAGCAGGGGGAGAGTCTAACAAGAATGCAATTGCCCCTACCCACAGGTTCATTCTGATCCCATGGGAGAAACTGTGGAACAGGAATCGGGCCATATAGTTGCTTTTCTCCTTGAGGTGAGGGACTGGAATTGCACACCTGTTTTTCAGTCAATCTTTTGTCCTGATCACTCCAGTATGGAAAGTGCCAGTGCATACTCTTGCATTAGGCAGCTCCTCTTTGAAGGAAGGCATTGTTCTAGAGAAAAGTTAACTGCAAGCCATTATTAAGCAATATTTACAGCCTCTGGGGAAGAGAAGCATCTGCTGAAAAAGAATATCTGGGCAAAGCAACAATGGCATCCACATTTTAATATTGATGACTATTTCTTTAAGGTCACATTTTTTCTCAACATTTCAAGTTGATTCTATTGGAAACAAACAAAAATTTTATCAAGAGGGACTCAGTATAGGAAGAGAACCAGAAGAAAGAAGACATTGGGAGATAGTTAGATCCTGTTTCAACTTAGAAACTGAACTTAGAGCAGTAGTAATAAATCAAAGACTGCTTATTTCTAACTTTGACTTTAAGTCCTTTTGAGAGTCAGATTTTTAAATGTACACAAATCATTTTGACCCCTTAATTATTTTATAAGCATCTAAGAAAATTTAGCAAGTGGATTTTGAACATTCATTTACTACTTCCAAAAATGAGTACCAACAAACCTGTTCTCAAGGTTAATTTGGAATTTGGAAATTTGGATTTCAAATTTGGATTTGGAATTCCAATTAGAATTTGAAAATAGGTAATATAATCAATATATGTGGATATACCAGAGTTTCATAGACAGCTTCCACATGGAGCTCAATGACACTCCTAGACTGGTACTTGCACACAGCAAGTGATAAAATATATTTTCACAAATATTTGTTAAAAGGTGGATTTATATATATTAGCGTAGCCAAGTTCATGTTTCCTTCACAAACAGCCCTTCCTTCCTCCCACCCTTCCTCCCTTCTTTCCTTTTTTTCTTCCTTCTTCTTTCACTCTTCCTTTCCATTTCCATTACAGATTCTTTTCAAGAGCCATGTTCAGCCATCATCACCCCACAAGTATTAAGCATATTCTATATGCAATGTCTTGTTGTAATGCTAAAGACACAGGTATTTGGGATAACTTTAGGAATAGAGGATACATCTAGAGAAGAAAGGAAACATATGTGCAATGTATCAGAGATGGTATATGTAAAGTAAAATGTAGTCACAAAGAGAAAAAATGCTAGACTTGAGGAGTTGGTAAAAATCTGATGGAGTGATATGTGAACTAAGTTTGAAGAATAAGTTAAACTATTCCAAATAAAGATGGAGATGAATACCTTATAATCAGTAGTTAGTTGTGCTTGGAACATACTCCGTTACCTACATTCTTCTTTTCATTTAAAGGTAATGGAGAGAATAAATGGATGAGGAGGGGCAAGATGGCAGAGAAGTAGGACACCCTATTTCAACCAGTCCCCTAAAGTGAGCTAATTATCTACCAGAACACTCTAAACACCCACAAAATCAGACTGAGATGTAAGATTATATACTTCTGGATCTCTATGGGAGCAGAAGACACTAGTGGAGAGGTAAAGCAGAGTGGGAACACTCTGATATCAAAGGATAAACAGAAGAAGGAGGGAGTCACCATAAGTGGCCCATTGGAAAGTAATACCCCAATATGAATGTGGCCTATGATTAGGGACCAGCATTAACTTGGAGTCCAGTTAAAAGCATTCAAAAAGAACAAAAGATCTTAAGGGACAACTGGTGGAAATAGGCAGTCATGGGCATGGGCATAAGCCCATGGACCCAGGATGGACACCGCTGGTGACCACCCCGACAGAGAAAGTGCAGCAGAGCCTCCAGTTCCTGGTCCCTGAGGCCCCTAGATTGCACAGCTTGCACCACCACTGAGCTGGACGCACTCCCATCCTGCCTAAGGGAGTCTAGTGTGGGTGCCAGCCTACACTCACAGCCTTTTGCACTCTGTGAGCACTGTGACACTAGGATCTGACCCACTCCCCATCCGTGCCTGAGAAAGCTCCGTGTGGATGCTAACCAGAAGTCTATAGGACTGGCCAAGGGTCTGGACATTGCAAACCTGGGCCTGAAGGAACTCAGTGCCATCTCTGGTCCCAATCCCATGGTGGTAACCTGTGCAACCATGAAGTCTGGACCCCACACAGCAGTCCCGGCAAAGGAAGCCACCAGAAGCAGGCTCCTTGGACCAATATCACTCATGGTTAGTGGCACAGAGGTTTAGAGGCAAACAGGTGCTTCGGGTGACCCATCAGATGATGGCTGGGATGTGCACTACCTGTAAGAGGTTGCATGGCTCAGTGGATTTTGCAGAGGGCGAGTCTGTGTGTTCTGGACCACCCAGAGGGGAGCAGACTGAGGCTTTTCTCTGAGATGGAGGTCTGGGTGCAGTTTGCTTTCCTCCAGTCCTCCAAAAGGCCACAAAAATCTGCAAAGAAAAAAACCTCCAGAGAACAAAAGCCAGAAAAACCGGTTTCCACAGAGCCAAGCCCCTTGATAGGGAGCAGAAGAACTCAACCCAAGCAGAAGTGAATGAAAAACAATGCAGCAGGTGCTTCCCCCAAAAAGTCAGCCAAAAGAAGAGAGGACAATCACCACAGGGTCCCCATAAAACTGTAAATTCTCAATATTAGGGGAGAACAATATATTAAGCTCCTAGTATTGCCTAAAACCTGCATATTTCATAGATACAACTATTATTTTTAATTTGTTCTCATTATTCTTGTTATTTTTAATTTTTTAACCTATTTACCATTATAGCTAGAGGTTTAATACAACATATTACATAATAACCTTTTAACTTAAACCTTTTTTCATACATATAACTGTGTTCTTCCTTTACTATTTTTTAAAATATACATATAGATATAAGCTTCAAGGTAAAATATATATATTATATATATAATCAATTATATATATATATATATATACACATACATATATGTGTGTGTGTGTGTGTATATATATATATATATATAGAGAGAGAGAGAGAGAGAGAGTCAGTTTCAACCTCCCTTTATCTCTGGAAAAGTTGAGTCCCTTAGCAAAGATATCAAGATATCAAGACACACCCAGGAAAAATCAAAGTAACTGACCTTGCCCACATCGAAGATATAAAAACCACCCTCCCATCTTTTATCTTTGTTAGTGTTTCTGTGTATTTGTTTTTGTTCTGATATTATATAAATCTTATCCTTGGGGTTCATTTTGGCTGGGTTCTTTTTTTTTTTCCTTGTCATTTACTTTTGTCATTCTTTTTGTTTTCCCTTTTTGTTTGTATAACATATATATCTTACTTGTGGGGTTCATTCTGGTTGGGTCTTCTCTTTTCTCTCTCTCTCTTTTTTTCTTTTTTCTTTCTTTTTGGTGGTGACTTCCAATTGCTCTGAAGCATTCCAGGGTGCATCTTGCCTGGATCATGGTTGATATATTCATATACATCCCCTCAACCACCTCTTACCAAAATGACTAGAAGGAGGAATACCCAAGGGAGGAAAAATTCATAGACTGTGCCCTACCCATCAGAACTAGTGGATATGGACATAAACAGTATTTCAGAGAGGGAATTCAGAGTAACAACTGTCCAGGAAATGGCTAGGTTGGAGAAAACCATTAGTGACAACATAGAATCTCCAAGGGCAAAAGTGAAAACCACCTGGAAAGAAGTTAAAAATGCTGTCAATGATATTTAATCTAATTTAAATACTCAAACAGCTAGGATAACCAAGGCAGAAGATACAATTAGTGATCTAAAGGGCAAACTGATAGAAAAAAAAGGATCAGGAGAGGCATGGAAGAAACAACTTATGAGCCATGAAAACTGAATTAGGGAAATAAATGATGTTATTAAATGTTCTAACATCAGAATTATGGGATCCGCGAGGGGGTGGAAAAAGAGAGAAGACTAGAAGATATAGTTGAACAAATTCTCCATGAAAATGCTCCCAATTTGGGGAATGGAAGCAGCATTATGTCCTAGAAGCAGAAAGAACACCCCCAAAATCGACAAACCTATAAAGACCTCGAGGCACTTGATTGTGAGACTGATGAATTATGATTTTAGACAAGAGCTTCTGGGGGCAGCTGGAGGGAAGAGATTCTTTACATACAGAGAAACGTCCATCAGAATGACTTCAGACCTGTCCACAGAAACCTGGCAACCCAGAAATGGCTGGAAAGACATATTAAGGGCACTAAATGAAAAGAATATGCAGCGAAGAATACTTTATACATCAAGGCTGACATTCAAAATGGAAGGAGAGATAAAGAGGTTCCAAGACAGACAAGGTTTGAAAGAGTATGTTACCACTAAGCCAGCACTACAAGAAATATTAATGGGGGGTTCCATAAAAGAAGAAAGAACCCAAGAGTGACATAGAACAGGAGTTTACAGAGACAATCTATAGAAACAAGGACTTCACAGGAAACATGATGTCATTAAGAACATATCTTTAATAATCACTCACAACTTGAATGGTCTAAATCTCCCATAAAATGGCACAGGGTTGCAGATTGGATAAAACAACAGGACTTGTCCATATGCTGTCTACAAGAGACCCATTTGAAACCTGAAGATACATCCAGATTGAAAGTGAAGGGATGGAGAAGCATCTTTCATGCCAAAGGGCCTTGAAAGAAAGCCAGGGAAGTGATTCTCATATCAGATAAATTAGAATTTAAATTAAAGACTGTAGTCAGAAATAAAGAAGGACACTACATCATTCTTAGAATGTCTATCCTCTAAGAAGATCTAACAATTGTAAACATTTATCCCTCCAATATGAGAGCAACCAACTACATAAGCCAACTGTTAATCAAGATAAAGAGATATTGATATGAACACATTAATAGTAGGGGATCTTAAGGTGGCAATCTCAATAATATATCATCCAAGCAGAAAATCAATAAAGAAACAAGGGCATTGAATGACACATTGGACCAGATGGATCTCATAGATATATACAGAACATTCCACCCTAAAACAACAGAATACTCATTCTTCTCGAGTGCACATGGAATGTTCTCCAGAATAGACCATATACTGGGTAACAAATCAGGGCTCTACTGATATCAAAAGACTGAGATTATTCCCTGCATATTCTCAGACTACAATGCTTTGAAACTGGAATTCAAACATGAGGAAAAATTTGGAAGGAATTCAAACACTTGGAAGCTAAAGAACACCTTGCTTAAGAGTATTTGGATCAACCAGGAAATCAAAGAACTTAAACAATGCATAGAAACCAATAAGAATGAAGAAACATTGGTCCAAAATCTATGGAATATGGCAAAGGCAGTCCTAAGGGGGGGGGGGGCGGTTACATAGCCATCCAAGCCTCTCTCAAAAAAATTGAAAAATCCAGAATACACCAGCTGTCTTTACACCTTAAAGAGCTGGAAATCAACAACAAATTAAGCCAACCTCATGCCCAGGAAGGGAAATAATCTAGATTAGAGCAGAGATCAATGAGATAGAAATCAGAGTTACAGTAGAACATATCAATAAAACCAGAAGCTGGTTTTTGAAAGAATCAATAAGATCGATAAATGACTGGCCAAGCTAATCAAAAAGAAAAGAAAGAAGACCCAAATTAATAAAATTATAAATGAATAGGGAGAGATCACGACTAACACCAAGGAAATAGAAACAATCATCAGAATTTATTATCAAGAGTTATATGCCAATAAGTTAAGCAACCTAGATGAAATGGATGCATTCTTGGGAACCTATAAACCTCCAAAACTGAATCAGGAAGAAACTGACAACCTGAATAGACCAATATATAAGAACGAGATTGTTGAAGTGATCAAAAACCTCCCCAAAATCAAGAGCCCAGGACCTGACAGACTCCCTGGAGAATTCTACCAAACATTCAAGAAGAAATAATACCTATTAAAGCTATTTAAAAAAATAGAAACTGAAGGAACACTTTCAGACTCTTTTTGTGAAGCTAGTTTTACTCTGATGCCCAAAACAGGCAAAGACCCCGTCAGAAAGTAAAATTTCAGACTAACATCCCTGATGAATATGAATGCCAAGATTCTCAACAAGATCTGAGCTAATAGGATCCATTAAAAAGACTTTACCAAGATTCTCAACAAGATTCTCAACAAGATGCCAAGATTCTCAACAAGATCCTAGCTAATAGGATCCATTAAAAAGATTTTAAATAGGATCCATTAAAAGGATTATTCACCATGACCATCCCGATCAAAATTCCACTGGCATTTTTTAAACAGCTGGAACAAGCAATCCTAAAATTTGTATGGAATCAGAAGAGACCCTGAATTGCTAAGGGAATGTTGAAAAACAAAAACAAAAACAAAAACAAAACTGGGGGCATCACATTGCCTGATTTCAAGCTTTACTGCAAATCTGTGATCACCAAGACAGCATGGTACTGGCACAAAAATAGACACATAGACCAGTGGAACAGAGTAGAGAGTCCAGATATGGACCTGCAACTCTGGTCAACTAATCTTGACAAAGCAGGGAAAAAAATATATACAGTGAAAAAAAGACAGTTTCTTCAATAAATGGTGCTGGGAAAATTGGACAGCTATGTGTAGAAGAATGAAACTCGACCATTCTCCTACACCATACATAAATATAAACTTAAAATGGATATAAGACGTCAACATGAGGCAGGAATACATCAAAATCCTAGAGGAGAACACAGGCAGTAAACTCTTCAACATTGGTCACAGCAACTTCTTTCAAGACACATCTCCAAAGGCAAAGGAATCAAAAGCAAAAATGAACTTTTGGGACTTCATCAAGATCAAAAGTTTTTGCACAGCAAAGGAAAGATTCAACAAAACAAAGAGGCATCCCATGGAATGGGAGAAGATATTCACAAATGACACTACAGACAAAGGGCTGATATCCAAGATCTATAAAGAACTCCTCAAACTAAAAAAAAAAAAAAGATAATCATGTCAAAAAATAGGCAGAAGACATACAGATGACACTTCTCAAAAGAAGACATACAAATGGCTAACAGACACTTGAAAAAATGTTCATCATCATTAGTCATCAGGGAGATTCAAATCAAAACCACATTGAACCCACCTCTGTGTGAGCAACAGAGTCGCCTTTTCTCTGCCTCTTTCTCCCGCTTCTGCTCACTCCTCTCTCTCACCACTACTTACCCCTTCTGTGCTCCTGGGCACCCAAGCATTCTCTGTGCCAACCTCAGGAACCAGTGGTGCTTGAAAAGCCCAGGGAAAGCCACCTTGGGCAGAGATAGTCGGAAGCCCCCAGTCCCTTCCCCCTCTCCCGGCACAGCCCGTGCCCAGCTCGCAGCACCTTCTCACTCACTCCTGCACACTCAGTTTGGGAGGATGAGGTGAGAAGGTGAAGTGGGAAGGACTGTGGAGCCGAGGGGCCAGTCTCAGAGCTCAAATTTCATTTTCATTGAAGCAAATACAGTGTTTTTGTTTGTTTGTTTTTCTTTTTCTTTTTCTTTTTTTTTTTTTTTGGATTCTGCATTTTTTCTTTTTCTTTCTTCCTTTCTTTTTTTTTAAAGAAACTTATTTTGGGGGGTTTACTCTGGGCATTGGCTTCTCCTAGTAGTTGAAAAGTGAACTCGACTCATGATGGTTCTTCTATCACTTTGGTTGATAGCGGCCACTCTAGTAGAGGTTAGGACTTCAGCTGATGGACAAGCTGGTAATGAAGAAATGGTGCAAATAGTCTTTTTGTTTGTCTGTTTTTGTTTGTATACTTCCTAAATCTTACATTGGGGTCCATTTGGGCTGAACCTTCTCTTTTATCTTCCCTTTTCTTCCTGTCTCTCTCTCTCTTTTTTTAATTTTTCTTTTCTTTTTTCTCTCATTTGGGTGGGGAATCCTGACGGCTCAGAAGCGTTCTAGGGTGCACCTTGACTGCACCACGGTTGATACATCCAGCTACATCCATTCAGTCATCTCTCACCAAAATGAAAAGGAGGAGGAATGCCCAACAGAATGAAAATACAGAGGATGGGCCTTCTGCAACAGAGCTAACAGCTATCAACATAGACAATATGTCGGAAAGAGAATTCAGGCTAACAATTATACAGGCAATAGCTAGGTTGGAGAAATCCATGGATGACCAAATGGAATTGATTAGCGCCAAACCGAGAGCGACCAGGGAAGATGTTCACAATTTTAGGGCTGAGCTGAAAGCTACCAGGAAAGAGGTTCACAAAGCTCTCAATGGTTCCAATCTAATCTAAATTCCTCAAAGCTAGGATAACTGAGACAGAAGATAGAATTAGTGATCTGGAGGACAAATAAATAGAGAGAAAGGATCAGGAGGAAGCCTGGAACAAACAGCTTAGAATCCATGAAAACAGAATCAGGGAAATAAATGATGCCAAGAAACGTTCCAACATCAGAATTACTGGAATCTCCTAAGGGGAGGAGAAAGAAAGAAGTCTAGAAGATATAATGGAACAAGTTCTTGATGAAAATTTTCCCAATCTCGCAAATGGAACCAGTGTTCATGTACTAGAGGCCGAACGGTCTCCACCCAAGATTATAGATACCAGAAAAACATCAAGGCACCTGATAGTCAAATTGAGGAATCATAATTGTAGATATAATCTCTTGAACGTCACTAGGAGAAAGAGCCTCCTTAAGTACAGAGGAAAGCTCATCATAATAACATCAGACCTGTCCACAGAGATCTGGAAAGCCAGAAAGGGCTGGCAAGATATATTCAGGGCACTAAATGAGAAGAACATGCAGCCAAGAATATAAAGAGTTTCCAAGACTGGCAAGGCTTAAAAGACTATGCAACCACTAAGTCAACACTGCAGGAAATATTAAGGGCGGGGGGTAATATAAAAGAGGAAAAATCCTAAGAATAGCATTGAACAGAAATATAGAGACAATCTACAGAAAGAAGACTTCAAAGGTAACACGATGACAATAAAAATGTATCTATCAATAATCACTCTCAGTGTGAATGGCCTAAACGTGCCCATAAAATGACACAGGGTTGCAGATTGGATAAAATGACAGGACCCATCCATGTGTTGTCTACAAGAGACCCACTTTGAACCTAAAGATACACCCAGACTGAAAGTGAAGGGATGGAGAAGCATCTTTCATGTCAATGGGCCTCAAAAGAAGGCCGGGGTAGCAATTCTCATATCAGATAAATTAGATTTTAAACTGAAGACTGTAGTCAGAGATACAGAAGGACACTACATAATTCTTAAAGGGACTACCCACCAAGAAGATCTAACAATTATAAATATCTATGCCCCCAATATGGGAGCAGCCAATTACATAAGAAAACTGTTAATCAAGATAAAGAGTCATATTGATATGAATACATTAATAATAGGAGATCTTAACACACCTCTCTCAGAAATTGACAGATCATCGAAGCAGAAAATCAATAAAGAAACAAGATCATTGAATGACACATTGGACCAGATGGACTTCATAGATATATACAGAACATTCCACCCTAAAACAACAAAATACTCATTCTTCTCGAGTGCACATGGAACCTTCTCCAGAATAGACCACGTACTGGGTCACAAATCAGGACTCAACCAATACCAAAAGACTGAGATTATTCCCTGCATATTCTCAGATCACAATGCTTTGAAACTGGAGCTCAATCACAAGGAAAAGTTCCAAAGGAGCTCAAACACCTGGAAGCTAAAGAAACACCTGGAAGCTTAAGCACCTGGAATGCTTAAGAATGCTTGGATCAACCAGGAGATCAAAGAAGAATTGAAACAATTCATGGAAACCAATGAGAATGAAGACACTTTGGTCCAAAACCCATGGTATACAGCAAAGGCGGTCCTAAGGGGGAAATACATAGCCATATAAGCTTCCCTCAAAAAAATTAAAAAGTCCAGAACACAGCAGCTGTCTCTACACTTTAAAGAACTGGAGAATCAACAACAAATCAAACTAACGCCACACATAAGAAGGGAAATACTCAAGGTTAGTGCAGAGATCAATGAGATAGAAACCAGAGATACAGTAGAATGTATCAATGAAACTAGAAGCTGTTTTTTTGAAGGATTCAGTAAGATCAATAAACCATTGTCCACACTAATCCAAAAGAAAAGAGAGAAAGCCCAAATTCATAAAATTATGAATGAAAAGGGAGAGATCACAACTACAGCAAGGAAGTAGAAACAATCATCAGAAGTTATTATCAACAGTTATATGCCAATAAGCTAAGCAAACTAGATGAAATGGATGCATTCCTGGAAAACTATAAACTCCCATAATTGAACCAGGAATAAATTGACAACCTGAATAGACCTATATCTAGTAATGAAATTGAAGCGGTGATCAAAAACCTCCTAAAAAACAAGATCCCAGTACCTTATGGATTCCCTGGGGAAATCTACCAAACTTTCAAAGAAGAAATAACACCTATTCTCCTGATGCTGTTTCAGAAAATTGAAGCAGAAGGAAAATTTCCAGACTCTTTCTATGAAGCCAACATTACCCTGATCCCCAAACCAGGCAAAGACTCTACCAAAAAGGAGAATTTCAGACCAATATCACTGATGAATATGGATGCTAGGATTCTCAACAAGATCCTAGCAAACAGGATCCAACAGCACATTAAAAAGATTATCCACCATGACCAGGTGGGATTCATCCCTGGGCTACAAGGATGATTCAACATTCACAAATCAATCAATGTGATAGAACAAATCAATAAGAGAAGAGAGAAGAAACACATGGTCCTCTCAATTGATGCCGAAAAAGCATTTGACAAAATCGAACAGCCATTCCTGATTAAAATGTTTCAAAGTATAGGGATAGAGGGAACATTCCTGAACTTCAACAAATCTATCTATGAAAGACCCACAGAAAATATAATCCTCAATGGAAAAAAGCTTACAGCCTTCCCGTTGAGATCAGGAACATGACAAGAATGTCCACTCTCACCACTCTTGTTCAACATAGTATTAGAAGTCTTAGCAACAGCAATCAGACAATAAAGAGAAATAAAAGTTATCCAAATTGACAATGAAGAAGTCAAACTCTCTCTCTTCGCAGATGACTTGATTCTTTATATGGAAAACCCAAAAGACTCCATCCCCAAACTACTAGAACCCATACAGCAATTCAGTAATGTGGCAGGATACAAAGTCAACCTACAAATATTAGTGGCTTTCTTATACACTAACAATGAAAATACAGAAAGGGAAATTAGAGAATCAATTCCATTTACTATAGCACCAAGAACCATTAAGATACCTGGGAATAAACCTAACCAAAGAGGTAAAGGAACTGTACTCGAGGAACTGCAGAACACTCATGAAAGAAATTGAAGAAGACACAAAAAGATGGAAGACCATTCCACGCTCTTGGATCAGGAGAATAAGCATTGTTAAAGTGTCTATACTGCCTAGAGCAATCTATACTTTTAATGCCATTCCAATAAAAATTCCAGCCGTATTTTTCAAAGAGCTGGAACAAATAATCCTAAAATTTGTATGGAATCAGATAAGACCCTAAATCACTAAGGAAATATTGAAAAACAAGAATAAAACTGGTGGCATCACGTTATCTGATATAAAGCTTTACTACAAAGCTGTGATCACCAAGACAGCATGGTACTGGCATAAAAACAGACACATTGGGGAAACTGGGTGGTTCAGTGGGTTAAAGCCGCTGGCTTCCGCTCAGGTCATGATCCCAGGGTTCTGGGATTGATCCCTGCATTGGGTTCTCTGCTCGGCAGGGTGCCTGCTTCCTTTCCTCTCTCTCTCTCTCTGCCTACTTGTGATCTCTCTCTGTCAAATAAATAAATAAAAATCTTAAAAAAAAAAAAAGACACATAGACCAGTGGAACAGAGTAGAGAGCCCAGATATGGACCCTCAACTCTATGGTCAATTAATCTTCGACAAAACAGGAAAAAATATACAGTGATAAAAAGACAGTCTCTTCAATAAATGGTGCTGGGAAAATTGGGCAGCTATATGTAGAAGAATGAAATTCGACCATTCTCTTACACCATACATAAAGATAAACTCAAAATGGATAAAAGACCTCAACGTGAGACAGGAATCCATCAGAATCCTAGAGGAGAACATAGGCAGTATCCTCTTCGATATCAGCCACAGCAACTTCTTTCAAGATATGTCTTCAAAGGCAAAGGAAACAAAAGCAAAGATGAAATTTTGGGACTTTATCAAGATCCAAAAGCTTCTGCACAGCAAAGGAAAGAGTCAACAGAACAAAGAGGCAACCCACGGAATGGGAGAAGACTTATAGGCAAATAAAGTCACCATAAGCCAGGAAGAGGAAAAAGTAGCTAGACTAGAGAAGAAATGCAGATTGAAAGTGACAATCATGGTCTAGTTCTATGAATCTGGTGTAGAAGTTGTCTATATGTCCAAAGACTAGCTGTTTCCAGGACTTAGGGTGGATCCTAAGGACCCTCAGCATCAGGTCACCATTAGAGGCAGTCTTCCTGGGATTTGAGGATGCTGTGTCTCCTTAGCTGAGGCACATGAATCCAACAGTCAACCCGGTAAGAGTCCATGGTTCTACGGACTCTGAAAAACAATCTAAGGGTTTTGAAGGGGCAGGGGGTGGGAGGTTGGGGGAACCAGGTGGTGGGTATTGGAGAGAGCATGGATTGCATGGAGCACTGGGTGTGGTGCAAAAATAATGAATACTGTTATGCTGAAAACAAACAAACAAACAAACAAAAACCACCACATTAAGATACCACCTTACACCAATTAGAATGGCCAAAATCAGTAAGACAGTAAATGACAAGTGATGGAGAGGCTGTGGAGAAAGGGGAACCCTCTTATACTCTCAGTGGGAATGCAAGTGGGTGCAGCCACTTTGGAAAAGTGTGGAGATTTTTTAATAAATTAAAAACTGAAGTACCCTATGACCCTGTCATTGCACTACTGGGTATTTACCCAAAAGATAAAGATGTGAAAAGAAGGTCTATTTGTATCCCAATGTTCACAGCAGCTATGGCCGCAGTTGCCAAACTGTGTGAAGAACCAAGATGCCCTTCAACAGACAAATGGATAAAGAAGACATGGTCCATATATACAATGGAGTATTATGCCTCTATCAGAAAGGATGAATACCAGACTTTTTTATCAACAGGGACTGGACTGGAGGATATTAAACTGAGTGAAATAAGTCAAGCAGAGAGAAACAATTATCACATGGTTTCACTTACTTGTGGAGCATAAGGAATAACATGGAGGACACTGGGAGATGGAGACAAGTGAGTTTGGGGAAATCAGAGGTGGAAACAAACCATGAGAGACTGTTGACTCTGAGAAACAAACTTAGGAATTTGGAGGGGAGGGGTGGGAGACTGGGTGAGCCTCGTGGTGGTTATCATGGAGGCCATGTATTGGACAGAGGACTGGATAAACAATGATGCAAAAACAATGCGGCAATAAACATGCTGCATAAACAATGAATTTTAGAACACTGAAAAAAATAAAATTAAATTAAAAAAATTAAAAAAAAATTGAAAAAAAAGAAAGGTAACAGAGAAAGCCATACCTATTTATTATCTTTTCCTTTAGTTTTCTCACCACCATTATAAATGTTAATAAATGCTCACTTGTATCTCAGAGAAAATCAAGATACATAAACTAAACAAAATTAAAATAAAGAATTTTTTTAAAGTCAAGTTAAAAATTGAACTTTAATCATAAATATTCCTATAGTCTAGTGCAAAAGGAGAAAAATAGTTAAGTCCTTCATATAAGCTCTTACCATGTTGTCTTCAAATTTAAAATTTGCTTCTCATTTGGAGACTTGCCCTTCTTCCTCTTCTTTTGAAAAAAGATATTATTCAGTCTGGCCCTTCTTCTATTTTTTTTTTTTTAAGATTTTATTTATTTGTCTGAGAATAAGACAGACAGCATAAGCAGGGGGGCCAGCAGGGAGAAGAAGAAGCAGGCAGATTAAGAAGTAGGCTCTTCTCTGAGAAATGAGACCAATGCAGAAAAATGCAAGACTCTATCCCAGGATCCTGAGATCATGCCCTGAGCTGAAAGGTGGACACTTAACTGACTCAGCAACCCAGGTGTCCCCTTCTTCTAATTTCTTATAACTATTTTGTATTCGATCACCCTGTCTAGACAGGGAAAACCACAGCATCAGTATTCTGCAACAAAACATTTCCAAAATTCTCTGGAACATGACAGTAAAAGGGCTTTGGTATTCCAAACAAGGTCACTCTAGGATATACCACTGTGAGAGAGGGGCATGTCACTCTGGCTTCAAACAGGTAACACTTTTTAAATATTCCACATATACCATTCTGAGTATAGTTGCTAAGTTTTAGACACAGTGCAGTTTACACACATATAATTAAAAAAAAAAAAAGTTTTTCCTGGATGTACAATCTTCAGAGATTCCAAGGCTCAAAATTAGGATAATAAATATTGTTCAGTATTGGTTTAGTTACTCTTTCCTTGCTTCTAGTCAAGAGCATGAACCATTTGGCTGTATAAAAATATGACCCAAAACTGCTTTGTCATCTAATTAAATAAAACATCTCTGTCTGGTGAACATTTTCAATTTCACAAAATACTGGTGGAAACCAAGGAAGTTCAGGTTTTGTTTCTTACGTACAAGTCCCCATGCCCTCTTTGCCAGGTATGTCATCTCTTCTTTTCTCCAGGAACTGTCCTCCTCCCCTGGTCTGGAAGACAAAAAAATTTCTAGTATTACTGTCCAGATTTAACATCCAGAGGGGAAAGAGAGCATGTGGTAAAGTGCTGTGTTTTTAAATTTTACTTCAATTGAATACATTTCATTGTAATCAGCTTGTTTAGACTTCTCCAAACAGTTTCCAAATAAATAATTTTTCTTTGGTAATGAATCTTGGAATGATTATATTTTATCAGTGTACCTATTATACACTGTAGGGGTGTCACTTTTATAGATTGTAATATAAATAGTGCCTCATGCAGTTTCTGTATTGTGTTTATATAATCACTTATTTTAAAATATTTACGTTTAAAAATGTATATGTAAAACATACAAATAAGTACCACTGAAAAAATTCTTGGAGATATGTTCTTGGCATTAACAATTAATAATCCTTAACTCTTCAATATTTCAGTTTTTCAGATTTTCAGAGTTTTCAGATTTCAAATCTTCAATGTTTCAGGTTTTTTATTTTATTTTATTTTATTTTATTTTATTTTATTTATTTATTTGACAGAGAGAGAGGTCACAAGTGGGGAGCAGAGCCAGAGGGGGAAGCAGGCTCTCTGCTGAGCAGAGAGCCCAATGTGGGCCTCAATCACAGGACCCTAAGATCATGACCTGAGCCGAAGGCAGAGGCCTAAACCACTGAGCCACCCAGGCTCCCCCAATGTTTTAGTTTTTACTATTTACTTTGGTTGTGTTTCAAAACTCCAAATATTTTATAAAAACATTGGACATGACCCCTAGTTTAGCTGTTTTCAATATTTAAAAAATGGCCGAACATGTTTAAGCTGAAAAGCTGCTTTAGTGTCTAGTTTGTATACTGCCAAAAATAAAAGCAGATACAAAACTGCATTGGAGTAGTACTAGAAACGATCAAGACATTAAGTTCAGACAAATCGTTAAGGGAAGGCTATGAAACAAAATTGTGGAATATGGCAATTTTAAAAATGCATGTAAAGACATGGAGTACTTGGTAAAACTGTGTTCTATTAATTTCTATTTAGATCTTGCATTAGTCAGTGGATTTTTCTGGTACATTTTCTCATTTGGTAAAATACAGAGTTTACTGGTGCACCTGGGTGGCTGAGTCAGTTAAGCATCTGACTCCTTATTTTGGCTGAGGTTATGATCTAAGAGTTGTAAGATTGAGCCCTGCATAGGGATCCATGTACAGTGTAGACTCTGCTTGAGATTCTCTCCCTCCCTCCCCACTGTCCTTTCCCCAGGGGAAATAAGTTTTATTTACTTATTCTCTCAAATAAGTAAATAATATATATTTAAAGACAGAGTTTCCTTTTTACTCTTCAGTGTCTCCTTTATTCTTAACTTTCCTTGGAGTCATATGGTCATTTATGGATAGAAAGCTGATTTTTTGTTTTGTTTTGTTTTTAATTTTTTTTTTTTACATTTTATTTATTTATTTGACAGAGGGGGAGATATCCAGAGCAGGAACACAAGCAGGAGGAGTGGGGGTGGGGAGCAGGCTTCCCACTGAGCAGGGACCCTGATGTGAGTCTCTAACTCAGGACCCTGGGATCATGATCTGAGCCAAAGGCAGAGGTTTAACAACTCAGCCACCTGGGCAGCCTAGGTAGTTAGGCAATACATAGAACTTACAGCAGAAGTGAGTAACACATAGGATAGATCGAGGTAAAACCCCTTTTTTGAGAACAATAGAATGGAGGAAGTAGATAGGAAAGAAAGATTGATTGTCATAGGGGCAGAGAGTATGGGAAAGAAAGACATCAAATAAAATTAATTTCTAAGTGGATGAAGAAGAAGCAATACTAAATAATCAGCCTACCAAATTTAAGTTAATTCTAGAGCAGTTATATTTAGACTTGAGGTCTTGAGTCACTATCTTATAAACTTCAAAATTTTGAAGTTTCTAAGAATCACCCATAGTTAATATCATCCTCTGTGGGGAAAAACTGAGAGCTTTTCCCTTAACATCAGAAAAAGACAAGGAAGTCCACTCTCACCACTGTTATTTAACAATGTATTGGAAATCCTAACTACAGCAATAAGACAGCATAAAGAAATAAAAGGAATTCACATCAGCAAAAAAGAAGTCAAACTTTCACTATTTGCAAATGACATGATACTATATATAGAAAACCCAAAATACTCAACCAAAAAA
Source organism: Mustela nivalis (assembly GCF_964662115.1). Taxonomy (NCBI): domain Eukaryota; kingdom Metazoa; phylum Chordata; class Mammalia; order Carnivora; family Mustelidae; genus Mustela; species Mustela nivalis. Next base: position 89,310,494 of record NC_139021.1, on the reverse strand, counting down.
TTGCTAGAACTGATATACAAATTCGGCAAAGTCACATGATACAAAATCAACATACAGAAATTTGTTGCATTTCTATACACCAATAGTGAAGTAGTAGAAAAACAAATAAAGCATTTAATCACATTTACAACTGTATAAAAACCTGTAAGACATCTAGGAATAAACCTAACCAAAGAGGTGAAAGACTTGTATTATGAAATACAAGTCTGAAATACAAGGGAGGTGTGGAGGGAGAGGGAGAAGCAGATTCCCCACTGAACAGGGAGCCCGAGGTGGGGCTTTATCCCAAGACCCCAAGATTATAACCTGAGCTGAATGTAGCTGCTTATCTGACTGAGTCATCCAGATGACCCCCCGAAATCTACAACTTTAGTGCAATTCCTATAAAAAATATCAACAGTATTTTTCACAGAAGTAGAACAAACAACCCTAAAATTTGCATGGAAGCATGAAAGACCCTGAATAACCAAAACTATCTTACAAAAGCAAAACAAAGCTGGAGACATCACAATACCAGACTTCCAGTTATATTACAAAGCTATAATAAGACTAAAGAGTCCAGAAATAAACCCGGAAATATATGATCAATTAATCTTCAATAAAGCAGGAAAAGAATATCCAATGGGAAAAAGTCTCTCCAACAAATGTTGTTGGGAAAATTGGACAACAGCATGCGGATGAATGAAACTGGATTTCTTTCTGACACCATAAAAAATAAGTTCAAAATGTATTAAAGATCTAAATGTGAGACAGGAAACCATTAAAATCCTAGATCCATAGCAACTTCTTACTAGATATGTCTCCTGAAGCATGGGAAACAAAAGCAAAAAATAAACTATTGGGACTACCTCAAAGTTATTTCTGCACAGTGAAGGAAAAAATCAACAATGTTAAAAAACAAACAAACAAACAAACATGCAAAAAAAAAATAAAAAGGTTGCTGGGGGGAGGGGGTTGGGAGAAGGGAGGGTGGGGTTATGGACATTGGGGAGGGTATGTGCTTTGGTGAGTGCTGATTCACAGACCTGTACCCCTGGGGATAAAAATACATGTTTATAAAAAATAAAAAAAATTTAAAAAAATACTGAATGGGAGAAGAAGGTATTTTCAAATGACATGTCTGATAAAGGGTTAGTATCCAAAATATATAAAGCACCTATAGAACTTAACATGCACTAAAAACAAATAATCTAATTCAAAATGAGAAGATATGAACAGACATTTCTCCAAAGAAGACCTACAGATGGCCAACAGACATATGAAAAGATGCTCAACACCACTCATCATGATAAAAAGGCAAATCAAAACTACAATGAGATATCACCTCATACCTGTCAGAATGGCTAAAATTAATAAAACAGGAGAAAAAAAAAACAAGTTTTGGTGAGGATGCAGTGGAAGGGAAACACTGTTACATTGTTGGTGACAGTGCAAACTGGTGCAGCTACTATGGAAAAGAGTAAGGATGTTCCTCAAAAAGTTAAAAATAGAACTACCTTTTGATCCAGCAATTGCATTGCACATCCATTACATATTATCTATATCTATTTTCAGGCTATAACAGCAGAGAGTTGAATAGCTGTGTCAGAGAACACAGCATACAATACTAAAATATTTACTATGTGGTTCTTTAAGAAAACCTTGGGAGACTTTGCTGTAAGATAAAAGACAATTAGTTGTACCTGATATTCCCTACCTCTATGAAAAATCCAAAGTATTTAGAGGACCTCTTTGGAAATTAGAGGCAGCATCTAACATATTTCAAAACACAATCCATTTGTCAGGAAATGTGAAAAGATCCAAACTCTAGGAAGAGCTCAGAGGAAGACTGGGCCCCACAGCAGTGCTGGGCTACAATGTAATTTGATAAAGAATCCCAAGGTAAATCTGGAAATTTATTTTTGATTAATAATGATGCTTTATGGAGTCTCTGATAAACCCTGATAGAAAAATTAGAGAACAGAACCACACAGAATTCTAGAGCCCTTAGAACTATCACCTCTTCTAAATTCAACAGCTGCCATGCTACTGGAACTTATAAAGAATGAAATATGACTTTGAAAAATGAAGGGAATATTATGAGCTGGATATTACCTGATCCAGTGACTCACAAGATTAAGTAGGTGCAGTGACATCAGTTACATGATCTAATAAGAATATTGGTATTAGGCCTATGTATATCCAGAGTACCATGTTTCCTCTGATATCTTTTCATTGGTTCCATGATACCAGCTGATAGAGGGAATGAGATTTAGTGTCTTGATTTAGAAGTAGTATGATACATTTATATAAGCCAAAAATGGAGGTTGTAGGTTGATACCAGTCTTCTCATGTTTTTTATTTCTTGAACTTATGGTATTAGCTAGCTAATAATTCTATGATAATGGCAGAGCCATAAAAATAAAAATGTCACTTCATAAGAAAATTTCAATTCTTGACTCTTATCTTATCCACTAATTTATTGACCAAAAAGGTGACATAAAACCAATGTCATGAGGCAAGGAAATATAAACACCCTCCCAGGATGGAGTGTTTTCCCAGGATATGGCATATGAACTAATGGCCAATGTATAGTGTTATGTTCCTAATAGCTAGAATAAATGGGTCTAGTAGCCAATACATGGATGTAGCAGCAGTCATTCTCATTATCAGTCAAATATCAATTTTGTGTTTCTCATCCCTATAACTAGATTCTGTCAGGTTAGAAATCCTGGTTTCTAATAGAGAATACTACAATCTTGGAGCAGTACAGTGTCCACTTAAGTTGAAATTCTAAATTCTGTGGCACCTGGGTGGCTCAGTAATTAAGCATCTGTCTTCAGCTCAGGTCTTGATCCTATGATCCTGGGATTGAACCTTGCATTAGGCTTCCTGCTCTGTAGGAAGCCTGCTTCTTCCTCTTCCATTCTCCGTGCCTATGTTTCCTCTCTCATTGTCTCTCTCTCTCTGTCAAATAAATAAATAAAATCTTTAAAAAATTAAATTACAAATGCTGTCTAGACACATTAAGCTCCTTTTGTCAGTGTATTAGCAAACAAAGAAAATTATATATAGTTATAATATTGATAGGAAAAAATTTACCCTCTAAAGGTAAGTGCTAGCAGAGAGAGAGAGTAAAGACCTCCAAAATACATCTCTAGCTAAAAAACAAGGAGAATACTGGTCAAAATTTTCAAAATCTACATTCTCAGAACCTCAAAAATTACCCCAAAGCTTGTAACAATCTGAGAAGACTAAATTCAAGAACAGTTAAATCTTGGTGCAAACTGAACTTTGCAGAATTTCAACTTGTTCTGCTACAATTCTCCCTCTCTTCAACTCTATAGTAGCCTTGAAAACCAGCTTCATCAGAACCATGGAATCATGAAGATCAGCAGCCTGGTAACCATTGGAAAGGGACAGGTTCATTGTTCCTAAAAAAGCACCTGGAAACCTGAGACTTGAATATTTGATCTACTTGATCTGTATAAGATTCCCCCAAATTGTTTCATTCATGGGGCATATACGTATTTCACCTAACTCAGAATTTAATCATCAAGAGTTTTATATCTAGGGTGTTTGTTGAAAATGATAAGTGGCAATGCTTAACAACACCGCTTCCTAAGACGGAGCTACCAGTTGGATGACACAAGAAGCAGGATAAAATACATTATATATATATATAATATATACATTATATATATATATATATGCATATATATATATATATATAATATATATATATATATATATGAATGAAATAAGATGACGTACAGATAGAAAGCTTTGTTTCTGGCACATTCTTGGGGATCTGGAATGCATGCATACATGCAAGGTCATCTGAATGAACTAGAAATACATAAGACTTTAATCTCCTACTACTTTGGGATCTTAAGGCTTTGTCAAAGGAGGAAGTCAGTGCCTAAGAAAAATTGTAAACTACTAACATGTTGAAATTATGACCCAATAGACACTCAAAGCCCTTGATAAAGGGTGAGGAACTTACTAGTTGATGGCATTTAAATCATTAGCTGACTTGTAAGCTAACTAAAAAGACTTCAGTCAGTACACAGTAAAAGATAGAAAAATTACAAAATTTGCCTACAAAATTCATTAAGTGAAACCAGAACTATAGTCCCCAGGAATCTGTTTTTTACAATTGTCACATTATGTCATTTAAAATGCCCACCTTTCAAGAAAAAAAAAAACAAGCAAACAAGACAAAACAATAACAACAACAATAACAACAAAAAACAGGAAAATTTTGCTCACACACAGAAAAAGAACAGTCAATAGAAATTCTCCTTGGGGAAACCAGGATTTTATAATTACAAGACCAAAACTTTACATTGGCTATTATAATTCTGCTAAAATACTGAAAAAAATACATGAAGCACTAAATAAAATTATTAGAGAAATGTCTTATCAAACAGAAGCTAATAATAAAGAACTATAAATTATGTAAAAGAACAAAATAGTTTTCTGGAGTTGAAAATTGCGATAACTTATAAAAAATACTACAAGTGTTCAATATCAGATGAAAGTAAACAGAAAAAAGAATGAGTTAACTTTAAGAGGGGTCTATTAGAATTATTCATACTGAGGTAGAAAAAAAAAAAAAAAGAATAAAGAAAATAAATGGAGCCTTAAAGAAAAGTGGGATATCTTTAATTTTTTGAGGAACCTCCACACTGTTTTACAAAGTGGCTGCACCAACTTGCATTCCCACCAACAGTGTAGGAGGTAACCCCTTTCTCCACATCCTCTCCAACATTTGTTGCTTCTTCCCTTGTTGATTTTTGCCATTCTAACTGGTGTGAGGTGGTATCTCAATGTGTTTTTGATTTGAATCTACCTGATGGCTATTATATTATATATAATATATAATACTATATATAATATATATATATACTATATATATAATATATACTATATATAATATATAATACTATAATAATATATAATATAATGATGAATACTTTATCATGTGTCTGCTAGCCATTTGTATATCTTCTTTGGAGAAGTGTCTGCTCATGTCTTCTGCCCATTTTTTGACTTGATTATCTGTTTTTTGGCTGTTGAGTTTGAGAAGTTCTTTATAGATCTTGGATATCAGCCCTTTGTAGAGTCATTTGCAAATATCTTCTCCCATTCTGTGGGTTGCCTCTTTGTTTTGCTGACTCTTTCCTTTGCTGTGCAGAATCTTTTGATCTTGATGAAGACCCAAAAGCTTATTTTCACTTTTCATTCCCTTGCCTTTGGAAACATATCTTGAAATAAGTTGCTGTGGCTGATGTCAAAGAGGTTACTGCCTATGTTCTCTACTGGGATTTTGATGGATTCCTTCTCACATTGAGGTCATTTATTTAGTTTATGTTTGTGTATGGTGTAAGAGAATAGTTGGGTTTCATTCTTCTATACAGAGCTGTCCAATTTTCCCTGCACCATTGAAGAGACTGTCTTTTTTTCCATTGGATATATTTTTCTGCCTTGTAGAAGATTATTTGACCTTAGAGCTACTCTATGACACAGCAATTGCACTACTGGGTATTTGCCCCAAAGATAGAAAGGTAGTGAAAAGAAGGGCCATATGCACACCAATGTTCATAACAGTAATGTCCACAATAGCCAAAATGTGGAAAGAGCCAAGATGCCCTTCAACGGATGAATAGATAAAGAAGATGTGGTCCATATACACAATGGAATATTACTCAGTCATTGGAAAGGATGGATACACAACTTTTGCAGCAATTTGGATGGGACTGGAGGAGATTATGCAAAGTTAAATAAGCCAAACAGAGAAAGTCAATTATACAATTTCATTTATGTGTGGAACATAAGGAATAGCATGGGGGACATTAAAAGAAGGAAAAAATAAAGGTGGAGAAATCATAGTGGGACACAAACCACTAGAGACTATGGACTCTGGGGAACAAATGGAGAGTTTTAGAAGGGAGGGGTGTGGGGGATGGGTGAGCTTGGTGATGGGTATTAAAGAGACATGGATTTCATGGAGTAATGGGTGTTCTACATAAACAATGAATCATGTAACACTTCATCAAAAACTAATGATGTACTGAATAGTGACTAACATAATGCAATAAAAAAAAAAGTGGGACATCATCATATGTACAAACATACATATCAGAGACCTAGAAGGGAAAAAGTGACAGAAAAGGAAGAACATATTTCAAGAAATGATGATCTGAAACTTCTTAGAATTGACCAAAACATCACACATCCAAAAAGCACAATAAGTTACAAAAATGATAATCTCAAAGAGATTCAACCTAGACACATTAGTCAAAACTTGAAAGATAAAAACAGAAAATAATAAATGTAGTAGGAAAAAAGGTGACTTATCTTAGACAAGGTGTTCTTAGTAAGATTAAAAGGTGATTTCTCATCGAAAATGATGGAGAGGGAGGTGACCAGCTGGCTCAGTTGGTTAAGCAGCTGCCTTCAGCTCAGGTTCTGGGGTCCTGGGATTAAGTTACACATTGAGTTCCCTGCTTAGCAGGGACTCTGCCTCTCCCTCTCCCTGCCCCTCTCCCCTGCTCATGAATCCTCTCTCTCTCTCTCTCTCTCTCAAATAAATAAATAAAATCTTTAAAAAAAAAAAAAGAAAAGAAAATGAGGAAGATGAGAAAACATTGTTTGAAGTGCTAAAAGAAAAATATTTCTCAATGAAGAATTTTTCAAGCAGCAAAAGTATCCTTCAGAAATGAAGGACATATTAGGGCATTCTGAAGGGAGGGTGAAAAAAAGAATCTGAAGCTAGTAGATCTGACCTTCAAAAATACTAACAAAGGTCAAGCTGAAAGGAAATAAAAATAGAATGTAACTCAAGTTCACATGAAGAAATAAAGAACACTAGCATGGGTAACTAGGTTAATAAAACAGACAGAATATATTTTTGTTCCATTTTGATAAGGTTTTTCTTCACTTGTTCAATTTAAAAGATAAATGCATAAAGCAATAATTATAAGACTGTGTTAATGGGCTTATGGTGCCTTAAACTGACATTTCTATCAAAGAGGGAGTGGTGACAGCTATAGCAGATTAAACATTTTGTATGTTTCTGAAATTAAGTTGGATATTAATCTAAGATGGTATATTTTAAGATATGATTCTTAGAACAATTCTCCAAAAGCACAGATAGTAAAAATGAAAATAAACAGGAGGGACGAAATTAAATTTAAGAGTTTCTGGAGGCTTCAGTTCAAGGTGGTGACATGAGAAGATCCTACACTTGGGGCACGTGGGTGGCTCAGTTGGTTAAGCTTCTACTTTCAGTCAGGGCATGCTCCTAGGGTCCTGGGATCAAGCCTTGGGTCAGGCTACCTACTCATCAGGGAGTCTGCTTCTCCCTCAGCCTCTCCCCCATTCTCTCTCTCTTTCTCAAATAAATAAATAAAATCTTTGAAAAATAATTAAAAGCAGAGCAGACTTATTTAATTCAGTTAAACCTGATATCAAAGTACCAAATTGGCCCCAATTCTACAAAATGAAATATTTATTAACTGATTATTATCTGACATTTCATTTAACATGATAATAATACACTCTTTTTTAAGTGAAATATTCCATGGAGAGAAAAAATATAAGGTACCATCTATTACACTTTTGGGGCAAATATTGAACTGGGGTAAGGTAAAGCAAACCATCTAACATAAAACGAAAAAGGTTGAATAGAATAATGCAAAAGTAAATGTAAAGCATAAATTGAAGCCAATGTAGTTAAATTTCACATAATTAATATATTTTTTAAATATTATACTACATGTTATTCTGCGGGTGAATGTCTAAATTTCTTTCTTAGTTTTATTTTTAAATTTTCCTTTACTTGCTTCAGTAGCAGTAATCTTATGTAGTTATGAAACTATTCTTTCTTTCTTTCTTTCTTTCTTTCTTTCTTTCTTTCTTTCTTTCTTCTTTCTTATTTTGGAATACTATTTATTTATTTATTTTAATTGTATTTTATTTTTTCTCTGTTACAAGATTCTTTCAACTCTTATTAAAAAAAATCAAGGTATCAATAGTGTAGCTGTTTATGGAGTAATTAGATGCATGTTTCTCGTATCATTTTCAATCTCGGAAATCATCAGAAAATTCAGGTATAAGAAACTGTTTTGACACATGATTTTGTTTTCTTAGAAGGGAAGTAGATAACTGTTTTTTTTTTTAAAGATTTTATTTAATTTTTTGACAGACAGAGATCACAAGTAGGTAGAGAAGCAGGCAGAGAGAGAGGAGAAAGCTGGCTCCCTGCTGAGCGAAGAGCCTGATGTGGGTCTCGATCCCAGGATCCTAGGATCATGACCTGAGCTGAAGGCAGAGACTTTAACCCACTGAGCCACCCAGGCGCCCCTATAACTGTTGTTTTATTTACATTTTCAAAGTATTGCTGGAAATAGCACTATTTGGAAGAACATTTTTATCTAGAACTTTGGGACAAGATAGACAATTATTTACGCTCCTTTGCCATGTTGAATCTACTGTAAAACCGAAGTCACAGAACTAGGGTACAATACATCTGGGCCTAGTGTTCAATGAACTCTTAACACCTTGCTCCTTAAAGCATTCTCATCACCAGGAAGTCTGTAAAAAATCCAAAATCTCAGGCGCCTGGGTGGCTCAGTGGGTTAAGCAGCTGCCTTCAGCTCAGGTCATGATCTCAGGGTCCTAGGATTGAGTCCCGCATCGGGCTCTCTGCTCAGTGGGGACCCTGCTTCCTCCTCTCTCTGTCTGCCTCTCTGCCTACTTGTGATCTCTCTCTGTCAAATAAATAAATAAAATCTTAAAAAAAAAATCCAAAATCTCTTTTTTCCAGGTCTAATGAATCTGAATATACATTTTAACAAGATTCATATGCAACGTTGAGGTTTGAGAAGTGCTGCTCTATAACCAGTTGAAGAATTCTATGGATAAATTAATGGAAGGAGAAACTTGTGTCTCAGGCTGATTTAGCTTCATTAGTGAGGTAGAAACTATCTCTCTGAAACTTTCATGAGTTAAAAGCTACTTAATGTAATGTAATAATGACTAACTTTTGAAGTAGACATTAACGCTTTGTCAGCAGTTTTTTATCTTTGTGTTTTCAATAAGTTAGTCTTATCACTACATCTCATGGTGGATGATAATGATAAGTATCTTGTGCAAGTTATATATGAATCATCAAATATTTTTGAATTCTTATTTCATTAATATTTAATTTCTCATTAACCATACACATGAATATTTGAGCTTTCTTGAGTATTTGAATATTTGTGCAAAAACTTTTTTTAATTTCCTTAATAGAAAAGGTTCTATCACTGAGAAATTAATAAAAAGTTATAGATTTTTATAAGAATTGACAAAACTGGTAAACTAAGAGTGTAGGTTATTCTCCATCTTTTCTATGGCAGGAGTAACTTTGATGTTTTGTTAAGGCCTTTTTTTTCTCACAAAATTCCTATTAGTACTTTAGACTTGCATTGTATTTTATGAATGTAACACTTTTATAATATCAGATCTTTGCATTTGAGAATAAGACATATGCTTATTTATGGTAATTTCATTTATGGTTCACTTAGTGCTTTAGAGTTTTCTAATTTTTAGGAATTCTGTATTGTTTGCTAAGGTTTTTCCAGATTTCTATTTTGTGTGACAATACAATAATGAGACAATTCCTTCCATTTTATTTTCTAGTTAGTTATTGATTTTAAAAATAAAAAACTGTTATTTTCAAATATTAACTTTGCAATTAACCAACTTATTAAAATGTCTTATTTCAAATTTTTGGTTACTATATTGAATTTGCTAACATGTCACCAATTAACAATATTACTTTAAAGTTTATTAAAAGGTCCCATTCATATTTATGTTGAAGTCATTAGTAAAAATAATAGCTTTCACTCTCATTTTTAATAGCTACCACTTTATCCAATAAAGTTAATCACAGTAGTTAAAAATCGTGTTTGTGTGTGTTTGCGTGGCAGAAGTTAAGCAATATTATAGCCACTTTGACTCTGAAAAATAATGAGCAACATTTAAGGAGTTCTTAAATAGAAAAGGTACAATAAAGATTGGAAAATTTCCTGACTTCTAGTTGTAAATCTAGATGTAAATCTGTACTCAGAGTAATGGATCTTAATACACATTTAAGTGTCTTAATGTATACAGTAGTCCTGTTAATTTTTGTAATATTAAGCTATCTGGTAATTTTAAAATATGGGAAAGAAAATTCATTAACACTTATATCATCAGGAAATCAGATAAATCTATGTTCTATTCCTTGAATCTGGGATCTGTGAATGTTTGAATAATAAAATATAGCAAAAATGTCACGTATCTATTTCTAGGACCAAGGTTTAAGAAGAAGTAGCTTCTACTTCCTGCCTTTTGGCATGACAATTTTTGTGACTGAGCCACCACGGTGAGTAAGCCCAGATCACATGGAAAGGGCACATGAAATGCTTCCAGCCGGTAGGCCCAGCAGAGGTCCCACCAGATAGGCATCAATTCCCTCTCCAATATGAGTAAGGAACCCTTAAAGATTACTCCATCCTTAGCTGCAAAAATATGAGAATCTTGACTATGAACTGCCAGGCTGCGCCCAGTTAATATCCAGAAACATGAGACATAATTGTAAAATGATGTTCAGCGCCCTTAGGCTTTGGGGATTATTTGTAATCAGCAATACAAATAAGAAAGTAATGTAGTACCTGGAATAGGGATACTATTACAATAAAAACCTGAAGTATTTGACATTTGTTTTGGGGTTAGAGATGGGCAGAACCTAGGACAGTGTTGAGGAGACTATTAGCCTTAATTTAAATATCCTGGAGAAGGCTGTCTGTAATGGCTAAACGAAAATAAGGAAATTTTTTTTCACCCTAAGGAAAGGATTCCCTTTTCACCCAGTGATGTAAAGTTTGGTAGTACTGTCACCTGCAATAATGTGGAAGGCAGGAAATATACCTGAGAGATCAAAGATTTAGACTAATAGAATATTTAAATAGAATATTATAAAATAAACAAAACAAACCAGCCCCTAGCTTTTTCTAGATGCCTGTAGTAAAATTAGAGGAAAAGAGATGAGCTAAAAAGGAACTATTCACGTTTCAAGCAAAATTTAAAGGACCTATAAAGGAGTTGGATATAAAGGATTCAAAAATAACACTTTTTGCTATTTCCAGCCTCTCCAGATGGCTAAAAAAAAATCATGTTAAGAGATTATTTGGGGGAGAAAAGTAAAAAGAGGATGTCTTTAAGACCCATTTTCAAACCACAAAAAGACTTAAGCAGCTGATCTTCAGAAAGACAAAGTCCTTTAAAATACCTCAGGTACATGCTTCATAATTTTCTGTTTAAAAATAAACTTCTAAGAAATAATAAATAAATAAATAAATATAATAAACATTAAAAATAAAAATAAAATTCTAAGAATATTAACAGTAGTTTTACAGGAAGCTCAAGATAGAGAATGGCACATCTCAAAAAATTTTATAGCTGGATTTTTGTTTTATTAGTGTAAACCCCAATAAAATTAATAAAAAATCTGCACAATTTTTAGAAGAATTGTTCTGGTGAAAACACTGCTATGTTCACTTCAAAGGGTCAGAAAAATGCCAAACAAAAAGAGGAGTTTAAACCCTCAGCTGTTTATGATCAGGGAGCGGGATGTGACTCATAGGTCATAATAAACAGGAGCCTAGAGGGCAGACCAGCAGCCTTCGAAAATCATTCCATAGAACAGTCTGTGTACTAATTGAAAAACTTCTGGTAATGTTGACAAGTGAAATGGTTGTACGAATCCTCCCAGAAATAACAATTATAAAAAGGCGTTAAAAAGAAACCATTTAAAGATGTTGGAGAGCATTCAAAACAAAAATAAAGTTGAAGAAATGTTTATTCTTAGAAGTGTAAGTGGAAGAAGGCAAGAATTGTGAGTTTCTGGTTTTTTGGTATAAGATGGCTCGCCAGTACCCACGCTTCCTGGTGAAGAAAACTATAGCAAAATCTTACTGGTCTTAGTTCAAAAGCTGGAAAAGCAGTTAAAGATTTAAAGAGGAAATATTAACAGTAAGAGAACTGCAGAAAGCATGAAACTTGAACTCTGTGTATAAACTGTCAAAACCTGTAACTGAGAACTCAATTTTAAACATGCATGCATAAACATGAATTATCCGAGGGCCTAACAAAAAAAAAAGGTGAGAAACCAGAGAAAAATAATTTTGCTCTTTTAAAAATCAGTTTTATTGAAGTATAATTTACAATAATATTCATTTGCTTACAGTTTAGTAAACTTTAATGAATGCAGTCATAAAAATACCATCATAAACAAGATGCTCAATATTTGAACATCCACTCAAATGTTGTCATGTTCTTTTATAGTCTATTGCCTCTCCCACACTTGGTCTGGGCAAGCAGTGATCTGCTTCTTGTCATTCTCATTTTGCTTTTTGTAGAATTCATGTACATATAGTCATGAACAATGTATGTTTTGTTAGTATGGTTTTTGTAATTTAGCATAATCCTTTTGAGATTTATTCATGTTGCTGACCATGTCAATAGATCATTCTTTTTTGCTGGGCATTATTTAGCTGTGTGGGTATGCTACAATTTATTTACCCAGTCATCAATTGATGAGGCATTTGTGATATTTCCAACTTTGTTTTATTTTTAATAAGGCTGCTATAGACATTTGACTAAAAATCATTACATGGATATATTTTTATATGTCTTCTGTGAGTGTCTAGAATTGAGTAAAGGGTCATAGGGTAAGTGTTGATTTAACTTCATAAAAAAAAAGTAAAACAAGATGAAAAACAAAACAAACAAATAAAATCAAAAACAACACAACCCCACCAAACTGCTTTCCATAGTTGCTGAACCATTTGGAATTCTCACCAGTAGTATATTCTGCATAAAAATCCTATATCAAATATAGGCATGGCAAATATATCCTCTCAATTTCATAGTTAAATCTTGATGTATGTCCTGCAATATTTTGTTTTCATAATTATTTTTCTAGCTCTTTTGGATTTCCATTTTAAATTCAAAATTTTAGAATCAGATTTCCAATTTCTTTAAACACTCCCTACCTAGGGTTTTACTAGAAATGCATTGTATATATAGATCAAGTTAATGATCACTGAATCTTAACAATACTGTTTTACCATCATATATAGCTCTCTACTTCTTTTGTTCTTATTTAATTTCTGTAGGCAATATGTGAGCATCTTAGTTAACAATCTAAGAATTTTTTTCAACCTTTTTGAGAACCACCTTTTAGTTTCAATGTTGTCCTCAATTACTTGTGCACTTTATATCCATTGGTTTCTATACTTAACTCTGTTAACTTTATTTTTTCTTTCTCTAATTTCTTAAGATGTGAGCATAGATTATCAGTTTGATTCCTTTCTTTTTTTCTTATATAAGTATGTGATGTTATACATTTCACTCTAAGTATAGTTTTAACCAAGCCATAAATATTTGCTGTTTGGATCCCTGGGTGGGTCAGTAGTTTAAGCAGCTGCATTTGGCTCAGGTCATGACCCCAAGATCCTGGGATTGAGTGCATGTCAGGCACCTTGCTCAGCAGGGAGCCAGCTTCTCCCTTTGTATGTTTTTGCCTGCTGCTCCTACTTAAGCTCTCTCTCTGTCTAAGACAAATAAAGTCTAAAAAAAAAAAAAAAAAAAGATTTACTTTATCCTTTCTTTTTGATAGGTGGATTATTTATAAGCATGTGATTTAATTTCCAGAAATCTTTTTGTTATTAATTTATACTTTATTACTACAGTGATCAGAGAACATACTTTGTATGATTCAAGTATTTTTAAATGGTTGAGACTTCTTATGTTGTTCAGAATATGAAATTTGTTGAAATTCTATCTTGGTGAATGTTCTGTGTACTCTTAGAAATGATGTGTATTCAGTAGTTCTTTGGTAGAGTCTTTTATAAATGTCAATTAGGTCAGGTTAGTTCATAATATTACCTATTTCTTTCATATCTTTGATCAGTCCAAGTGTTTGATCAAAGAATGTTGTAGGGGCACCTGGGTGGCTCAGTGGGTTAAAGCCTCTACCTTCTGCTCAGGTCATGATCTCCGGGTCCTGGGATCAAGCCCCACATCGGGCTCTCTGCTTGACAGGGAGCCTGCTTCCTCCTCTCTCTCTGCCTGCCTCTCTGCCTACTTGTAATCTCTGTCTGTCAAATAAATAAAAATAAAATCTTAAAAAAAATTGTAATTTTCAGTATTAATTATAGATTTTTCTATTGGTCTATTTCTCCTCAGTTCTTTGTTTCATGTATTTTAAAGCATACTCATTTAGAATTTCATTATGAAATGTTCTTATTTATCCATAGCGGTATTCCTGTTTTACAATTCTCTTTGTATCAATTATCTCCTTTTTCCTTCTATTAATTAATGTATGCATAGTATATATTTTCCGTCTTTTTACTTTTAAATTAACTGCATCTTTATTTTTAAAGTGGATTTCTCCCAATGTATGATATTTGTGTCTTTTTTCCCCCAGTTTGACAATTTCTTTTATTTTAATGTAATTATTAATATTATTTGGTGTAGATCTACCATACACACTTTGTTTTTTGTTCCTTTTTGTCCTCTTTTTCTGCCTTCTTTTGCACTGAATATATTTATTATTTAGTTTTATCTCCACTACTGTCTAATTAGTTCTATCCCATTTTTAAACTTTTGTATTAAGCGTTCTCAAGTTTTCATATATCAGTTCTTTTTAGATCTTTTCATAGACTCCATTTCTCTCATCAGCACAGTTTTCTTTTTTTTCCTACCTTTTTAAATGTATCAAGTGTATTTAAGTAATGGTTTTAATGTAAGAATTTCATCACCTCTCTCATTTCTATTTTTGTCTCCATTGATTGATTTTTTTCCTTCTGATTCCAAATTGGGTTTTTCTGTCTCTTTGCATTCTGATAATGTTTGATTATATAGTTTTGAAGACTCTACATTCTCTAATGTGTGACAGGATTTTTCTACAGTGGTTGGCAGGAGCATGAACCATTTCTAGCCCTGTGTGAATGCAAAATGTTGGTTTTTAGTAACTATTTTCCTGCTTTCACATAGTTTACTTTCATTCATGCAAAAACTAGTACTTGGACAAAAACTTAAGGAAGTTTTAGTTGTAATAACTAGAGGTTTCTTTCTGTTTAGCTCATCCCTCATTAGTATTCTCACACATACACACAAACACAGACACACACACAAATTTAGCTTCCTCTTCACAAGATAAAAGAATTTTCCTCAACCTGAAGAGAGACTTTTGTGAACATCCAATAGCTAAGATTATATTTCATGGAAGACTATTCTCTTGTAAGGTTAGGTGTCGCGCTCTCCCTGCCTGCAGAGATGACGCAACACCAACACACACACAGGTCGATGCACAAGCTCTTGTTTATTCCCTGGTCGATCTTTCTCCTCCCCCTGTGGGGAAGTTACCTTATATAGGGCATAACATCCAATCACAGAGGTGTTCATGTGTCGAGCACGAGGTCACGTGTGGCCAGGGCGGATGTTTTTCAGGCTGTCCGTGCTGCTCGGGCTATGTAGCCGGTGCCATCTTAGGGGCATGACCGGCGCCATCTTAGGGGCGCGACCCCGACAGTTAGGAATAAACCAAACATGTTTTCTATCACCACTTACTATTCAATGTTGACTAGAAGTCCTATGTAGTCTATAAGCCAAGAACAAGCAGCAGGAAGCCTGCTTCTCCCTTACCCTCGCCTGCCACTCCCTCTGCTTGTTCTCTCTTTTTCTCATTCTGTCAAATAAAAAATTAAAACTTAAAAAAAAAATGCTCAATAGTGCAATTGCTGGGTCATAGGGCAGTTCTATTTTCAACATTCTGAGGAACCTCCATGCTGTTGGGTATTTACCCTAAAGATACAAATGTAGTGATCCAAAGGGGCACATGCACCCGAATGTTTATAGCAGCAATGTCCACAATAGCCAAACTATGGAAAGAACCTAGATGTCCATCCACAGATGAATGGATCAAGAAGATGTGGTATATATACACAATGGAATACTATGCAGCCATCAAAAGAAATGAAATCTTGCCATTTGCGACAACATGGATGGAACTAGAGCGTATCATGCTTAGCGAAATAAGTCAAGCAGAGAAAGACAACTATCATATGATCTCCCTGATATGAGGAACTGGTGATGCAACATGGAGGCTTAAGTGGGTAGGAGAAGAATAAATGAAACAAGATGGGATTGGGAGGGAGACAAACCATAAGTGACTCTTAATCTCACAAAACAAACTGAGGGTTGCTGGGGGGAGGGGGTTTGGGAGAAGGGAGTGGGATTATGGACATTGAGGAGGGTATGTGCTTTGGTGAGTGCTATGAAGTGTGTAAACCTGGTGATTCACAGACCTGTACCCCTGGGGATAAAAATATATGTTTATAAAAAAAAAAAAAAAAAAGAAAGGACCAATACCCAACTTTTGTAGCAACATGGACGGGACTGGAAGAGATTATTATGCTGAGTGAAATAAGTCAAGCGGAGAGAGTCAATTATCATATGGTTTCACTTATTTGTGGAGCATAACAAATAGCATGGAGGACATGGGGAGTTAGAGAGGAGAAGGGAGTTGGGGGAAATTGGAAGGGGAGGTGAACCATGAGAGACTATGGACTCTGAAAAACAATCTGAGGGTTTTGAAGGGGTGGGGGGTGGGAGGTTGGGGTACTAGGTGGTGGGTATTATAAAGGGCACGAATTGCATGGAGCACTGGGTGTGGTGAAAAATAATGAATACTGTTATGCTGAAAATAAAAAATAAATTAAAAAAAATAAAAAAAAAATAAAAAACCTTACTAATAACCAAAAAAAAAAAAAAATGCTCAACATTTTTAGTCATCAGGAAAATACATATTAAAACCACATTGAGGGGCGCCTGGGTGGCTCAGTGGGTTAAGCCGCTGCCTTCGGCTCAGGTCATGATCTCAGGGTCCTGGGATCGAGTCCCACATCGGGCTCTCTGCTCAGCAGGGAGCCTGCTTCCCTTCCTCTCTCTGCCTGCCTCTCTGCCTACTTGTGATCTCTCTCTGTCAAATAAATAAATAAATAAATCTTTAAAAAAAAAAAAACACATTGAGATACTTCTACACACAAAAATAGCTGAAGTAAAAATACTGGTAATACTAGTGGTGAAGATATGGAACAATTGGAACTCTTTTTTTAAGATTTTATTTATTTATCAGAGAGAGAGAGAGAGAGAGTGAGTGAGTGCACAAGAAGGCAGAGTGGCAGGCAGAGGCAGAGAGAGAAGCAGCCTCTCTGCCAAGCAAGGAGCCCAATGCAGGACTCTATCCCAGGACTCTGGGACCACAACCCAAGCTGAAGGCAGCAGCTTAACCCACTGAGCCACCCAGGCATCCCAACAACTGGAACTCTTATACACTTCTGGTGAATGCAAAAGAGTTGAGTGGTTTCTTAAAGAGTTAACTATGTACTTAACACATAACCAAGTTGTTCCAGTCTCATATTTTGTGCCAAAAGGAAATAAAAATGTATGTCCATACACAGACCCATATTCACATTTCTATAGCTTTTTATTTATAATAACAGAAAACTAGAAATAATACAATGTCAATGACTTTTATTTTTTTTATTTTTATTTATTTTTTTTTTTTTTACAATGAAATCTTGCCATTTGCGACAACATGGATGGAACTAGAGCGTATCATGCTTAGCGAAATAAGTCAAGTGTCAATGACTTTTAAATGGATAAACAAAATGTATATATTTGTACAATCAAATACTACTCAGTAATAAAACAACTACTGATTCTTACAACATAAAAAAATCTCAAAATAATTAATAGAAAGTATTCACACCCTGAAGAGCATCGTTCAGTTGTAAATGGTTGAAGGGGTGGATGGACAAAGGAGTATAAAGAAATTTGGGGGTAAAGGAAATGTGCATTTCCATTTAATGGTTAATGGCTTAATATCTGCCAAAACTCATTAAATTGTACATTTGAAAATTATGTCATTTATTGTATAAAAATCATATCTCAGTGACTTGATTACAAAAATAAAATAAACTAGAAATGTGTGCCTAGCTCTATTTCAGAACTGATGTGAGTCTTACTTCTTGCATGGCTTACTTTTCCCCTCTTTGCTAAGGAGGTTCTATTGTTGGTTCTCTTGTATCTATCTGTCCCAATACATTATTGTATTGGTTTGAGGGGACAGCTAACTTTTATATAAGTCTCAGATTCATAGAAACAGTATTTGAGGAACATTATCTCTGGAACCAAATTCAAGGAACCTCATCAGCATTTAATGATTTATCCGGATTTAATGATTAATCCTGATTTAAATAAGATACTTGACTCCATTTCAGCCTGATGTTGACACCAACCATAAGAGAAACTCCCAACAAGAGCTCTCCAGCCACTCGTCAGATGTATGAGATATAATTGTAAAATGGTTGCTGTTTTAAGATACTAAATATTGCTGTGTGATTTAAAACACAAGAACAGATAGTTGGAAAATGCTCCTCTTTATTACCATGTTGGTTTTTTGAGAGAGCCATTTCTTCATTTTCAGTCTCCATTTCCTCCATTGTTTCAGTTTACTCTTCTCATATGCATTCCTCTTCCATCAACCTACTGAAACTCATTAGCTAACATAAAGAGTCATGTCTATGTTGACAAATACAATGAATTTTCAATCCTGATAGCATTTTCTCTTTCAATAATATTAGGCATCTCTTGAGACATCCTTTCCTTGGCTTCTGTGTCAATAATCTCCTACAATTTTTTGTTTTTGTTTTTGTTTTTGTTTTCCCTGTAGTTGTTCCTTTTCATTCAACCTTGTTATTTCTTCCTTTTTTACAAGACATTTAACTATTACAGTTCCTCACCTTTCATCCTCAAGCTCTCTTCTCTTCTTGTGTTTTACTATATCTCCCTACTCAGTCTTATCTGCAACCATAATTTGAATTATCATATATAAGTTTCATCTAATATACAAGCCAGGCCACTGCACTGAGACCCAGATATATTTGGCAGCTATTTTTCCAAGATCTTTACCTGGATGTCTCAAATACATTTCATAATCAAACTGCTTAAGAATTATTCCCTCAATATTTTTTTATTTATTTTATTTATTTTTTTATTCATTTTCAGCATAACAGTATTCATTATTTTTGCATCACAACCAGTACTCCATGCAATCCGTGCCTTCTCTAATACGCACCACCTGGTACCCCAACCTCCCACCCCCCACCACTTCAAAACCATCAGATTGTTTTTCAGAGTCCATAATCTCTCATGGTTCACCTCCCCTTCCAATTTCCCCCAACTCCCTTCTCCTCTCTAACTCCCCATGTCCCTCATGCTATTTGTTATGCTCCACAAATAAGTGAGACCATATGATAATTGACTCTCTCTGCTTGACTTATTTCACTCAGCATAATCTCTTCCAGTCCCGTCCATGTTGCAACAAAAGTTGGGTATTCGTCCTTTCTGATGGAGGCATAATACTCCATAGTGTATATGGACCACACCTTCCTTATCCATTCGTCTGTTGAAGGGCATCTTGGTTCTTTCCACAGTTTGATGACCGTGGCCATTGCTGCTATAAATATTGGGGTACAGATGGCCCTTCTTTTCACGACATCTGTATCTTTGGAGTAAATACCAGTAGTGCAACTGCAGAGTCATAGGAAAGCTCTATTTTTAATTTCTTGAGGAATATCCACACTGTTCTCCAAAGAGGCTGAACCAACTTTCATTCCCACCAACAGTGGAAGAGGGTTCCCCTTTCTCCATATCCCCTTCAACAAATGACAGTACAGACAAAAGGTTGATATCTAGGATCTATAAAGATTCTTCAAATTCAACACACACAAAACAAACAATCATATCTAAAAGTGGGCAGAAAATATGAACAGACACTTCTCCAATGAAGACAAACAAATGGCTATCAGACATATGTAAAAATGTTCATCCTCACTAGCCCTCAGGGAGATTCAAATTAAAACCACATTGAGATATCACCTTACACCAGTTGGAATGGCCAAAATAGCAAGACAGGAAACAACATGTGTTGGAGGGGATGTGGAGAAAGGGGAATCCTCAATAATTTTTTGCCATGATCCCATGATCCCCAATTCCATATTTGTATCTATTCAGTTTTGCCAGCCAGAAATTTAAGTCATTTTAAACTCTCTTTCTACCTTATCTTTCATAACTTATCAGCACCAAGTTTCATAAACTTTTCTCTGTCTTTGTCAGCATTACCTTACTCCAGTTTTTCTTTATTGGAACACTCAGCATTTTGGAAGAGAGATTTATTTGTTGTGGGGGTCCATTCAATGCACTGTAGCACATTTAACATCTCTGGTCCTTGCCTACTGAATACCTTTAGCTTTCCTCATCCACTGTGATCCAAAATCCCCACACTCATTTATAAATATCTGAAGGAGTGGACAGTTTCTTTTCTGGTTGAGAACTGTTGCCTTGTCTGAACTAACATCATCTATTGCCTGGGCTTCAGTAGCATTTTGTATCTCTTGCTCATTTTCCAACATCATTCTCATCACTCCACACTATAGCATATTGATCTTATCAAAGACCAATAATGTCACAAATAAAGTCTGATCTCTTAAAAATTCTTTCACAATTGCCAATTGTCCTTAAGATAATACCCTCTCTGCCTCTTTAAGATTTGGCACAGTCCTGACTCTCTTGGTATCCTCTGAACCAATGGTCACTATTGCTATCCATGATAATGGCACAGGGAAGCAATTTCCATTCAGGGACCATGTCATGTTCTGTCTTCACACAGCTCTTTGAAATGGTGATGTGTTTCTTTCCTTGAACATTCTTTCCTTCCCCTTTGCTTAGTCCTACAAATCTTTTATGTCTCAGCTTATTACTTCCCTAAAAATACTTTTCTGATCTTGTAGTTCAAATGCTTTCATAAAATCATTTTGCTTTTCTTCTGAGAAATTGTTATTATTTTACACTCATTGTGATCATTTAATTACTAAATTATAATCTCCATTGAAGTAAGGATCATGTCTATTTTTCTTCACAAATTTTATACTTAGCTTCTTTTTTAAAAGATTTTATTTATTTATTTGACAGACAGAGATCACAAGTAGGCAGAAAGGCAGGCACAGGGGTGGGGGAGCAGGTTCCCTGCCAAGCAGAGAGACTGATGCAGGACTCGATCCCAGGACCCTGAGATCATGACCTGAACCAAAGGCAGAGGCTTAACCCACTGGACTTCCAGGCACCTGGTACTTTGCTCTTTATATCATTGTCAATACATAGTAGGTTTGAACAAATATTTATAGAAGGAATTAATATTTTTTAAGGAAAGATGAACTACCCAGAATTATTTTCATGACCCAACAGTCTATTAAGAATTTAAAAAAGAAAAAAAAAAAAGGAAGAAAGAAAGAAAGAGAAAATTAGTTGAAACAACTCATACATGCCTCTTAAAGTGGAAATATGTTGCTTATTACAAGTTAGAAAAAATAAAAGGAAGAGAAACATTGAGTACATCAAGAATAGTAATGTTTTGGAAATTTTTACCAGTTCTAATTTGGTTCTTTGACTAAGAGCCAAACAAAAGGTATTTCACGCACAATTGGCCAAAACCAATAGCTCGTGCTCTACAAATTTAAGCTGAACTATTGTTGCTTGTTTCTACTGCTTATGTATGTTTATGCATTTAACCATATATGATTCTATAATGAGGTAAGGAAGATAGCAAAGAAATATGTACTTCACCTGATTATTACCTGCTGATTCCTCTGTGAAATATTTTATTGGATTCTTATAACCCAGTTGGTGACCTGCTGTGTGTAGGACAGATGTATTCTGCACTTCAGTACTGGGGCCGAATATGAAAACATGTCTTCTTTCTCTAACATTATTAGCAAGTTATTAGAACATATAGAACAAGCAGACACATTTATAGAACCATATGGCAGTTTATGTAAAATAAACATATAGTTTTAAAAATGTATATCCAAAACAATTACCAGTTCAGTGAGGTGTTAGAGTGAAAAATAAGTGCCTTGGGGGTTTTCAAACCCTGTATTTTGCACATAAGGATTATAGTTTTTGTCAGCATTTCAACTCATTCATTGCTATCCCCATCCATATTCATTGTTTTAACCAACTCCAATGTATTTATGGTGTTTTTCCATCTCTTTCTGTTTCTTCTCTCTCCACTGGATTTAAAATACATATACACAAGTCCTGCTGAACATGTTTTGCTTTTATACACCCTAGATGTGTCACCTTACCCAAAGCTGGCTGGCACTCATTATTTCACATCCAGAGCTGTTCTTTCTCCTAAAGCTCCTTGAGTAGTATAAGTGGCATCACCATCTGCACATCTGCTTCAGCCAGAATTCTGATCATCACCCAGATTTCTCCTTCACCTGCAGTATGCGATCAGTCACCAGTCTTGCCAGTTTTATTCCCCAACCATTCCATCTCCTATTCTTCATCCTGATTATCTAGGCCCCACCTGCCCTCCCAGATGCCTTGCCTTTGTTCCCACCTTCCTAAAATCTCCAACACTTAGCAGTTGTGAGACCTTGGATGAGTGACAAGCTTTTTTTCTACCTTATTTTTTTAATCTATAAAAATGGTGACTGTTTACTATAGTTTTCCTCAAAATCATGATATGTGCCTATTATTTTAGTATCCCCTTTCTCTCTCAAATGAATGATTCGTTATTCTATCACTTTAAATATGGGAAAGGGACATCTGGGTGGCTCAGTGGGTTAAGCCTCTGTCTTCAGCTCAGGTCATGGTCTCAGGATCCTGAGATCGAGCCCTGGATTGGGCTCTCTGTTCAGCAGGGAGCCTGCTTCCCCCACCCATCTGCCTGCCTCTCTGCCTACTTGTGATTTCTGTCTGTTAAAATAAATAAATGAAATCCTAAAAAAAATAAACATGGGAAAACCAGTAATCACTTCACTGGGTTAAATGTGTTGGTTTAGTAAGTTAAAGGGGTAGGATGGTGCCAAGCAAAGTGTTATCAGTCATAAACATAAGTAATTTTTATAATTGTTAAGTCTTTCTTGCTAAGGCTTATTCCCATCTCATGTTCTACCTGTTGTCATTTCCCTGTTCACAACATGTTGCTGCCTTTGCTCTTGACCTTTGCCTAAGACTTGCCTTTGTCTCACATTCTTGCCACATTCTTCCTCCATCTCTTTCCCTCCCTTCCTACTCATATATATGCATTCCATGGCTAATAGTCATCCTTGAACTAGCAATCTTACTCTCTGGTATCCCAGTATACTTTTTATGTGCTTCTATTCTATGCACACTTTTAATTGAAATTATTGTTTTCCTTGTCTCTATTCCAGTTGATGTCCATTTTGTAAAGAGAATGCTTGTATTCTGTTTATTCTTGGATCTCCATTGCTTTGTGTAAGTTGAGTATATGGCAAATACTCCATACATATTTGCTGCATTGATCTCTTTCCAGTTTGTCTTTGGTGCTGAGAAAGCTATTAAACTCTCTTCATGTGTACTCGAGCAGTGTGTATGTGATTGTCCCCCATCATTTTCCTCTGACCAGGAATTTCCCTGGCAAAACATCTTTATGTTTTCATTTAACTTCCCTTTTCCATCCCAAAATGCCTAATTTATTTGTAAATTCTTAGTTTCTTTGCTAAACACTCCAAGAGTTTGCCAATTATGGACTCATATATTTGCAAGGGCCATCTAAAAAGAGTTGATTTGTTTCTTTTTATCATTTTCAAAACATTAAAACACAATTTGCAAAGAAACAAAAAATAGTTTTTTCAAAGAGTTGTGTACCACTTAACAGGAATGAATCTTTTCTTTTAATTGAGATTGCATGAGTTCACAGAGTGCCTGAAGGGTGGTGGTGGGAAACAAGAGACAAGAACTACTCTACCTTGTATAAGTTTTATTTCACATTGTGAGAATTAACAAAGTCACGTATCTTTTATTCTTCTCTCAAACACTATATGCACTGAACTCTCCTATCCTGCTGATTTGATAGGGAGTTCTTTACATATTAATTTGTAATGCAGTCTTCACCCAGATCCATTATCTATGGTTGTCTTAAGCTCCAGAGGACCTAATCTCCTCTATAACATTTGAAACTTTTGGTTTGTCTGTGTCCAAAGATGGCCACTACTGATGTTAGACTCTTGGAGGTGATGCTCCATTGCTCCTGTGCCAACTTTGGACAGAGGATCTTTTCTAAACCAGAGTTCCAGTTCTTGGGCCAGGAGTTTTTAATTAAATCCACAGAAGCTCCCTTTTGAGGTTCTTGCGTATCATATGTATCCCAAAAATATGTGGTAAGTTGACTCTGTTGGCCTCTGTCACCTTCCCAAAGTTGAGAGAAATTTCCTCAATTACGCTACATGTCCCTTCTTCCTCTTTCTTCTCTAATTCTAAACTTTTTGCTCTAGGACAATTCAGCTTATACTGAAAAGAATTCTTTACTTCAATGGGGGTTATGGAAAGCAAGTTCTAGAGTCCACATCTCAAAAGCATGTTATACTAAAATCCTAAAACCTCACACTGTGGTAGGGGGAGAGACATAAGAGACATAAGAGGGACATAATATTCATTTTTCATTCTTTCTGATATATCTATATCAGTGAAAATTAGACTCTTATTGAGATACTAATTATCTTGTCACATGACTGTTTATTAAACACATATCTGCCAGGAGTTTCCTTAACTATTTTATATGCACCTCTCTCAAGACCCATAACAAGTTTACTGGGATGTTCATTTTTCTGGTGAATAAACCAAGATTTGATGAAGTAAAACTGAACAAGACACTACTATATACAGTACTTAAGTCATGGCTTTCACATGTGGAACCTTATAGGTTTGAACACTGTGGTACCTACAAGTCGGCTAAACTTGGAAATAACATATTTTTACACAGCAGTTGGGTCTCATGTGATGGGATCACAGTATTGCTCTCCTTACATTCCTAGACAGAAGCTTTCCTTTTTTAGTGAAGAAGACATTGAAATTTGAGAAGAGGGATTTTGATATAAGATATACTATTTATATATTTCTCAGTCTCTTTCCCAATTATGGGAAAACTTGGGCATTACCAGTATTCAATGTTTATATAAATGCATAAACAGTGCTTTTATTGAGGAATCTTATCTTTAGAAATGTTAAATTTAATAGTGGTTGAAGTGTAGAATTTCAGGTTATTTGGATCTCAACAGTTTTAATGGAAAGAGCTATGTTTCAAATCACTCCTTGTCTTCAATTTTGGCTCAGCCACTAGTAACCAGATCCGGTTACAGGCAATTACATCTGACCACTTATAATCAAGTAAGTTTACAAAATCATCTGGTACTTCATGTAGTTTTTAAAGGTGATCGCGTTTTTAATAACACACCGTCAGTGTGTGAATTCCACCTGCCCTTATCATGCCCAAGTCCTTATGACTCAAGGCACTTTGGTTAGATTCTGGGAGGGATTCCAGCAGATATAAATGTCTGTGCCAAGCGGTAGGGAGCCTAAAGAAAAAGAAAAGGAAAAAAAAAGAACTACCCAGACATTTTCTGTATATCAAAGGCTTTCACAGAGAGAGCACTTAATTTTCATAACAGTCTTAATAGACAATAATTATTTATTCCATTTTATAAAGCTGGACATTTAATTCAGAACTACAAAGTAACTGGATGTGGTTACCTAGTGGTTCTCCTTGTTATTAAGTAAGATAAAGAATAAATTTTCCAGATTAATAGAAACATATCACATATGCAGGCTATGTTGCTTCAGCAAAACTACAGCATTAGCATATGAGCTGCAACTGATAGTGATAATTTACCATCACCAGCACTAGTCCAGCTGGTGTATAAACTAGCTCATATTTTGCTGTGTTTTCTGATGAGAAAATGGCAAACAATTCATTAAGCATTTGTGGTAAGACACTAAAAAACATCAGACTAATAACTTAACCAAGTAGGTAAGTGACTTAAAAAAGCAACAAATAAAACCCCAAAATAACATTACGGAGTTGATTCCCTGATTTTACATGTTTTAGTGATTACCGATATAACATGCATTGTGTATTTCACAGACTATAAAAGCAAAATTTAATTGCTTAAAATGTGTTTAAAAATCTGTGCTAAAGTATTAAGTCATTTTATGGGGACTTTTTACAACAAATTTAACCTACTGGAAAAATGCTTATTTTCTTTACATCCTTTGGGAGAATTTTAAAGTCTTAGACCCAGAGTTCATCCTATACTCTGTCAATTACAATGGTTAATATAGCTAGTATAGTGAACAAGAGATCATTTAAATGAATGTTATTTTAATGATAATGTATGATAGTAGTAAAAAAAAAATAAACTACCATCAGACTATAAAGTGCAAAAGTACAACACAGAGACTATTATTTAAGTTCTATAGAATATTTAGTAGAAAAGTAATGAAAGTTCCTGATAAGAACTTTAGAGGACAACGAACACAGGTACTCTTATAAACATTAGCTAGTAAACTGACTGATATCTGAAGACGAATCAGAGTTTTAGAATTAGTGTTTTTATCTCCTACATTAAGAAAGATCTATTAAGTTTTACTAAAGCATGAGGACTGGTTAATAGGAAGAAAATGTGAATATCTGGTTTCTTAGTGCTATATTGCTATCTCTGCTTCATAATTAAGAGACAGGCTAAAAGGATAGAAGCAATCACAGGCTAAGGCAGGACATGACTAGAATTTCTCTGTCAAACATTTCCCTACCAAGTCTTCTACTGGGTAGAATTTTGTCACTACCATGAATAAGTAATGTAGGCCAAAATCTCTTTTAGACAAAATTTTTAAACAACTTTATTGAGGTTGGTATATGATAAATGGCACACATGTAAATGTGTAATTTGATAGATTTGATATGTATATACCTGTGAAGCCATTACCATATTCGTGATAATGAACATCATATCTATCATCCTCAAATGTCTTTCTGTCAAATGGTAATCTCTCTTGTCTCTCCTTAGCCCACTCTCCATTTTCAGGCAATTTTGTCACTTTAGATAAGTTTGCATTTTCTAAATTTTATATAGATAATACAATATGCACTCTCCTTTATGTCTATCATTTTAAATTAAATGACTATTTTGAGATTAGTTCCTGGGACTGCTTGTTCAATGAATCATTCCTTCTTATTTGTGAGTAGTACTCCATCATATACAATACAATATTTTATTTATCACTTCATATATTGGCAACCATTTGGGTCATTTCAAGTTTTGGATAATTTTGAATTAACTGGCTAGGGACCTTTGTTCCAGGTCTTTCATGGTTGCACATTTAACTTCTCTTGGGTAAGTACCTAGAGTAGAATGTCCTGGCTATATGGCAGGTGTGTGTTTAACATTTTAAGAAGTTTTTTTTTTTTTTTCCCTTAAAGCAATTGTACCACTTCACTTTCTCACCAGCAGTGTATGTACTCCTCTACTCCTTGCCAACCCCTTTGTATGGTGACTATGATTTTAGACATTCTAGAGGGTGTGTAGTGGTATCAATTTATGGTTTTAAATGGTCTTCCCAAATGATTAATGAGTTTGATCCTACTTTCATGTGATTTTTTTGCAATGGATATTTCTTTTCATGGAGAATCTATTTAATATTTTTTCCATTTAAAAATTATTATTATTATTTATAATTTCATTTTATTTTTTCAGTGTCCCAATATTCACTGTTTATGCATCACACCCAGTGCTCCATGCAATATGTGCTCTCCTTAATACCCATCACCAGGCCCACCCATTGCCCCCAATTCCTCCCTTCCAAAACCCTCAGTTTGTTTTTCAGAATCCACTGTTTGTCTCCCCCTCCAATTTCCCCCATTTCACTTTTCCTTTCTTTCCCCTAATATCCTCCATGTTGTTCCCTATGCTCCACAAGTAAGTGAAACCATATAATTGACTTTCTTTTCTTGACTTATTTTCCTTAGCATAATTTCCTCCAGTCCCATCCATGTTGATACAAAAGATTCATCCTTTCTGATGAAGGCATAATATTCATATATATATATATATATATATATATATATATATATATATATATACCATATCTTCTTTATCTATTCATCTTTCATCTGTTGAAGGGCAGCTTGCCTCTTTCCACAGTTTGGCAATGGTGGTCATTGCTGCTATGAACATTGGGGTATATACACAGTACTTCTTTTCACTACATCTATATCTTTGAGGTAAATACTCAGTAGTGCAGTTGCAGTGTCATAGGGTACCTCTGTTTTTAATTTCTTAAGGAATCCCCACACTGTTTGCCAAAGTGGCTGTACCAACTTGCATTCCCACCAAGAATATAAGAGGGTTCTCCTTTCTTCACATCCTCTTCAACACCTATTGTTTCTTGTCCTATTAATTTTGGCCATTCAAAATGGTTTAAGGTAGTATCTCAATGTGGTTGTGATTGGAATTTCCCTGATCGCTAATGATGATGAACATTTTTTCATGTCTGTTAGCCATTTATATGTCTTCTTTGGAGAAGTGTCTGTTCATGTCTGCCTATTTTTTTGTCATGATTCTCAGTTTTGTGTGTGTTGAGTTTGAGGGGTTCTTTATGGATCTTGGATATCAGCCCTTTGTCTGTACTGTCATTTGCAAATAGCTTCTCCCATTCCATGGGTTGCCTCTTTGTTTTGTTGACTCTTTCCTTTGCTGTGCAGAAGCTTTTGATATTGATGAAGTCCCAAAAGTTCATTTTTGCTTTTGTTCCCTTTGTCTTTGGAGATATACCTTGAAAGAAGTTGCTGTGGCCAATGTCAAAGAGGTTACTGCCTATGTTCTCCTCTAGGATTTTGATAGATTCCTGCCTCACATTGATATCCTTTATCCATTTCAAATTTATGATTGTGTATGGTGTAAGAGAATGGTGGAGTTTCATTCTTCTACACATAGCTGTCCATTTTTCCCCATACTATTTATTGAAGGGATTGTCTTTTTTCCAATGTATATTTTTTTCCTCCTTTGTCAAAGATTATTTGACCATAGAATTGAGGGTTCATATCTGGGCTCTCTACTTTGTTCCACTGGTCTATGTGTCTGTTTTTGTGCCAGTACCATGCTGTCTTGGTGATCACAGCTTTGTAGTAAAGCTTGAAATCAGGTAATGTGATGCTGCCAGTTTTGTTTTTCTTTTTCAGCATTTCCTTAGCAACTCAGGGTCTCTTCTTTTCCATACAAATTTTAGGATTGTTCCAGCTCTATGAAAAATGCTGGTGGAATTTTGTTTGGGTTGGCATTGAAAGTATAGATTGCTCTAGGCAGTATAGACATTTTAAGAATGTTTATTCTTCCTGTCCATGAGCATGGAATGGTCTTCCATCTTTTTCTGTCTTCTTCAATTTCTTTCATGAGTGCTCTGTACTTCCTCGAGTGCAGATCCTTTACCTCTTTCGTTAGGTTTATTCCCAGGTATCCTATAGTTCTTGGTGCTAGAGTAAATGGAATTGATTTTCTAATTTCCCTTTCTGTATTTTCACTGTTAGTGAAAGAAAGCAACTAATTTCTGTACATTGATTTTGTAACCTGCCACAATACTTAATTGCTGTATGAGTTCTAGTAGTTTGTGGGAGGAGTCTTTTGGGTTTTCCACATAGAGTTTCATGTCATCTGTGAAGAGAGAAAGTTTGACTTCTTCTCTCCCAATGTGAATACACTTTGTCTCTTTATGTTGTCTGATTGTTACTGCTAGGACTTCCAGTACTATGTTGAACAGCAGTGGTGAGAGTGGGCATCCTTGTCATGCTCCTGATCTGAAAGGGAAGGCTGTCAGCTTTTCCCCATTCAGAATGATATTTGCAGTGGGTTTTTCATAGGTAGGGACAGATGATGTATCTCTTTTTTTAAAGAATATTTTAAAAGATTTTATTTATTTATTTGACATCTATTTAATTTTTTTTAATTTTTTATTTTTTATAAACATATATTTTTATCCCCAGGGGTACAGGTCTGTGAATCACCAGGTTTACACACTTCATAGCACTCACCAAAGCACATACCCTCCTCAATGTCCATAATCCCACCCCCTTCTCCCAAACCCCCTCCCCCCAGCAACCCTCAGTTTGTTTTGTGAGATTAAGAGTCACTTATGGTTTGTCTCCCTCCCAATCCCATCTTGTTTCATTTATTCTTCTCCTACCCACTTAAGCCTCCATGTTGCATCACCAGTTCCTCATATCAGGGAGATCATATGATAGTTGTCTTTCTCTGCTTGACTTATTTCGCTAAGCATGATACGCTCTAGTTCCATCCATGTTGTCGCAAATGGCAAGATTTCATTTCTTTTGATGGCTGCATAGTATTCCATTGTGTATATATACCACATCTTCTTGATCTATTCATCTGTGGATGGACATCTAGGTTCTTTCCATAGTTTGGCTATTGTGGACATTGCTGCTATAAACATTCGGGTGCATGTGCCCCTTTGGATCACTACATTTGTATCTTTAGGGTAACATGGAGATTCCTCAAAATGCTGAAAATAGAACTGCCCTATGACCCAGCAATTGCACTATTGGGTATTTACCCTAAAGACATCTATTTAATTTTTTATTTCAACTATTGAACTTTTCAATTCCAGAGTTTTTGCTGGACTATTTAAAATAAGTTCTGCCTCCTTACTAACATTCTTTGTTTTGTAAGACACCCTTCTCATACTTTTCTATGGTTTTTCAGACATATTTTAGACAGGGATATTTTCACTATCTGAATCTATTTTAAATAGCTGACTTAAATCTTTGTCTAGTAAGTCCAATATTTGGTGTTACTCAGTGACAGTTGCAATCTTTTTTTTTTTAACTATTTTAAGTAACATAATGTAACAACTGCAGAGATTAGAGTCTTCCTTCTTCCCCTTCTTTGTTGTTGTTATTCTTGATGATGACTGTTACAGTATTTCTTGTTAAATGACTTTCCTTAACTTATTATATAAAAGTCTATATTCTTTATCATATATAGGCAATCAAACTTTGATTCATTTAGCTTAGTTTTTACCTAATAATTGAACAGAGATTCTTTTTTATTATTAAAAACATTAGGTCTCTCAGTCTTTGTTTAGGGGCTCTATGTGCATGTTGGGACATGCCTACAACACACAGCCAGTAATCTTATTGCTTTGCCTTGGCTTTATTTCCTGCTTGCATAAAGCTTCAAAGTCAGACAGACATATGAACTTAAGTACAGCTCAAGTCTTTTTTGAGCATATATATAGGCCCAAATTGCCCATAATCCTGTGCAAATGTGAGACCTGCTAGATTCCTGGAAATTTGTCAGAGTTTTTCAAAGCCATTATGGACATCAATGTCACAACTTTTCCTTTTAAGTTTTTTGATTAGTCCATGTTTGCACAGACTGCTATCCACCACTGCAGGTAACCATGACACTAAAGCAATCGCCTGTAATTGATACTGATAATAATAATATGGAAAATATTTTCCCAGTGGGCAATTGCTCTGCTAAGTCCAGTTCAAACAGCTTTGAAAATGATTCTTCCATTAAACCCCAGCCAGGTCAAATAATGACAATTCTTTGAGAGTGAATCTTTGAAAGATCCGCAACCCATTCTGCTTGCTTTTCCCCTTTCAAGGTGGCAAATGCTAACTAGGGATGTAGGATATTATTTTTCAAGAATATTAGGGAGCTAGAGAATGGGCAATATGACTAAAATAAATTAAAATGTCACAAAATGCATTATTCTTACTGAGATTCAGCAAGTTTTCTTTTTTTCTTAAATTTAATTAGCTGACATAAACACATCATTAGTTTCAGATGTGGTTCAATAATTTATCAGTTGCATTTAACACCCAGTAATCATCACATCACATGCTGTCTTTAGTTCCCATCATTTAATTACACCATCCTTTCACCCACCTCCTCTCCCTCCAGTAATGCTCAGTTTGATTCCTATAGGTAAGAGTCTTTCTTGTTTTTTCTCCCTCTCTGATGACTTCCCATTCAGTTTTCCGTACCTTCCCCTATGATCCTAAGAACTGTTTCTTATTTTCAACATATGAGTAAAACTATATGATGATTATATTTCTCTAATCGACTTAATTTACTCAACATAATATTCAATAGTTTGATCCATGTCAATGTACATGGTAAGTATTCATCCTTTTTGATCATTGAGTATTATTCCAGTATATGTATAGATATCTAGATATAAATAGATGATACAGATATAGATATATAGATATAGATCACATCTTCTTTACCCTTTCATCTGTCAATGGACATCTCAGCTCTTTCAACAGTTTGGCTATTGTGGACATTGCTGCAATAAACATTGGGGTGCAGATGCCCCATCAGATCACTAC
This sequence comes from Mustela nivalis, assembly GCF_964662115.1. Lineage (NCBI taxonomy): Eukaryota > Metazoa > Chordata > Mammalia > Carnivora > Mustelidae > Mustela > Mustela nivalis. The sequence continues at coordinate 89,278,135 of NC_139021.1, read as the reverse complement.
TTTTGTATATTTGGGATAGTGCAATTGCTGGGATATAGGGTAGCTCTATTTTTAACTTCTTGAGGAACCTCCATACTATTTTCCAGAGTAGTTGTACCAGCTTGCGTTCCCACCAACAGTGTAAGAGGGTTCTCCTTTCTCTGAATCCTCACCAACACTTGTTTCCTGTCTTGTTAATTATAGTCATTCTGATTAGTGTGACGCGGTATCTCACTATGGTTTTGATCTGTATTTCCATGATGACAAGTGAGGTAGAGTATTTTTTTCCAGTGTCTGTTGACCATTTGTATGTCTTCTTTAGAGAAATGTCTATTCATAACTTCTGCCCATTTCTTGACTGGATTATTTGGTTTTGGGGGGTGCTGAGTTTGGCAAGTTCTTTGTAAATCTTGGATACTAGCCCTTTATCTGTCATTTCCAAATATCGTCTCCCCTTCTACAGGTGGCCTGTTAGTTTTGTGGATTCTTTTCTTTGTTGTGCAGAAGGTTTTTTTTTTGATGTAGTCCCAGTAGTTCATTTTTGTTTTTGTTTCTCTTGCCTTTGGAGATGTGTCTAGCAAGAAGATGTTGTGACTAAGTTTGAAGAGGTTGCTGCCTATGTTATCCTCTAGTATTTTGATGGAGTCCTGTATAGTATTTAGTTTTTCATCTATTTTGAGTTTATCTTTTTGTATGGTGTAAGAAAACTGTTCAGTTTTATTCTTCTACATGTGGCCATCCAATTTTCCCAGCACCATTTATTGAAGAGACTATTCTTTTTCCATTGGCTCTTTTTTCCTGCCTTGTTGAAGATGAGTTGGCCATAGAGTTGGGGTTCCATTTCTGGGTTCACTATTATGTTCCATTGATCTATGTGTTGTTTTTTGTGCTAGTACCATGCTGTCTTGATGACAACAGCTTTGTAATAGAGCTTTAAGTCAGGCATTGTGATGCCCCCATCTTTGGTTTCTTTTTCAACATTCCTTTGGTTATTTGGGTATTTTCTTGTCCATACCAATTTTAGGATTATTTGTTCCAGCTCTGTGGAAATGCTGTTGGTCTTTTGATAGGGATTGCATTGAATGTGCAGATTGCTTTGACTAGCATAGACTATTTCTATGTTTCCTGTTTCTGTTTTGGTAGTTTATAAATTTCCAGGAATGAATCAATTTCTTCCAAATTTCCTAATTTGTTGGCATAGAGTTGCTCATAACATGTTCCTAAGATTATTATTTTTTTATTTCCTTAGTGTTGGTTGTGATTTCTCTTCTTTCATTCATGATTTTATTAACTTGGGTCCTTTCTTTTTTTTTTTTTTTTTTTTTTGATAAGTCTGATTAGGGGCTTATCAGTCTTATTAATTCATTTAAAGAACCAGCTTCTAGTTTCATTGATCTGTTCTACTGTCCTTTTGGTTTCTCTTTCATTGATTTCTGCTCTAATCTTTATTTTTTCTCTTCTCTCACTAGGTTTAGGCTTTATTTGCAGTTCTTTCTCCAGCTCCTTTAGGTGTAAATTTAGCTCGTGTATTTGGGAATTTGTAATTTTTTTGAGAAAGGCTTGTTTTGCTATGTATTCCTGGGACCATCTTTTGTGTATCCCAGAGGTTTTGAACAGTTGTGTTTTCATTATCATTTGTTCCCATGATTTTTTTTTTTAAATTCTTCTTTAATTTCCTTTTTGACCCATTCATTCTTACATTAGTTGCTCTCTAATCTCCAAGTACCTAAGTTCTTTACAAATTTCCTCCTGAGTTCAAGCTTCAAAACAGCATGGTCTAAAAATAAGCAGTCAATAAACCTAGTCTTTTGGTTTCTTTGATAACTGATTTGTGACACCATATGTGATCTATTCTGAGAAGTATTCCATGTTCACTCAAGAAGAATGAATATTCAGTTGCTTTAGGATGGCATGCTCTGTATGTATCTGTGAAATCCACCTGGTCCAGTTTTTCATTCAAAGCCATTTTTTTCCTTGTTTATATGCTTAGATGACCCATCCTTAATTGTGAGTGAGGTGTTGAAGTACTGTACTATTATTTTATTATCAATGTGTTTATTTAATTTCATTATTAATTGGTTTATATAATTGGCTGTTCCCAAGTTAGAAGAGTAAATATTTATAATTTTTATCCATATGGATAACCCCTTTAATATGATATAATGTACCTCTTTATCCCAATAGTCTTTGGTAATTTGTCTGATACAAGGATTGCTATCCCAGTGTTCTTTTGATGTCCATTATCATGATAAATGGTACTCCACCCAGTTACTTTCAACTGAAGGTTTCTTTAAGTCTAAATGAGTCCCTCGTAGACAGCATACTAATGGGTCTTACTCTTTTATCCAATCTGACACCCTGTGTCTTCTGATTGGGGAAGTTAGGCCATTTACATGCAAAGTGATTATTGAAAGATATGAATTTAGTGCCATCGTATTACTATATAAAGTCCCTGTTTCCGTAAATTGTCTCTGCTTCTTTCTGGTCTATTTTACTTTTGGGCTCTCTCTTTGCTTACAGGATCCTTTTTAATATTTCTTGCAGGTCTGGTCTCGTGATCACAATTTTTTATAGTTTCTTCTTGTCCTGGAAGCTCTTTTCTCTCCATTCATCCTTTCTCTCCTTGCTGGATAAAGTATTCTTGGCTGCAAGTTTTTTTCATTTGGTTCCCTGAATATATCATGCTAGCCCATTCTGGCTTGCCTGTTGTCTGTGGGTAGGTATGCTGCCTGTCTAATGTTCTTACCTCTGTAAGTTAAAACACCTCTTGTCTTGAGCTGCTTGCAGGATTTTCTCTTTATGTCTGAAATTTGCAAGTGTCACTATTATATGTCAGGATGTTGACCTATTTTTATTGATTTTGGGTGGTATGCTCTCACTTCTTTAGACGTGAATGACTGTTTCCTTCCTCAGATTAGGGAAGTTCTGTGCTATGATTTGTTCAAATATGCCTTCTCTCCCTCTCTCTTTTTCATTCTTCTGGGACCCCAATAATTCTGATATTGTTTCATTTTATGGTATCACTGGTTCCTTGACGTGTCCCCTCATGTTCCATTAGTTGTTTTTCTCTATTTTCCTCAGCTTCTTTTCTTTCCATCATCTTGTCTTCTGTGTCACTGACTCTCTCTTCTGCCTCATTTACCCTAACTGTTAGAACATCCATTTTAGACTGCATTTCAGCTAAAGCATTTTTTATTTCAGCGTCCTTAGACTTTATTTCTGCACAAAGCAATTCTCTACTGTGTTTTATGAGGGATTTTTGTTTTGTTTGTTTTCCAAACCAGCTAGTAACTTTAAAATTGTTATCCTGAATTCCAGGTGATATTTTACTTATATCCATATTGATTAGATCTGTGGTAGAGAGTATTACCTCTGGTTCTTTCTTTTGTTGTGGATTCCTCCTTCTAGGCATTTTTCCCAGAGAAGAATGGATGAGTGAGAGAATGAAATCAAAAATATCAATCACGACCCAAATGAAATACACACTACAGAAATCCAAAGAGGTCAGAAGCAAAACAAAACAAAACAAAACAAAGAAAAAAAAAAAAGAAAAGAAAAGAAAAAGAAAAAGAAAGTGGGGGGAGAGAATATAATCTCACAAATGAACAAAACTGTGTGATCCACTTAGTCCGGGGTGTATCTTGGCCTTTTTGTTAGAAGATATTAAATCCCAAAATAGTAAAGAAAGCAAAACTTATATTTATAAGTCATATATATATATATATATATATATGTAATCAAATACAGTGAAAGCAAGATAAATATAAAAATAAAGATAAAGATAAATATAAAAATAAAGATAAATATAAAGAATATAGCTATAAAATGTAAATTTAAAAATTAAAAAAAGACTTAAAAAAAGAGTTGATAGGGCGCCTGGGTGGCTCAGTGGGTTAAGCCGCTGCCTTCGGCTCAGGTCATGATCTCAGGGTCCTGGGATCAAGTCCCGCATCTGGCTCTCTGCTCAACAGGGAGCCTGCTTCCTCCTCTCTCTCTCTCTCTCTCTCTCTCTGCCTGCCTCTCTGCCTGTTTGTGATCTCTCTCTGTCAAATAAATAAATAAAATCTTTAAAAAAAAAAAAAGAAAGAGTTGATAAAGTAAGAATCTTGTAGAAAAAAAAAAGAAAAAACATGAAACTGGAAGAGTAAAGACTCATGAGAAAAACCCTCTAATTCTGTATACTATTTCCCCCTAGGACAAGAGTTTTTTGATTTTGAGTGATATAAAAACTTGATATTCCCCCAAGGATCCTCTGGTCTTCTGGGGGAGGGTCCTGTTGCACTGATTCTCAGTTGTCTTTGCCTAGGCAGAGTTGCACCATCCCTTGCCAGGGCTGGAGGCTCATTGTAAACTGCTTTGGATTGCTCTATGTGACTTTTGTTCCCTGGAGGCTCTTCAGGCTCTAGGGAATGAAAAAAAAAAAAAAAAAAAAAAAAAAAAAAAAAAAAAGTTGGGTCCTGGATTTCCAACGTGGGAACCTCAGTGCACTCTCAGGGAAAGACAGCCGAACCCTTTTGTATGAACCAAACTTCCCAGACTCCTGCTCACCTCTACCAACCTTCTCAGGGGAGGGAGGGATGTCTCACCACCTTGGCTAGCTGGGCCCCTGCTCAAGGACCAATTGCCCCATCATGCATGTGCCCACAGCGCTCCTCCTGCGGGAAGGAGCTGGATCTCCCAATGGCTGTCTCTTGCTGGACCCCTGCTTGGAAAGTGGTCATCTGATTTGTGTCATCATATGTTGTTTATGGCAACAGTTAGCCGAGAGGCCACTCCAGAGCTTACTAATTATAACTGGCTTCTCTGATCCAGTGCTTGGGAACTCTGTTGCTCTCAGACAACCCCATTATTTCTGTAACTCTGGCAATCCTGGGCCCACACTGTCTCACATAGGATTCTGCCCCACTTCTCCACCTGAACATCTTTCAGGCAAGAAAGTCCCTCATAGGAGCATACTTTCTAAAGTTCTAATTTTGTGTTCCCCCCGCTTTATCACTTTCTGCTCCCTGGCTTATAAAGGCTCCCACCCCATGGTTTATCTTCTAATACATCCCTTCAGATTCATATTTCTGCATCTCCTACCTTGCAAAAGGTGATAGCTTTTTTATTTGCCGAATTTCAGTAATTCTTTTCTTAGATCTCAGGTTGACTTTGCAGGTATTCAGAATGATTTGATTGATACCTAGCTGAATTTAAAGGAGGAGATGAAACAAGGGTCCCCTACTCTTCTGCCATCTTTCCTCTCTAGAATGATGCAACAAGTTTTCTTAAATAAATTCTCTTTTCTGTACTGCAAAAATTTGGTTAATTTCAACTAAAATTTTGAATTTTATTTACAATTTTTTCTCATTGCTTTTATGAAAAAGGTAATATTCAAAGGTCATTTTTCTACCATTTTCACTGACATCACCCCATGCTTAGTAATTTTTGAACAGATATCAGACACTGTAAACTTTACCTATTGAATATTTGATATTTTTGTATACCTGCAATATTCTTTAGCTTTGCTCTTAATGCAGTAAAACCACTTGGAACAAATTTGATATTTTTGAGTATATTAAGCATTAGATAAACTAGGTCAGAGTAATATTTATTCTAATGCTAATCTTTCCTCAGTACAGAACCAAAACTCTTCCAAGTATTCTATTCCATGATTTACAAAATTTTATTTTCCACCATATTGTGGGGACTATCCTAACTTTGTGTGAGCTCCATGTATAGTTCTCTGTATCTTTTTTGCTATTTCTTTGCTCTATCTTAGACATATTTTCCTTACACACATGTACTGATTAGCATTCAACTAAATAATGAGGAGGAAACTTTGAGTTCTACGGAATCTTCTGTCCTATGGAATCTTGGCATTTTGGAATGTTGGCACACTATTTCAAGGAGACTGGTGGATTTTGACTGGGTTCTTTGTGTCTGTATAAAGCCTGTAAACTTTATAAAATTGCAACCTAAGGAAATTCATTCTTAGGTTTCTTTTTTCAAAGGGATCATGGTTCTGCTTTTCCTGTTGATCAATATTGAGTGTCATTGAATTCTATATTTTATTTTATTTAACAGTTTTTAAATTGTAGGGTAAATCTAACTTCTATGATTTCATCTTTATTAGAAACAACAGTCCTCAATATAATTTGCAAATTTTAATATGCTTGTCTTTTGTTATCACAGTGCTCTCCAATACTTTCAATACTTTCTTTCTTAAAATGCAACCAGTCACTTTGATGCCTTTAAAAATAATTTTTATCTGGGGTGGTATTCTTCAGTTATCTGGCAGGGACCTTTATCAAATATAACCAATTCCTTAGTGTTTTATTTTTCCCTAAGACACCATTTTCTCTCTCTGATACTGGAAGATAAACAAAAGGGGGAGGGAACCACCAGAAGGGACACATTGGAAAGTAATACCCCAAAATGAGAGTGGCCTGAGATTGGGGACCAGCATTAACTTGGATTCTCATTGAAAGCCCTCAAAAAGAGGAAAGGATCATAGGGGGAAATTGTGGGAATCAGGCAGTTAGGAACAGGGGTCTAAGTCCCTGGACCCAGGACAGCCACCCTAGCGCTGAGCCAGAGAGAGACAGCGAAGAAGCCAGGTCTTTGTCTCTGAGCCACCAGCCTGCCTGAGAGCATCTGGCTGTCTGCTCCCATGAGGGTAAGGGAGCCTGGCCAGCAGGCAGAACCACAGCCTTTTGCACACTCCAAACAGCGTGCTGCACTACCAGAGTCTGAGTCACGCCCCACACCCTCCCTTGAGAGAGAGGTGCATGCAGGCACCAGCTGGTGCTCTCTTGGACCCCAGAGAATCTGAGCACTCCCAGCCCAGGCCAGTGGGAAAATCTCCGTGCATAATTGCTGCTTAGGACCTCTTTGGCCCTATGGAGCTGCCCAGACAGCCAGGGTTATTGTGGTTTTGGGTACAAGCAGGAGTTCCTGTGACCCTAGAGACCCTGACTGGGAATGTGCTCTGCCAGTGGCAGAAGGGGAATTTATGTGCTCTGGAGCACCCATAGGGGAACAGACTGAGGCTTCTCTCTGAGAGGGAGGTCTGGATTCAGTTTGCGTTCCTTTAAACCTCCAAAAACCAACAAAAACTGCCAAGGGGAGAGAAAACAAATGAACAAACAAATAAACAAAAACCTCCAGAACAGAAGCCTGACAAACCGGTTTCCCCAGAACTGCAAGGTCAGGAGGACTTAACTCCAACAAGTTTCCAACTCCTGAAAACCCACAGGTCAGTCTCCTCCCCCAGAAAACCAACACCCCCCCAAAAAAAGACAAGAGGACAGCCATCATTAATTCACAGATATAACTTTTATTTTTAATTCATTCCCACTATTCTGGTTCATTTATATAACTTTTTAACTTTTTAACCTATTTACCAAAGCAGTGAGAGGTCCAGTACATCAAATTCCATAACCTTTTAACCTGAACTTTTTGATACAGATACCTATGTTTTTCTTTTGCTTTTCTATTTTTTTATTTTTTTAATTTAATTTAATTTTAGTTTATTCTTTTTCTTTTTTTAATATTCGTATAGAGTTAAGCTTCAAGGTATCCCCTTTCCCTGATCAATGTTACCCCTATAGGTAAACCAGTTTTTAATCCCCCTTTATCTTGGGAAAGTTGAGTCCTTTAAGAAAGATATCAACACACATCCAGGAAGAATCAAAATAAACTTCCTCGCCCACACTGAGAATATATAACCACCCTCCCATCTTTTTCTTCTGCAGTGTTTCTGTGTTATTTGTTTTTGTCCTGGTAGTATATAAATCTTATACTTGGGGTTGTTTTGATGATTTTTTTTTCTTTTTTCTCTTGTCATTTACTTTTGTCAGTCTTTTTGTTTGTATACTTCATACCTACCTTGGGGCTCATTTAGGCTGGTCCTTCTCTTTTATTTTATCTTTCTTTTTTTTTTTTTTCCCCATCTCTCTCTCTCTGTCTCTTTTTATTTTTTCTTTCTTTTGGGTGGGGACTCTTGATTGCTCAGAAGCATTCCAGGGTGCACCTTGCCTGCACAACTGTCCAAACATTCAGCTACACTCCATTCAGCCATCCTTCAACAAAATGACTAGGAAGAGGAACGCCCAACAGAAGAAAACTTCAGAGACTGGGCCTTCTGCAACAGAGCTAATGGATATGGACATAGGCAATATGATGGAAAGGGAATTCAGGCTAACAATTATCCAAGCAATAGCTATGTTGGAGAAAGTCATGGATGGCAAAATGGAATTGATTAGGACAGAAGTGAAAGCCACCAGGGATGATGTTCATAATGTTCCCAATCAGTTCCAATCTAATCTAAATTCTCTAAAAGCTAGGGTAATTGAGACAGAAGATAGAATTAGTGATCCGGATCACTAATCACAAACAGATACAGAAAAAAGATAAGAAGGAAGCCTGGGAACAAACAGCTTAGTAGCCACAAAAACAGATTTAGGGAAATAAATTATGCCATGAAATATAAAATGTCAGAATTAATGGAATCCCTGGGGGGGGGGAGGGGAGGATGAAAGAAGACTCGAAGATATAGTTGAACAAATTCTCCATGAAAAAATTTCCGAATCTCGTGAATGGAAACAGCATTCATGCACTAGAGGCAGAAAGGTCTCCCCTCAAGATTGTAGATTCTAGAAAGACTTCAAGACACGGGCTAGTGAAAATGATGAATCATAATTGTAGACAGGAGCTCTTGAAAGCAGTTAGGACAAAGAAATAGTACAGACAATTCTTTGTACATACGTACAGAGAAAAGCCCATCAGAATAACGTCAGACCTGACTATAGAAACTTGGCAAGCCAGAAGAGGCTGGCAAGATGTATTCAGGGCATTAAATGAGAAGAACATGCAGCTAAGAATACTTTATCCAGCAAGACTGACATTCAAAATGGTTGAAGAGATAAAGAACTTCCAAGGCCAGCCAGATTTAAAAGAGTATGCAATCACCAAGCTGACACTATAGGAAATATTAAGGGGGGGGGTACTATAAAAGAGGTAATATCCTAAGAATGTCATTGAACAGAAATATATGGAGACAATCTATAGAAACAAAGACTTCACAGGTAACATGATGTCAATAAAAATGTATCTCTCAATAATCATTCTCAATATGAATGGCCTAAATGTGCCCATAAAATGAGACAGGATTGCAGATTGGATAAAATGACAGGACCCATCCCTATGTTGTCTACAAGAGACCCATTTTGAACCTAAGGATACACCCAGACTGAAAGTGAAGGGATGGAGAAGCATCTTTCATGTCAATGGGCATCAAAAGAAGGCTGGGGTAGCGATTCTCAGATCAGATAAATTAGATTTTAAACTAAAGACTGTAGTCAGAGATACAGAAGGACACTACATAATTCTTAAAGGGACTACCCACCAAGAAGATCTAACAATTGTAAATATTTATGCCCCCAATATGGGAGCAGCTAATTACATAAGAAAACTCTTAATTGAGATAAAGATTCATATTGATATGAATACATTAATAGTAGGAGATCTTAGCATGCCACTCTCAGTAATAGACAGATCATCCAAGCAGAAAATCAATAAAGAAACAAGAGCATTGAATGACACATTGGACCAGATGGACCTCATAGATACATACAAACCATTCCACCCTAAAACAACAGAATACTCATTCTTCTCGAGTGCATATGGAACCTTCTCCAGAATAGACCACATACTGCCACAAATCAGGGCTCAACTCATACCAAAAGATTGAGATTATTCCCTGCATATGCTCAGATCACAATGCTTTGAAACTGGAGCTCAATCACAAGGAAAAGTTGGAAGGAACTCAAACACCTGGAATCTAAAGACCACCTTGCTTAAGAATGCTTGGATCAACCAGGAGATCAAAGGAGAACTTGAACAATTCATGGAAACCAATGAGAATGAAGACACTTTGGTCCAAAACCTATGGGATACAGCAAAGGCACTACCAAGGGGGAAATACATAGCCATCCAAGCCTCCCTATTTCCAAAAAAAAATGGAAAATTCCAGAATAAACCAGCTGTCTCTACACCTTAAAGAACTGGATAATCAAAAAAAAAAAAAAAAGAAAAGAAAAATAAGCCAACTCCACACACAAGAAGGAAATGATCAAGATTAGAGCAGAGATCAATGAGATAGAAACTAGAGATACAGTAGAATGCATCAATGAAATTAGAAGCTAGTTTTTTGAAAGGATCAATAAGATCAATAAACCATTGGCCAAACTAATTCAAAAGAATAGAGAGAAGGCCCAAATAAATAAAATTATGAATGAAAAGGGAGCGATCAGGACTAACACCAAGGAAATAGAAACAATCATCAGAAGTTATTATTAATAGTTATATGCCAATAAGTTAAGCAACTCTAGATGAAATGGATGCATTCCTGAAAAACTATGAACTTCTAAAATTGATCCAGGAAGAAACTGACAACATGATTAGACTGATATCTAGTAATGAGATTGAAGCAGTGGTCAAAAACCTCCCAAAAAACAAGAGCCCAGGGCCTGATGGATTCCCTGGGGAATTCTACCAAACTTTCAAAGAAGAAATTACAACTATTCTCCTGATGCTGTTTCAGAAAATTGACGCAGAAGGAAAACTTCCAGACTCTTTCTATGAAGCCAGCATTACCCTGATCCCCATACTAGGAAAACAGCTCACCAAAAAGGAGAATTTCAGACCAATATCACTGATGAATATGTATGCTAGGATTCTCAACATGATCCTAACAAATAGGATCCAACAGCACATTAAAAATATTATCCACCATGACCAGGTGGGATTCATCCCTGGGTTTCAAGGATGGTTCAACATTTGTATATCAATCAAGGTGATAGAATAAATCAATAAGAGAAGAGAGAAGAAACAAATGGTCCTCTCTATTGATGCAGAAAAATCATTTGACAAAATCCAGCATCTGTTCTTGATTAAAACACATCAAAGTATAGGGATAGAGGGAACATTCCTGATCTTCAACAAATCTATCTATGAAAGACTCACAGCAAATATAATCCTCAATGGGAAAAAGCTCACAGCTTTCCCTTTGAGATCAGGAACAAGACAAGGATGCCCACTCTCACCACTCTTGTTCAACATAGTATTAGAAGTCCTAGCAACAGCCATCAGACAACAAAAAGAAATAAAAGGTATCCAAATTGGCAATGAAGAATTCAAACTCTCTCTCTTCACAGATGATGTGATACTTTATATGGAAAACCCAAAAGACTCCCCCCACAAACTACTAGAACCCATACAGCAATTCAGTAATGTGGCAGAATACAAAGTCAATGCACAGAAATCAGTTGCTTTCTTATACACTAACAATGAAAACGCAGAAAGGGAAATTAGAGAATTTATTGTATTTACTATAGAACCAAGAATGATAAGATACCTGGGAATAAACATAACCAAGGTGGTAAAAGATCTGTTCTTGAGGAACTATAGAACACAAAAAGATGGAAGACCATTCCATGCTCTTGGATTGGAAGAATAAACATTGTTAGAATATCTATACTGCCTAGAGCAATCTATACTTTTAGTGCCATTCTGATCAAAATCCCACCGGTATTTTTCAAAGAGCTGGAGCAAATAATTTTAAAATTTGTGTGGAATCAGAAGAGACCCCAAATTGCGAAGGAAATGTTGAAAAAAAAAAAAAAAGCTGACTGCATCAAATTATCTGATTTCAAGCTTTACTACAAAGCTGTGATCACCAAGACAGCATGGTACTGGCATAAAAATGGACACAATGACCAATGGAACAGAGTAGAGAGCCCAGATATGGACCCTCAACTCTATGGTCAAATAATCTTCAACAAAGCAGGAAAAAATATATAGTGGAAAAAAGACAGTCTCTTCAATAAATAGTGCTGGGAAAATTGGACAGCTGTGTGTAGAAGAAGGAAACTAGACCATTCTCTTACACTGTACACAAAGATAAACTTGAAATGGATAAAGGACCACAATGTGAGACAGGAATCCATCAGAATCCTAGAGAACATAGGCAGTAACCTCTTTGATATCGGCCACAACAACTTCTTTCAAGATAGGTCTCCAAAAGCAAAGGAAACAAAAGTGAAAATAAATTTTTCGGACTTCATCAAGATCAAAAGCTTCTGCACAGCAAAGGAAAGAGTCAACAAAACAAAGGCAACCCACAGAATCCCGCAAATGACAGTACAGACAAAAGGTTGATATCCAGGATCTATAAAAAACTTCTAAACTCAACACGCACAAAACAGACAATCATATCAAAAAATGGGCAGAAGACATGAACAGACACTTCTCTAATGAAGACATACAAATGACTATCAGACACATGAAAAGATGTTCATTGTCACTAGCCATCAGGGAGAATCAAATTAAAACCACATTGAGATACCACCATACACCAGTTAGAATGGCCAAATTAGCAAGACAGGAAACATATGTTGGAGAGGATGTGGAGAAAGGGGAACCCTCCTACACTGTTGGTGGGAATGCAAGTTGGTGCAGCCACTTTGAAGAACAGTGTGGAGATTCCTTAAGAAGTTAAAAATAGAGCTTCCCTATGACCCTGCCATTGTCCTACTGGGTATTTAGTAAAAACAAGGACCATCTGTACCTCAATGTTCATAGCAGCAATGGCCATGGTTTCCAGACTGTGGAGAGAACCAAGATGCCCTTCAACAGATGAATGGATAAGGAAGATGTGGTCCATATACACTATGGAGTATTATGCCTCCATCAGAAAGGATGAATACCCAAGTTTTGTATCAACAATAGATGGGACTGGAAGAGATTATGCTGAGTGAAATAAGTCAAGCAGAGAGAGTCAATTATCATATGATTTCACTTATTTATGGAGCATAAGAAATAACATGGAGGACATGAGGAAATGGAGAGGAGTAGGGAGTTGAGGGAAATTTGAGGGGGAGATGAACCATGAGAGACTATGGACTCTGAAAAACAATCTGAGAGTTTTGGAAGGGAGGGGGCTGGGAGGTTGGATGAGCCTGGTGGTGGGTATTATGGAGGGCACATATTGCATTAAGCACTGGATGTAGTGCATAAACAATGAATTCTGAAACACTGAAATGAAATTTTTAAATTTCTAATTTAATTTCTAAATTATTAATTAATTAATTTAAAATTTCTAATATATATATATATATAAACATATATGAAATATATATATATATATATATATATATATATATATATATATATATATAAACATATATGAAATAAAGGGGTGCCTGGGTGGATTAGATGGTTAAGTGTCTGCCTTTAGCTCAGTTCATGATCTCCAGGTCCTGGGATCGGACCCCATGTTGGGCTCCCAGCTCATCAGGGAGTCTTTTGTCTCTCTCAGCATCTCCCCCTGCCTTTGCTCTCTCTGCCTGTCTGTCTCTCTCTCAAAAGACTGAATAAAATTTTTTTTCTAAAAATGTCTTACGAAGTTTATTATGCTTTCCTTTTTGTCACACCCAATATGTCTGAATTTGTTAGAGAGTCTTGCATGATAGGTGTTTTGTATTACTTATGGAGTTTATAGATAGATATAATCATTATTCATGTGTCATTCTATAAAATAATGTTCTGCCCCGGGAAATCAATAGAAAATAATATGATATTCATAGTTTAGATTAGGGTTTTCTCTTGGTGTTGTACATTACAGGGGTTTGGACAAATATATAATAACATGTATTCCATTATTATTTTATTGTAAAGAACATTTTCACTGACCTAAAGATTCTCTGTGCTCCACCTATTCATCTCTCCCCACAACCTCCAAACTGGAAACCATTGAACTCTTTTCTTTACTGTCTTTATAGTTTTTCCTTCTCCAGAATGTCATGAAGTTGAAATCATATTTTTTCAGATGGACTTATTTCACTTGGTATATAAATTTAAGATTCCTCCGTGTTTTTTCATTTTTTTCATTGGTTGATAGCTCTTTTCTTTTTGGCACTAATTTTCCATTGTCTGGATATATCACAGTTTATATATCCATTCAATTACTGAAGGACATTTTGGGACTTGGAAAAGTGTTTGCAATCATGATTAAAGCTTCTATAAACATCCATTTGCTGGTTTTTGTGTGGATAAGTTTGCAAGTCTCTGGAGTAAATACCAGGAGTATTGTGGCTGGATTTCATGCAAAAGCATGATTAGTTTTATAAGAAACCAAAATTACCATATCATTTTGCATTCCCAGCACCAATGAATGAGAGTTCCTACTGTTCTGTATCTCTGCCAGCATTTGATGTTGGTGTTCTGAATTTTGGCCATTCTCTTAGGTGTGTAGTATTTTTAAAAGTATATTTTAGGGGTGCCTCTGTGGCTCAGTCAATTTAATGTCTGCCTTTGGCTCAGGCCATGATCCTAGAGTCCTGGGATCCAACCCCACATTAGGCTTCGTGCTCAGAGGGAAGCCTGTTTCTCCCTCTCCCTCTGCCTGTCCCTGCAACTTGTACTATTTCTCTCTCTCACTTGCACTCTTAACCTCTCTCTCAAATAAATAAACAAAATCTTTAGAATATAAAAAAAATGAATAAAATTGTATGTCTCAGATAACATGTACTGTGAGAATTTACTTGCCATCTCTGTATCTTCTTCGGTGTGGCATCTGCTAAAGAAGTCTTTGACCCATTTTTAAATCAACTGTTTATTTTGTTATTCTTGAGTGTTAAGAGTACTTTATATATTTTGGGCAACAGTCTTATATCAGATATCAGTTTTCTGAATATTTTCTCCCAGTCTCAAACTAGTCTTGTCATACTTGTGACATTGCCTTTTGTAGAATAGAACGTTTTAATTTTAATGAATAAGCTTCTCAATGATTTCTTTCATAGAAGATGTCTATGGTATTGAAAGATATCTAAAAATTATCACCATACCCAAGATCATCTAGGTTTTCTCCTGTTATGTATTAGCAGTTTTATAGTTTTGTATTTTACTGTGATCCATTTTGACTAAATTTAGGTCCGTGATCCATTTTGACTAAATATAGTGTTGGCTGTTAAAGGTCTTTTGAGTCTCTGTGTATACTCTAGAATCGTTATTGATAACCACAAAATAATTTGTTGGGATTTTTATTGGAACTACAGTGAATCTGTAGATCTAGTTGGGAATAATTTATGTTTTGTTTTAATTTATGTTTTGTTTTATAGATTCTTAAATTTGTGTTTTTATAATGCATTCAAATTTAAGATTACTGGCCTTTCTTGTTATATTGGCTATCTTATCATTATGAAGTGTCCCAACTGTCTTTGTCATTAGTAATAATTTTTATTTAAAGCCATTTTGTCTGATATGAACATAGTTGGTTTCAATTAGTTAATTTTTTGAAGGTAGATCTTACTCTATTCAAAGTTGCTATGTCTTTATATTTATAGTATATCTATGGTAAATAGAATTTATATATATATATATATATTAAGAAATATTATATTCATATATCATATATGAATATAATATAAATTATATACATTAAGAATCTTACCTTAATTTTATTTTATTTTCAACCACATTGACATTATATTTTACTTGGATATTTAGTCCAAAATAACAATATAATTACATTGGTTTAATTTGGTTAAATTTATAATCTTATTGGTTTTCCTTTTGTAATACCCTAATTCTTTTCTTTTTATTCTTATTTATCTTCTCATTATCTATTTGATGCTTTTTTAAATTTTGTTTGTGCCAATAAATTTGACAATCTGGAATAAGTGGATGCATTCCTAAAGATGTATAAACTACCAAAACTGAACCAGGAAGAAATAGAAAACCTGAACAGACCCATGACCAGTAAGGAGATTGAAGCAGTCATCAAAAATTCTCCCAACAAACAAGGGCTCAGGGACAGATGGGCTCACTAGGGAAATTCTACCAAACATTTAAAGAAGAACTCATACCTATTCTCCTGAAACTGTTTCAAAAAATAGAAATGGAAGGAAAACTTCCAAACTCATTTAATGAGGCCAACATCCCACAACTAAGACACAGAACCTATTGAAAAGGAGAATGACAGACCAATATCCCTGATGATCATGGATGCAAAAATTCTCACCAAAATACTAGCCAGTAAGATCCAATAGTACATTAAAAGGATTATTCACCACGACTAAGTGGGATTTATTCCTGGGCTGCAAGATTGATTCAACATCTGCAAATCAATCAGTGTGATACAATGCATTAATAAAACAAAGAACAAGAATCATGTGATACTCTCAATGGATGCTGAAAAAAGCATTTAACAAGATACAGCTTGATCAAAACCCTTCATAGAGTAGGGATAGAAGGTACATACCTCAATATCTTCAAAGCCATCTATGAAAAAAACACAGCAAATATCAATCTGAAGGGGGAAAAACTAAGAGCTTTTCAACTAAGGTTAGGACTATGGCAGGGATGTCCACTATCACCACTGCTACTGAACATAGGTCTAGAAGTCCTAGCCTCAGCCATCAGACAACAAAAAGAAGTCAAACCCTCACTCTTTGCAGATGATATGATACTTTATATGGAAAACCCAAGAGACTCCACTCCAAAACTGCTAGAATTCATACAGGAATTCAGTAAAGTGTCAGGATATAAAATCAATGCACAGAAATAAGTTGCTTTTCTGTACACCAACAAGAAGACAGAAGAAAAAGAAATTAAGGTGTAGATACCATTTACAATTGCACCCAAAGCCATAAGATGTCTAGGAATAAATCTAACCAAAGAGGCAAAAAATTTGTATTCAGAAAACTATAGAGTACTCATGAAAGAAATTGAAGACAAAGAAAGACAAAGAAAATGGAAAAATGTTCTATGCTCATGGATCACAAAAACAAATATTGTGAAAATATCTATGATACCTAGAGCAATATACACATATACAATCTTTTATATTTATATTTACAATATATACAATCTCTATCAAAATACCATTAACTTTTGTTTAAGCCTCTGCCTTCAGATCAGGTCATGATCTCAGGGTCCTGGAATCTAGCCCCATATCAGGCTCTTTGCTCAGCTGAGATCCTGCTTCACCCTCTTTCTCTGTCTGCCTTTCGGCCTACTTGTGATCTCTCTCTGTCAAATAAATAAATAAAATCTTTAAAAAAAATCATCAACATTTTTCAAAGAAATGGAACAAATAATCATGAAATTTATATGGAATCAGAAAAGACCCCGAATAGCCAGAGGAATGTTGAAAAATAAAATCAAAGTTGGCAACATCACAATTCCAGACTTCAAGTTCTATTACAAATCTGTAATCGTCAAGAAAGCATGATACTGGCACAAAAACAGACACATATTTAGGTGAAATAGTGCAGAGAGCTCAGAAACTGACCCTCAACTCTATAGGCAACTAATCAACAAAGCAGGAAAGAATTTCCAATGGAAAAAAAGACAGTTTCTTCAACAAATGGTGTTGACAAAATTGGACAGCCATATGTGGAAGAATGAAACTGGACCATTTCCTTACACCACATACACAAATAGACTCTAAATGGATGAAAGACCTCAATGTGAGATAGGAATCTCTCAAAATCCTTGAGAAGAACACAGGCAGCTACTTCTTTGACCTCAGCCACAGCAACTTCTTCCTAGAAACATCACCAAACGCAAGGGAAGCAAGGGCAAAAGTGAACTACTGGGACTTCATCAAGATCAAAAGCTTTTGCACAGCAAAGGAAACAGTCCACAAAAACAAAAGACAACCAACAGAATGGGAGAAGATATTCGCAAATGACATATCAGATAAAGAGCTAGTATCCAAAATCAATAAAGAATTTATCAAACTCAACACCTAAAAAATAAATAATCCAATCAAGAAATGGGAAGAAGTCATGAACAGACATTTCTCAAAAAAGATACACAAGTGGCCAACGGACACATGAACAATGCTCACCTGGCATCAGGGAAATACAAATTGAGACCACAGTGAGATACGACTTCACACCAGTCAGAACTAAAATTAACCACTCAGGAAATGACAGGTGTTGGCAAAGATGCAGAGAAATGGGAGCTCTCCTACACTGTTGGTGGGAATGCAAGGTGGTACAGCTACTCTGGAAAACAGTATGGATGTTCCTCAAAAAGTTAAAAGCAGAGCTACCCTATGGACCCAGCAATCACCCTACTAGTATTTACCCTAAAGATACAAATGTAGTGATCTGAAGGGGCACATGCACCCCACTGTTTGTAACAGCAATGTCCACAATAGCTAGACTATGGAAAGAGCCTAGATGTCCATTAACAGATGAATAGATGAATGGATGAAGAAGGTGTGAGAATATATATATATATATATATATATATATATGAGAATATATATATATATATATGTCATCATAGTCAGGATTTTTGCTTCTTTTGCTTCTCAAGTCTTGAATGCCTTTGTTGTTCTCTGAGGCCATCAGAGAGTTCTATTTTAAATATTTTCCAGTTTTTACTCTTATTGTCAGTAAGAAAATTAGTCAGAATGTTACTCCACTATTGCCAGAAGTAAAGGAATCTAGAGTAATTTTAATGCAAATTGGATTGTGTTATTCTGCTGCTTAAAACACGTAATGATTCAGTTTTCCATGAGCTCTGTACAACTTCAAGCTCATGTCTTGTTTCCTCTGCCTCAACTTTTATCCCATAGAATTAACAGCTCTTGGTTTTCATAATTCCTCTATTGTATCTTATAATCAGCCTTTGCCCTTTTCAGTTCCCTATACACTCTACTTTCTACTTTTCTTCTTGAAAAAGGCCAAGAATTACAACCTTCATTTGTTTTTCCCTCTGAAACCAGTGTTTTTGACAACACACTGGCATATGTCTATTGAAACAATAATTGTTTGAACAAAGCATTGTAGTTGTATAAAGTTTTAAAGCATTAAAAGAGAGTTCTAAAGGGTAGTCAGGATGGGATGGAAGATCTAATTATGGTAAGTTCATGAGAGGTCAAGTTTAAGAATATTTTATAGAAAACAAAATACTCGATACTTTGTCTTATACTATATGAGGATCTCTTTAAGTGTCAAAATATGAGTTGGGACATCACCAAATATATAAAAAATTTTGACTAAGCTATAAAACTTGAAGATTAAATAAAGTAACAATTAAAACAATTAAAACTGATAAGCCATTGGATATCTCTCTCCTTCTCTCTCTCTCTCTCCCTCTCTAAATAGATAGATAGATAGATAATAGATAGATGATAAACATAAAGCCATTTGACACTTATTTATTGTCTTTCAACATTCTCCCTTCTTTATTTTAATTGATTTGGTGGAAGTACTATTCTCTAAAATTTAATAATCTAAGAATAAGTTAGTTTGTAATAATTCTGTGACACCAGGTAGGAATGTCAATTGGACATTTCGCATATGAGATAGGAGATAAAAATTTGTCAGTCATCAGTTTATTAAGGCTGATTTGTGAGCAGTAGTGCAGTATTACTGTTAAGAATGTGGACTCTTAAGTTTCTATCACTCTAGTAGTCTTACAAATTGAATTCCTATGTTTATGAGTAAACAACCTAGGACCCTAAGCTCACCTGTCTCACAGATACGACTAGATAACACTCACATCAGTGTAAACAACCCAGAAAACAACAGAGACTGGCAGGAAAAAACCCCACAACTAAATGTAGAGAAGAGACTACATCAAAGAAGGTAGTAAGGGCAAAGGTGTGCTTGAAAACTAAACAAACCCACAGGACTGTTGCAGAAGAAAAGGCCACAGGGGGAGATTGGGGGGGGGGAAGCCTCACACTGGGCATCCCATACATGGAAGACAATTCTGCATAGCCTTCAGCTTTGAAAACCAGAGGAGCCAATTTCATGAGTTCTTACAAGCATAGGACTTTAAAACCTAGGATTTTAAAATTCAGTGGGCTTGACCATAAGAGAATCAGCAGGGTAAAGTGAGTCTCCACACTTAAAGAGACAGCATAACAAACAGCTCATGGAGATACTTCATAAAAACAGCAATTTGAAAAAATATCTAGGGCATACAAGAGGGAGAGTTATTTACTAATCTCAGAGCATATTCCAGAAGGGCAGTAACTTCTGGCAGAATTTCCTAGGCATACAGGAGCAAACAGGTACCATTTCCCTCCCTTCAACCTTCAGCATAAATACAGGACCCCTTGCAGGAACTAAAAGAATGCCCACACTCATTACCTAACTTGCTCACACCTACAACTAAGACCATCATGCTGTGCTTCCATGGATCCTACCCCTTCAGAGAGACCTGCTTGAGTCCCAGGACTGCAGGGCTCCTTCTGCAGAGGACTGACAGCATGCAAAACTAGCTAACACCAATGAACCTCTGCACCAAAACTCCCTTGTGCCACACATTATGGATCTGCTCCTTCAATATGTTCTTGGCCAGATCCTATCCAGGATGGTGCCACAGGCTTGGCAATATACAGGCATCCCTGACAGGGACTAGCACCATTCCAAACTACCTCCAGACCTGGAGAGAGGGAAAGATAACCACACTCACCAGTCAGGTTTTACCACCTACAGTGGGCTAGGGGCAGATAGCTGGTTTGATTATAGGCTCCACCCACCAATAAAAGCTTCTCAAGAGATGGCACAGAGAAAGCACTCTGAAGTTTGGGGTTGCTGCATCTCTGATAAATGCCTAGTCTGACTCAACTCAAGTCTAAAGCATTCTGAGATTGACCCACTAACACCACATGGAGAAAATCTCCCTACAACAGACAAAAAGAGCCATTGAAAATGATTGGTTGAAAGAAAAAGTGGCTCAGCCATAATAGCCTGGCACAGACATCACACATAGGAGACACCTCTGAAATTCAAGATTCTTATAAACAGGGGACACTGCATGATAGAATATGACAGGACCTCTTATTCATAAGACCATGACTATTAGGGGCAGGAGAAATGACTGACCTTCCAAATGCTGACGAGACACAGAGAGTTAGACAAAATGAGGAGACAGAGGAACATGTCCCAAATGAAAGAATAGGACAAGTCACTAGAGACCAAAATGAAATAGAGATAAATAATATGCATGTAAGGAAATTTCAAATAATTACCATAAAGATACTCAGTGGTCTTAAGCAAGGAATGGAAGACATCAGTGAGAATCTTAACAAAATATAAAAAACAACCACTCAGAGATGAAGAACACAACAAATGAAATAAAAATATACTAGATAGAATAAATAGTAAACTAAATAAAGCAGAAGAATATATCAACAACCTACCGGACAGAGTAATGGAAAGTAACCCAGCTGAGTTGGTGAGAGAGAAAAAAATATGCAAAATGAGAATAGACTTAGGGAACTCAGTGACTCCATCAAGTACAGTAACAGTCACATTATAAACATCCCAGAAGAAAAAGAGAAAGACAAGGGCACAGAAAAGTTATTTGAAGAAATAATAACTGAAAACTTCCCTAATCTGGGGAAAGAAATAAATATCCAGATACAGGAGGCACAGAGATCCCACCAAAAAAGCAACAAAGGAGGTCCACAACAAGACATATAGTAAAGAAACTGGTAAAATGTAGTTAAGAGAGAGAATTTGAAAAGCAGCAAGAGAAAAGAAAATAGTTACATAAAAAGGGAACCCCATAAGACTGTCACTGATTTTCAGCAGGCATTTTGCAGGCCAAAAGATAGTGACATTGTATATTTAAAGTACAGAAAAGATTAAAAAAAAATCTGCAGCCAAAAATAATCTATCCAGAAGGTTATCACAGAGTAAAGGGAGAGATAAAGCATTTCCAGACAAAGAAAGCTAAAGGAATTTATGACCAATTAAACCAGACTTACCAAAATGTTTAAAAAGACTCTGGAAAGAAAAACCATAAGCAAGAGTAAGGAAAATGGGAAGTACAAAAGTAGTAAAAATATGTAGAACTATAAAAAAATCAAGGGATTCACGAGGAAAAAAAAAAAAAAGCAAAAAACACACCAAAAACAAAACAAAGCAAAACAGGATGTAAACTATGACACCATTATCTAAAATGTTGGGTGGGGAGGAGTAAAGAGTGTGTTTAGATTAGACTGTTATATGCAGAAGATGTTGTCCACAAACCAAATGGTAATAACAATTCAAAAAAAGGTAAGAGATATGCAAGAAAACAAAGAGAAAAGAATCCAAGTATATCACTGAACAAATCCAATAATCCCGAGAGAAAAGAGCAAGAGAAGAAAGGAACAGAGAACAACCATAAAACAAGTATAACAAAATTATA
The DNA here is from genome assembly GCF_964662115.1 of Mustela nivalis. NCBI lineage: Eukaryota > Metazoa > Chordata > Mammalia > Carnivora > Mustelidae > Mustela > Mustela nivalis. The sequence continues at coordinate 89,255,947 of NC_139021.1, read as the reverse complement.
AAAATACATATCTATTAATGATTATTTTGAATGTAAATGGACTAAATTCTTCAATCAAAAGACATGGGGTGACAAAATAAATAAATAAAAACAGAACTCCTTTATATGCTGCCTACAAGAGACTCATTTCAGACTTAAAGACACATGCAGAGTGAAAGTGAAGAGGTAGAGAAGAATTTATGATGCAAATGGATGTAAAAAGAAAGCTGAGGTAACACATTGTACAAAGTAGACTTTAAAACAAAGATGATAACAAGAGGCAAAAAAAAAAAAAAAGGCGTTCTATGACAATAAAGAATACAACAAGAAGATGAAACATTTGTAAATCTTTATGCACCCCATAAGGATGCATACTTAAAGCAGTTAATAACAAACATAATGGAAACAATTTATAGTATATAATAATAATAGGAGATGTTGCACCTTATTTACATGAAAGAATAGATTATCAAAAGAGAAAATCAACAAGCAAACAGTGGCTTTGAATGGCACACTGATACAAATGGATTTAACATATATATAAAGAATGTCCTGTCTTAAATCACAAGAATACACATTATTTTCAAGTGTACACAGAACAGTCTCCAGAATAGAATTAGCCCTAAAAACAAGCCTCAACAAATTAAAAAAGATCACAGTAATACCACACATCTTTTCTGACCACAATGATATGAAAGTAGAAATCATCCACAAAGAAAAACTTGGATAGAGCACAGATACATGGAGGTCAAATAACATGCTTGTAAATAATGAAGGTCAAACAAGAAATCAAAGAGGGAATAAAAAATTACATGGAGACTAATGAAAATGAAAACAGTGGTCCAGAGTCTTTGGGATGCACCAAAAACACTTCTAAGAGGGAAGTATAAAGTACACATTTATCCTAAGAAGCAAGAAAAATCTCAAATAAACAAACTAACCCTACACCTAAAGGATCTGGGAAACAAGCAAACAAACAAACAAAATCCAAAGCCAGTAGAAAGAATAAAATAATAAAGATTAAGGCAGAAAATAAACAAAATAGAAACTAAAAAAAAAAAAAAAATTAAAAATTAAAAATATCAATGAAGCCAGGAATTGGTTCTTTGAAAAGGTCAAAAATATTGGTAAACCTTTACCCTGGCTCATAAGAACAATAAAAATAAAAAGATAGGGGACTGAAATAAAAAATGAAAAAGGAGAAATAATAGCAGCATAGAAGTACAAAGAATTGTAAGAGAATATTATGAAAAATTATATGCCAACAAATTGAACAACCTAGAAAAAAATGAATAAATTTCTAGAAACATATAACCTCTTAAAACTTAATCAGGAAGAAGTAGAAAATTTGAACAAACAATGAAATTGGATCAGTAATTTAAAAAAAATGAAAATAAAAACTTCCAAAAGCAAAAGTCCAGGACCAGGTGGATTTACAGGGGAATTTTACCAATTACCTAAAAAGGAGCAAATATCTATTTTTCTCAAACTTAAAAAAAAAAATACAAGAGGCAGGACAATTTCCAAATTCATTCTACAAGGCAAACATTACCTGATTCCAAAACCAGATAAATATACTACCAACAAAGGGATAACTATAGCCCAATATTTCTCATGAACATGGATGCAAAAATCCTCAACAAAATATTAGCAAACAAATTCAAAGATACATTAAAAAGCATTCACCACAATCAAGTGTGATTTATTTCTAGTATAAAAGTGTGGTTAAATATTTGCTAACCAAGAAATAAATATCACATCAATAAGAGAATGATAAAAATAAATGATCATTTTAATAAATACAGAGAAAGCATTTGACAAAGTACAACAACGATTCATGACAGAAAACCTCAGTAAAGTAGGTTTAGAGGAAACATACATCAACATAAAAAGGCCATATATGAAAAACCCACAGCTAACATCACACTCAATGGTGAAACACTAAGAGTTTTTTCCCTAAGATTTGGAACAAGATGAGTATGTCCACTCTCACCACTTTTATTCAACATAGTACTGGAAGTCACAGCAATCAGGTGAGAAAAAGGAATAAAAGACATCCAATTTGGTTAAAAAAAAAAAGTAAAAGTGTCACTATTTACAGATGGCATGATACTATATATAGATAACCCTAAAACTCCACCCAAAACTACTAGAATTGAGTTCCCCCTTGGCCACTGGCAGAGCAGGTTCCGAGTCGCGGTCCCTGTGGACCTGACTTCTTCAGGTTAGAAGGTTATTATGGAATTTGATGTACTGGACAGCTCACTGTGATGGTAAATAGGTTAAAAAATTATCTATATAAAAAAAAATGAACCAGAATAGTGGGAACGAGTTAAAAATAAAAGTTGTCCTACTAAGTAGTGGTGGTTGTTCCCTTGCAATCTTTTTCTTTTCTTTTGTCTCTCATTTGGGTGGGGAATTCTGTTTACTCGGAAGTGTTCCAGGGTGCACCCTAACTGCACCACGGCAGATATATCCAGTTACATCTGTTCAGTCATCTCTCACCAAAATGACTAGGAGGAGGAATGCCCAACAGAAGAAAAAACACAGAGGATGGACCTTCTGCAACAGAGCTAATGGCTATCAACATAGACAAAATGTTGGAAAGAGAACTCAGGCTAACAATTATCCAGGCAATAGCTAGGTTGGAGAAAGCCATGGGTGACCAAATGGAATTGATTAGGGCTGAACTGAAAGCGACCAGAAAGATGTTCACAATATTAGGGCTGAGCTGAAAGCTATCAGGGTTGAGCTTCACAATGCTCTCAATGAGTTCCAATCTAATCTAAATTCTCTCAAAGCTAGGGTAACTGAGACAGATGATAGGATTAGTGATTTGGAGAACAAACAGATAGAAAGGATCAGAAGGAAGCCTGGAACAAACAGCTTAGAACCACAAAAACAGAATCAGGGAAAGAAATGATGCCATGAAATGTTCCAACATCAGAATTATCAGAATCCCTGAAGGGGAGTAGAAAGAAAGAAGTCTAGAAGATAGAGTGGAACAAGTTCTTCATGAAAAATTTCCCAATCTCATGAATGGAACCAGCGTTCATGTACTAGAGGCAGAAAGGTCTCCACCCAAGATTATATATTCCAAAAAAACACCAAGAAACCTGATAGTAAAATTGAGAAATCATAATTGTAGGCAGAGGAAAGCCCATCAGAATAACAACAGACCTGTCCACAGAAACCTGGCAAGCCAGAAAGGGTTGGCAAGACATATTCAGGGCATTAAATGAGAAGAACATGCAGCCAAGAATACTTTATCCAGCAAGACTGACATTCAAAATGGATGGAGAGATAAAGAGTTTCCAAGACCAGCAAGGCTTAAAAGACTATGCAACCACCAGCCGACACTGCAGGAAATATTAAGGGGGGTTCTATAAAAGAGGAAAAATCCTAAGAATAGCATTGAACAGAAATATAGAGACAATCTACAGAAAGAAAGACTTCAAAGGTAACATGATGTCAATAAAAACGTATTTATCAATAATCACTCTCAATATGAATGGCCTAAATGTGCGCATAAAATGGCACAGGGCTGCAGATTGGATAAAATGACAGGACCATTCCATATGTTGTCTACAAGAGACACATTTTGAACCTAATGATACACCCAGACTGAAAGTGAAGGGATAGAGAAGCATCTTTCATGACAATCGACCTCAAAAGAAGGCCGGGGTAGTGATTCTCATATCATATAAATTAGATTTTAAACTAAAGACTGTAGTTAGAGATACAGAAGGACACTACATCATTCTTAAAAGGACTATCCACCAAGAGGATCTAACAATTATAAATATCTATGCTCCCAATATGGGAGCAGCCAATTACATAAGAAAACTGTTAATCAAGATAAAGAATCATATTGATATGAATACATTAATAGTAGGAGATCTTAACACGCCTCTCTCAGAAATAGACAGATCATCGAAGCAGAAAATCAATAAAGAAACAAGAGCATTGAATGACACACTGGACCAGATGGACCTCATAGATATATACAGAACATTCCACCCTAAAACAACAGAATACTCATTCTTCTCAAGTGCACATGGAACCTTCACAAGAATAGACCACATACTGGGTCACAAATCAGGACTCAACGGATATCAGAAGACTAAGATTATTCCCTGAATATTCTCAGATCACAATGCTTTGAAACTGGAGCTCAATCACAAGGAAAAGTTCAGATGGAACTCAAACACCTGAAAGCTAAAGACCACCTTGCTTAAGAATGCTTGGATCAACCAGGAGATCAAAGAAGAACTGAAACAATTCATGGAAACCAATGAGAATGAAGACACATCGGTCTAAAACCTATGAGATACAGCAAAAGTGGTCCTAAGGGGGAAATACATAGCCATCCAAGACTCTCTCAAAAAAATTGAAAAATCCAGAACACAGCAGCTGTTTCTACACCTTAAAGAACTGGAGAATCAACAACAAATCAAACCAACTCCACACAAAAGAGGGGAAATCATCAAGATTAGAGCTGAGATCAATGAGGTAGAAACCAGAGATACAGTAGAACCTATCAATGAAACTAGAAGCTGGTTTTTTGAAAGAATCAATAAGATCAATAAACCATTGTCCACACTAATCCAAAAGAAAAGAGAGAAAGCCAAAATTCATAAAATTATGAATGAAAAGGGAGAGACCACAACTAACACCCAGGAAGTAGAAACAATCATCAGAAGTTATTAGCAACAGTTATATGCCAATAAGCTCAGCAACCTAGATGAAATGGATGCATTCCTGGAAAACTATAAACTCCCAAAATTGAACCAGGAAGAAATTGACAACCTGAATAGACCGATATCTAGTAATGAGATTGAAGCAGTGATCAAAAACCTCCCAAAAAACAGGAGCTCAGGACCTGATGGATTCCCTGAGGAATTTTACCAAACTTGCAAAGAAGAAATAACACCTATTCTCCTGAAGCTGTTTCAGAAAATTGAAGCAGAAGGAAAACTTCCATACTCTTTCTATGAAGCCAGCATTACTGATCCCCAAACCAGACAAAGACCCTACCAACAAGGAGAATTTCAGGGGCGCCCGGGTGGCTCAGTGAGTTAAAGCCTCTGCCTTGAGCTCGGGTCATGATCCCAGAGTCGTGGAATTGAGCCCCGCATCGGGCTCTCTGCTCAGCAGGGAGCCTGCTTCCTCCTCTCTCTCTGTCTGCCTCTCTGCCTGCTTGTGATCTCTGTCTGTCAAATAAGTAAATAAAATCTTTTTAAAAAAAAAAAAGGAGAATATTTCAGATCAATATCACTGATGAATATGGATGCTAAGATTCTCAACAAGATCCTAGCAAACAGGACCCAACAGCACATTAAAAAGATTATCTACCATGACCAGGTGGGATTCATCCCTGGGCTACAAGGATGGTTCAACATTCGCAAATCCATCAATGTGATAGAAAAAGAGAATGAGAAGAGAGAAGAACCAGATGGTCCTCTCAATCGATGCAGACAAAATCCAGCATCCACTCCTGATTAAAACGCTTCAAAGTATAGGGATAGAGGGAAAATTCCTGAACTTCATCAAATCTATCATTGAAAGACCCACAGCAAATATAATCCTCAATGTGAAAATCTTGCAGCCTTCCCATTGAGATCAGGAACACGACAAGGATGTCCACTCTCACCACTCTTGTTCAACATAGTATTAGAAGTCCTAGCAACAGCAATCAGACAACAAAAAGAAATAAAAGGTATTCAAATTGGCAATGAAGAAGTCAGACTTTCTCTCTTCGCAGATGACATGATTCTTTATATGGAAAACCCGAAAGACTCCACCCCAAAACTACTAGAACTCATACAGCAATTCAGCAATGTGGCAGGATACAAAGTCAATATACAGAAATCAGTGGCCTTCTTATACACTAACCATGAAAATACAGAAAGGGAAATTAGAGAATTGATTCCATTTACTATAGCACCACGAACCATAAGATACCTGGGAATAAACCTAACCAAAGAAGTAAAGGATCTGTACTCGAGGAACTACAGAACACTCATGAAAGAAATTGAAGAAGACACAAAACGATGGAAGACAATTCCATGCTCTTGCATCAGAAAAATAAACGTTAAAATGTCTATACTGCCTAGAGCAATCTATACTTTTAATGCTCTTCCGATCAAAATTCCACCGGTATTTTTCAAAGAGCTGGAGCAAATAATCCTAAAATTTGTATGGAATCAGAAGAGACCTCGAGTCACTAAGGAAATGTTGAAAAACAAAAATAAAACTGGCGGCATCACGTTACCTGATTTCAAGCTTTATACAAAGCTGTGATCACCAAGACAGCATGGTACTGGCATAAAAACAGACACATAGACTAGTGGAACAGACTAGAGAGCCCAGATATGGACCCTCAACTCTATGGTCAATTAATCTTCGACAAAATAGGAAAAAATATACAGTGGTAAAAAGACAGTATCTTCAATAAATGGTGCTGGGAAAGCTGGGCAGCTATATGTAGAAGAATGAATCTCAACCATTCTCTTACACCGTACACAAAGATAAACTCAAAATGGATAAAAGACCTCAATGTGAGACAGGAATCCATCAGAATCCTAGAGGAGAACATAGGCAGTAATCTCTTCAATATCAGCCACAGCAACTTCTTTCAAGATAGGTCTCCAAAGGCAAAGGAAACAAAAACGAAAATAAACTTTTAGGACTTCATCAAAATCAAAATCTTCTGCATAGCAAATGAAACAGTTAAGAAAACAAAGAGGCAACCGACGAAATGGGAGAAGATATTTGCAAATGACAGTATAGACAAAAGGTTGATATCCCGGATCTATAATGAACTCCTCAAACTCAACACACACAAAACAAACAATCTTATAAAAAAATGGGCAGAAGATATGAACAGACACTTCTCCAATCAAGACATACAAATGGCTATCAGACACATGAAAAAATGTTCATCCTCACTAGCCCTCAGGGAGATTCAAATTAAAACCACATTGAGATATCACCTTACACCAGTTAGAATGGCCAAAATTAGCAAGACAGGAAACAACATGTGTTGGAGGGGATGTGAAGAAAGGGGGACTCTCTTCCACTGTTGGTAGAAATGCAAGTTGGTGCAGCCTCTTTGGAGAACAGTGTGGAGATTCCTCAAGAAATTAAAAATAGAACTTCCCTATGACCCTGCCATTGCACTCCTGGGTATTTACCCCCAAAATACAGATGTAGTAAAAGAAGGGCCATCTCTACCCCAATATTTATAGCAGCAATGGCCACAGTCATCAAACTGTGGAAAGAGCCAAGATGCCCTTCAACGGACAAATGGATAAGGAAGATGTGGTCCATATACACTATGGAGTATTATGCCTCCTTCAGAAAGGATGAATACCCAACTTTTGAAGCAATATGGACGGGACTGGAAGAGATTATGCTGAGTGAAATAAGTCAAGCAGAGAGAGTCAATTATCATATGGTTTCACTTATTTGTGGAGCATAACAAATAGCATGGAGGACATGGGGAGTTAGAGAGGAGAAGGGAGTTGGGAAAAATTGGAAGGGGAGGTTAGCTATGAGAGACTATGGACTCTGAAAAACAATCTGAGGGTTTTGAAGTGGTGGAGAGGTGGGAGGTTGGGGTACCAAGTGGTGGGTATTAGAGAAGGCACAGATTGCATGGAGCACTGGGTGTGGTGAAAAAATAATGAATACTGTTATGCTGAAAATAAGTAAAAAAAAATAAAAATAAAAAAAAAGAAACTTATACACAGAGTGATAAAATCCTTTGGGAAAAAAGAATGACTAGGGTTTAGAAGATCTGGGACTTAAAATTTCAGTTCCAATATGACAAGAGCATAGAAGTTATCACAGCTATACCTGTAATAAGAAAAAGCTGGAAAAACTAAAAACCAGAAAGTTTTTAGGGCACTTGGGTGGCTCAGTCAGTTAAGTGTCTGCCTTTGGTTCAGGTCATGATCCCAGGGTCCTGAGTTTTAGCCCCATGTCAGGCTCCCTGCTCAGCTGTAACCTGCTTCTCACTCTCTCTTTGCCCCTCTCCCCTACTTGTACTCTCTCTGTATCTCTCTCAAATAGATAATAAAATCTTTAAAATAAATAGACAAATAAAATAGATAAATAAATAAAATAGATAAATAAAATCTTTATAGATAAACAGATAAATAGATATTATAGATAGATAAATATATAAAATTTCATATAGATAGATAAATAGATAAATAGATAAAATCTAAAATAGATAAATAAAATCTTTAAAACAAACAAATTTTCTTGGACTAAACCCCTGCCCCCCCCAAAAAAGATAAAAACAAAACAATACTAACAACACAAGGCGATCTGCCACTTCTAATAAATCAAAAAAGCAGATATCCAGATAGGTACATCTACAAAAATCTGCTTACCTAGAACAGAAACTGCTGGAGCCATAAACTGCTAAGGTTATCTGAACGATGATTTTGAGAAATTTCAGATGGGAAATTTCTCAACATGAGTGTGAATGATCTGAGTACATCTTAAATTAAAAGAGATTAAAAAATAAAAGACAGGATTGTCAGAGTAATAAAAAGGAAATAAGACCAAAATAATGTTGTTTATATAAAAGCACTTTAAACAACAACAACAACAAAAATTAAGTAGAAAGATGGAGAAAGCTGTACTATACTAATATTAATCAAAAGAAGCTGGAGTACCTATAATAATTTATTTCCAAAAAAAGCTTTAGATGATAGTAGATTGTCTGAGGTAATGAGGGAAATGGCATAATGATACATGGATCAATTCTTTGAGAAGACATGATAGTACTAAATGTGAATGCATCTAATACTAGAACATCACAATGCGTAAAGCAAGACTGATTGCACTAAAAGATATGTAGATACATCCCCAGGATAGTTGGAGACTTTAACAACCCTCTATTAGTAATCAATAGGCAGAAAATAAGTAAAGATATAAACTTGGTTGAGAATTTTGTGTGTATATATATATATATATATATATATATATATATATATATATATGGCATAAGCAGTAGTTACATATGTATGATGAACCTTCGAAACAGCAATTCTAGACATTTGAGAAGGAAGCTGACAGTATTGTTTATTATGCTGAGAGGACAGCTGAACTTGGAGACCACGATTTATAGAAAAACAACATCTCTAGTGCAGACTTAGAATAAGCAGGGAATTGGCTTATTAAAACGTGAAGGTTTGCAGATCCCCCGCCACCCCTGAAGGTGGAGGGAAATAAAGGAACTAAGTATTTGAGAGTGGCTGGTAACAGAATGTCTAAAATGAGGTACCATAATGGAAATATTGCTTAGATGTAGCATGAATGTGAATGACAGAAATTCTTTAATGATTGGGTATCTCAATTTTTACACAGTGAGAATAACAAAGTGGAGAAGTTGACAAATGAAGTTTAAAACAAAGATTGGTAATTGGAGTTTAAGTTTTCTGAGATGAGATGACAGAATTGTAGTTGATTTTCTAAATTTGGCCATGGGTTGTTTTGACTAGAATGAATGATGGCTCATTTGATTTCAGAAGACATTTTGAAATTAGAACATAGGCATCAAATATATAGTTTGAGATAGTAGTCAAATCCCTCAGTGGTTATGGAGAACCTAAGGAGATTAACAAATGGTAGTAACAATGGAGAAATAAAGGTTTTAACTAGATCCCATGGCTCTAGGAAAAAGAGGTTTTCTGGCACTTTGGTAGAAAATAATATTTGGAAAGTAGCCATGGGTGTGTTTAATAAGTGTTTAGTAAGTGTTGTATTCACGCAAATCAGCTTACCTTGAAAATAGTATAAGTGTTGACTTTTTGAATGTTAAAGCATTTTTGCTAAATGCACATGCCTGAGTTAAGGAATATTTATGGGAAATTCAAGAGTTGCAGATACCACCCAGTGGAGTGGTTGAGAATTGTAGCAACGTAAGGAATACTCAGAATTAAGGCATAACACCTAGAAGATAATGGGTAATATGTGGAAACAGAGGAGCTACCGATGGAGGTGACCTGGGGTCATAATTATGCTGTAGAAGTACAGAGGTATTAATGACCCTGAAGTGTTGAGTAATTTTACATAAAATCTTAGGTGCCTCTAGAAGATGATTGAGACTAGCAGTCTTTGGGTGGGTCTGCAGTATATACTTAACTGTGTTATACATGTTTAATAAAAAAAAAAAAAAGTTTTCATTTTCCTGTCATCAGTATAATCAAATATGGATTAGGTATTTACTCCATGCATAGAACTCTAGCACATATCAGGAAGAGTAAGAGAAAGCACGATTAGGAAGACAATACTAATTATGGTCAGTGACTATATTATAGAGGGAAGAGGGATAAAGGCCAATAAGTCAGTGTTGTATAAGGAAAAAATTATAATAATAATATAGAGACATGTGAAAACTAACTAAACCTTTTATAATAAAAGATTATGATGACTGTTTAAAACTATGGCAAATAGTGCCAGCCAGTTTCTAAACAAGCTATATCCACTTAAAAATTGGAATATCGATGGGACTATTTTGCAGGCTGGCTCTACATTGAGTGTATTTTAGATAATCAAGCTTTAAATTCCAGGCATTATTTCCTGAATTCCTGCTCTAAATTGTACCATTGGTTTCTTATTAGCATATATTTTATATTGTGCTGATAACCACTCTTGCAAGAATCAAGATGTTTAAATGACTCTAACAGAAACTAACATATAGCTCTGTATTATGTTCTTTACCAATAAACATAGGTATTTTTCCATACTTGATGATTCTGGGGTTCTTCTTTTGTAACCTTGCTGGTTTCTGGCTGTAAAGTCCAATTTTCAGATGTTTTAGCCATGTTTCTAGGCTATATTACCATTATGATGGTCCAGTGGTTGATTGAGATATGTCTATGTTACAACAAGATCTTCTTCCAATCTCCAGTCATTACTCTTTTAATAAAATAATGAGTGTATAGATGGCCTGCTAAAGATAAAGCATGGATCATTTAGATATTCTATTGAATTTAAAGAAAAGTATATAATCCTCTCAAATGGTGTGTTCAACTGAGTGTGAAAGAACATTAACATAGCAAGGATGTGGTTGTTTCCCAGCTCTGGTGAGGGATACCTACTCAATAAAACTGAAGGTCCAGAAGGAAGTGCTTCATCATACACTGTACCAGCTTCTGCTCTGTGAAGACAGATACCACACAATGTAACTTTGACTGAATGACCAGCTGTGTTTCTATGCTGTATATGACAACCTGGATTTGTGGATCTATTTTCTATCTCCCTGTGTTTAGAATGAGTTGAAATTGTGATACCTTCATTTATGGGTAATTTGTTAAAATTTAGAGACCAGAGCTAGTTTTAATACTTTCTGTTAAGCCCAATGGAGCAGCAAATTCACAATTTGAATGCATGTTCTTGGGTAGCTTCAAAATTCCAAAATTGCCAATAAGTTATTTGTACTTACTTGATGTATACTGCAAAACACAAATGTATTATATTTTTATATCATGCAAAAGTAAAACATCAAAGATTCAAACATTCAACCATATAATGGATATTACTAAATGTTTGATGTGTTATGCAATTTTTATTGCTAAAATAAATATGTAAATAAGTAGTATAATTGAGTATTATAGATATTATGATAGAGGAATGTATAGCATATATTAATGCTATAAAAACAAGATGGGGACAGAGAGATTGTTTTCTAAAATGAAATAAGACAAATAAATTCCACTTACTGTAAAGAAAGAAATAAAACCTCTTCTATTTGCAGATGAAATGATCTTTTATGTATAAAATCCAAAGCTCACACACACATGTACTCAAAATCTATTAGCACCAAAAAACAAGTTCAGCAAAGGTGTAGGATAGTTGGTCAAGATGCAGTCATATTTTTATATATTAGCAATGAACAATTCACAATTTAAATAAAGAGGACAATTCTATTTACAATAACATCAAATATGATAAAATAATTAAGAAATATTTTCAAGAAATAGAAAACCTACACACCAAAATCCATAAACCATCATTGTATGGGAAGGGAAGAAGAAATAGAAGGAAGAAGACATAATAATTAAGAACATATTTAGCTTTGTAGGCAAGTTTTAAGTACGTTTATGACTGGAGGGGGCCACTTATTCAACAGTAATTTCTTAATCAACATGTGGATACAATGTTCTTACTTGATATAAACTGGCAAATTAATTGAAATGAAATTTTAATGTTCCCCTTTTTGATATATGCACTTGTGTCTATGAGAATGTTTTAAGATTCTATTAAGTTCTCACTTTATTAAAAAAAAAATCAGACATGAGATTTATTTAATATCTTAAATATCCAGGTTCAAAATATCCAGGTGACAAAAATCACCTTAAACATAAAGAAGACTTTGCAAGAATTTGAATTTTTTTGTGTGCTTCTAAGATCTCAAACTTGTTTTCTGATTATGACTCAGTTAAAATGGGTTTGTGAAATGGACCCTCAACTCTATGGCCAACTCATCTTCAACAAAGCAGGAAAGAAAAGCCAATGGAAAATGGATAGTCTCTTTAATAAATGGTGCTGGGAAAATTGGACAGCCACATGCAGAAGAATAAAACTGGGTTTTATTCTTACACCATACACAAAGATAAACTCAAAATGGATGAAATACTAAATGTGAGATAGGAACCCATCAAAATGCTAGAGGAGAGCACAGGCAACAACATCTTCAACCTTGGTTGCAGCAACCTCCTGCTAGACATATCTCCAAATCAAGGAAAACAGAAACAAAAATGACCTACTGGGACTTCATCAAGATAAAAAGCTTCTGGGGGCACCTGGGTGGCTCAGTCATTAAGTGTCTTCCTTGGGCTCGGGTCATGATCCTTGGGCTCGGGTCATGATCCTGGGGTCCTGGGATCAAGCCCCGCATTGGGCTTCCTGCTCTGCAGGAAACCTACTTCTTGCTCTCTCATTCCCCCTGCTTGTGCTCCCTCTCTTGCTGTGTCTCTCTCTGTCAAATAAATAAATAAAAATCTTTAAAAAAAGAGAAAAGTATAAAAAGCTTCTGCACAACAAAGGAAAGAGCCCACAAAACTACAAGGCCACCTATGAATGGTAGAAGATATTTGGAAATGACATATCAGATAAAGGGCTAGTATCCAAGATCTATAAAGAACTTATCAAACTCAAAAAATAAATGATCCAGTCAGGAAGTGGGCAGAAGATATGAACAGACATTTCTCTAAAGAAGATATACAAATGGTCAACAGACACTAGAAAAAAAAAAAATACTCTACCTCACTTGGCATCACAGAAATACAAATCGAAACCACAGTGAAATACCACCTCACACCAGTCAGAATGACTACAATTAACAAGACAAGCAAACAAAAAATGTTGGTGCGGATTCAGAGAAAGGAGAACCCTCTTACCCTGTTGGTGGGAATGCAAGCTGATGCAGCCACTCTGGAAAACAGTATGGAGGTTCCTCAAGAAATTAAAAATAGAGCTACCCTATATCCCAGCAATTGCACTACCCCAAAGATACAAAATTAGTGATTTGATGGGGGCATCAGCACCCTAATGTTTATAGCAGGAATGTCCACAATAACCAAACTGTGGAAAGAGCTGAGATGTCCATTGACAGATGAATGGAGAAAGAAGATGCAAGACTATATATATATATATATATATATATATAGTCATATTCTATATATTGATATCAATATATATAGTCATATTTGCATCTTCTTATATAAGACTATATATATATATAATATTATATATATATACATGTTACTCAGCGATTAGAAAGAATGAATGCTTATCATTTACATTGACATGGATCAAACTGGTGTATATTAGGCTGAGCGAAATAAGTCAATCAGAGAAAGAAAATTATCATATAGTTTCAATCATATATGGAATATAAGAAACAGTTCAGAGGCTCATAGGGAAGGGTAGGGAAAACTAAATGGAAAGTCATCAGAGAGGGAGAAAAAACCAAGTGAGACTCTTACCTATAGGAAACAAACTGAGGATTGCTATGGAGGGAGGGGAAGTGGGTGGGGGGATAGGCTGATTGGGTGATGGGCCTTAAAGAAGGCATGTGATCTGATGGGACAGGGTATTAAATGCAACTAATGAATTATTGAACACTACATCTGAAATTTATGATGTACTATATTGGCTAATTGAATCTTAATAATAAAAACATTAAAAATTAAAATATGTTATATTTGCCTGTGGGTGTCAATAAAAGATACCCCTTGGGCAAAGTTCCACTTACAGTGTCTTGTTTCTTTAACAGAGAAACCTTGGAAAGACTTTCTACTGATACAATGTAGGATAGTGAAAGAAGGAAGCCACTTCTACTCGTTTGGCAGATACCAATGGCTTTTTCTCAGTGCATGCACTACAGAACATTGCAAGCATCTATTAATAGCTAATTAGGTGGCCTAGGAAGGAGAGTTATTTAAAATAACACACAAGCCAACAAGCAAAAGCAGACAACAGAGACTCTATTTATAAATCTGTATCTAGAACATTTGCAGACAGGGCAATTGAGAATTCTCTGCAGAGAATATTAAGGCCAAGGCTAGATGTGACCACATTAATGCACACAACTATGGAAAATAGAGGTTTGACAAACACTTCTAAGAGTTTCTAAAGGTCCTGAATTGGATGAGGCAAGAATTACTACTTTACTGCCTATTTTCAATAGGTTATAGCATATAAATGTTGATGCATTTAACTAGATAGCTACAGACATATCCCTGAGATATTGAGGGCTGGGTTCCAGACTATGCATTAAAGTGAATATTAGAATGAAGTGTATTTTGAAATGCACTTTTTGAAATGGATATTTTGGTTTCCCAGTGCACATAACAGCTATGCTTACACTATATTGTAGTCTATTAAGTGTGTAAAAATATTATGCCTTAAAAATATATTTTTTTAAATGTATATACCTTAATTAAATAATTTATAAATATTATTATAAATAATTTATTAAAATAATTCCAACCATCATCTGAATTTTCAGTGAGTTGTAATCACTCATCACATCATGATGACAAACATAATAATATTGAAAAAGTTTTAAATATTGAAAGAGGTAGCAAAGTGTGACACAAAGACATGAAGTGAACAAATACTATTGGAAAAATGGTGTCAATGTTCTTGTTTCATGCAGTATTGTTACGAACATTCAACTTATAAAAACTTACAAAAATGCAATATCTGCAAAGTGCACTAAAAATATGATTGTATATATAGTCAGACATGCATAAACCTCAAAGTGTGGGCTCAGTCATTTTAGACTAATCTAATTTATAAATTCTCCATAGTCCTATGGTGTCAGAGTGGTAAGGTTGGGTCATCATCTTTCTACAGATTGTGCCTGAGCAGATTTGCCCCTATTGTGTAGGAAGTGATGCTCTTTCAGAGTAAAAGGAACATTTGGGATGGGGAGCAGTTGGGGGAACAGTTGGCAGTGAAAGTCTGTTTCCCTTCATTGTTTGTGAGGTGTGTGTCAAGAAAGTGAGAAATGAAGAACAGACTTATAGCAAAAGGATAAACTCTGTTACTGATTAAGGACCTTTACTTTTATGATTTCTTGATATCTTTTATATATTTACATTGCAGAGAACATAAAATTATAGGAACACTAAAAGCTATTTCCAGAACACTAAGAATAAACTAAGGGGAGCTGAGCTGTAGGTTTTTTTCTTTTTAAAGTAGAAGATATATAGAAATTTTCAGGATAAGCTAAACATACTCTGGCACTCTGACCTACATCTTTCCAAAGCTTATACCTTACCACAGTCAATTAGACCTTAGAGTGCCATGTGATAGGCTGTTAGGAAACCATTTAGGAAATTATTACTTCCTGACCTAAATAAGCCTCCTTATTCCTTTAATCTTCCTAGAATACTTAGCCAATCTGCTTGATAACTAAATGGACTATGATAATACCATGATTCAGATTTCAGAGCTGCATGTGGAACCTGCTATTTCAAATTGTATACTTAGTAACACCTTGTGCATCTCCAAATTGTGCTCAGTTTAAGTTGTATATTTGCTAATCTGGAGTGTACTAAACATACTATAGTATAGTATACTATAGGATCTAACTGTTTATAATCTGAGTCAAGACGAGATTTAAAAAACCCAAATGAAGCAATTAGAGAACAATTATGAGCAAACCCTGTGTCATTATGTAAAATACATGTAGGAGTTCAGTTTGAGGAGAGTCTCCTATAGGCTGAGACAGTGGTAAGAAGCTTCTCAGAGTTCTTCCTAGGCACTGACAGAGATCTTTATTATTTTTTTAAATTAAATTTTTATTTATTTTCAGCATAACAGTATTGGCTTTCATACCATGAGGTACAAGACCCAACAGATTTTCCAGTTATTTCTCACTACTCCCTGCTTTTGTTCCATAATAAACAGATTTTATTGCCCAATAGAGTCATTTAGGTTATCCTCCTGGGAGATTTTTGGACATTTAATACTTTTCCTTTATGATGTCATTTAATCCCTTCAACCACACAGCCATCTTTACAGAAAGAAGAGGTTCCATTTTACGGATGAGGAAACCAGGCTCAGACAGATTATTTGGTCTTTCTTAAGCTACATAGATGGTAAGAGGTAAAGACGGCCTGAAGACCCAATGTTCTCATTTCTATCCTACTGCTCCATGTGGTACCTACATCCTTCTCTCAACCTGTATGATCATCTTTTCTATCGCCTAAACAAATCCTTTTTTTTGGCAAGTATACAAAGCCTTTCTATAGAAAAGATATGCTATATTTTTGTTCTATAAAAAAAAAACTTTTTCTATAACTCCTGGTGAGGTTATAAGAGTGATTCTCTCCTTAAAACTTCCTTGCTGAAAGGTCTTATACAAGTCACTTTTCTATTCTGGGATGAGTTTATTTGTCATATAGGGGAAATAGAACCCAAACGGAGCTCACTCCTGAGACCAGCATCATGACCCCAGCTAAAGGCAGATGCTTAACTGACTGAGCCACCTGGGCACCCCAGGGAAAAGTTCAAATAGTCCAATCACTACCTTGCTGTCACACTGAAAGATAAAGGTAAGATTATGATTATAACATCCATGCCTTAATTTGCATTTCCAAAGTAGTTCTGAGTTACATTCAAGTTTCAAGATCCAAGTTATGAAGATGAATTTTTAAAATGGATGTGGGAAAAGGTGGGGGAAATAATGTGAAAGTAAATAATTACTGAAAAATTTGGAAGATAATTTTTTTTCTGGCTATGATCACAAATCCTGATGAATCCCCACGGATTACAAACTAAAAGTTTATTTTACTAATTTTTTAAATTTTTTTATTGTTCAGCTTCAACTTTCTTTTTTTCACTGTTCTCCAAAACATACCTCCTATCTCCGAGTAATCACTGCTCCCCCCATTGGTTCCCCCACCTCTGCCTGTATAAACTTTGTTCCCATCTTAGAAGGTTTTCATCTCAGCCCATTAATATCCAATTTCAGTATCTTGCCCAATATCAAATGTTAGAACATTCTATTTAGCAGTATTAAACTTGGTCTCGTCTATGCTCCAAAAATAACTGGCTTATGACTTGATTAGAATACTCTCAATATAAATAACAAAATCAAACAAACAAACAAAAAACAAGTCAAACTAACAAAATCAAAACCAGGAACTTTTTTATAAAAATAAAAGGATGACCCAAAGAACAAAGAATCCAATCAAGAAATGGGCAGAGGACATGAACAGACATTTCTGCAAAGAAGACATCCAGATGGCCAACAGACACATGAAAAAATGCTCCACTTCACTCGGCATCAGGGAAATACAAATCAAAACCACAATGAGATACCACCTCACACCAATCAGAATGACTAAACTTAATAAGTCAGGAAATGACAGATGCTGGCAAGGATGTGGAGAAAGGGGAACCCTCCTGCACTGTTGGTGGGAATGCAAGCTGGTGCAGCCACTCTGGAAAACAGCATGGAGGTTCCTCAAAATGTTGAAAATAGAACTGCCCTATGACCCAGCAATTGCACTATTAGGTATTTACCCTAAAGATACAAACGTAGTGATCCAAAGGGGCACGTGCACCCAAATATTTATAGCAGCGGTGTCCAAAATAGCCAAACTATGGAAAGAACCTAGATGTCCACCAACAGATGAGTGGATAAAGAAGGTGTGGTACATATATACAATGGAATACTATGCAGCCATCAAAAGAAATGAAATCTTGCCATTTGCAATGTCATGGATGGAACTAGAGGGTATTCTGCTTAGTGAAATAAGTCAATTGGAGAAAGACAACTATCATATGATCTCCCTGATATGAGGAAGGGGAGATGCAATGTGGGGGGTTTGGGGGGTAGGGAAAGAATAAATGAAACAAGATGGGATCAGGACGAAGACAAACCATAAGAGACTCTTAATCTTGCAGAACAAACTGAGGGTTTCTGGAGGGAGGAGGGTCGGAAGAGGGTGGTGGAGTTTGGGCGTTGGAGCAGGGGTGTGTGCTGTGGTGAGTGCTGTGAAGTGTGTAAACCTGGTGATTCACAGACCTGTACCCCTGGGGATAAAAATACATTATATGTTTTAAAAAAAAATTTAAATAATACCTAACAGGAATTTATAAATAAATAAATAAATAAATAAATAAATAAATAAATGGATGACTTAATGAATGCGGTCAGAACTTAGAAAAGGGCTTGAAGTAAAAAATCTAGAGTCAGGGACACATGTTATACTGTTTTCTTCTGTCCTGTCCACTTTCTATGGCTGATTACTTTGCCCACAATAAAATTGGCAGGGCAGAAGTTAGTCATATGTCTATTAAGAAGACCAGCTCAAGCTGCATCTGGAATCTGTTAGTTCTAATTTCATTTTCCAGCTTTAATTTGGGTTGAGTTTAAGTAGTTGTTATCCTGGGTATGGGTCATGATACAAATATACATTTCTTAATGACTGAGACGGGGATAGTTATTATTGGCACACAGACTATAAACAAGCTCAAAAATTTTTCATGGAATTCCCCAAAGGAAAGATCATTTGTCATCTTCACTCAAGAGACATCACATGCTGGTATTATTTTCAAAGCTGTAATAGTCTTCTATTTAGAATAAGGTTCTTCTAGTTTCTGGAAGCATAATACTTGTAGGCAGGATCCTGAGAGGAGTTAACTATAATATAATAAAAGTATTAGATGGTTTTGCTTATCTTTGGCACAGTTAGTGCAGTGGTAACCACCAGTATTTTATTGTCTCCAGTATTTTGCCTTTTACAGAATATCATATATTTGTAATCACAGACAATGTAGCCTTTTCAGATTGGCTTAATTCATGTAGTAATATGCATTGAAGGTACCTCCATGTTTTTCATGGGTTGAGAGTTTATTTCATTTAGCACTAAATAATATTCCATTGTCTGAATATACCACAATTTATTTATTCATTCTTCTACTTAAGGACATCTTGGTTGCTTCAAAGTTTTGGCTATTATGAATACACCTGTGTTTTTGTGTGGACATAAGTTTTCAGTTCACTTGAGCATGACTGTTATATCATATGGGGAAAATGTGTTTAGTTTCACAAGAAACAGCCAAATTGTCTTCAAATGACTGTACAGGGGCGCCTGGGTGGCTCAGTGGGTTAAGGCCTCTGCCTTCGGCTCTGGTCATGATCTCAGGGTCCTGGGATCAAGCCCCGCATCGGGCTCTCTGCTTGGTGGGGAGCCTGCTTCCTCTTCTCTCTCTGCTTGCCTCTCTGCCTACCGGTGATCTCTCTCAAATAAATAAAATCTAAAAAAAAAAAAAAAAAATGACTGTACAATGTTTCTTTCCCACCAACAATGAATTCAGTTTCTTTGCTTCACGTCCTCACCAGCATTTGGTATTGTAAGCATTTTGGATTTTGGTCATTCTAATAGGTGTGTAGAGTTTTAATTTTCAATTTCCTGATGACATGAGGTAGAACATCTTTTAATACACTTATTTACCATCTGTATATTATCCCTGGCAAAATTTCTGTTAGTCTTTGGCTCACTTTTTTAAATCAAGTTGTTTCCTTATTGTTGAATTTTGAGAGTTCTTTGTATATTTTAGAGAACACTCCCATGTCAGATGTCTTTTGCAAACATTTTCTTCCAATTCTGTGGCTTGTCTTCTCATTCTCTTGATATCATCTTTCACAAAGCAGAAGTCTTTAATTTTTACAAAGTCTATCTTATTATTTCTTTCATGAATTATTGCTTTGATGTCCTTTCTAAAATGATATCAACATACAAAAAGTCATCTATGTTTTGTCTTGTGTTATCTTCTAGGAGTTTTATAGTTATGCGTTTCATACTTGGGGCTGTGACCCATTTTGAGTCAATTTTTGTTTTATGAGAAAAAAATATTTATTGGCAGTTCTTAGATTTGGAAGGGAGAGGGGAGCTATAGATATTTAATGAATTTTCCACCTTTTTAAAAAAAATATATTTCATTTTATTCAGTGTTCCACAATTCATTGTTTTTGCACCACACCCAGTGCCCCAGGCAATACATGCTCTCCTTAATACCCACCATCAGGCTCACCCATCCCCCTACACTTCTCCATTCCAAAACCCTCAGTTTGTTAATTTTTTGTATGCATAGATGTCCAGTTGTTCCACAGCATTTGTTGAAAAAACTTTCTTTGCTTCATTGTATTTCCTTTGTCCTTTGTGAAAGATCAGTTGACTGTAGTTATGAAGGTCAGGTTCTAGACTCTATGTTGTTCTATTTATCCATTTGTCTTCTCTTTTAACTGTCCCCTGATAAATAAATTTTAAAATATTTGAGTGTGTGGGTGTTTTTCAAAGATATGGATACAATTACAGAAAAATCTTTGATCTTATTTAATTTTGAAAATGGCCTGAGGTAATTTGTATTATAAAAATTTATCTGAAGTAGAGCATGATTGATACTCTGTCCTTTGCATTTTAGATTATTTAAAAGTGAGATAATACAGGAGGGACATGCCCATACCAATGTTTTTTGGAGGTGGAATCCTTCATCTCTATGTCTCAGGCTAACCTTCATTTTATCAACCCATTCCTAAATTCTGAAAAGGCCACTTAACCAGGGGCTGAACTCTTAAACAGCAACAATTACTTCTAGCCACATAGTAAATGAGGCTGGAATCACTCTTATAAAATTATTATGTATTATTAATGTATTCTATAACAATATAACAGTATAATCACATAATAGTAATTATATCATCCTAGGGAACGTAGTACATCCGGTGTTCATACATAGGAGTGGGACACATAGGGAAGACATTGTGACATATTTTATAGTTTGTTTTCAACTTCAAATATAAAGAACTTCAGATTTCAAAATGAAAGCTGACTAAGAATTTATATTGGTGACAGAGCTGGAATCTTCTTAGCAAAGGGCAGCTAAAATTGTTAGGAATAAATCTTTATATCTTCATCATGGGTTGAAAAGAATTAGGTTATTAATGCTACTTTTCCTAATGGTATCTATGATTTACAAAACTTATGCCATATTTCAAGCTGTAAGTGTTTAAATATATTATTTCTAACATTTTTATTAGCCTTGCAAGAGGCTCCATTAATCTTTATTTTATAAAAAAAGAGAATGGAAGCTTAGAAAGGCTGAATGATTTGACCAATGTCAAAAGCAAAGTGCTTTTGTTGGAGCTGGGAGTCAAACCACACACATTATCTCCAACACCTGTGTGTTTCCAAGTACAAAGTGACTTCACAATTACACAGTTAACCACATTTTATTTTTATGTATAATCCTCTGAACTCAGGGGGCTTACCTTGCCCTCTCTCAACCAACAACCAAAGTGTGAATGCTCTGGCCTGATAACCCACCATAACTCCAGTTCCCATCTCCACCAGCCAAATTTAATTGAACATCAGCTTTGCTCAGTTTGGTGTGCTCTGATAATCTTCAGGTAATAGAAAGGGACAGAAATTTTAGAATATGTATTCCCACTACTTATAAGTCACCAGAACATCCTGCAAATGACCATGTCTTCCAGCTGCAACAACTTTCGATTATCATGATATGAATGGGACTGGGAGTGAAACACAATGGTCCCAATGAATGGCCTATCACAGTTTAAGAATAACTGGAGGATTTAACATTCTTTTATTTTTGGAACAGTTTGGGATTAATTGCAATGACATAAAATTTCCAGGAGTTTTATGATTCAGACACTAATTGAAACTTAAATCATATACTTTGTATTTTTTATAGACTTTGTCCTTTAATTATTTATCATTTTCACAAATTAACTTAGATATTAATTCTTCATACATAATCAATGACTTTGCTAATTTTGGATGTGCTTTCAGTGTCATCGTTATAAGAGCATTTTATGTGGAAAATTTAGTTTTGAATTTATTCTTTCATTTATTCAGAAATACTAACATCTAATTTGTGCAAGGCTCATAGATTAGACCGGGAAACAAACACTCTCAGAATCATTCTTTCATAATAACTCCAGACATCTGTGCTCTGGTTGGCCTCTTTTCCATGGAGGACATAGTCCATGGAGGATATTCTCTTCTCCTCTTTAAGGTTAATTCTTACACGGTTGCATTTGACCCTAAAGCCCCCTTACTGTTTCTATGCCCCCACACAAGTTATACCTTCTCCTTTTCCCATATATTTAACCTATTATTGTTACTAGAATTTGTTCATGGATCAGCTATAAAATGTGTTCCAATCATCCCATTCTAAAGCCAACATAACCACACAGGAATTATTTCTCTTTAGTTTATTGCTACTTATCTCCATGTAAGTCCTAAACAATATATATTGATTTTAATAAATGGATATTATAAAATAATACAGATAAGGTATTTAAAGGAAGATATTTTATGTCTATGATAATTAAAAAAAAACTCTACATGTAGCTACTTATCAGATGATTTAAAAGGTTATTTATAAAATACATTTTTGCTGGTTTTTTCAAGGTAGATTGATTATTTGCCTTCTTCAAGAGTGGAGCATGTTTTTTTTTTTTTTTTTTTTTTAGTTTTATTTTATTTTATTTTTTATTTATTTATTTTTAATATAATTTTTTATTTTTTATAAACATATATTTTTATCCCCAGGGGTACAGGTCTGTGAATCACCAGGTTTACACACTTCACAGCACTCACCAAAACACAAACCCTCCCCAATGTCCATAATACCACCCCCTTCTCCCAAACCCCCTCCCCCCAGCAACCCTGAGTTTGTTTTGTGAGATTAAGAGTCACTTATGGTTTGTCTCCCTCCCAATCCCATCTTCTTTCATTTATTCTTCTCGTACCCACTTAAGCCCCCATGTTGCATCACCACTTCCTCATATCAGGGAGATCATATGATAGTTGTCTTTCTCTGCTTGACTTATTTTGCTAAGCATGATATGCTCTAGTTCCATCCATGTTGTCGCAAATGGCAAGATTTCATTTCTTTTGATGGCTGCATAGTATTCCATTGTGTATATATACCACATCTTCTTGATCCATTCATCTGTAGCAATTGCACTATTGGGTATTTACCCTAAAGATACAAACGTAGTGATCCAAAGGGGCACGTGTACTCGAATGTTTATAGCAGCAATGTCCACAATAGCCAAACTATGGAAAGAACCTAGATGTCCATCAAGAGTGGAGCATGTTTAATTTGGTTTTCTGAGTGCTTTCTCACCACAGAATAAGCATTCTCAAATGAATTGTATTTGAATTCTTATTCATTGTTAAATATTCTCCTTGACATGGTATTATGAGCCCAAATGGTGAAAAATAAATCTTCTCTCCCTAAGTACTGTTTGACTAGAATTTCTATGTAAATCATCTAGTTACACTCTTCCTCCAGTAAACTATCACCAAGTACCATTAAGGCTGAGCACCTACTTGTGCTTGAGGGGCTGCCTCATTACCATGACAGTCTCACTGTGCCACAATCCCATACTTTTATTTCTCTGTGTTCCCTTACATCTATCTGGACCCTTGGGGGCTTGTGGCCTAGCTGGGATCTACAGTACCACCATTCTCTTGTTCATGTCCTTAGTACCTACCTGCTCTTTGCTAAGTTTTACATAAGCAAACACATGTAACTAGTCTCGTAAAAACCCACAGCCTTCTGAGGAAAGTCTGTAGTGCACACATTTTTCCCTGCATGTTGTTCATTACCTCTCATCCACAATTACTTCTTTGGGCTGCTCTCCAAGGGTCATTTTATGATTGTTTTCTCATATTGTCTTTTTCTCTTGATTTTTGTCCCTTAAGTATGACGAAGAGCCTTTTCTTTTTTCTACAACATGAGTCATGGAACCTCTATTACAGAGCAGCTAGCTGCTTTACGAATTTAGTCACCATATCTGCTACAAAATGGGTATTTATATCCTCATTTATACAGATAAATAGGGTCATGAAACGTCAAATTACTAGATACATGCTTCTAAATATGTGCATATTCCTATGACAATTATTTTTAATAAATATTATATTTATTATGTCAGGATGATAGCAATTTAAATGAAAAATAAATTTATGCTACTAAATATTTCTTGAAGATTTTATTTTTTTTAAGATTTTATTTATTTGACAGAGAGAGAGAGAGAGAGAGAGAGACAGAGAGAGAGAGATCAAAAGTAGGCAGAGAGGCATGCAGAGAGAGAGGGGGAAACAGGCTCCCTGCTGAGCAGAGAGCCCAATTCGGGGCTCAATCCCAGGAACTTGAGCCGAAAGCAGAGGCTTCCTTGAAGCTTTTTTTTTTTTTTAAGATTTTAATGCTATTAAACATTTCTAATTTAATTATGGAAGTTATATATTATTAATTCCTAGAAAAACAGCTACATTAAAAACAATGTTAATAAGCTCTTCAAAAAAAACTTTAGTAAAAGCAGACATAACATTTTTATAACCTTTGTTTTCATCCTATAAACTTTGCTAAGGATTTTATAAATCTTTTTTTTTTTAAAGATTTTATTTATTTATTTGACAGAGAGAAATCACAAGTAGATGGAGAAGCAGGCAGAGAGAGAGAGGGAAGCAAGGGCTTCCTGCTGAGCAGAGAGCCCAATGCGGGACTCAATCCCAGGACCCTGAGATCATGACCTGAGCCAAAGGCAGCGGCTTAACCCACTGAGCCACCCAGGCGCCCAGGATTTTATAAATCTTTTAAAAAATCAATATTACCGGTTAATAACATTTTAAGTGAAAAGAAGGATGAGATTCCATTTTCTCACAAATTTTAAATAAAAATTATAATATCTAATTATGTGATAGTCCAAAAAAGCTGCTGAAGTAATACATTGGAATATATTATAAATTAACAGGATTGCATATTGAAATTAGCAAAATTGTATATTTGTGAATATGTATAATTTACAAATAATATATGACATATAATATATTTGTAATATAACATGTATTTCATGCCTGGGTATGTACTTTAAGAAAATAATACAAAGGAATTAAATCAGTATCCAACAAAATGTTGGATGCTCTGTGTTTTGATGTTAGAGAGGAAAATAACTACAAATATGTGAGGTGGAGATAGAGTTAGGGTGTTCCAATTTCATGGGCTGTTAGACAACCATTCAGAAAAAATAAAGATGCAACCGTCTGGGTTCCCAGGAAGCCGGCTCTGCGATGGGGAACAGTGCATGGGAAGTGTACCAGGGAATGCTAAAGAAGGGAATGGCAAGGAAGAACAAATGAGCAGAAGCAGCTGCTCTGACATGGTTTCAATGGAGGTGTCAGCCAACTGCATGGGGATTCTGAGCTCTGGAACACTCATAGCTGTCCCTTGTGTGAGTGAGGGGATAGGTGTTGACACAGTCATGCTTGCTAGTTCTTGAATGTGGCCACATCAGAGAGACAGTGACACTGGCTGAGGAACCTCCTCCCCTTAGTTGAAGCTGTTCTTGTCATGGGCAAGTAGCTGGGGGCTTCCTGGTAGAGCTGTCCCAGCCATTCTAGAAGAAATTCCTTCATTCATGAAGGGAGAACATCACAAAATTCACCAAGGAAGATCATGTAGTAACATAAAGGATAAAATAAATAAAATAGCACAAAATGCCTAAACAAAATGGATGCTTTTTTAAAATGAGATTTTATTTATTTGAGAGAGGGAGAGAAAGAGAGAACAACAAGGGAATTGCAGGCAGAAGGAGAGGGAGAAGAAGCAGGCTCCCTGTAAGCAGGGGCTCGATCCTGAGACCCTGGGATCATGACCTAAGCTGAGGGAAGATGCTTAATGACTGAGCCACCAGGTGCCCCCAAAGTGGATGCTTTAACTAAAACTTTGCTGAGATATTATGTTCAGATGCAGAGGCCCTAAGGCAACATGAAGTGAATGGTAGTCTGAGAAATATTTATTTGTATTATTTTAGTAATTTTACTTTAATGTGACCAAAGTCCACGCTAAATTCTCCAGACAATCTTTGCTATTTTAGAGAGATTGTTTTCTATTCCTGGATTCTAATCATTCTTTCATTATTGGATATTGAAGGTTATCATATGATTTTGAGATTATTACATGATTTCTCTCCATTTTCCTAGTCATATGGTGAGTTATTATTGGCTGATTTTCTTATTTGAAACCACTTCTTCAGTGGAATAAACCTGTTCAGTCAGCATATAATTTCATACATAATGAATGTTAACTTGCTAATTGCATCTGTCTGTGACAGAGATTGATTAGTAAATTTGTTTCTTGCCATTTTTAGGCATATGATGACTTCATAAAAAGTTTTGGAATGAGTTCCCTTTTTCATTATTATCTATGAAATTTTCATAAGATTAAAGTCATTTCTTAATTTAATATTTGAAAGAATTCACTGCTCCAGCTACCAAGTCTTAAATTTTTCTTTGAGTGAAGGCTTACAAGAATGATTTATAATAGGAATATTCAAACTTTATACTTCTTGTTTTGTCAGTTTGGTAAATTATATTTTTGTTATTGCATATAAATTGTCAAATTGTTGGCATTGAGTTATTTTATGTCTCCAAATGTCTGCAGCAATATCGGCTTTTTTAGTCCTTATAGCAAGAAGTAGAATTTTTCCTCACTCTTTTGATCAATTTTGTTAGAAATTTATAAATGTTACTGATTTTTTTAAATGATCAACTTCTGGATTTTGTTATTTGTTTTTCCTGATGCATGTTTGTTTTTTATTACATAGACTTTGTTCTTATCTTTATTTTTTTTTTGTACTTTGTATTCAATTTGGTATTCTTTTTCTAAATTTCTGGTATGAAGACTTACCTTATTGATTTTTAGGTTTTATTTTTTCCTCAATATATATGATTTAATGTCACAAATTTGCCACTACTGCATATTTTAGATGTATCCAACAAGTTTTGATATGTTGTGTTCTTATTATAATTTAGATATTATAAATTATAATTTAGTTCAAAATATTCAAATATTTAAATATTCGAAAATACAAATAATTGAACTAAATTAATATTTAGTTCAAAATATTTTTAATTCCTGCATGTATTATAGATATTATAATTTATGAATTATTTAGGAATGTGTTGTTTAGTACTTAAGTTTGAGATCTTTACAGTCTTCTCTTTGTTATTAATTTCTAGCTTGATTCCACTCTAGTCAGAGAACATACTCTGAATGAAATCAATCCTTTGTAATTTATTTAGGTTCTCTTTATGGCCAGGCATATGGTCATTTTTAATACTGTTTTATAATTTGTTGATGTACCTCAACAAATTATAAAAATCCTGTCTTGTTCAGTGTTGTGTTCTATACATGTAAATGTCATCAAGTTTCTTAATTATGTATTCATAGCTATGTTGCACAATTTCTTAATGTGTACAATTTCTTAATTGTAGTACGCAGATATTTTACATTAGTGAACACTGGTTTTCCTGTCTACTTGAATTTTCTCAGTCATTATGAGATATTTTAACATCTCCCACAATGACTATGGCCTTCTCTTTTCTCCTTTTGTCTCATTTTTTGTCTTATCTACTTTGAAATTAAATTAGAATTTTTTAAGGATTTTATTTATTTATTTGAGAGAGACAGAATGAGAGAAAGTGCACGAGAAAGGAGAGAGAGAGAGAAGCAGATGTCCTGCTGAGCTGGGAGCCTGATGTGGGACTTGATCCCAGGACTCCAGGATCATGAAATAAATTTTATTAAATTTATTTTTATAATTTATTTAAATTAAAATAAATATTTTAAATATTTTATTCTCAAACTTTATCATTTGAAGTGTGAATCAGATATATAGATTAGATATAGATATAGATATAGATATAGATATAGATATAGATAGATATAATAGAGTTAGATTTTATGTTTTTATGCCACATCATTGTTTGATTTTCCTGAGAAGATCCTGAGGCAGGATTTGCATGTACATCATTTATTTCAGAGTTGATTTATGAGTCATTGCCAAGTGAATAGGTAAATTAGATTGGAGGGACAGAAAGCAATAGTGGGTAACTGAGATAAATCTAAGGAGGTATACCTATGACAGACAACAAAGTATGCACACCTCAGACACACTTCCCATAGGCCAAGAAATAAAAGGGTCGGTCTATTCATTCATCAGTTCTAAGAGTCATTGCTTGAGGAGCACTCCTGAGAGGCAGTTTGGTAGGGTATAGTAGCTGAAAAGGACTGCTTCCAGATAAAGACACACAGGAAAAAAGACTAGAGACTGGCCCCATACTCAAGAAAACAGTAAAGGCTAATTGACATCGGCAGACCAATATCCTCACCAGCTACATCAAGTCTGTAAAAATCTGTCTTTAATTGAATTATGCATTTATATATAGTATATAAATATTTAGTGTGTATATTAGATTTAGTGTGTATTTATATTTAGTATATATGATATACAGTGAATATATGTAAGTTAATATTTGGCATACAGAAATGTATATAATATTAATTAAAACTCAAAGAGCATACCAAATAAGAACAAATGAGAAAACAATGCTTTCATTCCCTCCCATCATGCTGCTGGAGAAAGGTGAAATCTCATAAAACTGCAAGTGGAAAATAATATATCCTATCAGGCTTTGTTAGGTATTGGGCACTTAAATATCTTTCTAAAATATTTACCTTAGTGGGGCGCGTGGGTGGCTCAGTTGGTTGGATGACTGCCTTTGGCTCAGGTCATGATCCTGAAGGGCAGAGGCAGGCTGAGTTCCTGTCTGCAGAGTACTAGCAGTAATTCCAACCACTGGCTTGGTTTATTTACAGAACCAAGCTTGAAACACCTTCTGACCAGATAGCTTGTTGAGATGAAGATCTTCCTGATCCTTAGACAAGGAAGTTTGCTAGTCCTAGAACCCAGCTTGTCCATGCCCAGATAAAAAAAATGGAATCACAGCCTATTGTAAGGAGTGTCTTTTAGCCCCATATGACCAGGAAGAATGGAGACAATTCTTAGAAGTTGAATGGCTCATCAGCCCTTGGGCTCAGAAGCATATGGGCAGAGCTGATCACTCCTAGAGCAAAACTAGTACCAGGCATGGAAGAGTCCCATGTTTGTCTCAGGTATAGAGATTAATTAATAGCTGAGATTGAGTACACTAGCCCATTCCAGATGAAAAGTCTGTCTGGGAAACTGACTGTAGCTTGGAGTGGCTTCTTCCCCTCCGTTTCAAGCAAGGCATCCTAGACATAGCCTCCCCCCACCCCACCCTGCACTGTTGAGATATCTTTTAGCTCCATTTAACCAGAAGGTATAGTGACAACCATTGGAAGCAGTGCAGCCCAGCAATACTCAATTCTAGAGAAAGGTAGACAGACCCAATAATTTGCAAAGCAAATAAAATGGTCCTGTTTGGCCAGGGGACTGGAAATGATCAGTTCAGAGGAGTAAAAAGGAAAAAAAAAGAGCAAATAATGCATAGAGGAATTATTGGGCATAATAAAATAATCACATTATGTGAATTTCCAAAGGAGTAGAAAAAGAAAAAGAGAGAGAAAGAGAGAGAAGATATTTAAAGCCATAACAGCTGAAATCATCTTAAACCTGGGGAAAGAAATGGATATCCAGATGCATAAAATCTAAAAGCCCTAAACAGGTTGAACAGAGTAACACCAGCATACAATATACTTAAATTGTCAAAATCAAAGACAAAGGAAGAATTTTGAGAGCATCGAGAGAAAAAAAAAGGTACATGAAAGGGAACCCCCATGAGAGTACTGAAATTTTTCTCAATAGAAACTTTTCAGACTAGGAGAGAATGAAATGACATATTCAAAATATTGAAAGACAATAACTGAAAAAAATATATACACAATGAAGATGTCCTTCAGATATGAGGGAGGGAAATGCCAAACAAACAAAATTTGAGGTAGTTTGTTGGCACCAATCTACAATTACAAGAAATGCTAAGGGAAATTCTTTAAATAGAAGTGAAAGAATGTTAATTAACATTGTAAATGCTAATTAACATTATAAAATCATAGATAATCTCACTGGTAATGGTAAATGTATAGTTACAGAGTTTTTTAATATGATAGTAATGGTGCATAATCACTTAATAATCTAGTTGAAAAGTTTTATATATATATCTATATATATCTATATATATAGCAAAAATAACCATAACTTCAATAATCTATTGTTTACACAATATTAAGAAAAAAAACATGTTGGGCGCATGGGTGGCTCAGTTGGTTAAGTGTCTGAGTTTTGATGTTGGTTAAGGTCGTGATCCCAGGGTCTTGGGATCAAGCCCCACATTAGGATTCTCTCTTACTACCCCTTTCTCTGCCTCTCCTGGTTGCATCCTCTCTCTCCCTTAAAAAAAAAAAAAAAAAAAAAAAAAAAAAAAAAAAAAGTGATACCCATAACTGAAATTTGAAGAAAAGAAGAAGTAAAAGTATAAAGTCTATGAATTTCTTAAAAGTACATTGTCGTCTGTATGACGTAAGATGGTGTAAATTTTAAATATTTCATGCAAATCACATGGTAACCACAAGGGAAAATCCTGTAGCAAAATGATTCAATAGCAGCAGCAAGTGGAAGCAGAAGTCACCCTTCTTACATGGGGTGAGGGGGTGGGGTCTGGTCCAGATGACTGGTCAACTGAAGGTATTGGCAGGGGCATCTCAGTCTCAGAGAGAGGATGGGTTTAGGCATGTGTCTGGTAGGGAGGGACCCTCCTCTACTGCTAGAGGATGGGAAGCAACAGGGGCCAAGGAGCCAAGGTACAAGAAATAAGGACTTTAAACAGGATTTCCCTTTGGTATGAGTAAGATCCATGGCAACAACCAAACAAAACAAGAAGGCCAGGACTGAGACCTAAACATGCAGTGGAAGGGTGGGCTCCAGGGCTCTCGGCCAGCAAGATGGAGCATGCAGCCTGTACAAGGGACTGTCACTGCAGGTGTGAAGCTGGTAACACTCATGGGACTTCCCTGTCTGGCTTCTTCTAGTTCGAGCCCAGGATCAGCTGGGGATTATCTACTATTTTAGTCTCAATGCCCTTATCGTTGCCTCCACAGATCAGCCTTGGAAAGCAAAAGAACATAATAAAGAAGTCATAGCATAATGATACTAAAGACATCAAAATACTAAGAAAAGTCAGCAGATTAGAAAGCAAAGAACAATGGGGTAGCTGGGTGGCTCAATTGGTTGGGCATCCAGCTCTTGATTTCAATTCATGTAATGATCTCAAGATCATGACATCCAACTCAGCACTGGCCATGAAGTCTGCTTGGGATTCTTTCTCTCTCTCCTTCTTTTTCTGCTCCCCTCCTCAAAAACAAATCAAAACAAAAAAAGAAGTCAAAGAGCAATGAATCTATAAGACAACCAGAAAACAATGAACAAAATGCCAATAATAAGTCCTTACTATCAATAATTATTTTAGATGTAAATGGATTAAATTATCTAATTAAAAGACATAAAATGGCTAATTGAATAAAAAAATGATCCAACAATATGATGCCTATAAGATCACTATTTGTAAAGATATGCATAGACTGAGAATAAAGAAATGAAAAAAGACATTTAAGAAAATGGTAGCCAATGGGAAAAAAATGCATGGATAGCTATCCTTAGACAAAATACACTTTCAACTAAAAATGGTAAAAAGAGACAAAGAAGGTTATTATTTAATGATAAAGGTGTCCATGGATCAAGAAAACACTAAAAGTAGTTATGAGCCAAAATCAAGTCACCTAAATATATAAAGCAAAATAAATAAATAAATGAATAAATAAATAACAGAGCTATAAAGAGAATAAACATAATTTAAAAAAATAAATTAAATAAATAAATAAAACAGAGCTATAAAGAGAATAAATAGAATAACAGTTGGGGACTCAATATTCTATTCTCAACAGTGGATAGATCACTCTGGCAGAAAATCAACAAAGAAACAGAAGATTTGAACAACACTATAGACCAAATGGACCCTTACAAACATATACAAAACATTCCATCTAATAGTAGCAGATTATACATACTGCTCAAGGGCTCATACAACATTTTCTAAGATAAACCACATATTTTGTCCACAAAGCAAGTCTTAGCACATTAAAGATTAAAATTATACTAAATATTTTCTCTAACTATGATGGCATGAAACTAGAAATCAAGGAAATCCAGGAAAACTGGAAAAAATACCAGCAAACCAAATTCAACCACACGTTAAAATAAGTATTCACTGTGAAGTAAGACTGATCTCTAGGATGGAAGAATGGTTCAATATATTCAAATCAATCAACATGATACAACACATTAATAAAATGAAAGAAATAATCATATGATCATTGCCATAGATGAAAAAAATGCATTTGATAAAATTCAACATCCATTCATGGTAAAAGCTCCTAACAAATTAAGCATAGAAGGAACATATCTCAACATAATAAAGGCTATGTATGACAAACTCGTAGTCTGCATTACACTCAATGATGAAAGATTGAAAGCTTTTCCTCCCCTAAGATCAGAAAGATGACAAGGGTGCCCACTTTTATCACTCCTATTCATCATAGTACTAGAAGTCCCAACTAAAGCAATCAGGCAAATGAGAAGGTGAAGAAGAAAGGAAGGAGGAGAAGAAGGAGGAGGAGGAGGAAGAGGAGAAAAAGAAAAAAAGGAATCTGGAGGAGGAAGAGGAGAATGAAGAGAAAAAGAAGAGGTGTGAGAATCAGAAAAGAAGAAAAATTGTCTCTGTTTACAGATGATATGTATATGTGTGTGTATATATGTGTGTGTATATATATATGCACGAAACATATACATAAATGATATGTATTATTTTTATATGATATGTACATGTTTATGTATAGAAAATCATAAGCACTCAACTAAAAATCTGTTAGATCTAATCAATGAATTCAATTAAATTGCAGGATATAAAATTAACATACTAAAATTAGTAATGTTTTCATACATTAACAGATTTTAAAAAAATGATCTGATTTATAATAGCATATGAAATAATAAAATACTTACAAATAAATTTGCATTATTCTCTGAAAACTACAAATGATTGATTAAGTAAGTTGGAGAACACACAAATAAATGGAAATATAGCCTGTGTTCATGGATTGGAAGAATTAATATTGTTAAAATTTCAGTGTTACCAAAACCAATCTGTAGATTTAATCTACACTTAAAATTCTAATGGCATTTTTTACATAAGTAGTAAAAAACTCCTAAAATTTATGTGGAACTATAAAAGACCCCTGAACAACTAAGAGAATCCCCAGAAAGAAGAACAAAGCAGGAGACGCACATCCTAAATTCCAGCTATACTATAAACCTGTAGTCATCAAAACAATATAACAGTGTTATAAATATAGACAAATATACCAATGGGACAGCACTGACAGCCCAGTAATAAACTCAAGCCTATATGGTTAACTAATATTTGAAAAGGGAGCCAAGAATACTCAATGAAGAAAAATAGCTTTCTTTAAATAAATGGTGTTAGGATAATTGGATATTTACATACAAAAGAATGACAATGGACCACTATCTTGGACCACTTACAAAAATTAACTTGAAATGGGTTAAATACTCAAATTTAAGATCTGAAACCGTGAAATTACTGGGGGGGGGGGGAACAGGAATAAATGTCCTTAATATGGCTCTTTGTAACCAAATAAATTTTTTAAAAATATTATTATCTATTTATTTGACAGAGTGAGAGAGCACAGAAGTAGGCAGAGCAACAGGCAGAGGGAGAGGGAGAAGCAGGCTTCCTGTGAGCAGGGAGCCTGATGTGGAGCTCAATCCCAGGACCCTGGGATCATGACCTGAGCCAAAGGCAGTTGCTTAACCCACTGGGCCACCCAGGCACCCCCCAAAACATTTTTTTTTATATCTATAGTACAATCACCAAAATAAAAACAAACACGTGGGATTATGTAAAACTAATAAGCTTCTGTACAACAGAAGAAGCCATCAATAATGTACAAAGAAAACATAAAGGATGGGAAAATAAATATTTACAAACCATTAATCTGACAAGAGGCTAATATCCAAATTCAAAAATAGCTTATAAAACTCAACAGCTCCAAAAGCCAAAATCCCAATTAAAAACGTGTAAAGTACCAACATATGCATTTCTCCAAATAAAGGGCAACAGGTACATGAAAATATGATCCAAATCACTAGTCATTACGGATATACAAATTAAAACCACAAGATAAGAGATAATAAGTGCCGCCCTGGAGAGAAGAGAACCCTTTTGCAATGTTGCTGAGATTGTAATTTAGTACCACCACTACCTAAAATAATATGAAGGGTCCTCAAAATTGAAAACAGAACTGTCATATGATTCAGCAATTTCACTTCTGAGTATATTTAAAAATTAGATCACTAATTCAAAAAGATATTTACATCCCTAAGTTCATTATTTACAATAGGCAAGACATGAAAATAATGTAAGTGTCAATGGATGGATGAATGGATAAGAACTCATGATGTATACACATATACACTGTATATATACACACACATACACATACACACACATACAAAATATTTAGCCATAAAAAAGAAAAATGAGGAAATCCTACCATTTGCAGCAATATGGATGGACCTCAAAGGCATTTTTAAATGAAAAAACTCAAAATAAATTAATAAGAAAGATATCAGATTTGTGGTTACCTGATGTGGAGTGAAGGATAGTGAAAGTTTGAAGAAGGTAGCCAAAGGTACGAACTTCCAGGTATAAGACAAATAATTAGTAGGAATAAAATGTCAACATGATCCCTCTTGGTAACACTGATGTATGATATATTGAAACATGGTTAGGAGAATAAATCCTGAGAGTTTTTATTATAATGATATTTTTCCTTTCCCCCCGTTTCTTTTTGGTTATACCTTTATGAAAATACGGCTGTTACTTGAAGCTACTGTGGTAATCATTTCACAATATACATAAATGACACCACTATGATGTACAGCTTAAACTTATACAGTAACATATGCCAATTATTTCTCAATAAAACTGAAGGGAAACATGCTAAACAAATTTACCAGCGGGAAAAGGGTATGAAATATGACATTTACTTATAGTTATAAATAAGAATCACATAGTCCTTTTTTTTTTTCTTCTAATATGTGTTTACTTTAGAGAGAAAGAGTGCATGCACGAGTCAGGGGAGGGGTTGTGGGAGAGTATGTTCAAGCACTCTCTCCACTGAGTGCAGAGCTTATGTGGGGCTCTATTCCACAACCCAAGAGATCAAGACCTGACAAAAACCAAGAGTCAGACACTTAACCAACTGAGCCACCCAAGTGCTCTACAGAGTTCTTTTTCCAAAGAACAAATACTCTAATAGGGATGGAAGAAGTACAAATAAAGAGGTTGTTGCTGGAAGTGTATACAAAGTGTTGTGCTCACCGCATTTTGGTTGAGTAAATTTTGCACCGCAAAATTGTGTGGTATAGCAGCTAAGGAAGTGCCAGTCCATCATAAAAATATAACAATTATAATACTATATGGAACTAAAATGCATGAGGCCAAAACTGATGGAAATGAAGGGAGAAATAGCTTAAACAACCATAATTGGAAACTTCAGTATTTCACTTTTAATAATCAACAGGATGACTAAGAAAATGACCAACAAAGAAATAGAATATTGAATAAGACTATAGATAACTAAGCCTAACAGACATATATAGGCTATACTACTCAATGTTCTCAGACTACATATTCTTTACAAGGGCACATGGAACCTTTTCTAGGATAGAGCACATGATGGGCCATAAAATAAACCTTAGTAAGTTAAAACTGATAGAAATGAAAATAGATATGTTCTCTTAATGCTATGGAAGGAAATTTAAATAATCAAAAACAGAAAGAAGTTGGAAGCTTATATTGTGGTAATTAAAAGTGCACTTCATATATAAACAACAAATGGGCCAAATAAGAAATCAAAGGAAATTAGAAAATACTTTGACAACATATCAAAACCTATAAGGGACTACTTCAACTAGCAGGAGATCAGCTAGATAGCTTATCTAAAGATTGCAAACACCTGCAAATCCATTGGCAGATGGAAGAGAAGAAAAACAGCAATTCTGGAAACCTAAAAGCAACCACTTTCTGAAAGGCAGGACTGGCAGAGAAGTGAATCCAAAGCAAGGAGAAGATAGACCCCAGGGGGAGGGGCGGGCTCACAGCAAACTGCGGTGCAATGGAGCACGAAATCAGGACTTTTAAAAGTCTGTTCCGCTGAGGGACATCGCTCCAGAGGCTAAACCGGAGTGAAGCCCCACTGTAGCCTCAGGTCCCGCAGGGTCACAGAAGGATTGGGGGTGTCTGAGTGTCGCAGAGCTTGCGGGTATTAAAACGGGAAAACGGCTACAGAGACAGAGCCCACAGTAAGCTCACAGCTCGGGGATACCTTGAACCAGCCGCAGGCTCGGTGAGCTCGGAGCGCAGCCGGAGGTCAGGCAGATGGGAGTAAATGGGCGCTGTTCTCTGAGGGCACACTGAGGAGTGGGGCCCCAGACTCTCAGCTCCTCCGGGCTGGAGACCAGGAGGCCGCCATTTTCATTCCTGTCCTATGGAACTCTAGGGAAAGCGCTCAGAGAACAAAAGCTTCTGAAAGCAAACCCTAGCGGATTACTCAGCCTGGCCTCTGTTAAGGGCAGTGCAATTCTTTGCCTGGGGCAAAGACACTTGAGAATCACTACAACAGGCACCTCCCCCAGAAGATCAACAAGAAATCCAGCCAAGACCAAGTTCACCTACCAAGGAGTGAAGTTTCAATACCAAGGAGAGCAGCAGAATTCCAGAGGAGCAGAAAGCAAAGCACGGAACTCATGGCTTTTTCCCTGTGATTTTTTTAGTCTTGCAGTTAATTTATTTTCTTTCTTTTTCATTTTTTTTCTCTTCTTCTGCTAAATTTTTTTAACTTTTACCCTTTTCTTTTTTAATGTTTTTTAACTAATTTATCTACTATATATATTTTTCTTTTTTATATATTTATTCATTTTCTTTTTTTTTAATTCTTTTTTTTTCTTTTTTTTTTTTTCTTTTTTTTCTTCCATTCTTTTTGAACCTCTTTTTATCCCCTCTCTCCACCCTCAATTTTTGGGATCTCTTCTGATTTGGTTAAAGCATATTGTCCTGGGGTTGTTGCCACCCTTTTAATATTTTACTTGCTCCTTCATATACTCTTATCTGGACAAAATGACAAGACGGAAAAATTCACCACAAAAAAAAAAAAAAAAAAAAAAAGAACAAGAGGCAGTACCGAAGACTAGGGACCTAATCAATACAGACATTGGTAATATGTCAGATCTAGAGTTCAGAATGACAATTCTCAAGGTTCTAGCTGGGCTCGAAAAAGGCATGGAAAATATTAGAGAAACCCTCTCCAGAGATATAAAAGCCCTTTCTGGAGAAATAAAAGAACTAAAAACTAACCAAGTTGAAATCAAAAAAGCTATTAATGAGGTGCAATCAAAAATGGAGGCTGTCACTGCTAGGACAAACGAGGCAGAAGAAAGAATTAGTGATGTAGAAGACCAAATGACAGAGAATAAAGAATCTGACTAAAAGAGGGACAAACAGCTACTGGACCACGAGGGGAGAATTCGAGAGATAAGTGACACCATAAGATGAAAAAACATTAGAATAATTGGGATTCCAGAAGATGAAGTAAGAGAGAGGGGAGCAGAAGGTATACTGGAGAAAATTAATGGGGAGAATTTCCCCAATATGGCAAAGGGAACGAGCATCAAAATTCAGGAGGTTCAGAGAACGCCCCTCAAAATCAATAAGAATAGGCCCACACCCCATCACCTAATAGTAAAATTTACAAGTTTTAGTGACAAAGAGAAAATCCGGAAAGCAGCTGGACTTCAAGCTCTATTACAAAGCTGTCATCATCAAGACAGTATGGTACTGGCACAAAAACAGACACATAGATCAATGGAACAGATTAGAGATCCCAGAAATAGACCTCAAGTCTATGGTCAACTAATCTTTGACAAAGCAGGAAAGAATGTCCAATGGAAAAAAGACAGCCTCTTTAATAAATGGTGCTGGGAAAATTGGACAGCCACATGCAGAAAAATGAAATTAGACCATTTCCCTACACCACACATGAAAATAGACTCAAAATGGATGAAAGACCTCAATGTGAGAAAGGAATCTATCAAAATCCTTGAGGAGAACACAGGCAGCAACTTCTATGACCTCAGCCACAGCAACATCTTCCTAGGAACATCGCCAAAGGCAAGGGAATCAAGGGAAAAAATGAACTATTGGGATTTCATCAAGATCAAAAGCTTTTGCACAGCAAAGGAAACAGTTAACAAAACCAAAAGACAACTGACAGAATGGGAGAAGATATTTGCAAACGACATATCAGATAAAGGACTAGTGTCCAAAATCTATAAAGAACTTAGCAAACTCAACACCCAAAGAACAAATAATCCAATCAAGAAATGGGCAGAGGACATGAACAGACATTTCTGCAAAGAAGACATCCAGATGGCCAACAGACACATGAAAAAGTGCTCCATATCACTCGGCATCAGGGAAATACAAATCAAAACCACAATGAGATATCACCTCACACCAGTCAGAATGGCTAAAATCAACAAGTCAGGAAATGACAAATGCTGGCGAGTATGCGGAGAAAGGGGAACCCTCCTACACTGTTGGTGGAAATGCAAGCTGGTGCAGCCACTCTGGAAAACAGCATGGAGGTTCCTCAAAATGTTGAAAATAGAACTGCCCTATGACCTAGCAATTGCACTACTGGTTATTTACCCTAAAGATACAAACATGGTGTCAAAGGGGCACGTGCACCCGAATGTTTATAGCAGCAATGTCCATAATAGCCAAACTATGGAAAGAACCTAGATGTCCATCAACAGATGAATGGATCAAGAAGAGGTGGTATATATACACAATGGAATACTATGCAGCCATCAAAAGAAATGAAATCTTGCCATTTGCGACAACATGGATGGAACTAGAGCGTATCATGCTTAGCGAAATAAGTCAAGCAGAGAAAGACAACTATTAAATGATCTCCCTGATATGAGGAAATGGTGATGCAACATGGGGGCTTAAGTGGGTACGAGAAGAATAAATGAAAGAAGATGGGATTGGGAGGGAGACAAACCATAAGTGACTCTTAATCTCACAAAACAAACTGAGGGTTGCTGGTGGAGGGGGGTTGGGAGAAGGGTGGCGGGGTTATGGACACTGGGGAGGGTATGTGCTTTGGTGAGTGCTGTGAAGTGTGTAAACCTGGCGATTCACAGACCTGTACCCCTGGGGATAAAAATATATGTTTATAAAAAATAAAAAATTTTAAAAAATTTTAAAAAAATTAAAAAAAATACAAAACCTATAAGAACTTACAGGAGCTGCTAAAGTAGTGCTTGGAAGGAAATTTATACTTTAATGCTTAGATTAATAAAGACTAAACATCTTACATCAATAACCTAACTTTTAGCTTAAGATCCTGGAAAAAGAGCCCCACATTTGGCTCTCTGCTTAGTGGGAAGCCTGCTTCCTGCCCCATCCCCACACCGCTTGCCTCTCTGCCTACTTGTGATCTCTGTCTGTTAAATAAATAAAATATTAAAAAAAAAAGATCCTAGAGAAGAGAACCAAAGCCAACTAAAGAAGAGAAATAATAAAGATTAGGGTAGACATTAATTAAACAGAGAATAGAAAAATAATTAAGAAAATCAATGAAACCAAAAGCTGACTCTTTTAAAAGATCAACAAGATTTACAAATCTTTACCTTGATTGACCAAAAACAAAAGAGAGAATTCTCAAATTAGTGGAATCAGAAAAGAAAAAAAGGAGATATTACCACTAACTTTATAGAAATAAAATGTATTATGAAGGAATGTTGTGAAAAATTGTATGACTCTAGAAGAAATAGATGATTTAAATTGATTTGAAACACTAAGGAGATTAAATTATTAACCATTAAAGGAAAGCTCATATCCAGACAGCTTCATTACCAAATTCTACCAATCAATTAAGGGAGAAGTAACACCAATATTCCAAACTCTCTTGAGAATAAAGGCAGAAAAAACACTTCCAAACTCATTCTATGAGGCCAGTGCTACCCTAATACAAAATCCAGACAAAGACTTCAAAGGATGCTATAAAGCCATATTTTTTATGAATATGGATTTCAAAATCCACAATAAAATACCATTGAACTGAATCTAAAAACATAAAAAGAATTACACACAATGCCCAAGCAGGATTTATGTCAGGAATACAAAATTGTATAGAAAAGGGATTTGGGGAAAAAAAAAGTACAGGTACCCTTTTTGACAAAAGCAATAAACAGTGAATACAGCATACTTTATTACGCTATTTTTGCTTTGAAGATACTTTTTTTTTTTTTAACAAATTAAATGTTTGTGACAACTGTGCATCAAGCAAATTTATCAGCTCCATCTTTCTAAAAGTATTTTCTCACTTTAGGTCTCTATGTTACATTTTGGTAATTCTCACAATAT
The DNA here is from genome assembly GCF_964662115.1 of Mustela nivalis. Taxonomy (NCBI): domain Eukaryota; kingdom Metazoa; phylum Chordata; class Mammalia; order Carnivora; family Mustelidae; genus Mustela; species Mustela nivalis. Next base: position 89,214,995 of record NC_139021.1, on the reverse strand, counting down.
TTCAAGCCTTTTCATTATTATTATATTTGTTATGGTGATTGGTGATCTTCGATATTATCGTAATTGTTTTAAAGTACCACAAACCAAATCCATATAAGACAGTGTATTTAACTGGTATTACGTTTTATGTGTTCAGACTGCAGACATTGTGGGAATAGCACGAGAACTAGAATCAGAAGAGAAGACTGAAGGTGTCACTGAATTGCTGCAATGTCATGATAAAACTTGAACAGATAAGGAATTTCTTCTTATAGTTGAGCAAAGAAAGTTGTTTCTTGACTTGGACTCTTCTGGTGAAGACTCTATGAAGATTGTTGAAATGACAAAAAAGGTTTTAGAATATTACATGAACTTAGTTGATGTAAGAAACTTGATTGAAGTTTGTTGAAGTTTTTGATAAAGCAGCAGGGCTTGAGAGGATTGACTGCAATTTTGAAAGATCTACTGTGAATAAATGCTATTGATCAGTATAGTCTGCTACAGAGAAATAATTTGTGAAGAGTCAATTTATCAGCAAATTTTATTGTTGTCTTATTTTTTTTGAACTAGAGGTTACATTTATTAAAAATAATATTTTCATATACATCTTTCACAGTATATTATATTTACTCATTCTTTTTTGCTGCATACTTAATATTTTAAGAAATTATAGCCACACCAACCTTCAGCAATCACTCCCTTGGTCAGTCAGCAGCCATCAACACTGAGGCAAGACCATTCACTAGAAAAAAAGATTATGACTTGAGAAAAGCTGAGATGATGGTTAGCATTTTTAGCAATAAAGTATTTTTTAAATATGGAATGTACATTGTTTTTAGTATGAAATACATTAAATTCATTTAAACATAGATCTCATACTAAAACTTATAAAAATCATGGTTATGTTGATACAAATAAATTATGTAAATCCAAACAGTATAAAATAATAACTTAACTAAGAAAAATCAAGGAGTTGGGTGTGCCTGGGTGGGTTAAGCCTCTCAATGGGTTAAGCCTCTGTCTTTGACTCAGGTCATGGTCTCAGGGTCTGGGACCAAGTCCCGAGTTAGGGTCTCTGCTGAGCAGGGAGCCTGCTTCCCCCCTCCCTCTGCCTTCTTCTTGCCTACTTGTGATCTCTTTCTCTGCCAATTAAATAATAAATAAAAATTAAAAAAAGAAGTCATGGAGTTGGGAGAAGGGATATAGGAAAACATGTTCTTTTCATTCGTTAATTATGTCTAAAATTGAAGCATGTAAGAAAAAAAAGAAATAATGACTGAAAACTTTTCTTCAGTGTTTTTTCTTATCCTTAGAAGAACAGTTTAAGAAAAAGTATCTCTTGTGAAGAAAGAACACTGAGTCAATGTTCACAGTTTTTTCTTCTGTTAAATTCAAGTGAAATTAAATTCAGTACATTTTATTAAAAGTGGTATGATCCCATTTAAGTAGGTGCCATTTATTCTATCTATGTATTTATCTGTCATCTGTCTATTCACTCATCCATCAATTGATGGATATGAACAGACAAATGCCTCCTTTGTAGGAGAGATGAGAGAGGGTTCTTTTCTAATCTTTAAATTGCAAGGACTTGTATGGAGCCAGATGGACGGCTCTGAAATGTGGTCTCCATAGCTGGGAGATGCAGAGGACTGGTGTCTGACAGCTGTATTGGAATTCCACAGTGTGAGAGAAAAACTAATAACTGCTCTGGTGGCAGAGCCAGGGAGGCAGAGAAAGAGGAAGACAGTCTTAAGCAGACTCCATGCAAAGTGCGAGCCCATCCCAGGACTCAATCTCACAACCCTGAGATCATGACCTGAGCCAAAATCAAGACTCAAATGCTTAACCAGCTATGCCATCCAGGCATCTTTAGGAATATACATTGCTTTTTAAGACATAATATTATTGCATACTTACTTATCCACAGTATACTGTTAACATAACTTTTATGTTATAAAAATTTTTTGACTCACCTTATTGCAATAACACTTTATTGCAGCAATCTAGAACTGAACACAAAATATTTCCAAATATGCCTGTAGAGGGAAACACCTTCAACATGATGAAGGGTATCTATGAAAGCCCTAAGCTACCATCAAATATTCGATTGTGAAATACAGGATTCTTCCCTCTAAGATCAGAAATAAGACAAAGATGTCCACTTTAATCAATTCTATTCAACACTTTACTGTAGCTTATCTCCAGAGTATTAGGTAAGAGAGAGAAATAAAAATAACTTACTTTGAAAATAAAGTAAATCTATATGTTTGCAGATGACATGACCTTGTATATAGAGTGCACTAAAAAACAATTAAAACAGGGGCACTTGGGATGTTCAGTCAATTGAGAGCCGACTCTTGATTTTGGCTCAAGTCATCATGTCATGGTCCTGGGATGAATCCCACATCAAGCTCCATGTTCAGCTGGGAGACCACTTGAGGATTCTCCCTCTTCTTCTGCCCTTCCCCCTACTTGTGCCCTCATATTCTCTCTCTCTAAAATAAATAAACAAATCTTTAAAAAAAAAAACAATTAAAGCTAATAAACAAGCCCTGCAAGTTTGTAGGCTATGCAACCAATATGAATGATCAAATTTTTCTCTAAACATATGCAATAAACAATATTAAAATCTTAAATACTGTCCAATTCTATATACAGTAGCATTAAAAGGAATAAAACACTTAATAAAAATTTAAGGGGCACCTGAATGACTCAGTCTGTTAAGCACCTGCCTTTGGCTTGCATTATAATCCCAGAGTCCTGAGATCCAGCCCCTGAGTCAGTCTCCCTGCTCAGTGGAGAGTCTGCTACTCCCTTGGCCTCTCTCCCAAGCTTGTGCTCTGTCTCTCTCTCAAATAAATTAGTCTACGGCCATACCACCCTGAACGCGCCCGATCTCGTCTGATCAAATAAATTAATAAAATCTTTTATTTTTTTAAGAAATAAATTTAACTGAGGTAATGAAAAAATATATATTGAGAACTACAAAACATTGCTATTAGTATGAAAGATAAAATTACATAGAAAAAAAAAATCTCACCTTCAGGGAACAGAGAAGATAATATAAGATGGCGATAACCCCAAATTAATGTACAGATTGAATGCAATACATGCTAAAATTCCAACTAACTCTTTTGTAGAAATTGAAGATAAAATTCATATGGAATTGCAAGGGATACAAAATAGCCAAATGAATCTTGAATAAAAAAAGAATAAAATAGGAAGACTTTAAATTTTTTTAAATTTTTAATTTTTTTAATTTTTAAATTTTACTATATATAAAGTTTTAAATTTTAAATTTTACTATAAAGCAACAGTAATCAAGACATTATGGTATTGGTACAAGAATAGACATATAATCAATGGAACAGAGTTGAGATTCCATAAGTAAAATATGTGTTCATTGATTTTTTACAAGTCTACCAAGAGCATTCTGTGGAGAATAAGTAGTCTTTCAGCAATGTTGCTGGGACAAGTAGACATAAACATGAATGGATATTAACTTCACATAATACACAAAGGTATCTGAAAGTGGATCCAAGACTAAAACTATAAACTCTTGGGGCCCCTGTGTGGCTCAGTCGTTAAGCGACTGCCTTCAGCTCAGGTCATGATCCCAGGGTCCTGGGATAGAGCACCACATCAGGCTCCCTGCCTAGGGGGAAGCCTGGTTCTCCCTCTGCCCACTCCAGTTGCTTGTATTTCCTCTCTCACTGTGTCTCTCTCTGTCAAATAAACAAGTAAAACCTTAATAAATAAAACTATAAACTCTTAGGAAAAAAGGAAATAGAGCTGAATCTTCCTAATCTCAGATTTTCAAAAGATTCTTAAATACGATAGCAAGAACAGAAACAACAACAACAAAAATGTAAATTTGATTTCATCAAAATTAAACACTTCTGTGCTTCAAAGGGAGCTATCAGTAAAGTAAAAAAGCTCACCACAAAGTTTAAGAAAATGTTCGCAAATAATATATCTGAAAAGGGACTTGAATGTAGAGTATGTAAATAATTATTAAAACTCAATAAGACAACACAATTTGAACACAGGCAAAAAATCTGAACAGAACTTTATCAGAGAAAGATATATGAATGGCCAAAAATACATGAAAAGATCTTTGATATCATTAATCTTCAGGAAATGCAGATCAAAACTATTTAAATATTACCTCACACACACTAGGATCGCTAGAAACAGAAAGTCAGATAATAGATATTGGTAAGGATGTGGGAAAATTGGAATCCTTTTACACTGGTGCTGGAATTTTAAAATGATGCATCCTCTTTGGAAAACAGTCTGGCAATTTCTAAAATGATTAAACAGGGAGTTACCATGCAACTCAGAAATTCTATTCCCAGGTACACATACAAGAAATAGAAATACATGTTCACACAGAAACTTGAACATAAAGGTTTACAGCAGGATCATTCATAATAGCGAAAAGATAGAAACTAGTCAAATGTCCACTGACTTCATAATATTTGATAAAACAAAACATAATGTATTCACACAATGGACAATTACTTAGCCATGAAAGGGAATATAGTGTCGTTATTAACGCAATGCTGTATCTCTGACCAGTAATACCATACTAAGTGAAAGAAACCCGTCACAAAAGTTCACATATGGTAAATTCATTCCATTTATATGGAATAGCCAGGACAGGCAAACCTAAGGTAATTCAATGAATGCTTAGGGCTGGAGGGAAAAGAGGGATTGTGCTATATGGGGAAGATTATAGCAAAAGAATATAGAGATTCTTTTGAGGTGGTGAAAATGTTTTAAAATTGTGTGTGGTGATGACTGCAGAAGTCCATTAATATGGTATAATCCATTGACTTGTATACTTTAAATGGATTGATTGCATGGTATGCAATTCATATTCTGGTAAGTTTTTATTTGGATATAGTTGACACACAATATTACATTAGTTGCAGGTGTACAACAGTGACTCAACTTCTCTATATGTTACCTATGCTCACCACAAGTGTAGCTATCATAGGACACCACATAATGCTATTACAATACCATTGATTATATTATTTATGCTCTAACTTTCATCCCCATGATTTATTCATTCCATAGGAAGCCCCCCAGTCCCCTTCACTTATTTTGCCCATCCCCTCCACTCCTTCCCCTCTGGCAACTACCAGTTAGTTCTCTGTATTTACAGTGTGATTCAGATTTCTGTTTCTTTCTTCTTTTAAAACTTAAAACATTGTTGAAAGAATGAGACATTTGGGTAAAGAAGGAAGACTGTTTATGTATGGCACAAAGTGCAGAGGGAAGAGTATCTGGGGAGGCAAGGGAAACAAATCTGATATCTAGAGGTCCTATTTAGTGCTAATGAGTTCAGATTTTATTTTGAGGGAATAGAATAAAATTCAAAATTTTAAACAAGGGAGTGACTTAGTTAGCATGCTATTTGATTACAAATTGGTAGCATGGTGAACACTGGTTTGGTATGAGGTAAGACTGTAGGTAATAACTCAAGTAACAAGTAACAAGAGAGAGGGTTAAGGACCTGGTGATATGGATAGGTGATACGGATGGGGGGGAAAGGATATGACTAAAAGATATTTCAGACATAAAATTATCAAGTCTTGATGATACCTTCATGTCAGCAATGAAGGAACACCAGATAATAAAGAGGACTCTCAGGACTTCATGGGACAAGCTGGATGGGGAGTCCTTTGGTGGAGGGTGCCCTGATCCATCCCCTCAGACTCCATGTGTATTTCTCCTCTGTGCCTTAATGGCTGCTGCTTCTCAAGAGAATTTACCCTTCTGGCTGTGGCTTATTTGTGAAAGGAATTTAAAAATTGGATGCAGTAGCAGCTAAGTAACAAGGCATATAGGAATGTGATAGGCAGGATATTGACTTTGTATCTAAAAGTCAGTAAGAAACAACACAGCATATTGGCAACTTGAAATTGCATCTCAGTGGCAAAGAAATGAGTCAATATTTTAATTAAAAAGGCTTATCAGGAAAATGCTTTCAGAGAACCATAAAGTAATCAGAAAAGTGCATTCCTTTGTTCATTTTTAAAACCCTTTTGAGTCAGTTTGCAGTATTTTAAAAATATGATATTAAACAGTACATTAAAATATATTGAACTATCAATATATAAATTATATTTTCATATATCATGTCAACTAGTAATTTAGAAAAAAATTTCAAGTGTGAGCAATGACATAATTATCATTTTCCAGAAGAGGAAATTGAAATTTAGAGATATTAAGAGATTCAAGTTTTGAGTGGTAAAGTCAGATCTGAATTTCATATATTCTAGCAACCAAACTCCATGTTCACATGCTCTTTGACATCTTACTATCTACCCATACTGTGTATTTTTATTAGCCACATATTTGTTTTTAAAAATAAAGTACAGTACCACAGATATTGCTTATCTTTTAAAGTTATCTAAGAACTGCCTAAATATAAAACCTCTTAAATCATTTAATTTTGTTCTATTTAAAGCAATTTGAGAGACTTTATAAATGTAGTAGTGTTGTAGCTACATTTCACTTTCCCTAAGAAAGCCATAAATAGGTCTATTGTTGGCCACACATGTTTTTCTTTGTCCACTTTCACTTGTGTAGACAGAAAATTGAGTTTTTGTAAAGAAAAATAATTTTCTGTGGAAATTAAATTCTAGTTTCATACATACTAAGTCATGGAAAGCATGATTTACAGATTGAAGGAGGTGTCAGAGGATTATAGCTACCATTTGGAATTAACATGGGTAGCAGTAAAACCACTAATGTCTTTCTCTTTATCAAGAACAATAATCAGTATTTTGAAGACAAAGAATAATTTACTATTTTTATTAAGAACTCCTTATGAGATTTTGTCTCAAGAGTAGGAGTTGGGTTTTCAGACCTGGATCTTGGAAATAAATAACTCCAGTTTTGCCAAAACACAAATCATAATGGACAGGTAGCAAAGGCAGATAGCTTTCCAAGTTATGGATAGTATTGCAAGTGGAAGTAATTAGACCTACAATATATTCTATTATGAAATAACACCTCTTGAGCAATGATAAATGAATGAGAAACCAGGTAATTTTATCTAGGTTAATAAATGACATGGTTCTCATGTCTTTACCTCCAATTAGCACCCCTTTCCTAGAGATTATTTTCCTAGGCTTCTAGAAGCTCTTTTATTATTGTTGTTGGAATCTGCCTGACATCAGGCTTTATGCACTCTGACTTAATTTTTACATTACATCCTTTATTTTGTGTAGCACTTAAAGAAGTCTCCCTCACACCATCTTCAATCACAAAAGTGACAAATACTTTTATTATCTATCTAAGTGATCTTGAGAAATACATTTAACAGCTCAGGTCTCAGTTTCCTCATCTTTAAAGTTGGGGGAGGAATCCGACATCAAACAATGTAATACAGTTGAGGAATGGAATTTTGTACAATAATTTTCTAGATATTTTACATTTTGATGCATATTTTCCAAAGTTTTTGAGATTAAAACAAAGACTTCAGCATAATTTTTTATTATGTTATGTTAGTCACCACACAGTAGTACTTTATTAGTTTTTGATGTAGTGTTCCATAATTCATTGCTTGCATATAACACCCAGTGTTATAACATAATACTTGCATATAACACTCAGTGCATTTATTTTAAAAGAATAATTCTTCTTTAAAAGAGATTTAATTCCAAATCTCTGAATTGCATCAAATATGGGAGCATTCTTTTTGGTTTGTTTTCTCCATAATGTATGACAACAGCTTTTCCTGAGTTCACCATTACCCTCTGTTACCAGAGCTGTCAACCGAGCTCCAACTGTAAACTGGTTAAAATGGAAAATCTTTCCCACATTTCTTCATTTTTTTCTCCTTAGGCCACTTCAATTTTGTGACCCAGAAGACTAGCCAGTATAGAGATGATATTTCAAATAGTCAAAATGCAAAAATTGCAAATGCTTACCTGGGATATCACAATAATAATGTATGAGTAGCTGGTGCCACCAGATGAGCTGATGTGTCAGAAAGAGGAAGGCACAGACGCAAGCATTCTTTATGTACACATTTCTGATGAGGCTGTGAAACAGTTTAGATAATGCGCATCTTTCCTTGCATGATATAGTGGCACCATTTGAAAATAAGGTGATAATTGGATACTTACCTTTGAAATAATGTATTTGCACAACTCCCCAAGGTAGTATGTACATAAACACAATGCTTGTTTTCCATCCCAACTACTTCTAATTGCACTCATTTGCTAATGAAAGGTAGGAAACACCAGTGAAAATTTGGCATGCAAAAAGAGTTTTGTTAGTTTATGAATGTGGAATGTGCCAGTTTTTTTAAGTTGTATTTAGCAACTGCAAACTGATTCTCTGATGGTTTCACATGGGTAAAGCAAATTTTTATCTGAATCGTTCTGTCCCCAGAGAGCAGCATCAATACTATGTTGCTAATTTAAGTACCAAATGAGATTTATACAAAACTCATTTGTATAGAAATTTAATGATTTTAGGGTGTCATTATTTCTAATTCTTGGTATTATTTGTTATTCTGGTAGATGGAAAAATAACTGCCTAACCAATCCTTCAAGATTGACTTTTTCCAAAGTAATCAAGAAGTGTATCATATTGCAATATAGCCTATTCTTAAGTGCATTATTAAAGTAACATTCTTCTAAATCATCCTGGGAGCACCCTGCTTTCAAACTTTCTAGCTAATGAGTATTATACCAAATTATTTCTTTAGAACAGTGATCTATTAATGGTGAAAACTAGAGGAGGACAGAGTACCCTAAGGCCATCAGGGAGGTCTTGTCCAAACTCATTCCAATTGGATATAAATGACATGGTTGGGTAGTGCTACAAAAATAAACTAAGACATATTAAAATATTAAGTGTTTATTTGAGAAAAATCACTTTGAACCGGGTAATGCCAAACTGGAAGTGGCTAGCTTTGAAAAGCTAGCACCAAAGGTGGATGGTATTCCAGATGGGTGTATTTTAAACTTACCTGACATTGAGGTTTTTGCCCCTATATAATTCTTTGGAATATTCCAAAGAAATACTTTCAGAAAATGTCACTGTATTTCAGTCTCCTGGAACAATGGAATAATCCTGGAGAACAATGGAACAAAGATCTATCCATTCTGACCCTGGTTAGGAGGACTCCACCAGTAGAAGGCAGAGGAAAGATTTATATAAATAAAGTGTGGAAGCAAAGAAAGGAAATTATTTGCTTGGTTAGGTTCAAATGCCATTGGCTGCTTGTCATGGGTTGTCCTTAGTGCTTTGATTTTGTAACCCTGAGGCATTTATAGGCTTAAATTTTGGCCTCCAGGGCATTAGAGCAACTTCTGTCTAATGGACTCCCTGCTTAATTAATTGAACAGTAGGAGTAACTCCAATAGTTTCCAAGTGGTTGTGACAAACAGTAAGATAGATTTCCAAAGACTGAGTGAGGCTTGAAATGGTGAATTTCTAGGGTTTTTGCATTTTCCCCCGTGGGATATATATTATATTTCACAATAAAACTTTGGGAGCAAAATAAATAATACATTCTAGGCATCAATTCTGTGGTTGAATCCAACCATCGTTCTACCCTTCACCCAGTTTCTTCATTTTTTTAAAATCCTTTTTTCTTCTTTATTCTCTTTCTTTCCCTTCTTTCCATATATGTTCTCTACTTCTTTCTTCCTCTCCTTTCTTTTTCTTCCCTCTCTCTTTCTCCTTTTCCTTCCTCTCTCTGATTTCCTTTTTCCATTTGATATGTGGGCTTGCACCACAGTATGGAATTTAATAAGAGGTGGAGAAATAAAAAAACAAGACATGCTGTCAGATCATGCCTCTCGTTAACCACAGGGGGATTTCTCATATGTTTTTCTCTTTTCCTGTAGGCACCTAGTGAATTTTATTTTCTTTTCTTATTTTACTTTATTTATAGAGGTGCTCTGCAGTAAAATCAAGCACTAACAGACAAATGAACTAGGGAAATACTCTCTTGTATATCCCTTTTTAATTAATCATAATTTTCATGAACATGCTTAAATCTTTGAAAAGCTAGCACCAAAGGTGGATGGTATTCCAGATGGGTGTATTTTAAACTTACCTGACATTGAGGTTTTTCCCCCCTATATAATTCTTTGGAATATTCCAAAGAAATACTTTCAGAAAATGTCACTGTATTTCAGTCTCCTGGAACAATGGAATAATCCTGGAGAACAATGGAACAAAGATCTATTCATTCTGACCCTTAATCCAAGAAAAGGAACACATTACAGTACAAGGTTTGTACAAGGTTCCTGAGTTTTCTAGAAGTTTGAATTTGTTTTTCCAATCAAGCTGAAATTCTGTTTCCTAAAGAGTTTATTTAGCTCCTGCTATAATTTTTGGTCTACTTGTCCTAAATCTCTATAAACTTTTTTTTCCACATGGAAATTATTCAGGCATATAAAAGCTATTTATTTAATCATTTCACTGAATGAACTCTACTCTTAGCAAAACATCACTGATTCTTCGTCTCTACTACATATGGCATAGTTTAAAATTTTCACCACATTTTGTCACTTTCTATGTATGCCTACATTATTTTTATAAATATATATTTTCTCCATTTGTAACTATTTTAAGGTAATCTATCAATTCAATTAAAGAAATGTTTATTGAGTGCCTTCTAGATAAGAGGCAGTCCACTAAATTTAGAAGCTCACAAATATAAACATAGAATGACATATGAGTACACAATTTATAATCTTTGCTGAGCAAAGATGAGAGCAGCATTTAACACTCTTACCTCCTCTAGTGCATCTTTCCTCTAATGTGTTTGTCTACTAAAGAACACAAAGAACAAAGATGTACACTCTACATATTTTTGCAGTAAGAGTTCTAGATTAAAATTAGATTCAACAATTACTTGAGATTCAGGAGGTAAAAGTGAAAAGAAGCCCCTCTTCTGCCTTCTTCTGCTGTTTGTAGCTGTAGAGCAGGGTTATGTAGACTCCTTTTCTGTATGTTTGTTGTCTTCCTTTGCTTTTCTTTTTCTGCCATGGTATTCAAGGATCTAGTTTCTCATTGCAGGCTAACAGGAAGGAAATAGTGATACTCAGCTTTTCTTTTTTTCTTTTAGTGATTTTATTTGTTTATTTCAGAGACAGAAAGAGAGCACAAGTGGTGGGTGGAACAGAGGGAGAAGCAGACTCCCTGCTGGGCATGGAGTCCAACACAGGGTTCAATCCCAGAATTCTGGGATCATGACTTGAGCGGAAGGCAGATGCTTAATGGACTGAACCACCCAGGCATCCCTATACTTAGATTTTCTTTCTTTCTTTCTTTCTTTCTTTCTTTCTTTCTTTCTTTCTTTCTTTCTTTCTTTCTTTCTTTCTCTCTCTCTCTCTCTCTCTCTCTCTCTCTCTTTCTTTCTTTCTTTCTTTCTTCCTTGTCAGATAGAGACTGCACAAGCAGGGGGAGCAGCAATCAGAGGTTCTCTGCTTGCTGAGCAAGGAGCCCAATGTGGGACTTGATCCCAGGACACTGAGATCATGACCTGAGCCAAAGACAGACACCTAACCAACTAAGCCACCCAGGCACCACCTGTACTCAGATTTTCAATGCTTTAGTGATAGAGAAGAACATGTGTCTGAATTATGAAAAAGTTGCCTCATTCTCATTTCTGATCCTTGGAGTTCAATTATAGTATTGTGTTCTTGATTTCAGTGTCTCCAGTAGTGACTTCCCGTCTCCTCAGCTTCACACAAGTGCCATAGGTAGTTCTTCTGATGAATTAGTTTTGGAAAACTTTCTCATCCAGCCTAAAACTGGTCACACATTTCTTCCAAAGATTTTGTAAGCACTAATGTATTAAATTATTTCTTGCTTAAAATACCTAGAGTGAATATTTTTTCTGACACAAAATTTGAATTAATAAGGTATTTGCTACCAGAAGCAGTTCATGTCCAAAACCTCGAATGAAGGAAATGTGAGGTGGTGATCCAACTAAAAATGAGATAAAGACAGTGAAGATTTATATGGTGTTGAATAATTAGAATCCAATGGTCCAAGATGCATGGTGGAAAATGAAACTCAAATTGTTGCAATTGCTTTTTTTTTTCCAGAATAAATCACATTTGAAAATAAGAATTTAAGAAATCAATATACTGCTAGATTAGAAATGGAATCTATCAATCTTCAGGTTGGCCTCAGCTTAACTTTGGAGAGTTTAAAAAGAAGAATGATATGCTCATGAATCAGGCAGCATAGTAGTGTGGATGCAGGTTATGTAAAGACTCAACAGCATTGACTTTCTGGACCTAAGGATATCTAGCTAATGTGACTATGATTGCCCAAATTGTCAAGTGATGAGACCAATGTTGAGACCCCAATATGGAATATCCTGAAGGAAGCAGAGTATACTTTTTCTGTATCTGGAATTACCTTCAATGCTCACTATGGTCCACTACAATCCATAGATATCCTGAATGCTTTGTCCATCACCACAGTGTTTCACACATTATTAACTCTGTTCTGTAGACTTACATTTACAGAAGAAGAAATGAATTTGTGGGTTCATATCCATTAGATACATTGTTTCCTATGTTTTGGGATCTTATAGAATGATGGAATGGAATATTTAAAACTCAGTTTTGTCATCAGGTTGTACCTTCTGAGATTAGGGCTTCATTCTACAAGTCTCTATGAAATAGTGATTAATATATACTGTGGTTTCTCTTATTGTCAAAGTACAAGAGTTCTGGTTCAAAAAGACCTGTAACATGACACCAGCCTCAATTCTACTTTTGTGACCCCCATACCAAATATTTTATTTCAATCTTCTTGATCTTAGGGTCTCTTGATTATAGATGTTAGTATTTAAGAGTGATTGTTTCCACCTGGGGGAACTGTAATCCTCCTATGGAAAACAAAATTTACCACTTGGAATGCTAATGCCCTGAGCCAAGAAATTGAAAAAAAAAAAAAAAAGTAGATTCCTTTGTTATGTGCATGCTAGATTTTTATCAAGGCAAGTATTATTGCAGTGATTAGGAAAACATTTATCTAGAGGCCAGAGAGTCATCTGGGATTCCTTCTTGTACTGTCATATTTGGTAGTGAAAGTTAATGGAAAATAATATCGGTTCTATTAAAGAAAACCTCAGACTTCCTAAAAAATGAGGATTTAGTAACCTTCCTGATTTTTAAAAAATGCTAACTTGCTTATTTTCTGGTTGAAGGCAAAAAACACTTAGAACAGAGGGTCAGGAAAGGAAGTGCTGAATTCCAGCTGTGGCCAGATAGAGGAAAGATGGCATTCATAGTCCATGGATCTTCTTGGTTTGTTCTACCTTTATTTATTACTGTCAATACATTTTTTCTTCTTTCTTTTTGCCATGATTTTACATAAAGTACGTTAGTAGTGGCTCATTTAAAATTTAGATCTTACATTGCAGGATATTAATTTGGAATTAATTAGAAAGTTAATGAACACCATACAAAAAGGATGCAAATACTAATGGTAGAGAGAAGGTGATCATGATTTTATTTATAAATAGAAAACTTGTATTATGTTATATGGAATGATAATAAAATTGATGTTACTTCTAGGTTTTTTTTTGTTGTTGTTGTTGTTGCTAGGGTAAAATATGCATAATATAATATTTAACATTCTAACAATTTGAAAGTGTACAATTCAGTGGCATTAAATGCATTTACAACTTTCTTTAACTATCACTACTATGCTTAAAACTTTTTCATGATCCCCAGCATAAATGCTGGACTCACTGAACAAAATTCTCCACTCCTCCACCTTGCTTCTGGTAGCCTCTATTCCATTTTCAGTCTCTATGAATTTGTCTAGTATAGGTACATCACATACATAGAATTATACACATTTGACATTGTGTCTAGCTTATTTCACATAGAAGAATATTTTCAAGGCCTGTACATGTACTATATATGAAACTTTCTTTCCTTTTGGTGGCTTGGTATTATTATATTGTATGTATAAACCATATTTTGTCTGTAGATGGACATATTGTTTGTTTCAACTTTTTGGCTATTGTAAATAATGCTGTTATGAACATTCATGTACAAATAACAGTTGCTTTCAAATCCTTTCCATATATACCTATAAGTATAAATGCAGTGTCAAGGGGCACCTGGGTGGCTCAGTGGGTTAAAGTCTCTGCCTTTGGCTCAGGTCATGATGCCACCATCCTGGGATTGAGTCCTGCATTGGGCTATCTGCTCAGCAGGGAGCCTGCTAACCCCTCTCTCTCTGCCTGACTCTGCCTACTTATGATCTCTGTCTGTCAAATAAATAAACAAAATCTTAAAAAAAAAAAAGATATGCAGTGTCATATGGTAGTTGTATGTTTAACTAGTTTTTAAAAAGATTGATTTATTTTAGAGAGAGAAAGAGGGAGTGCAGAGGGAGAAGGACAGAGGGAGAGCATCCTAAGCTGACTCCATACTAAACACAGAGCCTGGTGTGGGGCTTGATCTCATGACCCTGAGACCATGACCTGAGCTGAAACTAAGAATCAGATGCCTAACCAACTGTGCCACCAAGGTGCCCCTTAACTAATTCTTTGTATTTTATTTTTATATTTTTATTTAAATTCCAGTTAGTTAACATACAGTGTAATATTAGTTTCAGCTGTACGATGTAGTAATTCAACACTTCCATACAATACACAGTGCTCATCACAAGTGCCATCTAAATAGGTGACATCTTTGTCACCTATTTAACCCATCCACCACCCACCTCCCCTCTGGTAACCATCAGTTTGTTCAGCATAGTTAAGAGCCTGCTTCTTAATTTGTCACATCCTCTTTTTCTTTGTTTGCTCATTTGTTTTATTCCTTAAATTTCACATATGAGTGAAATAATATAGTTTTTATCTTTCTCTGACTGACTTATTTTACCTAACCTAATGCTCTCTAGTTTCATCCATGTCTCTGCAGTTGACACAATCTCATTCTTTCGTATGGCTGAGCAATATTCCATTATATATGCACATACCACATCTTCTTTATCCCTTCACAGTTGATGGCCACTTGGATTATTGTAGGTAATGTTGGTATAAATTCCATGGTGCATGTATCCCTTCAAATTATTTTTTTTTGTATTATTTGAGTAATTACCTAGTAGTAATTAGGGAGGGAAATTGCTGGGTCACAGAGTATTTCTGTTTTTAACTTTCTGGGCAGCTTCCATACTGTTTCCCAGAGTGGCTGCTCCAGTTTGTATTCTCAGCAACAATGCAAGAGAGTTCCCCTTTTCCACATCCTTGCCGTGTATGTTGATTCATTCATTCATTTATGTTGAATCATTCAAGGAAGGACTAAACTATTTTCCAAAGAGGCTGCACCATATTACATTCCCACCAGAAATGAACACATTTCCAGATTCTTCATATATTCCTCAACTCATGCTACTTTAGTGTTTTTCTTAATAATTGCCAACCTAATAGGTGATAAATGGTATTTTATTGTGGTTTTGATTTACATTTCTAGAGACTAGTGATGTTGAGCATCTTTCTATGTGCTTATTGGTCATTTGTTAAATATTTTCTCTAGAAGAATCTCCATCTTTTACATTTAAATAAAGCTTTTATGTTTAGATTTTTGAGTTAATATCTGTATAAGGTATAAAGTATAGGTTCAAGTTCATCCTTTTGCATGTGAATACCCAGTTTTCTCAGCACCATTTATAGAAAAGACTGTTCTCCCCCCATTAAAGTTCTTAACATTCTTGTCAAAAATGAACTGACCACATATGCAAGAGTTTATTTATAGGATCCCTATTATATTCCATTGATCTATATGTCTGTCCTTATGCTTATATCATAATGCTTAATTAATGTAGATTTTATAGTATGCTTTAAAGACAGAAAGTGTGAACACTGAAATATTTTTGTTCTTTTCAAAGGTTGTTTGACAGTTCATGACCCAATACAATTCCCAATTAATTTGAGCATTGGCTATTTCATTTAGGCAACAAAGAAATTTGATAGTGAATGCACTGAACCTATAAGTCATTTTGGATACAATTGACTTCTTAACAGCAATTTAAGTCTTCCTATCCATGAATGCAGATATCTTTCTTCTTATTTAGATCTTCTTTAATTCATTTTGACAATGTTTTGTACTTTAAAACATACCTGTCTTTTATCTCTTTTTCTCCTTTATATTTAATTCTTTTGGATGCCATTGTAAATGAAATTATGATTTTTATTTTTTATTGTTCATCATTGGTATAGAGAAATGTGACTAATTTTGGTATTTTGATTTTGTATCCTGGAATTTTGCTGTTTCTTAGCTTTGGTATCTTACTCGCAGATCTTTTGGGATTTTGTATTCACAGAATCATATAATCTTCCAATAAAGGTGCTTTAACTACTTCTTTCCAATTTGGATACCTTTTATTTATTTTTCTTATTTAATATATCTGGCTAGATATTCTGGTACAATGTTAGATAGGTGTGAAAGTAGACATCATTGTCTTATACCTTAAGAGGAAAACTGTCACCTTTCACAATTGAGTACAATGTTAGCTACAAGTGTTTCATATATGGCTTTTATCATACTAAGCGTGTTTCATTCTAATTCTAATCCTAGTTTTTTTTTTTTTATTTCTTATATCTTGAAGTGGTGATGGCTTTTGTCATATGCCTTTTATGAACCAATTAAGAAGATCATTTGATTTTTCTATTAATGTGTTACATTACATTGATTGATGATTTTATGTTGAATCATAGACAATTGGTTATGGGAAATTATCATTTTAATCTTGGATTAAAGATTAAGTGGTTGTTGGGTTCCATTTGATATTCTTTGAGAATTTTTACATCTTTGCTCATGAAGCACATTGGTTTAAAATTTTCTCTTTTATGAGACTTTTGGGTTTGAGAACAATAACCAGTCTCATAGAATGAGGTAGATAGAAAGTGTTCACTCTTATCAATTTTTTTGAATAGTTTGAGAAAGATTGGTATTCATTCTTTAAATGGTTGGTATAGGTATGCCTGGGTGTCTTTCTCAGTTAAGTTGCCTACTCTTGGAGGAGTCAAGATGGTGGAGAAGTAGCAGGCTGAGATTACTTCAGATAGCAGGAGATCAGCTAGATAGCTTATCTAAAGATAGCAAATACCTTCAAATCCATCGGCAGATCGAAGAGAAGAAGAACAGCAATTCTAAAAACAGAAAAACAACCACTTTCTGAAATGTAGGACTGGCAGAGAAGTGAATCCAAAATGACGGGAAGCTAGACCCCGGGGGGAGGGGCCGGCTCCCAGGAAGTGGTGGAGCAACAGCAAACGGCAGAGCAACAAAATCCGGACTTTTTTTTTTTTTTTAGATTTTTTAAAATTTATTTATTTGACAGAGAGAGATCACAAGTAGGCAGAGAGACAGGCATAAAGAGAGGGGAGGAAGCAGGCTCCCTGCCAAGCAGAGAGCCGGGTGCGGGACTCGATCCCAGGACCCTGAGATCACAACCTGAGCCGAAGGCAGAGGCTTAACCCACTGAGCCACCCAGGTGCTCCCAAAATCAGGACTTTTAAAAGTCTGTTCTGCTGAGGGACATCACTCCAGAGGCTAAACTGGGGCGAAGCCCACGTGGAGTCAGCGTGGCCTCAGGTCCCGCAGGGTGACAGAAGGATTGGGGGTGTCTGAGTGTCACAGAGCTTGCGGATACTGGAATGGTAAAGCTGGCTACAGAGACAGAGCGAACAGTAAGCTCACAGCTGGAGATTACCTTGAACCGGTCGTAGGCTCGGTGAGCTCAGAGCATGGCTGGAGGTCAGGCAGATGGGAGTAACTGGGCGCTGTTCTCTGAGGGCGCACTGAGGAGTGGAGCCCCGGGCTCTCGGCTCCTCCCAGCTGGAGACCAGGAGGCCGCCATTTGTATTCCCGTCCTCTGGAACTCTACGGAAAGTGCTCAGGGAACAAAAGCTCCTGAAAGCAAAGCCGAGCTGATTACTCAGCCTGGCTCCTGGTAAGGGCAATGTAATTCCGCCTCAGGCAAAGACACTTGAGAATCACTACACCAGGCCCCTCCCCCAGAAGATCAACAAGAAATCCAGCCAAGACCAAGTTAACCTACCAAGGAGTGCGGTTTCAATACCAAGGAGAGCAGCAGAATTCCAGAGGAGCAGAAAGCAAAGCTGGGAACTCATGGCTTTCTTCCTGTGATTTTTTAGTCTTGCAGTTAATTTTATTTTTTTCTTTTTCATTTTTTTTTTGCTTCTTCTGCTAAATTTTTTTTTAAATTTTACCCATTTCTTTTTAACCGTTTTTAACTAGTTTAATATATATATATTGTCTTTTTTATACTATTCTTTATTCATTTTCTTTTTTTAATTTTTTTCGTTTTTTTTTTTCTTTTTTTCTTTCTTTCTTTTTGAACCTCTCTTTATCCCCTTTTTCCCCCCTCACGATTTGGGATCTCTTCTGATTTGGTTAAAGCATAATTTCCTGGGGTTGTTGCCACCATTTTAATATTTTACTTGCTCCTTCATATACTCTTATCTGGAAAAATGACAAGGCAGAAAAATTCACCACAAAAAAAAAGAACAAGAGGCAGTACCGAAGACTAAGGACCTAATCAATACAGACATTGATAATATGTCAGATCTAGAATTCAGAATGACAATTCTCAAGGTTCTAGCCGGGCTTGAAAAAGGCATGGAAGATATTACAGAAACCCTCTCCGGGGATATAAAAGCCCTTTCTGGAGAAATAAAAGAACTAAAGTATAACCAAGTTGAAATCAAGAAAGTTATTAATGAGGTGCAATCAAAAATAGAGGCTCTCACTGCTAGGATAAATGAGGCAGAAGAAAGAATTAGCGATATAGAAGACCAAATGACAGAGAATAAAGAAGCTGAGCAAAAGAGGGACAAAAAGCTACTGGACCACGAGGGGAGAATTCGAGAGATAGGTGACACCATAAGATGAAACATCATTAGAATAATTGGAATTTCAGAAGATGAAGAAAGAGAGAGGGGAGCAGAAGGTATACTGGAGAGAATTATTGGGGAGAATTTCCCCAATATGTCAAAGGGAACGAGCATCAAAATGCAGGAGGTTCAGAGAATGCCCCTCAAAATCAATTAGAATAGGCCCACACCTTGTCACCTAATAGTAAAATTTACAAGTCTCAGTGACAAAGAGAAAATCCTGAAAGCAGCCTGGGAAAAGAAGTCTGTAACATACAAGGGTAAAAATATTAGATTGGCAGCTGACTTATCCACAGAGACCTGGCAGGCCAGAAAGAGCTGGCGTGATATTTTCAGAGCACTAAACGAGAAAAACATGCAGCCAAGAATACTATATACAGCTAGGCTATCATTGAAAATAGAAGGAAAGATTAAAAGCTTCTATGACAAACAACAACTGAACGAATTTGCAAACACCAAACCAGCTCTACAGGAAATATTGAAAGGGGTCCTCTAAGCAAAGAGAGAGCCTACAAGTGGTAGTTCAGAAAGGAACAGAGACCATATATAGTAACAGTCACCATACAGGCAATACATGGCACTAAATTCATATCTCTCAATAGTTACCCTGAATGTTAATGGGCTAAATGCCCCAATCAAAAGACACAGGCTATCAGAATGGATAAAAAAAAAAAAAATCTATATGTTGCCTCCAAGAAACTTATTTTAAGCCTGAAGACACCTCCAGATTTAAAGTGAGGGGGTGGAAAAGAATTTACCATGCTAATGGACACCAGAAGAAAGCAGGAGTGGCAATCCTTATATCAGATCAATTAGAGTTTAAGCCAAAGACTATAATAAGAGATGAGGAAGGAACCTATATCATACTCAAAGGGTCTGTCCAACAAGAAGATCTAACAATTTTAAATATCTATGCCCCCAACATGGGAGAAGCCAACTATATAAACCAATTAATAACAAAATCTAAGAAACACATCAACAATAAGATAATAATATTATTGTTTATATATCACTGAAATGGACAGATCATGCAAGCAAAAGATCAGCAAGGAAATAAAGGCCTTAAATGACACACTGGACCAGATCGACATCACAGATATATTCAGAACATTTCATCCCAAAGCAACAGAATACACATTCTTCTCTAGTGCACCTGGAACATTCTCCAGAATAGATCACATGCTCGGTCCTAAAGCAGGACTCAACCAGTATCAAAAGATTGGGATCATTCCCTGCATATTTTCAGACCACAATGCTCTGAAGCTAGAACACAGCTGCAATAGGAAGTTTGGAAAGAACCCAAATACAAGGAGACTAAGCAGCATGCTTCTAAAGAATGAATGGGTCAACCAGAAAATTAAAGAAGATTTGAAAAAAATCATGGAAACAAGTGATAATGAAAATACAACGGTTCAAAATCTGTGGGACACAACAAAGGCAGTCCTGAAAGGAAAATATATAGTGGTACAAGCCTTTCTCAAGAAACAAGAAAGGTCTCAGGTACACAACCTAACCCTGCACCTAAAGGAGCTGAAGAAAGAACAAGAAAGAAACCCTAAACCCAGCAGGAGAAGAGAAATCATAAAGATCAGAGCATAAATCAATGAAATAGAAACCAAAAAATCAATAGAACAAATCAAGGAAACTAGGAGCTGGTTCTTTGAAGGAATTAATAAAATTGATACACCCCTGGCTAGACTTATCAAAAAGAAAAGAGAAAGGACCCAAATAAATAAAATCATGAATGAAAGAGGAGAGATCACAACTAACACCAACGAAATATAAACTATTATAAGAACATACTATGAGCAACTCTAAGCCAATAAATTTGACAATCTGGAAGAAATGGATGCATTCTTAGAAACATATAAACTACCGCAACTGAACCAGGAAGAAATAGAAAGCCTGAGCAGACCCATAACCAGTAAGGAAATTGAACAGTCATTAAAAAACTCAAACAAACAAAAGTCCTGGGCCAGACAGCTTCCTCGGGGAATTCTACCAAACATTTAAAGAAGAACTAAGTCCTATTCTCCTGAAACTGTTCCCAAAAAATGGAAATTGAAGGACAACTTCCAAACTCATTTTATGAGGCCAGCATCAACTTGATCCCAAAACCAGACAAGGATCCCATCAAAAAAGAGAGCTATAGACCAATATCCTTGATGAACACAGATGCGAAAATTCTCACCAAAATACTAGCGAGAAGGATTCAACAGTACATTAAAAGGATTATTCACCACGACCAAGTGGGATTTATTCCAGGGCTGCAAGGTTGGTTCAACATCTGCAAATCAGTCAATGTGATGCGACACATCAATAAAAGAAAGAACAAGAACCATATGATACTCTCAATAGATGCTGAAAAAGCATTTGACAAAGTACAAAATCCCTTCCTGATCAAAACTCTTCAAAGTGTAGGGATAGAGGGCACATACCTCAATATCATCAAAGCCACATAGGAGAAACCCACTGTAAATATCATTCTCAATGGAGAAAAACTGAAAGCTTTTCTGCTAAGGTCAGGAAAACCGCAGGGATGTCCATTATCACCACTGCTATTCAACATAGTACTAGAGGTCCTAGCCTCAGCAATCAGACAACAAAAGGAAATTAAAGGCATCCAAATCAGCAAAGAAGAAGTCAAAATATCACTCTTCTCAGATATGATACTATATGTGGAAAACCCAAAAGACTCCACTCCAAAACTGCTAGAACTTATACAGGAATTCAGTAAAGTGTCAGGATATAAAATCAATGCACAGAAATCAGTTGCATTTCTCTACACCAACAGCAAGACAGAAGAAAGAGAAATTAAGGAGTCCATCCCATTTACAATTGCACCCTAAACCATAAGATACCTAGGAATAAATCTAACCAAAGAGGCACAGAATCTATACTCAGACAACTATAAAGTACTCATGAAAGAAATTGAGGAAGACACAAAGAAATGGAAAAACGTTCCATGCTCCTGGATTGGAAGAATAAATATTGTGAAAATGCCTATGCTACCTAAAGCAATCTACACATTTCATGCAATTCCTATCAAAGTACCATCCATCTTTTTCAAATAAATGGAACAAATAATTCTAAAATTTATATGGAACCAGAAAAGACCTCGCATAGCCAAAGGCATTTTGAAAAAGAAAGCCAACGTTGGTGGCATCACAATTCTGGACTTCAAGCTCTATTACAAAGCTGTCACCATCAAGACAGCATGGTACTGGCACAAAAACAGAAACATAGATCAATGGAACAGAATAGAGAGCCCAGAAATAGACCCTCAACTCTACAGTCAACTAATCTTCAACAAAGCAGGAAAGAATGTCCAATGGAAAAAGACAACCTCTTCAATAAATGGTGTTGGGAAAATTGAACAGCCACATGCAGAAAAATGAAATTGGACCATTTCCCTACACTACACATGAAAATAGACTCAAAATGGATGAAAGACCTCAATGTGAGAAAGGAATCCATCAAAATCCTTGAGGAGAACACAGGCAGCAACCTCTATGACCTCAGCCGCAGCAACATCTTCCTAGGAACATCGCCAAAGGCAAGGGAAGCAAGGGAAAAAATGAGCTATTGGGATTTCATCAAGATCAAAAGCTTTTGCACAGCAAAGGAAACAGTTAACAAAACCAAAAGACAACTGACACAATGGGAGAAGATATTTGCAAACGACATATCAGATAAAGGACTAGTGTCCAAAATCTATAAAGAACTTAGCAAACTCAACACCCAAAGAACAAATAATCCAATCAAGAAATGGGCAGAGGACATGAACAGACATTTCTGCAAAGAAGACATCCAGATGGCCAACAGACACATGAAAAAGTCCTCCATATCACTCGGCATCAGGGAAATACAAATCAAAACCGCAAAGAGGCATCACCTCACACCAGTCAGAATGGCTAAAATCAACAAGTCAGGAAATGACAGATGCTGGCGAGGATGCGGAGAAAGGGAAACCCTCCTACACTGTTGGTGGGAATGCAAGCTGGTGCAACCACTCTGGAAAACATCATGGAGGTTCCTCAAAATGTTGAAAATAGAACTGCCCTATGACCTAGCAATTGCACTACTGGTTATTTACCCTAAAGATACAAACATGGTGTCAAAGGGGCACGTGCACCCGAATGTTTATAGCAGCAATGTCCATAATAGCCAAACTATGGAAAGAACCTAGATGTCCATCAACAGAAGAATGGATCAAGAAGAGGTGGTGTATATACACAATGGAATACTATGCAGCCATCAAAAGAAATGAAATCTTGCCATTTGCGACAACATGGATGGAACTAGAGCGTATCATGCTTAGCGAAATAAGTCAAGCAGAGAAAGACAACTATCATATGATCTCCCTGATATGAGGAAGTGGGGATGCAACATGGGGGTTTAAGTGGGTAGGAGAAGAATCAATGAAACAAGATGGGATTGGGAGGGAGACAAACCATAAGTGACTCTTAATCTCACAAAACAAATTGAGGGTTGCTGGGGGGAGGGGCTTTGGGGAAGGGGGTGTGTTTATGGACATTGGGGAGGGTATGTGCTTTGGTGAGTGCTGTGAAGTGTGTAAACCTGGCGATTCACAGACTTGTACCCCTGGGGATAAAAATATATGTTTATAAAAAATAAAAAAATTAAAAAAAAAAAGTTGCCTACTCTTTGCTTTGGCTCAAGTCAAGAGCTTAAGGTCCTGATATCAAGGTATGTGTTGGTGGGGAGTCTGCTTCGGGATTCTCTCTCTTCCTCTCTTTCTGCCACTCCCACTCCTCGCTCACTCTCTTTCTCTCTAAAATAAATAAATAAATCTCTAAAAAGTAATAATTGGTTGGTATAATTCACCGGTGAAGTAATCTGCTCCAGGACTTCTCTTTGTCTGGAGGTTTTTGACTACTGATTCAATATGTTTTAGTGGTTTTAGTCATATTGTAATTTTCTATTTCTTCTTGAATCAGTTCATGTAATTTATGTTTCAATACATTTTTTCCATTTTTCCTTATTATCTAATTTGTCTTTCTTGAGCTCTTTGAGCATCTTCAAGACAATTCTTTTACAGTTTTTGTATAGGATGCCTGGTATCTGGTCACCATGTATAGTTTCTCTTGATTTATGTTGATTTTTAAGTGGGCTATACTTCTGTTTGCTTATTTTATGAGTATGTTGTTGCTGTTGAAAACTGGACATTTGAATCTTACAGTGTTCTAATTCTGGGAATCAGATTCTTCCCCTTTCCCAAGACTTGTTTTCTATTTTTATTTCCCTTCTTTCTTTATTTTCCTTCTGCTTATTTGTTTGTTTCTCTTCCATTTTTTTCTTTCTTCCTTTTTCCTTCCTTTCCTTTCCTTTTCCTTCTTTCCTTCCTTCCTTCTTTCCCTCCTTCTTACTTTCCTTCCTTCCTTCCTTCTTTCTTTCTGAGTTAACAAAGGAAATTGAAGCAAACACTATATCTGCTTTTTCCATTTTTAATTACCAACAAGTGAATGTCATGGTGTGTTTTTCACAGTGGAGTCTTTAGTTTCTTGGGTAGCAAATTTAGCATTTCAATATCCTGTCACCAATAGCTCCATGAGTGTGGGGAGCTATGGCAGGGTTTTTTGGACTGTAGATTGGGTAGTACATCTGTATTCAGTAGCTCTTAATGTCCCCTATTCTGGGTCACAAGAAAAGTGCCAATTTTCTGAGTGTCTGGAAATCTTTTGAGACAGCAAGAGTGAAGCTTACTCCTCCAATCTTTTTAATGGTCTCAATAAGCACCTCATTTACTGTATTAGATTCCTTCCCCCTAGACTCCCATGGACTCTGTTTCCTGAAATGACTGTGATTGGTGTATATGTGACAAATGAAACAAATATTTGTTATAATCTCTAGAGACAACAAAGAGAAAGAAGTGATTCATGCCTTTGAAACTTCTTTATTCTATTTGAATTATTAACCACACTTTTGAGTGTATCAGATAAAATATTAACACTGGGCTCTGTTTTGGGAGATTTTGTTTCCAGATAGTCATGTTTTGGAGCACATGTACTTCCTTTATGATCTAGCTTGGTTAGAAACTTTGTCCAATAAAAGAACTTTGCATTAGATATTAATAAATTATTTATATGAATCATCTTTTTATTAGAATAAATTTTGACTTAATAGGAGTAATGACTCACTTGAAGTTATTTAATTCCCCCAAAGAGTAAAGTCATTTATGTTTATCTATGCCAAGGAAGCACAGGACCATACATAGATATCACCTGAAATTGCATGTCTTCATTCCTCAGCACAGTCCCTAGACACTTAATGTAACTAACCTCTATGTGGTAACAAATTTTACTACTATTTCTGTATGTATTTCCATAAATGAGTACAAAAGTTTCTTACCTTCTCATTTTCAGAGGTGACTTGTGTTTTTCATTAATTTACAAATTGGGAAAGAATAATGTAGGCTAATGCTCAGAATAGCTTTCTTTCTAATTTGATTTTACAAAGCTCATAATTTCTGTCCAAAAGGGCTTGGAGTAGAATCTATATATTATGAAAACTTGTATGTTACCCTGGAAACTTAATTAAGTGAAATTGTTGCACATAATTTCATGAATTTACTGTCTGCTGTTATTTAATGCAGATCATGTCTTCTCCAATGTGTTTCTACGGAGGCAGTGTTGGTGCTGAATTGAGTATTACTATGATCCTAGGATTCATTTATCATTTTAGTTATACAAAGATTGTTTTGTTATAATGAAATTTGGATAATATTCATTTTTGACAGCCTTATGTTTTCCAGTACTTTTTCCCTGATTTGATCCTCATAGCAACTCTGTAATTTAGTTAAATCAGTTATGATTATCCCCATTTTTATCAATAAAGATAATAAAGATTAAAAGATGAAGCAATCTACACAAAATCACACAATTTAATATGATAATTTGGACACTGGCCTTTATCTCTTAATTTCTTGCCTTATGTTTTCTGTTATAATTACAATTCTTCCTTGGAGTACCTGACTTGCTAAGTTATTGCCTCCCCCCCACCCTCATGAAGAGAAAAGACAAGGATGTGAAACTAAATAAATGAGGGTACCTGAGTGGCTCAGTTGGTTATGGACTAGCCTTCTGCTTGCGTCAAGATTGAGCTCTGCATCAGGCTCCCAACTCAATGGGGAGACTGCTTCTCCCTCTCCTTCTGCCCGCTGCTCCCCCTGCTTGTGCTCTCTCTCTCTCTCTGTTAAATGAATAAATAAATAAATAAAGTGAATAGGTGGTACCACATATCAATGCTTTTCCTACCTTTCACTTCAGAGGCATAGAGCAGCCATGTGACAGTGTGTTAAATGTGGTGGGAGAAGGGATAGAGAGAAAGAAGGAAGACAGTAATAAAATAAGAAATGGAGTAGAACAAAAAGTGATGGTGTTTGCAAAATGTTGTCATGGTTGATGTCAGAGAAATTACTGTCTGTGTTTCCTTCTGGGATATTTATGGTTTTAAGTCTCACATTTATGTCTTTAATTCATTTGGAATTTATTTTTGTATATGGTGTGGAAAAGTGGTCCAGTTTCATTCTTTTGCATATAGTTATCCAGTTTTCTCAGCACCATTTATTGAAGAGACTGTCTTCTCTCCATAGTATACTTAATGGCCAGTGTGTGTGTGTGTGTGTGTGTGTGTGTGTGTGTGTGTGTGTGAGAGAGAGAGAGAGAGAGAGAGAGAGAGAGAATGAGAGAGAGAATGAATATCATGCAGCCACTAAAAAGATTAGATCATGCCAATTGTGGCAATATGGATAAGCTTAGAAGGTATTATATGAGCTGAAATAAATGGGACTGAGAAAGACAAATATCATAATATCACTCATTTGTGGAATCTAAAACAATAAATGAAAAAAAATCAGAGTTATAAATACAGAAAACAAACTGATGGTTGTAAAAGGGAAAGGACAAGTTGGGCAAAGAGGAGTGGGACATACAGGCTTCCAGTTATGAAATAAAGGAATAAAAAGCACATTATAGGAAATATAGTCAGTGGTGTTGTAATAGTGTTGTATGGTGACAGATGGTAGCCACACTTGTAGTAAGCAGAGAATAAGGTGTAGAGAAGCTGAATCACTGTTTTGTACACCTGAATCTAATGTAACATTATGTGTCAACTATATTTAAAAATAATTTTATTTAAAAATTGATAGTGCCTGAAGAGTTTCTTCAGCTGTGTCTGAATGTACTTTAAGTGACAGAGAAAGAAAGAAAAAGTTTATGTGAAATATTATCTTTCCAAATATACATATTTAGCACTTATAAGGCTTGACGTAATTTTAGGCTAAGAACTTTCCTTCTAAAATAACATTGTGAAAATTAAAGAAAAAATCTCATATTTAAAATTAATACAGAGTTAATTCCCCAGTTTCCAAGATTTAATCAATATGAAGGCATTAAATATATCAAGTCATAAAATGAACTCTTTTCTCAAAACAACTGTGGTTGTAATCTGAACTTTTAAATATGCCTCCTTACATACTTGATTCTCTCTTTTTTTTTAAATTTTTTATTTTAATTTATACACTCAACATTTTTCTTCAGACATTATAAGTATTTGGTTAAATCAATTAAGTTCAACAAATGCTTATTGAAAGTTTACCATTACACACACACACACACAAAAAAAAAATGTCTGTAGAATAAAAAAGACCATCATAGACTAAATATTTGTTAAGATTTCACATATATATCTTTTAGTATATATATACATGTATGTATAAATGTGGCATATGTGTTATATGTGATATATATTATTCTTTTGCCTTGTCAGTTTTTAAATTTCATATTTAAAATTCACCAGAAAAGCTATTTTCTTTTATTATATTCTCACTGGTGTTATTGGTATGGTATAAATACTTGCTTTTCTTTTTTTCTTTTATTTTATTTTATTTCTTTTCAGTGCACTACACCAAGTGCTCCATGCATTGCATGCCTTCCATAATACTCACCACCAGTCTCACCCATCCCCTCACTGCCCTTCCCTCCAAGACCCTCAGTTTGTTTCTCAGAGTCCACAGTCTCTCATGGTTTGTGTCCCCCTCTGGTTTCCACCATCTCACTTCTCTCCATCTCCCAATGTCCTCTGTGTTATTCCTTATGCTCCACAAGTAAGTGAAATCATATGATAACTCTCTCTGCTTGACTTATTTCACTCAGCATAATCTCTTCCAGTCCAGTCCATGTTGATATAAAGTTCAGTATTCATCCTTTTTTTTTAAAGATTTTATTTATTTATTTGACAGAGAGAGGTCACAAGTAGGCAGAGAGGCAGGCAGAGAGAGGAGGAAGCAGGCTCCCTGCTGAGCAGAGAGCCGGATGCGGGGCTCGATCCCAGGACTCTGAGATCATGACCCGAGCCGAAGGCAGCAGCTTAACCCACTGAGCCACCCAGGCGCCCCAGTATTCATCCTTTCTGATGGAGGCTTAATGCTCTATTGTATATGTGGACCATATCTTCTTTATCCATTCATCTGTTGAAGGCCATGTTGGTTCTTTCCACATTTTGGCAACTGTGGCCATTGCTGCTATGAACATTGAGGTACAGATGGCCTTTTTTTTTTTTCCCACTACATCTGTATCTTTAGGGTAAACACCCAGTAGTGCAATTGTAGGGTCATAGGGTACCTCTGTTTTTAATTTCTTAAAGGAATCTCGACACTGTTTTCCAAAGTGACTGCAACAACTTGCATTCCCACCAACAGTATAAGAGGGTTCCCCTTTATCCATGTTCCTACAACACTTGATGTTTACTGTCTTGTTAATTTTTGCCATTCCAACTGGTATAAGGTGGTATCTCACTGTGGTTTTGATTTGAATCTCTCTAATGGCTAATGATGATGCACATCTTTTCAAGTGCCTGTTAGTCATTTGTATGCCTTCTTTGGAGAAGTGTCTGTTCATGTCTTCTGCCCATTTTTTGATGTGATTGTCTACTTTGTATGTGTTAAATTTGAGTTCTTTATAGATCTTGAATATCAGCCCTTTGTCTGTGCTGTCATTTGAGAATATCTTCTCCCATTCCGTGGGTTACCTTTTTGTTTTATTGACTGTTTCCTTTGCTGTGTAGAAGCTTTTGATCTTGATGAAGTCCCAAAAGTTCATTTTCACTTTTGTTTCCTTTGCCTTTGGAGACATATCTTGAAAGAAGTTGCTTTGCCAACGTCGAAGAGGTTACTACCTATGTTTTCCTCTACAATTTTGATAGATTCCTGCCTCACATTGAGATCCTTTATCCATGTCAACTTTATCATTGTGTATTGTGTAAGAGAATGGTCGAGTTTCATTCTTATACATATAGCTGTCCAATTTTCCTAGTACTATTTATTGAAGGGATTGTCTTTTTTCCCAATGTGTGTGTGTGCATATATATATATATGTATATATATATATATACTTTTTTCCTGCTTTATCTAAGATTATTTGACCATAGAGTTGAGGGTCCATATCTGGGCTCTCAACTCTGTTCGACTGGCCTATGTGTCTGTTTTTGTGCCGGTACCATGCTCTCTTGGTGATCACAGCTTTGTAGTAAACCTTCAAATCAGGCAATATGATGCTCCCAGCTTTGTTTTTCTTTTTCAACATTTCCTTAGCAATGTTGGGTCTCTTCTGGTTCCATACAAACTTTAGGATAGTTTATTCTAGCTCTTTTAAAAATGCTGGTGAAATTTTGATCAGGATGGCATTGAAAGTGTAGATTGTTCTAGGCAGTATAGACATTTTAACAATGTTTATTCTTCCAATCCATGAGCATGGAATGTTCTTCCATCATTTTGTGTCTTTTTCAATTTCTTTAATGAATGTTCAGTAGTACCTCGTGTGGATAATTTACCTCTTTAAGGTGTAAAGAGAGCTGGTGTATTCTGTTTTTTTTTGTTTGTTTGTTTGTTTTGTTTTGTTTTGTTTTCCAGTTTTTTTGAGGGAGGCTTGGATGACTATGTACTTCCCCCTTTAGAACTGCCTTTGCTCTATTCCATAGGTTTTAGACAGAAGTGTCTTCATTCTCATTGGTTTCCATGAATTATTTAAGTTCTTCATTGATTTTCTGGTTGATCCAAACATTCTCAAACAAGGTGGTCTTTAGCTTCCAAGTGTTTGAATTTCTTCCAAACTTTTTTCATGTTGTTGAGTTCCAGGTTCAAATCATTGTGTCTGAGAATATGGAGGAGACAATCTCAATCTTCTGGTATTGGTAGAGCCCTGATTTGTGACCCAGTATGTGGTCTATTCTTGAGAAAGTTCCATGTGCACTAAAGAAGAATGAATATTCTATTGTTTTAGGGTGGAGTGTTCTGTATATATCTATGAGGTCCATCTAGTACAATGTGTCATTAAATGTTTTTTTTTTCTTTATTGATTTTATGCTTGGATGATCTCCTGTTACTGAGAGTGGCATCTTAATATCCCCTACTATTAATGTATTCATATCAATATGACTCTTTATCTTTTTTTTAAGATTTTATTTATTTATTTGACAGAGAGATCACAAGTAGGCAGAGAGGCAGGCAGAGAGAGAGGAGGAAGCAGGCTCCCTGCTAAGCAGAGAGCCTGATGAGGGGCTCGCTCCCAGGACCCTGGGATCATGACCTGAGCCGAAGGCAGCGGCTTAACCCACTGAGCCACCCAGGCACCCCAATATGACTCTTTATCTTGATTAACAGTTGTCTTATGTAGTTGGATGATACTGCATTGGGGTCATAAATATTTAAAATTGTTAGATCTTCTTATAGGATAGACACTTTAAGAATGATGTAGTGTCCTTTTTTATCTCTGACTACAGTCTTTAGTTTAAAATCTAATTTGTCTGATATAAGAATTGTTACCCAGCTTTCATTTGTGGCCCGTTGACATGGAAGATTGTTCTCTATCCCTTCACTTTCTGTCTGGATGTAACCTTAGGTTCAAAATGGGTCCCTTTTACACAGCATATGGATGGGTCCAGTCATTTTATCGGATCTGCAACCCTGTGCTTTTTTATGGGAGCATTTGGGCCATTCACATTGAGAGTGATTATTGAAAGATTTATTTTTATCAATATCATGCTGGCTGTGAAGTCCTTGTTTCTATAGATTGTCTCTGTATATTTCTGTTCTATGATGCTCTGTTCTTTCTTCTTTTATAGAACTCCCCTTAGTAATTATTGTAGTTCCAGGTTCCACATACACTCAAGAAGAATGGGTATTCTGTTGTTTTAGGGTGGATGTTCTGTATATATCTATGAGGTCCATCTGGTCCAATGTGTCATTCAATGCTCTTGTTTCTTTATTGATTTTCTGCTTTGATGATCAGTCTATTACTGAGAGTGGCATGTTAAGCTCTCCTACTATTAATGTATTCATATCAATATGACTCTTTATCTTTTTTTAAAAGATTTTATTTATTTATTTGACAGACAGAGATCACAAGTAGGCAGAGAGGCAGGAAGAGAGAGAGGAGGAAGCAGGCTCCCTGCTGAGCAGAGAGCCCCATGTGGGACTCGATCCCAGGACCCTGAGATCATGACCTGAGCCGAAGGCAGTGGCTTAACCCACTGAGCCACCCAGGCGCCCCAATATGACTCTTTATCTTGATTAACAATTTTCTTATGTAATTGGCTGTTCCACATATTGGGGGCATAAATATTTACAATTGTTAGATCTTCTTGGTGGATAGTCCCTTTAGCAATGATGTAGTGTCCTTCTGTATCTCTGACTACAGTCTTTAGTTTAAAATGTAATTTATCTGCTATGAGAATTGCTACCCCAGTCTTCTTTTGAGGCTCATTGTCATGAAAGATGTTCCTCCATCCCTTCACTTTCAGTCTGGTGTATCCTTAGGTTCAAATGAGTCTCTTGTAGACAACATATTGATGAGTCTTGTCATTTTATCCAATTTGCAACTCTGTGTTGTTTAATGGGTGCATTTAGGCCATTCATGTTGAGAGTGATTATTGAGAGACAGGTGTTTATTGACATCGCGTTACCTGTGAAGTCCTTGTTTCTATAGATTGTCTCCTTATATTTCTGTTCAATGATATTCTTGGATTTTTCATCTTTTATATAACCCCCCTTAATATTTCTTGCAGTGTCAGCTTGGTGGTCACATACTCTTTTAAACCTTGCTGGTCTTGGAAGCTCTTTATTTCTCCATCCATTTTGAATGCAAGCCTTGCTGGATAAAGTATTCTTGGCTGCATGTTCTCAATTATTACCCTGAATATGTCTTGGCAGACCTTTCTGGCTTTCCAGGTTTCTGTGGACAAGTCTGCTATTATTTTGATGGACCTACCTCTGTATGTAAGGAATCTCTTCCCCCAAGCTGCCCTCAAGAGCTCCTGTCTTAAATTATGATTCAACAGTTTCACAATCAGATGTCTTGATGTCTTTCTAGATTCTATGATCTTTGGGCATGATATTTCTGCCTCTGGGACATGAATGCTGGTCCCATTCCCCAGATTGGGAAAATTTTCATGAGTAATTTGTTCAACTATATTTTCTAGTCTTCTTTCTTTCTACTCTCTCTCAGGGATCCCAATAATTCTGATGTTGGTATGTTTTATGATGTCATTTATTTCCCTAATTCTGTTTTCATAGTTTTTAAGCTGTTTGTTCCATGCCTCCTCTTGATCCTTTTTCTCCATCATTTTGTCCTCTAGACCACTAATTCTATCCTCTGTCTGGGTTGTCCTAGCTGTTAGAGAGTTTAAATTAGATTGGATCTCATTAATAACATTTTAAACTTCTTCCCGGGCAGCTTTCACTTCTGCCCCAATCAATTCCATGTTGTCATTAATGGTTTTCTCTAACCTAACCATTGTCTGGATAATTGTCACCCTGAATTCCCTTTCCAACCTACTGTTAATGCCCATATCTACTGGAGAGGGCACAACCCCTGGATTTTTCCCCTGTTGGGCATTCCTCCTCCTAGTCATTTTGGTGAGAGGTGGTTGCAGGGATGTGTAGCTGAATAATCAACTGTGATCCAGGCAAACTGTTCCCTGGAACGCTTCTGAGCAATTGGAAGTCACCACCAAAAATAAAGAAAAAAGAAAAAAGAAAAAAATAGAGAGACAGGAAAAAAGAGAGAGAGAGAGAAAAGACCCAGCCAGAATGGGCCCCAAAGGTAAGATTTATAAGGTATATACAAACAAAAACGGACAAACAAAAAGACAGAAAATAGTAAATGACAAGAAAAAAAAAAAAAGAACCCATCCAAAATGAACCCAAGAATAAGATTTATATAATACCAGAATGAAAACAAATACACAGAAATATTGACAGAAGAAAAAGATGTGAGGGGTGTTATAAATGCTCAATGTGGGCAAGGAAGGTTATTTTGATTCTTCCTGGGTATATCTTGATATCTTTGTTAAAGGACTCAACTTTCCAGAGATAAAGGGAGATTAAAATTGGTTTATATATAGGGGTGGTATTGATTAGGGAAAGAGGATTACTTTGAAGCTAGTATCTATATGTATATTTTAAAAAAGAAAAGAAAAAGAAAAACAGGTATATGTATGGAAAAGTTCAAGTTAAAAGGTTATCATGGAATATGTTGTGTTAAACCTCTAGTTATAACAGTAAGCAGGTTCAAAAATATTAAAAAATAACACAAATAGTGAGAACAAACTAAAAATAAAAGTTGTATCTGTGAAATATACAGG
Organism: Mustela nivalis; assembly: GCF_964662115.1. Classification (NCBI taxonomy): domain Eukaryota; kingdom Metazoa; phylum Chordata; class Mammalia; order Carnivora; family Mustelidae; genus Mustela; species Mustela nivalis. Next base: position 89,181,415 of record NC_139021.1, on the reverse strand, counting down.
TTTTAGAGCAATTCTGCAGCTTAATATTTTGTTTTCCCCCTGATATTGGGGTTTTACAGTGTTATAGGGATCCTGTGGTGCTTGTCCTCTCCTTCTTTCGGATGACTTCCTGGGGGAGGGGACTGCCACATTGTTTTTCAAGCAGTCTTGCTTGGCTTGAATCCTTCCTTCTTCTCTTTATTAAGGGGTTAGGGTCTGTGGATACCAGTTTCTCAGGCTTTTCTCTGGAGGTTTTTTTGTTTTTTGTTTTTTGTTTTTAACACCCCCCCCCCTTGGAAGCTTTTTGTGGCCTTTTGTGGACTTTTGGAGAATTAGAGGAAAGCAAACTGCACCCAGACCTCCATCTCAGAGAGAAGCCTCCATCTGCTCCCCTCTATGTGGTTCCACTATAGCACTGAGGCTGGGAGAGTCCAGACCATCCACTGGTTCTAGAGACTGCTGGTTAGCTCCAGGATGGAGCTTTCTCAGGGATGAAGGAGAGCAAGTCAGTCCCTGGTCACACAATGCACAAAAGTTCTAGGGAGTGCAGGCTAGTGCTGTCCTCAGACTCCTTCATGCCGGACTGGGGTGGCCATGATGCAAGCCTTGTAAACCCAGGTGTTCAGCTGCACTCCCTCTGGCTCAGATGGTCACCAGTGGTTGCCATCCTGGGTCTGTGGATTTAGGCCTGTGCCCATGTCCACCCCCCCCCAACTCCACCAGTTACCCTTTAAGATCTTTTGCTCTTTTTGAGTGCTTTTAACTAGACTCCAAGATAATGTTGATCCCCAATTGCAGGGATCCCCCATATTGGGGTATTACTTTCCAGTGGGTCACTTCTGGTGGCTGCCTCCCCCTTCTGTTTATCCTCTGATATCAGTCCCATTATTCCCAGTATGTTTTACCTCCTGACTGGTGTCTTCTGCTCCCGTAGAGATCTAGAAGTGTATAAACCTACATATCAGGCTGATTTCATGGGTGTTCAGACTGTTCTGGTAGATAATTAGTTCACTTTAGGGGACCAAATGAAACAGGGTCTCCTACTTATTGCCCCTCATCTCAATATTTGTTTTTCTCTTATGATTTCTTGATTTTTTTCAGTCATTTCTGATTTTATTCAGGTCTTCCAGCTCTATAATTTTCCTCTTCATTTATAAACATCTCAGTGAATACCTTCATATAATTGTGTGTATTTTTTTTTTGTTGTTGTTCTACATTATAAGTGGTGGAATTTGAGTTGAAGTATTGGTTTGAGACAAAGAAAGCATAGCCCCTCAGACAGGATTTCAAAGAATGATATTAATTTAGAGTATTTACTCTGGTTCACAGAGTAAATTGCTCCAAATAGAATTAAGCAGTACTTGGCCACTGATTCAGGATCACATAGAGCACAAAATGCTCTATTTCCAAAAGAGAGATGAGAAGACAGAAAAGCCATGTGTTTGCGCTTGCTTGGTCTATATTTAGGAAAATCTATATAGAGAGCACATTAAAGTGGGGGGTAGGCTGTGTAATCCTAATAACTGAAATTGCTAGATGCCCTGCACCCCAGGTATCTTTCTGGGGATGGGCACTCCTGCTATGTCAGCACACCGTTTCCTCCAGACAATGCTGCAAACACATTGATGCACATTTTGTACAATTTTCTTTTCTGTTTATTTACTTCTTGTGTATGTGTTTTTAGCCCCATGTTATTATCCTTCAACAGAAAATTGAAATGCCATAAGACCTAACTTTCTTAGTCATTTTTAATCCTGCCTTGCTGAGATTAAAACTATGTTTTTGAATCATAAATCACTAGACATGATTTTATCTCCCAGTAGATTTATATTTAACCTATGAAATTGATCCCCCCAAAATCTTGTTTCCATACTTTTATTAATTTTGGCTAAATGGTTGCAAGTCCAAAGGCAGTGAGATATTAGCTCCCTCTCACACAGAGTGGAAATAAACCACAAAAACACTTCATAACCTTCCATTATCTGTTGAACCAGACTACCCTTGTTATGTTGGCAAGCAAAGGTAGCTCTTGCATATGCACTAAGTTTTTACAGAACTATTTTAAAAACTGATTTGAAATTCTATTTTTTTTTCCTGTGGTTAATTCATGCTTTATTTCACAGGTTAAGAAAGTGTAAATAAATTTTGAAAATCCTTTGGTGTTTGAAAATGCATTACTGAGAGAACACTAATTAGTAGAATTGCTATAGATTGTTTTTCCAAGGTGAGCACTTGACAACTGCCTGTTACCTGCACTCTATCAGCTGGCTTTTGAGAATATAATATAGCATACGGAGTCACAGTTCAGGTACTGCAGTGAAATTACATAAAACTGAGTAACCAAAAACTATCATTTTCGTTCTAAGACTGATTTACTATAATGCAGAGATTAAAAGATTTTGAAGCAAGATAAAATGGATTTCTACTGAGAACTTTCTGATCCAACTCCTCCCCATGCACACAACTCATATCACATATTTCTTATAGAACCTCTTGTCTTTTGAATATAACATGTTGAAGGACTAGGCTTTGAAAATACAGAGATTAATAAGCAAAGTCATCATGAGAGTAGATAAGAAGACAGAAAAGAGTAAGAAATCACATGTAGTTTAATTTTATATAGACAAGAGGCTCTGAAAAAGCTGAGGGTACAAAGGATTTGAAGATGACTATAATGGTGTAATCATAGCTATAATTCAAGAGTGATTAGAACAGGCTTCTATGAAGAAGGGCTAGGTCAGGAGAGACTCAAATGCGTGTGTGTGGTATTCATGTGGATATCTGGAGAAAAAGATTTCCTAGAAAATATACTTGCAAAGGACCTAAGGCAAATATGAGTCTGGTGTGTTTGGCATGCAGGAAGAAAGCCAGTGTAGCTATGGTGACAGTGAAAGAATAGAGTGGAGACAGAGGTTATTCGGGAAGTACTGGCCACAGCAAGATGTTTGAATCTTATTTTAAATGTGGCAGGACAATGTTAAAATATGTCAAAAAGGAGAAAATAATAGCCTGATTTATTTTAAAAGATAAATTTGACAAAATAGCAACTTATCAGTGTGAAATGTTCCCTAATTATAGAGAGCAACTCTCTGCTCTGTACAGAACAGAGAGTGGGGAATAGGCAGGAATGCAGGAAGAGAGACTGGGTGGCAGGCAATTTGGGTCATGGAACATTAAATAGTTGTCTATTTAGTGGCAGACATGGATGTAGTGAGAAGTGGTCAAATTTGGGGTATATTCCAAGGGTAGGACTTAGCAACTCTAAACTTTATAAGTCATGATAAATTAAAACTACCAAATACCTCTTATTTATTTCTGTTTGAGAAGCTTGATGACTAGTAGTGACATTTATCAAAATGAGGAAGATGAGAAGGGTGGCTTGGGGGTGGGTAGGGACCTGGGAAAAGAAAAAGAGGGCATGAAAGCAAGGTATTTATTTATTTATTTATTTATTTAAAAGATTTGATTTTTTATGAAGGGGGATGGGCAGAGGGAGAGAAACTCAAGCAGACTCCCCACTAAGCAGAGAACTTGTTGGGGGGATTGATCCCACGACCTATGAGATCGTGACCTGAGCCAAAATCATGAGTCTGATGCTTAATCAACTGAGCCACCCAGCTGCCCCAGCAAGGTTCTAATTTCAATACATCTGGATTAGGTTGTTTCTTAGATTTCCAAGTGGATGCAGTGAATAGATAGGTAGATATAATGATCTGAAGTCCTGGTGAAGAGTTCAATTAAAGAACTTGGGCACCATTGCATCATAGCTATATTAGTATATACATGACCTTAGAAGTGGTAGACGTAGTTAAAGTTCTGTTAAGATTGGATGTAGATTGCAAAAACCTTTTAAAAATCCATTTATGGAATGTGTATATCGATATTTAAAGATTAGAAATGAGAAGATCCAGCAAAGAAGACAGAAAAAAAAATAAGAATTAAGAAGAAAAACATAAGATTGCAATGCTTTGAAGGACAAATAGAAAAAAGTGTTCAGAGAATGCAGAGTGGTCAAGTAGTCACTGCTTTTGAGAGGTCATTGATTTAGTACTGAAAACTGTCATCAGTTTTGACAACGTGAGACTACTGCAAAGTTTGGGAGTGAAGAAGCGGTGCCAGTAATGAGCTCAAGAAAGAATAGAAATTTTTGGAGTGGTTACAATGTGGTTACAATGTAAAAGACACGATAGATCTTTTTTTCTTTACATAACAATAAGACAAATTCAGACAAAATTGAAAAAATACTTTTGTGTTGTCTGTGATTATTATATTTTCAATAGGCTATACTTCTTCCAGGTGAGCTGCTTCCCATTAGAGAAAGGAATGGTGTTCTGGCACTAGGTGAAGGGGAAATTTAGAAGTAATGGTATGAGAATGGAAAATGTCTATTTCCCTTACCTGTACCATTTTCAATCACTAGAAATAAGTGTAGAGGTGCAAGTCTTATGAATGAGAGTGAAGAGTTGCCTCAGGTAAGAGTTGCCTTATAAGAGGTCAAGGTGTGGAAAACACTAGAGATATTTTTCTGTGGATAAAACAAGTAGCCTGTGGGCTATTTTGAATGAAAAAACTGTCTTTCTTGACTTGTTTTTTTCCTTATTTTACCCAATGAAATCCATTTACTTATTACTTCCTTTTTTATCTCCTCAGCGTTTGAACCAATGCACAGTATGTCACAAAACATTTAGTACTGACATGCCATGTGGAAGCTGAGAACACAGCTACTCTCTTCTCACTGAAATAGTAAATGATGACAAAAGCTATTTTCACTGAAAGGTAACAAGTCAGTAATTGAACGTCATACTTATGGTAGAATTCAGCATGAGCATTAATAGTTACTGATTTAGAAAGTTCATTTCTTCATATATATGTGTATCATATAACATTACATATAATATATATTATGTATATTCATATGAATAATTTAATTATATATTTATACATTATGTAAAATTTATAAAATATAGTATATATATTATGTTATCATATATTTTTTGGAAGCTGTGAGCATATATTATTTTATATACAACATCATTGCCTGTATCCAGATATTGAGAAACAGTGTGGTAGAAAGAGAAAAGTATTTCCATGAAACACTCATCATGATTAAAGTACAAAATATGTGAAATTAAGGTTAAAAGTTTATTCAAATTCAGAAATTTATTGAACATTTTTTGTATGCCAGGAACTATGTGTTCGCAACTGCATTTGAAAAACTCACAATCTAGTCTGGGAAAAGTTATTTAAACTAAATACTTCAATATCACTTCAGAATTAAAAGGAAGTCTGTCTAATCCAGGCTTCTTGAGGAGTTCTTGAAGAATTCAATTATGTTAAACATGGCTAATAGTGTTGGTACAGAACTGTAGTTAGTTGTGCATTTGTGATTTTATCACTCTTGTTTATTCTTGAGGAGTCATTCAATAGGCAGTGATATTAGAACCAAATCCTTAGAGATGAATGGCCATTAGCCTCATCAAGGATATTTGATAAGCTTACAAGGAGGGAGGAAGGAATTTATGTTGAAAATTACAGCATGAAAATGGTCTTAAACTAGCTTTGATCATTTTATTTCCCCATTCCTGAGATGGCTTACTCTTGACATGACAAAGTGAAATTGAGCTCCTTAGCACAGCATCCATTGTCCTATACTTTTGGATTACAGTTTATTTTTCTAAATTCTTTTCATTTTTTATTTTTCCACAAAGATATGTATAATCAAATTTACTTCCACTTGTAAGCCTTGTCTTTTCCTATTCTTTGTGATTTTGCTTATCAGTAAATGAGTAAGGAACAATTTTGTCTTTGTTATTACATATCTCCTTTCCACTAATCTTTAAAGTAAAGTGAGTCCCCAAGCAACCAGAAGGACACCATTGTGGGTTTTTTTGTTTGTTTGTTTTTTTGTTTGTTTTGTTTTGTTGTTTTTTTTTTTTTTAATAAAAACATAATGGATTGGACTTTGGCTGGATTATCTGGTTCAGCACCCATCTCTCCTGTTGTACCACCTCAGCTAAATTACCTGACCTCTCTGGCCTCCAGTTCTTAATTTATACAATAGAAATGATAAAAGTCTTTATCTCAAAGGGATTTTTTGAATAATATATTGTCAATTTTATTTTGAAAATTAAATACATTAGTAGGCATTGAATAAAATACGTCAAAATTGGTATAAACCTCTGCAGCCATAAACTTTTCCCTAACAGTTCTCTGATAGTGATTTCCACATAATAAGAAATTAAGGTGTGACAGTTTATGTGTGCTAGGTATCAAGCTAGGGAGCTGATTTAGGAAGACTGGACTGTGCTTCAAATCAGAAAAATCTAGGTTTATATCCAAGCTCTATCATTAACTGACTGTATGACCTTAAGTGTATCATTAAACCTCAATGATTCAAAGTTGCTACCAAATTAAATGAATTTTTATAATGATTGTGACATTGTGATTCATAAATGATGGGCAATTAATAAATAACCTTATTGCTATGTTTTAATTATATCACTAATAATAGTAGTGTAATTACTGTTAAATGATACACACTAAAAGATATTTTGCATGTAAAGTTAAAAGGTACCTTATATTTTAAGTTTTGAACATCAGCCTTAGGAGCTGAACTTTGAGAATTATTTTGCCTGAGTATCAATTTTCCTCGACATACTATATATTCATTATATTCATGTTTCAAATATGTTTTAACATAGCCTTTTATTTTTATTTTTTTTAAAGATTTTATTTATTTATTTGACAGAGAGAGATTACAAGTAGGCAGAGAGGCAGGCAGAGAGAGAGAGGAGGAAGCAGGCTCCCTGCTGAGCAGAGAGCCTGATGCGGGACTTGATCCCAGAACCCTGGGATCATGACCTGAGCCGAAGGCAGAGGCTTTAACCCACTGAGCCACCCAGGTGCCCTGAACATAACCTTTTAATGTAATTTCTCTTATAGTAGGAATCAGAAAGCTAATTACTAGATTCTACCAGATTGCCTAGTGACTGGGATTCCAGATGCATTTTGGATTTAGCTAGTTAGATGCTGGTGGGAGAACTGGAGAATGTAAGCATGGTTTCACTTACTTGTGGAGCATCGGGAATAACATGAGGACATTAGGAGAAGGAAAGGAAAACTGAATTGGGGGAATTGGAGGGGGAGATGAACCATGAGAGACTGTGGACTCTGAGAAACAAACAAGGTTTTGGAGGGGAAGAGGATGGGGGTTAGGTGAGCCTGGTGGTGGGTATTAAGGAGGACACATATTGCATGGAGCACTGGGTGTGGTGCATAAACAATGAATCTTGGGACACTGAAAAAATAAAATTAAAATTATAAAAACTTGATGATATACTATACCTCGGTCAATTGAATTTAAATAAAAAAGTACAGAACAATGTCTCTTAAGAATACTGATGTAAATATTTTTATTCAAATACTACATACCAAATTTGGGTATTCCTGAGTTTATTCCTGGGATGTTAAAAATGGTTCAATATACAAAAGTCAATCAGTATAATGCACTACACTAACAAAATGAAGGAGAGAAACACATGATTACTGCAATAGATTGGAAAAAACATTTGATAATATTCAATACACTTTCAGGGCACCTGGGTAGCTCAATGGGTTAAGCCTCTGCCTTCAGCTTAGGTCATGATCTCAGGGTCCTCTCTCTGCCTGCCTCTCTGCCTACTTGTGATCTCTCTCTGTCAAATAAATAAATAAAATCTTAAAAAAAAAAAAAAAGATGTACTCTAGCTGTAATTTTGTATCAAGTCATATTTTCTAGGGAAATTACTATAAAGCCCTAAAAATAGAAGTCAATAATAAAAAGTGCCAGTTTAATTCATGAAAACCCACAGAAGCACAATAATGTGAATTTCTTCTGTGAATTGCACTCAGTGTATGGCAGCTAAAAGTATGCAAAAAGGAAAGAAGTACTAAGGGAATGCATTGATTCTAGAAAGGGCAACAAATTATTTTCCTATCACTTTCTGGCTACCAAAAAAAAAAATTCCTAGTTTTTTATTAAATTGCATGTTTTGTTCTTAATTGTTGTTGTGGCTGAGAAAAATAAAGACCCGTGGATGCCAAAAATAAAGAAGCCTACATGATAGTAAAATTGATAAAATTTATGGTATAATTTCAACTGGCTAGAGAACAGAACCTGTTTTAAGGTTAAGCTTTCTTATTTGAGATTAGAATTTCTTCCAGGTAAGTGTTTTATTTATTTAAGTATCTAAAATATCAGTACCATGAGTTCTCGGAAAAAGGCAAGTAATTTATAGTTCCCAAATTTTGGTAAAACTTAAAAGCACAACATTTGAATGTAGAAAAATTTAGGAGCAGGGGATTCAAAAATACATAATTTTGACATATAATACCGTAGTCTTTAAAACAGTATCTATTTAAATGGATGATGTTTCTTTGTTTAAGTGTAGATGAAATTAGTTTCGTTCTTAGGAAAGAAAAAGGTTAACACAAATAGAAGAAAATATTGAATAGTGCATTAACTCTAACTCTAATTGAATCAACTGGCTTGTTTCAGTGTTAACTTTATAGTCAATGTTATTATTTTCTTGCATCAGTGAAATATTTATTTTGCATCTATGCTTTTGTTAGAGAGTGTTAATTTGGTTGATGCTCTGACCTGAATTATTACACTCTAATGTATTTAACTGGGCAAAGTCTTTCTTAAGTCACTTTTATGCTTAGTGGTGATAGATGACTGTTCAGCTGAGTACATGGATTTACGATGTGGTAAACATTTAGCTTTATTACATGTTTTCTACATTTATTTTGTTTTATTTTTTTAATTTATTTTTTTTCACTTTTCCAAGATTCATTGCTTATGCAGCACACCCAGCGCTCCATGTAATATGTGCCTTTCTTAATACCTACCACCAGGCTCACCCATCACCTCAACCTTCTCCCTTCCAAAACCCTGTTTGTTTCTCAGAGTCCTCAGTCTCTTGTGATTCATCTCCCCCTCTGAATTCCCCCAATTCAATTTTCCTTTCTTCTAAAGTCCTCCATGTTATTTCTTATGCTCCACAAGTAAGTGAAACCAAAAATAGACTTACTCTGCTTCATGTATTTCATTTCTTCCAGTTCCATCCATGTTGATACAAAAGTTGGGTATCTATCTTTTCTGATGGAGGCATAATACTCCATAGTATATATTGACCCTATCTTTTTTATCCATTTATCTGTTGAAGGGCATTGGCTCTTTCCACAGTTTGGCAACTGTGGCCATTGTTGCTATGAACATTGGTGTACATATGGCCATTTTTTTCACTCCATCTGTATCTTTGGGGTAAATACTCAGTAGTGCAAATGCAGGGTCATAGGGTAGCTCTATTTTTAATTTCTTAAGGAATCTCCACATTGTTTTCCAAAGTGGCTGCACCAACTTGCATTCCCACTGACAGTGTAAGAAGTTTCTCCTTTCTCCACAGTCTCTCCAGCACTTGTTTACTGTCTTGTTGATTTTGGCCATTCTATCTAGTGAAAGGTGGTATCTCAATGTGGTTTTGATTTGAATCTCCCTAAGGGCTAATGAAGATAAGCATTTTTTAATGTGTCTGTTAGCTATTTATATGTCTTCTCTGGAGAAGTGTCTGTTCATGTCTTCTGTCCATTTTTCTAACATCATTATTTGGTTTGGTCTTTTTTTTTTTTTTTTTTTTTTGAGTGTTGAGTTTGAGGAGTTCTTTATAGATCTTGGATATCAGCCTTTTGTCTGTAGTGTCATTTGAAAATATCTTCTCCCATTCTGTGGGAGAATGTATTTTTGTATTGTTTACTCTTTCCTTTGCTGTGCAGAAGCTTTTTATCTTGATGAAGTTCCAAGTCCCATTTTTGCTTTTGTTTCCTTTGCCTTTAAAGGGAGACAAGTCTTGAAAGAATTTGGTGTGACCAATGTCAAAGAATTTACTGCCTATGTCCTCCTCTAGGATTTTGATAGATTCCTGTCTCACGTTGAGTTCTTTTATCCATTTTGTGTTTATCTTTGTGTACAGTGTAAGAGAATAGTCAAGTTTCATTCTTCTATACATAGTTGTCCAATTTTCCCAGCATCATTTATTGAAGAGACTGTCTTTTTTCCACTGAATATTTTTTCCTGCTTTGTCAAAGATTATTTGTCCATCCCCAAACTACTAGAACTCATACAGCAATTCAGTAATGTGGCAGGATACAAAATCAATATACAGAAATCAGTTGCTTTCTTATGCACTAACAATGAAAATGTAGAAAGGGAAATTGGAGAATCAATTCCATGTACTATAGCACTAAGAACCTAACATAAGATAACTGTGAGTAAACATTTAATTTATTTTAACTTTTTATTATTTTCATAAACATTATTATTCTTTTCATTCTTTTATTTTAGGATACTTCCATCCATCCTGCACCCACTTCTCAATCCTTTTGAAGGATTTTTGAGCAACTTCAATTAACCATATTTAATATGGTGCCTATAGAAATAGGACAATGTTCTGTCTAAAAGTACACAGTGCCATAAACATTCTTTTAAAACATGGAAAGCTCAAGTATAAAGCTCAGTTCATATTATTATGGGTAGTGAGGCCAGGTACCATGGCCACACAGGATGAGTGGAGGCCAGGAATTTGCTCCACATGGAGGTCACCTACAAACAATATTAGAAGATGAACAAGAGGGGATCTATGACAGCTCTGTCTTCCAGGATCACTTTAAATAGACCCCTTTTGTGGCTTTCAACAAATTAATTCACAAATCTTTTTCAAATTGTTTAATGAGATTGCCTTATGTTGTCTGTTCCTATCTTACAGCATTTGTCATTTATTTATATTTACTATTACAATATTTATAAATTTCCCTTCAAGATAGATACTCATCCTATTATCTCATTATCTTCTTATAGGAGGATTATATACTTCTTCTGAAGAGAAGAACTCAGATGTACACATGTAACTTGCATATGTTACCCAATAAAATGTGATATTATCTTATTATCTTATTATCTTCTTATAGGAGGATTATATACTTCTTCTGAAGAGAACTCAGACATACACATATGACTTGCATATGTTACCCAATAAAATATGATAATAATGTTAATTACTCCCAGAAAAAGCATTAAGACCCCAAATTGTGGTTTACCATATTGCCTTTTCCTGTGTGTGGTAGGCGGAATAATGTCCCCTAATATACCCATCCTTATTCCCTTGAGTTTGTGAATATGTTTTCTTACATGGAAAAGGGTCTTTGCAGATATGATTAATGTAAGGACTGTCAAATGGGGAACACTTAACTGACTATGGCAGAAGGAAATGTGACTATAGAAGAGAACAAGAGACAGTGGTATGAGAGGCACTAACTTTGAAGTTGTGGGAAAAGTGCTGGAAGCCAAAAAATGTGTGTTGCTTTCTTAGGATTTTTGTAACAAATCACAAACAAAAATTTATTCTGTCACAGTTCTGGAGGGAAGAAGTCCAAAATCAAGGTGGTGAAGGACCACAATCTTGACATTCCTGCTAAAGACTCTGGGAGGGGGCTCCATTTCCAGCCTCTTCAGGCTTTGGGTGGTTGCCAGCTCATGGTCACATCACTTTGATGCCTGTCTTCATCTTCACATCACCTTTTCTTTGGGTCTGTTCAATTTCCTTCTCCCCCTCAGATAATCCAGGATAAATTCTTCCTCTCAAATTCCTTAATTTAATCACTTTTTTTTTTTTTTTGCCGTATAATATAGTATTCATTTTTTTTTCCCCCATGTAAACTAATATTTGCAGGTTCTGGACACAGACAGAACTTTTAGAGGGCCACCATCCAGCCACTACAGTGGGTGATCTCAAGAAGTTTGAAAAGCAAGTAGCTTCTGCCAATGAGCTTTAAGAAGGAATATAGGCTACAATCTTGATCTTATCCTGTTGAGACCCTTGTCTGACTCCTGAGCTCCAGAAGTGTAAGATAATAGATTCATTTTGTTTTAAGCCCTTGAGTCAGAGATATTTGGTTTAACAACAATACAAATGGAGGCACTGTGTCTAGATAATGTTCAGTATTCTAGATGGAGCTGTTTTGTCAACCCAATGGGTAGTACAGATAGTATGGGGCAGAGCCATCACTGATGGACATGTGGAAGGATCAATCAACTCTTATTATTATAAACTACAGATTTTTGAGATATTTTGTAATGGCAGCATAATGTCCTTGATGATAAACAACTATTTTTTTTAGTCTTTATGATTCTGGGAAATTAAAAAAAAAAAAGCAAAATAAGCAAACAGACAAAAGAGACAAAGAAACATAGGATTTGAAAACAGGCAGGCATGATTTCTTAAATGTCTCTCTTTGTTGTAATTCGTTAGACTGATGCCTCAGTCATTTTGATCTTTTTCTTTTCTATAAAATGGAAATAAAAGTAACTGAATTTTCAGTTGTGTTTAAACTTAAAAGTTTTGCAGAACTATAATTATGCTTAAATGGACATGTTACTCATTATCATTCCTTTAGAATGTTGAATTATCTTTATGCTTTAAAAAAAAAAATAGCACTATCTAGTTTCTTCTACTCAGTTTACTCTTATGGTCCCTGAGATTAATATACTCAGGTCAGCAGTAACTTGTCAGTTTGTGTTTTGGACACATATGTTGAAGAAAGTCCTGCACAGATTAATGTAATTCCTAACTGCATGAGGATTGCATATTTTATTCTGTTTGTTATATGTTAAAATACTCCTACTGAGTTTTTATCAAAGAGCATAGATCCCTGAATCTACAAAAATCTTTCTGTTTTCTTTACCCATGGAATAATTTTCCTTTTGGTGGTAAACCTTGAGAGTACTTCGTAAGACAAGATAGCCAACATGTGATAAAATATTATAATTGGCCCTTCATACATGTAAGTTTATTGAATTGAATAGGTCCACTCCTTATAAGCCAGGATGAAATTTCTGTTGTCATTCCAAAAAAGATACATTACCAAAGACTCAATAAAAATATCACTTTATGCAAAAACAAAGAAATTGCAATATCTTCCCTATAAAAATATCTTCATTTAACATATTTTTTATATGTTCATTTAACAAGAAAAAGCAAATATATACATTAATTAATATAGCTTTTATAAATATTTATATAGGAATATGTTTATCAAAGATATTTGTTATTTTATATGACACTTAAAAAAAACTGTAGTTTTGATTTACAGTTTTGTTTTAAAACATATCCATTTTTCTAAAGCTTTAAATTCCACGGTCACATTTCTAAACAGTCATGAATGTTAGAAATGAATATTTTGCATTCTTTGTATGGGCATTTATGTGAATATAGTTACATATACATGCATTCAGGTAAAAATGAATATTGTAATTACTCTAACTCCTCTGAAAATCTAAATGTAAATTTCACTGCATAATACATATTTGGAAGCATATGGGCTTTTTTTGTTCTTTTGTTTGGTTTTCTTTTGAAACATTGATGTTGATAATTTATAACTACCAAAACCCATAGTTGGAGGAAATAGAAAAGGCCTCTGAGCTAGTAGACTTATGAATACATGCTGTTGGAAATGGAGTTTTCAAAAAAGTAACACCAGAAAAAAGCCCAAAGGTAGAGTGAAAGTAATATTACTGATAAATGTAAAATATCATTTACTTGGTCTCAGCACAGTTAAAATGTGTTAAAATGTGTCCTTCTTAGCAAGTAGGAGATATATTCCTGCCTAAACTTCTCACAGAGTTTTCTAATGAGATAATGACTTGGAATGAAATCTTATTGAAAGAAATTCAATTGTGTATATTTCCAGAAGAACAAAATAAACTAGTACCAACATGATTAATTAGTTAATTTTAACATCATTTTAGCATTCTGACACTTATCTTCTACTACTCCATGATTTTTTTTTTTCTTTGCCTATATGTATTATATAATAAGGATGAGGTGGAATTGAATGAAGTACCAAAAAATGATTGAATGTTTTTTGCCAACTGTCACGTCTCAATAAACTTAATTGCTTGTCTACTATGTACCCTCTGAAAAATTCAGACTTACCATCTACTTGAGCCATGAAAAGGTGAAAAGCTCAAAAGAATGATTGTTTACATTTTTGCCATTAATAGATAAGGAAAGCATAATGATACCCTCATTATATGTATGATTCATAGCGGTCTTTAATTTTTTTTAATTTTAAAATTAATACAGTTACTTTTTCTCCACAGACAACAGTTATTTTCTTTGTACTTAAATCTCTGTAAACAAGTTAATTTGGGGACTTCTACAAGGCAGGGGTAAAGAAAATTTTGTGTTAGTATAATAAAGTGTGTCTGGCAAGCTGTAGGTGCATATAGACCTGTGAGGATAAAACTTGCTGAGCTGGTTGTAGGTTAAGGAATAATTGACTTAGAAATTAATTTTTTTTTAATTTAATTTTTTATTTTTTATAAACATATATTTTTATCCCCAGGGGTAGAGGTCTGTGAATCACCAGGTTTACACACTTCACAGCACTCACCAAAGTACATACCCTCCCCAATGTCCATAATCCCACCCCCTTCTCCCAAACCCCCTCCCCCCAGCAACCCTCAGTTTGTTTTGTGAGATTAAGAGTCACTTATGGTTTGTCTCCCTGCCAATCCCATCTTGTTTCATTGATTCTTCTCCTACCCACTTAAGCCCCCATGTTGCATCCCCACTTCCTCATATCAGGGAGATCATATGATAGTTGTCTTTCTCTGCTTGACTTATTTCGCTAAGCATGATACGCTCTAGTTCCATCCATGTTGTCGAAAATGGCAAGATTTCATTTCTTTTGATGGCTGCATAGTATTCCATTGTGTATATATACCACTTCATCTTTATCCATTCATCTGCTGATGGACATCTAGGTTCTTTCCATAGTTTGGCTATTGTGGACATTGCTGCTATAAACATTCGGGTGCACGTGCCCCTTTGGATCACTACATTTGTATCTTTAGGGTAAATACCCCATAGTGCAATTGCTGGATCATAGGGCAGTTCTATTTTCAACATTTTGAGGAACCTCCATGATGTTTTCCAGAGTGGTTGCACCAGCTTGCATTTCCATCAACAGTGTAGGAGGGTTCCCCTTTCTCCGCATCCTCGCCAGCATCTGTCATTTCCTGACTTGTTGATTTTAGCCATTCTGACTGGTGTGAGGTGATGCCTCTTTGCGGTTTTGATTTGTATTTCCCTGATGCCGAGTGATATGGAGCACTTTTTCATGTGTCTGTTGGCCATCTGGATGTCTTCTTTGCAGAAATGTCTGTTCATGTCCTCTGCCCATTTCTTGATTGGATTATTTGTTCGTTGGGTGTTGAGTTTGCTAAGTTCTTTATAGATTCTGGACACTAGTCCTTTATCTGATATATGTCGTTTGCAAATATCTTCTCCCATTCTGTCAGTTGTCTTTTGGTTTTTTTAACTGTTTCCTTTGCTGTGCAAAAGCTTTTGATCTTGATGAAATCCCAATAGTTCATTTTTTCCCTTGCTTCCCTTGCCTTTTGCGTTGTTCCTAGGAAGATGTTGCTGCGGCAGAGGTCGAAGAGGTTGCTGCCTGTGTTCTCCTCAAGGATTTTGATGGAATCCTTTCCCACATTGAGGTCCTTCATCCATTTTGAGTCTATTTTTGTGTGTGGTGTAAGGAAATGGTCCAATTTCATTTTTCTGCATGTGGCTGTCCAATTTTCCCAGCACCATTTATTGAAGAGGTTGTCTTTTTTCCATTGGACATTCTTTCCTGCTTTGTCGAAGATGAGTTGACCATAGATTTGAGGGTCTATTTCTGGGCTCCCTATTCTGTTCCATTGATCTATGTGTCTGTTTTTGTGCCAGTACCATGCTGTCTTGATGATGACAGCGTTGTAATAGAGCTTGAAGTCCGGAATTGTGATGCCACCAACGTTGGCTTTCTTTTTCAATATCCCTTTGGCTATGCGAGGTCTTTTCTGGTTCCATATAAATTTTAGAATCATTTGTTCCATTTATTTGAAAAAGATGGATGGTACTTTGATAGGAATTGCATGAAATGTGTAGATTGCTTTAGGTAGCATAGGCATTTTCACAATATTTATTCTTCCAATCCAGGAGCATGGAACATTTTTCCATTTCTTTGTTTTTCCTCAATTTCTTTCATGAGTACTTTATAGTTGTCTGAGTATAGATTCTGTGCCTCTTTGGTTAGGTTTATTCCTAGGTATCTTATGGTTTAGGGTGCAATTGTAAATGGGATGGACTCCTTAATATCTCTTTCTTCTGTCTTGCTGTTGGTGTAGAGAAATGCAACTGATTTCTGTGCATTGATTTTATATCCTGACACTTTACTGAATTCCTGTATAAGTTCTAGCAGTTTTGGAGTGGAGTCTTTTGGGTTTTCCACATATAGTATCATATCATCTGCGAAGAGTGATAATTTGACTTCTTCTTTGCCGATGTGGATGCCTTTAATTTCCTTTTGTTGTCTGATTGCTGAGGCTAGGACCTCTAGTACTATGTTGAATAGCAGTGGTGATAATGGACATCCCTGCCGTGTTCCTGACCTTAGCGGAAAAGCTTTCAGTTTTTCTCCATTGAGAATGATATTTGCAGTGGGTTTTTCATAGATGGCTTTGATGATATTGAGGTATGTGCCCTCTATCCCTACACTTTGAAGAGTTTTGATCAGGAAGGGATTTTGTACTTTGTCAAATGCTTTTTCAGCATCTATTGAGAGTATCATATGGTTCTTGTTCTTTCTTTTATTGATGTGTTGTATCACATTGACTGATTTGCGGATGTTGAACCAACCTTGCAGCCCTGGAATAAATCCCACTTGGTCGTGGTGAATAATCCTTTTAATGTACTGTTGAATCCTACTGGCTAGTATTTTGTTGAGTATTTTCGCATCTGTGTTCATCAAGGATATTGGTCTATAGCTCTCTTTTTGATGGGATCCTTGTCTGGTTTTGGGATCAAGGTGATGGTGGCCTCATAAAATGAGTTTGGAAGTTTTCCTTCCATTTCTATTTTTTGGAACAGTTTCAGGAGAATAGGAATTAGTTCTTCTTTAAATGTTTGGTAGAATTCCCCCGGAAACCGTCTGGCCCTGGGCTTTTGTGTTTGGAGATTTTTAATGACTGTTTCAGTCTTGTTACTGGTTATGGGTCTGTTCAGGCTTTCTATTTCTTCCTGGTTCAGTTGTGGTAGTTTATATGTTTCTAGGAATGCATCCATTTCTTCCAGATTGTCAAATTTATTGGCGTAGGGTTGCTCATGGTATGTTCTTATAATAGTTTGTATTTCTTTGGTGTTAGTTGTGATCTCTCCTCTTTCATTCATGATTTTATTTATTTGGGTCCTTTCTCTTTTCTTTTTGATATTCGGGCCAGGGGTTGAATTCTTTCAAAGAACCAGCTCCTAGTTTCGTTGATTTGTTCTATTGTTTTTTTGGTTTCTATTTCTTTGATTTCTGCTCTGCTCTTTATGATTTCTCTTCTCCTGCTGGGCTTAGGGTTTCTTTCTTGTTCTTTCTCCAGCTCCTTTAGGTGTAGGGTTAGGTTGTGTACCTGAGACCTTTCTTGTTTCTTGAGAAAGGCTTGTACCGCTATATATTTTCCTCTCAGGACTGCCTTTGTTGTGTCCCACAGGTTTTGAACCGTTGTATTTTCATTATCATTTGTTTCCATGATTTTTTTCAATTCTTCTTTAATTTCCCGGTTGACCCATTCATTCTTTAGAAGGATGCTGTTTAGTCTCCATGTATTTGGGTTCTTTCCAAACTTCCTTTTGTGGTTGAGTTCTAGCTTTAGAGCATTGTGGTCTGAAAATATGCAGGGAATGATCCCAATCTTTTGATACCAGTTGAGTCCTGATTTAGGACCAAGGATGTGATCTATTCTGGAGAATGTTCCATGTGCACTAGAGAAAAATGTGTATTCTGTTGCTTTGGGATGAAATGTTCTGAATATATCTGTGATGTCCATCTGGTCGAGTGTGTCGTTTAAGGCCTTTATTTCCTTGCTGATCTTTTGCTTGCATTATCTGTCCATTTTCGTGAGGGGAGTGCTAAAGTCCCCTACTATTATTGTATTACTGTTGATGTGTTTCTTTGATTTTGTTATTAATTGGTTTATATAGTTGGCTGCTCCCACGTTTGGGGCATAGATATTTAAAATTGTTAAATCATCTTGTTGGACAGACCCTTTGAGTATGATATAGTGTCCTTCCTCATCTCTTATTATAGTCTTTGGCTTAACATTTAATTGATCTGATATAAGGATTGCCACTCCTGCTTTCTTCTGATGTCCATTAGCATGGGATATTCTTTTCCACCCCCTCACTTTAAATCTGGAGGTGTCTTCGGGCTTAAAATGAGTTTCTTGGAGGCAACATATAGATGGGTTTTGTTTTTTTATCCATTCTGATACCCTGTGTCTTTTGACAGGGGCATTTAGCCCATTCACATTCAGGGTAACTATTGAGAGATATGAATTTAGTGCCATTGTATTGCCTGTTAAGTGACTGTTACTGTATATGGCCTCTATTCCTTTCTGATCTACCACATGTAGGCTCTCTCTTTGCTTAGAGAACCCCTTTCAATATTTCCTGTAAAGCTGGCTTGTGTTTGAAAATTCTTTCAGTTTTTGTTTGTCCTGGAAGCTTTTAATCTCTCCTTCTATTTTCAATGATAGCCTAGCTGGATATAGTATTCTTGGCTGCATGTTTTTCTCGTTTAATGCTCTGAAAATATCATACCAGCTTTTTCTGGCCTGCCAGGTCTCTGTGGATAATTCAGCTGCCAATCTAATATTTTTACCATTGTATGTTACAGCCTTTTTTTACCGGGCTGCTTTCAGGATTTTCTCTTTGTCACTGAGTCTTGTAAATTTTACTATTAGGTGACAGGATGTGGGCCTATATTTATTGATTTTGCGGGGTGTTCTCTGAATCTCCTGAATTTTGATGCTCATTCCCTTTGCCATATTGGGGAAATTCTCCCCAATAATTTTCTCCAGTATACCTTCTGCTCCCCTCTCTCTTCCTTCTTCTTCTGGAATCCCAATTATTCTAATGTTGTTTCATCTTATGGTGTCACTTATCTCTTGAATTCTTCCCTCGTGGTCTAGTAGCTGTTTGTCCCTCTTTTAGTCAGATTCTTTATTCTCTGTCATTTGGTCTTCTATATCACCAATTCTTTCTTCTGCCTAATTTATCCTAGCAGTGAGAGCCTCCGTTTTTTATTGCACCTCATTATTAGCTTTTTTTATGTCAACTTGGTTAGATTTTAGTTCTTTTATTTCTCCAGAAAGGGCTTTTATATCTCTCGAGAGGGTTTCTCTATTATCTTCCATGCCTTTTTCGAGCCCGGCTAGAACCTTGAGAATTGTCATTCTGAACTCTAGATCTGACGTATTACCAATGTCTGTATTGATTAGGTCCCTAGCCTTCGGTACTGCCTCTTGTTCTTTTTTTTGTGTTGAATTTTTCCATCTTGTCATTTTTTCCAGATAAGAGTATATGAAGGAGCAAGTAAAATACTAAAAGGGTGGCAACAACCCTTAGGAAAATATGCTTTAACCTAATTAGAAGAGATTCCAAATCATGAGGGGGGAGAAAGGGGATAAAAAGAAGTTCAAAAATGAAGAAAGAAAAAAAAAGAAAATAGAAAAAAAAAGAATTTATAAAAAAAAGAAAACAAATAAGAAAAGTATAAAAAACAAAAAAATATATATATTAGATAAACTAGTTAAAAAACCTTAAAAAAGAAAAAGGTAAAAGAAAAAAAATTAAATTAACTGCAAGACTAAAAAAAATCACAGGGAAAAAGCCATGAGTTCCGTGCTTTGCTTTTTCCTCCTCTGGAATTCTGCTGCTCTCCTTGGTATTGAACATGCACTCCTTGGTAGGTGTACTTGGTCTTGGCTCGATTTCTTGTTGATCTTCTGGGGGAGGGGCCTGTTGTAGTGATTCACAAGTGTCTTTGCCCCAGGCAGAATTGCACCACCCTTATCAGGGGCCGGGGCAGTAATCAGCTCTGTTTGCTTTCAGGAGCTTTTGTTCCCTGAGCGCTTTCCGTAGAGTTCCAGAGGACGGGAATACAAATGGTGGCCTCCTGGTCTCTGGCCGGAGGAGCCGAGAGCCCAGGGCCCCATCCTCAGTGCGCCCTCAGAGAACAGTGCCTAGTTACTCCCGTCTGCCTGACTTCCGGCCGCAGTCCGAGCTCACCAAGCCTGCGACCGGTTCAAGGTAACCCCGAGCTGTGAGCTTACTGTCGGCTCTGTCTCTGTAGCCTGCTTTCCTGTTCCAATACCGGCAAGCTCTGCGACACTCAGACACCCCTGATCCTTCTGTGACCCTGCGGGACCTGAGGCCACGCTGACCCCGCGTGGGCTTCTCCCCGGTTTAGCCTCTGGAGCGATGTCCCTCAGCAGAACAGACTTTTAAAAGTCTTGATTTTGTGCGCCGTTGCTCCGCGGCTTGCCGGGAGCCAGCCCCTCCCTCCGGGGTCTATCTTCCCGTCCCTTTGGATTCACTTCTCCGCTGGTGCTACCTTTCAGAAAGTGGTTGTTTTTCTGTTTCCAGAATTGCTGTTCTTCTCTTTGATCTGCTGATGGATTTTCAGGTGTTTGCAATCTTTAGATAAGCTATCTAGCTGATCTCCGGCTAGCTGAAGTAGTCTCAGCCTGCTACTTCTCTGCCATATTGACTCCTCTCAGAAATTAATTTTTTTAAGTATCCAAATTCAGGCCCTGACATGAGAACAACTTTTATTCAAATGATGACTTGAATAGTAAGATTTTCCCTGGAGTCAACAATTGTTTTATAATTGGAATGTTTACTCCATTAATATGGAATCTACTTATTAACATGTGAGTACAGATGGGTATATTTTCATTATGGGATTTTTGTTTGTACTCTGTTCTTTTCCTCCTTTCTTGTGGATTGGAAAGGGAAATCATGATCTTATGACCTTCAATAAAGTTTTGCTTCTAAACAAAACAAAACAAAAAAACAGAATACAGAATAGCCAATTAATCATTGGAAATCTTAGAGTATCACTTTCATTCTTTATCAATCTGTCTGCCTCCTCAAAAATATAGTAGTGCAAGATAATGGGATCTCCTCCTCCTAAGTGGGAGACTATGTCATCTGTCACTTCCAATCCATCCCAATACATATTCTGAGCTGCTAGATTGGAAGCTCTGGCTGACATTGGGTTTTGGTGGGAAAGGAAAGGGTTTTTAAATTTTAGATGAAATAGTGTTGAAATGAATAAATCTGACTTTTAAATCAAATTAAAATGTCTTTTTTAAAAATATTGTGAAAATAAATTCAAGTGTTCATAAATAATTTGAGAACATTTTAATAGAAACCACATTGCTACTCATCTTCAATAATTATCAACATGTGAGTAATTTTATTTCATGTATAAGTCCTAACCTTCCAATTATTTTCTCTCTTGCTGAATGTTTTTACACAATTCTAAGACTTCAGTTTAATCTGTAACTCTTCAGTACATATTTCTATGAGATGATAACACTTTTTAAAAGACAAAACAATATGCCTAAAAATTAAATAATAATTCTTTAATATTATCTAATATTCAGTTCATATTCAAAATTTCTCAACCAAACCATAAATAACTTTTTAATTAAAGTTTTTTGTTGTTTGTTTGTTTGTTTTTTGAATCAGGCTAAACATAAGGTTACTATGTTGCATTTGGCCTGTATGTCTCTTAAATTTCTATTACACCATCAAGTTCCAAATACTTCCTTCTTTGTTTCTATTTATTTGTTAGGAAATAGGGCTTCTGTCTCGAGAATTTAGCACATTTTTCAATGCATGATGCTTGCCCTGTTCAATCTTTTAGCAGGTTTCTTTTGGTTCATAAGCTCCTCAGGAGATTCTTGGATATGATCTGAAACTGACCTTCTTATACCTGGAGGGCAAGGAGAGACCAAAGAAAGGCAAGCCATTCTGGATGGGTGGGTGGCAGGTTTAATAAGCAAGGGGACTTATTTACAAGACTTGTCTTGGGGGACAGAAAGGGTGGGTCACACCTTTTTACCAGAATCTTAGAAGTTTATATAATACAGGCCTTAATTGGGCTCTGTGATGCGTGTTGCCCAGATGAGCTCAGCACCATGTTACCATCCTAAAGCTGTGTTCTTAGCACAACTTTTGGGAATGGCGAAGGGAAGCAGAATACATAGTCCAAGGACAGGGAATGGGATGAAGAATCTCAAATTGACCCATCTAGTTTCCAAGTCAAATAGTCATGCCCCTTTGATTACCTCCCCCCACACTCCACCCCTTGGTGACCCACTCTTACACTTTCACAGGTATCCCTCCCCCCAAACCTTCTGCAACATGTCCTGAGCCCAAGTAGGGGTTTCATGAGATTAGAGGTGGCTCCTTCGACAGCTATCTAGCTGCACTGGAGGCAGGTGCCACAACACAACAGGCTCATGAAATAGAAAACACAGATTAAGACAATGATTCTCAAAATCATTCACAACTTTTTCTGTCAAGAACCCCATGATCTGAACCACTGCTTTATTAAGTCTTGTATACTGTGGTTAAGATTACTCAGGGCATTCATTTGTATGCTCTTGTGATTTAATAAATGTGATGCATTAGAAGTCTCATAGATATGAACACACAGCATTCTGTTTAGATAACAGTACAGTGTCTCCTTGTGAAGCAGTTATAATGTCCAAGGCTATCCTACTTTGAAGGACAGTTTTCCTTATCAGAAACATTTCAATGTTGAGTAAGGACAGGTTTTGTTGGCTATCTTTCAAGGCTTGTTGAGTGAATTTAGTAAGGCCTTCTATGTGTTCCATAATGTCCTTGAGGCCAATGGAGGAAACAAAAATGGCAGCTCAATGATTATATCAGTGAAAGACAAAACAAGCCCATCTGGCCTTGAGGAAAGGAGGGTTGGAAACCATTATTACCATAAGGCAGATTCTTCCCTGTGCCCAGGAAAAGCCAAGGGAGTAACAGTCCATTCACCCAGATAGAAGCCATGACCAAAGAACTGTACTCCACAACCATCAGTCTCCATTTGGTGTTACCTAATAAATATGTGGGCAGTATGACCAGTCAATGTCAAACCAGTGAATATCCCTTAACATCAAAGAAGGAGTGTCATGAACTTGGACATAAAAGACAGTGAAGACAACCTCAGGCTCTTGCAGATAGATCCAAATGCCTTTCCACTTATCCTGACACAGTAGGAGCTAATTCATAATCATCCATTCCTTGTTTCCCATTATCCAAGCCATAGGATTAATCTGTTATGAATGGCTCACCTGTAAGTTCAAAGGGTTAATTTTCTAGGACTCATGAGTGATCACCAGCCAGATAGCTTCGAGCTCTACTAACTGCTGTGTTTTGTTCTTCTGCCCATCCATACATCCATATGATGTCATTATTGAGCTGAATAGTGACTACAATCCTCTACTGGACTCATCATTATACCAGGCATCAGCAAAAATTTCTTGCCCTACAGCCTACAGAGGACACCACAGGAACAGGGGTGGGGACATCTTGGAGGATCTACATACCCTTCAGGTCCTAATCAATGTAATGAGCCCATTTAACTGATATGGGGAAAGAAAGCAGGGACTTCTCTTCACTATCATTTTCTGTTATATGGTGGGGCTGTGCAGGTAAACTTGAGGAAGCACTTGAAAGGTTATCATTGCCCTACCCAGGTGAAGGTAAATTGATCTTGTGACTCAGTGGCCAGAGATATACTGAAAAAAAAAATTGCTAAATTCAGCCTGGCATGGTACACTCCTAGGACCATGGCCAAAGTATCTAAGATGGTGGCAGTGTTCAGCATAGCCACATGGATGGCAGCACTACTTGCTTCAATTTGTGGTAGGCCATTGTCATCTGACATTTGACAGATGTCAAATGTCATCTGTCATTTGGCTATTTTACTGGTCATACTGGGCTGTTGAAAGCATTAGGGGCAGGGCATACAATACCCACTCAGGGCAGTTATTGGATGATTTCTCCTATTTCCATATGCCCCTTGCTTAATTTATATAATTTGGTGCTTACTACTCTTTATGGAGGTGGTAGACTTACTGATTCCATTTGCACTGGTTTGATTAATCTAACTCAGAGGCAGAATTCAGCAGCAGAGGTTTGAACTTTGACCTTGTAGGAAATTAATGCCCAGTATGTTCTCTGGTATTGGAGGGATAAAACCCTCACATTCACCAGGGATAATGCCCAATTTCCAGGGTCAAGAAGACCTTCTTGGCCATAACTTTTTGTTCTCTGTAACCATATTTGGCACTAAGGGGATGAGAAACTTCTAAGGATTATCATGTATTAGTACATCCAGCTTCAGTGTCCTCCAGGCTGTTACTTGCTGTTTATTTCTGGGGGACCAACCAACAATAAGTTCAACATGGGACCTCTAACTGCCCCCAGTGGCTCTCAATTTGAGGCAGTCTTGGCTGCATCCTCTACCCAGGTGTGGGAAGAACCTACCCCAAATAGAATCATATCCCTGAGGCCTCTACTGGAAAATGTGTGAGTATCAGGGATGGTAGGGGCATATAAGATAGATCTGAACTGTTGTTTAGATTTTAAGGCTTTCCACAGGCAAACCAAAACAATACTGGATTGTCAGTCTATCTTTACAAGTAGGGCCCTAGCAGCAATGAGGTCAAACCACATTTACTTCTGGGTTACTTTAGTGGACCCTTTATAGCCAACTGGGATAGGCTTTTGGCTTCTTGAGTTCCCTCTCTGTCTGGGGTCTTTC
Organism: Mustela nivalis; assembly: GCF_964662115.1. Taxonomy (NCBI): domain Eukaryota; kingdom Metazoa; phylum Chordata; class Mammalia; order Carnivora; family Mustelidae; genus Mustela; species Mustela nivalis. The sequence continues at coordinate 89,156,674 of NC_139021.1, read as the reverse complement.
CTACAGCCTGTACTCATTCCTGGGATTTGTCAGTTTCCTCCAGATCAATAATGAACTGTCCAACATCATATGTATTTCTCCATGACTGGGCTCAACATAGATATCAATGTCCAGTACCAATTACTGGAGGTAAACTGGAGTATCTTGGCCTCTGTTCCTGCAGTGAATGTGACCAGCACATTCAAAGACATAGGCATAGATGTCCTGTCTCATGATCACCTCCCTAAGGATTTGTTGTATAGATTTCCAGTGTTCCACATGTCCAAGGAGACCCCCTTCGTTATGTCAAGAATCCCTGCAGGAGAGAATGATCCTATTTATAAGGGAGTGAATGCCTTGGACCCCTAGGCACCAGGCAGGTGCTGCTGGAGGGCAGTATGTGTAGTGATATTGCTCATTTTCTCTGCTTTCCAACTAGTCATAGAAATGTCATTGTACAATGCCCCCCCCACCCCTCAATTCCAGAACCACACTAACCATGCCTGGATACTTTCTCTGACATTTTGGTTAGAACTTGACAGCTATGTCAATAAGCTCAGCAGGCATATATTCTCTTATTATGAATGTTTCCTGAACTGGGGGTTATCCAAATGGCCAAGGTTGTTGCTGTGCTTTCTGCTTTCCTTGGTAATAAGGATTAGACAGCATGAGTGCTTCATCTATTTCATTGTCAATCACCATAACAACCTCCTCTTCACTGTATTCATTTTTCCAGAGGCTCCACTGCTTAGCATCCCAATCAGGTTTTGTTACAAGAGCTCAAACCTTAATCTGAGGCAGCTTGTGCCCTCTTAGCTTTGTAAAATAGCACATTAAGGTGTTCACCTCTCCCAGCTTTTTGTTAGCCCAAAAGCTAGCAGAGTAATGGACACCCACACATCCTTGTATAACCTAGCCTTTCTTCCAAGTTTCTAACTTGAACTTTAACTTTTACTTGGGCATTGTTGACCAGCAGAATAGCTTACAGTAGAGACCATCTCATTACAACATCCATCCATCTCCCTTCTTTGCCACAGTGTGCAATAGACAGTTCCCCAAACACACACATTAAACCAGACAATGCTTTCAGGACATTCCTGCACTCATGCAGCAGACCACAAACATCTAACATATGCACCACCACTCATCCCCACATAGATGTCAATGGCCAACGTGGGATTCCTTCTGCAGATGCCTCATTCTCAAGGTCCATTTCTTTGGTGCCTTGGCTGGCTCACCACTTGTTGGTTCATAATCTCCTAAGATGCTTCTCAGGTATGATGTGAAGCTAGTCTCTATCTATGTGGAGGGCAGGAAGAAATGAAAGAAAGACAGAGGCCATAGCAGATTGGTAGATATCAGTTTAAATAAGCAAGGAAACCTGCATATGAGGCTTCTTGGGTGGCCTCAGGAGGAGCACATCTCTGCATGTGCCCACCAATCTTAAATGTTATTTAGAGGCCTCAACTGAGTTAAAATCACATGTACTGCCCAGATGGTTTCCACACATCACTCTCTCAAGGCTATTTCCTTGGAACAGCCTCTGGGAGTGGTACAGGCAAGAGGAACTCACATTGCAAATATAAGGGAGCCTCCAGTAGCCCAGATCCAGTTCATGAGTCAACCAATTACATCCTCCCACAGTCCCCCATCCCTTATTTGCAAGTGGTAGTTGATCTAGAGGACTGGCAATAAGCTTTTTAAGGTAATGTTGTGTTGCTCCCACAGCATCAGACCAGGAATCCTATAATTTCTAATAACATTTAAATTAGTCATATGACTCAATTCGGGACATGACAGGATAGCTTGCCACAGATCAAGATTCCAGCTGAGAGCTCTTAGAACTTATAGATGATTTGAAATTAAATAAATAAATAAATAAATAATGTGTTTAAAAGTGATTTGGGGCATGATGGATAATTTGCCACAGATCAAGATTCCAGCTAAGCGTTCTTAGAAAATCTAGATGCTTAATAATAAATAAATAAATAAATAAATAATCTCTTTGAATGTATCTAAGATTTACTGAGATCTGAAACAGCCCAGAGCAGAATGTCAAGGCTGTAACAATGGAGTCACAAGAAGAGACAAGTTGGCAATCTTCAGCAACTTTTGTCTTTAAGCCATTTTCCAATTTAGGGAAACAGAAACAAGGCCAATTTTCTTACAAAGAAATTTGCCTTTGGAGGTGATGTGTATGTGTATTACTATTTGCAGTGATGGTCTTATAGGTGTATGCATATTTCTATACCCATCAAAATTATGCATTAAAATATGTACAACTTTTCATATGTTAAGTATAACTCAGTAAAGCTGGAAAAAAAACACATTGTATTTTACTTTATAAAAAGAAAAAAGGATGAGAAAGAATTAAGAAAGAAAGAAGAAAGAAAGAAAGAAAGAAAAAAAGAAAGAAAGAAAGAAAGAAAAAGAAAAGGAAACTGTCTGATTCTGAAGTGGTGTAGTATAGCATGCTAGAAGCAAACATTAATCTTCTGAAAATCAGAACGTCATTTCTTCAACATTGTAGTAAGAAACAACAATCAAACTTCAGAACCTATCTAGGTGAAAGAGTTCTACACACATCATTATGTCATTTGGAAGTTCTGGTGGATTTTACCCCAGTTTCAGGCAAGCAGTAGAATAGACAGACACAGCACATTTATAACACAGCCCTGCATGATTGGTCAAGTCATCCATTACCACTGTGTCTGACTAGTAAAGTAGAGGGTCGACTTTCACAGAAGGAGATAATAGCATCACTAACTTTGCTTACACAAGTAGCTGGCAACAAGTCAGTTGCTACACATATAAATACTATGAACTGTATTAAAATGCAAAAAACAAATTAAAACACAGAAACTAAATTAAAATGGACTCAAAACTAATATTTATATGGTATTACCAACAAGGACATGGACAGAAAATAGATGGAAAAATGTATGAACAAAAAGCTAAATTTACCAGAGAGTTAGACTTTGTAAAAATTCCTAATGAAAATTATAACATATAAATTAACAAAACTTATGATCTCAATTAGTGAATTTAGCAATAGATATAAGAGAATAGACCACTTGGGAAGTGTTATTGTTTAAATAATGGAAAAATAAACAGGAAATCAAAATGTTTTGGGAAAAATAACTCTGAAATGAGGCAATGCCAGCTGACATACACTAAGGGAAATATCAAAGACAATGCTTCAGGTGGAAGAAAAATGATTGCACATTTGAGCACAGAAATACATAAAGAAATAGAGAATATATGTGAAATTAAAGCAATTATGAGATCATTATGCAAATTAGGGGTAATTAGGATTGAAATATTCTGAGATTAAACATATTTAGGAAATTTAGATACACATGTGCATTAAATCACTAAATTGTAACCATGAGCCAGTGTTGAAATACTAACTTCAATTTCTTTTAGACTTTTTCACCATTTTCATTTTAATAAGGGAAAAAATTTTATTGTCAATGCCTACAAGTGCAGAGGCTAGTGCCCTTTTTAGCTCATGCGCAGTGAAGAAATTTTGATTTTACATGAAATTAATTGGTTGATAACCAGAATAGAATTTATTTAAAGGAAAGGATGAAATATAAGGATAAAAAAATCAATACTATGTAATTTATAGGGAATACTTTTTTTAAGATATGGAAGCTCAGAGCAAAGATTAATTTTTAAATTAATATATCTGTTTATTTTTATGTTTATCTTTTTAAAGATTTTATTTATTTATTTGACAGACAGAGATCACAAGTAGGCAGAGAGACAGGCAGAGAGAGAGGGGCAGCAGGCTCACCGCTGAGCAGAGAGCCTGATGGAGGGCTTGAACCCAGGACACTGAGATCATGACCTGAGCGGAAGGCAGAGGCTTAACCCACTGAACCACCCAGATGCTACAATATATCTGTTTATTTATCATTTGTGTCATTCCCATAAGTAGTTGGGATTCCCAGAAAACCTATTTAAAATGCAAAGAGACTGAAAAAAAAAAAAATGATGCTTACCTGGTGATTCTCTTTACCACAGTGGTAACCAATATCTTGCAACAGGCCATACAAAAATGTATCAGAAATGTCTAACATACTATTATTATACCTAATGTGTTCATTTACTGCTCCACAATACCCAAATTATGTAGAATTTCTATTTGAGGAGAAAAGTGGGTATTTTTCCACATCTGTTCAACTATTTTGAAATCAGTAAAATAAAAGAGCCTATGCCATGTCCCTTCCTCCCTTCTAGAAATCCAACCACCCTCCTTATTTCTATTGCTGAAGAAGATAGAGGTCAGGATAGAATAAGATGAAACAAGGGAAGGGGACCAATGACTCTACTTGGCATGTGTTGTCTTTGATTCATCATGGTTATCAGGCTTCCAGGAGTTTTTACATCTGTCTACTTATTTCTTTAGTCCTTAATAACTAAAAATAATAAATTAGCTCATTTAATCTACAAAACAAATCTTTGTAATAAGTATAAAAGTTAGTAATTTCATCAACATGAAAAGAAGAAATATGGGAGAATGAATGAAAAGTTAAATTGATTTGGCCAAGGGTCAAAGGTCTTGGCTGCCCATTTGGTTCTTCCATTTCTGCATCTCAAGGATAATCTCACTCTTTACCTGTCACATGTATGAACACAGACTAACTCTGCACAATGGCAACCAACTTTTCTACCTTGCATGACTTTAGTTAGTAAAGATGTGGAGAAAATCGTGATAATTTTTTACAGTTAAACTCTCCACCTCTCTCTCCCCTCCTTTCCCCTTTCTAACCATTTCTGTTTCTCATTTCTCCTCCTGGGAGTGGTCCTTGAGAACAGTTCTTTGGATGTCACACCATTGAGCCTTGCTTTAATCCAAGTGCTCTGAGCCCCGAAAGATTACAGATTGATGGAATGCTTAGAATTAGGCCTGATGACCTTGACTTGTGAGATGCAAGATATTGATAGCCATTGAAAGCAAGAAAGAGATGATAGATTCCTAGTGAAATCATGAGCTCTCTCGAGTCAGCACCAAATTCCAGGCCATGACCAACCAGGATCCTAGAGGAATTACTACTGGTGAGGCTTGAATGTTACCTATCATTGATCATCTCAGATTTAGATCAGACATCCTTACATGCAGATGTGGTCTGCTACCCAGGCCAACTCACCTTCCCTAAGCTCTGTCAGTATCCCTAGCAAAGTCTTTGTCTCTGTGTCCTTGTAGTCTTTCCAACACAGCACTCAAAACAAGTGATAGTTTTGTGGAAGAAGGAATTTATTTGTCTATCTTATTTTTGATCTCTTCCTGGCTTCAAAGTAAAAAGAATACAACAAAAAAATATAAGGTAATTATAGTGATGATGGACTGGACATCACTCTCTTCAATTTTGAAACATCATTTCTGAGACACCTGGCAACATCTGTCCTCATACAACTTACACATGGTATCTTGTTTCATGTTTTTGTTTGTCCCAACATATTTTCCATAACCTGGGACATAGGTTGTTTGGACATGAATCTCTTTTTGCTGGTATTTCAACCTTTACATACTTCATACCAATGACACAGCTAACTTTGGCAACTGACCACTGGTATTGGTTTGGAGTACAGTGGAAACTAAGGAATCCCATGACTGAAGTCCTGGAGAACAGATTTGGAGAGATAAACCATATGCACTGTTTCGTCTTTGTGGCTTTATTCAAGTTCTTCCTACTAGATCAAATATGCTTCTTCTAGTCTCTAATCCAACACAATCTTACCAACCCTCCAAAAAAGACCCATATTCCTTATAATGATGCACATTTCCCTTCTCTTGTTTTTTCTTAACATTCATTTCATAGTTTTATAAATTGTCTGTCTCCCTTGATTGATAGATTCTTGAAGGATGAGGCCTCCTCTTTTAATCAGTTAGACTAATTCCCCATTAGTCCCATCGCAGGTGGGGCACCTGAGTGATTAAGATGGTTAAGTGTCTGCCTTCAGCTTGGGTCATGACCTCAGGATCCTGGATGAGTCCCACATGGGACTCCTTGCCCCAAGGGGAATCTATTTCTCCCTCTCCCCCTGCCTCTCTCCCCTGCTCATTCTCTCTCTCTCTGTATCAAATGAATGAATTAGAAAAAAATCTCGTTGCAGTTGTTTTATTTCCTCTCCAATCAATGCCTCCAAAATGTTTGGTAAAAAGCATGTGATCATGCCAGACCTTGCTTAAAATCATAGAATTACTCTCCAGTGCTGAAGGAGAATATCTAACTTCTTCATATCTCAAGGGGTACACAGGGAGGTGAAGACAAGGTACAGGCAGAGAGAGAGACAGAATCTGGGACACATAGCTGATTAGGGTCCATGAGCAAAATACTTTAGGGCTCTCAGATAAGGTCAGATTAGTCAATTCAAACCAAAGAATGCAGGATTTTGATAAGTTCTATGAGGTTTTGCATGGGAAGTCAGGGAGACTGTTGATCACAGGGCTGTGGGGAAGTCATATCAGGAATCTTCCTTTGCTTGTGACTCTGTGGGCTGCTGTCCAGGGCATGCATTTGCATTGTGGGGGTGAGGGGCAGAGGTGGGACTAGTGTCAGTTAAAGATCCTTGCAGGACACTTGGCCAACTAAATGGATGCTGGAGCAGCAATACTGTGCACTGTCTTAGCTGTAATCTTCTCAGTGATGCATGCAAATAAAGTATTTTATTTATTTTTCTAGGAAAGTAACAGCAGTTGATTTGTTAACTTATTCCTTTGGTACAGTTTGATGAAATTCCCCTCACACTGAGGTGACCTAGTTAGCACATCACAGCTGCATGTGAAGATGCATGATCTAAATCTGAGATGATCAATGGCAGGTAACATTCAAGCTTCACCAGTAGTCATTCCTGTATGATCCTGGCTGCTCATGGCCTGGAAGCTGGTGGTGGGTCCAGATTTCTCATGATCTCACTAGGAGCCTATCATCTCTGTCTTGTTTCCTGTGGCCATCCATATCTTGCATCTCACACTGTGACTTGGAATTTTTTTTTAAAGATTTATTTATTTATTTATTTATTTATTTGATAGACAGAGATCACAAGTAGGCAGAGAGGCAGGTAGGTCGGTGGGGGGGGAAGCAGGTTCCCTGCTGAACAGAGAGCCAGATGTGGGGCTGGATCCCAGGACCCTGAGATCATGACCTGAGCCAAAGGCAGAGGCTTAACCCACTGAGCCACCCAGGTGCCCCTGTGACTTGGAATTTTTAAGTCTTTTCCTAATCTGTCAGTGAATTCCCAGATGGTTGTGAACCAGTCACTTTGGTTGTCTTGGTTACTTTTCATCTACTATGAAACGAAGGGTTTTGACTGGATTATGCATGAGATTCCAATATTCAACATTTAGGGGCTTTGACTTGAGGAATATTCAGTCTTAGTGTAAGGGAAGTAAAGAGAGAAAGATACTAATTATTTCAGGGAATTAAAGTCATAGAAATTTAAAATTAAAGGTAGATGACTATAAATAGGTGATGATAGAAGATAGATTTTATAATAGATTAGCATTTTTTTTCTTTTTTTAAGATTTTATTTATTTATTTGACAGACAGAGATCACAAGTAGGCAGAGAGGCAGGCAGAGAGAGGGGGGGAAGCAGGCTCCCTTCTGAGCAGAGAGCCTTATTGCGGGGCTCAATCCCAGGATCCTGAGATCATGACCTGAGCCAAAAGCATAGGCTTTAACCCACTGAGCCACCTAGACGCCCCAGGTTAGCATTTTTTTTTAGATGATTTTGACATATGTGCTTTCTCCTTATTTCAAGACCCTGTAACTCAACCATATAATGAAGCAGGGGAAAATAAATGCACTTTATGAATGTAGAAAATGTAACTGTGAAACAACAATTGTCATCCAATCTCAACTTTAGAAGCTTTATTTTAGAATCCCGCTTAGCTATTGCTATCCATACAAAAAGATAAAACCATATTGTACGGTCTCGAGAATTTTTTCTAAGATGACATATATAATCTAAAATTCAGCCAGCAGTAAGATATATTAAGACTTTTCTGATTGTTTTCCTTTTTTTCCAGAAACATATTTATTATGCAATCAAATATAGTTTCATACAAAATATCAGTTTCTGATGGGGATGTAGTAAACACTCTGTAATCCATAGAACTGAGAATTAGGAATTACATGGAACATTAAATGTTACTGGAATTCAGAAACTCCCTGTTTAGAAATTATCACTGTTACATCATAATATTGCATTTTGCCATTCAAACAAACATTATTTTGGGAGAGCAGAGATCACTCTGGTTTTGCTAACTATCGATGGCACTGCACTTGGTAAGTCACAGACTATATATATCCCAGTGTCCTCCAACTGAAAAGTGGGATTTGTATGCGAATTAAATTATATATGAAAAGCTCCAAGGATAATGCCTAATGCATAGATTTGTAGACATAATTTTATTACCACATTGTCAAAACCCAGAGAGTTTCAATAAATCGACTAAAAGAGCAGCATTTTAGTGGTGGAACTATCCTTAGAATTTACATCACTGGCTGGAAATTCTCTTCTTTTCTTTTCGCCCATAATTACTCTCCTGGTCACAAGACACCTGAGAGAGAAGTCTAACAAGGCACAGACATTGGTGAGAGAAAGGAGGAAAGAATGTAAACACGGATTATCTATAAACCTGGCAAACATTGAAAATAGAATAGAGTACCGGTAATGAAAAGTCATAGCAAATGGACAGGAGTGATTGTGGAATATGAATCTTATCTATTAAATTAATACAATTTGTTTCCATTAGTTTTACAGGTTTTGCAGCATGTTCAAGTAGTAACTACTGTTACTAAAAAAGACCTCACACTCTAAGAAGGCTCGTTATCAGAATCATGTGAAAGCAGTTGTCTTCTAGATTATCCTGATTAGGATGTCAGCACGCTGGTCCCTTGAAGCTTCTCAGCCCCAGAACCTCTCTCCAGAAACCTACCTGCCAGCTCAGCTTGGACAGACTCATTCCAGAAACACTAGAATCTATGCAGTCCTAGAGCTATTGTTAATTCTAACTTTTTAGGATCTTAACTTTTTGGGATGTTTGTATGTTTGCCAAGGTTTACAGGTTTGTAGAAACTATGGACACCTTGAACATTGTCAGATTTATTGGAATAGTTCCCAGTACAAGATATGAAATTTGTCTTTAGGATGTAGCAGCAAGGAGATCAAAGATGAGTTTTCAAAGATTTTTTTTTCTCCTCAATAATATATGTAAATGTCAGGTTGCATTTTGTAGAATGTCTTGGAATTTCACCAAAGTTGGCTCACAAATTGCCACCCAGAGAGAGGCTATTTACATAAATTAAATGGCGAACATACAGAACCAGGAAAAGTCTGAAAGAATAGAAGAAAATCAGTAAATTATATTCTTAGAGTATAGTTTAATAAATTCTTAAACCAATTCATACCTTAGCATTCTACATCTTTCAGGAATCTATGCATTTTTTAAAAAGGGGTTACTATACTGCTTGTTAGAACAAAAAGTAAAATATTCAAATTCATTTTATAACATTAATAATGCATTACAGTTTTGCAGTTGACTAAATCATAAGTGCACACTGACGTGGGTAAAAATTCAACATCTAATAATATTCTTGTTTTGAGTTTAGGTATTAGAGAAAACATTTCAGAAGATATTTGTTAAGAAAATTACCTAAGTAAGAAAGGTATCAGATGCATTGCTTTTCAAAAAATTAATTTAATCCTCTGATTTGTTAAGAAGAAATTATTATATCAGTAATAGCATCATATCCTGGGAGTTTCCATTTACACTATTTCTGAAAGTGATTATATTAAAGAAAAGTATTTCCTTTGACTACAAATATTCTCTACCCTCTTTTGTGACTAATTGATTCTCTAGCTAATTTAATTCAAAAACCTATAAAATAAATTTATTAATGTCCAAGTATCAAAAGTCAATTAAAAAGGAACTCATTGAACTTACATAATGAATTTCTAAAAATATAAAATTATCATTTGAGGTACTTTAGAATCTTTAATCAGAGTTCCACAAAAAAATGTTCAGTTAAAAATCAGTAACACATTGACTAAACATTTTTTGCAAGCTCTGGCCTGGATGTTATATCAGGTTACAAAAAGAGTGACCAGTGTGATCCTACACTGCCACTTAATATTTTATGTGGGGCCACCATCCTAACACACCCCTACACAAACACTCAACCTACTAATTCAACAACAGTTACAAAAATCAAATAATAAAACATCAGGAAAGGTGAATCCATAGAATTTGTCCAGCAGGGAGTCTGAAAGGTTAAATTTTAAATATGTCAGAATAAAATATTTTCTTTTAAAAAGCGAGCTGCTTCTAAGGAAATGAAGAATTAGCTAATGTTGACAAAGACCATCTTTCCCTAAAACTCTGTATCTAAATGTTGTTGAAAAGTAGTGTGAATATATTCATTGGAGCTAAGATTCTTTTCATGAGAAATGGAATCAAGACCCTTATTCATTCTGCTGCAAAGTTCAGACTTCTTAGAAGGATGCTGGATTTATGTGGCCCTGACTGAAGTTATCTGGCACTGGAGTGCACCTTTATCTTAACAGAGAAACTAAACTTCAAAAGTGTTTTATTTTTTCCTTTCTTTTCTTTCCTTCCTTCCTTCCTTCCTTCCTTCCTTCCTTCCTTCCTTCCTTCCTTTTCTTTCTTTCTTTCATGAGTATCCTGGGCTTAGTATTAGAGCCTCACCTTATAGAAATTTGGCTAAAGGTTGCTCATAGGATGTGGTGTGTGTCTGTCCCAGCAACACCCGACTAGCTATTGTGGGCCCATGGGGTGTCAGGGAGGGGATGAAGTATGAGGGAGGGAATGGACAGAGAGGGGATGAAGTGTTAGGGGGTGGGAATGACTCTGTGTCTGCTTGTGTGAGCGGTATTTGTTAAAGAGAGAAAGCAAAACATAAAAAAAAAAAAAAAAGTGTTATTGCAAATCTGGGTCAGTTTTGATCCTGACAACTTTGTGCACTCTAGAATTGTGAAGTTCTCCAGAACTATGAGAAATTCCATGGTGTTTGGGCTCCTTTCATAAGAAGAGCAGCAAAACCAGAAAAATGCGGGTTTTCAGACTTTCCAGGTTTTGGTTCATCCCAAACTCACATCCCGTACTGGTGAAAATAGCAAGGCAGTCTAACCTGAAACTTCAGCATCAAGGACAATTTCTTAGCCTTAGGGGTTGGCCTGAGTTCTGACTCAGAGGACAAGCTTCGGGGTACTGAAGTAACTCTGCTTGAGTTGTTTTAGAATCTTTTATAATGTCCCAAAAGGGCTCTGGGAAAAGATAAATGAACAAGAATGTTAAAGAAAATTCAATATTATTTCTTGTTTTGGTCTGGTGAGATGTTGCCTATTTATTATACATATGAACTGATGTAGATTAGCTTTTAGGTATTAAAACTGAGTTGCTTAGAGTAGTTGGCCTAAGATGGAATTAAGTTGAAAAATCAATGAAATACAATGAATTTTCTGAGAGCATATCTGTATTCACCATGAAGAGAAGAGAGAGAGCGGAGGCATGGAGATAGGAGGGTATCAGTCACACTCAGTCACAGTCTATGTAACATATCAGTCACACTATACGTCACAGGGTGAGTAGGAGTGGAGGCAATGAGGTACGTTGGATCTTTGTTATTTTTTATGCTTTCATTGACAATAATAATACTAGCAAAAAATAAAGAAGCAGACCTGCCAGGGATGAGCTGATAGCTGGTCTGGCTCTTGCAACTACCCCATGATGTTCTGTTGTCAAACAAGTGATTTCATATATCACATTGGACAAACATCCCGTGACTATCATAGAGTAAGGGGAAAACAGGAATGCTTTATGGCCAAATCTGAGCTCAGATAAATATGAAAAATGCGCAAGCCAGAAAGCATCCTGAACAAACAGCCTCTTCCAGCTAATATGAGTACCTGTTACAACTTTACCAAGTACAGCTTTAATTTTTCCTAGATAAAAATTATATAAATACTTTATTATAGAAATGCCCCTATTCACAGCCTCCAATCTAGAGCAAAATCATGAATCCTTGCATCTTCCCCCAACCATCTAATTTCAGGTCAAATCCTACCACAAAATCTTCCAAACATCCTCTTATTGAGATGGCTCATGGTTCCTCAGGATGTGGACTCTCCTTTATTGCAAATATTACCAATGAACAGACTCTGTTTAGCTGCAGGTGTGTTCCTCAAGATCTTTGGCTGATGAACATTGACAATAGTGACGCCCTTCTAAAGAGATTAGGGGTCGTTCCTATCATCTCTTACTTTTATAAACACTACAAACAGCTGTTATTCATCAAGAACCTACCAAATTGTAACGAATTTGTATAAATACTTAAGAATGGTCAGTAATATCACATATTAAGCATTTCATACATTATCACATATTTGTCCTACACTTTATGAAGTAGCTTACACTTTATAGATGAAAATATATTAACTAATTTCACCCAACTTAGCAACTTTATGAGGATGATATTAATTAATCTTTTAGATAAAGCAATAAGGCACAAAGTGTTCAAGAAACTTACATAAGGTCACTTATCTAATGCATGACTCCATTAAGATTCAAAATCAGGAATTGGGCCACAGACCCCATATAGCTAACTACTGTTCTTTACTTCAATTCTATATATTATTTCACTGAGGGACTAGAGAATCTAAGTAGTAGGGTCAATGACATGACTGAACTCTTATTCTATGGAACTTTAAAATACATACATTCACTCATTATTTAAATGCACTTCTCTTTTACTATTAACTATGGAGAGCAAACTGAGTGTTGCTGGAGGTGAAGTGGGTAGGGGATGGGTTAAATTAGTGATGGGTATAAAGGAGGGCAGTTATTGTGATGAGCACTGGATGTGATGTGTAGGGGATGGATATGAATTCTACTCCTGAAACCAACATTACGCCCTATGTTAACTAACTAGAATTTAAATAAAAACTTGAAACAACAAAAAAATAAATGTCCTCTTTTTCTTTTCCTCCAAATTCATTTTTCATCCACATATGAATGAAATAATTTGGTATTTGTCTCTGTACAGCTGACTTATTTCACTTAGTATCATACTCTCTAGCTCCATCCATATTGTTGCAAATGGCAAGATTTCGTTCTTTTTTATGGGTGATTAATACTTCATTGTATATGCCACCTGTTCTTTATCCATTCTTCAGTTGATGAACACTTGGGCTCTTTCTATAACTTAGCTATTGCCGATAATGCTGCTCTCAACTTTGGAGTGCATGCATCCCTTCAAATCAGTATTTTAATATCCTTTGGGTAAATACCTAGTAAACGAACAGCTGGATCTTAGTGTAGTTCTATTTTTAACTTTTTGAAGAACCTCCGTACTGTTTTCCAGAGTGTTTGTACTATTTGCATTCCCAGGAACCTCCATACTGTTTTCCAAAGTGACTGCATTCCCACCAACATTGTACGAGTTTCCCCTTTCTCCATATCCTAGTTAATGCCTTATTTTTCTTGTATTGTTAATTTTAGCCAATATAATGAGTGTGAGGTGATATATAATTATAGTTTTGATTTATATTTCCCTAATGAACAATGTTGAGCATCTTTTCATGTGTCTGTTAGCCATCTGGATGTCTTCTTTGGAAAAAAAAATGTTTATTTATGTCTTCTGCTCTTTTTTTTTTTTTTAAAGATTTTATTCATTTATTTGACAGAGAGAGATCACAAGTAGGCAGAGAGGCAGGCAGAGAGAGAGAGAGAGAGGAGGAAGCAGGCTCCCTGCTGAGCAGAGAACCCGACGTGGGACTCGATCCCAGGACCCTGAGATCATGACCTGAGCCGAAGGCAGCGGCTTAACCCACTGAGCCACCCAGGCGCCCCTTCTGCTCTTTTCTTAACTGGATTATTTGTTTTTGGAAGTTGAGTTTTCTAAGTTCTTTACATATTTTGGATACTAACCCTGATTACTTGCAAATATCTCCCATTCTGTAGGTTGTCTTTCAGCTTTGTTTATTGTTTCCTCCACTGGGCAGAAGATTTTTATTTTGATGATGTTTCGATAGTTTGTTTTTATTTTTCTTTCTGCCTCGGAACCATATCTAGTAAGAAGTTGCTACAGCCACTGTCAAAGAGGTTGCTGCATGTGTTCTCCTCTAGGATTTTAATGGTTTCCTATCTAACAATAAATGTCCTTCTCTACTTTTATTCGATTTTCCCTCCTGACCTACTTACTTCTAACTATTGTAATTTTTGAATTATGCAACTAAAGCTTGAAGGAGCAGGAAATGGGAAGGTTAGTGTCAGATATCATATTACTACCTGACACCACCACAGAATTCACCATGAATTTAAGATTACAAGAGCATTCAAAAGTTACCCAAATGCTGAAAATAAGTGAACTTGTTAATTCATTGGACAATACCTGTACCATAACTTAGCAACTTTTAATTAATAAAGTTATTTGGTGATGATTTGGGTATTTTGTGGTTAGAGAGGTTGACAAAAAATATGTGAAATAACATCCCAAATATATGTAAACCACAAACAGAGAACTGACCAGACAGTGCATATAGACCATATAGCTTTTAAACAGAGTCTGTTTGAAAAGTAGCACCAAGAATCATTGACCACATTGTCATACATGTTTTCTTCTTCCTCAAAATAATATACATCTTCCTAATTACTCTTGATATACTCCAATTGTCAGTAACACATGCAAGATTGAAACAAAAATAAAATTTATAGAAAACCTTAAGGAGTATAAAATATTTAAGAGGAAACCAGTAAATGACAGACACTGGAAAGATTTGTGGCTATGACCATTTGAAGAAGATAATGATTTTCTCGAATGTGTTGCAGATTGTTTAATGTGTAGCTTTCAACGTATTCCTAACATAAGAAGTTAGAGATTGTCCTCAGATGTAGAGTGAGCTGGGATTTCTGGATAGCATTTTGGCACAAGGCATTTTTCTTGTTTTCCTGGACATTTTCTCAAGACTTCTTCACTCAAGTGAGTAAGATAATATTAGAGCTGAAGACTGGTATTTTTGTTAATAACATTTGACTCATTAGTGTGTACTTTATTCTCTATTTGTATTTTTTTTTCTTGTAATACTATAGCATCTTTATGGTTATGATTAATTGTTAATATTTATTATCTATTTTAAAATGATACCATAATGAAAGAGACATACTTTTCTCTCTTTAGCAATACTTAAAACAGTCCCCCTCCCCAAGGATACTTCTAAAACTCATAAAACTTTTCTTTTAATCAGCATATAAATGTTAAAAAGATGTTCTGAGATGTAATATTGAATGTTCTCATTCTTTTGTGTGGGTGATTGTATTTTAAGCAACAACCTCCCCAGATCACATGCTTTTCCACCATATGATCTTGCCTCTTTGCCTTGCCCTTGAGTTGAGGAAGGCTCATTTCCAGAGTATGGTAGAAGTGATCTGGTGAATTCTGAGGCTTTCAGAAAGGCCATACAGTTCTACTTGGTTTCCTTGCAGTGCTTATTCTAGAGTCAGTCACCTAGTGAGATGTCTGAGTGCCATGCTCAAGTCTACATGAGCTACATAGAGGTTCTGGTTAGCAGTCACAGCTAGTCCCCTCTAGGTTATTAACTGTGTGACTGAGTCATCTTATATGCTCAGACCTGCCTTCTTGCCATCTGAGTTCCACCGCAAGGTATCAGTGTACACCAAGGAGAGCAAAATGAGATCTGGCTGAACCTGGACCATAGCAGCCATGAGCATAACAAAGTGACTGCTATTTAATACCACTAAGTGTGAGGTAACTTTTTACACAATAAGAACTGGAATTATTTATATCAAATTAGCAATGGGTTTTAAAATGATATTTGACAATTATTGAAATGTATATTGGTTTATCCTTGATGGGAAATAACTTTGTAATATATCCAGACTTTTTAATTCTGTGAAACCACCCTTAGGATATGACTCGGTACACAGATGAAACCTGAAAGTACAAAATACTAATGGCAATATTATTTATAGTAATTTTCAGTTGCATATAAATCATCCAACAATAAATAAATGTTTAAATAATTCCATTCAAGGAAATCACAAGCTCATTAATTTATACTACATAAGAGTTTTTAGTAATATGTGTATAAATGAGAGTTTAACCATAAAAGAGAAGCAATTTTAACTATTTAATCACAGTTAAGAGGAAAATTTATACTGACAATTAGTTAGACATGTAATATAGGAAATGAGAAGCCAAATCAAGGATGGTGGAGCACTGCAGAGATCATTAAGAGCAAGCTTCAGGACATAGGTAAAGGCCCTGTTCCCAACACCAAGGATGGAGTCACCTAAGTAGAAACCAGAAGCAAACCAGCAGCCTTGCCAGGAGGATTTGGAAGTAGGGAGAACACACTCACAATGTGGCTTTTGCCAACTATAAAAGAGAGAGAGGAAGAGAAGATATGCCCTGAGTTCTCCCTTCTGTTGTCATCCAATTAAATCCAACTAGAATCTTGCTGATCTAGAAGCCAAAGAAACACAGCACATAAAGCCCCTTGAAGTAAAAAGGTCAGCAGAAGGGGAGAGAGTGGATCTAAGGAAAATAAGCTCAAGACTCACGCAAGATGTGGGTTGAGAAATTACTACTGCAATGGCAGCCTGAATGTATACATCTGGACATGTGCTCACACATACCTGTATGATGATATCAGTCCATTATTTTAAATGGGAGGGTGGTGGGTGGGGGGGTTAAATGGATGAGGGTATTAATGAGGCACTGGTTGTGATGAGCAACAACTAGGTGTTGTATGTAATTGATAAATCACTAAATTCTGCTTCTGAAACCAATATTACAGTATATGTTAACCAGCTAGAATTTAAATAAAAAAGAAAAAATTGAAGGGAAGATCAAGAAATGTGGGGGGAGGGGCGCCTGGGTGGCTCAGTGGGTTAAGCCGCTGCCTTCGGCTCGGGTCATGATCTCGGAGTCCTGGGATCGAGTCCCACATCGGGCTCTCTGCTCAGCAGGGAGCCTGTTTCCTCCTCTCTCTCTGCCTGCCTCTCTGCCTACTTGTCATCTCTGTCTGTCAAATAAATAAATAAAATCTTAAAAAAAAAAAAAAAAAGAAAAAAAGAAATGTGGGGGGAAAAAAACAGAAATAAATAAATAAATAAAAATAACCATGAGAGACTATGGACTCTGAAAAACAATCTGAGGGTTTTGAAGGGGTGGGGGGTGGGAGGTTGGGGTACTAGGTGGTGGGTATTATAAAGGGCACGAATTGCATGGAGCACTGGGTGTGGTGAAAAATAATGAATACTGTTATGCTGAAAATAAAAAATAAATTAAAAAAAAAAAATAGATGTTATCATGTCAGCCATATAAATAATGTAGCTCCAGAAATGGGGAAAATGGATTTGAAGATTCCAACGAAATAGAATTCAAATGTTGTTTAAAGTTAAAAAAAAAAAAAAATAATAACGTATTCTTTTAAAGTGATTTAACTCTAAGGAAATGTTAACAATTTTGAAAGCTGATGAAATAATTTTTTTTTCAGTGCACTTTTTTTTTGTAATTTTTATTTTTTATAAACATATAATATATTTTTAACCCCCGGGGTACAGGACTGCAAATCACCAGGTTTACACACTTCACAGCACTCACCATACCACATACCATCCCCAAAGTCCATAACCCCACCTCCCTCTCCCAATCCCCTTCCCCCCAGCAACCCTCAGTTTGTTTGTGGGATTAAGAGCACTTATGGTTTGTCTCCCTCCCAATCCCATCTTGTTTCATTGATTCTGTTCTACCCCCTTAATCCCCCCATGTTTCATCTCCACTTCCTCATATCAGGGAGATCATTTGATAGTTGTCTTTCTCCAAATGACTTATTTCACTAAGCATAATAACCTCTTGTTCCATCCATGTCATCGTAAATGTTAACATTTCATTTCTTTTGATGGCTGCATAGTATTCCATTGTGTATATATACCACCTCTTCTTTATCCATTAATCTGCTGATGGACATCTAGGTTCTTTCCATAGTTTGGCTATTGTGGACATTGCTGCTATAAACATTCGGGTGCACGTGCCCCTTTGGATCACTACATTTGTATCTTTAGGGTAAATACCCCATAGTGCAATTGCTGGGTCATAGGGCAGTTCTATTTTCAACACTTTGAGGAACCTCCATGCTACTTTCCAGACTGGTTGCACCAGGTTACATTCCCACCAACAGTGTAGGAGGGTTCCCCTTTCTCCGCATCCTTGTCAGCATCTGCCATTTCCTGACTTGTTAATTTTAGCCATTCTAACTGGTGTGAGGTGATATCTCATTGTGGTTTTTATTTGTATTTCCCTGAGGCTGAGTGATGTGGAGCACTTTTTCATGTGTCTGTTGGCCATCTGGATGTCTTCTTTGCAGAAATGTCTGTTCATGTCCTCTGCCCATTTCTTGATTGGATTATTTGTTCTTTGGGTGTTGGGTTTGATAAGTTCTTTATAGATTTTGGACACTAGCCCTTTATCTGATATGTCGTTTGCAAATATCTTCTCCCATTCTGTCAGTTGTCTTTTGGTTTTGTTAACTGTTTCCTTTGCTGTGCAAAAGCTTTTGATCTTGATGAAATCCCAATAGTTCATTTTTTCCCTTGCTTCCCTTGCCTTTGGCGTTGTTCCTAGGAAGATGTTGCTGCGGCTGAGGTCGAAGAGGTTGCTGCCTGTGTTCTCCTCAAGGATTTTGATGGATTCCTTTTGCACATTGAGGTCCTTCATCCATTTTGAGTCTACTTTTGTGTGTGGTATAAGGGAATGGTCCAATTTCATTTTTCTGCATGTGGCTGTCCAATTTTCCCAGCACCATTTATTGAAGAGGCTGTCTTTTTTCCATTGGACATTCTTTCCTGCTTTGTCGAAGATTAGTTGACCATAGATTTGAGGGTCTATTTCTGGGCTCTCTATTCTGTTCCATTGATCTATGTGTCTGTTTTTGTGCCAGTACCATGCTTTCTTGATGATGACAGTTTTGTAATAGAGCTTGAAGTCTGGAATGGTGATGCCACCAACTTTGGCATTCGTTTTCACTATCCCTTTGGCTATTCAAGGTCTTTTCTGGTTCCATATAAATTTTAGGATTATTTTTTCCATTACCTTGAAAAAATACATGTTATTTTGACAGGAATTGCATTAAATGTGTAGATTGCGTAAGGTAGCATAGACATTTTCACAATATTTGTTCTGCCAATCCAGGAGCATGGAACATTTTTCCATTTCTTTGTGTCTTCCTCAATTTCTTTCATGAGTACTTTATAGTTTTCTGAGTATAGATTCTTAGCCTCTTTGGTTAGGTTTATTCCTACTTATCTTATAGTTTTGGTTGTAACTATAAATGAGATTGACTCCTTAATGTCCCTTTCTTCTGTCTTGTTGTTGGTATAGAGAAATGCAACTGATTTCTGTGCATTGATTTTATATCCTGACCACTGAATTCCTGTACAAGTTCTAGCAGTTTTGGAGTGGAATCTTTTGGGTTTTCCACATATAGTATCATATCATCTGCAAAGAGTGAGAGTTTGACTTCTTCTTTGCCAATTTGGATGCCTTTAATTTCCTTTTTTTTTCTGATTGCTGAGGCTAGGACTTCTGGTGCTATGTTGAATATCAGTGGTGATAATGGACATCCCTGCCGTGTTCCTGACCTTAGCGGAAAAGCTTTCAGTTTTTCTCCATTGAGAATGATATTTGCAGTGGGGTTTTCATAGATGGCTTTGATGATATTGAGGTATGTGCCCTCTATCCCTACACTTAGAAGAGTTTTGATCAGGAAGGGATGCTGTACTTTGTCAAATGCTTTTTCAGCATCTATTGAGAGTATCATATGGTTCTTGTTCTTTCTTTTATTGATGTGTTGTATCACATTGATTTGTGGATGTTGAACCAACCTTGGAGCCCTGGAATAAATCCCACTTGGTCGTGGTGAATAATCCTTTTAATGTACTTTTGAATCCTATTGGCTAGTATTTTGGTGAGAATTTTCACATCTGTGTTCATCAAGGATATTGGTCTGTAGTTGTCTTTTTTGGTGGGATCCTTGTCTGGTTTTGGGATCAAGGTTATGCTGGCCTCATAAAATGACTTTGGAAGTTTTCTTTTCATTTCAACTTTTTGGGAACAGTTTCAGGAGAATAGGAATTATTTCTTCTTTAAATGTTTGTAGAATTCCCCTGGGAAGCCGACTGGCCCTGGGCTTTTGTATATTTGGAGATTTTTGATGACTGTTTCAATCTCCTTACTGGTTATAGGTCTGTTCAGGTTTTCTATTTCTTCCTGGTTCAGTTGTGGTATTTTATATGTCTCTAGGAATGCATCCATTTCTTTCAGATTGTCAAATTTGTTGGCGTAGAGTTGCTCATAGTATGTTCTTATAATTGTCTGTATTTCTTTGGTGTTAGTTGTGATCTCTCCTCATTCTTTCATGATTTTATTTATTTGGGTCCTTTCTCTTTTCTTTTTGATAAGTCTGGCCAGGGGTTTATCAATCTTATGAATTCTTTCAAAGAACCAGCTCCTAGTTTCGTTGATTCATTCTATTGTTTTTTGGTTTCTATTTCATTGATTTCTGCTCTGATCTTTATTATTTCTCTTCTTCTGCTGGGTTTAGGGTTTCTTTCTTGTTCTTTCTCCAGCTCCATTTGGTGTAGGGTTAGATTGTGTACTTGAGACCTTTCTTGTTTCTTGAGAAAGGCTTGTAATGCTATATATTTTTCTCTCAGGATTACCTTTGTTCTGTCCCATAGATTTTGAACCATTGTGTTTTCATTATCATTTGTTTCCATGAATTTTCTAAATTCTTCTTTAATTTCCTGGTTTACCCATTCATTCTTTAGAAGGATGCTGTTTAGTCTCCATGTATTTGGGATCTTTCCAAATTTCCTCTTGTGATTGAGTTCTAGGTTCAGAGTGTTGTGATCTGAAAATATGCAGGGAATGATCCCAATCTTTTGATACCAGTTGAGACCTGATTTATGACCCAGGATGTGATCTATTCTGGAGAATGTTCCATGTGCCCTAGAGAAGAATGTGTATTCTGTTGCTTTGGGATGAAATGTTCTGAATATATCTGTGATGTCCATCTGATCCAGTGTGTCATTTAAGGCCTTTATTTCCTTGCTGATTTTTTGCTTGGATGATCTGTCCATTTAAGTGAGGGGAGTGTTAAAGTACCCTACTATTATTGTATTATTGTTGATGTATTTCTTTGATTTTGTTATTAATTGGTTTATATAGTTGGCTGCTCCCATGTTAGGGTCATAAATATTTAAAATTGTTAGGTCTTCTTGTTGGACAGACCCTTTGAGTATGATATAGTGTCCTTCCTTATTTCTTGTTATAGTTTTTGGCTTAAAATCTAATTGATCTGATATAAGGATTGCCACCCCTGCTTTCTTCTGATGCCTGTTAGCATGGTAAATTTTTCCACCCCCTCACTTTAAACCTGGAGATGTCTTCGTGTTTAAAATGAGTTTCCTGTAGGCAACATATAGATGAGTTTTGTTTTTATCCATTCTGATACACTGTGTGTTTTGATTGGGGAATTTAGCCCATTTAACATTCAGGGTGACTTTGAGAGAAATGAATTTAGTTCCATTGTATTGCCTGTGAGGTGACTGTTAGTATATATTGTCTCTCTTCCTTTCTGATCAACTACATTTAGGCTCTCGTTTTGCTTAGAGGACCCCTTTCAATATTTCCTGTAGAGCTGGTTTGGTGTTTGCAAATTCTTTCAGTTTTTGTTTGTCCTGGAAGCTTTTAATCTCTCCTATTTTCAATGATAGCCTAGCTGGATATAGTATTCTTGGCTGCATGTTTTTCTTGTTTAGTGCTCTGAATATATCAAGTCCACTCTTTCTGGCCTGCCAGGTCTCTGTGGATAAGTCTGCTGCCAATATAATATTTTTACCATTGTATGTTACAGACTGCTTTTCTCGGGCTGCTTTCAGGATTTTGTCTTTGTCACTAAGGCTTGTAAATTTTACTATTAGGTGATGGGGTGTGGTCCTATTCTTGTTGATTTTGAGGGGGATTCTCTGCAAGTCCTGGATTTTGATGCTTGTTCCCTTTGCCATATTGGGGAAATTCTCTCCAATAATTATCTCCAATATACTTTCTGCTCCCTTCTCTCTTTCTTCTTCTTTTGGAATCCCAATTATTCTAATGTTGTTTCGTCTTATGGTGTCACTTATCTCTTGAATTCTCCCCTCTTGGTCCAGTAGCTGTTTGTCCCTTTTTTGCTGAGCTTCTTTCTTCTCTGTCATTTGGTCTTCCATATTGCTAATTCTTTCTTTTGCCTCATTTATCCTAGCAGTGAGAGCCTCCATTTTTTATTGCACCTTATTAATAGCTTTTTTGATTTCAACTTGGATAGATTGTAGTTCTTTTATTTCTCCAGAGAAGGCTTTTATGTCTCCTGAGAGGGTTTCTCTAATATCTTCCATGCCTTTCTCGAGCCTGGCTAGAAACTTGAAAATCGTCGTTCTGAACTCTCGATCTGACATATTACCAATGTCTCTATTGATTAGGTCCCTAGTCTTAGGTACTGCCTCTTGTTCTTTTTGTGTGTGTGTTGAATTTTTACGTCTTGTCATTTTGTCCATATAAGAGTATATGAAGGAGAAAGTAAAATACTAAGAGAGTGGCAAAGACCCCAGGAAAATATGCTTTAACCAAATCAGAAGAGATCCCAAATCATTAGGGGAAAAAAGGGGATAAAAAGAGGTTCAGAAAAAAAAAAGAGAGAAACAATTAAAAAAAGAAAACAAATAAAGAAAAAAATATAAAAAAGAAATATATATATATATATATATATAATATATATATATAATAATATATAATAATATATATATATATATATATATATTAGCTAACCTAGTTAAAAAACACTAGAAAAGAAAAGGGTAAAAGTTAAAAAAAAAATAGCAGAAAAAAAAATTGAAAATAAATTAAATTAACTGCAACACCAAAGAATCATGGGGAGAAAGCCATGAGTTCCGTGCTTTGCTTTCTTCTCCTCTGGAATTCTGCTGCTCTCCTTGGTATTGAACATGCACTCCTTGGTATGTGAACTTGGTCCTGGCTGTATTTCTTGTTGATCTTCTGGGGAAGGGGCCTGTTGTAGTGACTCTCAAGTGTCTTTGCCCCTGGCAAAATTTCATCACCCTTACCATGGGCCGGGATGAGTAATCCCCTCGGGTTCGCTTTCAGGAGCTTTACGTAGAGTTCTGGAGGATGGGAATGAAAATGGCAGCCTCCCAGTCTCTGGCCTGGAGGAGCCGAGAGCTCAGGGCCCCACTCCTCAGTGTGCCCTCAGAGAATAGTGCCCAATTACTCCCATCTCCCTGTCCTTCTGCCCCACTCTAAGGTCACTGAGCCTGCAACCAGTTCAAGGTAACCCCGAGCTGAGAGCTCACTCCTTGTCTGTCTCTGTAGCCGGCTTCTCCCTTCTAATATGCAAGCTCTGCAACACTCAGACTCCCCCGATCCTTCTGTTACCTCGTGGGACGTTGGGCCACGCTGACCTTGCGTGGATTTCACCCCAGTTTAGCCTCTGGAGCAATGTCCCTCAGCGGAACTGACTTTTAAAAGTCTTGATTTCATGCTCTTTTGTTCTGCTGCTTGCCAGGAGCCGGTCCCTCCCCCTGTGGTCTATCTTCCCATCACTTTGGATTCACTTCTCCGCCAGTCCTACCTTTCAGAAAGTGGTTGTTTTTCTGTTTACAGAATTGCTATTCTCCTTCTCTTCGATCTCCCATTGGATTTGTAGGTGTTTGCAATTTTTAGATAAGCTATCTAGCTGGTCTCCTGCTACCTGATGTAGTCTCAGCCTGCTACTTCTCCGCCATCTTGACTCCTCTCCTCGAAAGCTTATGAAATCTTAAATCAGAGTTGTCAATATTGATGAATTTAAGTTGATAACACAAGATTTTAAAAGAAATGTCACTGGACTAATTAATTTTTAATCAATTCTTCCTTCATAGAAAAAACTACAAATTTTTCTTTTTTATTAGTTTTACAGCAATTACTTTAACTAGCATCTTTTCTCTTCTACTTAATTTTTAAGAAAAAAATGTATACACATATCAATTGTCTTACTATTTGTTTTTATCAAAATATAGTGATCAGAGTTTCTGACATTTTACATTTTCTTTTCTCTTTGTTTAACTTTAAAAAAAGGTGGTAAACCCACATGACAACCTAAAACTATCAGAACCAAGAAAGTGGGGTGAAAGATCCAGAAAAATCTCACTAGGCCCAGGCCCTCTTCCTAGAAAAAGAGGGAGTAGCTATGTATGTGGGAAACTCATGCTCTACATGCCATGTTTATAAAATAATGCAAGTTTAAGTAATATATTTTTAAAGATTTTATTTATTTACTTTACACAGATAGAGATAGCAAAAGAGGGAACACAAGCAAGGGGAATGTGAGAGGGAGAAACAGACTTCCCACTGAACAGGGAGCCCAATGTGGTGCTCGATTCCAGGACCCTGGGATCATGACCTGAGCTTAAGGAAGATGCTTAACTGCTGAGCCACCCAGGCACCCCAAGTAAAACAGCTTTAATCTTACTCTTCTAGGACTTCTGAAATCATGAGGTTGTTTATGCAATCACTACATGGTCCTACAATACTGCATGTCACAATCCAGGAGACACCACTTCCCCAAGCTCTTGGCTTATGCTTTAAGCATCTAGAAACTAAAACTTCAAAGTCCACACTGAAAAAATAAAGGAATATGTGTTTAGAAATCATCTTAAGATCTTGGAGGAGTAAGATAACAGGGACATAGAAGGATAGACATAACATATTGGTTTGGACAATACAGCATACTGTCTTAGATCACACCCCTTACTGGGAACTCCTGGAATGGACTGAACCTTCCAACACAAATCTCTGGAGCCAGTACACCAATGTATCAGCTCCTGTGATGCAGAGTGGTAACAGCTGACAATTCACCCTCCTTATGTCCTGCAGCTTCTGAAGACTGTTGCAGGGTTATAGAAACCAACCTCTTACTCAAAGAAAAGCAAATCATCTGATTTGCTCCAGAATCCTTCCCTGGATCAGGCCAGAGGCAAATGTCACTGGAGATCAGAGTTTTACTTACCTCCCATCTTTATCTTTCCTTGACACATTTTTCCTTAAAAGTCCTCAATTAATCAAATACACTCAAACTTCCTAGAAGCTATCATCCATTCCCAGAGGCTGTCCTCCACTCCTAGATTCCATTCTCCACTCCCAGAGACTATCCTAAAACCAAGAAAGCCTAGACTCCTAGAGGTTATGCTCCAATTCCAGAGGCTGTTCTCCACTCTTAGAGGCTGTATTCTACTCCTAAAGACTGTCCACTACTCCCAGAAATCAGATGGCCTGGAGGAACCAAGAGCTCAGGGCCCCTCCACTCTCAGAGGCTATCCTCCACTCCTAAAGGCTGTTCTTTACTCCTAGATGTTTTTTTCCCCCATACCTAGAGGCTATTCTTCATTCCTAGATGCTTTCTTTCATTCCTAGAAACTGTTGTGTACTCTTAGAGGCTGTTCTCCACTCCTAGATGCCATACTCTACTTCTAGAGGCCAATTTTTACTTTCAGAAGTTGTCCTTCACTCCTAGATGCTAACTTCCACTCCTAGAGAACATCCTCCAGTTCCAGATGCTGTCCTTCACTCCCAGAGGCTGTTTTCTACAAGTTCCGCAACCTAATTGCTTACTTCATCAAGACAATGAGGGCTTTCTCTAGAATAAGTGGTTAGTAAGACTGAATATTATATGAAGTAATGCAGTCAAGAGAGTGACATCTCATGTGTTTCACTATATTCCATTGTTTAGAGGCAAGTTACAGGTCAGGTTCTGCCAGTATTCAAAATACGGTAATTATGCAAAGATGTGGAGTTTGGGAAGTAAGAATTATTATGAGGCTATCTGTATGACTATAATAATTCCAAATATAAGACTCCCAGACACTTTTAATGGCACAGACTTATGAGTAAGGAGAGAGGAATTCTGTTCAAAATAGGTGGTTCCAAAAAATAGAAAAACACAGAAAGGTTTTTAAAATTATTTTTCTCATCACCCAAATAAACATCTCTGAACCATGCTAACTTAGAGGCAGTTTTCAAGATGTTAGAAGAGTAATATAAAATATATGATTTATAGTTAAGTTAAACCAGAAAATAATCTCATCAATATAATCCAGCATTATTTCTCACCTGACACATAGATGTATTCCAAAGTATACTTAGAAATTTGTATAAATGATTCAATATTTCATATATATTTATTGTGAAGTTGATTGGCCCTATTGCACTTGAGTACAATACTTTAATTAATTAATGATACTTTAATTAAGGAAAGAAAACTAAATAATTATCAAATCAACCTTGGCTTTATTAGAAAAAAAAAAAGATGGATTTAAAGCCCAAATGAATAATATATATAGACAGATAGATAGATAGATAGATAGGTTTTATCATGTTTGTTTGAGAGAGAAATTGGGGGCAGGGAAAGGGGCAGAAAGAGAGAGAGAGTGGAAACAAACTTTCTACTGTGTTTAGAACCCAACTTAAGGCTCCATTTCATGAACCCAATTTATGACCTGAGCCAAAATCAGTCACTTAATGACTGAGCCACCCAGGTGTCCCAAAAGAAGACATAATTTTAAGAGTTAAAGAAACTGCAGCAAAGAATAGTGTGTCTCTGAACAGAAAATGAGCATGTGGAAGCAAAGAAACAATGTAAGTTTGGGGGTAGTTGTCACTAGAAATTAATCCATCATGTGTTGTTTCATTTTTGCTTTACTTATGAATTTTTTGTTGTTGTTGTTTTGCTTTGTTTTGGAAAACAGTCATTTTTTTCTTTGGTTACTGTTTGGCTTTGTTTTTGATTAATTTTAAATGCAGACCATTTTCATATTTCACATGTATAGTCAAATCTTGATAGAAACTGATTAAAAATAAGAGGAAATAGTTTAATCTAGTGAATAAAACTGAGCAAAAACAACTGAGTTTTGTTTTTGTTTTAGGAAGAAAAGTTTTTAGTCATTTCTTTGGAAACATCACCATCTGTTGGGGACATTAGCAAAAGTGGTACCTGTTGAAAACATGAATGAACTTCTATATTCATAAAGATTTTTAACATCATAACTCCCAGAATTTAATAAAGATTATTTTGCAAAGTGAAAAGTAGAAAACATAGTCTTTTGCAGAAGAGATAAGAAATAAAAATACTTTATAAGAAATAAGCCAGAATAGCCACACTATCTCACAGTTTTGATTGGAAAACTCCATTTCTCATCACTTCACAACAAACAGTAAAAATTACTTTTAGTATGGTCAGATTTATACTATGAGGTGAATACTCAATATGGTCTAAATATTTCAATTAATAATCTAATTTAAATTTTATAAATAATTTATAAAATAAAATAATTTAATTAATAATATAATTATTTAATCTAAATAATTAATAATTTGATTAATAAATTAATGGTCTAAATATTTAAATATTTTATATATTTATTTGAGAGACAGATAAAGAAAGCATGAGCAAGGAGGAGAGGGAAAAGCAGTTTCCCTACTTGCAGGGAGCCCAATGCAGGGCTTGATCCCAGAACACTGAGATCATGATCTGAGCCAAAGGCAGACGCTTAACTGACTGAGAAACCCAGGTGCCCCTGATTAAATATTTCTATGCAAAGAACATGAAATTTAAAAATCCCTATAGATCACACTACCTATAAAAACTCAGCATAAATAATCTGAGGTGGACTATATTCTCAATGCAAACCAATTTAAAGACAAAATAAACAAAATATTTTTTAATGTATGAGACATAACCTGACCACTTAAAATTATAATTAATTATGATTTTTTAAAAATTATCATTCTAAATCCAGTGTGTGTGTGTGTGTGTGTGTGTGTGTGTGTGTGTGTTGTGAGTTTGTATGCCATATATTCTTGTAACTTAAAGTCAAACATATACATTTAGATTTATAGTATTTTCTTCTTATGGTAGTGTATAAACATTTTTGATGTGGTGAGTTAGTTCATACACTTAAGTGTTTATCCCAGGGAAGCTGAAAACAACCTAGTCTTTTAGATACTAAAGTTTATACTCTGTTACAAAGACATAAATACAAATTAATGTTAAGTGTTGGATTTAAAATATCAAAGTTACCACCATAATTTAAGTAACTTTATTGGACTATCATGGGAACATTGCAAGATAATACCTCTGAGGATAGCTCTAATATAAGAATTATACTTTTAGTTTATTGTAAGAATGAGCTTTAATTTTAAGTGCCTGTCATGGGTATTTAAGTAAATCTGGCATATTCTAACTTTTAGAATTTAAGAGGATTTTATAGTGACTTGGTAAGCCTTATAGCCTTTTCTCAAAATTGTAGGACTGTAGCCCGATTGTTATTTTCTATATATTCTTACTATTGCCAATTAGAGAAGAGAATTACTAGAAAGAAGATTGATTGAATCTTTTTTTAGCATCTGAATGAAAATTTTTAGGATTAAAATTTATCCATCTTTCTAAAATTGGATTGTCTGTGGGCAATCTCCTAAATCTAAGTATTTTGCAATAAGGATAATGAGAAAATAAAGTAATACCACTTAATTCATTCAATTTGTCACCAAAGTATAAGAGATTAACATCATTAAAAGAAAAAGAGAACAAACATCAAATGGAAATTTACTATGACTATCAAAAAGTAGAGCTAAATTTTTAATATATTAGCCTTACATGTAAATGATATACACATTTTTGTATCCAGATTTATTAATGATTTCACATCATGTGTCAAAAGCTTGTTACATGTTCACATAACAAATTTGCCTCTTAGAGCACATCAAAGTCCCTGAACGAGTTTTTTACTGGACCTTTTCATCAGTCAGGAACATCCATTTTGGAGTGAGTTAAAAATTAACTCCTTTTGTAAATAAATACAAACCACTATTCTCAACAACTATTATAAAATTTGGAGATTATGAACTTTGAATTGTTTTGAACTAAAATATTAGAAACTAAAGGTTAAACAAAATAACAGCAGTTTCAGAACTGAGTGTACAAAATGGTTATATATATATGTATATATATACATATATAATATACATTTTATATATATACATACATATATATACATACTAAGAATAATTATAACAATGTAGTTACAAAAACCAATTTATTAATATTAGATAATGTGGTAATACAGTACAAGAGAAGCACCAGAAGAATTATGAAAAACAGTAGAACTTAATTTCTAACTCTCCCAATGTAATCTTTGGTAAATTACTTAAATTTGCCATCTTGCAGTTTACTTTTCTATAAAACAGGAATAATAAGGCTTTAATATGATTCTTATGAGAATTGACTGAAATAGCCAATGTCTAATCAATTGCAAACAATAGTTACTATGTACATTTTTGTTCTTTCTTACTTTAACTAATTAAAAATAAAATAAAATAGGGGTGCCTGGGTGGCTCAGTGGGTTAAGCCGCTGCCTTCGGCTCAGGTCATGATCTCAGGGTCCTGGGATCGAGTCCTGCATCGGGCTCTCTGCTCAGCGGGGAGCCTGCTTCCTCCTCTCTCTCTCTCTCTGCCTGCCTCTCTGCTTACTTGTGATCTCTCTCTATCAAATAAATAAATAAAATCTTTTAAAAAAAATAAAATAAAATAAACTACACGAAAAATATTTTAAGGAACTTTATTTTCATGCAATAATCAATTTATTTTGTTAGGACAACTCAGAATTGTATAGTTTCTACACCTCCATTGAATTAAACTTCAAATTTCATAAATTAGTTTCAATTGTTTTAGAAGCATTTATATAACACCAAAATGCACACCTATTTTAGAATTTTAACTATATTCTTAATAAATAGTTTTATGATGATGAATACTCAATGTAGTTTCTTAAGATGACCACTGCAATTTTACTTTTTATTATGATCATTTTAATTTAAAGTAGTGATAATAAAAATAACAGTTAATATTTATTGAGTGGGCTTTCACCCACCAAGTATACATTTATTATCCTAGTTGATCTTCACAACAATGCTAGCAAATAAGTACATTATTATTCCAATTTTACAGATCAATAAACTAAGGTTTAGGGAAACAAAGTAATTATTCTATATCATTCAATTAGTAAGTGGTAGAGCCAACCAAAACCTTGCTTTTTGTACCATAATTTTTACTAAAGTCACAAACTTAATTGTAATAAAATTTGTAGACTTTAATATGAATACACATATGGGTGAATTTATTTTTAGTATAGATTAAATAATTGCTTGGGGAAATGCATATATACATATTATATAATCAATAATGAATGAAATAACAGTAAATTATTTTGTATATCCTGAAATCTATAGTTTAGGCACAGCAAGCCATGGGAACAACACTCACAAAGAATCTAAGGTAGAAAACAGGTTCAGTGTATTTGAGAAAATAAGAGTCAATGTGTTCAGAGCAAAATGGAAGATGTGATTGAGATGAAGCTTTGAAAGGTAACTATATTGCATGTGGCCTTATGCAGAATAGACTATGATAAATTTGGGTATCAAAAAAAAAAGTTTGCATCTCATTTTACACAAAACAGTCTTATTTCTTATATGTTTATCAGCTGCAAGCAGTGTATGACAAAAAAGTTTTATTTGTTGGGAAAATGTGTTCTTTTGGAGATGAAGGATGACCTGTTCAAACAAAAAATGACAGTGTCCTTTCATCCTCCTAGTGATTCATCTAAATTTGGTGCCGATTAGAATAATTTAATGAAAAGGATGGAGGGAAAAATGGAAGATGAGAAAGAGTAGGAGAAAAAGAAAGAAAGAAAGAGATTAAGAAATTGAAAGACAGTTGATGAAAATGATTGGGAGAAAACATAATGATCAAAAAGCAAAGCCTTGAAAATACCAGCAGCTTCAAGAACAAAAGAAGGGATTAGTGTCATATGAGGAAGAAGGGGGTAAATCCCTTACTCTTAAACCAGGAAGGATAATTAGTCAGGTACTGGCATAAGTTGATTCATAGAGTTGCTGCTAGAAAATAAGAGATATCCCTTCAATTTTATCAAGGGTTATGCAGTTATCCATAATGGGGAGTGAGGTGTGGTGGTGAGGGAGTTTGGGGAGTGAGGGCAGAGAAAGGTTATGAAATACTTGTTTTGGTGAGAAGAAAGCCAAAGAGAAAAATGCTCAGAATAACAGAGTAAAGAACTTTAAAAACTCATTCCTACAAATAAAACACAGAACATTGGCAGTGTTATCATTCAACTTTTTCAGAAATCTTGAGATTAACCAAAGGCATAGAAAAATGCAAAAAATATTTATTCAAGAAAAAAAACATTGAATATTGATAAGAATAGCAAGTTTTGTGGCTTCTTAACAAGCCCTATTAATCACTCCATAAATTCACTGTAGACTGGAAAACTAGCTGCAGCCTTACAGGCACAGCAACTATGAAAATCAATAGCCAACCAACCACTGGAGGATGTAAAATGGAGCTCCCCAAAAGCAACACCCCAGAGGATCTCACAGCTTGTCTTTATTTGGTCCAACTCAGAGTTCACTTTGTATGAACATCCCTATCCTCAGGTAATTCATCAAAAATAATCAGTGCAAATGATTAACATCAGAACTACTTAGGTAGCAATAGCAGACAGGGGTACCAAGAGGGTGAATAAAAATCTTAGAAGAAAAACTGGAACTAGGTCTGACATATTCATGAGAATCTAAAACATCATCTGTGTGTATATGTTGAGAAAATTCCCAATAAGGCCCTGAACTCTCTCTGGCTAACCTTGAGGCCCTGTGCAAGCTGAAAGTGATGGCTAAAAGAACTGGAAACTGGAAATCACCTGTTGGAGTATTGAAAAATGAATCCAAAACACACCCAGGGCCACTTGGAAAAGACTGAGAGACACATTTATTCAAAGCATTTATAAATATCTAATCACTAAGCTAATTGAGCAGAGAATTTAACAATCACACCACGAAAAAGAATAGAGACTTATAAAATTGGTACAAGAGTCTAACTACAAAAACAAATAGGAGAATGACAACAACAACAAACAGCAATAACAATAAACCTTGGGGTGGGGCTGGAGGGTCTGATGTTATCAATGAAAAAAAAAACTAGACAGGCAAAGTAGGAAAGTATGGTCTCTATACAGATAAGTTAAAAGTGGTCAATAGAAACTGTCCCTGAGGAAACCCAGACATTGTACTTAC
The DNA here is from genome assembly GCF_964662115.1 of Mustela nivalis. Lineage (NCBI taxonomy): Eukaryota > Metazoa > Chordata > Mammalia > Carnivora > Mustelidae > Mustela > Mustela nivalis. Next base: position 89,124,409 of record NC_139021.1, on the reverse strand, counting down.
TGGACAAAGCTTTGGATTAGTAATTATAAATATGGTCAAAGAAGAAAGGAAGGGAGGAGTAAGATGGTGGAGTAGTAGGAGACCTAAATTTTGTCTGGTCCCAGGAATTCAGTGAGATAGTTTATCAAACCATTCTGAACACCTACAAACTCAACAGGAGATCAAAGAAAATAATAGCAGCAATTCTATGAACAGAAGAGTGACCACTTTCTGGAAGGTAGGACATAGGGAGAAGTGAGTCCAATTTGGGAAGATAGACTGCCAGTGGAGGGGGCCTCCATCAGCTGGCTTCCAGAAAGTGACAGAGCTACAGAGCACAAAGTCAGAAGTTTTAGAAACCTGCTCCACTGAGAAATGTCACTACTGTGGCTAAGAGGGGCAGAACCCTTGCTGCAACACTGTGGTCTCTGGACCCTCAGTTCACAGAGGGGCTGAAGGTGCCTGAGTCTGGCAGAGCTCCCAGGTATTGGAGCAGGGAAGCTGAATGCAAAGACAGAGCTGAGAAGCGCTCCCTAGTTCTGGGTTGCATGAGCCATGATCCCCACACAGTCAAGCCCCTGTTCTTTGAACTGGGACCCAACAAGTGGCAGATCTGGGCATACCCCTTCTTTCCTCCACAGGGAGGAGCAGCACAGGAGTGTGCTGCAGGAATCTGCTGGGTTTGGAGACTCCAAACAAGGTCAGATACCAGAGATAGTAATGCTTGGTCACAGACCAGGTGAGCATAGAGTGCAGCTAGAGATGAAGGAGAAAGGAAACAAGAGGCAGTACAGACTGCCAGGGACCTAATCAATATGGACATTAGTAAGATCCAAACTAGAGTAAGGAATGACAATTATAAAGATACTAGTTGGGCTAGATAAAATCACAGAAGATACTAGAGAATCACTTTCTGGAAAAATAAAAGACCTAAAATCTAACCAATTTGAAATAAAAAAGGCTATTAATGAGGTGCAATAAAAAATGGTAGCTCTTACTGCTAGGATAAATAAAGCAGAAGAGAAAATTTGTGATATAGAAGACCAAATGATGGAGAATAAAAAGCTGAGAAAAATAGAGATAAACAATTACTGGATCATGAGGACAGAATGTGAGAGATAAGTGATACCATAAGATGAAACAATATTAGGATAATTGGGATCCCAGAAGTAGAAGAGAGAGAGAGGGTTGCAGAAGGTATATTGGAACAAATTATCACAGATGCCTTCACTAATTGGGGAAGGAAACAGACAACCAAATCCTGGAGACATAGAGAACACCCCTCAAAATAAAAAAAAGTAGGTCAACATCTCGTCATCTAATAGAAAGCGATACTTACAAGTCTCAGAGATAAAGTGAAAAATCCTGAAAGCAGTTTGGGACAAGACATCTGTAACCTAGAATGGTAGAAATATTAGACTGGCATCAGACTTATCCACAGAGATTGATAGGCCAGAAAAGACTGGCATGATATATTCAGGGAACTAAATAAAAAAAAAAAAATGCAGCCAAGAATACTATATCCAGCTAGGCTGTCATTGAAAATAGAAGGAGTAATAAAAAGCCTCCAGGACAAATAAAAATTTTAAAAAATTGCAAACACCAAACCAGCCCTACAGAAAATATTGAAAGGGATCTTCTAAGCAAAGAGAGAGCCTAAAAGTAGCAGACCAGAAACAGAGACAATCTACAGTAACTGTCACCTTACAGGAAATACAATGGCACTAAATTCATGTCTTTCAATAGTTACCCTGAATGTAAAAAGGGATAAATGCACCAATCAAAAGACACGGGGTATCAGAATGGATAAAAACGCAACCCATCAATACTCTGTCTACAAAAACAAAACAAAACAAAACAAAACAAAAATAAACAAACAAAAAATACCCCCTCATTTTAGACCCCAAAACACTTCCAGATTTAAAGTGAGGGGAATGGAAAACCATTTACCAGGCCAGTGAACATCAAAAGAAAGCTGGGGTTGCAATCCTTATACCAGACAAATTAGATTTTAAACCAGAGTATAAAAAGAGATGAAAAATACACTATACCATGCTTAAAGGGTCTGTACAAAAAGAATATCTAACAAATTTAAATATCTATGCCCCTAGTATGGGAATAGACAATTATGTAAGCCAATTAAAAACACAATCAAAGAAACAGATCAACAATAATACAATAATAATAGGGGACTTTAACACCCCCTCACTGAAAGGGACAGATCACCTAAGATAAAGATCAGCAAGGAAATAAAGTTTTTAAATGACACATTGGACCAGATGGACATCACAGATATATTGAGAACATTCCATCCCAAAGCAGCAGAGCAGCAGAATACAAGTTCTTCTCTAGTGCATGAAACATTCTCCAGAATAGATCATATCCTGGGTCACAAATCAGGTCTCAACTGGTGCCCTGCACATTTTCAGACCACAGTGGTTTGAAACTTGAACTCAATAGCAAGAGGAAAGTTGGAAGAAACTCAAATACATGGAAGCTAAAGAACAACATACTAAATAATGAATAGATCAACCAGGTTATTAAAGAAGAATTAAAGCAATTCATGGACACAAAAGATAATGAAAATAGAATGGTTCAAAATCTTTGGGATGCGGCAAAGGTAGTCCTAAGAGGAAAGTATATAGCAATATAAGCCTTTCTCAAGAAACAAGAAAGGTCTTAAATACACAATCTAACCTTACACCTATAGGAGCTGGAGAAAGAACAGCAAAGAAAGCCTAAGCCCAACAAGAGAAGAAAACTAATAAAGATCAGAGCAGAAATCAATGAAATAGAGACCAAAAGAACAGTAGAACAAATCAACAAAACTAGGAGCTGGTTCTTTGAAGGAATTAATAAGATGGATGAATCCCTGTCCAGACCTATCAAAAAGAAAAGAGAAAGGACCCAAATTAATTAAATCATGAATGAAAGACGAGAGATCACAACCAATACCCAAGAAATACAAACAATTATAAGAACATAACATGAGCAACTATACACCAGTAAATTTGATGATCTGGAAGAAATGGATGCATTCCTAGAGACCTATAAACCACCAAAACTGAAGCAGAAAGAAATAGAAAGCTTGAACAAACCCATGACCAGTAAGGAGATTGAAGCAGTCATCAAAATTCTCCCAACAAACAAGAGCCCAGGGCCAGATGGATTCTAGGGGAATTCTACCAAACATTTAAAGAAGAATTAATACCTATTCTCCTGAAACTGTTCCAAAAATTAGAAATGGAAAGAAAACTCCTAAACTCATTTTATGAGGCCAGCATTACCTTGATCTCAAAACCAGACAAAGACCCCATCAAAAAGGAGAATTACTGACCAATACTCCTGATGAACATGGATGCAAAAGTGCTCACCAAAATACTAGCCAATAGGATCCAACAGTACATTAAAAGGATTATTCACCACAACCGAGTGGGATTTATTCCTGGACTAAAAGGTTGGTTCAACAACGGCAAATCAATTAATGTGATGAAATGAACAAGAACCATATGATACATTCAATAGATGCTGAAAAAGCATGTGACAAAGTACATCATCCTTTCTTGATCAAAACCCTTCACAGTGTAGGCAGAGAGGGTACATACCTCAATATCATAAAACCTATCTATGAAAAACCCACAGTGAATAACATTCTCAATGGGGAAAAACTAAGAGCTTTTCCCCTAAGGTCAGGAATATGGTAGGGATGTCCACGATCACCACTGCTATTCATTATACTTCTAAGTCTTTTTTTTTTTTTAAAGACATTTTTTTTAAGATTTTATTTATTTATTTGACAGACAGAGATCACAAGTAGGCGGAGAGGCAGGCAGAGAGAGAGAGAGAGAGAGAGAGAGAGGAGGAAGCAGGCTCCCCGCTGAGCAGAGAGCCCGATGCGGGACTCGATCCTGGGACCCCGAGATCATGACCTGAGCTGAAGGCAGCGGCTTAACCCACTGAGCCACCCAGGCGCCAATTTCTAGAAGTCTTAACCTCAGCAATCAGACAACAGAAAGAAATAAGATATATCCAAATTGGCAAAGAATTCAAACTCTCAGTCTTTGCAGATGATATGATACTTTATGTGGAAAATCCAAAAGACTCTACCTCAAAACTGGTAGGACTCATACAGGAATTCGGTGAAGTGTCAGATTATAAAATCAATGCACAGAAATCAGTTGCATTTCTATACAACAAAAGCAAGACAGAAGAAAGAGAAATTAAGGATTAATTACAATTGTACCCATTTATCCCTAGGTATTTTATGATACCTAGGAATAAATAAGATACCTAGGAATAAATCTAATCAAAGAGACAATGAATCTCTTCTCAAGAAACTATAGCATACTCATGAAAACTTTTTAAAAAATGAGAAAAACACAAAGAAATGGAAAAATATTCCATGCTCATGGATTGGAAGAACAAATATTGTGAAAACATCTATGCTACCTAAAGCAATCTACATGTTTAGCACAATCCCTACCAAAATATCATCAACCTTTTTCAAAGAAATGGAATATTCTGAAAATTTATATGGAACCAGAGAAGACCACAAATAGCCAGAGGAATGTTGAAAAAGAAAACCAAGGTTGGTGGCATCACAATTCCAGACTTCAAGGTCTATTATAAAGCTGTCATCATCAGGACAATATGGTACTGGCACAAAAACAGACACCTAGATCAATGGAACAAAATAGAGAACCCAGAAATAGGTCTTCAACTCTATGGTCAACTAATCTTCAACAAAGCAGGAAAGAATGTCCAGTGGAAAAAAAGACAGCCTCTTCAATAAATTTTGTTGAGAAAATTGGACAGCCACATGCAGAAGAATGAAACTGGACCATTTCCTTATACTACACACAAAAATAGACTCTAAATGGATGAAAGCCCTCAATGGGAGACAGGAATCCATCAAAATCCTATGGGAGAAAACAGGCAGCAATGTCTTCAACCTCAGTCATGGCAACTTCTTCCTAGAAATATCACCAAAGGCATGGGAAGCAAGGGCAAAAATGCACTATTGGTACTTCATTAAGATCAAAAGCTTTTGCACAGCCAAACCAAAGTCAACAAAACCAAAGACAACTGACAGAATGGGAGAAGATATTTGCAAATGACATATCAGATAAAGGGCTAGTATCCAAAATCTATAAAGAACTTATCAAACTCAAAACCCAAAGAACAAATGATCCAATCAAGAAATGGGCAGAAGTGATGAACAGATATTTCTGCAAGAAAGACATCCAAATGAGCAACAAACACATCAAAAAGTGCTCAACATCACTCAGTATCAGGGAAATACATATCATATTAGTAATTAAATGTATATGTAAATGGACAACACATCAATCAAAAAGTAGAGACTGGCAAATGAATAGATGATTCAACTGTATGCTGTCTACAGAAGATGCTGACTGACAAAAAATAAATATGTTGAAAATAAATATATGTGTGTATATATACATATGTATAAAGAAAAGAAAGAAGGAGAGAAGTAAAAAATTCCACAATAATAGTTAAAGTCTTAGGTATTCCAATGTGAATAATGGATAACAAACCTAGGCAAAAAATCAAGAAGGAGAGAGAAGACCAGAACAATAATAAAAAGCAGTTATAATGAGACAGTTGTGAACATCTCATGCAACAGCATAGTGCACTTTCTTCTTAAGCACATATGAAATATTCCACATATGTTAGACCATTAAGTAAGCCCAAAAAATTGAAAATAATTCAGATCATATCCAGCATTTCTTCCAGCCACAATGAAATAAAATTGAACATGAGGAAATTCGGAAAATTTATAAATATGTATAAATTAACATACTCGTAAATAGCAAATAAAGTGATAAACTGCAGTGGAAATTGAAGTTTATTTTGAGATGAATTGAAATGAGAAAAAATGTAGAAGTTATAATTTCAAAGGGCCTTATGCACCCACGTTATAAAATTAAAGTTTTCAAATCAATATCCTACTCAGCTATTTCTAAAAATTTGGATTAAAAAGTCAAACTAATTCCCAAGCAACAGAAGGAAAGAAATAACAATGATTAGGGTGAAAGGAAGTGAAATTTTAAAAATAAATAAATAAATAAATAAATAAAGGAAGTTAAAAAACAAAAGTTACTTCTTTTTTTTTTTTAAATTTTATTAACATATAATGTACTATTTGTTTCAGGGGTACAGGTGTGTGAATCATCAGTTTTACACAATTCACTGCCCTCACCATAGCATGTACCCTCCCTAACTAATGTCCATTGCTCAGGCAAAAGTTACTTCTTAAAATACATAGCCACCAAAATATAACTGACAAAACTTTAGCTAGGCAGAATGGGAAAGGAGAGAATACCTCAATAAATCAAGAATGAGAGAGAAGACATCTCTACCAGGCTTATAGAAAGGAAAAAAAGACTAAAAAATACTGTGAACAAATGCATGCTAACAAATTAGAAAGAAAGAAATTCCCAGAAGGACACAAATATCCAAAACTGACTCAGAAATATTAGAAAATCTGAATAGAAATATAAAAAGCAAAAAGCTTGAATTGATAATAAAAATTTTTCTCATTTGCCTTTCTTGGTGAACTCTGTTAAATATTTAATGAATTAACCATAATCCTTCATAAAAGCATGAAAGTATCAAAGGGAACATTTTCCACCTTATTCCATGTTGCCAGTAATGCATAGATACCAGAACCAGACAAAAACATTAAGGATAAATCTATATTCTGGTCTGTTTTGTGTATATAGATGAAAACATCATCAATGAAAGGCTAGTAAACTTAATCTGGCAACATCTAAACAAGATTAGGTACCAAATGAGTCTTATCCCAAGATAAGTTAACATGTGAGCATCAATGAATGTCATACACTATATTAACAGATCAAAGGGCAAAAACTTCATGACCCTATCAATAGATGCAGAAATATCCTGTGACCAAAGCCCACATTCTTTTTTTTTTTTTTTAAGATTTTATTTATTTATTCAACAGAGAGAGAGAGAGAGAGACAGTGAGAGAGGGAACACAAGCAGGGGGAGTAGGAGAGGGAAAAGCAGGCTTCCTGAGGAGCAGGGAACCCGGTGCAGGGCTCAATCCCAGGACCCAGGGATCATGATCTGAGCCGAAGGCAGATGCTCACCGACTGAGCCACCCAGGTGGCCCCCCACATTCTTTTATAACAATATATATATATTAAAATAGGAAAAAAAATTAAGAACATAAAAAAAACTTCATCGACTTCATGAAAGACCTCTATAAAAAATCCATAGCTAACATCATGCTTAATGAGAAAGATTAAAAGCTTTCTCCTGTGATCATGATCATCATGCAGCAGGGAGTGTGTGGAGTGCATGACCTCCAAAGATAAGTGTTTCTCCTAAATAAAACATTCATTGCCTGGATGAGTGTATTGAGCTGTAACAAGAATCTGGATATTTTCAACCCAGAAACCTTAAAGTGGCCCACTTTTCCGGACTCTCCTTCTTTGGTTTTATACCATTTTCATCCAGGGAGGCTTGTGTTTATTAAATCTTCTTTAGCAAGACACTATGAATTCCCACAAACAGAGATTTACTATATGACCTAGCAAGTCCATCCCTAAGAAGATGCTCAAGAGACTTATAAACATGTCACTACAAATGTGTACATAAATATTTATATACTATTATTCATAAATGTCCCAAATGGAAACAAATCAAATACCCACTAAGTGATGAATAAATAAATAAAATGTATATTCACATAATGGATTATATCAATAATAAGGAATTAAATAGTGATACGTGCTATAACATAGATGAACCTTAAACATTATGGTAAGTGAAAGAAACCAGTCACATGTTAAATGGTTTCATTGGTATGAAATGCATAGACTAGGCAAATCCATAGGGACTGATTATGTATTAGTCACTAGGGAAGTGGGGAAGTGGGAAGAATGTCTAATAACTACCAGTTTCTTTGGGAGTGATAAAAAAAAATTACAAAATTAGGTGTGATGGTTGCACAATTGGGTAAATATGCTAAAACTACCAAACTGTACACTTTGAAAGAGAAGAGTGAATTTTAAGGTATATTACTTATATATCAATAAAACCATTAGAAAGAGAAAGAAAGGAAGAGAATGAGGAACGAAGAAACCAGGGAGATACATGGTAGGATATCTAGACAATGTTAAATCTCCATTTGATATACTCTATCATTAATTTAATATATAGGGAGTCACCATAACTATGTACTTTTCCAAAATGTATGTTCAAGTGTGCATATGCTTCTTTGGAGAAAGTCAACTGCTAGGCTGATCACAATATTTATTTTCAATTTTTTAATGACAGTGAAATATTGGGAAAGAGTTCTGAGGGTATTTGCAAGCAATTATTGTAATAACAGACCAGGGAATCTGAGTGATGGTAGGAGATAAAAGAAGAGAGGAAATGTGAATAATAGAAAGAACTTGGGTCATGAACTGGGAATATTGAAGTCAATAGATGTTTGCAGTTGGGATAATTTGCAATGGAAATGAAAAGATAAGAGATGGTGATTGGTTAGTAGAAGCCTTGGAATTAGTAATTTTGGGCTGATGTCATTTGTGGCATGGGCTATATCCCAGATGTGAACATGAGCAGTCTGCTGATATAAAGTGAAGAGATCACAGGATATGTGATCAATGAAATGAGATCCTGCATTTTGGATGGACTTCCCTCAGGCTGCTGTTTTCAATGAAGTGTCAGCAGAAGTTGAAATGCAGTAGCCAGGTGCTAATTTAAAAAAAAAGTGACAATTATGAGTTCTGAAGATGGAATCAAAGGAAAGTAAGCATGATGGTAAATAGTGAAATAATAAACCTTAAATAAGCATAAAATTTTTGGAAGACTGTGCAGTGGGTAAGATTTCAAATGTGAGAACAGGTAAATAAAAGGACATTTATGTCACCTTGTGACATTGAAATGCATGGACAATGAAGAAAGAAAGATTAAAGAAGCTTTGAGGTAAGACCAGTTTTCACATGAAGGAATAGAGTAGAGGCAATGTTGTGAGAGAGGTGGGTATATAAAAGAGATTGCAGATTAGAGAGCACAATATCCAAAGAATATAACATATTTCTAATGAAAGAGAAAGATGCAATGGAGGATATTCAGCAGGTTATATGTGGGTTCTGGGATGAAACAGCACTGCAACGGATAAGAGTATGGACGATAATGGGTGGCCACAGATGTTTGCATCCAAAGTGTAGAGGAGAGTGAGGTTTGATGCAATCAATTATTCTGAAAATATCTTAGAGGAAGGTGAAATTGATGAAAGAAGATAAGATTTAAAAATGTTTAGTCAATTTAAACTCGGGTAGGTCATTGGTGATTGTCAAGAACTTCTGAAATTTATTCTGATGAAGTGAAACTGTCCACAACATATTAGGGGAGAAGGTCATATCCTAAATCCAAATCACTTTTATTTACAGAATCTCAACTTCTTACTTGCTCACTTGATAATTTGATAACCGGGAGTTTGCCTGGTAGTTGTGTATATTTCCTTTGCTCTAGAAGCAGAATGGTAAGGAATATTCTAAGGAATGGGGGAGATTATCCCTAATGCATGTTATCTTTCTTGTAATGTTACATTGTTAGCTAAGTTTTTGTCATTATTAGTGCTAAATTAGTTATTTTTATATAATCATGCTTCATTTAACTTAAATCTACAGAATAGGATTTACTGTGTTACTGTATAGAGACAAGGGTCTCTATGCTTATTCAAGGGTTGTGTCTTCCATTGGTATTGTGCTACTAAGTAATTTTGTGACAATAGAAAATGCAACTGCTCTTTTTGTCTTCGTTTTTTGACAAGTGGAAAATACAGAGTTTATTGTAGATAATCTCTGACTCTTTTGTGATATGACTATGTGTACATATATTTATGTGTGAGTGAGATTGTGTGTGCATGGATGTGTGTGTGTGTGTTTGAGATGGAGAGAGCAGAGAATATTACATTTTTCCCTATTAGAAACATGCTGAGAAATATTTATGTATCATTTCCCATATTTTCATTCACATTGAGTGCAGACGAAGGAATCAAAGGATACACAGGAATGAATATCAAATACTTGACACATACACAGACATACTTAGGTTTCTTTTTCTAATGATAACTGTGAATGAAAGAAATGTTCCTGATAGTTTCATTGTTGACATTATCATAAAGAGCTTTCTGGGCCTGTTATGTGGTTGAAACACTTGAATTGTTTTGAAACATGGGTTCATAATGCCTGACATTATTTATTTGCTATGCACTGAAGTAAATTTATTTTTTTCTCTCTTGACAACTTAAATTTCAGTATTGTGGGAGAAAAGATTTAGTAATCACTTAAGCAACTTAGTTTCCTGACTTAAAGTAACACTTTTGGCACAGCACAACCAAGGAGTTGTGATTGCTTGTGCATCCTGAAGTATATTATACTATCATTTTCCCAATAAATAAAATGTCCTTAGTTTGTGAAGAAGAATGATTTTTAGACATATAGTTTTAAAGTCCAGGTTTTATACACACACATCTGTGTGTGTGTGTGTGTGTGTGTGTGTGTGTGTGTGTGTGTATAAAATCAGTCAGAAAAACTGTTATCAAAACTGTTTTAGATAATATAACATGAACTATCATTTGTCTTTCCCTCATGATAACATTTTTTATACATATATGTAACCCAATTTTTGGAGTTTGAACATGGGAACATCATCTGTGAATCTTTGCAGTAGCCAAAGTTAATGTGTTGGAAACAAATAAATGAAGTGACTGGAAAAAGAGTCAAAGGGTCTCAGCTCAAGAGCAGTGTTATTGCCCAGAGTCAATGAGATCTTCAGTCTACTAGTTAAGGATCATCTGGGGTGACAGAGCTTAGCCATGTGGAGCCCTTGCTATACTCCTGGAGTGTCTCTAATGAAGAACCTTTGGCAGATTCTGGGATGAGTAGTTAGAAGGAATTTTGTGCAAAATGAAAGACAATTCTTATGATTTTGATTTTCATTTCTCTTCATTTTTTTGCACTCTCATAACCACTTTTTTTTCCACAAGAAATAAACAAAAAAGGATATAGAAATCAGTGGAGAACTGTAGGGGCTTGTGGAAATCTCAGTAACTCAAGTCACATGAATCCTTTCTCTATTTTTGTTCTTAGTTAGGGAATGAATATATGTATACATATATGATTCCTTGTACAATTTCTCATTTCTCAGCCTTCACACCCCTCAAGAACCACGATCCTAGTCAGACTATTACTTTTCTGCAGCCTCTTCCAAGCCTCCTGGAATTCCAAATACAAATGTCTTGTCTTCATTTTCCTGGCTGATATTCATGTTTGATGTATATAAAGGGCCTATTCTTCAAATTCCTTTCTCCCTCTGAGTTTTCATGAAACCAGTATAAGATTATGTAAGATGAATTATAATCTTAGGGCCATGGCACTGCCTGGCTTCAGAGAATCTCACATAAGCCACTACTTTAGGCCATAGGATCAGAAAAACACATTTTATTTGTCGTGATAAAAGATAGTTTAAGGAGGATATGTTCTTACAAGTCATAGATCTTTTAGTCAACTCTAGCTGCACCAGAAGAACAGTGTGACACTGTTCTTCTATATCAATGTGGATGAATAAAAGACTCTTCTATAACCTTCCAAGCCCCTTCTTCTCAGATCCCATACCTAGTATTTCTCCCACATTTCTGCTTTCATCCTTTCCTAACCCTATATTAGGGTCTTTGTAGACTGTTTTCTTGGTTTCTCTGGCTTGTATGCCTTCTTTCCCAATCTTGGTTTAACAAACTCCTACACATTTTTTTCACACAAGAGTTATTTCAGAAAGCCTTCTGTGATTCTCTATGGGCAGAGCTACCCATCAGTACCCCCTTTGCAAACAAATAAAGGAATATCATTTGTAAATATAATGTTGGAACTCAGTTCCCTGGAAAACACATTCTGAGGTAGAGGTTTACACTCAGAAGGTTTAGCTGAGACCACTGTCATGACACCTGAAAGGAAATGATGGAAGCTTAATTGGGTGGTGAATGAAGCTGAACTAGGATGCAATTGCACTGGAGCACCTTGTTGGTCCTAGAAGGAACTATGGAGCTTATTTGGCTTTTAAGAGTTGTCTTAAATACAAGCAAAGAGATCAGCCTTTGTATTTGCACACTGGTCTTTGGATACTGACCGTGTGTGGAGGAGAACATGAAGTGAGTCAAGAAAGAGCCCTATGGCAGTGCCAAGAGCAATTCTTAAGCAAGGACCTGACTGTGAGACATCAGCAGCTAATAATCTTGGAAGAAGGGTTGGAGGGCAAAACGCACTACAGCCCATTGTGGTGGAGCCCAGATCCATTTGCCTCATATAGAACCTCTTTCTTCTTGGAGAACAGCTTTCCCTTCCAAGACAAGTATTCATGATATAATCTATGCACACTTGATCTTGGAGAAACTCACAATCAGCCTCCATTATAACCATACTAGATTCACTTTATCTTCAGCTAGTATTTTTTCTAGTTAAGATAGATTAACTTGTTGAGTGACCTGGACCCTCATTCTCAAGTGATCTGAAATGTTGGCCATTATGTTTTCTCAGGGTGTCATTGCTTCACTTGTTCACTTGTCGAAAATGGACAAAAAGTTCTACAAGATTTCTTACTGGACCACTTGGGTACCATGTGCATTCTTTCCCACTTTCATTACATAATGACAACTCTATGTTCCCCTAATGATCACTGTCTATTATGCCAGCCAGGATGGTAACTTCTGTATTTGCTTGCTAATTTCTTGATATATAAAAAGCCTGAATTGACCTTTGTAGAATCAATTGTTCTACATTAAAAGGACTCTTGCTATGCACCCTAGGGGAAGCATTCCCTTTCCTGGAATAAATATGCACTATTCATGCATTTTCCAGTGTTTTGGGTAGAGAAATGATTCAGTAAACTTCTGAATGGATCATGCCGTACAAAGATTAAAAAATTATTATAAGAGAACATTCTAAAATTGGTGGTAATACTCCAACATCTATCAGTAATTATGTCTATAATGTCATAGAACATTTTAAATAAGTTCTTTTTCTCCTCATGGAATACTGTTACATGACACTGAAAGTATATAATTAAATATTTTTTTTTACTGTTGTTTTATTTTCCCTTTTTAAATATAGTAACCAGAGACAGATTTTGTTAATAATAGTTCATGTTCAGAACACACAAGTCCTTCTCTCCTTGCTATTCAAGCACCTATGCATTAAGTGAGAAATTTGAACATAAAGCTCAGGGATTTGTCATATTATCCATATTAGTTTGACTGTGTAGCCATAGACAAAATGCAAGTAAAACTGCAAGTTAACCCAAAAGTTTAATTTGTAGAATGATTATTTTTAGTGATATGCCCAGAATAATTTGGATGCCATTGAGCAGTGAGTGAGTATAACAGTGGTGGAAGGTAGATATCTTACTGTGGATAGGCTAAGAGAAATATAGTTGGGTGAAGATGAAGGAAATCCTGTGGTATTGACTGGAATTAGAATTGTCAATATAAACATATACTTTAGAAAAATGCTAATTCCTTTGTGTCAGACTTAGTAAGTCACAGTAGACTAATGTTTCTGGTACAAGAGATAAGAGAAGTTGGATAAAATGCAAAAAAGAAGAGATTATGCTGAGTGAAATAAGTCAAGCAGAGAGAGTCAATTATCATATGGTTTCACTTATTTGTGGAGCATAAGAAATAACACAGAGGACATGGGGAGATGGAGAGGAGAAGAGAGTTGAGGGAAATTGGAGGGGGAGATGAACCATGAGAGACTATGGACTCTGAAAAACAATCTGAGAGTTTTGAAGGGGCAGAGTGTGGGAAGTTAGATGATCCTGGTGGTGGGTATTATGGAGGGCACGTTTTGCTTGGAGCACTGGGTGTGGTGCATAAACAATGAATTCTGGTACACCAAAAATAAATTAAAAAGATTAGCGGCACCTGGGTGGCTCAATGCGTTAAGCCTCTGCCTTTGGCTCAGGTCATGATCCCAGAGTCCTGGGATCGAGCCCCGCATTGGGCTCTCTGCTCAGCAAGAAGCCTGCTTTCCCCTCTCTCTCTGCCTGCCTCTCTGCCTACTTGTGATCTCTGTCTTTCAAATAAATAAAATCTTTAAAAAAAATTAAAAAGATTAAAAAAATAAAAAATGCAGAACGTATATTGAAAGGGCATCATAAACTAGAAGAAACAATGATTGGGTAAACAGCAACTCAAGAAGAGATGTGGTAATTTGGTATTACCTAGTTATGTTTCTGCTCTAGAAATGTTCTTATTCTTGGTGTGGACAAAAGAGAAAGTTTCTGATGGGCGAAAAAATCAGTAAACTGTTTGTATTCATGAAGGATGGCTATTTACATATTAAAATGCAGGGTTTCAACAACATGATAGATTTTCCCTAGAACACTTGCTGAGCAGAGGGGCTATACAGAAGTCCAGGGAATTATGCTGAAAACTTCTAAATGGCAGACTAAAATTTCCTGAAGTCCAATCATGTGCTCAGACATAACCTTTTTCTCCTTCTTAAGACATTAGTCAGATTTTAAGCTACATATAATAGGAAGGTAGAGAACCAGATTGGAGTATATGAAGCCAAAAGTGGTTCTCCCAGAGTCCTACATGGTTGAGGAGCACAAGGCCTTTAATCAAAAGCCAGAAAGACCCTGATCAGAGCCAAGTTAGCCCATCTTACATAAATTGGAAACAAAAGTTGCCCCCAATAAAGTCTTGATTGAAGTGAAATGATCAACCCCTTACCTTATCTTTACCTTCTTTACCATAATGAGTTTGGAATCTCAAGAATTCTATATATTATGTTTAGCCTGCAGTCAAATGTACCAGATATATTTAGAGGCAAAAAATTACCTCCCCCTGAGACAGAGAGAGAAGAAAACAGCATAGTCACATCATGATTCAGTTACTGAATCAACAGGCCCCTAGAGAGCTTTCCAATTGTAATCTCTAATCTGTAATCTGAAACCAGGCCCAATTCGTGGAGGGCAGCGATATATCAAAGAAACAGATAGGCCACTCCACCTGTGTAAGTGGCAGATTTAATGTATCAGACTTATATGGGAAGCTTTTCTTATGTGGCAGTTAGACTGGTAGATCTTCTCACCCAACATCTTAATCTTAACTTTATATGGAAGCCTTAACTGGGTTCAGTCATGTATGCTGGCCAAATGCTCTTCACTTCACCATCCCTAGGTAGTGTCCTTGGAGAAGCCTCTGTGAGCAGGAAAGACAAGCCAAACCCACATTCCAAAGACAGCAGTGAAGATGAGGGTCCTCGAATTGCTAGGATCCAGCTCACAGTCAAGGATCTTCTCCAACACCAAAACACTGAATTTACAAGCAAACAAGTGCTATACCATCTAAGACTATGGTACTCTGATTCACAACTCTATAGCTGCCAGACCAGGATACTGAAATACAAACTCTGCAGTAGCCAGTCTGGCAAACAAAACCATAACATTTGCAGTGATTAGCCCAAAATAATCAGAACTTAGTCAATGACTACTAAATTCCACAAAGAGAAAACAAGTAAGAACATGATACACTTAGCAGTAATTATATTAAATATGAGTGGACAAGATATTATAATTTCAAAAGCAAAACCTTGTCACAGAAGATTAAGAAAGGGGGACTTACATGGAGATAGGGAATATAGTCAAAATTATTGTAATAATATTTTCTGTGACAGATGGTAACTATGTTTATGGTGAGCATAGCAGAACATATAAACTTGTTGAATCACTATGTTTTACACCTGGAGCTTATGTAACATTGTGTGTCAACTATACTTCAGTAAGAAGGAATGAAGGAAGGCAGGAAGGTAGGAAGGCAGGAATATAGGCAGGCAGGCAGGAAGGAAGACCTAACTATACACTAATTACAAAGGGGCACACTTTAAATATAAGGCCGAAAATTGATTGAATACAAAAAGTTGGAAAAAGAGGGGTGCCTGGGTGGCTCATTTGACTAATTGTCTGCCTTTGGCTCGGGCCATGAACCCAGGATCCTGGGATCAAGTCCCTACTCAGCTGGGAGTTTGCTTTCCCCCTTGCCTATTGCTTTCCCTACTTATGCTCTTGCTCTCTGTGTCAAATAAATAAATAAAATCTTAAAAAAAAGAAGGTAGAAAGAGAAACATCATGTACAAACAAAATAGAAGAAATTTAGTATTGTAAAAATGAAAGAGATTTAAACATAATTTATATAAAATAGAACTAAAATATTGCTAGAGATAAAGAATTATAATTTATAATTATAAAAGAATCAATTCAATATAAAACACATAATACTCCTAAATTTGTACGCTCTGGATAATATATCCTCAACATACATGAAGCAAAAATTGCCAAGAAAAAAGAGAAATAAAAAGGTACACTTGGATATATATTTTTTTAATTTTGTTTATTTATTTGACAGACAGAGATCACAAGTAGGCAGAGAGACAGGCAGAGAGAGAGAGAAAGAGGCAGGCTCCCTGCTAGGCAGAGAGCCAGATGCTGGGCTCAATCCCAGGACCCTGGGATCATGACCTGAGCTGAAGGCAGAGGCTTTAACCCACTGAGCCACCCAGGCACCCCTACACTTAGATATTTTCACCTACTTCTCTCCATAACTGATAAAACAAAGAGGGAAAAATATCTATAAGAATTTAGAAGAATTGAACAATGTGATTAAATGACTTGATCTACTAGTTATTTGCATAATTACTGAAAATACAATACATAATTACGGAAAATACAATACATAATTACGGAAAATACAGAATACACATTTATTTCACATGCAACTGAAAGATTTACCTGAATCATAAAACAGGTATCAACACATTTCAAATGATTCAGTTCACAACCAGTATGTTCTTTGAGCAGAATAACATTAAAGTTGAAACCAACAGAAAGAAAACTAAACTATCTCTGAAGTTTAGAAATTAAGCAAAATAATTCTAAATAGCCTGTGACCTCTTCACCTCCAAAATTAATCATAATAAAAATTAGAAAACTTTCAAACTGAAGTAAAAAAAGGTATATGAAAATATGTGGATACAGTTAGAGCAGGAATTAGAATTGATAGCTCTAAATGCATATATTGAAATGAAAGAAAATTTGAAGATTTCATGTCAAAAAATAAGGAAAAGAAGAGCAAAGAAACTCCAAAGAAAATTTTAAAAAGGAAATGATATTGATAAGAGCAAAAATTAGGGAAATAGAAAACAAACTTTTAATAAAGTCAATAAAGTTAAAAGTTTGTTGTGGGAAATTATTAATAGCATTGATCAACACCTATTGAGACTGATATAAAGAAGATAATAAGAGGACATTATAAGTAATTTTATATCAATATGTTTGATGATTTGGATAAAGTAAAATAACTTAAAAATTAAAACATTTACTTGACAGAATAAGAAATTTAAAAATTGAGTTTTCCTACAACAATTAAGAAATTATTTTTTTAAAGATTTTTATTTATTTGGGAGCAAGAGAGTAAGAGAGAGAGAACACATGTGTGGAAGAGGAGCAGAAGAAGACGCAGACTACCCACTGAGCCAAATATAGGGCTCAATCTTAGGATTCCAGGATCACGACATGAGCTGAAGGCAGACACTCAACTGACTGAGCCACCCAGGTGCCCCCCAAAAATTGCATTTGTAATTAAAAACAAACTTCCTTCAATGGTAACCTCAGGACTGTATGTTTTTACTTAAATGTTATTTTAAAAATTTATAGGAATAGTACTCAGCTTATAAAAACTCTTCTAGAATCAGGAAAGAAGAGCCTTATAAATTATTTTTATGGAAACAGCATAATTTTTATTCCAAAACCTGATAAAGATATTTTTAAAAGAAAAAAATAAAATAAAAATTCAGAAACATAATATTTTAAAAATTATAAATCTAATACGGCAACTTATGAAAAGGATATCACATTAAGATCAATTGTGTTATTTTAGAAACAAAAAGTTGGTTAAAAGTTTGAATACTAATCAATGAAAACATATTAATAAAAAATAATAGAAAATCATATGGTCATATTAATAAATGCAGAAAATGTTTTTGATAAAATCTGACAGGCATTTTGTTAAAATTAACAAGCTGTTAAATTTAATAGTCTGGAAAACAAAACACATTTTCTTAATCAGATTTTTTTTTTAATTTATTTGACAGACAGAGATCACAAGTAGGCAGAGAGGCAGGCAGAGGGAGAGGGGGAAGTAGGCTCTCCTCCAAGTAGAAAGCCTGATGCAGGGCTTGATCCCAAGATGGTGGGATCATGACCTGAGCTGAAGGCAGAGGATTTAACCCACTGAGCCACCCAGGCTTCCCTCTTAATCAGATTAATAATATTTGCAATAAACCTACTTTAGCCATACTTTATGTTTGCACTAGAACCTACGACATTTCTTCCCTACTCAGCAGGCTTGGGTAGGTATCACTGGTAGAAAGTGATTTGTTTACTTGCTTGATATTTATTCATGAGCATATGTCGTTCCCATTATTGGAGGGTAAAAGCATTTTGGTCTCAATATTTTTCAGATGCCAATGCCTAGGTGAAGTATCTTAGAAAAGATTAAGATTGGATAGTTTAGTTCTATCTAGGTCCATATATTGTCTGGTTAGAAACAGATCATTCTTTTATGGGGAGAGTGGTAATAAGACAAATGGTCTATCTGAAGCTCCATGATTAACACCAGGTATAACTGAAAGTTGTTGTGAGGGAGTTTTTGTGGATATCATGGTGTTATCATGGGTGGGTGCTAGCCAATACTTGAACTCAGTATGGTTGCTTCCGGAATCTGAATGTAATGTTATCTGCCATTTCATTCTGCTTCTACCATAGCATTGTCAAATTTAGTTTTCAATCTATTTTCCCTGATAGCATAAGCTTTTGAGAGCAGAAACAATGTTTATCTTTCGATAACATTGTTATATCTATCTATATTTGGTATAGATCAGATGCATGATGAAATGTGTTTAACTAACTGCTAGCCTGTTGTTACTCTCAGCCATACTGAAGAGACCCTTTTTTATTGTATAAAAACGTCTTATATCAAATAACTCACACAAGATAAAATATGTTATTTTAAGCACATGATCTGTTCTTCCAAATCAGAGATACTTAGAAAACTTGTTACACTTTCTAAACATACAGGGAACTGTTAAAAAGCCATTTATTTTAGTCTCAGGTTTAGCTAATACTCCAAGACAATAAATGCCTCATTCCACAGAGATGATTGACACTACCCAGCACTCACAAATTTAATGAAATACAACTAGATTTTTACTTTTGTTCCACAATAGAAAGAGAAATTCTAAATTAAGAAGAGAAAGCTATGGGTCTTCTGTGATTCTAAATGCACAAGGAGATATAATAGGGGACTCCATAATTACATCTGAGGCCTAGGGAAATGAGCTGTGCTTGATCCACCTTGAAAAGCTTGCATAGGGTGGATTCCATGAATAGATTTCTAATTTATACCTAAAACAAAACAACAACAACAACAAAAAACAAAAAACAAAAAACTCTCCTGATATTGGGACTCCAAACAGGTGACTTTTAGGACTATGTTAGTAACTATACTGTTCTTACGAATATTGTTGTAGTGCAAATCCAAATCTGTGAGAAATCTCTGTAGATCAATTTGTCCCATATGGGCTATTTACCTAAGAAGTCTGGATAATGTTAGAGTCCATCCAAGTGGCCCATCAAGCATGTGAAGAACCACTGGGTCACAAGAAGTAGAGGAGGAGTCCAATAATCAAACCTACAGTATTTTCTCCCTGGACATAGAGAAAGACATTTCCTTAAATGGTTTGTAAAAGTGTAAGACTTTTTGACTAAGTTCTATTTAATGGGGGTGGATAGAAATGATATATGCTACTTTAAAAACTGGATTATTCAAAATTCAACAAATAAGTCTCTATTACCTCATTCACAGCCTTGAAGGTCATATGGTAGTGGTGGTAAGATCATAGAAATGTGAGTTCCTGAATTAGTATATGTATCAGAATCCTTGAATGTCTGCATTTGATTTTCATGTTATCATGCAGAACTCTGTGTGTGTGTGTGTGTGTGTGTGTGTGTGTGTGTGTGTGTGTGTGAAGTCATTCAGATTTCAGGTTGTTTGTTAAAAAAACATAACCTGGGTGACCAACAAGAGGAAAAGGTATTCACCAATACCTAGGGAACTGCAAATGAGAGAACCTTAATAATGTTTGTGGCAGAGATGGTGATCTTCCAAAAGTCTTTGAAAGAGTTCTAGGAGACTGTCAATCCATTGTTAGTATCTGTCAGTCCCAGACAATCGGTAGTAGCTCATGAGAAATACAGTGTGAGAAAAAGGTGTGGTTGGATTCTTCGTCAATCACAGCTCTCATATTGTCAAGGGCTTGCCTTCAACAAGATGTGGGGCAGAGCTATAATTTCAAGTAAAATTTAAAGTTGTTATTACCAAGGGAGAGTCCAAGACAGTGGAAGAGTAGGAGACCTGAGTTTTATCTGGTCCTGGGAATTCAGCTAGATAGTTATCAAACCATTCTGAACACCTCTGAATGCAACTAGAGATCTAAGAAAGGAATAACTGCAACTCTACAGATAGAAAATCGACCACTTTCTGCAAGGTAGAAGGTATGGCGAAGTGAATCCAAGGTGATATATGGGAAGATAATTCACAGGTGGAGGGAGCGTCTATAAACTGGCTACCAGAAAGTGATATAGCAGTGGAGCACAAAATCAAACCTTTTAGAAGTGTTCTCAGGAGAGGGACATCCCTGCCTGAAAGTCACTCAGATGATGAAGTGGGATAGTCCTAGGTAGGACAGTGTGATCTCAGGATCCCTGGGGTCACAGAAAGAGCAGGAGTGCCTGAGTGTGGCAGAGTTCTCTGACATTGGAACAGGGAAGCCAGCTGTAATTAGCAAGCCCAAGGCTAGGCTCTCATCTCAGGATTGCCATTAACCACAAACTACAGCATGGTTGGGCAACTGCTCTCTGAGCAAGGGCTCAGCAAGTAGCAGAAACATGACAAGAGCCCCCTTTCTCTTCCTGGAAGAACAGCACTGGTGTGCACCATAGGAGTCTGCAAGGTTTGGAGATTTGAAATGGGGTCCCATGTCTGGGATGCAAATGGTTAGTCACAGGCTGGGTGAGCATGGAGTGCAGACAGAGACTGGGGAGACAAGAGTGGTTGACTATTTTTTCCTGAGGGCACACTGAGAATTGGGGACCCAAGCTTTTGGCTCTGGGGCTGGAGTTTGAGAAGCTATCATTTTCATTCTCATCCCCTAAATCTGTGTGAAAGCCTTTGGGGAACAAATGCCACATAGTGCAATCTAGCATACTACTTACCCTGGCCCCTGACAAGGGCAGTGTAATTCCACCTGAGGCAAAGAAACTTGAGAATCAAAGCAAAAGGCCCCTCGCCCAGGAGATCAGCAAGAACAACCAGCCAAGACCAAGTTTACTGATCATTGAGAACTGTAAAACTCCAGTGCTATGGGAATAGACCATATAGAATTCATGTGTTGTTTTTTTCCCACAATTCTTTAGTCTTTCAATTTTAATTTTTTTCTTTCTTTCAACAAATTTCTTATTTTTTCAAATCTTTTAAAAATATTTTATCTTAATTTCCATTTTTGTAGTTATGTTCTATCCTTTAATTGATTTTTTTTCTTTACAATTTGGGATGCAGTTTCTTCTTTTTTTTTAAGATGTTATTTATTTGTCAGAAAGAGAGACTGCATACAAGCAGGGGAAGAGAAATGCTGAGGGAGAAGCCAATTTACCACTGAGCAAGGACCTAGATGTGGGACTTGATCCAAAGGTAGGCACTTAACCAACTGAGCTACCCAGGCATCCTGGAATGCAGTTTCTTCTATCCGAACAAAATACACCCACAATTTACTGTAGGGATCTATTCCCTTCTCCTATCTGATCATGTTCTCTCTCTCTCTCTTTTTCCTTCTCCTTCTTTTTATTTTTTGGTTTATTTTTATTTATTTTTGTTAAAGTCTTTTTAAAATTTTATCTTTACAGATACATTCTATTCATTCAATGTATTTAATTATATCTATTATATATATACAGTTTATATTATATTATATATAAGGTTTTTATTACCTTACAATTGTGAAATGGAGTTTCATTTAATAAATTGATCAAAATATATTCAGGATTCATTGTATTGCTCTATTCTGGTCACCTATCTGTGTATATTCTTTTATTCTTTTTCTCTACTTTTGTTCATTTTCTTTTTTGTACTTTATCTTTTAATTTTCATTTTTATACTTATATTCTATCCTTTCATTGTATTTAATTTTATTTTTGTACACATATAAGTTTTCTCTTTCTTTACAACTTTAAAATCTAATTTTCTAACAGACTTAAATGCACATTGGATCCAATGTATTCCTCTGTTTGGTCCATCTGCTTGATTACATTTTTTTTGTATTTTTTAGGTGTTTTTCTTTTGATTTTTAATATATATATATACATATATGTTTGTTTCAAGACTCATCTGATTTGTTTAATGTACACTTCTCTGGGTCATTGTTGCCATTTTAGTATTTTGTTCACTTGCTCATCTATTCTTCTCTGGAGAGAATGACAATACAGGAAAAACTCACCTAAAAAAGAGAGTAGGAGGCAGTACTGACTGCCAGGGACATAGTCAGTATGGACATGACTAAGATGTCAGTAATAGGGTACAAAATAATGGTTATAGAAATACTAGCTGAACTTGAAAGAACCACAGAAGACACAAGAGAAACCCTTTCTGGAAATATAAAAGAACTAAAATTGAATCAAGTCAAAATAAAAAAGGCTATTAATGGATTAAAAAAAATGGAGGCTCTACTACTAGGATAAATGAGGCAGAGGAGAGAAAACATGATATGGAAGACCAAATGATGGAGAATAAAGAACCTGAGAAAGAGAGACATAAACAACTATAGGATCATGAGGGGGAAATTGAGAGATAAATGATACCATAAAGCAAAAACATATTAGAATAATTAGAATCCAGAAAAAGAGGAAAGAAACACAGAAAGAAAAGGGGTAGGGGGTGGAAGGAATAGTGGAGAAAATTATAGCAGAAAACTTCTCTAATCCCAGGAAGAAACAGGGTTCAAAGAACTCCTCTCAAAATCAATAAAAATAGCTAAACACTGACATTTAATAATGAAACTTGCAAATCTCAGAGACAAAGAGAAAATCTTGAAAGCTGCTCAGGACAAGAAATCCCTAACCTACAGGGGTAGAAACTTTTGACTGGTAGCAGACCTATCCACAGAGACCTGGCAGGCCAGAAAGGACTGGAATGATATATTCAGGATACCACAGGATAAAAATATGCAGCCAAAAATAATTTATCCAGCTAGGATGCCATTCAAACAGAAGGAGAGATAAAAAGCTTCCAGGAAAAACAGAAATGAAAAGAATTTGTGATCAACAAACCAGCCCTACTAGAAGTATTAAAAGGGGTCCTTTAAGCAGAGAAAGGGTCCCAAAGTAACATAGACCAGAAAGGAACAGAGACAGTCAATAGAAACAGGACTTTATAGGTAATAAAATTGCACTAAATTCATATCTTTCAATGTTACCCTGAATGTAAATGGGCTAAATGTCCCAATCAAAAGATGCAGGATATGAGATTGGATAAAAAAGCAAGATTCATCAATGGGCTTTCTGCAAGAGTCTCATTTTAGACCTGAAGACACCTCCAGATTGAGAGACTATGGACTCTGAAAAACAATCTGAGGGGTTTGAAGTGGTGGGGGGGTGGGAGGTTGGGGTACCATGTGGTGGGTATTATATAGAGGGCACGGATTGCATGGAGCACTGGGTGTGGTGCAAAAATAATGAATACTGTTATGCTGCAAATAAATAAAAAATAAATTTAAAATTAAAAAAAAGGAAATTGAGGGGGGTGGATAATGATTTCTCATGCAAATGGACATCCAAAGAAAGCTGGGCAGCAATCCTTATATCAGACAAATTAGATTTTCAACCAAAGACTGTTATAAGAGTTGAGGAAGAACACTATTTCATAATTACTAAGTGTATACCATACAAAAAGATGTAACAATTATAAAAATTTATGTACCTAACATGGGAGCAGCCAATTATACAAGATAATTAATAATAAGATCAAGAGAACCATTGGAAATAATACAATAATAGTAGGGGATTTTACCATCCCCCTCACTTCAATGGACAGATCATCTAAGCAGAAGATGAACAAGGAAGTAAGGACTTGAATGACACACTGGTCCAGAAGGACTTCACAGATATATTCAGAACATTTCATCCTAAAGCAATGAATTCATATTCTTCCTGCGTTAACATGGAACATTGTCCAGAATATATCACATACGGGTCACAATGAGGTCGCAAATAGTACGAAAAGATTGGGTTCATTCCCTGCATATTTTCAGACCACAATGCTTTGAAACTAGAACTCAATCACAAGAGGAAATTTGGAATGAACTCAAATACAAGGACGTTAAAGAGCATTCTACTAAAGAATGAATGAGTCAACCAGGAAAAATCCTGACAACAAATTAAAATGAAAACACAACTCTTCAAAATCTTTGGGAGGCAGCAAAGGCAGTCCTCAGAGGTAAGTACATAGCAAGACAAGCTTTTCTTGAGAAACAAGAAAGGTCTCAAGTACACAACCTAACCCTACACCTAAAGGAGCTGGAGAAAGAACTAAAGAAAACCTAAAGAAAAGAACTAATAAAGATCAGAGCAGAGGTTGTTATTTGAAAGAATTAATAAGATTGTTAACCTCCTGGGCAGAATTATAAAAAAAGAAATTAGAAAGGACCCAAATAAATAAAATCATGAATGAACAAGATGAGATCACACCCAGAACTGAAGAAATACAATTATAAGAACATATTATGAGCAACCATATGCCAAAAAACAAGGCAATCTTGAAGAAATTGAGATATTCCTAGAGATGTATAAACTACCAAAACTGAAACAGAAAAAGATAGAAAACCTGAACAGAGCCATAACCAGCAAGGAAATTGAAGCAGTAATCAAAAATCTCCCAACAAACAAGATTCTAGAGCTAGATGCCTTCCCAGGGGAATTCTACAAAACATTTAAAGAAGAATTAATAGGTATTTTTCTGACATTGTTTAAAAAAAAAAAAAATAGAAATGGAAGGAAAACTTCCAACCTAATTTTATAAGGCCAGCATTACCTTGATCCCCAAACCAGATAAAGACCCCACCAAAAAGGAGAATTATGTACCAATATCCCTGAAACATGGATGAAAAAATTCTCACTTAAATACTAGTAAGATCCACCAATACATTAAAAGGATTATTCACCACAACTAAGTGGGATTTGTTCCTGGGCTGCAAGGGTGGTACAACATCCACAGAACAATCAAGATGATACACTACATATATAAAAGACAAAAATGGCATGATCCTCTCAATAGATGCAGGAAAAGCATTTGACAAAGTATAGCATCCTTTCTTGTTTAAACCTCTTCACAGTGTAGGAATAGAGGGAACATACTTCAGTATCATAAAAGCTGTATATGAAAGCCCACAGGGAATATCATTCTCAATGGGGAAAAACAGAGAGCCTTCCCTGCTAAGGTCTGGACCATGAGAGAGATGTCCACTCTCACTTGTTTGACAACAGTCCTAGCCTCAGCAATCAGAAAACAAAAAGAAATAAAAGGCTAGAAGTCTAGAAGTCCTAGCCTCAGCAATCAGAGAACAAAAAGAAATAAAAGGCATCTGAATTAATAAAGAAGTCAAACTCTTGCTCTTTGCAGATGACATAATACTCTAGATGGAAAACCCCAAAACTGCTAGCACTCATACAGGAATTCAATAAAGTGGCAGGATATAAAACCAATGCACAGAAATCAGTTGCATTTTTATACACTAACAATGACACAAAAGAATGAGAAATTAAGGAGTCAATCCAGCTACAATTTTGCCCAAAACCATAAAATACCTAAGCATAAATCTAACCAAAGAGGCAAAAGGTCTGTACTCAGAAAATGATAGAACACTCAGGAAAGAAATCAAGGAAGATGCCAAGAAATGGAAAAAACATTCCATGCTCATGAATTGGAAGAACAAATATTGTTAAAATGTCTATGCTACCTAGAGAAATCTACACATTGAATGCAATCCCTATCAAAATATTTTTTTTTCAGAGAAATGGAACTAAAAATCCTAAAATTTGTGTTTGCCCTGAATATCCAAGATAATGTTGAAAAAGAAAACCAAAGCTGGTGCTATCATGATTCCAGACTTCAAGCTCTATTACAAAGCTGTCATCATCAAGACAGCATAGTACAGGCACAAAACAGACACATAGATCAATGGAACAAAGTAGCGAGCCCAGAAATGTACTCTCAACTCTATGGTCAAATCATCTTCAACAAAACGTGAAAGAACATTCAATGTAAAGAAGACAGTCTCTTCAACAAATGATTTGGGGAAAATTGGACAGCCACCTGCAGAAGAATGAAACTGGACCATTTTCTTACACCATACACAAAAATAGACTCAGATGGATGAAAGGCCTCAGTGTGAGACAGGAATCCATCAAAATCCTAGAGGGGAACACAGGTAACAACCTCTTCAACCTCAGTCACGGTAACTTCTTGCTAGATACATCTCCAAAGACAAGGGAAACAAAGGCAAAACTGAACTCTTGGGACTTCACCAAGATAAAAATCTTTCTCACAGCAAAGGAAACAGCCAATAAAACCAAAAGACAATCTGCAGAATGGGAGAAGATATTTGCAAATGACATATCAGATAATGAGCTGGTATCCAAAATCAATTAAGAACTTATCAAACTCAACACCCAAAGAACAAAGAATTCAATGAAGAAATGGGCAGAAGACATCAATAGACATTTTTCTTCAAAGAAGACATCCAAGTGACCAACAGATACATGAAAAAATGCTCAATATTACTTGGCATCAGGGAAATACAAATGAAAACCAAAATGAGATACCACCTCATACCAGTTGAAATGGCTAAAATTAACTAGACAGAAGATGACAGATGTTGGGGAGGATACCAGAGAAAGAGGAACACTCCTATACACTATTTTTATGAATGCAAGATGGTATAGCCCTTAAGGAAAACAGTAAGGGGGTTCCTTAAAAGTTGAAAATAGACCAACCCTATGACCTTGCAATTGCACCACTGGTTATTTACCCCAAAGATACAAGTATAGTTATCCAAAGGAGCATGTGTGCCCAATGTTTATAGCAGCAGTGTCCACAATAGCCAAACTATGGAAAGAGCTTAAATGTCCATCAACAGATTAATGGATAAGGAAGATATGGTGTGTATCTATACAATGGAATATTATGCAGTCATCAAAAAAATCTTGTAGTTGCAATGAGGTGAATGGAATTAGAGGGTATTATGCTAAGCAAAAGCAAAATAAGTTAATCAGAGAAAGACATATAATCTCACTCATATATGGAATTTAAGAAACAAAACAGAATCATGTGGGAAAGGAAGAAAATATAAAACAAGATGAAATCAGAGAGAGAGACAAATTTTGAAAGTCCCTTAATCATAGGAAATAAATTAAGGTTTGCTCAGGAGGGGTAGGGGAAATGGGGTAACTGGGTCCTAAACATTAAGGAGGGCACATGATTTAATGAGCACTGGGTATGAGCACTGGTATAAGACTGATGATTCACTGACCTCCACCTATGAAACCAATAATACATTATATGTTAATAAATTAAATTTAAATTAAAAACACATAAATAAGAATAATAAATGAATTAATAAATAAAACTGTTAGAACATTTGACTAGATATATTTATTACTGTATGCAGAATTTTTTATTACCTGTAAGAAATAAGAAGGAAACCTTCCCTAAATTTCATCCATGGGCATGGAAATAACTAGTTTCAGAGAACATATTTAAATAAATAGGTGGATACAAAAATAAAGTTGTTTTTTTTTTTATTTCATTGCATAGGTTGCAGTTCTTTAGTAAAGAAATTAGCAGCAATTTTTGTTGTTCTGCAAATGTAATAAGTATGTCATTATATCCAGAGGATGAATTATTCATAAAGTTTAAAAGAAAATTGTTCAGTTGTACAATGTAAAAGGATATATTTCTTTTCCATTTTATTTAAAACTCCTTAAGCATATGTTAATTTATTACAGTTGCATACATTTTCCTTTGAAATTGCCTGGATTGCATTTACCTATGTTTTGTATGGGCTTGCAGTAGCCGGTTATGTTGGAAAATAATGAGACCATCATTGTCATTGAAATTGAAGATAGTATCTTTCCTTTGAAATGATAGTAGTGATAAATATCACATTACTTCACAAGCTTTTTTACTGGAAGTTTAGAGGATTTTAGTAAAGCTGGAAATTTTTCACAAACATAAAGATGTTATGAAATGGAATTTTATTTCTTCAAAGCCTTTTCATATTTCCCTGGCATCAATCAAATGCTCATAGCACACCTCATGGGTAAGGATACTTATTGTTGTTTTTGGTACCTTTGAAGTTACTCTAACAAAATTTTGGCAGGATTAAGATCATTATAATTATTAATATATTAAAAACAAAATAGAAAAAAAAACTAGTTTTTAGGGGCCAAGTTGATTTTCAAAATGCAGATTATAATAGCCTAATTTCCTGAGTATATGAAGCTTGAAATTTTTAAGGTTTCTGTCTTTGATGTCTATTAGTCATTTCTAAATATTTGTAATAGTATCTTTCATTTATGGGACTCTTCATATATGTCAAGAATAGAGGAGTTATATAACAATAGACACTAATGTTCCACAACTCAGAGACCTCAAGTAACTTTCCTAACAGCTACTTATGATGGTGTCAGGGTGTGGATGGAGCTCTGACATTAAGATACTTATCTCCTGCTTAACGTTAAGCCTCTCTTAGATAGTGAAGTTTAAGAATTCTATGCTGTCAATTAAGTAATTCAATTTAGATTTTTTTTATTAATTTTTTATTTTTTATAAACATATATTTTTATCCCCAGGGGTACAGGTCTGTGAATCACCAGGTTTACACACTTCACAGCACTCACCAAAGCACATACCCTCCCCAATGTCCATAATCCCACCCCCTTCTCCCAAACCCCCTCCCCCCAGCAACCCTCAGTTTGTTTTGTGAGATTAAGAGTCACTTATGGTTTGTCTCCCTCCCAATCCCATCTTGTTTCATTTATTCTTCTCCTACCCACTTAAGCCCCCATGTTGCATCACCACTTCCTCATACACAATGGAATACTATGCAGCCATCAAAAGAAATGAAATCTTGCCATTTGCGACAACATGGATGGAACTAGAGCATATCATGCTTAGCAATTTAGATTTTTTAAAAAGTGTTTTTAGGGATCTATATTTGGCCCCTTGTATTTTAGTTTACATAATACACTTGCCAAAAATTCAACTGATAATGCAACTCAGTGTACAGAGAAAATGTAGGTTTCCTCCAGAGACCAATGTGTTCAGTATCAATAAGAAGAGGAAGAGAATGAGAAGGCATAGAAGTAACCTTTGTGTAGATCCATTTAGTAAATGTATTGGGATATAAATAATTTGCATTTTTGTTTTAGGAAATTCAGTTTCTCTTAAAATTTAAAAAAAAATTTAAAGTTTAAATTTTTCTTCTTTCTGATTATCTAGAGGAAATGCCATCCTAGCAGAAGAAGGGTAGTCACAGAGATAAATGACCACATGGCAAGAGGAACACACTGGGATTCACAGAAGAGGTTTTTTGTTTGTTTGTATTTTTGTTTTTGTTTTTTTTGTTTGTTTGTTTTTCTGTTTGCTCTTAAGCTTAAGTTTCCTTTTCATTTTGATTCTGTTTGCCTTACTGGTATTTTTTATTTAGGTTCAAAATTGGCTTAATTCATAATCTGGTTTTACTTCTAGCTTTCCTATTGTCTGGTTACACACCTGGTTTAGCAGCCTCTCCTCAGTTTCTCCAGGCTGCATGTTCCCAAACTTGTCCCTCATCCTAAATATTGTCTAGTGAACCACATCTTTCCCTGTCTCCAATGAAGAGGACATCAGCCCATTCCAGGGGTACCACATGATCCAGAATGGCTCTCAGTTTTGCATCCAGTTTACCTTGGATACTCTCTTTTATGACTGAACTTAGCTATTGATTCTGGGTCACCATTCCCCAGGCTGTAGGTAAGGAATAAGGGAGTTAAATCAGTGGTTGGGTACTCTAAAGATAACACTTTTACAGAGTTCCTACTGAAGACCAGGGTTACAAGAGATTCCTTCTGACCTTAATGTGACCATCATATACCTAACCTATTACTTTCCACTCAGTCTTTGCACATATCATTTTTCATGACTATGCTATCAGATTCTAAAAGGAAAACATTATGCATTGCTGTTCAATAATCATATATCTATTTCTCACATCTGGTACCATAAGTAATTTCAGATGCTAATATTACTTACATTTTAAAAACTATTATATATACCTAGATAATATGTCTTGGACATTTTTCATTCTTTGGTTGTTGTTTTTTCCATAAATTGATTTCAGTTTCTCAACTATGTCCCCTTACCTAACAACCCTAACAGAAGCCGAAGGAAAAAGGTAGAACAGCTAACAAATTTTGGTGACTCAAATTTTTATTGCAGTTTTTAACTGGAGCTGTTTTTTCCACTGCTACCATCTGAATCAACACTCTAGACTCTTAGGATTTGTATCACGTATCAGGACTGCCGGACTGGAATTTGAATCATTTAAGTTACAGCAAAGACATATTAGGTAAGATTCATAGAAAATGACTGTGTTATGTGTAATGGGCTATCCTGCAAAGCCAAATGCAGCCCTTCAGGGGAGACATAAGCCATCAAGAAAGGAATTTAATTCTTCTGGGCATAGAGCTATATTGCTACAGGGTTAATGAGACTTAAACTGGCAATAACTCTTTGGGCTACATAGTTGCTAAAGTTCATGAATTGAGTGAACTAATTGCAAATTAACAATGTTTTGATGGAATTATATTTTATACATACTTTAAAAAGACTCCAACATAGTAACATCTTTTAATTTTACTTCTGGTAACATATGGTGTAAAACATACTCATTTTCAACATAAATACAGATCTTCTTCAACTTATGATAGGCTTGCACCCCAATAAACCTACTATAAGTTGAAAATAACATAAATGAAAAATGCACATAATACACCTAACCTACAGAACATGGCAGCTTAGCCTAATATAACTTAAAAGAGCTCAGAGCACTTACATTAGTCTACAGTTGGACAAAACATATAACACAAGCTTATTTTATAATAAAGTATTGAGTGTCTCAAGTAACGTATAGACTACTGTTCTGAAAATGAAAACCAGAATGTCAGTATGGGTTCAGAATGGTTTTAAGTACATCAGTTGTTCACCCTAACAATAACATGGCTGACTGAGAACTGCGGCTGCTGCCAATGCCCAGACTATCTTATTTTACCATATATCACTAGCCAGGGAAAAGGTCCAGATTCTCAGACTGGTTTCTACAAATGTGTATCATTTTTGCACCACTGTCAAGTCAAACCATAATGAGTTGGAGACAGGCTCTTTTAACCAATTGCCAATGCCCTTTGTGGGGCCTCTTTTAAAATGAAATTAGTTATTTATATTTACTGGCTTAACACAACGTTTTCAAGGTAATACATATTATACAAGAGGCAAAATTATGAAGTTGCCTGTGGTCAAGACCATATAGAAGAAATGCGTATTTGTAGCATCCCATCTAAGGTTAGAGGCTGTTGAAATAAGATTCTTGCCATTTAGTCACTGTCATATTGGGGAAACTCCATTACTCTTAAAGAATGAATCTAACCAGATATGAGTTCCACACTAAGCTCAGCTCTACAGGTTGGTTTTCTAATACATTCTTTTCAGGACTATAATGTGCAATCTGAGTGTATTAAATATCTGCCCTGTTTAAATAATTTCTCCTATTTCACCATGAAAACATACTCTTTTTGATCTAAGTGGAAGAACCACACTAAACTATTCTTGGTTTAAATAAGACTTTCATTTGTGGAGCACTAGGTGTGGTGTATAAACAATGAATCTGGGAACACTGAAAAAAAAAAAAAGACTTAATTCAATTACAATTCAAAATAGTTTTGCTTACTTTACATCTTGTAGAAAATACCTCTCTGTAACACCTTGGTTCATCTACCGGAGGGATTTGCTTTATATCAGATAAACTCACTTTTCAGAGATTGAAAATTAAGCTGTTTGGAAATTGGTACCTTATGAATTTGTGAGAATGAGGCACATTTTCCTCTTGGTTTAGCCACTTTTCTATTCTTAAACCTGTGATGATGGATGTAATAGGAACATTCTGAAAAGCTAACAATTATATTTTAAAATAAATTATGAAAACTTTGCAAAAAGCAAACTTTGGCATTATTACCTTATTGACCCTGTCATATGCAAAACAAACATTATGACTGATTCATTCCACCAAATGGACAGCACTCAGACTCAATTTTTTTCCTGTATTTCACATTGAGATGCTTCAGAAAACTTTGACTTATTCATTTAAAATATGCCAAATTGATATATACTTTAACATAATCATCACATTATGTTAATTATGTTATCACACCATTAGCAGTTTCTAAATTTCTTCTTATTTTAAGTAAAAAAATCACAGATTGATTAATTTTTACCAGGACTAAAATCTGTGGCAGGCTTGTAGAAAGGTTTACCCAAATATAAAGTCCTTATTTGTACCATTTATTATTCATTTATCCATGGTATAAATACTCTTGCCATGCATATTTCAAGTCATCTACATGATATCACTGAGGTTGAGAAATCAAGATGTAATGTTAATAATCAGTTATCAAGGCTTTTAAGCTGTTTTCACACATCAAACACTCTAATTTAGTTACCATAGGTCACGGGATGGCAGGACTTCTAAATTCCAATTAGAAAAATAGTTAAATGAGGCATCTAGGGAGAAATACTAACTTTGCTAAGTTAATAGTTTTTATCTGGGTTACAAAATTAGCAAATGCTGATTCTGTTATTTTATCATTAAATAATCTGTTAAATGAATATTACAGATGGAAGAAATTAAAAACAACCTTAAGGAGAAGCTCATATCTTTTGTAAGTCACTAATGAGAAACATTAAGAACTTTGGAATGAATACATAAATCTAGAATAAGATACAGATTTATCATGTGAATCCCTTCTTTATTCTTTTTATGTGGGAATTTGAGACAAAATTACCAATAGTGAGAAAGTGTAAATTGAAATACATTAAAAAGGATCTCAAATGCTGTGATTTAACATGATTAAATTCAAAGGATGGAAAAATCAGTTGTTATTATCCTTCTCACAAGTCAACCAAAGAAATTTATTAGTAGGCAGATTGTTTATAGCAAATGTGTAGGGATTTTGCTCTTATTTTATGCATAGGTCCTGAAGTAACTATTGTCTGACCCATCTGAAAATATAGCTTTTTACATTATTAATGAATAAAAATTAGACACAAATGAAAATTTTCCTTATTATTAATATGCATTGAATATAGAAATACTGTATAGAAGAATTACAAGGAGACGAAGTCTTTAGTTTTGGGACCGGAGAAACTAGAATTTAAATGCCTGTGTTTTCATTTAGAAAATTTATCTGATAATTCAGTTTGTTTTTTCATCTATAAATAGATGTTTCTTCATCTACAGATGTTTCTTTAACTATAGAAATAATGGTGTTTTTATTGTGAAGTTATTTTAAGGATAAAAATGAATGTTTATAGGGAGTATGATGAGGGATCCTCCTCTAATCATAAAATGTTTGTCTTTCTGTGTCTGATGTATTTTATTTAGCATATTGCCCTCCAAGCCTTTTCATGTTGTTGCAAATGGTAGGATTGCCTCACTTTAATGATCAAAAATATTCCATTACAAACTGTGTGGTTTTTTTCCCTTCTTTTTAAAGATTGATTGATTGATTGATTGATTGATTTGACAGAGAGCAAGAGAAGGAACACAAGCAAAGAGTGGGAGAGGGTGAAGCAGATTCCTGGCTGAGCAGAGAGCCCCGATGTGAGACTAGATGCCAGGACCCTGGGATCATGCCTGAGCCAAAGGCAGATGCTTAATGACTGAGCCACTCAGGTGCCCCTCTACTTTACCTATTTTAATGCTCTTATTGAAAATTTTTTTCTCGGATAATAACCATCTTTACTTCACAGGGATACTGTAAGAACACAAGTTATGATGTGTTTGAAATGCTCTGAATGCTTTATAAAAAAGGCACTACAGAGATAATGAGTTATTCTCAATAAAAATTGATTTTTTCCCCACTTGTATACAGCTGAAGCAGAGAGTGAAAGTTACAAGAGCAGGGAAGTCACAACTTTGGAACCACAGCTCCTTCAAGCTTTGCTTGTCTCACCTGTTAAATGTGGACATAAATATGTTTTTTATGTCTGGGCTTAGGTGGAGCCCATGGAGCAAATGAAAAACCCATATGAAAATATAGAGCCTTCACTCTATAAAGAGTAAGGCTAAATGTTCACAGGGATACAGTTTTCCAGACAGGATTTTATCTGTAATGATAGAATAATCTATTGTGCATTTTGAAGGATTTGGGGAGCCATGTTTGTTTTCCCCCATGAAATATCAAATATCCCTCAGGTTCTCATGTTATGAATACATCGACATAAAGGCTGAGCATGTGGAATGAATATCCGCGTGTACCTGAATGATCTGGGTGGCAAGCTCAGGGATTCCGTGCTTCAGGTCATGTCCATTGATGGCAGGCACTTGGCCTTTGCTGCTCAGCCTTCCATCCTGTGCAGCCAGGCCCTCTTCCATACACACACACACACACACATACCACATCTTCTTTATCCATTCTTTCTTTGATGGACACTTAGGTTGTTTCCATGTCTTAGCTATTGTAGTTATTGCTTCTATGAATATTTGGGTACAGATATCTCTTTGAGTCAGTGTTTTCATTTCTTTGGATATAGTCCCAAGAATGGAATTGCTGAATCATTGCAGTTGTAATTATTTTATGTTCTGAAGAACCTCCATGCTGGTTTCCATAGTCGCTGTGCCAATTTACCTAACCACCAGCAGTGCACAAGTGTTCCCTTTTCTCCATTTCCCTTGTCACCATTTCTTATCCCCTGTCTTTTTGATGAGGGACATTCTAATAGTTGATATCTTATTGTGCTCTTAATTTACATTTTCTGAATGACTAGAGGCATTGAGCATCTTTTAATGTATCTATTGACCTTTTTTTTTTTTTTTTTTTTTTAATCCTCTTTGGAGAAATGTCTATTGAGGCCTTTGTTAATTTTTTTTTTAAATTGGGTTATTTGTTTTTGTTTTGCTCTTGAGTTGTATGAGTTCTTTATATATTCTGGATATTAACCTCTTATGAAATACATGGTTTTTAAATATCTATCGTATTGTATTCCATAGGTTGTCTTTTCACTTTATTAATGGTTTCTTTTGCTATGTGAAAGTTTTTTAATTTTATGTAGTCCCTCTTGTCTAATTTTTATTTTGGTGATTGTATTTTAGGTGTCATATCCAAAATATCATTGCGAGGACCCATGTCAAGGGGCTTTATTTCTGTATTTTTCTCCAGGAGTTTCATGGTTTTAGGGATTTTTTTTTTTAAGATTTTATTTATTTATTTGACACAGAGAGATCACAAGTAGGCAGAGAGGCAGGCAGAGAGAGGGGGAAGCAGGCTCACTGCTGAGCAGAGAGCCCGATGTGGGGCTCGATCCCAGAGCCCTGGGATCCTGACTGAGCTGAAGGCAGAGGCTTAACCCACTGAGCCACCTAGGTGACCCATATGGTTTCAGTTCTTACATTTAAGTTCTTAATCTATTTCTACTTAACTTTTCATGAGAGGTGTAAGTGAAGGGTTCAGTTTCATTCATTTACATGTAAATATCCAATTATCTCAACACCATTTATTGAAGAGACTGCCTTTAATAACCAAATAAGATATTTGACCTTTTTTATGAGTATAAATATGAAGAAGAGAAGTAGAATCTTTTGAAAAATTGAGAATACAAGCTTTATTTGAAAAATGTACTGCAGAAAGATCATCACCTTGAACTTACTTGGGAGATTTCCACTAGACTTTATTAAAAAGAACTTGGTGGGGAAAATACCATATGCCAATATACTAGAGCAGCTGAGCAAAGGCTGTGAAGCCCCCATGGCTCTGTGAGTGATATGGGCACCTTCTAACTTCCCTCTGTGCTGTGAAGTGTACCTTAGCTTTGGTGTTATGAGAAGTGATTGATATTTTATGGAAACACTTTTGTTATCTTTTTATGAAAGTAATCCCTTTTTCTAGTTTGTCTAGGAAATCATATATTTTCTTTATAATATTTTCTATAAGCAAAAATAACCCTATATAATCACATTTGCAATATGTGATCCCTTTTAAACTTGGGCACTGTATTCATTATGTGCTGTTATATAACAAATGAGACTGAAACACAGCTTAAATAACAGATGTTTATATTTAACACTTTTTGTCATAAGAAATCTGGGCATGGCTTATTTGGGTACCTCGGGCTCAAAGCCTCTCATATAGTTTCAGACAAATTGTCAGCTGGGCCTACAGCATCCCGAGACTCACCAGGGGCTGATAGATCTGCTTCCAAGCTCATTCATGAGATTGCTGGCAGGTTCAACTCTCTACTTGCTGTTGGCTGGAGATATCAGTTCCTTGCCACCTGGGCTTCCCCAAAGGCTGCTCATACCGTGGAAGCTTGCTTCTTTGGCAAGATAGTGAAAGAGTGAGTGAGTTCGGAGAGTACAAGGCAAAAACCATGGTCTCCAGATAATCTCATCCAGGCATCCCAGCTCTTCTGCCATATTGCCATCCTTAGAAGTAAGTCAGTAAATACCACTTACACTTAAATAGAAGAACTACAGAAGGTCATGGATCACAGAAGACAAGGCCATTGTGGGTCATATCAGAAGCTGCCTTCCACAGGCACTGGCTATAGTGATAAAAACAGAACATTAAGCAAAGAAGGAATAGACGAGGTATGTAGTGTTCACAGTGTACTGGATACTTTTTACCATCCTGGTATTATCTTCATGCACCATTTGGGAATTGACTTCAGAGACATTATGGATCTTGGCTGAGGTCACACTGCTATTGAGCAGAGGAAAATGGTGCTCTTTTGACTCCAAACCTACTACTATCACATCTTTACCTCAGGTATCATCTGGAAATGTTCAAACCCTACATTTTGTTGAAGTTTCAGCATGCTGTACTAGCTATGGCTACCTAAAGGGATAATGGGGCAGATAGTTCAAAAGTATACTAAGTTTAAACCCCTGATTTGGTACAAATTCTAAATTTTTACCAGAAGTCCTTTTTTTTTTTTTTAAAGATTTTATTTATTTATTTGACAGAGAGAAATCACAAGTAGATGGAAAGGCAGGCAGAGAGAGAGAGGGAAGCAGGCTCCCTGCTGAGCAGACAGCCCGATGCGGGGCTCGATCCCAGGACCCTGAGATCATGACCTGAGCCGAAGGCAGCGGCTTAACCCACTGAGCCACCCAGGTGCCCATAAAGAAAGATTTCTTAAGACATTGTTGGTGCAAAAGGTGATTTATTAGAGCACGGGGACAGGACCCGTGGGCAGGCTGAGATGTGGCTGCCTCCAGGAGTCCTTATAAAAGAAGGCAGCCAGTACCTGCTTGCTTAAATGAGTTAAATTCAGTGCCTTATCTGTTCTGTGGCATTCCCTTTTCTCACTCACTGCACACCAGAATGGTGCACTTTCTCTGTGGCCCATTCTAACGTACATAGAAAAATAGGTAGAGGAGATCAGTCTCTCCCTTTCTCTCTCATCCTCTCTCCCTGAATCCCATCACCTGTCATTTATTTGTATACACACCTACACGTTCTTATCATGGCTATTCAGAAACCAGAACTACATGTATGTGTTTTTTTTTTTTTAATCTTGACTCCATGCATATATTCTATCTGTCACTCCTCTCCTTTGCTTGCTTCTCTCCTAATGCTGATATAAATCACTGATCCTTTTGGCTTTCCACATCTTCTCAATACCTTGTCAATTATGAGCTTATAGTCATAATTAGGTTTTTAAAGAAATTTTAATACATATTGGATTTCCATTTCCTGTCCCTAAATTATATCCTGTGAATGTTCCATAAATTTTCAGCAGTGACATTTGATAATTGAGTCTAACCCATTCAAAAACTCAACATCAAATATGATTTAACCCTCCACCACTTTCCTTCTAAAGCAGGCTGGGTCGTGTGTGTAGGGGCTTGAGAGAGAGAGAGATAGGGTAGTGTACTCCTCCCCTCACTCCTTACTCTCCTCCATCTGGGGTCTGGTCCACCAGTCTACTTCCCCTCCTGTTAAACAAGCCAAATGATGATCTATAAGCAGTCATAGTAAAAATTTCAGGCTCAGAATTGTAATTAAAATTAAATTCTCTAAATCACAGCCCTCAAGAAAAGCATTCCCTTTTCTCACTCACTGCACACCAGGATTGGATCAACTTCTATTTTCTTCTAAATGACTCCCAGAATTGCAGAAACTGTTTTACCATTTGTCACCTTCCTTAGACCAAACTTATTACTCTCTCATCCATAAGTGGATAGCAAACATTCCTACTTTACTATTTTTCTTAAAGCATATGATGAATCCTCTGTGAAGGAGAACAAAGAACAATTATAGCAAGCCTATGACTTTAAATTTGAAATACTTTCCAACAGCACATTTACCTTTCTTTATACAGGTGTTTCTTCTAGAAAAAAAAGATGCTGCATATTTGTGAAAGGCCCCCAAAGATGCCTATGCACACATTTCTGAAACTTTTAAATATGAGATTTGACTGGATGGGCCCAATGTAATCACAGAAGAGGGGAGACAGAGATCCCAAGCAGGAAAAAGCTCCATGTGCCACTGCTGGCCTGACCATGGAGGGAGCCACATGAAAGTTTCAGAAGAAAATGAATTCTGCCAACATTGGGGAGCTTGGGAGAGGACCAAAGGCTTAGATGATAAAGGCTCACATCTTGATTTCAGCCCCATGAGACTCTGGGCAGAGAATCCAGTGCTCTGAGCTGGACTTTTGACCAAGATTAAGGTAAACTAATAAATGGTCTGTGGCTTTAGGATTCTATGTCTATGGGAATTTTCTAGGGCAATGATAGGAAACTAATATATTTTTTGATAATACAACTTTTTAACCTATGCTTAAATATGTATTATAATATGGAGTATATACAGATCATGGGATTAGACTCTGGCTCATTATATTGATTACAATATGGGATCAATTGAATTTTCTTAAGGTCTGGGCAGTGGTTTGGGCCTATAAATATACAAGGGTTGGGACGCCTGGGTGGCTCAGTTGGTTAAGCAGCTGCCTTCAGCTCAGGTCATGATCCCAGCGTCCTGGGATCGAGTCCCACATCGGGCTCCTTGCTCAGCAGGGAGCCTGCTTCTCCCTCTGCCTCTGCCTGCCATTCTGTCTGCCTGTGCTCGCACTCTCCCCCTCTCTCTCTCTGATAAATAAATAAAATCTTTAGAAAAAAAATATACAAGGGTCACTTTTATAAATTCCACATTAATCAGATTGCTCCAATAAAAATTTTTACTTGATATAATTGTTTCTTATAATAAAACAATAATCCCCAAGCTTATTTTTTAATTTATTTCCCCACATCTGGTCCAAATAATGTTGTAGTCCCTCACAATATCATGCATGTATATGCTTAAATATTTAATAAAATGTCTTTGTTTCCACATACCCTTCAACTTCACGGTGATAAGATTCTTGACAATCAAGAGCTGTGTCTCTACTTTATTTTATACTCAGAAATTTGCATGTGTTTAATCAATGTTTATTTAATGAATGACTGATTTAGTGAATAATGGCATCTTAAAGTATGTCTCCTTCTATAGTGCCTCTTTATGAATGCATTTTGTATGTGCATATGTGTTTTTCAGTTCTTAATTTTTGGAAACCATGTTTTCTCTAGACTTATTGTTTCAAGTTATTCTTAAAAATAGATATTTTGAAGGCTTTAATATCAGAAATAATAATCTATGTTATAATAATTGGTTACATTTGAAAGTATTTTTTTCCTTTTTAACAACATGTATAAAGTTTTCTCTCACCAATTTGCAAATTTAATGTACATAAATTTTCAGAATGTTAATTTTTTTCAATGAAAATAATTTAATGACAACAAAGATAATTAAAATAAATAACAGTTGTTTCAAATTTATACTATTTATCAGATCAAGCTCTAACAAAATAGTTAGGTAGATGCATTTAGCATTAAAATATCTGAATTAATTCTAGACTACTCAAATAATCGTCAGTTATTTGTAAGTATGTTGAGAAATCATAGATTTCTCTAAATATGTGCTATTTCAATCAGCATTATATTTGCAAACAGAAACCACATGTACCTGACATGGAGGATGGGCTGAACATCTGTTGGAGCAAAATAAATGTCTTCAAATTCTCGGAAGATGATTTTTCCTCTTGTGTAATCATTAAATTTAATAGAATTTAAGATCTTGGTTCTGGTACTTGATTTCCATAGATGTCAGGAAAGTGTCTAGGAAACACAGTCAGATGATGTCATAGAGCCAAGCAGTTAGTAGATGCCAGTCACCTTGGGAAAACAGCAATGATCCATGTAACATAACATACATTGGCTATTGATACCTGTATAAGATAATTTACCATATTTGAGTTATTAGGACAACTGTTTATTTAATGCTACTAAATTGTGATGCATTGTAGTTTCATGGAAAGATCCCAAAATATCTTTCTTATGAAAATGTAAGTATATTTCTACAATTATGTCTGATATAAAATTGTGTGCTAGATGATTAATTGTTACAATGCCTTAACTATTCCATGTATCCATGTCCTTTTCTATATGACTTTGCCATTTTTCCCACACAAAGTGATGTATATTTCCCAGCCCCACCAATGTTTAATTTAGTATTTGTCCAATAAGATGTTTGCAGACATAAGAGAAAAGGATCAGTCTGAGAACAACTTGTATCAGGTAGGCCGCTGTCTAAGATATGTGAGTGACATAAGGAAGAGGAATCCCGTATTCAACCTACAGACTGAAGTCAAGTCCAGTGCAATCCTACATTAGTCAACACCCAGCCAAGACAGAGTTGTATGAGCAAACTAAATAACAGCTGGTAGGACAAATGAGCTTTACTATGTTATATTACATACCATCATGATGACAATTAATGGTAAAATGCTTTCCAAAGTAATTAAATACACATGTGTTTATAGGCATGGGTAGATTTCCAAGTAATTAGCCCATATACCAATAACTCTAATATAGTTTGCTTAAAAATTTAAAAAATGTTGATAAAGATGATTTCTTTCAAGTATTTTCACTGTGGCAGTATTAAACCAATAGAAAGATTTATTGGCAGTGACTGTAATCTCAAATTACATTCTCCTTTCTGTATGCCATTCTGTTTTTCCCTTAGGTGAAGAAGTAAAAACAATTCTGGAGACAACATGGGAAAAAAATACAGGCACACACACAACAGATTTTCTGACAAGTTCTCCATTATATTGGAAGCAAAATGCAGTATTTTACAGTCTTGTCATACAGCATAGTTACAGGTAGGCACTGTGGATTTTTCTACTAAAATAAACATTTCAGAAAAGTAACCAGGAAAAGGCATGTTTGATCCACCTATAAAAGCACCAGAAGTAGGCAACACCTTGCTACTGATATTGAATAAAGAATCTATTGTAAGGGCTGGAAAGAGGCTTCATTTTGTTTTGTGATGTTTATAAATTGTACTCTTGCAGATGTTGTGAACATATCTGTACATTTTACTCTTCCCATCTGTTATGATTCCATAAGTCAAACATTTCTCTTCCAAAGTGTTTCATTACTCCTATTTTATTTCCTTCCATGAATCTGTTACATAACTCAGAAAAGCAAAATGAACAAATCTAGTTAGAATAAACATATGTAGTTGGTTGAGAAGAAAATACATGGAATCTTTGACTGTAAACTAGTTATTAACATTTCTGTGATTTTGCTGTTTCACGTTTCCAAAAAGATAGGAAGTGGGAGCACTTGAAATCGGAGATTCAGGTATAAGTTTACATTCATGTTTATTGCTAAGTGTAAAAAATGAGAATTCTAAAAGGAAAATAAGACATTGTTATGAAAAAATAGTAAATAACTAATTAAGCATCAGTAATCACTGGAACAACCAAAGTGATAATGTTATTCTAGAATTTCACTTTGTTTCTTTTTCTGTACTTTCATAATTGTACATAATATTTAATTTGTCTTTGGTGCATGTGGTAACTGTTGCCCACATGTGTAGTATTAGCTTAGGTATCTGTGCATTTACAAATGAATTATCTGAAGATGTGACTGAAAATGTAAATGTTGTTTTACATTTAGATATGTGCTATAACTGATTTTATATTATATATTACATTATTTACCTAGCTATATACAGAGAGGCAACCTTGAAAGTGAAACAGTGGTCATTTGGTCATTTTTTTTTTTTCCCTCAGATTTGTTCTTGTAGTTTTCTTATTTTTCCTCTTTGCACTTTGCCTATAGCACCATATCTTTATTCAAGAGAATTAATTTAATATTTCAGCAACTCTTCTATTTGAAGTGTTGAAAACTACATTTTATCATTTTTTCATGATGGAAATACCTTTGTTGTTTTCATGTTATGAAATTAATACATGGTCTTTAAAACATTTTGGACAGAGATTCCTATGATTCTTATGACCCTGCAATTGCACTACTGGGTATTTACCCAAAAAATACAGAAGTAGTGAAAATCTGTACCCCAATGTTCATAGCAGCAATGGCCACAGTTGCCAAACTCTGGGAAGAACCAATATGCCCTTCAATAGATGAATGGATAAGAAAGATATGGTCCATATGCACTGTGGAATATTATGCCTCCATCAGAAAGGATGAATACCCAACTTTTGTAGCAACATGGATGGGACTTAAAGAGATTATTCTGAGTGAAATAAGTCAAGCATAGAGAGTCAATTGTCATATAGTTTCACTTATTTGTGGAGCATAAGGAATAACACGGAAGACATGAGGAGATGGAGAGGAGAAGGGAGTTGGGGGAAATTGAAGGGGGAAATGAGCCATAAGAGACTGTGGTCTCTGAAAAACAATCTGAGGGTTTTGGAGGGGCAGGGGATGGGAGGTTGGGTGAGCCTGGTAATGGGTATTATGGAGGACATGTATTTCATGGAGCACTGGGTGTGATGCATAAACAATGAATTCTAGAACACTGTTAAGACATTTAAAAAAATAAATAAAAATATATATTATATATATTTTTAAAAAGCTTCCAGGACAAAAATAAATAAATAAATAAAAGAAATAAATGTACTTCACAGATGGAACATTTAGAACATTCCATCCCTAAAACAGCAGAATTCCTCCCT
Source organism: Mustela nivalis (assembly GCF_964662115.1). NCBI lineage: Eukaryota > Metazoa > Chordata > Mammalia > Carnivora > Mustelidae > Mustela > Mustela nivalis. Next base: position 89,080,863 of record NC_139021.1, on the reverse strand, counting down.
ATTGCACATGGAATATTCTCCAGAATAGATCACATCATGGGTCACAAATAAGGTCTCAATCAGTACCAGAAGACTGGCATCATTCCCTGCATATTTTCAGATGATAATACTCTGAAATTAGAACTCAATCACAAGAGGAAATTTGAGTAGAACTCAAAAGGAGGAGGGAGGAGGGAGACTAAAGAGGCTAAGAGGCTAATGAGCATCCCACTAAAGAATGAATGAATCAGCCAGGAAATCAAAGAAGAATTTTTTAAAAATAATGCAAACAAATGATAGTGAAAACACAAATGTTCAAAATCTTTGGGACACAGCAAAGGCAGTCATGACAGGAAGGTATATAGCAATACAAGGCTTTCTCAAGAAACAAGAAAGGTCTCAAACACACAACCTAACCCTACACCTAGAGAAGCTGGAGAAAGAACAGCAAAAAAGCCTACATCCAGCAGGAGAAGAGAAATAATAAAGATCAGAGCAGAAATTAATGAAATAGAAACCAAAAGAACAGTAGAATAGATCAACAAAACTAGGAGCTGGTTGTTTGAAAGAATTAATAAGGTGGTTATACCCCTGTCCAGACAGATCAAAAAGAAAAGAGAAAGAACCCAAATTAATAAAATCATTAATGAAAGAGGAGAGATCACAAACAGCACCCAAGAAATAAAAATAATTATAAGAACATGTTATGAGAAACTACACATCAGCAAATTTGATGATCTGGAAGAAATGGATGCATTCCTAGAGATATATAAACTACCGAAACTGAACCAGGAAGAAATAGAAAACTTGAGCAACCCATGGACAGTAAGGAGATTGAAGCAGTCATCAAAATTCTCCCAACAAACAAGAACTGAGGGCCAGACAGCTTCCCAGGGGATCTTTCTTTCTTTCTTTCTTTCTTTCTTTCTTTCTTTCTTTCTTTTATTTCTTATTTTTCATTGTTTTTGCACCACACCCAGTGCTCAATGCAAACTGTGCCCTCTCTAATACCCACCACCTGGTTCCCCCAATCTCCCTCCCCCTGCCCCTTCAAAACCCTCAGATTGTTTTTCAGAATCCATAGTTTCTCATGGTTCACCTCCCATTCCAATTTCCCTCAACTCCCTTCTCCTCTCTAACTCCCCATGTCCTCCATGCTATTTGTTATGCTCCACAAATAAGTGAAACCATATGATAATTTACTCTATCTGCTTGACTTATTTCACTCAGCATAATCTCTTCCAGTCTTGTCCATGTTGCTACAAAAGTTGGGTATTCATCCTTTCTGATGGAGGCATAATACTCCATAGTGTACATGGACCACATCTTCCTTATCCATTTGTCTGTTGAAGGGCATCTTGGTTCTTTCCACAGTTTGGCGACCATGACCATTGCTGCTATAAACATGGGGTACATATGGCCCTTCTTTTCACTTTATCTGTATCTTTGGGGTAAATACCCAATGTTGCAATGGCAGGGTCTTAGGGAAGCTCTATTTTTAATTTCTTGAGGAATCTCCACACTGTTCTCCAAAGAGGCTGCACCAACTTGCATTCCCACCAACAGTGTAAGAGGGTTCCCATTTCTCCACATCCTCTCAAACACATGTTGTTTCCTGTCTTGTTAATTTTAGCCATTCTAACTGGTGTAAAGTGGTATCTCAAAGTGGTTTTAATTTGAATCTCCCTGATGGTTAGTGATGATGAACATTTTCTCATGTGTCTGATAGCCATTTGTATGTCTTCATTGGGGAAGTGTCTGTTCATATCTTCTGCCCATTTTTTTTTTTATATGATTGTCTGTTTTGTGTGTGTTGAGTTTCAGGAGTTCTTTGTAGATCCTGGATATCAACCTTTTGTCTGTACTGTCATTTGCAAATATCTTATCCCATTCCGTGGGCTGTCTCTTTGTTTTGTTGACTGTTTCCTTTGCTGTGCAGAAGTTTTTGATCTTGATGAAGTCCCAAAAGTTCATCTTCACTTTTGTTTCCTTTACCTTTGGAGACATATCTTGAAAGAAGTTGCTGTGGCTGATATCGAAGAGGTTATTGCCTATATTCTCCTCTAGGGTTCTGATGGATTCCTGTCTCACGTTGAGGTCTTCTATTGATTTTGAGTTTATCTTTGTGTATGGTATAAGAGAATGGTCAAGTTTCATTCTTCTACATATAGCTATCCAGTTTTTCCAGCACCATTTATTTAAGAGACTGTCTTTTCCACTGTATATTTTTTGCTGTTTTGTCGAAGATTATTTGACCATAGAGTTGAGGGTTCATATCTGGGCTCTTTACTCTGTTCCACTGGTCTATGTGTCTGTTTTTATGCCAGTACCATGCTGTCTTGGTGATCACAGGTTTGTAGTAAAGCTTGAAATCAGGTAATGTGATGCCCCCAGTTTATTTTTGTTTTTCATCATTTCCTTAGTGATTCAGTGTTTCTTCTGATTCCATACAAATTTTAGGATTATTTGCTCCAGCTCTTTGAAAAATATTTGTGGAATTTTGACCAGAATGGCATTAAAAGTATAGACATTTTAACAATGTTTATTCTTTTGATCCACTCTCACCACTCTTGTTCAACATAGTATTAGAAGTCCTAGCAACAGCCATCAGACAACAAAGATAAATAAAAGGTATCCAAATTGGCAATGAAGAAGTCAAACTCTCTCCCTTCACAGATGACATGATTCTTTATATGGAAAACCCAGAAGGCTCTACCCCCAAACTACAAGAACTCATACAACAATTCAGCAATGTGGCAGGATACAAAGACAATGTACAGAAATCAGTGGCTTTCTTATACACTAACAATGAAAATACAGAAAGGGAAATTAGAGAATCAATTCAATTTACTATAGCACCAAGAACCATAAGATACCTGGGAATAAACCTAACCAAAGAAGTAAAGGATCTATACTTGAGGAACTACAGAACACTCATGAAAGAAATTGAAGAAGACACATAAAGATGGAAGACATTCCATGGTCTTGGAACAGAAGAATAAACATTGTTAAAATGTTCCCAGGGGAATTCTACCAAACATTAAAGAATTATCTATTCTCCTGAAAAATCTTCCAAAAAATAGAAATGGAAGGAAAACTTCCAAACTCATTTTATGAGGCCAGCATTACCTTGATCCCAAAACCAGACAAAGACCCCATTAAGAAGAAGAATGACAGACCAATATCCCTGATGAACATGGATGCAAAAATTCTCACCAATATACTAGCCAATAGGAATGAACAGTATATTAAAGGGATTACTCACCACAACCAAGTGGGATTTAATCCTGGGCTCCAAGATTGGTTTAACATTTACAAATAAATCAGTGTGATATAATACATTAACAAAACAAAGAACAAGAACCATGTGATACTCTCAATAGATGCTGAATAAGCATTTGACAAAATACAGCATCCTTTCTTGATCAAAACTCTTCCCAGAGTAGGGATAAAAGCCATCTATGAGAAACCTACAATGAGAAAGCCATCTACGAGAAAAACTGAGTTTTCCCCCTAAGGTCAGGAACATGGCAGGGATGTCCACTATCACCACTGCTATTCAACATAGTACTAGAAGTCCTAACCTCAGCAATCAGACAATAAAAAATATATAAAAGGTATTCAAATTGTCAAAGAAGTAGTCAAACTCTCACTCTTTGCAGATGATATGATACTTTATGTAGAAAACTGGAAAGATTCCACTCCAAATCTGCTAGATACAGGAATTCAGTGAAGTGTCAGGATATAAAATCAATGCACAGAAATCAGTTGCATTTCTATACACCAACAGCAAGAGAGAAGAAAGAGAAATTAAGGAGTAGATCTCATTTACAATTGGACCAAAAACCATAAGATACCTAGGAATAAACCTAACCAAAGAGGCAAAGACTCTGTACTTAGAAAACTATAAGGTATTCATGAAAGAAAGTGAGGAAGACACAAAGAGATGGAAAAAGTTTCCATGCTCATGGATTGGAAGAACAAATAGTGTGAAAGTGTCTATGCTACCTAAAGCAATCTACACATTTAATGCAATCCCTACCAAAATACCATCCTTTTTTTTTTTCAAAGAAATAGAACAAATAATCCTGAAATTTATATGGAACCAGGAAAGACCCTGAAGGTCCAGAGGGATGTTGAAAAAGAGCACCAAAGTTTGTGGCATCACAATTCCAGACTTCAAGCTCTATTACAAAGCTGTAATCAAGAAATTATGGTACTGGCACAAAAACAGTCATATGGATCAGTGGAACAGAATAGAGAGCCCAGAAATAGACCCTCAACACTATGGTCAACTAATTTTTGCAAAGCAGGAAAGAATGTCCAGTGGAAAAAAAGACAGTCTCTTCAACAAATTCTGTTGAGAAAATTGGACAACCACATGCAGATGAATGAACCTGAACCATTTCCTTATACCACACACAAAAATAGTCTCAAAATGGATGAAAGTCCTCAATGTGAGACAGGAATACATCAAAATCTTGGGCAAGAATACTAGCAGCAATGTCTTCAAACTCAGCTGCAGCAACTTCTTCTGAGAAACATCACCAAAGACAAGGGAAGCAAGGGCAAAAATATACTATTGGGACTTCATCAAGATCAAAAGCTTTTGCACAGCAAAGAAAACACTCAACAAAACCAAAAGACAACTGACAGAATGGGAGAAGATATTCCCAATGACATATCCTATAAAGGGTTAGTACTCAAAATCTGTACTCAATGCCCAAAGAACAAATGATTCAATCAAGAAATGGGCAGAAGATATGAGCAGACGTTTATGCAAAGAATGCATCCAAATGACCAAAAGACACATGAAAAAGTGCTCAACATCATTTGGCATCAGGGAAATACACATCAAAGCCACACTGAGATACCACTTCACACCAGACAGAATGGCTAAAATTAACAAGTCAGGGTAAGACAGATGTTGGCAAGGATGTGGAGAAAGGAGAACCCTCCTACACTGCTGGTGAGAATGCAATCTGGTACAGCCACTCTAGAAAACAGTATGGAGGTTCCTAAAAAAGTTGAAAACAGAACTACCCCATGACCCAACAATTGCCCTACTGGGTATTTACCCTAAGGATACAAATGTTGTGGTCTGAAGGGGCACATGATAGATAGGTGTGTGTGTGTGTGTGTGTGTGTGTGTGTGTGTGTGTGTGTGTGTGTTTTGGAATACTATGCAGCCATGAGATGAAATGAAATCTTGCCATTTGCAATGACGTGGGTATCATTTTAAGTGAAATAAGTCAATCAGAGAAAGACAATTATCATATGATCTCTCTGATATGATGAATTTGAGAGGCATTGGTGGAGGTTGTAGGGGGTAGGAAGGGAAAAAATAAAACAATGTGGGATTAGGAGGAGACAAACTATAAGAGATTCTTGATCTCGTGAAACAAACAGGCCTTGGGAGATTAGGGATACAGTGGCTGGGTTATAGACATTGGGGAGAGCATCTCCTATCTTTATCTCACTTTTCATTCTCTCTCTTTAATTTCTTTCAAAAATGTTTTATAGTTTTTACTGTACAACTCTTATATTTATTTTTTAAGTCATTTATTTTGATGCTATTTAAATAGAATTATATATAAAATATATAGACTATAATGCAATATAGAATACAATAATAGAATAGAATCACTTAGGAGGTTGGAAGATTCCATGATGGACTGAAGGCTTTTAAAAAATATCTAATTTAATTGTAAATATATGAAATAACACTATAGCATAACAAAGGGAGTGGGAGAAAAGAATTGGACCTTTTAAAAGTAATTTTTAAAATCCATATCAGTGTAGATAAAAGGCAAAAGAAACTCTTTATAACCATTGCAGTGTGACTAATAAAGTTATTCTTGATGCAGGCATAGGCTAACAACTCAAATTATTCTATGTCTAGAGAGGAATTTAAAAATTAATTAAATAAAAGGTGGATGGCACTATCCAGGCTTTTTACTGTTGGGGATGGGAGGTTATAGACAAGCAAAGGTCGAAATCTAGAATAATCCAGATAGTAATGGATTCAAAGTAGAGATAGCAATATAAATTAATATTTTAACTTAATACAGATGGATATTTAAAAAAATATATGTATATATATATATATATATATATATATATATATATATATATATACAATATGTATATACCGCGCATATTTCCTTGTTCTATTAACTAAGAGGGACCAGATATAATGACACCTGGTAGCAATGAGCATAAGTAGTACCCAGATCTTGGTTTCTAATACAATTCACCAACACACAGAACGAGGGCTCTTTGGGTAAGTGACTGATTCAGGACGGAGACAGAGAACATGCAAGACAAGACTGCAAAATCTTGTAGGATCAGAAAGTTAAGGCATGCATGTCAACAGGACACGCAAGCCAATTGAAAGAGTTCTGAATGGCTAACATAAGCAATTTGAGAAACAAAATAAAGAACAAAGTATACAACAAATATCTATAAACCATATTGAAATAATAAACAGTTAAATAAATGAATGGGAGATAATAGATGAATTTCCCATGAAGAATAATCATACTTTATGTGCATGTTCCTCCCTCAGGGAGGTGGAGCACAACTTCTCAGTTCCAAGTGTGAGCTATGCAGTGACTTCTTTCCAAACAGTAAAGGAAAAAAGGAGAAAGTGTGTGACTATGCAGTGGAGGAACCTGACAAACATTACCTCAGCCACATGGTCAAGAGAAACATCAATAATGATATGGTATTTTCAAACCATGCACCCTTGACATCACATAATGAAAATGTGATAAAAAATTTTACAATACTAATGTTGATCATAGAAGACACTGGGCATGTGAGAATTCTCCATATTATTTTTAAAATTTTTCTATAGGGGCGCCTGGGTGGCTCAGTGGGTTAAAGCCTCTGCCTTCAGCTCAGGTCATGATCCCAGGGTCCTGGGATCGAGCCCTGCATCAGGCTCTCTCTTGAACCGGATACACCTTCAACCTGTACAGGCATGAATTCAAAAATCCAATGTGATTAACTCCGAGTGTTATTCTGTTTCTAAAACTTGGGCCATAGTGATACTAAGAATCAGAACAGAGAGATTGAATTATGGATGTTTTGTTTTTAATAAAATAACTATTGGAAGCTATAACTCACATAAACAAAAGCTCTTTGGGATCTTCAGCAGGTTCACCATTAAAGGGTTCCTGAGACTAAGAAGTTTAAAAAGCGCTGCCATGCTGTTGGTGTAGTGGGGTTGTTAGAAATGCAGACAGCCTCATTTCCTGAGGGCAAGTTTCAGTCCAGAGTCAGGTTGTTGTTGTTGTTGTTGTTATTGCTGTTTTTAATTGGGTGTGTGTGGTTGCATGTGTGTATAATTAATGTATAATTGACATATAGCATTGTGTTAATTTTAGGTATACAACATGATTTGATATATGTATACTTGCAAAATGATTGTCATATCAATTTAGTTACTATGTATTATCACACACCTGCATTTTTTTTATAATGAGAAATTTTAAGATCTCCTCTTTTAGCAACATGCAAATATATAATACAACATTGTTAAAACTGCAGTTTCCAAGTTATATATTACATCTCTAGGACTTAATAATTTTGTAACTGGAAGTCCACAACCTCACCTTTTTGCTCACTCTTAAACCCTGCTATCAACAATCTGTCCCTGGATCTATGAATTCATTATTTTTGGTGTCATTGTTGTTTTAAGATCCATGTATGAGTGATATCATACAGTATTCGTTTTTCCTCTAATTTGATTCCCATACCTTGAACCACATCCATATTGGCACAAATTTCAGGATTCCCTTCTTTTTTATGACTGAATAATATAAAATATATATGTATATATATATACACACACACACACATATATGTATATATATTATATACATATGTTTATATATATAAATAAATATATAATTATTTATAAATATACATGTGTATAAATATAAATAAATATATGTTTTATATATTTATAAATATATAAATCTATATATAAATATATAAATGTGTGTATATATATGCATATATATGCAAATAATGTTACAATTGACATGAGATTACAGATTTATTTGAGATAGTAATTTTATTTCTTTCTGGTAAATACCCAGGAGTGAGTTTGTTGAATCATATTTATTCTCTTTAAAGAAAAATGCCAAAATTAGCACAAGTTTAAACTCTTTTATCATTATTCTGAAGACACTAATCAATGTAAAAAGACTAAAAACTTATATATGTGTTATAACAATTAAAAAGAAACAAAACTCCCATTATATGCAAAAAATATAATTTTTTTAACTTGGAAAAAATGCAGATTATCTACAAGTTTATCAACATGAAAAAATGAATACCTCTATGATGAAAGAGAACAGAATTGAGGACTAGATGCACAAATGGCAGAAACTGCACTGTAACATTTTATTTCATTTTTACATAAAACTGTACAAAATGTAACTATTTATAAAAGCCATGATTCACATAATTTATACTATTCCTATATTTCTGATCAAAATATTTATAATAAGAAAATAAAATTTAATAATATTTGTCTAATAAGAATAATAATAAGGAATTATAAAATAATAGAAAATAGCAATTCAAGTTATTTATCTTTATTTATAAAGATAATTTTAAAAATAATAAAATAAAGCATTTATTTCATAGAGATGATCAGTAGTAATCAAGGGGAACACTCAATAAGCATTAATTTCCTTCAAATTAATCTTGAATTCAAAAGAAATTTTAACAAATTTATGGGTCTGAGTTTAGTTGTCACAGCTCATCTCCCCACTAAAAAATTAGGGAAATACACTAAGTTCAACCTTCAGTTATTTCCCTACTAAAGAGAATTATTAATATAAATAAATGGGAAACCCAAAAGATAGCCTGAATACACATCCAAAAAAATAAAAGATAACTTTAATGAATTGAACAGAATAGAAAGTCTGATAAAAGGGCAATGGCATGTCAAATAAATTATGAAAGAACAGCCTGTTTAATAAGTAAACTTGGTATAGTTGACTATCCAAATGGAAAATCAATAGTAAATTAAATTCCTATTGAAAAAATTTGTATTCAATTTCTATAAGAAAATATAATAAAATAAATATGTTTACCTTGTAAAACCATGCCGCTTTTAATTAGAGATAAAATAGAAAACAATGTTTAGATATGAATTTATACAAGATATGCAATAAATTGTTTTTGTATTGGTATATTGACAGCACATTAGTTGGACTAAGAGGGCTAAGAATAAAGGACTTGTTTGGGATTCATTGTTTTTTTTTTTTGTTTTGTTTTGTTTGTTTGTTTTGGTAGGAAGATTCAGAGAGATAAAGATAAACTTTTTATAAGACTCTTTTTTAAAATTAACATATAATGTATTGTTGGTTTCAGAGGTACAGGTCTGTGAATCATCAATGTTATATAATAACCAGTGCTTATTACATCACATGCACTTCTTAATGTCCATCTCCCAATCCCACCACCCCCTCCCCTCCAGCAACCCTCAGTTTGTTTCCTCATATTAACAGTCACTTATGGTTTGTCTGTGACTCTGGTTTTGTCTTCTTTTATTTTTTCCTCTCTTCCTCTATGACACTCTGTTATGTTTCTTAAAATCTGCATTTCATTGAGATAATATGAAAACTGTCTTTTTCTGATTGACTTAATTTCACTTTTCACTTAGCATAATACCCTCTAGTTCCATTCACATCCTTGCAAATGGCAAATTTCTTTTTTTCCTGATGGCTATGTAATATTTCATTGTATACATATATACACCACATCTTCCTTATCCATTCTTCTGTCAATGGACATCTTGGCTCTTTCCATAGTTTAGCTATTCTGGACATTGTTGCTAGAAACACTGGGGTTCAGGTGCCCCTTCAGATCACTACATTTGTATCTTTGTGGTAAATAATAAGTAGGGTAATTGCTGGTTCATAGGATAGATATATTTTCAACTTTTCAAGGAACCTCCTTATGGTTTTCCAGAACGACTCTACCAACTTGCATACCCACAAACAGTGTAGGAGGGTTCCCCTTTCTCTGTGTCTTTGTCAATATCTGTCAGTTCCTGACTTGTAGCTTTTTAGCCCTTCTGCCTGGTGTGAGGTGGTATCTCATTGTGGTTTTGATTTGTATTTCCCAGCTGAGTGATGTTGAGGATTTTTTCATGTGTCTGATGGTATTTGGATATCTTCTTTGCAGAAATGTCTTTTCATATCTTATGCCCATTCCTTTATTGGATTCTTTGTTCTGCCGGTGTTGAGTTTGATAAGCTCTTTATTGATTTTTGGTACTAGGCCATTATCTGATATGTCATTTGCAAATATCTTCTCCCATTCTATTGGTTGTCTTTTTGACTGTTTCCTTTACTGTGTAAAAGTTTTCATCTTGATTTGGAGATGTATCTAGCAAGAAGTTGCTGTGGTCAAGGTTGAAGAGGTTCCTGTCTGTGTTCCCCTCTAAGTTTTTGATGGATTTGATTCCTGTCTTACATTGAGGTCTTTCATCCATTTTGATACTATTTTGTGTAAGGTATAAGAAAATCATCCAGTTTCATTCTTCTGAAGGTGGCTGTCCAATTTTTCCCCAAATCATTTGTTGAAGAGACTGTTTTCTCTGCATTGGATATTCTTTCCTACTTTGTCAAAGATGAGTTGACCACAGAGTTGATGGGCGATTTCTGGGTTCTCTATTCTGTTCCTTTTATTTCTATGTCTGTTGTTTTTGTGCCAGTACCATACTGTGTTGATGACAATAGCTTTTGAAATAGAGCTTGAAGTCTGGAATTGTGATGGCACCAGCTTTGGTTTTCTTTCTCAACATTCTTTTAGCTATTTGGGGTCTTTTCTCATCACACACAAATTTTAGGATTGTTTGTTCCAGCTCTGTGGGGAAAAAAAAAAAAAGTGGATGGTATTTTGATAGGGATTGCATTAAATGTGTAGATTGCTCTAGGTAGCATGGACATTTTAACAATATTTGTTCTTTCAATCCATGAGTATGGAAAGTTTTTCCATTTCTTGGTGTCTTCCTTGATTTCTTTCCTGAGTGTTTATCATTTTCTGAGTACAAATCTTTTGTCTCTTTGGCTAGGTTTATGCCTAGACATTTTATGGTTTTGGGTGAAATTGTAAGTGGGATTGACACCTTAATTTCTCATTCTTCTGTGTCATTGTTAGTGTATAGAAATGCAACTGGTTTCTGTGCATTGCTTTTATATCCTGCCACTTTGCTGAATTCCTGTATGAGCACTAGCAGTACTGGGGTTTTCCATCTAGAGTATTGTATCATCTTCAAAGAGTGAGAGTTTGACTTCTTTATCAATTCAGATTCCTTTTATTTCTTTTTGTTCTCTGATTGCTGAGGCTAGGACTTCTAGTACTATGTTGAACAACAGTGGTGAGAGTGGGCCTCTCTCTCATGGTCCTGACCTTAGGGGGGAAGCTCTCCATTTTTCCCCATTGAGAATAATATTCCCTATGGACTTTCATATACAGCTTTTATGATACTGAAGTATGTTCCTTCTATTCCTACACTGTGAAGAGGTTTAAACAAGAAAGGATGCTATACTTTATCAAATGCTTTTCCTGCATCTATTGAGAGGATCATGCCATTTTTGTCTTTTATATATGTAGTATATCATCTTGATTGTTCTGTGGATCACCCTCACAGCCCAGGAACAAATCCCACTTGGTCGTGGTGAATAATCCTTTTAATGTACTGATGGATCTTATCAGCTAGTATTTTAGTGAGAATTTTTGCATCCATGTTCGTCAGGGATGTTGGTACATAATTCTCCTTTTTGGTGGGGTCTTTATCTGGTTTGGGGATCAAGGTAATGCTGGACTTATAGAATTAGTTTGGAAGTTTTCCTTCCATTTCTATTTTTTTGAAATAGCTTCAGAAAAATGGCTATTATTTCTTCATTAAATGTTTGGTAGAATTCCCCTGGGAAGTCATCTGGCCCTAGGACCTTGTTTGTTGGGAGATTTTTTTTTTAAAGATTTTATTTATTTATTTGACAGAGATCACAAGTAGGCAGACAGGCAGGCAGAGAGAGAGGAGGAAACGGGCTCCCCGCTGAGCAGAGAGCCTGATGCAGGGCTCAATCCCAGAACCCTGAAATCATGACCTGGGCTGAAGGCAGAGGCATAACCCACTGAGCCACCCAGGTGCCCCTGATGGGAGATTTTTGATTACTGCTTCAATTTCCTTGCTGGTTATGGGTCTGTTCAGGTTTTCTATTTCTTCCTGTTTTGGTTTGGGTATTTTATATGTCTCTTCGAATGTACCAATTTGTTCCAGATTGTCTTATTTGTTGGTATATGGTTGCCCATAATATGTTCTTATAATTGTATTTCTTCAGTGCTGGATGTGATCTTGCTTCTTTCATTCATGATTTCACTTATTTGCATCCTTTCTCATTTCTTTTTGATAAGACTGGCCAGGAGTTTGCCAGTCTTTTTAATTCTTTCAAATAACCATCTCCTAGTTTCATTGATCTGTTCAACTCTTCTTTTGATTTCTATTTCATTAACTTCTGTTCTAATATTTCTTATTTCCCATTTCCTGCTGGGTTTAGGTTTTATTTGCTGTTTTCTTTCCAGCTCCTTTAGGTGTAGGGCTAAGTTGTGTATTTGAGACTGCTGCTGCCCCTCAGAACAATTTGTTACTTAAACTGTAACCCCTGGAGGATTTTACTAGTTACCAAGCACATTTAGATATGGCCTTAAGAAATACATATACTGGCAACAGGTCTTTGGGGAGAAGGACGATGTACGGCCGTGAAGCTGGGCCGCTGGGGATGCCTGGCTTGCTCAGGGCAGAATGCTGCACCGTCACAGAAGCTGGGCAGCTGGGGATACCTGGCTCGCTCAGGGCAGAAGGCCGCCCCTTCACAGAAGTTGGGCAGCCTGCCCAGGGCAGAACGCCGCCTGCCTCAGGGAAGCTGAGCATCCTGGAACATGGTCAGCTCAGGGTGGAAAGAAAACCGCCAGCTTCCCTTTTCCATTATCACTCCTTTCTCTTCCCAGAAGTGCCCGTTGTTAGTTAGATGAGTCCTTTGAATGTGCTTGTTTAACTATAAACTTTATCCTCCTCCTTGCTTGCCTGCAAGATGTGACTAATGTTTGACCTTCATCGATCCTTCTGTTGGCTATTGTTTTCTATCCAATAAAAGTGAGACTGTGGAGTTGCTTGCGGCAGCAGTCTTTTTCGACTGTTGTCCCCTGCTCCCAGTCTCTTGCAGCTGACTTGGTTGTGCCTAATTCTTTTCCCGTCGCCTACTGGAAGCAGCAGAGACCTTTCTTGTTTCTCAAGGAAAGCTTGTCTTGCTGTATACTTCCTTTTGAGGACTGCCTTTGTTGCCTCCCAAAGATTTTGAACAGTTGTGTTTTCATTTTCATTTGCATAAATTTTTAAAATTCTTCTTTAATTTCCTGGTTGACTCTTTCATTCTTTGGTAGGATGTTCTTTAGTTTTCTTGTATTTGAGTTCATTTCAAATTTCCTCTTGTGATTGAATTCCAGTTTCAAAGCATTGTGGTCTGAAAATATGCAGGGAATGAACCCAATCTTTTGGTACTGTTTGCAACCTCATTGTGACCCACTATGTGATGTATTCTGGAGAATGATTCATGTCAACTCAAGAAGAATGTTAATTTATTGCTTTAGGATGCAATGTTCTGAATATATCTGTGAGGCCCTTCTTGTCCAGTGTGTCATTGAAATTCCTTACTTCCTTGTTCATATTCTGCTTAAATGATCTGTCCATTGAAGTGAGGGGGATGGTAAAATCCCCTACTATTATTGTATTATTACCAATGGATTTCTTTATCTTATTATTATTTGGCTTATACAATTGACTGCTTCTATGTTAAGGACACAAATATTTACAATTGTTGTATCTTTTTGTTGGGTAGACACAAAATAATGATATAGTGTTCTTCCTCATCTCTTATTACAGTCTTTGGTTGAAAATCTAATTTGTCTGATATAAGGATTGCTGCCCAACTTTCTTTGGATGTCCATTTGCATGAAGAATCATTCTCCACTCCCTTCACTTTCAATCTGGAGGTGACTTTAAGTCTAAAATAAGACTCCCGCATGAAGCATATGGATGGATCTTGCTTTTTTATCCAATCTCATATCCTGCATCTTTTGATTGGGACATTTAGCCCATTTACATTCAGGGTAACATTGAAAGATATGAATTTAGTGCCATTTTATTACCTATAAAGTCCTGTTTCTGTAATTGTCACTGTTCCTTTCTGGTCTAAGTTACTTTGGGACTCTTTCTTTGTTTAAAGGGCCCCTTTTAATATTTCTTGTAAGGCTGGTTTGGTGATCACAAATTCTTTTAGTTTATGTTTGTCCTGGAAGCTTTTTATCTCTTGTTCTGCTTGAATGGCATCCTAGCTGGATAAATTATTTTTAGCTGGATATTTTTATCCTGTAGTATCTTGAATATATCATGCTAGTCCTTTCTGGCCTGCCAGGTCTCTGTGGATAGGTCTGCTACCAGTCGAAAGTTTCTACCCCTGTAGGTTAAGGATCTTGTCCTGAGCAGCTTTCAGGATTTTCTCTTTGTCTCTGAGATTTCCAAGTTTCATTATTAAATATCAGGGTGTTAACCTATTTCTAATGATTTTGAGGGGGGGTCTCTCTGCCTCCTGAATTTTGAATCCTTGTTTGCTTCCCAGAATTATGTAAGTTTTCTGCTATAATTATCTCCACTATACATTCTACCGCCACCTCCTGTCTCTCTGTCTCTCTTTCCTCTGCTGGATTTTAATTATTCTAATATGGTTTCACTTTATGGTATCATTCATTACTCAAATTCTCCCCTCATGATCTCTCTTCTTCTCAGCTTCTTTATTCTTCATCATTTGGTCTTCTGTATCACAAATTCTCTCTTCTGTCTCATTTATCCAAGCCATTAGAGCCTCCATTTTTTATTGAATCTCATTAACAGCCTTTTAAAATTTTGACTTGGTTATATTATAGTTCTTTTATATCTCCAGAAAGGGATTTTCTTGTGTTTTCTGTGCTTTGTTCAGATCCAGCTATTATCCTTATTATTGCTATTTTGAACTCTAGTTCTGACAGACTACCTATATCCATACTGATTGGGTCCTTGGCAGTCAGTACTGGCTCTTGGCCTATTTTTTGAGGTGAGTTTTTCCATCTTGTCATTCTCTCCAGAGAAGAATGCATGAGATAGAGAACAAAATACTAAAATGGCAACAATGACTCAGAGGAATATACACTAAACAAATTAGATGAGTCCTGAGTCCAAATATAAATAAATAAATAAATAAATAAGAAAATACACATCTGAAAAAAATTCGAAGAGAATATAACCAGGCAGGTGGAAGAAACAGAGCTATACATTGGACCCCATGTGTAGTTAATTCTGTTTTTTAGAAAACTAGTTCCCAAAATTGTATAAACGTGTATGTGTACAAAAATAAAATTAAATACCATGAAAGGATAGAATGTAACTGTATAAATGTAATCAAAGACAAGAACAGAATAAAAGAGAAACAAAACAAAACAAAACAAAACAAACAAATGAAAAACAAATACAAAAAGGAAGGTGTATATTCAGACATATGAGTAGAGAAGAGGAATGCCCTATCTCCTGAGTGTATTTTGGTCAGTTTGTTAGAAGAAACTACATCTCAAAATTGTGAACAAAGAAAACTTATATATGCAAAAATAAAATTAAATTATTGAAAAGATAGAATGTGAATTTAAAAAAAGACTTAAAACAAAAAGAAAACAACAACAAAAAAAGAAAAACTAAGAGAATATGATCAGACAGATGAATAGAATAGAACCATACACTGGATTTGGGGTGTCTTTTGGTCTATTAGAATAAACTGCATCCCAAAATTGTAGCAAAAGAAAAAAAAAAAATATATATATATATGTATATATGTGTATATGCAAAAATAAGGTTAAGTACAATGAAGGGGTAGAATGTAAGTGTAAAGATTAAAAATTCAAAAGAGAGTTAAAAAGGAGTTGATAAAAATTGTTTGATAAAGGAATGGAAAAATTTTAAAAAAATGTAAAGTTGAAAGACTAATGAATCATGGTGAATAAAAACATGAATTCTATGTGCTGCATTCCCCTACCACTGGAGTTTTACAGTTCTCATTGATCAATAAACTTGGTCTTGGCTGGATTTTCTTGCTGATCTTCTAAGGGAGGGGCTTGTCACATTAATTCTCAAGTGTATTTGCCTCAGGTAGATTCGTACCACCCTTGCTAGGGGGCCAGGCTAAATAATCTGCTCTGGTTTGTTCTATGTGACTTTTGTTCCCTGAAGATTTTCTGCACAGTTTTAGAGGATGAGAATGAAAATGGCAGTCTCTCAATCTCTGGCCCCAGAGCTGAAACTGAGCCCTCAGTGAGCCCTCAGAGAAGAACAGGCAATCCCTCCTGTCTCTCCAGCCTCTGGCCACACTCTTTGCTCACCTGGCCTGTGACCAGGTGTTTCTATCTCAGGCTCATAACCTTGTTTCAAGTCTCTAAGCCCTGCAGACTCCTGTGGCATGCTCCTGTGCCACCACCTCCCAGGGGAGTAAGGGTCGTCTTACCAGTTCTGCTGCTTGTTGGGTCCCTGCTCAGAAAGCAGTTGCCTGACTGTGCCAGAGTTTGGGGTGTATGGCAACCCTGAGCTAAGAACACATTCTGGGGCTCACTTTTTGCATCTGGCTTCCCCACTCCAATGCTTGGAAGTTCTGCTGCATACAGGCATTCCTAGTCTTCCTGTGATCTGGAGGATCCCGAGACCACACTGTTCCAACTAGGGCTCTGTCCCCACTTAGCCACTTGAGCAACATCCCTTACCTAACACAACTTCTAAAAGTTCTGATTTTGTGCTTCACTTTTATATTACTTGCTGATATCTGGCTGATGGATGCTCCTCCCTCCATAGTCTATTTTCTCATATATGGTCTTGGATTCACTTCTCTGCATCTCTTACCAGGCAGAAAGTGGTCACTTGTCTATTTGGAGTTGCCACTATTCTTTTCCTAGATCGCTGGTTGAGTTTTCAGGTGTTCAGACTGGCTTGATAGCTATGTAACTGAATTTCTGGAACCAGACAAAATCAAAATCTCCTACTCGGCCTTCTCAGTCTCCTCCCCTATTAAAGCTCTTTACTTACAAAGGAAGCTGGCCTCTATATCTCTTTAAAATATGTCATATTTCCAATATTTATGCAGACTTCCTAATTACATAATGCTTGTAAATATGATTAGAAAGAATATAGTTTATGAACTGTTCATGTTGATATTTGTTTAAAATATTACAGAATTCCTGGGTATCTGACTTTTTAAATAGACTTTATAGCAGTTTTAGACTCACAGGAAAATTAAGTAGAAAGTACAGTGTATTCTGAATATCAGTTGTCCATCCCCCTGACACACACAGGACCAACCCTAGTGTCAACATCCAAAAACAGAGTAGTACATTGAACCTACAATGACACATCATCACCCATAGTTTACATTATAGTTCAGTCTTGGTAGTGTACACTCTGATTTTTGACAAATGTGTAGTGACATGTAACCACAATTATTGAATCATACAGAGTAGTTTTAGTACCTTAAAAGTGCTCTTTGGTCTACCACTTCATCTGCTTCCTTTCCCCTTTCACTTAATGTCATGCATGTAATTCTCCCCATGTCTTTTCATGGCTTGATAGTTAATTTCTTTTTAATGTTAAATATTTCATTGTTTGGTTGTCCTTTGGTTTATTTATCTATCACCTACTCAAGGACATGTTGGCTGCTTGTGGGTTTTGGGAATTAGTTGCAAAGCTGCACATATGTGAAAACCTTCAAGTGTAAGGGTTTGGGTGGACATAAGTTTTCACTCATTTGGGTAAATATAAAGAAATATAATTGTGGGATAATAAGAGTATGCTTAGACTTGTGGGAAATCTGACTAGTTTTTAAAATTCATTTTCCCATTCTTCTAGAAAAAGAACTACAACTTTGTCTTATCTGTGCAGTGTTTTAATAAGTGGCTTGACCAATCCTAAACATATTTTTTCCTGAAATTCATATGTCATATCAAATGTAAAGTACATCTGATATAAATTAAAAATATTACCTTTTTCTATAGAAAAGTAATTTAAATTTATAGATGAATACATTTACAAGCTTAAAATAGGAAAAGCAAAATTATAACAGTATTTGAGGAAAAGAAAAATAGTTTGCATTTTTTAAAATTATAAACTTTATGACTCAATATTCCATAATCAAAGGTAAATTATCAGTAGGACACTAGGAGGAATATTTACAAGATTTATAAGGCAAAAGTGACAATTTGGGGTGAGTTTGAATCAGCCTTACCCATATAGATATTTACCTCTGAGAAAAGTCTGACAGGGTCAAATCTGAGGATCAGAAGTAAACTACATGTAAAATCAGTTTCACAAAAATTTCATGTAAGCAGCTCAATTCTATGATGGACCAGAGTGATTAATCCATTGATCTACCAGAAAAAAAGAAGAGCCCTCTGCAATTGAAGCCTCCACAGTTACTTGTCATGCTCAGACTACAGTAAAGGTTATTTTGGAAATATAAATAGACGATAAATACCACCAATGGTTATAAGAAAAGATAACTAAAGGCAGTAAATTCATATTATTCAGATATTGCAGTTAGCAATAATAATAATAATAATAATAATTAAAGAACTATGGCCATGTTTGAAAGAAAATGGTGAAAAATATTTACAAAAGAAAGGATGCAGAATTTTTCCAAAGAATTAAAATCTATTTAAAGAAAAACATAGTAACATTATAAATATAAAATTAAAATATTTGAACTTAAGAAATAAATTGATGAATGAACCCTAAAGCAGTTTAATAAAATATAATGATTCTGAAGTATAGAAAGACAAAATATGGAAAGGAAGTGGAAAATCTGTGATTCACATGGGAACAGCCAAAACACTGAACATACCGTATAACTGAAATCACAGAAAAAAAGAATGAGAGAATGGGACACAGCCATGTCAAAGAAGATAAAGGCTGGTGATTTTTAGAGGCTGACAGTAATGATCCATAGATTTAAGAAGCTCAGCAAACCCCAAACAGGATAATACAAGTCCACTAAGCGAATGAAAAGATTGTCAATGTTGAACTTAAAACACACACAAAAAACCAAAAACAAGTCACAGTTGTTAACTTGAGACACTTTATCTTTTTTTAATTGTATTTTTATTTATTTATTTATTTATTTATTTACTTATTTATTTATTTTTTAGAGAGAGAGAGAAAGAATGCCCATATGGGTAGGGAGAGGGGCAGAGGAAAAGGAGAAAATCTTAAGTGGGGATTGATTCTGGGCTCATTTCCATGACCTTGAGATCACCACCTGAACAGAAATCAAGAGTCAGCTACATAAACTACACTGCCCTCAGCATCCCAAGTGACAGTTCAAATATAAACTTATAATTTATATAAGTATCTTATAGTTTCATACAGTGAGTATAAACAGGTAGAAAAGGATACCCTAAGAACACTAACAAGAAAGCAGATGGTAGCATATTAACATAAAATGGTAATTCAAGTGGAAGTGCTGAGGTTAAGGTAGAATTTTATAATGACCAAAAGATCATCTTTACTTTTATATTCTAATAATAACACAGCTTAAAATATATATAGTGAAAATTAAAATAATAAATAGGAAATAAAAATTTATAGATTATCTGTCATTTACATAGATGCAAAATTCCTAAATTGAATGCTAACAGAATGAACCACAAAATGTAAAAATTGTATGTTGTCAAAAAGAATGAAAAATTAATTTGATATATTATGTTAATCATTGTAATAAACCTTATTAAGAAAATAAAGAATTAATGATCATTTTCATAGATGCAAAGAAAATCATTTAATATAATTCAACAGCCATTCATGATAAAAAATGTTTAGCATACTAGGAATAAATGTGAAATTCTTGAGGGTGGTTTGGTGGCTCAGTTGGTTTAGTAACTGCCTTTGGCCTAGGTCATGATCCTGGAGTTCTGGGATCTAGTCTCACTTTGGGCTCCCAGCTCTGTGGGGGAGTCTGCTTCTCCCTCTGACCGTCTCCCTTTTCATGTTCTCTCTTACTCGCTCTCTCTCAAATAAATAAATAAAATCTTTTTTAAAAAGTGAAATTCTCTAAAGCAACAGAGTATGTGTTATGCAGTATGGTGGTTCTAGTCTATATAATAAGGCATGTTAAGGCAACAAAATTTAAAGGTGTCAGGACTAAAAAACAAAAACAAAACAAAACAAAACAAACAAAAACTGTTATGATATGATTTACAGATGATAGACTATATATTCAGAAAATTCAAAATCATCTATAGACCTGTCAGTTGAATTTATTAATGAAATTCAGCAAAAAATAAAAAATAAAAAAATCCATTTAATATAGTCAACATAAAAATTAAATGAAAAATCAACTTAATTTATATATGCCAATAAGAATTATAACATTAACCTTAAAACACCAGGGGTGCCTGGGTGGCTCAGCAAGTTGAGCCTCTGCCTTCATCTCAGGTCATGATTTCAGGGTCCTGGGATTGCCTAGCTATTTTTTTTTTTATTAAGATTTTGTTTATTTACTTGACAGACAGAGATCACAAGTAGGCAGAGAGGCAGATGGGTGGGTGGGGGGTAGGCAGACTTCCTGCTGAACAGAGAGCCTGATGTGGGGCTCAATCCCAGGACCCTAAGATCATGACCTGAGCCAAAGGCAGGGGCTTACCCCACTGAGCCACCCAGGCACCCTGTGATTGTTATTTTTGCTAGGACTATTGTTACTAGAACAAAATTAATTTATATTACCAAATAAGAAGAAACCGTACTTGTATTAGTTTGTCATCATTGCTGTAACAAATTACCACAAATTTAGGGCCTTAAACAAATTTATCGTAGAGTTCTGGTGGTTAAAAACTCAAAATGGATATTAATGGCCTAAAATTAAGGTTTTAAATTCTTTCTTCAAATAATTCTTTCTAAAGGAGAAATGCTATGTTTTGCCTTTCCAGCACCTAGTGGCCCTTGACATTTGTTGCCTCCTAGAATCACACCAGTCTGACTTCTCCTATGCTGTCACGTCTCTTTCTTGACCCTAACTTTCCTGCTTATAAGGATATTTTCCCCATCCTATAATCCAAGATAAGGGCCCCATTTCAAAAGGGTTTACATTACTATTGCTCATCCAATATATTGGTTGTTTACAACAATAAATTGTTGGTTTACAACATATGAAGTACTGGGTTCTATATATTAGGACATGAACATCTTTTTTTTTTTTTTAAGATTTTATTTACTTATTTGTCAGAGAGAGAAAGAGCGAGTGAGAGAGCAGGCACAGGCAGACAGAGGGGGCAGGCAGAGGCAAAGGGAGAAGCAGGCTCCCTGCCAAGCAAGGAGCCTGATATGGGACTCAATCCCAGGACGCTGGGATCATGACCCGAGCTGAAGGCAGCCACTTAACCAACTGAGCCACCCAGGCGTCCCAGACATGAACATCTTTCGAAGAAGCACTATTCTACCATATGTGCTGTTATATAAAAAGCTAGTAGTATCTTGTACAAAACTATTCATCTAAATCCCAAAAGACAATGGGTTCAGAAGGTTTACTTTTCAGATTAGCTTCCCATTAATTTATTTTGTCTGACACCTAGAAATAAAATCCTGTTATCAACTATGTCATTGCCAAAATATTTTTTCAAGTTTCTATTTAAATTCCAGTTAGTTTATAGTGTAATATTAGTTTCAGATGTAGAGTTTAGTGACTCACCACTTACGTACAACATCCAGAACTCATCACAAGTGCTTTCTTTAATACCTATTACCCATTTAACCCATCATCTTACCCACCTCCCCTATGGTAACCATCAGTTTGTTCTCTATAGTTAAGAGTCTGTTTCATAGTTTCCAGCTTTTGCTTTTTTTTTTCCCTTGCCTTATGTTCATCTGTTTTGTTTCTTAAATGCCACATATGAGTGAAATCGTGTTATTTGTCTTTCTCTGACTGACATATATTTCTTAGCATAATACTCTGGCTCTATCCATATAATTGTAAATGTAAGATTTCATTCTTTCTTATGGACAAGTAATATTCCATTACCACCTCTTCTTTATTCATTCATCAGTTGATGAATACTTGGGATCTTTCCATAATTTGGCTATTGAGATAATGGTGCTATAAACATAAGAGTGCATGTATCTTTGTATTTTTGTATCCTTTTTGTCAATACCTAGAAGTGCAATTGCTAGGTCATGGGGTATTTCTATTTTTCCCTTTTTAAGGAAGCTCCATACTGTTTTCCAGAGTGGTTGCACCAGTTCCATTTGCACCAACAGTGTAAGAGTGTTCCCCTTTCTCCACATCCTTGCCAACATCTGTTGTTTCCTTTCTTGTTAATTTTTGCCATTCCGACTGGTGTGAAGTGATAAGTCATTGCAGTTTCTATTTGTATTTTTATTAATGATGAGTGATGCTGAGCACCTTTTCATGCACTGGTTAGCCAACTGTATGTCTTTGGGAAAATATCCATTTATGTCTTCTTCCCATTTCTTAACTGGATTATTTGGTTTTAGGGTGTTGAGTTTGGTAAGTCCTTTATAGATTTTGGATACTAACACTTTATCAGATATGTCATTTTCAAATATCTTCTCCCATTACAAAGGTTACATTTTAGTTTTGTCATTTACTTTGCTGTGCAGAAGTTTTTGTCTTGATGAAGTCCTAATAGTTTATTTTTTGCTTTTGCGTCCCTTGCCTCAAGAAATGTATCCAGTAAGAAGTTGCTATGAGCCATGTCATAGAGATTACCACCTGTGATCTTCTCTAGGATTTTTAGGGTTTTATGTCTCACCTTTAGGTCTTTCATCCATTTTGAGTCTATTTTTGGGCATTGTATAAAAACATGGCCTAGTTTCATTCTTTTGGATGTTTTCCAGTTTTCCCAACACATTCTTTGAAGAACAATTGTATATTCTTTCCTTCTTTGTCAAAGATTAGTTGAACACATAGTTGTGGGTTCATTTCTGGGTTTTCTATTCTGTTTTCTATTTCTATTTTCTATTTCTTTTGATCTCTGTGTCTGTTTTTGTGCCAGCACCTTACTTTCTTGATCACTACAGTTTTGTAACATAACTTGAAGCCTGGAATTATGATGTCTTCAGTTTTGCTTTTCTTTTTCATGATTTTGTTGGCTATTTGGGGTCTTTTGTGGTTCCATACAAATATTAGGATTGTTCTATTTCTGAAAAATGCTGCTGGTATTTTAATAGTGATTGACTTAAATATATAGATTGCTTCAGGCCATGCAGACATTTTAATAGTATTTGTTCTTCCAGTTCAAAAGCATGGAATATTTTTCCATATATTTGTGTTATCTTCAATTCCTTTCTAGGTATTTTCATAGTATTCAGAATATGGGTCTTTTATTTCTTTGGTTAGGATTATTCCTAGTTACCTTATGGGTTTGGGTGCAATTATAAATGGGATTCATTCCTTGATATGTCTTTCTGCTGGTTTGTTATTGGAGTATAGAAAGCAACAGATTTCTATACATTGATTTTGTAACTTGCAACTTTACTGAATGTGTGTATCAATTTTTCCAATATTTTGGTGGAGTCATTTGGGTTTTCTACATAGAGTATTATGTCATCTGCAAACAGTGAAAGTTCCAGTCCTTCCTTTCTGATTTTGATGTCTTTTCTTCCTTTTGTTGTCTAATTGCTGAGGCTGACTTCCAGTACTATGTGTAAATAACAAAGGTGAGAGTGGACATCCTTGTCTTACTCCTGATCATAGAGGAAAAGCTCTCACTTTTTCCCCATTGAAGATATTAGCTGTGGCTTTTCATATAGGGCCTTTATAATGTTGAGGCATGTTCCCTCTACCATTGCTTTGTTGAGGGTTTTTATAAAGAATTGTTGTACTTTGTCAAATGCTTTTCCACATCTATTGAGATCATTTAACTGCTATCCTTTCATTAATGTGGTATATCATGCTGACTGATCTGCAAATATTGAACTAACTTTGCAACCCACGAATAAATCCTACATGGTGAATTATTCTTTTGATATACTATTGGATTCATTTTGTTAGCATCTTGCTGAAAATTTTTAAATCTACATTCATCAAGGATATTGGCCTATAGTTCTCTTTTTTAGTGGAGTCTTTGCCTGGTTTTGGAATCAGGGTAATGCTGGTCTTATAGAATTTGTTTGGAAGTTTCTATTTTTTGGAACAGTGTGAGAGTAGGTGTTAACTATTTTTGGTAGAATTCTTATGGGAAGCCATTTGGCCCTGGACTTTTGTTTTTTTGGAGATTTTTGATCACTGATTTAATTTCTTTGCTGGTTATTGAGCTGTTCAAGTTTTCTATTTCTTCCTGTTTCAGTTTTGGTAGTTTATATGTTTTTTGGAAATTTATCCATTTCTTCAAGCTTGTCCAATTTGTTGGCATGCAGTTTTCATAATATTCTGTTATAATTATTTGTATTTCAGTAGTATTCATTGTTATTTCTCCTCTTTCATTTGTGATTTTATTTGAGTACTCTTTCTTTTCTTTTTGATAAATCTGGTTAGTGACTTATCAATTTTACTATTTTTTTTTCAAAACAAACATACTCTGGTTTCAATGATCTGTTCTACTGGCTTTCTTTGATTTTTTTTTTTTATTCTATATCATTTATTTATACTCTAATGTATGTTATTTCCCTTATTCTGCTAGTGCTTAGGCTTTATTTATTGTTATTTCTCTAGCTCCTATTGGTGTAAGTTAGGTTGCTTATTTGAGGTTTCTACTTCTTGAGGTAGGCCTGTATTGCTATATACTTCTCTCATAGGAGTGCTTTGCTACAACCCAAATGTTTTGGACCATTGTGGTTTCATTTTTATTTGGTTTCATGTACTTCTTAATTTCTTTTTTGATTTCCTGGTTGACCCATTCATTCTTTAGTAGGATGTTCTTTAGCCTCCATGTATTTGTGGATTTTCCTTTTTTTTTTTTTTTTTCTTGTAGTTGACTTCAATTCTCATAACATTGTCTGAAAATATGCATGGTATGATCTCAGTCTTTTTGTATTTGTTGAGACCTGATTGTGATGCTGCATGTGATCTATTGTGGAGAATGTTTCATGTGCACTCACAAGAAATGTGTATTCTGTTGCTTTAGGTTAAAATGTTCTGAATATATCTATGAAGTCCATCTGGTCCAGTATGTCATGCAAAGATATTGTTTCCTTGTTCATTCTCTGCTTAGATGATCTGTCCATTAATGTAAGTGGGATGTTAATGTCCCCTATTATTATTGTATTATTTTCAATGAGTTCTTTTATATTTATTATTAGTTGTTTTATATATTTGCATGCTCCCATGTTGGGGGCATAAATATTTGCAATTGTTAGATCTTCTTTTTGGATAGACACTTTACTATTATATAGAGACCTTCTTCATCTCTTTTTACAGTCTTTGTTTTAAAATCTAATTTGTCAATTATAAGTATTGTTACTCTGGCTTTCTTTTCATGTCCATTTGCCTTGTAAATATTTCTCCATCCCTTAATTTCAATCTGAAGGTGTCTTTAGATCTAATTTAGTCCATTTACATCTAGCATAATAATTGATAGATATGAATTTATGCCATTTTATTACTTGTTTTGTGATTGTTTCTGGAAGTTCTCTCTGATCCTTTCTAATCTTTGCTACTTTTGGTCTTTCTTTCCTACTCATAGCCCCCTTGGATATTTCTTGCAGGGCTGGTTCAATGGTTATGAACTCCTTTAGTTAGTTTGTTTGCTTTTGCCTGGGAAACTATATCTCCTTCTCTTCCAAATGTAGCATTGCTGGGTAGAGTACTCTTAGCTATAGACTTTTCCCATCCAGCACATTGAATATATCATACCACTCTCTTCCAACCTGCCAAGTTTCTGTGGAGAGCTCTGATGCTAACATTATCGATCTTTCCTTGTAACTTAGGGACTTTTGTCCTGCTACTTCTTAGGATATTTCCTTTGCATTTTGCAAATTTCACTACAATATATCCTGGTATTGGCCTGCTTTTGTTGATTTTGATAGGAGTTCTCCATTCCTCCTGGATTTGGGAGTTTGTTTTCTTCTCTAGTTTAGGCAAATTTTCAGCCATTATTTCCACAAATAAACCTCCAGCTCCTATCTTCTCTATCTTCCTATGATATGAATGTTATGTTTGATGGAATCACTAATTTCCCTAAGTCTATTTTCATGATCCAAGATTTTTCTTTCCCTCTTTTGTTCAGCTTCATTGTCTTCTCTAATTCTATCTTTCATATCATTCATTTCTCTGCTTCTTTCATCCTTGTGGTATCATCTGATCAGTTTCACATCACAGTTATAGAATTTTTTATTTTGGTCTGATGAGCTTTTGTCTATATTTCTGTCTTCTGTGTGTTAAGAAAACATGTTATGTTTATTAATCCTGAAAGTAGTGGCTTTATGAAGAAGAGGTCATATTGTGTCCAGGACCTGGCACTTCGGGAAGTGTCTCCAGCGTGCTGCAAGCACTCCACTGTTGTGTTATGGCTGTGCTATCACTCAGATCAGTCCTCAGCAGAGTTTCTCCTTGCCTTCAGTGGGGAGTGTTTGGACCTTCGCCAGAGTGCGGCGATTTTTAACTAGATGTGCTCTGGTCTGCTTCTTAAAAGATACCTAATGCTATTTCCACTATAACTGAGGCTTTGCAGAACTCTATGATCAGTAGAAATGGTGTGTGGAGAGATTTGTGCTGGTCTTCTGGGGGAGGGGCCTGCTGTACTGGTCCTTAGGCATACTTGCTCAAGAAGAGGAGTGCCAGAGGAATACAGTGGGGTGGGATGTAGCCAGTATTGATGATGCGCTGCTTATTGAAGTTAGCTTATGCTGAGGGGCAAGGGGAAGGAAATGGCCCCAGCCAGCTCCTCTGCCCATGGAGAGAGAGTTCAATTTGCTGCTGTCAGGAAGCCTTTTCAGAAGAGCAAATAATTTTCCCTGTGCATTCTAGGAATTTTTCAGTTTACTATTTTCACACTTTCTGTGTCCAGGTTGCCTGTCTGTCTGGAGAACAGGACACTTTGGGCTATATCCCAGCCAGGCTGGCTGAGTTTAGGAACCTGATGTGACAGGGACCTAAACTGGTCTTCTAGGGTAGAGTCATGCCATGTTGAGATTTATGCAGGTTGTACCCAGAAGGGAAGTCCCACCAGACTACAAGAGTATAGGATTTGGAGCAAAGCACATTAAAGAGCCAGTGTCTGGATTAGCTGTCTTTAGCAGGTGTCTCTGAACATATCTTGACTGGCAAGAGAGGGAAATGGCAACTGCTGGCCCTTTTCTCCCTGGAGAGACAATGCCACCTCTCTCAAAGCACTCCAAGAAGAGAGAACAGTCCCTCCCAGGTGTCTTAAGTGATCCTAAGATTATGCCATCTATCCCTGGGTTACCTGCCTGCTTCCTCTACAGAAGCACTGCAATGCCCTCAAGGGTCTATAACCAGCTATGCCATAGACCTCTAAAACGCCAGTGTTTGAACCCTTCTGATTGCAAAAACTCACAAATATCTTATTTTTCCAATCAATGGTTTTTGGGGAAATGTTATCCTTGTGTGATTGCCTGTTCACTCCTCTCTTGCATTTATCCATGACAGGGCTCCTATCCATCTGTAGTATCTCTGATCCATTTCCCCCCCAAACAACGTTTCCATATTTCTTACCTTCCATGATATGACCTCTTCTCTCTCTCTAGTTGTGCAGTTGTTTAGATGGAATTCTTGGGTATTCAGAATCATTTGATATTTATGTAGCTGTGTTCAAGGAGCGAGTCAAGGCTAGGATCCTTTTACTACACCACTATCTTAGCTCCTCCTACCCTACCAAAATGTTTTTATACAAAAAAATTAGTTTCGAGTCCTTGACTGCTGACCTACTATTTCAAAACTAGTTTATATAGAATAGTTCTAGCATATCAGATAATACTTGTGTGGTTTTGTTTACATTTACCTTAAACATTTTCTCTAACTATACATATTTATACACACTCCAATATAAAATGGAAATGTTATATTATCCAGGTAGCAATTTTAGAGACTATAAAAAATAATCCAAGTTCAAAAATTTAGGAAATCGTAAAGGTAGATATGGAGATTTGAACAAACTTACACCAAGTCGTTAACTGAATAGTTAATGAGTGACTACTTTGTTTGCATTTTAATTACAACCCTTACTGGTATTCAGTCACTTAAACAAAGCAAATTCTGCAGTTGTTTAATTTATGATTAAATTACACAGCATATCATTCTATCAAAATATTTTTTCCTTATAATATTCCATTTTCAGGATGTTGAAATGGATTTTCTTTTTAGTCAAGACACTGAAGATACTAATACAGCAAAATAATAATAATAATAATAATAATAATAAGTAAAATAAAGAAGGAAATATGAAATATTTTTTCCTTACCTGTGGAAGTTAAACCTTTTTTCCTGCTAAATTGATAGTTCTGCAATTGGCAGTTGCTCAATATCAGTTTGCTCTGGGTTAGAAAATTAAATGCAGATCTAATCTGCATATATCTAATATATATAGATATCTATATATCTAATCTAATATATCTAATCTATATATCTAATCTAATATATATATCTATATATAGATATATAGATATATATCAGTATGTAATCTGAAAGAGGATTCCCTAAAGTAAAGCGCTGGACTACATGGGCCCAGGTATAAAACAGCTTCCACAGCATTATGGGCTGAAAAATTTGCCATGATAGCAATCTTGAAGTATTTTTGTGACTATTCCATTAACATTTGAGGTACTGCAGTTCTTTGATAGTAAGGTCTACTGTCTGCTTTTATTCAGAGAACATATTGTCAGTTTCAAGATCTTATAAACACACAATTAATATCTATTTAAATAATCCTTGATTCTGTTTTCTTCCTCACAAACTATATATCATCATTCATTAAGTCCTATTTCCATTGTACCACTCTAATCAACAGTATTGCTACTTGTACACTGTAACTTATTACATTATTTCACTGCCTCCATTCCTGGACTTTCTCAGCTCAGAATCCTCTAATTAAAACATAAATCTGATCGCATGCATCTTAATGCTTCTGCATCGTAAGTGCACAAATATCAATTATCTTAAGTGGCCTACAGTGTTCAACACAGTGTCTTTCCTATCTACATCAGCTAGCTTTTAATTCATAACAAATCATCCCAGAGCTGCATGGCTGAGAATTACAAGATTTTACAATTTTGTTCCCTGGCAGGTTGGGCTGGGCTCCAGGGGAAGGTCTACAGATTTTGGCTAGGCTTACCCCCACAACTGTGGGTAGTAGCCAGGTTAACGGAATGAGCTGACTCCTGGCTGGAGTGCCTCAATTTTCCCCCACATACTTCTCATCCACTAGCATGACAACCAGTCTATTCACATGGAAGCAGTGCTTGATGAGAAGAGAATAATTGTGCTAAGCTTTTTGAGGCTTAGGCTTGGAAATGATATAACAGTACTTCCTCTGTATTCTTTTTCCCAAAGAAAATCGCAAAGTCAGACCAGATTCAAGAAATGAGAAAGATATACTGGAAAATTCTAATGCAAAACTGCCTGGTACAAATAGGAAATGATCTCATCCATTTTTACAAACAATTAACTACATTAACCACACGTCTTTCCTGGAGAATATGCAGCGTGGCTTTCCAGACACTTACTGTTCACTCTCCTCCAACCACCTTGTTTCTTCCAAAAGGCTAACCTAATTCTAGTTAATGATCTATCTAAATGATTTTACTGGTTCCTATGCTTAGAACACCTTTCTTCAATATTATCACATAACTGGCTCATCTCATTTAGGTCCCAGACAATATGTCATTTTAAATTACCATATGATGAAAAAGTTTTCCTGGTGGCTAAAATCTGTGGTCAAAACTCTTCCAGGCTGATAGGTAGACAGAGATATCTAAAATTAAATAATCACAATAAATAGTATACTAGCTCCAAGATAATTATATTGCAATAGACTGTGAACTACTTGAGGACAGGAACTTTGTGACATTAATATCAAAGCTTAAAACACACTTATACCTGGTAGCTATTTAATAAATGTTTGTTGCTCTAATTTTTAAAATGAACCTATGTAATTTCTTCAGACCTGAAGCAATTATTTCACAAAACACTGAATACATTAGGGAAAAAATGATATTGTCAAGTACAAATTACTGTAGGACTCTCCTTCACAATCAGACACCCTTGATGAGCATCTGCTTGGACTTGACTATTTAATTATTCTTTTCCCCTTACAAGAGAAGAAAGTAATTACCAACTCCTGTTCTTAATTATGAGCTTCTTGCCCAGTGCATCTGGTCCTACTTCTGTCTCTACTGCAGTGAATTACAGCTTTTGCTGAGAGAATTTGGCTAGGAACCAGAGCCTTTGTTTCATTTTCCTGTTACCTAAAAAAGTATATCACTGTACCATGCAGCTTTTTAAGTGTGGCTGTCCCCCACCCACACCTTGTCATTACATTGTGTTTCTGCATCATCTTCTTTAGAGGATGATTAAAATGAAGAGTTATAACAAGGCTACCCTAATATTAATTTTCCATTCTCTATTTTTGTGTTAGTGTTTGGTAGATGAAAATTTGGGCTTCATCCACAAATACGGCACATGCATATGTCTACTCCATGACTTTTTTCCCCCCTTTGGAGGAACTGATAGTCACCTCTTAACATGTTCAATTCCAAATTTAATATCTTCCTTTCCAAAATCTTCCTCTTCATCCTTTGTAATCTCCACATCAGTAAGTACTAATCCCTCCTCACAACATGGTTGCTACAAAACAGTGCAGTCTCAAATGTTGTTGAAGTTTACTTCCCTCACACACTCTGACTCCTTCTTCAAAGTGGTCTGCTCACTATTTTTGAACAAGCATGCTCTTTTTGGGAGAAATAGATAAATTGTAGACAGAGCAAAATTTTGTTAGTGCAAGAGCAAATTAAAACATGAATTAAAAAAAAAAAAAGAATTTGATGTTGTCTTTTAGAAACAAAATCATCCCAAGAATCATCATGGAAAATCTATTAAAAAAAAAAAAAAAAAAAAAAAACAGTTGGGGCACCTCTTGGGTGGCTCAGTGGTTTAAGACTCTGCCTTCAGTTCAGCTCAGGCCACGATCTCAGGGTCCTGGGATCAAGCCCCACATCAAGCTCTCTGCTCAGCGGGGAGCCTGCTTCCCTCCCTCTCTCTGCCTGCTGCTCTGCCTACTTATGATCTCTCTCTCTCTCTCTGTTGAATAAATAAATCAAATCTCTGTTGAATAAATAAAATTTTAAAAAGCAAAGTTGACATTATTTACATATATCTAATCATTCACATTATTGTCTGATCAAATATAAGTTGGAGAGACTGACACAAAATGCTTCAGTATTGAGGACTGTTGACATCCTTAACCTGATTGTGCTACTGGAAAACCTCTTCCTTCCTTTCTAGATCTGGTAAATGCCTTTTTCTTTATTATGTAGAACTAATGGTACCTAACTATTAAAAATTCTCTGATTCCTGAGGTAACCTCTCTGTCCTCTGCATCTCTGACCCAACACATTTTGTCTAGATCTTCTGGGACCAGTTACTTTGCTACTATGGCAGGACCCCATGTCATTCATCACTGTCCCTCTTGTCTAGGCTGAACACAAGCTAGCACATAGTTAGAAAGTTATCAGTATTAATATATAAATGTTATGGAATTGGAGTGTCACATATTCCTTTTTCTTTTATAAGGAGAAATGAATATCTACCCTACAACTCTTCAAGCAGTAAGTCAAACTTGCAATTAACTGTTTTCTGCTAGTTGAGTAACTGCTCTTGCTTTTTTTTTTAAATGAGAACATATTAAATGAATAAACTATAGTCTGAAACATTGTTACAAGTGTTTTCTTTTCTTTCTTTCTTTCTTTCTTTTTTTTTTTTTTTGTTTCTTTAACTCAGCTATTCATTGACTGGATAGTACAAGATGAAAATGGTGTAGAATCTAAACTTAGTAACTTTACTGGGATCAATCAATGACATTTTATTTACCTGTTTCACTTTGTTTTTGTTTATAATCCTACCCCAAAATAATTGTTAAGTCTTATTCCTTAGTATCTATTTATCAAGCATTTTATTACAAATTTATCTATTCCTTCAAAACAAAATCCTTCATCATAGTCCATATACTGTTGTATATACTTAGTATAAAATTGTTAAAGAAATTAAATATCACCTAGCTCTTTTTTCAAGGGATCTTTGAACTTGAATTACGAGACAGAAGCTAATAGATTTTGGCAATACAATTGTATAGGTGCTGGGATGAAACTGGACAGAACAAAGGTAGAGAAGGAGAGAAGTGATAAAAATGGATTTTTTAAATGATATAGATGGTGCCTGAGTTAATAACTCAAGGGTAAATTGGTGAATTGAAGAGTTGGGGGAGGTAGACCTTCCGGGCAGATACAGCAGTGTGAAGAAATTATATGCATAAAGGAGAAAAAGGAATATTCAGGGAACTGAAAGTACTGAAGTGGCTGCATTAATGGGAGCAAAAGAGACATGACAGTAGACATGATGGGAGGGAAGTAATGAGGCTCCATCTCTAAGTAACTATATGCTTATGGAGTTTCTTCCTTTTTTTTTTTTTTTTCCTCCTATTGCTTCTGTAACAAATTACCACAAATTTCATGGCTTAAAACAGCACAAAATTATTTTCTTTACAATTCTGGAAGATGGATTTCCAACATGGATCCTATAAGACTATCAGAATTCCATTCCTTCTGTTAGCTTTAGATGAGAATCTGCTGCTTACCTTTTACAACTTTTGAAGGCATACATAGTCATATATCCTTGGACTCTTCTTCCTCCTTCTTCCTGTTATAAGGATCCTTGTGATTTCACTGAGCCTACACAATAATAAGGAATAATCTCCCTATGTAAATGTGCTTTTTAAAAATGACATTTATAAAACTCCTTTTGCCACACAAGCTATTAACAATTCATAGCTTTTAGGAATTAATAAGTGGCCATCATCAGGGCCATTATTATTCTTACTACAGATATTAAAATGGTGAAGTAGAAATAATGCTTAAGTATAATTATTATCTTTAGAAGGAGACTTCATGTGAGGGTTTAGATTATTGATTTTAGGCAGATAATTTAGAAGTTTCAGTCATCTAAGATCTTTGAATCCTATGAATTCCTTTGGGGGTTCCGCATGTGTTTTTTAATTATAAGTCTAAAAATTGTAGTTGTGTGTTCTCCTAGAAAAAGAAAATACAGAAATGTTATGATTTTCCTGATGATTGGCATGGGGGGTTGATAAACCACTGGATTAAGTGTTACTAAACCACAGGAGAAGATGATCTAAGCAAAGAAAATGCCCTGGAGTAAGATTCACAAACATGAAGCTAATGTAACAAATGCAATAGAATTATTTGTTTTATTTAACATATATGATGCTTTTAATACATTAGAATTTCATTTTTTATATTTACCTTTTGCAATTACTAAAATCACTACTATCAGGTTTTTTTAACCTATTTATTCTTATTGATAGCTGTGATACTCTACTGTATGGGTGAGTTATAATTTATTTAGCCACTCTGCTAGACAATTTTATTTAGGTTTTTCTAATATTTTCCTATTGCAGTCAATGTCACAATTAACCTTGCACAAGGAGAAAGAAAATGTTATGTGAGTAGGTCTACAACAAGTCCTACTAGTTTTCCTCCATGTAAGAGTGTTTTGATTTGAATAATATTTTTGTTGGGTATATATGTGGAGCTGCAATTACTTTTCTTTCATTCTTTGAAAAACATTGTACCTTTTGTGTATTTCCTGTGTTTTCTTATATGCTATGCTTAGATTTCATTTCCTCTGTAGGTGTCACTTCTCTAACTGATTTAAAGATTTTCCTTTGTTTTCTGTTTCCAGTTTGACTTGGTGCACCTTGATCTAGATTTCTTGAATTTATACTCAGCTTCTTGAATCTGTAATTTTATAATTTTTGACCAAATTTGAGAAAGTTTAGCAATTAATTTTTTAAAAACAATTTTTCAGCACTACTGTCTTTCTTCTCTCCTCTTGGAAACTTAATGATAGAAATGTTAGATCTCTAATCAAATCTCACATGTTCATTGAGTTTTATTTTTTTTTTTAATCTATTTACTTTTGTTGTTCAGATTGAGTAATTTATATTGTTCTGGCTCCACCCTCACTTGTTTTTTCCTGTCTCATTTCAATTCTTTTGAGCCCATACAATTTCTTCCCCCCCCCAATTTCAGATTTTATTATTCAGTTCTAATTTTTCCACTTGGCTCTTTATCACTTCTGTCTCTTTGCTTAGACTATTTATTGAGTGAGACTTTGCATTTTTTCCCATTTGTTTCAAACATATTCTTAATTTCTTAAAGAAGTATTTCTATGATGGCATTAAAATTCTTGACAGATAATTTTAATATTTCTCTCATCTCAGTGTTGATGCCTCTTAACCGTCCTTCCTCATTCTAGTTGAGATTTTTGTGGTGTGTGTTATGATACATTTTGAGAACTGATTTTGTATTGTCCCTGGATATTTTGGATATCATGTTATGGGAATTTGGATGTTATTTATATATTCTATTGTAGCTTGATTCTGTTGACATCAAAGAAAGAGGAAAATAGAGGGCATCCCCTTGTTATTGCTATGTGGGGATAGAAAACAAGGTTCCCTACTCATCCCTTGTTGGCACTCAGGAAGTAGAGAGGTTGTGGTAGGGAGTCCTACAACACCAGTCTACTGAGAGAAAGAGGAGTGTCTCATTACAGCTCCGTATGTGGTATGCACGGACATCAAGGTGAGGATGCAACAGTGTTCATAGTTACTGAAGGGATAAAAGCACTGCCTTCTATTCAGCTTTCTATGATATCACTTCATCAAGAGTGTTGGAGTGCCTTGGTATAGTCAGGCAAGGGTAAAAGTCTGGACTGTTTATTTATGGTTTAAAGGTTTTCTGTTTCTAGGCAGCGCCTTTTCTAATCCCTTTGTTAGGAAGAGTTATGGTTTTAGGATCCCTGTGTGTGTGTGTGTGTGTGTGTGTGTGTGTGCCTTTTCCTTTTGTTTGTGGCCAGGTTTTCATATTCCTCTCAAGCCCATTCTGGAATATAGGAAGAAAAAAGAAAATCCAGGGAATCCACCTTCACTTTACCCTCATTCAGCTAAGTAATGGAAAAGAAGATAGAATATGATTTATGAGTGAAACTGTTTTTGTAAAGTCAAGGAAAATTTGCACATCCTTGACTTACAACTGTCATCTAGATTCTAGTCACCTGGGTACACCTATCTGAAAGGGAGGCTGGGGATTGTAGTCCAGCTGTGTGATCAGGAAGAAAAAATTACTTTGTTGAATATCCAGAGTATCTCTTTCACACTCTGGTATGGCAATTTCACCAAAACTTTCATATCTACACTTCTTTCTTTTCTTCAATACCCAAATTGAGTCTTTAACCATGGATTTGCAAAGCCATTCTTTTTATTTTCTTCTATGACTGGGTTTCTGATATTGCTAGAAAGATCATATATTTGGGTAAACTGGTCTTCTAAAACCTTCTGGTTGCCAATCTCAGCTATTCAATGGAGTCACTTCACTCATGTGAAGCTCAAAATTTGTGTTTTTTATTAAAGTGCATCGGCGGGTGGAGGGGGATACATCCAGGGAATAGTAGTGTTAATAAAGCAGATAAACAGGTTTTTTGAGAAAATGAATGTACGAAAGCCTGGAGGGTTTTTTTTTGTTGTTGCTGTTGTTGTTTTGGTTTTGTTTTTTTGTGTGTGTTTTGTTTGTTTGTTTGTTTTTTATTTTATCAGAATGGGATCTACATGACTTTATAATACTTTGTGCAAGCATACAGACCAAGCCATTAAAAAAAAAGAGAGAGAGAGAAGTGAATGAGATTAAATGAATTAAATGAAATGAATGAAAGCCAATTCTAATGGCTAAAAGGATAAAAAGGCATATCACATTTATGCAACTAAGTATACATTTCTAAATATTTCTGAAAGACTCAAGAAAGAAAATATCTCTCAAAACATTTCAAAAAAGGGTAGCTGTTAACTGAAGAGGAAAATAATAACCAGACATAAAAAACCTGAGCTATAATTAACATTTCTCCCACAGAGTTGTTCTTTGGACCAAAAACAGAGGCCAACTTTAATTGGAAATAGAGCAGTTCCTCCCTTAACTGCAGTTTTGCTTTCCATGGTTTGTTATCTACAGTCAGCTGCAGTTTGGAAGCAGTCTGACATATCCTCAGAAGGTGAGTAGTAGTCTAATGTTATGTCCCATGCTTACATCATTCACCTTATGTCATCTTATTTTGTAGACATTTTATCAACTAAAGTCATTATAAAAAAAAGAGGGATGAGTACAACACAAGATATTTGGAGAGAGAAAAAACACATTCATGTAATTTTTATTGCAATATATTGTTATAACAGTTCTACTTTCTTACTAGTTACTATTAATCTCTCATTGTACTTAATTTATAAATTAAGCTTTTTGGTTAAAAAAATCCAGTATTTATAGGATTTGGTACCATCTGTGGTTTTAGGCATCCACTGGCAATCTTGGAACATATTCCCCAAAGAATAAAGAAGGGACTACTATAATAATTTATATAAAATATGAAAATTTATATAAAAATGACTTACATAAAAAGATAGAGTTAGTGAGGTCATCATGGTTTTAAACATTTGTTACTAAGTCTCTGCAGAAGTCAATTCTGAAAAGTAAGGGCTTAAAGTAAATGTATCCAGTTACTTAAAAATGAAAACACCATAGTTCTAAACTCTATGAATAAGTGTGTTTCTTTTCTTTTCCAAAGATTTTAGTTAATAACTATATTAATGATTTAATTTTGATTTCCTTTCCCAATGCTTGAAAGTTTTGGGTTTTTTATTTATAAATCATATTTTATCCTAAAAAAAAAAATGAGTAGGGGTGCCTGGGTGTTTTAGTCATTAAGTCTCTGCTTTTGGCTCAGGTCATGATCCCAGGGTTCTAGGATCAAGTCCTGCATCAGACTCCTTGCTTAGCGGGAAACCTGCTTCTCCGTCTTTCACTCTCCCTGCTTGTGTTCTCTCTCTTGCTGTCTCTGTGTCGAATAAATAAATAAAATCTTAAAAAAATGATTAAGAAAAAATTCATGAGTTCACGTGAGCTTCCCAAACACTCTATGAAATATGACAACTATATTTGGTTGTCAAAAATGATTAGCTTTAATTATTCAAAATGCCTTACAATTTCTTATGGCTCAAGCATAGTTCCATTATCACCTCTAAATTATATAAAACAACCAGTAACTTACTACTTTCCAAATACCACCTTTGAAAGATATCCTACAATTAAATGCAAAATGCAAAAGTTATTTATTTTACACAAATAAATAAAATATTCCTTATTAATAGAATAAAGAGATAGAAACATATAATCAGATAGACATAGAAACTTCATTTGACTATGTTTGATACCTTTATAATAATAAAAAATCAACACATTGGCAATTAAGGCTATATTCAATAAAAGTCATATATGTTAAATACATAGCTAACATCACAATTAATAATGAAAGAAATAATGTTTTCTCTCTAATGTCAGGAACAAGATAAGGGTGTCTACTCTCATCACTTCTGTTCAATAATGTAATAGAGGTTTAAGCCACAGCAATTGGCAAGAATTAAGTAAAAATTTCTCCAGATTTGAAAGAAAGAAGAACAATATCTCTATTTGCAGATACCATCACATGGGACACTAAGAAACACACACACACACACAGACACATTATTAGAACTAATGGATGAGTTTGATAAGGCAGCCTAATAAAAGCTCAATATACAAAAATCAATTGTATTTCCATAGGCTAACAATGGATTACCTAAAAATAAATTTAAGGAAACCCTTCCATTTACAATAACATCAAACTGAATAAAATGCTTAAGAAAAATGTAACAAGAGGAGAATAATAGTTTTATACTGAAAACTACAAAAAGTTACTTAAGTATGTTGAAGAAGATTTAAATAAGTGAAAAGACATTTCATGTTTATAAATTGGGAAAGTTAGTGTTAAGATGACCTTTTCAAACTGCTCTAGAGTTTTAATACAATTACTACCAAAATTCTAGCTAATTTTTTTTTGTTTTGTTGTTTTGTTTTGCTTTGTTCTAGAAACGGATAAGCTAATCCATTTGTATCCATCCATTTGGAAATGCAAAGAACCCAGAGCAAAAAAGTCAATCTTGAAAAATAAGTATAAAGTTTGAGAACTCTTGTTTCCCAATTTCATTTTTTTAATTATGTCACTCAACATACAGTACATGACTAGTTTTTGATATAGTGTTCCATGACTCATCATTTTCATACAACACCCTGGGCTCTATGCAATCTGTGCCCTCCCTAATATCCATCACCAGGTTCACCCATTCTCCCACCCTCCCTCCATTCTAAAACCCTCAGTTTATTTCCTTGAGTCTTTCATGGTTCGTCTCCCATTTTGATTTCCCCCTCTTCATTTTTCCCTTGCTTCTTCTAACGTACTCATGCTATTCCATATGTTCCACAAATAAATGAAACTGTGATAATTGATTTTCACAGTATTTTATTTAGCATAATCTCCTCCAGTCCCATCCATATTGACCCAACAGTTAGTTATTCATCCATTCTGATGGGTGAGTAATATTATGTTGTGTATATGGACCACATCTTCTTTATCCTTCATCTATTGAAGGACAACCCAGCTCTTTCCACAGTTTGACTATTGTGGACATTGCTGCTATGAACATCGGGGTTCATATGGCCCTTCTTTTCACTATATCTGTATCTTTGGGGTAAATACTCAGTTGTGCAATTTTTGGGTCATAGGTTACCTCTATTTTCAATTTTTTGAGGACTCTCCACACAGTTTTCCAAAGTGGCTGTACCATCTTGCATTCCTATCAACAGTGTGAGAGGGTTCCCTTATCTCCACAACTTCTCCAACATTTGTTGTTTCTTGCCTTGTCGGTTTTTTAAAAATTTTATTTATTTGACACACACAGAGAGACAGAGTGAGAGAGAGTGCACAAGCAGAGGCAGCCATAGTCAGAGGGCGTGGGTGAAGAAGGCTTTCCACTGAGCAGGGAGCCAGATGCAGGACTTAATCCCAGGACCTTGGGATCATGACCTGAGCCAAAGGCAGCTGCTTAACTGACTGACCTAGTAGGGTGTTCCTGCCTTGTCAATTTTTGCCATTCTAATTGATGTAGGATCGTATCTCAATGTGGTTTTGATCTAATTTCCCTGATGGCTAGTGATGATGAACACTTCTTCATGTGTCTATTAACCATTGAGATGTCTTCTTTAGAGAAGTATCTGTTCATGTCTTCTGCCCATTTTTAAGATTGTTTATTTGTTTTTTGGGGTGTTGAGCTGGAGAAGTTCTTTATAGATCTTGGAATACAGTTCCCTTATCCTCTCCATCTCCCCATGTCCTCCATGTTATTTGTTGTGCTCCACAAATAAGTGAAACCATATGAGACTTGACTCTCTCTGCTTGGACTTATTTCACTCAGTATAATCTCTTCAGTCCCTCCCATGTTGCTAAAAAAGTTGGGTATTCATTTTTTCTGATGGAGGCATAATACTCCATAGTGTATATGGACCACATCTTCCTTATCCATTTGTCCGTTGAAGGACATCTTGGTTCTTTCCACAGTTTGGCAACCGTGGCCATTGCTGCCATAAACATTGGGGTATAGAGGGCCCTTCTTTTCACTACATCTGTATCTTTGGGGTAAATACACAGCAGTGCAATGGCAGGGTCATAGGGAAGTTTTATTTTTAATTTCTTGAGGAATCTCCACACTGTTCTCCAAACTGGCTGCACCAACTTGCATTCCCACCAACAGTGTAAGAGGGTTCCCCTTTCTCCACATCTTCTCCAACACATGATGCTTTCTGTCTTGCTAAATTTGGCCATTCTAATTGGTGTAAGGTGGTATCTCCATGTGATTTTGATTTGAATCTCTCTGATGGCTAGTGATGATGAACATTTTTTCATGTGTCTGATAGTCATTTGTATGTCTTCATTGGAGAATTGTCTGTTCATATCTTCTGCCCATTTTTTAATATGATTATCTGTTTTGTGTGTGTTGTGCTTGAGGAGTTCTTTATAGATCCTGGATATCATCCTTGTGTCTGTACTGTCATTTTCAAATATCTTATCCCATTCCGTGCGTTGCATCTTTGTTTCCTTGACTGTTTCTTTTGCTGTGCAGAAGCCTTTGATCTTGATGAAGTCCCGAAAGTTCATCTTTGCTCTTGTTTCCTTTGTCTTTGGAGAAATATCTTGAAAGAAGTTGCTTTGGCTGATATCGAAGAGGTTACTGTCTATGTTCTCCTCTAGGGTTCTGATGGATTCCTATCTCACATTGAGGTCTTCTATCCATTTTGAGTTTATCTTTGTGTACGGTGTAAGAGAATGGTCGAGTTTCATTCTTCTACATATAGCTCCAGTTTTCCCAGCACCATTTATTGAAGAGACTGTCTTTTTTTCCACTGTATATTTTTTCCTGTTTTGTCAAAGATTAATTGACCATAGAGTTGAGGGTCCATATCTGGGCTCTCTACTCTGTTCCACTGGTCTATGTGTCTGTTTTTATGCCATAACCATGCTGTCTTGGTGATCACAGCTTTGTAGTAAAGCTTGAAATCAGGTAACATGATGCCCCCAGTTTTAGTTTTGTTTTTCAACATTTCCTTAGTGA
Source organism: Mustela nivalis (assembly GCF_964662115.1). NCBI lineage: Eukaryota > Metazoa > Chordata > Mammalia > Carnivora > Mustelidae > Mustela > Mustela nivalis. The sequence goes on along the minus strand of NC_139021.1, from coordinate 89,040,013 downwards.
TTCGGGGTCTCTTCTGATTCCATACAGATTTTAGGATTATTTGCTCCAGCTCTTTGAAGAATGCCGGTGGAATTTTGATCAGAATGGCATTAAAAGTATAGATTGCTCTAGGCAGTATAGACATTTTAACAATGTTTATTCTTGAGATCCAAGAGCATGGAATGGTCTTCCATTTATTTGTGTTTTCTTCAATTTCTTTCATGAGTGTTCTGTAGTTCCTCGAGTACAGATCCTTTACCTCTTTGGTTAGGTTTATTCCCAGGTATCTTATGGTTCTTGGTGCTATAGTAAATGGAATCGATTCTCTAATTTCCCTTTCTCTATTTTCATTGTTAGTGTATAGAAAGCCCCTGTTTTCTGTACATTGACACTCTATCCTGCCATGTTGCTGAATTGCTGTATGAGTTCTAGTAGTTTGGGAGTGGAGTCTTTTGGGTTTTCCATATAAAGAATCATGTCATCTGCAAAGAGAGAGAGTTTGACTTCTTCATTACCAATTTGGATACCTTTTATTTCTCTTTGTTGTCTGATTGCTGTTGCTAGGACTTCTAATACTATGTTGAACAAGAGTGGTGAGAGTGGGCATCCTTGTCTTGTTCCTCATCTCAACGGGAAGGCTGCAAGCTTTTTCCCATTGAGGATGATATTTGCTGTTGGTCTTTCATAGATAGATTTGATGAGGTTCAGGAATGTTCCCTCTATCCCTATACTTTGAAGCGTTTTAATCAGGAACGGATGCTGGATTTGTGAAATGCTTTTTCTGCATCAATTGAGAGGACCATGTGGTTCTTCTCTCTTCTCATATTAATTTGTGCTATCACATTGATTGATTTGCAAATGTTGAACCATCCTTGTAGCTCAGGGATGAATCCCATTTGGTCATGGTGGATAATCTTTTTTTTTTTTTAATTTTTCAATTTATTTATTTTCAGAACAACAGTATTCATTATTTTTTCACCACACCCTGTGCTCCATGCAATCCGTGCCCTCTATAATACCCACCACCTGGTACCCCAACCTCCCACCCCCCCACCACTTAAAACCCCTCAGAATGTTTTTCAGAGTCCATAGTCTCTCATGATTCACCTCCCCTTCCAATTTACCCCAACTCCCTTCTCCTCTCTAACACCCCTTGTCCTCCATGATATTTGTTATGCTCCACAAAGAGGTGGATAATCTTTTTAATGTGCTGTTGGATCCTGTTTGCTAGGATCTTGTTGAGAATCTTAGCTTCCATATTCATTAGTGATATTGGTCTGAAATTCTCCTTTTTGGTAGGGTCTTTGCCTGTTTTGGGAATCAGGGTAATGCTGGCTTCATAAAAAGAGTCTGGAATTTTTCCTTCTGATTCAATTTTTTGAAACAGCTTCAGGAGAATAGGTGTTATTTCTTCTTTGAAAGTTTGGTAGAATTCCCCAGGGAATCCATCAGGTTTGGGCTCTTGTATTTTGGGAGGTTTTTGATCACTGCTTCAATCTCATTACGAGATATTGGTGTATTTATGTTAATTTCTTCCTGGTTCAATTTTGGGAGTTTATAGTTTTCCAGGAATGCATTCATTTCATCTAGGTTGCTTAGCTTATTGGCATATAACTGTTGATAATAACTTCTGATGATTGTTTCTACTTCCTTGGTGTTAGTTGTGATCACTCCCTTCTCATTCATAATTTTATTAATTTGGGCTTTCTCTCTTTTCTTTTAAATTAGTGTGGCCAATGGTTTGTCGATCTTATTGATTGTTTCAAAAAAAAACAGTTTCTAATTTCATTGATACATTCTACTGTATCTCTGGTTTCTACCTCATTGATCTCTGTTCTAATCTCGATTATTTCCCTTATTATGTGTGGACTTGGTTTGATTTGCTGTTGATTCTCCAGTTCTTTAAGGCTTAGAGACAGCTTGTGTATTCTGGATTTTTCAGCCTTTTTGAGGGAGACTTGGATGGCTATATATTTCCCCCTTAGGACCGCCTTTGCTGTATGCCATAGGTTTTGGACTGAAGTGTTTTCTTCCATGAATTGTTTCAGTTTTTCTTTGATATCCTGGTTGATCCAAGCATTCTTAAGCAAGGTGGTCTTTAGCTTCCAGGTGTTTGAGTTCCTTCTGATCTTTTCCTTGTTATTGAGCTCCAGTTTAAAAGCACTGTGATCTGACAATATATGGGGAAGAATCTCAGTCTTTTGGTATCAGTTGAGTACTGATTTGTGACCCAGTATGTGGTCTATTCTGGAGAAGGTTCCATGTGCACTTGAGATGATTGAGTATTCTGTTGTTTTAGGGTGGAATGTTTTGTATATATCTATAAGGTCCATTGGGTCCAATGTGTCATTCAATGCTCTTGTTTCTTTATTGATTTTCTGCTTCGATTATCTATTACTTAGAGAGGTGTGTTAAGATCTCCTACTATTAATGTATTCATGTCAATATGAATCTTTATCTCAATGAACAGTTTTGTTATGTAATTGCCTACTCCCATATTGGAGGCATAGATATTTACAACTGTTAGATCATCTTGGTGGATAGTCTTTTTAAGAATGATATAGTGTCCTTCTGTATCTCTGACTACAGTCTTTAGTTTAAAATCTAATTTATCTGATATGAGAATTTCCAATTCAGCCTTTTTTTGAGGCCCATTGGCATGAAAGATGCTTCTTCATCCCTTCACTTTCAGTCTGGATGTATCTTTAGCTTCAAAATGGGTCTCTTGTAGACAACATATGGATGGTCCTGTCGTTTTATCCAATCTACAACACTGTGTCATTTTTTTTTTCTGGGTATATAGAATTTAATAGTAATGAGCCATTTTTTCTTACATGTCTATTTTTTTTTAAGATTTATTTATTTGATACAGAGAGAGAGATTACAAGTAGGTAGAGAGGCAGGCAGAGAGAGAGGGGGAAGCAGGCTCCCTGCTGAGCAGAGAACCCGTTGTGGGGCCCAATCCCAGGACCCCGAGATCATGACACATAAGCAGCGCCTGGGTGGCTCAGTGGGTTGGGCCTCTGCCTTCAGCTCAGGACACTGTGTCATTTTATGGGTGCATTTAGGCCATTCACACTGAGAGTGATTATTGATAGATACCTTCTTATTGACATCTTGTTATCTTTGAAGTCTTTCTTTCTGTAGATTGTCTCTATATTTCTGTTCAATGATATTTTTAGGATGTTTTCTCTTTTATAGAACCCCCTTCCCTTAATATTTCCTGCAGTGTCAGCTTGGTGGTTGCATAGTCTTTTAAGCCTTGCCGGTCTTGGAAACTCTTTATCTCTCCGTTTATTTTGAATGTCAGTTTTGCTGGATAAAGTATTCTTGGCTGTATGTTCTTTTTATTTAGTGCCCTGAATATATCTTTCCAGCCCTTTTTGGCTTTCCATGTCTCTGTGGACAGGTCTGACTTTATTCTGATGGGCTTTCCTCTGTACGTAAGGAGCTTTTTTGTCCTAGCTGATTTCAAGAGGGTCTGCCTACAATTATAATTCTTCATTCTTACTATTAGGTGTCTCGAGGGCTTTTGAGAATATATAATCTTGGGGGAAACCTTTCTGCCACCAGTACATGACGCTGGTTCCATTTGTGAGACTGGGAAAATTTTCATGGACTTCTTGTTCCATTATATCTTCTAGACTTCTTTCTTTCTCCTCCCCTTCAGGGATTTCAATAATTCTGGTGTTAGAACGTTTCATGGCATCATTTATTTCCCTGATTCTGTTTTCGTGGCTTCTAAGCTGTTTGTTCCAGGCTTCCTCCTGATCCTTTCTCTCGATCTGTTTGTCCTCCAAATCACTAATTCTACCTTCTGTCTCAGTTACCCTAGCTTTTAGAGAATTTAGATTAGATTAGAACTCATTAAGAGCATTTTGAACATCATCCCTGTTGGCTTTCAGTTCTGTCCTAATCAATTCCGTTTGGTTATCCATGGCTTTCTCCAACCTAGCTATTGCCTGGATAATTATTAGCCTGAATTCCCTTTACAACATATTGTCTATATCAATAGCCATTACATCTGTTGTAGAAGGCCCATCCTCTGTATTTTTTTTTTTTTACCTGTTGGGCATTTCTACTCCTAGTCATTTTGGTGAGAGATGACTGATTGGATGTAGCTGGATGTATCGACTGTGGTGCTGTCAAGGTGCACCCTGGAATGCTTCTGAGCAATTATAATTCCCCACCCAAATGAGATTAAAAAAAAAAAAAAAAGAAAAAGAAGAAAGAGAGAGAGAGAGAGAGAGAAAGGAAGATAAAAGAGAAGGCTCAGCCCAAATGGGCTGCAAGGTAAGATTTGTGAAGTATACAAATAAAAACAAACAAACAAAAAGACTGATAAAAGTATATGACAAGAGAAATATATATATATATATATGCAAAAAAAGGAAGAACCTCGTCAAAAAGAGCCCCAAGTGTAAGATTTATATGCTATCAGGACAAACACGAATACACAGAAACACTGGTGAAAGAAAAAGATGGGAGAGTGGTTAAAATCTCAGTGTGGGCAAGGAAGGTTATTTTGATTCTTCCTGGATGTATCTTGATATCTTTGTTAAAGGATTCAACTTTCCTAAGATAAAGGGGGATTAAAAACTGGCTTACCTAGAGGGGTAGCATTGATTGGAGAAAGGGGATTACCTTGAAGTTTAAGTCTATATGAATATTAGAAAATAAAAAATAAAAAAGAATAAACTAGACTAAACTAAACTCAAATTTAAAAAAAAATAGAAAAACAAAAGAAAAACACAGGTGTATGTATCAAAAAATTCAGGTTAGAAGGTTATTATGGAATTTGATGTACTGGACATCTCACTGTGATGGTAAATAGGTGAAAAAAATTATCTATTAAAAAAATGAACCAGAATAGTAGGAACAAGTTAAAAATGAACGCTGTATCTATGAAGTAGTGGTGGTTGTTCTCTTGTAGTTTTTTTTTTTTTTTCCTTTCCTGGTTGGTTTTTTGGGGGAGGGTCCTGCCATGTGGGTTTTCAGTCAATGATGTTCCCTGAGTTAAGTCCTCCCACCCCCCTCAAAGGGGTGTGCTCTGAGGAAACTGGTTTTTCAGGCTTTTGTTTTCTGGAGGTTTTTATGTTTGTTCATTTGTTCTCTCACCTTAATTGCTTTTTGATCCTTTTTGGAGGTTTAGAGGAAAGCAAACTGCACCCCTACCTCCATCTCAGAGAGAAGCCTCAGTCTGTTCCCCTCTGGGTCCTCAGAGCACATTAAGTTTCCCCTCAGCTGCTGCCAGAGCAAGTTCCGAGTGGCAGTCCCTGGAGACACAGGATCCTGCTTGTACCCAAAACCACGGCAGCAGCGGCTGTCTGGGCAGCTCCAGACCACCATAGAGGTTCCAAGCAGCAATCACACACTGAGATTTTCCTGCTCGCCTGGGCTGGGATTGCCTGGTCTTTCCAGATCTGAGAGCTCAGGGCTTGCATGCACCTCTCTCAGGAGAGGGTGTGCAGTGCAGGCATCTCAGGCTCTGATAGCAAGGCATGGGTCCAAGAGCGCCATGCTAGTGACTGTGTGCACCCCTCTCAGGGGAGACTGTGGGGCACAAACGTCTCAGGCACTGATAGCATAGCACAGCGTTCTGCCATCTGGCAAGGCTCCCAACCCCTCACAGGAGCTGGACCCCATACGTTCTTGGGTGCCCTGTTGGCTCAGGGACCAAGACCTGGTTTCTCTGCCGCACTCTCTGGCTCAGTGCCAGGGGAGGCTGTCCTGGGTCCGGGGACTTAAGCCCCTGTCCCTAACCACCCTGATTCCCACAATTTCCCCCCATGATCCTTTGCTCTTTTTGAGTGCTTTCTGAAAGGGTCCGTAGACAAAAAGACGAGGCTGATACAAAGCGAAAATTAAGCAGGGCTTTATTTCACACTGAGCATCGAGAATCAAACTGACCAGCCAGGGCCATCTCTTGCAAAGAGGCGACCCCTCCCAGCCTCACAGACCAACTTTTATAGGATAAAGGCCATGTGGTTGAGCCTGGCCACACACAGGTGGCCAGTTGAATTACATTCTACCCCATGATAGTTACCTATGATAGTTACCTAATTCAGCCTATGACCTTGGCTAGAATTGGCGCCTTTGTCTGGTCCCAAAAGGCGGGGGCTCACACTCCCTGGAGTGTAATACGTGCGCTTTTACTTGATTGGACATCTCCACCTGGCCGAACACGTCCTTGGCGGGTAGGGAGGTAATACGTGTGCTTTCACTGATTGGACGTTTCCACCTGGCCGGACACATCCTTGTATCTGGGCTCCGTTATTTTTGCCCAGCCTGACATGTCCTGGTATCTGTATGTACTCCTATTTGGGAGTATTACTATTTGGCTGTATTTCACCAGTTCTGTTTCTAAGCGCTTTCCTCTTGGGGGGAAAGGGCTGGTTCAATCTAAGTTTACTGCATAAACAACAAAATGCCTTGCTCTGGCTAAGTAGGCCCTTACACTTTCAACCAGACTCCAAGTTAATGCTGGTCCCCAGACACAGTGGACTTTTGTATTGGGGTATTACTTTCCAATCGGTCACCTCTGGTGGCTCCCTTCCCCTTTTGTTTATCTTCCGATATCAGTCCAACGTTCCCACTCCACTTTACCTGCCCACTGGCATCTTCTGCCCCTGTAGAGATCTAGATATGTACAATTCTGATCTCAGGCTGATTTCATGGGTGATAGGAGTTCTTTGGTAGGTAATCAGCTCACTTTAGGGTACAGGTTGAAACAGTGCTTCCTCCTACTTCCCCACCATCTTGTCACCACTGAGAGAAAAATTATTTAAATTAAGAGTACAGAGATAACTGGATACCTGCATGTAATAGAATTAAGTTGGATCTCTACCTCACATTGTATACAAAAAATAACTTCATAGTAAGATCATAAACCTAAGTGTAAGAGCTATAAAACTCTGAGAATAAAACATAGGGATAAATCAATAAGACCATTGATTAATTAGTAACTTCTTAGTTTTGACACCCAAAACAGTAGCGAATAAGAAAAGCCACATGAATTTTATTACATCAAAATTTATGTCATACTAAGCATGACCATCAAGAAAGTGAAAACATACCTCACAGAATGGGAGAAATGTTTTAGTTATGTATAGGATAAAGATAAGAAATACAGAATATATAAAGAACTCTTACAACTTAAAAATTTTAGAAAGGTAATAATCTAACTTAAAAATGCACAGTGGGGGGGGCACATGGGTGCCACTGCCTTTGGCTCAAGTCATGATCCCAGGGTCCTGGGATCAAGCCCCACATCAGGTTCTCTGCTCATCGAGGAGCCTGCTTCTCCCTCTCTCTCTGCCTGCCTCTCTGCCTACATGGATCTCTGTCTGTCAAATAAATAAATAAAACCTTAAAGAAATGGACAGTGGATTTGAATAATATTTACTTATATAACATAAATGTACAATAAGCAATTAAAAGATGTTCAATATCAATAACCATTAGAAAAATGTAAATTAAAACTACAGAGAACCCAGAAAAAACAACATAATGTTGAAAGGAAAGAACAAAGAACAAAGCTGACACTATGCAACGTGAAGACTTACAGTGAGCAAGACAGCATGACTTTGTAAAAGAATAAATAGATCAATGCAATAGAATAGAGTACCCAAAAACATACCCACATAAATGTAGCCAACTGACCTGCAACAAAGAAGCGATGAAGCAGAAAAAAACAAAACAAAACAAAACAAAACAAAAAAACTCGACAGAAATCATCTCTTCACAAAATGTAATTCAATATGGGTCACAATCTAAATGTAAAACTACAAAATTTCTAGAATACAACATAGTAGAAAACCTAGATTGCCATAAGTATACTAATGACTTTTCAGATACAAACTGAAGTAAGATGAACTTCATTAAAATTAAAAGTTTCTGACTTATAAAGAACACTGCCAAGAGAATGAAAATGCAAGCCACAGACAGGTATAAAATATTTGCAAAGACTTATCTGATAAAGATTGTTACTAAATTATGCAAAGAACTCTTAAGTCCCAATAGTCAGAAAACAAATAACCCAATTAAAGGTTGGTCAAAGACTTTAACAGGCATCTCAACAGAAAAATACACAAATGGGAAGTAATCATATGAAAAGATGTCCATCATATGTCATCAGGGAAATACAATTTAAAACAATGAGATACTACTATTTACCTACAAAAATGACCAAAACCCAGAAACTGACAACATCAAATGCTGGAGACCATGTGGAGCAACAGGAAATCTAATTATTACTGAGGGGAATGCAGAATCATACAGCTGTTTTGGAAGACAGTTCAGTGGTTTCTTACAAAACTAAAAATTGCTTACCAGATGATCTAGCAATCACATTCTGTTGTATTTGCCTAAAGGAACTGAAAATTTATGTCTACATAAAAAAATGCACATGAACATTCATAATAGCTTTATTCATAACTGCCAAACCTTGAAAGCCACCAAGATGTCCTTCAGTAGGTGAATGGATAATAATGGTGGTACCCCCAAACAGTGGGATCTTGTTCAGTGTTAAAAACAAATCAACAATCAAGCCATGAAGTACACTAAGGAAATTTAAAACTATATTACTCAGTGAAAGCATCCAATCTGAGAAGGCAGCATACAGTGTGAGTCCAACAATATGATATTTGAAAACAGGCAAATCAGATAGGTAGTGGTTGCCATGTGTTAAAGTGGAGGAAAAAATGAATTTTATCTTGATTAAAAAACACTAAACTTTGTTTGTGGTGATAGTTGTACAACCCTGTAGATATATAAAACCATTCAATTATATATTTAAAATGAACACTTTTAAAAAAATATTTTCTTTTCAGCATAACAGCATTCATTGTTTTTGCACTACACTCAGTGCTCCATGCAATATGTGTCCTCCTTAATACTCACCACCTGGCTTATGTCATATCAATTATATCTTAACAAAGATTATATATATATATATATATATATATATATATATATATATATATATAAATTAATGGTTTTTGAGGGGCTGTAGAAAAAAGAAGGTAAGGTCTAATAAATGTTAGAGACTAAGAAAATATCACTCTGACTTTAAAAGAGAAAAAAAAGCTTAATAAAAAATATTCATCTATTTTTATTTTGATCAAGGCTCTAGATAAGTTTTGAGAATGATACTAAGGAGAAAATAATGAACCCAGTTTAAAAAATGCTGAACAATGTAAAGAAGCATGTAGGTACATATGTGTTCTAAATATGTGATTCTGGGCTCAGGGAAAGGATCAGATTGGAATCATCCTCCTATGGATGATATTTGCTGCTGTAGCATTACTGGAGTTCACCCAGAGAAATGAGTAGGAAACAGAAGAAGAGGGCTAAAGAGAGAATTTTTTTTTTTAAAAAAAAACATCCACTTTTTAGGCTACATGCACACAAAAGAGGAAGCCACAGTTTGGAATGAATAACTCACAGGAATAAAATGTACAGCATATAGTCAAAGGTATTGTAATAGTGTTATATGGTAACAGATGTTAGCTATACATGTGGTGAGCAGAACATAACACATAGAGCTGTTGAATCACAATATTGTACACCTAAACTAATGCGACATTGTGTGTGCACTATAAACATAAATAGGTAGATAGACAAATTGTTCTCCAAAAAAGGGAAGGAAAGAAGGAAAGAAAGGAAGGAAGGAAGGAGAAAGAAGAAAAAGAAAAGAAAGGAAATAAAGGAAGAAAGGAAGGGAAAGAAAAGGAAAAAAAAAGAAGAAAAGAAAAGAAAGAAAAAAGAAAAAAGAAAGGAAGAAAGGAAGGAAGAAAAGGAAGCCACAAAGACATCTGAGTATTGTAGTTAGACATATAGGGAGAAATGAATAACTTCACAAAGTTTCACAGATACCCACGAGAAAGGAGTATTCCAGCAAGGTCACCAATCAAAGTGAAACATGCCACAAAGACTGAATTTTCCAAGAATTAAATATTGTCATGAAGACAAATCAGGTGTTTTTTGTTTTTTATTTTGTTATGTTTTTAACCTGGGTAGCAATAAAGTAAATGAGACTCTGAGGAAAGAAGTTTGTCTTGAGAAATTGAGGGCATGAGGTATGTATACCAGTACTTTTTACATGTAGTCTGCAGTACCCCTGAACCCTGTCCATGGATTCAAACAATTTTTACAGTAATGAAAAGCTGTGATTTGCCTTTTTCACACTTATAATCCCACAAGTGCACAGCAGAGTTTTCAAAGGCTACATGGAGCATGATAATGTCATTGTTTGGATGACTAGTAAAACATGGTTGAGTATTCTTGTGGTTTCTAAAATTTTCTAAGGTAGTTTAATAAAATACATGAATATTATGAAGATACACATAACTCAGGAGACCAATATTTTACTAATGACCTGCACATATTTCAAAATCATGCATTGATAAAAGACCCATTTATAATCCAAGATATACAAAAACATTGAAATGAAACAATGTAAAATATCTTTTGATATGGATTGAGTCTGTATTTTAATCAAATTTTAAGGAAGCACTACCTGTCCAGTTTTGATTTAGTTTCAAGAAAATTCACAAATATCTAATTGGTTATTAAAATATTCCTCCTTTCTTCAAGTGCATGTTAGTATAAGGCCATATTTTCATCAAATACTTTAACCAAAATAGCATACTGTAAAAAGATTGAATGCAGAAGATGTCAGAATCTAATTCTTTACTGTTTAGCCTGACATTAAAGAGATTTGCAAAAATGAAAAATAATGCCTCTTCCCACTGATCTTTTTAAAAGTATTTTATTCATGTTAACATGAAAATTATTTATTATTCTCCTTAAATGATTATTTTAATTAAAAAAAATTCTGTTTTAAGTTATAATGCAGTAAAAAAAAATCTTCTATTTTTTTAACAAAAAATTTCACGAGGGTTATTAATAACTTTAATGTGGGTACAGGAGTTATGAGACCAAAGAGTTTAAGAGCTATTGATTTAGACCATGCTTTCTAAGAGTTTGGCAATGAAAATAGAAGGGAAAAATCATAGCAATAACTGAGATGTATCATAGGCTTAAAAGAAGATTTGGTTTTGTTGCTAAAGTTGTGAAAGATTTAATTATGCTTGATTGTTGATGGGAAAGGACAGCCAGAGAAAGAGGAGCTGGAACTATAAAGAAAAGATGGAGCAAAAAGAGATGACAGTTAAATTTTCTTTAAAATTTTATTGCTTGCATACCTTGGAAATATTGAAGCTTCAGTTCCAGACCTCTAGAATAAAGTTAATATTGCAGTAAAGTGAGTCAAATTAATGTTTTAGATTCCACAGGGCATAGAAAGTTTATGTTTGCTCCAAATCACTGACCACAGATCACTATAATAAAGGTAATAACAATGAAAAGTTTGAAATATTGTGAAAATTATGAAAATGTAACACAGAAACACAGAGTGCTGTTGGAGAATGGTCATCAACAGAGTTGCTTAACACAAGATTGCCACAAAACTTCAATTTGTTAAAAAAATATGTATACCTATGAAGTGAAGCAAAGGACAATAAAACAAGGTATGCATACATACCTTGTACACTCTGAGCACAGCTAGGAAATGTAACCACATATTTTGCTTCAAATACCATTCTCAATGAAGGGAACAATGACTCCTTATAGATGTGGCTCCATCCAGGACCAGGTCATGGAAAATACAAGAACTTGGGACATATAATGGTGACAGAAAAATAAGGGGTGTTTGCAAAATGATGGGGGCTTTTCCAAGGACATGGAAGAGTTTGATCATCAACAACAAAATAATGGTAGTATTAGATTATATCCCAAAGCCTAAATAAATGTTCAGGTAGTCTATAGTAAACTAAAGATTGATTGAAGAAGAGACAAAGAAAGAGAAGAAAGAGAAAGAAAGAAAGAAAGAAAGAAAGAAAGAAAGAAAGAAAGAAAGAAAGAGAGGGAGAGAAAGAAGGGGAATTTCTTTTTTCAGGAGAATTTCAATTAATAAATATGGGGGGCTTGAGGGAAATAAAGATCACCACCTTGATGAGAAACAAGATATTTACAGAGTTTCAAAGTATTTTCCCCACAAAATTTATTAATTACAAAAGGAAAATAGTTATTTTGTACCTGAGAAACCCACCTTAGCAGACACCTCCTTATCCTAGTGACCATAGGTAATATAACCAGTAATGTGAATTATGGATAACAAGTACCCTTGATAGATGTGCTGATAATGTACCTCATGTTTTTTGAAGTATTCTTCTTAATACTTCTTATTAGAGTACGTCTTAATACAATTCTACTTACTACTTCCTGTTGCTGCCCCTGTGCTGCAAGGCTATGTGCAAGGACCAGAATGGGTCCTCTTAGTACTGAGGATAACCCCTGGCAAACAGCCATCAAACAGGGGCCTCTGTCCTATAATCCATAAGGAACTGGATTTTGGCAATAACTTGAATGAAATTGATGTGCCTTCTTCCCAGAGCTTCCCAGTAAGAGGTGAGTCACACTAATGCCTTGATTTATTCCTGTGTAACCTAGAGCAGAAGAATCAGTAGAGACAATTAATCTGCAGAAGAGTGAGATAACAAATTTGCATTGATTGAAGGTATAAATTTTTTTGTAATTTCTAACAGCAACAATAGAAAATAAACACAGACAGGTGAAGACTGAGGACCTGTATCTGATTGGAGGACACTAAGAAGACAGGAAACCTACAGGCAGTGTGGGACTCTAAAACAGAAAATAACCTGGTAGAAAGAATGATGAAATCCAAATAAAGTCTGTAGTTTATCTGATAGTGTTATATCAATGTTAAGTTCTTAGTTTGTTTTTCTTTTGTTTTTTTTTTAATTTTTTATTTTTTATAAACATATATTTTTATCCCCAGGGGTACAGGTCTGTGAATCACCAGGTTTACACACTTCACAGCACTCACCAAAGCACATACCCTCCCCATTGTCCATAATCCCACCCCATTCTCCCAAACCCCCTCCCCCCAGCAACCCTCAGTTTGTTTTGTGAGATTAAGAGTCACTTATGGTTTGTCTCCCTCCCAAACGAATCTTTTTTCATTTATTCTTCTCCTACCCACTTAAGCCTCCATGTTGCATCACCACTTCCTCATATCAGGGAGATCATATGATAGTTGTCTTTCTCTGCTTGACTTATTTCGCTAAGCATGATACGCTCTAGTTCCATCCATGTTGTCGCAAATGGCAAGATTTCATTTCTTTTGATGGCTGCATAGTATTCCATTGTGTATATATACCACCTCTTCTTGATCCATTCATCTGCTGATGGACATCTAGGTTCTTTCCATAGTTTGGCTATTGTGGACATTGCTGCTATAAACATTCGGGTGCACGTGCCCCTTTGGATCACTACGTTTGTATCTTTAGGGTAAATACCCCATAGTGCAATTGCTGGGTCATAGGGCAGTTCTATTTTCAACATTTTGAGGAACCTCCATGCTGTTTTCCAGAGTGGCTGCACCAGCTTGCATTCCCACCAACAGTGTAGGAGGGTTCCCCTTTCTCCGCATCCTCGCCAGCATCTGTCATTTCCTGACTTGTTGATTTTAGCCATTCTGACTGGTGTGAGGTGATATCTCATTGTGGTTTTGATTTGTATTTCCCTGATGCCGAGTGATATGGAGCACTTTTTCATGTGTCTGTTGGCCATCTGGATGTCTTCTTTGCAGAAATGTCTGTTCATGTCCTCTGCCCATTTCTTGATTGGATTATTTGTTCTTGGGTGTTGAGTTTGCTAAGTTCTTTATAGATTCTGGACACTAGTCCTTTATCTGATATGTCGTTTGCAAATATCTTCTCCCATTGTGTCAGTTGTCTTTTGATTTTGTTAACTGTTTCCTTTGCTGTGCAAAAGCTTTTGATCTTGATGAAATCCCAATAGTTCATTTTTGCCCTTGCTTCCCTTGCCTTTTGCGTTGTTCCTAGGAAGATGTTGCTGCGGCAGAGGTCGAAGAGGTTGCTGCCCGTGTTCTCCTCAAGGATTTTGATGGATTCCTTTCGCACATTGAGGTCCTTCATCCATTTTGAGTCTATTTTTGTGTGTGGTGTAAGGAAATGGTCCAATTTCATTTTTCTGCATGTGGCTGTCTAATTTTCCCAGCACCATTTATTGAAGAGGCTGTCTTTTTTCCATTGGACATTCTTTCCTGCTTTGTCGAAGATTAGTTGACCATAGATTTGAGGGTCTATTTCTGGGCTCTCTATTCTGTTCCATTGATCTGTGTGTCTGTTTTTGTGCCAGTACCATGCTGTCTTGATGATGACAGCTTTGTAATAGAGCTTGAAGTCCGGAATTGTGATGCCACAAACATTGGCTTTCTTTTTTGATATCGCTTTGGCTATTCGAGGTCTTTTCTGGTTCCACATAAATTTTAGAATTATTTGTTCCATTTCTTTGAAAAAGATGGATGGTACTTTGATAGGAATTGCATTAAATGTGTAGACTGCTTTAGGTAGCATAGACATTTTCACAATATTTATTCTTCCAATCCAGGAGCATGGAACATTTTTCCATTTCTTTGTGTCTTCCTCAATTTCTTTCATGAGTACTTTATAGTTTTCTGAGTATAGATTCTGTGTCTCTTTGGTTAGATTTATTCCTAGGTATCATATGGTTTTGGATGCAATTGTAAATGGGATTGACTCCTTAATATCTTTTTCTTCTGTCTTGCTGTTGCTGTAGAGAAATGCAACTGATTTCTTTGCATTGATTTTATATCCTGACACTTTACTGAATTCCTGTATAAGTTCTAGCAGTTTTGGAGTGGAGTCTTTTGGGTTTTCCACATATAGTATCATATCATCTGCGAAGAGTGATAATTTGACTTCTTCTTTGCTGATTTGGATGCCTTTAATTTCCTTTTGTTGTCTGATTGCTGAGGCTAGGACCTCTAGTACTATGTTGAATAGCAGTGGTGATAATGGACATCCCTGCCGTGTTCCTGACCTTAGCGGAAAAGCTTTCAGTTTTTCTCCATTGAGAATGATATTTGCGGTGGGTTTTTCATAGACGGCTTTGATGATATTGAGGTATGTGCCCTCTATCCCTACACTTAGAAGAGTTTTGATCAGGAAGGGATGCTGTACTTTGTCAAATGCTTTTTCAGCATCTATTGAGAGTATCATATGGTTCTTGTTCTTTCTTTTATTGGTGTGTTGTATCACATTGACTGATTTGCAGATGTTGAACCAACCTTGCAGCCCTGGAATAAATCCCACTTGGTCGTGGTGAATAATCTTTTTAATGTACTGTTGAATCCTATGGCTAGCATTTTGTTGAGTATTTTCGCATCTGTGTTCATCAAGGATATCGGTCTATAGCTCTCTTTTTTGGTGGGATCCTTGTCTGGTTTGGGGATCAAGGTGATGCTGGCCTCATAAAATGAGTTTGGAAGTTTTCCTGCCATTTCTATTTTTTGGAACAGTTTCAGGAGAATAGGAATTAGTTCTTCTTTAAATGTTTGGTAAAATTCCCCCGGGAAGCCGTCTGGCCCTGGGCTTTTGTTTGGAGATTTTTGATGACTGTTTCAATCTCCTTACTGGTTATGGGTCTGTTCAGGCTTTCTATTTCTTCCTGGTTCAGTTGTGGTTGTTTTTATGTTTCTAGGAATGCATCCATTTCTTCCAGATTGTCAAATTTATTGCTGTAGAGTTGCTCATAGTATGTTCTTATAATAGTTTGTATTTCTTTGGTGTTAGTTGTGATCTCTCCTCTTTCATTCATGATTTTATTTATTTGGGTCCTTTCTCTTTTCTTTTTGATAAGTCTGGCCAGGGGTTTATCAATTTTATTAATTCTTTCAAAGAACCAACTCCTAGTTTCGTTGATTTGTACTATTGTTTATTTTTGGTTTCTATTTCATTGATTTCTGCTCTGATCTTTATGATTTCTCTTCTCCTGCTGGATTAGGGTTTCTTTCTTGTTATTTCTCCAGCTCCTTTAGGTGTAGGGTTAGGTTGTGTACCTGAGACCTTTCTTGTTTCTTGAGAAAGGCTTGTACCGCTATATATTTACCTCTCAGGACTGCCTTTGTTGTGTCCCACAGATTTTGAACCGTTGTATTTTCATTATCATTTGTTTCCATGATTTTTTTCAATTCTTCTTTAATTTCTCAGTTGAAACATTCATTCTTTAGAAGGATGCTGTTTAGTCTCCATGTATTATGATTCTTTCCAAACTTCCTTTAGTGGTTCAGTTCTAGCTTTAGAGCTTTGTGGTCTGAAAATATGCAGGGAATGATCCCAATCTTTTGATACCGGTTGAGTCCTGATTTAGGACCGAGGATGTGATCTATTCTGGAGAATGTTCCATGTGCACTAGAGAAGAATGTGTATTCTGTTGCTTTGGGATGAAATATTCTGAATATATCTGTGATGTCCATCTGGTCCAGTGTGTCGTTTAAGGCCTTTATTTCCTTGCTGATCTTTTGCTTGGATGTCCATTTCAGTGAGGGGAGTGTTAAAGTCCCTACTATTATTGTATTATTTTTTATGTGTTTCTTTGATTTTGTTATTAATTGGTTTATATAGTTGGCTGCTCCCACTTTGGGGGCATAGATATTTAAAATTGTTAAATCTTCTTGTTGGACAGACCCTTTGAGTATGATATAGTGTCCTTCCTCATCTCTTATTATAGTCTTTGGCTTAAAATCTAATTGATCTGATATAAGGATTGCCACTCCTGCTTTCTTCTGATGTCCATTAGCATGGTAAATTCTTTTCCACCCCCTCACTTTAAATCTGGAGGTGTCGTCGGGCTTAAAATGAGTTTCTTGGAGGCAACATATAGATGGATTTTGTTTTTTTATCCATTCTGATACCGTGTGTCTTTTGACAGGGGCATTTAGCCCATTAACATTCAGGGTAACTATTGAGAGATATGAATTTAGTGCCATTGTATTGCCTGTAAGATGACTGTTACTGTATATGGTCTCTGTTCCTTTCTGATCTACCACTTGTAGCCTCTCTCTTTGCTTAGAGGACCCCTTTCAAGATTTCCTGTAGAGCTGGTTTGGTGTTTGCAAATTCTTTCAGTTTTTGTTTGTCCTGGAAGCTTTTAATCTCTCCTTCTGTTTTCAATGATAGCCTAGCTGGATATAGTATTCTTGGCTGCATGTTTTTCTCATTTAGTGCTCTGACAATATCATGCCAGCTCTTTCTGGCCTGCCAGGTCTTTGTGGATAAGTCAGCTGCCAATCTAATATTTTTACCATTGTATGTTACAGACTTTTTTTCCCGGGCTGCTTTCAGGATTTTCTCTTTGTCACTGAGACTTGTAAATTTTACTATTAGGTGACTGGGTGTGGGCCTATTCTTATTGATTTTGAGGGGCATTCTCTGAACCTCCTGAATTTTGATGCTCGTTCCCTTTGCCATATTGGGGAAATTCTCCCCAATAATTTTCTCCAGTATACCTTCTGCTCCCCTCTCTCTTTCTTCTTCTTCTGGAATCCCAATTATTCTAATGTTGTTTCGTCTTATGGGGTCACTTATCTCTCGAATTCTCCCCTCGTGGTCCAGTAGCTGTTTGTCCCTCTTTTGCTCAGCTCCTTTATTCTCTGTCATTTGGTCGTCTATATCACCAATTCTTTCTTCTGCCTCATTTATCCTAGCAGTTATAGCCTCCATTTTTTATTGCACCTCATTAATAGCTTTTTTGATTTCAACTTGGTTAGATTTTAGTTCTTTTATTTCTCCAGAAAGGGCTTTTATATCTCTCGAGAGGGTTTCTCTAATATCTTCCATGCCTTTTTTGAGCCCGGCCAGAACCTTGAGAATTGTCATTCTGAACTCTAGATCTGACATATTACCGATGTCTGTATTGATTAGGTCCCTAGCCTTCGGTACTGCCTCTTGTTCTTTTTTTTGTGTTGAATTTTTCCTTCTTGTCATTTTGTCCATATAAGAGTAAATGAAGGGGCAAGTAAAATACTAAAAGGGTGGCAACAACCCCAGGAAAATATGCTTTAACCAAATTAGAAGAGATCGAAAATCGTGAGTGGGGAGAAAGGGGATAAAAAGAGGTTCAAAAAGGAAGAAAGAAAAAAAAAAAGAAAAAAGAAAAGAATAAAAAAAAGAAAAGAAAAGAATTTTTAAAAAAAGAAAACACCTAAGAAAAATGTAAAAAAGAAAAAATATATATATTAGATAAACTAGTAAAAAATCATTAAAAAACAAAAAGGTAACTGTTAAAAAAAAAATTTATCCAAAGGCGAGAAGAAAAAAAAAAAATGAAAAAGAAAAAATTAATTTAACTGCAAGACTAAAAAAAAATCACAGGAAAAAGCCATGAGTTCCGTGCTTGGCTTTCTCCTCCTCTGGAATTCTGCTGCTCTCCTTGGTATTGAAACCACACTCCTTGGTAGGTGAACTTGGTCTCGGCTGGATTTCTTGTTGATCTTCTGGGGGAGGGGCCTGTTGTAGTGATTCTCAAGTGTCTTTGCCCAGGCGGAATTACACCGCCCTTACCCGGGGCCGGGGTGAGTAATCTGCTCGGGTTTGCTTTCAGGAGCTTTTGTTCCCTGAGCGCTTTCTGTAGAGTTCCGCAGGACGGGAATACAAATGGCGGCCTCCTGGTCTCTGGCCCAGTTACTCCCATCTGCCTGACCTCCAGCCGCGCTCCGAGCTCACCGAGCCTGCGACCGGTTCAAGGTTACACCGAGCTGTGAGCTTACTGTCGGCTCTGTCTCTGTAGCCGGCTTTCCCATTCCAATACCGCAAGCTCTGGGACACTCAGACACCCCCGATCCTTCTGTGACCCTGCGGGACCTGAGGCCACGCTGACCCCGCGTGGGCTTCGCCCCGTTTTAGCCTCTGGAGCGATGTCCCTCAGCGGAACAGACTTTTAAAAGTCCTGATTTTGTGCGCGGTTGCTCCGCTGCTTGCCGGGAGCCGGCCCCTCCCCCCGGGGTCTATCTTCCCGCCGCTTTGGATTCACTTCTCCGCCGGTCCTACCTTTCAGAAAGTGGTTGTTTTTCTGTTTCCAGAATTGCTGTTCTTCTCTTCGATCTGCTGATGGATTTTCAGGTGTTTGCAATCTTTAGATAAGCTATCTAGCTGATCTCCGGCTAGCTGAAGTAGTCTCAGCTTGCTACTTCTCCGCCATCTTGACTCCTCCTCCTTAGTTTGTTTTTGTGAAAACTAAAAGGATTGCTCTGTACTGTTTTTCAACACTGTTGTAGGTCTAAAATCATTTAAAAACTAAATGCTAAAACCCCTATTATTCCCAGCTCCATGGCTTTCCTGAAAATATCCCTGACCACTGAATTGCTTTTACCTGTGAGCTCCGTACATTTTCCTCTTTTACATCTCATTAAAACCACTGAAATTATCATTCAGTTTTTCCTCTTGGTAAAATGGTAGGATTGTTTTCACTGAAAACAGGAATGCTCATTTGAAGGCTCCGCTCTTAGTACCTTCTTCCTTTTCAGCATAGCCTGGCTAATGTAGGTATCCACACAAATGACTTTTATTTTCATATGTGACACAGATTGCCATTTGTGCAACAGGTTTAAAATACTGACACCTCTTTAAAGGGAGTTATATATAATAGATCCATTACTATGTTAGTAATAAGATCTATGTGGGTATTATTGTTTACAGTAAACTAAAGAAAACATTAGACAATTTTAAATAGTTAAGATTGTGATTTTTTTTTTCTGCAAAGCTTTCTCTTTTTTAAGATTTTATTTATTTTGAGAGAGAGAGAGAGAGGGAGAGATTGAACATGAACAGGGGGAAACAGCAGAGACAAAGGGAGAAACAAACTCCCTTCCAAACAGGGAACTCAATGCAGGACTTCATTCTAGGACCCTAAGTTCATGATATGAAGTGAAGGCAGTTGCTTAACTGACTGAGCTACCCAGGAGCCCCTTGCAAGGTTTTCAATATCTAAGACTTTTATTATAGATTTGCTAAGATGTCTTTAATCAGCTAATATTTATTCAATATTTAAAATTTATTTAGTACCATTTATTCAGTCCCTAATATTTATCTCAAATTCCAAAAAGAATCCATTTAAGGAGTGTTACAATACAGATTAATTGATTATTTAGGATGAGGTTTCAATAAACAAGTAAAATGTAAATGTTATACAGTAAATTTTTTAAGCTTTTATGGTTTTTCTGTCCACGTTGCAAGTTGTAATTCAAATGTTTACCTACTTCATTTAAGAAGTTATATCCTGCGTATTCTTGCAAGTCCCAAGGCTGAGATCAAATGACAACGCAGAGCACTGAGAACCAACTAGGGGATCTAAAGGTTTAGGGCTCAGAAGCAACATTACATACAGGTACATTCTTCCCAGCAGCAAAGAATTCTTGAGATTTACAACAACAAAATTATGAAAGTAAGCCAGGTATCCAATGATATATGAATCGATAAGGTGGTAAATAATATTCAATTGTGGTATAGATACAAAATGTAACATTATTTAGCCATACAAAAGAAGAAATTTTGACATTTGCAATGGCATGGATGGGGTTAGACAGTCTAGTGTTAAATGAAATTAAGTCAGAGAAGGCAAATAACATATGATTTCACTCATATGTGGAATTTAAGAACCAAAACAAATGAGCAAAGGAATAAACAGAGAGAGAGAGAAGTAAAGAAACAGCTGGAACAGCTTTTAACTGTGGAGAACAAATTAATGGTTACCAGAGGAGAGGTGGGTAGGGGATGGTGAAATATGTGATGGAAATTAAGGAATGTACTTGTGCTGATGAACTCCAAGTGATGTATGGAATTGTTGAATTACAATATTGTACACCTGAAACTAACAGAACACTATATATTAACTATACTGTAATTAAAGTAAAAATTAAAAAAAAAAGGTAAATGGCAGCACAGAGGAGAAAGAAAGGGATGCAGAAAGTAGCAGAAATCTGATTGTCTTTTTTTTTTTTTTATAAACATATATTTTTATCCCCAGGGGTACAGGTCTGTGAATCACCAGGTTTACACACAGGATGAGTGTAGATTATCACATGGAAAAGGAGAGTATGCATATCCTAAGCATTCCTGAATAGATAATATGTGGAGCTGAGAAAGAACCCACACCTGCTTCCCCAAAATCTTTTAAGTGCAAGGGCAATGGTCCATTCCCAAGCATAGAGCAGAAAGTGTGAGAACAGTTTCACCTGTAGCCAGGTATATCACTGGACTCACCAGGACCCAGACAAATTGGGGTTGAAATTGTCTGCAACTGATGTATGCATGGACTTAAATAAATTAGTGAAATTATATAAAGAACAATGAAGAGAATGAGGAAATCTCAAAATGAAAAAGACTATTTCACAGGAAAGATCCAGGGAACAATCAATGGACTCATGTGTTGTGGAACTAGTCCTATATCTTTATCCTATACTTCCTGGGAAGAAAGAGGACCTGTGGAATTTGCAAACCAATAAACTGTGCCCCAAAAAGTAAAAGCAGATATCTATTGTAATTGTATTTCTGTCATGTTGGTTGCTATTTCTCTCTCATTTGTGATTTTATTTGAGTCTTTTTATTTTTTATTTTTTCCAATCAGCTCCTAGCTCCTGGTTTCATTGATTTGTTCTATTGTTTTGTTGATGTTGTTTCTATACTATTTATTTCTCCTCTAATCTCTATTATTTCCTTCTTTCTGCTGTTTTTAGATTTTGTTTGTTATTTCTATAGCTCCTATACATGTAAGTTTAGGTTG
Organism: Mustela nivalis; assembly: GCF_964662115.1. Lineage (NCBI taxonomy): Eukaryota > Metazoa > Chordata > Mammalia > Carnivora > Mustelidae > Mustela > Mustela nivalis. The sequence goes on along the minus strand of NC_139021.1, from coordinate 89,018,344 downwards.
TTTATTATCTTTTTGCTTAAGGTAGGCCTGGATTGCTATAAACTTCCTTCTTAGAACTCTTTTTGCCACATCCCCAAAATTTTGTGCCACTGTGTTTTCATTTCATTTGTTACCATGAACTTTTTTTAAAAAAATTAGTGATATTGTTATTTATTTATTTATTTTTAAATTACTTTTATTAATATATAATGTATTATTTGTCCCAGGGGTATAGATCTGTGAATCATCAGGCTTACACATTTCACAGCACTCACCATAGCACATACCCTCCCCAATGTCCATAACCCAGCCACTCTATCTCTACCTCCCCACACCCCAGCAACCCTCAGTTTGTTTTGTGAGATTAAGAGTCTCTTATGTTACCATGTACTTTTTTTTTTTTTATTACCTCTTTCATATCCTGGTTGACCCATTCATTGTTTAGTAGCATGTTATTTGACATCCATGTACTTGTGGTTGTTCCAGAATTTTTTTTCTTGTGGTTGACTTCTAGTTTTATACATTGCTGTCAGAAAAGACACATGAAATAAATTTGATCTTTTTGAATTTGTTGAGACTTGTTTTGTGAGCTAATATGTGATCTATTTTTGAGAAAGTTCCATGAGCTCTTGAAAATTGTGTATCCTTTTGTCTTAGGATGGAATGTTCTGAACATACCTGCTAAATCCATCTATTCCACTGTGTCATTCAAAGTCATTTTTTCCTTGTTGATTTCCTGTTTAGATGATACTTATCCCACTGAGGTAAGTAGAGTGTTAAAGTCCACTATTATTTTTGTGTTATTATCAATTGATCTCTCTATCTTTGTTATTCTTTCATGAATTTATGTGTTCCTATGTTGGGTGCATAAATATTTACAATTGTTACATCACCTTGTTGGATTGTATCATTTATTATTACAATCTTTCTTTGTCTCTTGTTACAGTCTGTTTTAAAGTCTATTCTGTCTAATATAAGTATTGCTATTCCAGCTTCCTTTTGACATCCATTTGAATGATAGATGTTTCTCCATCCCCTCATTTTCAAACTGCAGGTATGTTTAGGTCTAAAATGAGTCACTTGCAGGCAGAATTTGATGAGTCTTTTTTTTTTTTAACCTATTCTGCCACTCTATGTCTTTTTTTTGAAGTATTTAGTCCATTTACATTTAAACTAATTATTGATAAATACTTATTTATTGCCATTTTATTACTTGTTTTGTGGGTATTTCTGAAGACTTTCGTTGATCCTTTCTTATCTTTTTTTCATGATCTGCTTTTTTTCTATAATAATATATTTAGAGGAGTGCCTGGAAGGCTCAGTGGGTTAAAGCCTCTGACTTTGACTCAGGTCATGATCCTAGGGTCCTGGGATTCAGCCCCGCATTGGGCTTTCTGCTCAGCAGGGAGCCTGTTTCCTCTGGCCTCTCTACCTACTTGTGATCTCTGTCTGTCCATTAAATAAATAAAATCTTTTTAAAAATATTTAGATTTCTTTTTCTTTATTCTTTGCATATTTATTACCACTTTTGAGAAATGGTTACCACAATTATGTTTGCATATAACCTGTTCTGCATTTGGCAATTTATATCGTCAATGGTCATTTGCGTTTGAACAAATTCTTCTCTCCTTCCACATTTTAAGTAAAAGTTATTTTATTTTATATCCTTTTTTGTGGGTTCCTTGAATGATTTTTTACAGAAATATTCGTTTATACTACTTTTCTGTTTCCTAATTTTATATTGTCACTTTTTCTCTCTTCTTGTCACTCTGAGAGTCCCCTTTAATATTTATTGCAAGTCTGAGTTATTAGTATGAACCCCTTTAGTTTTTGTTTGTCTGGAAAACTCTTTATGTATCTTTCTATTCTGAAAGTATTCTTGGCTGCAGATTTTTCCTATTTAGCACTTTGAATATATCATGCCACTTGCAAAGTTTCTGTTGAAAATTCTCTTGCTAGCCTCATGGGTTTTTCCCTTGTAAATTACCAACCTCTTTTGTCTTGCTGGTTTGAAAACTTTTTTTTTTTTATCACTGTATTTTGCCAATTTAATTACAATTTGTCTTATTGTAAATCTACTTTTGTTGATTTTGATGCAGGTTCTCTGTGAATCCAGGATCTGGATGCTTGTTTCATTCCTCAAATTAGGGAAATTTTCAGCTATTATTTCTTCAAATAATTTTTCTGCCCCTGTTTTTCCTCTTCTGGACTTCTATAGTACATATCTTATTACATATAATGGAGTCACTGAGTCCCCCAGGTCTGTTCTTGTTTTGGATAATCATTTTTTTCTGTTTTTTGTTCAGCTTGATTACTTTCCATTAGTCTATCTTCAAGGTCACCAATTTGTTCCTCTGCTTCTTCCCTTCTGCTATTCATTCCATCAGTGTGCTTCTTATTTAATTTATTGAGAGGTTTAGCTCCTATGTTATTCTTTATCCCTGCCTTATTCTTTATCTCTCTGGAAGACACATGTCTTCCACTCTTCTTTTCATACCCAGTATCTTTATTATCACTGCTTCAAAGTCTCTATTAGGCATGTTACTTATTATATCTGTTTCACTTAGATCTCTGTCCATAGTTTTGTCCTGTTCTTTCATTTGGGATAAGTTTCTCTATCTTCTCATTTTTTATGCTTCTCCGTGTCTACTTATGTGTGCTAAGAAAGTCACCTGTATCTTCTACTCGTTTACTAAAGTAGTGACTTTATGAAGAAGAGGTCCCAGAGTTCCCTAGAATGAAGTGTTCCCCATTAACCAGAACCTGGCACTTTAGGAGAGTATCCTATGTGTGTTTCTTATGCCCTGCTGTTGTGTCCAAGTCACTTTTCCTCTCAGTGCAGTTGTCTGCATGGATTCTGCCTGCTGTGGGATATGCTTGCTCTCTTTGGTGTTAGTGGAACCCAAGCAGTTCAGCTCTGAGGAGGCACGTCTTCCAGGAAACTTGGGACAGAGCAGCAGTGTTAGTAAAATTTTGTTGGGTCACTTGTCTTTCAGATCCCTTGATGCCACATCCCCATGACTGGCAGCTAGGCACTGTGCATGCTGGCATGCAAGTCTGGGTGTGGTGCATGCCTTGGTGGGGGACCCCAGGGCACCTGGGTGCATACTTTGCAGCAGAGCTTAGGGGTACATAGTTAATCTTGTCATGTAGTGGTGGCTGAGGATGCACAGGCAACTTTAGCAAAATTTTCCCTGAGCTCAAAGCCAAATCTAGTAGGCTTGGAGTTGGCAAGTTCTCAGGAGAACTCAATGGCAGAACACATTGCCAACATGTTAGGTAGCAAGTATCTATGCAGTACTACTGCCCACAGGTGACTCTGTGTTTATGCTGGCAGTTGGAGGAAGAAAATTGCATCTGTCATCTCCCACATTTCTGGAGAAGTCCTCCAACATACTCAAAAATGAGTATGAGCAGATTTTTCTCCTGTTTTTGTTGACTTCAGTTTTATCTTGCCTGTCAGCACAGGCTTCTGTCTCTTCAAGGGCAGTAACCCAGGTATGACTTACTTTCAAGTTTCACCCAGTGCTGAGTCAGCTGACTTTTAGAGCTCTGGGTTCCACTGGTTTCATAAACTCCCAGAATTTATCTCCCCTGATTTTTAAGACCAAATAATAGGAGGATTAATATTCCCTATGTGAACTCTTTGGTATGAAAGCCCATTTCTCTGCCCTTTGCACATGCAAGCTCCCTCCTTCCTGTGGGCAGTTTCTCTCCCCCCTTTCTGACTGTCCTGCCCTTTCAGATGCAGCTTCTTCTCTATATTTAGTTAGTTCTGCCAGTCTTTACATCACTCTCTGGTTTATTGACTTGGATGTGGATGATAGTTAGTTTTAAATATTGGATGGGGAGAGCTCAAGGTCCTCTTACTCTGCCATCTTCCTCTGGGGTGGGGGGAAGCCAAATTTTAAAAGCAGAGATATCAGAAAATTAAAACAAACAAACAAACAAACAAAAAACACCTTACATTAGAAAGAATATATTAGAATAGAAGCATAGGATGTCAGCAACAAAGTTTGGTTTGGTTTGATTTGTTTATCCATTCATTTCAACCAGCAACTAACTTTTAAGACAAATGGGAAGACAGGACCCTTTGGGAAAATATTAAAACTGGATTTTGTAGCTGGGCAAGGATAATCTATAGTAAACCAACAGGAAATAACATTCTGGAAGGCCTTAAGTGTATATTTTCACCTCATGTCTATTTATCCTGATTTACATTTAATTATCTCTTCCAAGCCTCATAACTTACTTATTTCTTCAATATGTCTTCTAGTCATCTTCTGGGACATCTAAATCCTGTATATAAATGTTGCCCTACATGCAACAGGCCTCTCTACTACTCCTGTTCCCTTTAGTTGACACTCCTGCTCCAGTTTACATGGTAAGCAGTCTGTCATGGTCAGTGTAACCTATGTTCCATGTGTTCTTGCCTTTCTACCACAGGGCTGGACACATGGCCCATCCTGATCAATCATCATACCCAAATTCCTCCTGCCTCACTAAACTGACCAGTACTCCAGTAGCATAGATTGATTGGAATCCTTTTTTTTCTGAATTGTATTAATAATATTCAAAGAAAAAGTACCTTTTTTCCAATAAAGTTATTTTTTGTTTGAATGCAGGTCTTCATTATTCAGTTTCTCCACCAAATAGGAATATTAAGTTACTGACAGAATAGAGCCAAGAGGGGATCAATGTATTTCTCTTTCAACATATATGCACACTCACATATATGTGCACACACACACACACACACACATCCCTTAAAGATTTTTGAAACTTTGAAATATGTTTGACTGAATTAAAGGTCACCACTGAAATATTCCAGTCATTCATATGAATATGAAATATTCCAGACCCTTTTTGATAGTTATTTAGGTTTTGGTATTTTCAAGTATTTGGTATTTTCAAGCATCCAAAAGAGTTCTAAGTTATATAATAAAGAATCTTTTCAATTCATATTTGTTTCATGTCATTTGAAAATATTAATCATTATCTACACTGTGAAACATAAATAGTTTTGCTTTGTTTTTGTTTTTATTTGCTGTTATCTCTGCCTAATTTTCTTTATAAGTGAATGATGATATCTAAATAATCTTCTTCACCAAAAGGATTTGACTGCCCATTAAGAAATAATAATAAAACACAAGAAAAATAAAAAGACATAAATAAATCAAAATGGAAAATAATAGATGTTGAGAACTGAGATGAGGTCTGGGGTGAGGTTGGTATAGACAAATGCATATACACAAAAAGCTGCATCACTGGAAGGTGAAAATTTAGCTCCAAGCTTGCGAAATTCTGAAACACCAAGGTTAAAAATTAAAATAGTGTAATATTATAATTCTAAACTTTACACATGACTTATTGTCAATAATATTAATTTATGATCTAAGTCACTATGGAGTTACATAGGCATACATTTATTTGTCTTATTTTATTTATTACTATTATTATTATTTAAGATAAAATAAAAGCATCTACCTTGAATTTGACAATTGATTTCAACCAAAGGAATCAAGTATATGAATTATGAAGGAAGTAAATGTTTCTTTTTTTGGAAAGGGATTTATATAAAGAAATATAACACAAAACTATTGTGATTTAAACTTGTCAAGGCAAGAAAAGTTTTATTTAAAAATATGAAATACAACTGCTTTATCCTTAAAACAATTGACTGAACCATCAAATGCTAAGTTTTATGTTTGTGTGCCATTTGTTGGTTTCTAAGAATAATTAGGACTCTTCCTGACAAGCAGAAACAGTTTAAGAGAAAAGGTAAAGGTCAGGCAGAAAGAGAACATTAATCAGATTAGGTAAAATAATAATAACCAAAAAAAATTAAAAGGCAATTTTTTTAATCAAAATAGGATTATAAGTCAATTTATTAAAAATATCTCAAATGTACTTTAAAATATTTAATATCAGGAGTGATAGTTGGCATTTAGTGGATGTTTCTCATATTTTAAGCTTTATCTGAATAATAAGGCCATGAAGTGAATCTTCTAAGATTCCTGATGAGGAATCCCTGATTGATAAGGAAACAGAAACAGAGAAGCTTTGGAAGCTTGTGGGAGGTCATACACCTAATAAAGAACAGAACAGTCAGTAGAATCCAGATCTGTCAGATCTGGGAGTCCCCTCCCATCTCCACTTATCAAACTGACTGCCTGGTTTGGGTTGTCTTATTTACTCTAAGATATAGAATACTTTAGATAAGAAAAAGAATTTGACCATTTTATCATTTCAATTAAGGTTTACATACTGCTTAAGAGAAATGAAGAGATCAGATTTTAAAATCACATTAAGTATTAGATATTTGTACGCAACTCACGTTATATGTTATATATTATCTACTAGACAGTGATATCATGTGATTGAAGCTGATCTTGCAAAAACAGACATTAGGAATCAAGCTTTACAATCATAGTTTTAAATTTCAATTTTTATTATGCTGATATAATTTAAACAACATTAAAAGGAGTAGTTTCTGATGTAACCCACTTACATAAAATTACTCATGATTGAATGGAGCTCATTTTTAAGAAGATCAATAAATCTGAAGGCAAAATATGTATTTTCAAGAAAGAAGTCAAAAGGAAATATTATATAAACTTAAATTACTTAACGATGGTTACTAAACAGAAATAACTGTGTCTTAGTCCATGGGCGATGCTGTAACAAAACACCACAGATGGGTAATTTACAAAAAACACGAATTTATATATTACAGTTCTGGAGACTGGAAGTCCAAAATCAGGGCGCCTACATGACTGAAGAAGGGTTCTTTTCCAGTTTGTAGACTTTTCATTGTAAGCTTACACGGCAGAAAGGGACTATGGATCTCTAGACTCTCTAGGGATCTCACGGTTCTGTGTTCATGACTGATGCAACTCCTAAAGGCTCTAATTCCTAATACTAAAAGGAGGCTACAATTTCAACATATGAATATGAAGGAGACATAAGACTATAACAATCCACATTTGGAAGTGGCAGAGAAAATATTCTTTGTCATTATATAGTGGGGTTTTTTTTTGTTATTTTTTATTGTTGTTTTTGTTTTACTTTATTTTTTTCAGTGTTCCAAGATTCATTATTTATACACCACACCCAGTGCTCCATGCAATACATGCCCCACTACCCACCGCCAGGCTCACCCATCCCCCATCCTACCCTCCAAAACCCTCAGTTTATTTCTCAGAATCCACAGTCTCTCGTGCTTCATCTCTGCCACTGATTTACCCCACTTTTTCTTTCTTTCTCCTAACGTCCTCCATGTTATTCCTTATCCTCTACAAGTAAGTGAAACTATATGATAATTATCTTTCTCTGCTTGACTTATTTCACCCAGCACAATTTCTTCTATACCTGTCTATGCTGATACCAGAGTTGGGTGTTCATCCTTTCTGATGGTTGTGTAATATTCCATTGTTTTAGGGACTGAATCTTCTTTATACATTCATCTGTTGAAGGGCATCTTGGCTCTTTCCATAGTTTGGTGACTGTGGCCATTGTTGCTATGAACATTGGGGTACAGATGGCCCTTCTTTTCACTACATCTGTATCTTTGGGGTAAATATCCAGTAGTGCAATTTCAGGGTCATAGGGTAGCTCTATCTTTAATTTCTTAAGGAATCTCCACACTGTTTTCCAAAGTGGCTGCACCAACTTGCATTCCCACTTACAGTGTAAGAGGGTATTCCTTTCTCCACATTCTCTCCAACACTTAGTGCTTTCTGTCTTGTTGATTTTGGACATTCTAACTTGTGTAAGATGGTATCTCAATGTGGTTTTGATTTTAATCTCCCTGATGGCTCGTGATGATAAATACTTTTCATGTCTCTGTGAGCCATTTGTATGCCTTCTTTGGAGAAGTGTCTGTTCATGTCTTCTGTCCATGTTTTGATGTGATTATCGGTTTTGTGTGTGTTAAGTTTGAGTTCTTTATAGATCTTGGATACCAGCCCTTTGTCTGTAGTGTCATTTGCAAATACCTTCTCCCATTCCGTGGGCTGCCTCTTTGTTTTCTTGACTATTTCCTTTGTTGTGCAGAAGCTTTTGATCTTGATGAAGTCCCAGAAGTTCATTTTCACTTTTGTTTCCCTTGCCTTTGGGGACATATCTTGAAAAAAGTTGCTGAGGCCTATGTCAAGAAGTTACTACCTATGTTCTCCTCTAGGATTTTGATAGACTCCTGTCTCACGTTGAGGTCTTTAATCCATTTTGAGTTTATCTTTGTGTATAATGTAAAAGAATGGTCGAGTTTCATTCTTCTATACATAGATGTCCAATTTTCTAAGCACCATTTATTGAAGAGACTGTCTTTTCTACACTGTATATTTTTTCCTGCTTTGTTGAAGAATATTTGACCATAGAGTTGAGGATCCATATCTGCGGTCTCTACTCTGTTCCACTGGTCTATGTATCTGTTTTTGTGCCAGTACCATGCTGTCTTGGTGATCACAGCTTTGTAGTAAAGCTTTAAATCAGCCAACATGATGCCCCCAGATTTGTCTTTCTTTTTCAACATTTCCTTAGCAATTTGGGGTCTCTTCTGGTTCCATACAACTTTTAGGATTGTTTGTTCCAGCTCTATGAAAAATGCCAGTGGACTTTTTAACGGGATGGCATTGAAAGTAGATTGCTCTAGGCAGTATAAACATTTGGACAATGTTTATTCATTCAGTTCATGAGCATGGAATGGTCTTCCATCTTTTTGTGTCTTCTTCAGTTTCTTTCATGAGTATTCTGTAGTTTGTTTTGTCCAAATCCCTTACTTCTTTGGTTAGGTTTATTCCATGGTATCTTATGGTTCTTGAGTGTTTAATGAATGCAATTGATTCTCTAATTTCCCTTTCTATATTTTCATTGTTAGTGTATAAGAAAGCAGCTGATTTCTGTGCATTGACTTTGTATCCTGCTACATTACTGAATTGCTGTATGAGTTCTAATAGTTCAGGGGTGGAGTCCTTTGGGTTTTCCACATAAGGTATCATGTCATCTAAAAAGAGAGAGAGTTTGACTACTTCTTTGCCAACCTTTTAGTATTTTACTTGCCCCTTCATATACCCTTATCTGGACAAAATGACAAGATGGAAAAATTCAACACAAAAAAAAAAGAACAAGAGGCAGTACTGAAGGCTAGGGATCTAATCAATACAGACATTGGTAATATGTCAGATCTAGAGTTCAGAATGACAATTCTCAAGGTTCTAGCCGGGCTCGAAAAAGGCATGGAAGATATTAGAGAAACCCTCTCGAGAGATATAAAAGCCCTTTCTGGAGAAATAAAAGAACTAAAATCTAACCAAGTTGAAATAAAAAAAGCTATTAATGAGGTGCAATAAAAAATGGAGGCTCTCACTGCTAGGATAAATGAGGCAGAAGAAAGAATTAGTGATATAGAAGACCAAATGACAGAGAATAAAGGAGCTGAGCAAAAGAGGGACAAACAGCTACTGGACCACGAGGGGAGAATTCGAGAGATAAGTGACACCATAAGACGAATCAACATTAGAATAATTGGGATTCCAGAAGAAGAAGAAAGAGAGAGGGGAGCAGAAGGTATACTGGAGAGAATTATTGGGGAGAATTTCCCCAATATGGCAAAGGGAACAAGCATCAAAATTCAGGAGGTTCAGAGAACGCCCCTCAAAATCAATTAAGAATAGGCCCACACCCCGTCACATAATAGTAAAATTTACAAGTCTCAGTGACAAAGAGAAAATCCTGAAAGCAGCCCGGGAAAAGAAGTCTGTAACATACAATGGTAAAAGTATTAGATTGGCAGCTGACTTATCCACAGAGACCTGGCAGGCCAGAAAGAGCTGGCATGATATTGTCAGAGCACTAAATGAGAAAAACATGCAGCCAAGAATACTATATCCAGCTAGGCTATCATTGAAAATAGAAGGAGAGATTAAAAGCTTCCAGGACAAACAAAAACTGAAAGAATTTGCAAACACCAAACCAGCTCTACAGGAAGTATTGAAAAGGGTCCTCTAAGCAAAGAGAGAGCCTACAAGTGGTAGATCAGAAAGAAACAGAGACCATATACAGTAACAGTCACCTTACAGGCAATACAATGGCACTAAATTCATATCTCTCAATAGTTACCCTGAATGTTAATGGGCTAAATGCCCCAATCAAAAGACACAGGATATCAGAATGGATAAAAAAATAAAATCCATCTATATGTTGCCTCCAAGAAACTCATTTTAAGCCCGAAGACACCTCCAGATTTAAAGTGAGGGGGTGGAAAAGAATTTACCATGCTAATGGACATCAGAAGAAAGCAGGAGTGGCAATCCTTATATCAGATCAATTAGATTTTAAGCCAAAGGCTATAATAAGAGATGAGGAAGGACACTATATCATACTCAAGGGGTCTGTCCAACAAGAAGATTTAACAATTTTAAATATCTATGCCCCCAAAGTGGGAGCAGCCAACTATATAAACCAATTAATAACAAAATCAAAGAAACACATCAACAATAATACAATAATAGTAGGGGACTTTAACACTCCCCTCACTGAAATGGACAGATCATTCAAGCAAAAGATCAGCCAATTTGAATACATTTTATTTCTTCTTGTTGTCTGATTGCTGAGACTAGGACTTTTAGTACTATGTTGAACAACAGTGGTGAGAGTGGGCATCATTGTCATGTTCCTGATCTCAATGGGAAATCTCTCAGCTTTATCTCTTTGAGAATGATATTCGCTGTGGGATTTTCATAGATAGATTTTATGACGTTGAGGAATGTTTCTTCCATCCCTATATTTTGAGGAGTTTTAATCAGGAATAGATGCTGTATTTTGTCGAATGCTTTTTCTGCATTGACTGGGAAAACCATGAGGTTCTTCTCTCTTCTCTTATTGATTTCTTCTATCACATTGATTCACTTCCAATGTTGAACCACCCTTGCAACCCAGGGATAAATCCCACCCGCTCATGGTAGATAATATTTTTAATGTACTGTTGGATCCTATTATCTAGGATCTTGTTGACAATCTTGGGGTCTATATTCATCATGGATATTGGTATGAAATTCTCATTTTTCTTGGCTCTTTTCCTGGTTTGGGAATAAAGGTAATGCTGGCTTTATAGAAAGAGTGTGAAAGTTTTTTTTCTGTTTCTATTTTTTTTTTTAATTTTTTATTTTTATAAACATTTATTTTTATCCCCAGGGGTTCAGGTCTGTGAATCACCAGGTTTACACACTTCACAGCACTCACCAAAGCACATACCCTCCCCAATGTCCATAATCCCACCCCCTTCTCCCAAACCCCCTCCCCCCAGCAACCCTCAGTTTGTTTTGTGAGATTAAGAGTCACTTATGGTTTGTCTCCCTCCCAATCCCATCTTTTTTCATTTATTCTTCTCCTACCCACTTAAGCCTCCATGTTGCATCACCACTTCCTCATATCAGGGAGATCATATGATAGTTGTCTTTCTCTGCTTGACTTATTTCGCTAAGCATGATACGCTCTAGTTCCATCCATGTTGTCGCAAATGGCAAGATTTCATTTCTTTTGATGGCTGCATAGTATTCCATTGTGTATATATACCACCTCTTCTTGATCCATTCATCTGCTGATGGACATCTAGGTTCTTTCCATAGTTTGGCTATTGTGGACATTGCTGCTATAAACATTCGGGTGCACGTGCCCCTTTGGATCACTACGTTTGTATCTTTAGGGTAAATACCCCATAGTGCAATTGCTGGGTCATAGGGCAGTTCTATTTTCAACATTTTGAGGAACCTCCATGCTGTTTTCCAGAGTGGCTGCACCAGCTTGCATTCCCACCAACAGTGTAGGAGGGTTCCCCTTTCTCCGCATCCTCGCCAGCATCTGTCATTTCCTGACTTGTTGATTTTAGCCATTCTGACTGGTGTGAGGTGATATCTCATTGTGGTTTTGATTTGTATTTCCCTGATGCCGAGTGATATGGAGCACTTTTTCATGTGTCTGTTGGCCATCTGGATGTCTTCTTTGCAGAAATGTCTGTTCATGTCCTCTGCCCATTTCTTGATTGGATTATTTGTTCTTGGGTGTTGAGTTTGCTAAGTTCTTTATAGATTCTGGACACTAGTCCTTTATCTGATATGTCGTTTGCAAATATCTTCTCCCATTGTGTCAGTTGTCTTTTGATTTTGTTAACTGTTTCCTTTGCTGTGCAAAAGCTTTTGATCTTGATGAAATCCCAATAGTTCATTTTTGCCCTTGCTTCCCTTGCCTTTGGCGATGTTCCTAGGAAAATATTGCTGCCGCTGAGGTCGAAGAGGTTGCTGCCTGTGTTCTCCTCAAGGATTTTGATGGATTCCTTTCGCACATTGAGGTCCTTCATCCATTTTGAGTCTATTTTTGTGTGTGGTGTTAGAAAATGGTCCAATTTCATTTTTCTGCATGTGGCTGTTTAATTTTCCCAGCACCATTTATTGAAGAGGCTGTCTTTTTTCCATTGGACATTCTTTCCTGCTTTGTCGAAGATTAGTTGACCATAGATTTGAGGGTCTATTTCTGGGCTCTCTATTCTGTTCCATTGATCTATGTGTCTGTTTTTGTGCCAGTACCATGCTGTCTTGATGATGACAGCTTTGTAATAGAGCTTGAAGTCCGGAATTGTGATGCCACCAACGTTGGCTTTCTTTTTCAATATCCCTTTGGCTATTCGAGGTCTTTTTGTTTCTAATTTTTGAAACTGCTTTCGGAGAACTGGTATTATTTCTTTTTTGAAAGTTTTTAGAATTCCCCAGGAAATCAGTCATGGCCTGAGCTCTTATTTTTTGGGTGGCTTTTGATCACTACTTCAATCTTGTTACTAGATATTGGTTTATTCAGATTGTCAGTTTCTTCAATGGATGCAGAAATGCATCCATTTTTTTCTAGGTTGCTTAACTTAATGGCATATAACTGTTGATAATAATTTGTGATGATTGTTTCTATTTCCTTGGTGTTAGTCATGTTCTCTACCCTTTTATTCATAATTTTATTAATTTGGGTCCTCTTTTTTTTCTTTTGGATTAGTTTGGCCAGTGGTCTATTGGTCCTAATAATTCTTTCAATGAACCAGCTTCTAGTTGCATCGATATGTTCTAGTCTAACTCACTGATTTCTGCTCTAATCTTATTTATTTCCCTTCTTGTAAATAAGGTAGGCTTAATTTGTTGTTGATTTTCCAGTTCTTTAAGTTGTAAGGAAAGTTGGTGTATTTGGGATTTTTCAGTTTTCTTGAGTGAGGCATGTTTGGTTATGTATTTCCCCCTCATGAATGCTTTTGCCATATCCCATAGGTTTTGGACTGTGGTGTCTTCACCAGTTTCCATGATCTAAATTCTTCTTTGATTTCCTGGTTGATCCAAACATTCTTGACCAGGATGGTCTTTAGCTCCCAAGTGTTTGAATTCCTTCTAAACTTTTTCTTGTGGTTGAGTTCAAGTTTCAATGCATTGTGATCTGAGAATATGTAGGGGATAATCTCAGTCTTCTGGTATTGGTTCAGCCCTAATTTGTGACCCAGTATGTGATCTATCCTGCAGAAAGTTCCATGTGTGCTCAAGAAGAATGAATATTCTGTTGTTTTAAGGTGGGATGTTCTGTATATATCTATGAGGTCCATCTGGTCCAATGTATCATTCGAAGCTCTTGTTTCTTTCTGTCTTTCTGGATTTTCTGCTTAGATAATCTGTCTTTTGCTGAGAGTGGCATGTAAAATCCTCTACAATTAATGTATTCATATCAATATGACTATTTTGTTTAGCAGTTGGGTTATGTAGTTGGCTGCTCCCATGTTGGGGGCATAAATACTTATAATTGTTAGATCTTCTTCGTGGATAGACCCTTTAAGAATGATGTAGTGTCCTTCTGTATCTCTTTAGCTAATTTATCTGATATGAGAATCACTACCCCAACTTCCTTTTGAAGACTGTTGGCATGAAAAATTGTTCTCCATTCCTTCAGTTTCAGTCTGGATATATCTTTAGGTTCAGAACATGTCTCTTGAAGATAGAATATGGACGGTCCTGTCATTTTATCCAATCTACAAACCTGTGCCATTTTAAGGGAGTATTTAAGCCATTCATGTTGAGAGTGATTGTTGAAAGATACATTTTTATTGACATCATGTTGCCTATGAATCCTTGCTTCTATAGGTTGTCTCTATAAATTTCTGTTCTATGTCACTCTTGAGTTCTTTCTACTTTTATAGAAACTCTCCTCCCTTAATATTTCTTATAGTGCTGGCGTGGTGGTCACATACCCTTTTAAATCTTGCTGGTCTTGGAAGATTTTTTATCTCTCCACCCATTCTGAATGTCAGTCTTGCTGAATAAAGTATTCTTGAATGCATGTTTTTCTCATTCAGTGCCCTGAATATGTCTTGTCAGCCCTTTCTGGCTTGCCAGGTTTCTGTAGACAGGTCTGACATTATTCTAATGGTCTTCCTTCTGTATGCAAGAAATATCTTCCCCCAGCTGTCTTCAAGGCATCCTCTCTGATTTTATGACTTGTGAATTTCACAATTAAGTATCTAGAGGTTTTTCTAGATTTGTTGGTATTGGAGTGTGTCCTCTCTGCCTCTAGGACATGAACATTTGTTCAATTCCCCAGACTGGGGGTATTTTCACCAATGGTTTGTTCAACTATATCTTCTAGTGTTTTCTCTTTCTCCACCCCCTCAGGGATCCCAAGAATTCTGACGTTGGAATGTTCCATGGCATCATTTATTTCCCTAATTCTGTTTTCATGGTTTCCAAGATATTTGCTCCATGCCTCTTCCTGAACCTTCTTTTCTATCAGTTTGTCTTCTAGATCACTAATTTGATCTTCTGGCTTGGTTACCCTAGCTCTTAGATTATTTAGATTAGATTGGATTTCATTGATAGCATTTTTAAGTACAGCCAGATCAGCCATCACTTCTTCCCTTAGAGAGGCTATGTTGCCACTAATGGTCTTTTCCAACTTAACCATTGCCTGGATAATTGTTACCCAGATTTTCATTTCCAACATATTTGTTTATATCCATATGCAATAGTTCTGTGGCAGAGGTCACAGTCTCTGAATTTTTCCTCTGTTGAGTGTTTCTCCTAATCATTTTGGTACGAAGTGGTTGAGGTGATGTATAGCTGAATATATCAACCACAATCCAGGCAAGGTGCACCATAGAAAGTTTCAGAGCAATCAGAAGTCACCACCAAAAAGAAAGAAACAAGAAAAAAAGAGAAAGAGAGAGAGAAAAAAAAAGGGGAAAAAAAAAAAAACAACAGCCAAAAGTTTAGAAGGAATTCAAACACTTGGGAGCTAAAGACCATCCTGGTCAAGAATGTTTGGATCAACCAGGAAATCAAAGAAGAATTTAGATCATGGAAACCAATAAGAATGAAGACACACCAGTCCAAAACCTATGGGATATGGCAAACAGCCCCAAAAGTAAGTTTTATAAGCTACAAAAACAAAAACAAACAAAAAGACCAACAAAAGTAAAAGACAAGAAAAAAAAAGAAAGAAAAAATTAGCCAAAATGAACCCCAAGAGTAATATTTATACAGTAGAAAAACAAATGCAAGTACACAGAAACACTGACAGAAGAATAAAATGAGAAGGTGATTATAAACCTTCGGTGTGGGTGAGGAAGGTTATTTAAGTTCCTCTGGAGTGTATCTTGTTATCTTTGTTAAAGGACTCAACTTTCTAGAGATACAGGGAAATTAAAACTGCTTTATATATAGGAGTTGTATTTAATAGGGTAAAAGGAGTACCTTGAGGTTTATATCTATGTATATATTTAAAGAAAAAAGAAACACAGGTATATGTATTTAAAAAGTTCAGGTTAAAGTTATTATGAATATATTGTATTAAACTTCTAGTTTTAATGGTAAGTAGGTTAAAAAAAAAACAAAATAAGAATCATGAGAATGAATTTAATAAAATAATAAATAAAAGTTGTATCTATGAAATATACAGATTTGGGGAGAATACTGGAAGCTTAATATTTTGTTTTCCCCTGAAGTTGTGGTTTTACAGTTTTATGGGGACCCTGTGATTATTGTTCTCTTGTTTTTTTGCCTTGTCTTCTGGGGGAGGGGTTTGCTGCATTGTTTTTCAGTCAGTCTTTTTTTGGCTGAATCGCCCTGCCTCCTATTAAGGGGCTGGGCTTAGTGGAAACCAGTTTTTCAGGAATTTTCTTCCCTGGAGGTTTTTGTTCTTTGGTGGCCTTTTGAGGTTTTATGGAGCTTTAGTGCAAAGTAAACTGTCAGTACCCCGTCCTTTGCCTCAGAGAGAAATCTCAGTCTGCCCCTATCTGGATGGTCCAGAATACAGTGACTCACCCTCTTCAAACTCCACTGAACACGGCAATCTTCCACAGGTGGTGGGCACTCTCAGCCACTGTCTCAGTGGTCCCCAAGGCTCCCAATTGTTTCTGCACTCCTGTGCCACTAAAACTGTGAGCTCTATTGGGCCAGGTGAGCATGATCCTGGTGACTGCCATTGCTGGAACTACTGTCTGAGACCATGACCACACCAGGTGTATTCAGACCCACCAGCTTGAAGAATGCTGCAGGTCCAGGGACCTCTGGCTAGAGCCTGTGCCAGGCTTTCTCAGGTGCAGGTGGGGGTGTGTGCAGCATCGAAAAGTGGTGGTGCAAGCATCGAAAAGCTGCAGGTTCAGGGGCCATCAACTGGCTACCCCATGGGGCTCTCTCAGACATGGGTGGGCACCAGCTATGACTGCCCTTGAACTATGGGCTTGTGTCCATTCCTATGTCAGCCTGAATCTAGCAACTGCCCCTTAAGACCCTTTGTTCTTTTATGTGCTTTTAACCAGACTCCAAGTTAATGCTGGTCTCCAAGCACAGGGCACTTTCATATTGGGGTATTACTTTCTAATATATCACTTCTGGTGGCTCCCTCCCCCTTCTGCTTATCCTCCAATATCAGTTCTAATGTTTCCACTCTGCTTTACCTCTCTACTGATGTCTTCTGCACCCGTAGAGATTCCAAAGTGTATAATCTTATATCTCATGCTGATTTCATGGGTATTCAGAATGTTCTGGTAGATATGTAGCTCAATTCAGGGGACCAGTTGAAACAGGGTCTCCTACTTCTCTGCTATCTTGCCCCCCCTCCTGATAAGGTTTTAAATACTCATTTAAACTATTCAATGAAATATATATATATATATATATATATATATATATATATATATATATACATATATAATGTTCTTTTTGCTATCATATATTTTCTCTGTATGTCTGGATTTTCAATTGATGCACTAAGATACAAAGGGAATTTTATTCCATGCCTAGAATTTCATCTTTCCATGAAGGGTCTCTTTAACTCTTCCCTTCCTATGGTATGCAGAATTCTAGGATTTTTCCCAAAATTGCTGTCTATGCCATACACTCTCCATAACATTCTGTTCTTCTGAGTGTAAGCAGCACTGCAAATATGATGGGTTATCACTCTCATGATTAGGTTACTAATTTGTTGATTTTGTGTTATCAAAAGGAAGATTATCCAGGTGGAGGTGACCTAATCAGGTAGCTCTTAGAAGGTACTGTGTCTCCCTAATGTCCGATGTATAAAGTGTGACAGGGTGAGTGGAGAAGACTTTAGGAAGGGCAGTCCTTGACCAATAACTAATAAGACAATGTGACCTTAATCCTTCAGGCACAAGGAAGTCAATTCTTCAACAACCTGAGGGATCTTGGAATCAGATCCTTCCCTAGTTGAGCCTCTAAATAAAGACATAGTCACCTGGCACCTTGATTTCAATTTTGTGAGATCTTAAGCAGAGGATCACTTATAGTGTGTAATGTGCCAGATGTCTAGCCCACAGAAACTAAGAAATTTTGTGTGTGCTGTTTTAAGGTGCTTAGCTTGGGGTAATTTATTACAGAACATTAGACAGTTTTGCATTCTCTGTCTTTAATTACTCATGGTCATCTCATGCTGGCAAAAGTGTATTTTTCCTATTAGAAAATAAAACATCTACAATCACTCTGTGAGTAATCTACTTCTTCATTCATTTCTCAGGTAACCAGGAGCTGTTTTGTCTTTCTATTCTCTCTTGGTAGGCTATTAGCCACCTTTAGCCTATCTAAAAAGCTGATTAATATTCCTTAGGAAAAGTTCTCTTTGGATGAATTTTGCTATTTTGCTGGTTTCTGGTGGAATGAATTCCATCAGTTTCAATCATCCATTGTATACTTGAGTTTGGAGATATATATATAATTTTATACATCCAAGGTTTTCATGCTTATGATAATAAATATTTCTATAGCTGACAATAGTCCTATAGAGGTTTGTGCAAAAATGCTTATCTTTGAATTACCATTACCAGTAGGAGCTGTTAGGTTTTGGAGAATCTACCTTGTGTCAGATGAAATACTTATTCTTCATAGGAATCTAGTGAGGTGGTTAGGGTATAAGTACTTCATTCCACAATACTCAGCTAGAACAAGATTAAGTGCCCATTGGATCCCAGATGTGACTAATTCCAACACCTTGTGCCTATTCAGTTCTCTAAATAAGCAGCACAGAAAAAGGGTAACAAAATAAGTGATATATAATTTACCACCTACAAGTGGCAAAAGTCCCTTAAAGTTTATAGGAATCTAAAGATTTCTTTTCACTACCTTATTTTTTTTTAAATGACTCTGACTGCAAATAATAATTAAAAGAAATATTTAGACTTTGACATTGAATGTTTTTCACATTGGATGTTAACACCATTAAGCGTGTGGACTGAAAGATATTTTATATACACATTGGTCTTAGGCTTTCAAAATATATTTGGCAAAAAGATCAGATAGAAAACAAAAGCACTGGATTCTCAAAAGTGATACTCATATAAACTTTCCTCTTTAATATGCTCATCCTGGCATTCAACTAATATCTAGTTAATACCCACTTTATTCCATGCACTCTTTCAGGTGTTTGGTATGTATTAAAAATCATTATGGCAAGCAAATTATGTTCCAAGGCCGCAAGACTTGTTTTTCTTTATCTCACACTTTCATATTCTTGTTTTTCAAAAGCTTATTATTGTTTTAGTTATAATTTTTAATAATGGGTTTATATTATTTTCAGTGGGGTTTTGATTTTCTCAGATAAATCCATTCATAATTTATCTTCTCTTATTTAAATGCCATTTTTTCTTTATTTATTTAACAGACAGAGATCACAAGAGGCAAAGAGTCAGGCAGAGAGAGAGAGGGAGAAGCATGTTCCCCACTGTGCAGAGAGCCCGATGCAGGACTTGATCCCAGGACCCTGAGATCATGACCCGAGCTGAAGGCAGAGGCTTAACCCACTGAGCCACCCAGGTGCCCTAAATGTCATTATTTTTAAAAAGTGGTTTCCAAAAAATAGACTCAGAATGAGCTTTGTGATAACCAAAAACATTTTTTTTCAGTATTTAACATATTGTCCTCTTAGTTTGAAATTACATGAAAATACCTAGATGCTAATAACCTTGTCATTATTATCTACTATTGCCCATATACAGATTCTAAAGTGAGATTCTCTTTTGTCCTAAATGAATGTGTTGCTAACCAACTCACATCCAACATCTCTCATTTTTATGTGCATTCTTGAAAATTCTTTGAACCAAAGACAAGTATAATAGAGGCAATCGTGGTCATATTCAATGAGTTAATTCAAAAGTGTGTTTTAATTAAATTTATATTGATTAATGATATATACAAAATAAACATTAGAAAACCATGTATAAGGTCTCTACCAAACTCAAAGACTGTTTTATGACTAGGTATACTATTTGTTAATAATTTATTTAAAAATCAGGAAAAGATTAAATACATGACTCTTCACCTGGGGATATCATTCAACATTTAATGCTCACATAGCATTACACAAATATCTTTATTTCTGTAATATCTACAATAAAATCTTCTGACATCTATATGCCTTAATATTCACTTTACCAGAACATAGTGTTAAAAACAAAAACAGGGGCACCTGGGTGTCTCAGTGGGTTAAAGCCTCTGCCTTTGGCTCAGGTCATGATCCCAGATTCCTGGGATCAAGCCCCACATCGGGCTCTCTGCTTGGTGGGGAGCCTGTTTCCTCCTCTCTCTCTGCCTGTCTCTCTGCCTACTTGTGATCTCTGTCAAATAAATAAATAAAAATCTTTAAAAAAATTTTTTAAAGTAAAAAAATAAAAACAAAAGCAAAAAAACAAAATATATGTTTATAAAAAATAAAAAGTTAAAAAAAAAATTCAAATTTCAAAGAAAATCTACTTTTCCAACCATGACTTTTTATCCTATTTTTTTTAATTTTGTCGACAAATGATAAATTTTTTAGCGAGACTATAAATGTTAGATTGAAAAAAATGATTAATAGATGTAGGTTCAAATTATTATGTTCCATTAAAAATGATTTAGTCTTTGATGAAAAAAAAAAAAAACAAAATCAGGAACAGATAATTTTGAATATTTATCATGCCCCAGGCCCAGGTATGTACTGTCACATATGAAATTAATCTAAATTACCGTAGCATTTACAATAGGATTATAAGTTGGGTATTTTTATCAACATGATTTTATATTTTGTTGCCAGACTGGGAAATTGCTGATTTTCTGTGCCAAGTACACAGAAATTTTAGGATTTGGTTAATTGGTGATTGATAGATATGTAAAGGTTTGTTTTTTCCCTCTTTATTTAAGAGGTTAATCAAAAAGTGAGTTATTTTCATGTTTTGTGTGTGGTTAAGATGTCTTGACATGGGGATATAAAGATTGTAGACATCACCATTCTTTAAAGTTAACTTGAACATCTATCTCAAATTCAGCCTTTTCACTACATTATTGCTACCCTGAAAGAAATTGCTAAGTCTAGATTTGCAAATGTCAGACTAAAACACATGGTAGTTTGCTGGAAATAGGACAGACTATGTATTTTTTATTTTATATATAATTTCTAAAAATATTTTATTTATTTTTTTGAGAAAGAGAGAGAGCAGGGGTAGAAGTAGAGAGAGAGTGAGAGGGACAAGCACACTCCCCACTGAGCTCAGAGCCTGATGTGGAGCTCAATCCCAGTACCCTGAGAACATGACCTGAGCCCAAGCCAGAGGCTTAACCACCTGAATCACACAAGAACTTCCGTAATATATTTTTGACTCATCCTTCTGATAGGTAAGGAGATCCTGTAGCTGCTATACTCATCAAAATTCAAGAGAAATTGGTATACTGAGAAACTGGTGACATGTTATACTCACACTACTGAGTAACTGATGATGGTGAAAGTGAGAATACACATCATTTACTGGGTGAGTTCTATTTGTTTTATATTTCTACTTATCACTATCAGTCATAAGTAAATTCTTAAATTCATATTAATAGTTTTTAACAAAAGAAAATAAATAAAATTTCACCTTTTTCTACACTTACTCCCTGGAAATTTCATTCTGGGTCATGACATTAAGTATCATTTAGATGCTAGTTCTCTGATTTTTATCATCAGGCATGACCCCACTCCCAAATTCCAGACTTCTCAGTACAATGCTGTATCAGACTTTTCTTTTTTGTTGCCTATCTTTACAAAAGAGTCATATGTCAGTTAATCAACCTTAGAACTGGATGAATTCAGGTAAAGAAAAAATGAGCACTTGCCTAGCTTTACAGTACTTTATAGTAAGTACTATACTTTACAGTACTTGTTCAGCTTTTGAGAGTGAATTTCTTTGTGATCAGTACAAATAATTAGACTGATATATTCTGACTGGGTCATAGAAGCTACTGTCTCAGACTCAAATTATCCTCTTTTAGATTTGATTAGAACTTATCTGTGATAAAAAGGGGTAAAACAATAAAAAGTAAAAACTAGTATGTTTCTTTATATCTTCTCAGTAGAAATATTGTTATTCTAATTAGACTTTCTAAAGCCTACCTGTTAAACCACTATCATACCCAACGTTAGAAAATTAGTCACACAAAATATGGAGTTTTGCTTATCTTTTTAAGCCTGAAGCTTATAAATAGAATATGGACAATTGTTCAGAAGCTTGAAGATAATTTTGTTTTTGTTTGAATCATTAAGTAGATTACTAATTGGATTTGGAAGAACACAACTCAAATTGTATCAGGAAAAGTAGTACCAAAAAAAAAAAAAATTGCTCGTCTTTAGCCCTCATTATTTCATCTGCTCAATTTGACTTAACATTTCTCTCCATTGGCAAGGTGACAGTAATTAGTGCTGGAAAAAAATCATGTTTAACATCAAGTCTAAGAATGAAAGAAGAGCCACATTTAAGATCATACACAATAAATGTGAATCACAAGTCAAGAGGTTCAAATACAATTTTGTTTATTTTGTTGAAGAACTTGAAGTTAAAAAGTCAAGGCTTTAAAACATTGGCTAGGCAGCTATATAATCAGGCAACTGACTGGGAAATAGAATGTTTACATCAGCTAGGCTCTTATATCTTTAATCGAATGAGCTTGCGATTGGCTTTTTTAGCCTATGGAATGTTCCCAGTGCTCAGCAGCATCCTTAGCTTTGCAGCCACTTTAATGTCCATAAGCAAGTTTCTGACTCTGGAGCTTTCTTGCAAAACACCTCAGGGACCACAGTCCCTACCAGTTTCCTATCAAATTATTATATTTTCACATTCTGGTATATAGTCCCTTCAAAATGCATGTTCTTCCCATTTTCTCCATTACAGAAGATACACACTAGGCACAGTGTAAACTAGATGCTGCAGAAGGAGAGCTTATTTGTTGAGACTTCCTTGATATCACTTGAGATCCATCACCAGAAATGCCCTCTTTGTAATTCATATTCATACTCATCAAAATTCTCCATCTTCTGTAGGATGCACTTTACCTTCTTCCTCAGTCAAAATTCCCTTGATGGGACCATTGTGGTGACCACTCCTGAAGATCAAACCTCATGTCCCTTCAGTTGGGCACTCTCCTGTGCTTCTTTTCACCCTTTACATTAGTAGCACTGTGGAGCTATATACAAATTACACACACACACACACACACACACACACACACAGAACTTTCTGGGCTGTGGCTGGATGCTGTAGCACCATAATTAATTATGCTGACATGGCATGGCAGCTGGAGCATTAGAATGATGTGCCTCTGATAGCTACTGTTTATATGCAGTGGTGATACTCAGGGGGGTAAAAAATCACTTTGTCCTGTCAAACTATGCTTATTGCTACAATTTAATAAATAAAGCCCTTAGCAATATATATATATATATATATATATATATATATATATATATTGACACTTCAAAAATATGTAGTACAGGGGAAGGTCCAAGATGGTAGAGGAGTAGTAGACTTTAATCTCATCTGGTCTCAGAAATTCATCTAAATAGCTATGAAACCATTCTGAATGTTTATGAACTCAACAGGAGATCAAAGAAAGGAACAGCTACAGCTCCTTGACCAGAAAAACAGTCACTGTCTGCAAGGTAGGAGATTCAAAGAAATGAACCCTAGATGATATAAGGGAAGAGTAGATCATTGGGTGAAGGAACCTCCATCAGCCAGCTACCAGCAATGATAGAGTAGCAGAACAACAACAACAAAAAAAAAACAGAACTTTTAGAAGTCTGCTCCATTGAGGGACATCCCTCTGGTGGCTAAGTGTGGATAGAACCAACACTGGGACAGTGTGGTCTCAGGATCCTTGGGTCCCAGGAAGATTGGGGGTGCCTGAGTGTGGCAGAGCTACCATGTAACTCTGTGGGGAAGCCAACTGCAAAGAGTGAGCTCAGGATTAGCCTGTCAGATCAGAGTTGCCATAAACCATGATCTGAAGCACAGTTAGGCCATTGCTCTTCAAGCAGGGGCCCAAAAAGGAGCAGAACCAGGAAGACACCCCTTCCTTCCCTGGGAGGAATGGCATGAGAGCATGCCACAGGAGTCTGCTGAGTTTGGAGATTCCAAACAGGGTTGTGTGCCCATGATAGAAACGCTCAGTCATGGCTGAGTTAGCACAGAATGGAGCGGAAACCAAGAATACATGAGTGATTGACTGATTTTCTCTGAGGGTTCACTGAAGAGTGTGCCTCTCAAGCTCTCAGCTCTTATTCTTATCTTATAAAGCTGCTCAGAAAGCCTCCAGGGAACAAAAGCCACATAGAACAAACCAGAGAAGATTACTTAGCCTGACCCCCTGGAAAGGACAGTGCAATTCCACCTGGGGAAATGACACCTGGGAATCAATGGAACAGCCCCCTTCCCCAGAAGATCAGCAAGAACATCTAGCCAAGAACAAGTTTACGGATCAATGACAACTGCAAAACTCCAATGCTAGGGGAATACAGCATGAAGAATTCATGGCTTTCCCCCCCATGATTCCTCTCTCTTTCAACATATTTTTTTTTAATTTTCTTTATTTTTCTTTTAAAAAAAATTGTTCTTCTTTCTTTTTTCAAGCAACTTCTAATCTTACTAACTCCTTTTCTAAAATCCTTTTCTTTAAATTTTATTTTATTTTTTCAGTGTTCTTTTTAATTTTAATTTTTAAATCATATTATATCTCTTCATTGTATTCAACCTTATTTTGTGTATATATTATATATATATATGTGTGTGTGTGTGTATACACATATTTCTTTAAAATTTTAGAATGTAGTTTCTTCTAACAGACTAAAATATGCCCCAAATCTAGTATGGTTCTGTCCTATTCACCCACCTGATTATATTCTCTCTCTCTCTCTCTTTCCTCCCCCTCCCTAGTTGCAGATCTCTTCTGATTTGATTAGTGTATATTTCTCTGGGTCATTGTTGCCATTTTAGTATTTTGTTCTCTCATTCATCTATTATTCACTGGACAGAATGAGAAGATAGAAAAACTCACCTCAAAAAAGAGAACAAGAGGCAGTACTGACTGCCAGGGACTTGATAAATGAGGACATTAATAAGATTATATATAACATTAATTATATAATTATATATAATTATATAATTAATGTAATTAATATAATTATATAGAGAAGAGCTGGGCTTGAAAAATAATAGAAGATACCAGAGAATCCCTTTCTGAAGAAATAAAAGAACTAAACTCTAACCAGGTAGAAATTTTTAAAAGTTATTAATGAGATCCAATTAAAAAAATGGAGGCTCTGGGCGCCTGGGTGGCTCAGTGGGTTAAGCCGCTGCCTTCGGCTCAGGTCATGATCTCAGGGTCTTGGGATCAAGGCCCGCATCGGGCTCTCTGCTCAGCAGGGAGCCTGCTTCCCTCTCTCTCTCTCTGCCTGCCTCTCTCTCTACTTGTGATCTCTCTCTGTCAAATAAATAAATAAAATCTTAAAAAAAAAATGGAGGCTCTAACTGCTATGATAAATGAGTCAAAAGAGAGAATTAGTGATATAGAAGACCAAGTGATGGAGAATAAAGACACTGAGAAAAAGAGATAAACAACTACTGGATCAGGAGGGGAGAATTCAAGAGATAAATGATACCATAATGCAAGATAATAATAATTGGGATCCCAGAAGAAGAAAAATAAAGAAAGAGAAAGCAGTATATTAGAGCAAGTTATAGTGGAGAACTTCCCTAATCTTGGGAGAGAAACAGACATCAAAATCCAGGAGACACAGAGAACCCCCTCAAAATTAATAAAAATAAATCAAGACTTCAACATCTAATAATAAAACTTACCAATCTTAGAGACAAAGAGAAAATCCTGAAATCAGCTCAGGACAATAGGTCTGTAACCTATAATGGTAGAAGCATTAGATTGGCAGAAGACGAATCCACAGAGACCTGGCAGACCAGAAAGGACTGACATGATATATACAGAACACTAAATGAGAAAAATATGCAGCCAAAAATATTTTATCCAAGTACAATGCTATTCACAATAGGAGGAGTGATAAAATGCTTCCAGGAAAACTGAAACTAAAAGAATTTGTGAACACCAAATCACCCCTACAAGAAATATGGAAAGGGGTCCTCTAAGCAAAGATAGAGCCCCAAAGTAACATAGACCAGAAAGGAATAGGGACAATATACAGTAACTGTAACCTTACAAGCAATACAATGGCACTAAATTCATATCTTTCAATAGTTATCCTGAATATAAATGCCCCAATCAAAAGAAACAGGATATCACATTAGATAAAAAAGTAAGACCCATTGATATACTGTTTGCAAGAGACTCATTTTAGACCAAAATACACCAACGTATTGAAAGTGAGGGGTTGGAGAACTGTTTCTCACACTATTGGACATCTAAAGAAAGGTGGGACTCAATCCTTATATCAGACAAATTAAATTTTCAACCAAAGACTATAATAGTAGATGAGAAGGGAAATATATCATAACTAAAGTGTCAATCCAACAACAACAACAAAACGAAAAGTAACAGTTATAAGTATTTATGCCCCTAACATGGGAGCAGCTAGTTATATAAGCCATTTAATAACAAAATCAAAGAAACATATTGACAATTACACAGTAATAGTGGGGATTTTAACAACCCCCTCACTGCAATGGACAGATTGTCTAAGCAAAAGATCAGCAAAGAGATAAGGGCTTTGAAGGACACATCAGACTAAATAGACTTCACATGAACATTCAGAACATTTCATGCCAAAGTAATGGAATATACATCCTTCTCCAGAATAGATCATGTCTGGATCAGGTCTCAACCAGTACCAAAAGATTGGGATTATTCCCTGCATATTTTTCGACCACAACACCTTGAAACTGTAACTCAATCCCAAGAGGAAATTTTGGAAGAACTCAAATCCATGGAAGTTAAAGACCATCCTTTTAAAAAATGAATGGGTCAACCAGAAAATTAAAGAGGAATTTAAAAAATTCATGGAAACAGGGGTGCCTGGGTGGCTTGGTCATTAAGTATCTGCCTTTGGCTCAGTTCATGATCCCAGCCAGGGTCCTAGGATCGAGCCCCACATCAGGCTCCCTGCTCAGCAGAAGACTTCTTCTCCTACTCACCCTGCTTGTGTTTCCTCTCTCACTCTCTCTCTGTCAAATAAACGATACAAATCTTTAAAAAAATTCATGGAAACAAATGAAAATCAAAACAAATGTTCAAAATCTTTGGGATGCAGCAAAGGCAGTCCAAAAAGAGAAATATAAAGCACTACAATCCTTTCTCAAGAAAAAAAAAAAAAAAAAGTCTCAAATGCACAACCTAACCCTACACCTAAGGGACCTGGAAAAAGAACAGCAAATAAAGGCTAAACCCAGCGGGAGAAGAGAAATAATAAGGATCTGAACAGAAATCAATGAAATAGAAACCAAAAGAACAGTTGAACAGATCATCAGAATTAGGAGTTGATTCTTTGAAAGAATTAACTGGTCAAACTTATCAAAAAGAAAAGAAAAAGGACCAAAATAAATAAAATCATGAATGAAAAAGGAGACATCGCAACCAACACTGAAGAAATACAAACAATTATAAGAACATATTATGAGCAACCATATGCCAACAAATTAGGCAATTGGGAAGAAACGAATGAATTCCTAGTGATGTATAAACTACCAAAACTGAAAGAGAAAGAAATAGAGAACCTGAAGAGACTCATAACCAGCAAGGAAATTGAAGCAGTAATCAAAAATTTCCCAACAAACAAGATCCTAGGGCCAGATGGCTTCCCTGGAGAATTGTACCAAACATTTAAAAAGGAATTAATAGCTAGTCTTCTGAAACTGTTTCATAAAATATAAATGAAAGGAAAACTTCCAAATGAATTCTATGAAGCCAGAATTACCTTGATCCCAAAACCTTATGAAGACACCACCAAACAGGAGATTACAGACCAATACCTCTACTAATCCTACTGATTAGTATTTTGATGAGAATTTTTGAACATGGGTGCAAAAATTCTCATCAAAATACTAATCAGTAGGATCCAACAGAACATTAAAAGGATTATTCACCAGAACAAAATGGGAATTATTCTTGGGCTGCATGTTTGGGTCAATATATGAAAATCCATCAATATGATATACTACATTAATAAAAGAAAGGACAAGAACCATATGATCTTCTCAATAGATGCTGAACAAGCATTTGACAAGTATAGCATGTATTCTTGATTAAAACTTTTCACAGTGTAGGGATAGAGGGGAATATATGTCAATATTGTAAAAGCCATATGTGAAAAACCCACAGGGAATATAATTCTCAATGGGGAAAAACAGAGAGCTTTCCCCCTAAGATCAGGAACATGACAGAGATGTCCACTTTCACCACTGTTGTTCAACACAGTATTAGAAGTCCTAGTCTGAGCAATCAGACAACAAAAGAGAAATGAAAGGCTTTTGAATTGGCAAAGAAGTCAAACTCTTAGTCTTTGCAGATGATATGATACTCTAGGTGGAAAAGCCAAAAAACTCTACCCCAAAACTGATAAAGCTCATAGAGGAATTTAGTAAAGTGGCAGGATATAATATCAAAGGACAGAAAACAGTTGCATTTCTTACATTAATAATAACACAGAAGAAAGAGAAATTAAGGAATTTATAACATTTATAATTGCACCCCAAAATTTAAGATGCATAGGAATAAACCTAACCAAAGAGGCAAAAGCTCTGTACTCAGAAAACTATAGAATACTCAGGAAATAAATCAAGAAAGAAACAAAGGAATGGAAAAATGTTCCATGTTCACAGATTGGAAGGAAAAATATTGTGAAAATGTTTATGCTACTTAGACCAATCTACACATTCAATGGAATCCCTATCAAAATACCATCAACTTTATCTTCATGGAGCTGGAACAAACAATCCTAAAATTTGTGTAGAATGAGAAAAGACCCAGAGTATCCAAAGGGATGTTGAAAAAGAAAACCAAAACTGCAGGCATCATGATTCTGGACTTCACGCTATATTACAAAGCTGTCATCATCAAGACAGTATGATATTGGCACAAAAATAGACACATAGATCAATGGAACAAAGTTGAGAGTCCAGAAATGGACCCTCAACTCTATGGTCAATTCATCTTCAACAAAGCAGGAAAGAATATCCAATGTAAAGAAGACAGTCTCTTCAATAAATGATTTGAGGAAAATTGGATAGCCACATGCAAAAGAATGAAACTGGACAATTTACACCATACATGAAGACAGACTCAAACTAGATGAAAAGCCTCAATGTGAAGCAGGAATCCATCAATATGCGAGAAGGAAACAAAGGCAACAACCTCTTTGACCTCGGCCACAGCAACTTCTGGCAAGGCAAGGGAAACAAAGCAAATATGAACTGTTGGGATTTCATTAATAAAAGGCTTTTGCACACACACGCGCGTGCACGTGCACGCATGTACACACGCACACAAGAAGGCCTTTGCACAGCAAAGGAAGCAGTCAACAAAACCAAAAGACAACCAACAGAATGGGAGAAGATATTTGCAAATGGCATATGAGATAAAGGGCTTGTATCCAAAATCAATAAGGATCTTATCAAACTCAACACCCAAAGAACAAAGAATCCAATGAAGAAATGGGAAGAAGACATCAATAGACATTTCTTCAAAGAAGAAATCCAAATGGCCAAGAGACACATGAAAAAATGCTCAATATCACTCAATCAGCTGGGAAATACAAATCAAAAGCACAATGAGTTAACACATCACACCAGTCAGAATGACTGAAATTAATGAGTCAGGAAACAACAGATGTTGGGGAGAAAAAGGGGAGAAAGGGGAACCGTCCTACACTGTTGGTGCAAACTCCAGGGAACAGTATGTTGGTTCCTCAAAAAGTTGAAAATAGAGCTATCCTATGACCCAGAAATTGCACCACTGGGTATTTACCCCAAAGATAGAAATGTATTGATCTGAAGCCCAGATGTCCATCAACAGATGAATGGATAAGGAAGAATGAATATATACATGTATATATTCATATACATATACACATATATATTATATATGTATGTATATATACATACATATATAAGGGAATACTACTACGTAGCCATCAGTAAAAAAGAAATCTTGCCATTTGCAAGAATGTGATTGAAGTAGAGGGCATTATGGTAAATGAAAGTGAAATAAGTCCATCAGAGAAAGACAGTTTCATATGATCTCACTGATATGTGAAATTTAAGAAAAAAAACAGTGTATCATAGAGGGAAAAGAGGAAGAAATGAAACAAGACAAAACCAGAGAGGGAGACAACCATAAGAGACTCTTAATCTCAGGAAACGGAGGATTACTGGAGGGGTGAGGAACTGAAGGATGGTGTGGCAGACTGATAGACATTGGGGAGGGTGTGTTCTGTGGTAAGCACTGTGTGTTGTGTAAAACTGATGAATCACAGACCTGTACCTCTGAAATCTATAATACATTATATTTTATTAATAATAAAAATGCATGGCGCCTGGGTGGCTCAGTGGTTAAGCCGCTGCCTTCGGCTCAGGTCATGATCTCAGGGTCCTGGGATCAAGTCCTGCATCGGGCTCTCTGCTCAGCAGGGAGCCTGCTTCCTCCTCTCTCTCTCTCTGCCTGCCTCTCTGCCTACTTGTGCTTTCTCTCTGTCAAATAAATAAATAAAATCTTTAAAAAAAAAAGAATAATAAAAATGCACATATTATAGGATTACTTGTAACATTAGAACATTTAGTAACTTTATTTTATGTATTAAGCAATTCAAAACAGTATAAAGACCCTTTTTAAATTTTCTATGGAAGTATATATTGCTACCTTTACTATAAATAGGTTATAAGTATATAGTAGCATCCCTTACATATAGCATCCCTTTAGGAAAAAGAACAATTATAGTTCTATATAAAATTATGCATGTATGATCTATTAATTATACAGTGTTTCTCAAAAGCCTTTTGTTGTTTTGTGTCACCACTGCATTGCCAAATATATTACATGAACAAAAATAAACTCTGGTGCATTACCATCAAGTGTCAGTGGCAATGGAAAGATTTTACTTCAGTGGCTGACCTGAGTCCTCGAGACACACCAAGGTATGTGAAACAGTTGGAGATGGTAAGGCTGGGCTCATCAGGGGAGTCTTCACAGGCCTCAAAATAAGAAAGTCCAAATCATCCTGAACTTCTTTGGATGACACACTGACAAAATGATGGTAAGAGACACCATTCTTGCCTGATGACTTAATTTTCTTTTCCTTTTATTCTGTCTCCTTTCTGTGGGCAAAAGGGCAATATTGCATTAGAGTTTAACTCAGCGGCTTTTTTTTCTTTAAGCTCCTTAACTTTGTTTTTACCACTTGAACTTCTTAGTGGGGAAGCTTTTTTTTTTTTTTTTTTTCCTCACTTTGCTAAATGGTTATACTTTAGTGAATGATTTTGGCATTGATTATGTCTTGAATTCCCAAAGAACATTCTGGCACAGTTGTACATCTGTTCCTCAATTGACACACAGATTCTAACACTACTCAAGCCAGACAACAAGCTGTAGAAGTGGAAGTTTTTATTTTATAAGGAAATAAGCAATTATTTACAATATAGCATGTATTATTTAGAATATATAAGTTGATTTATATATAGAAAATGCTATAAATAACACATCCACATGGGAAAATTTCAAAATGAATTAGTACAGTATTACAAAGACATATGTTTCTGTCTTATGAAGGCCAACAGACTGTTTCCCCTTAGACTGAACTGGTGTCACCCATGGTGTTATGGGATATAAACCAGGCCATCCAGACTCTAGGCAATCAAATGAGGTTTGGCAGTAAAGTAAGGATGGATACCTTCCTCTTCATTGATCGCTCTTAATGGAGGCAATTAAACTAACATGTGAAACCAGAATGTTAATGCCTTTTACATTAACAATGGGCATTCTCCTTCATATATGAGATGAAACAGGGGATAAGCTTGATGAGAATAAGTTCCCTATATAATCAAGCAATATGAGAAGATAACCATTGATAATCATTTCTCTGATGGAAATAAAAAGTATCAAAATTAAATATTCTTGGGGCGCCTGGGTGGCTCAGTGGGTTAAGCCGCTGCCTTCGGCTCAGGTCATGATCTCAGGGTCCTGGGATCGAGTCCCGCATCGGGCTCTCTGCTCGGCAGGGAGCCTGCTTCCCTCTCTCTCTCTCTCTGCCTGCCTCTACATCTACTTGTGATTTCTCTCTGTCAAATAAATAAATAAAATCTTAAAAAAAAAAATTAAATATTCTTTTGTCCTCAAAGTAGTTTTCAGTATAACAAAGACAACTCTCACAAATTTGGTTTGGTTTGTAAAAATTAAGTCACCTTTTCAAAAATACAATTTTGAAAATTCAGTTCTTTAAACTTTTAGGTTCTGCTTATAAAAGTCTAGGTATAAATCTATCAATTTTTAACAATTATATTAATAGGGGCCTTTATTCTATTCATAAACTTAATTACCATTTTAACTATATTTATAAAATATAACTTTCTCTTTGAGTACAGCAGTGTTATGACTGAGAAGAGGTACTCTGTATTTGTAGAAATCTTATAAATTAATCATATTCTTCATATTTGGTAAAACTTAAGTTATTTTAAATGTCAAATATTAAGCTATTAAGTGTTTAAATTGTATGTAATCTTTGTAACACTACTACTTAACATTGTAAACCTTAGACAAAATTTGATGTATGTATTCTAAATTTCATTTAAAATCTGGTTTCTTTTTCAAGTAGGCTAATTTTTGTTAAAATTTTTAAGCACATAAAACATCAAATTTTCACAGATTTCTAAATACCAGTACAGTAATACTGTGAATATTAATTATTTTAAAATTCTTTTGTTTTATTTTTTCAGTGCCCCAAGATTCATTGTTTATGCTCCACACATAAGTGTTCAATGCAATACATGCCCTGCTTAATATCCACCACAAATTCTTGAGAAACAATTAATAGCTAACTTCTTGGTTAACAGAGCTATGTATCAGAAATTCTGGTTGAGTTAGGACTGAGAGCTTTAGATATGAGGTTAAATCTCATCAGTGAGTTTACCCTAATGTCTTTTCTAATAATCATCATCCACAAACTTCCACACTTAGAAAAGAGCTGGATTGGTACTTCACTGGCCATAGACCTTTTGTTGATGCAGGCACACAACTGCAACACACTGTTTGGCCATCTCCAAGTGCACAATTTACTACACATCAATTGTTCTGAATTTATCATTCTTTGTTTCTTAAGAGGTATAAATATATTTTCTTAAGACACGCACTCTGGGAAACAAACTGAGGTTTACAGAAGGGAGGTGGATGGGAGTATGGAATAACAGGGTAATGACTATTAAGGAGGGAATGTGGTGGTGATGGGCACTGGGTGTTATACGCAACTAATGAATCATTGAACACTACATCAAAAAATAATGATGTCTGTACTATACAGTGGCTAAATGAACATAATAAAAAAATAATAAATAAATAAATAAATAAACAAACAAAGCCACAAAATGAGATAAATAAATAAATAAAATCTTTAAAAAAAAAAGATGCCAAGGAAAGGGGCATATGATGATATCCACTGATGAGAAGAAATGCTTCAAATCTGAAATATTAATTTTCAAGTGATCCCTACAAGAAAAATTTATCATATTAAATATTTAATTGTTAAGATAAATCACATAGTATTGCTTTATCTTAATATATAGAAATATGTTACCAAATTTTTGTGATCTGATTCTTGTTTGGACTGGTCTGAAGCTTCAAGGGCTCTTTCTGTTAAAGACTTATTATACTGGGGCACCTGGGTGGTGCAGTGGGTTAAAGCCTCTGCCTTCAGCTCAGGTCATGATTCCAGCATCCTGGGATGGAGCCCCACATCAGGCTCTCTGCTCAGCGGGGAGTCTGCTTCCCCTTCTTTCTCTCTGCCTGCCTCTCTGCCTACTTATGATCTCTGTCAAATGAATAAATAAATCTTAAAAAAACAAAAAGACTCAGTAGACCAGTGTCTTCTCTCTCTTGACCCCAAATGTGGTTCCGACTTGCATTTCTATGTGGAAGTTGAAGGAGGGTGCTTCCCAATCAGGAGTGAGCTATGCCGCATACATATGCAGACAACACATTGTGCTCTCTGAACACAGATAGTCCAAAAAGATGCACAAAAAACACATTAATTATCTATATTTTATAGATTCAAGAGCACTCTAGTGAAAACCACAGAAAAAAATTTTAATTGACAATTTGCAGCTTTATTTTAATATTCATGTTAAAATGCAAATGCTCAATCAATCTTATAAGGAACAAAACTGGAGAACTTAGACTAGCTAATCTCAAAATATAATACTATAGTTACTGCCAGCAGGCCGCAGAATGAGTTAGCAAACCAAAGCAAGAGCCAAAGAGCCTCAGTGGTGCTGATCAATGTGTTAGAATTCTCATTACAATACCACTCTGCAGGAGCAGGATAGATCCTGCTTAAAATTTGGTTGCATGTCAAGACTGATGACATCCATACATACCAAGAGGGTGTGAGATTTATTATTTACATAATGAAGACTCTGGTGAGTAGCATGGTAAGCATTTTGAGCAGGTAGTAAATGGTTTGAAAAAGCAGAAAGAGGGGACTGGTTTAGGGTCTTTATCAAAATTAGGAGTGGGACCAGAATAAGACACTTACCTGCATGCCTTGAAACCCTCACTAACACAAAGGAAGGAAGCACCTAGGCTTTCTTATCAGCTTTCTCAGATATGGGGCATAAAGGGAAAAAGGGGAGATGAGGCTTAAAAGCTGTTAGTAGTCAAACATCAAAAAAATGGAGTCACACTCTATTACAGCTTTGAAGAAAGCAGATACTGAAATGATAGCAAAGGAAACTGTACAAACATATAGCATTGTAGTAAATATTGTGCACTGAAGATATAGAATATGGTATTTGCTAAGTCCAATTTAAGTTCTCAGATTAGAAATGATTTCTCCTAGAATCAATAGCTTTTAGAAGTAAGTATATAAAGTGTTTTTCATTGGTTTTTGGTTAGCTGCAACTTCCAAGTAGCATGCTACTAGTGAAAGAAAAATACAAACAGTAAAGCTTCTCAAAATAATCACCTTACAACTATGAATCACTACACTGTGCTGGGATTCTTTCTATCTCTCTAGACTACATTTCTTCATCTTCTAAACTCTCTCCTCTACTTCTAAAACACCACTCAATATTGAATACTTTAGGGTTTGGTCATGAGCTTCATCCTTCTTTTTTAATTCCTTCTTTCTAGATCAAGGATTGTTAAAATAGAGCCTCTGGTCCAAATTCAGCCTGCCACCTTTATTTGTATGGCCCCTGAGTTGAGAATAGTTTTTACATTTTAAATGGTTTAGGAAGGAAAAAAAAAAGCAGAATCACATTACATTATACCTGAAAATAAAATTTCAGTGCCCACAAATGAAGCTTCATTGGAACATAGCTACACTCCGTTTAGGCATTATGAATTGGTGGCTCCAATAGCACTGCTACAGCACTGAGGAGCTGTACCAAAAGGGATATAAAATGCTCCCATATCTCCACACTGCTTCTTGGCATACTGCAAACAGATGTTTGCATTCATCTATATATGATGTGATGCCAGCTCAAACTGCAACTATAAGAGTGCCTAGTTCATATATGGAATTTCTAAAATTACACAATTCAAATTTTTAGTTCTTACACGTATATATGTTTTATCATTACCACAGTAGAAACACTATATGAAGTTAACTCAACTGTTTTATTTCACTTTTTAATGTATTCAGTCCTACCAGCACTCTACCTTCAATATAACAATGAGTGAGGAATCACTATAGGGAAAGACATTACAGTTGGTTTTATTTTTCCATTTCTTTGAGTGCCATTTTTCAGCACCTACATGAGCTGTCAGTATTCCCACTTAATCAGTCATGGATATAAAATCCCTATCTTGTACTTTGATTTCATTCATCTCCCATGCATCCTGAGTTCACTGTGCCCTTGCGGCATCACAAACACCATATGAAAACAGGGTAACAAGGAATAGTGATCATTCATATTGCATGTATCTCAAGTACAAAAAAATTTAAAAACCAAGGTTATGACAGCAATGCATAACACCAAGTGCTAGGCACTTCTAAGTATGGAGTCATGCGCTGATACAGAGCATACATGCCCATGAAGACAACTTTGTCACTGGATTGTAAGTAATGTAAATCTGTTATCTACATATCATGGGCTGTCAAAAGTTAAAACATGAAAGTGATCTCAGCCCCCTTGCCAGTTTGCACAGTAAATATGTGTTCCAAGTTAAAACTACAGTTCCAACATTCATATTTCAATACAAATAAAAAAGACATATTTATATTTCAAAATCCATTGAATTGAGCAATTGAGGAACTTCCATTTTACCTTTGAGGGAAGTTAATCTGCAATACAATGGTATGATGAAGGAGAAATATCAAGAGAAGAATAATAGAGCCAATAATTACTTTCCAAAGAACAAATATACTCATGCACTCATAGACTTATATCAGTATTTGGCAGTCTATCTGTGTAAAAAGATATATTACACACAAAACATGTAAAATCTCATTCCACATTAACATTATCAATAACACGGGGCACCTGGGTGACTCAGTGGGTTAAGCCTCTGCCTTCGGCTCAGGTCATGATCCCAGGGTCCTGCATTGGGATATCTGCTCAGCAGGGAGACTGTTTCCCCCTCTCTCTGCTTGCTTCTCTGCCTACTTGTGATTTCTGTCTGTCAAATAAATAAATGAAATCTTTTAAAAAATTATCAATAACACAAATAGTAGCAATTGATTTTGAGTCTAGAGAACATTAATTTTAAATCTTAATTATGTGAAATTATATCCCCCAAAAGGACTCCCTTTTTCTCATTTGTAGATTTATATAACAAAAAAAGCAAACCTAATTTTTAGGTTATATCTTTTCTATATCTTTTTAATTTTTTTATTAACATATAATGTATTATTAGCCCCAGGGCTAATAATTCATGTCTGTGAATTGCCAGGTTTACACATGTCATAACACATACCTTCCCCAATGTCCATAACCCCACCACCCTCTCCCTACCCACCTCCTCACGGCAACCCACAGTTCGTTTTTTTTTTTTTTTAAGATTTTATTTATTTATTTGACAGAGAGAGATCACGAGTAGGCAGAGAGGCAGGCAGAGAGAGAGGAGGAAGCAGGCTCCCCGCTGAGCAGAAAGCCCGATGCGGGGCTCAATTCCAGGACCCTGGGATCATGACCCGAGCTGAAGGCAGAGGCTTTAACCCACTGAGCCACCCAGGTGCCCCCACAGTTCATTTTATAAAATTAAGTCTCTTATGGTTTGTCTCCCACCCAATCCCATCTTGTTTCATTTATTCTTTTCCTATCCCCCAAGCTCCCCATGTTGCTTCTCAACTTCCTCATATCAGGGAGATCATATTATAATAGTCTTTCTCTGATTGACTTATTTCACTAAGCATAATACCCTCTAGTTACATCCATGTCATTGCAAATGGCAAGATTTCATTTCTTTTGATGGCTGCATAGTATTCCATTGTGTGTGTGTGTATATATATATATATATATATATATATATATATCACATCTTCTTTATCCATTCATCTGTTGATGGACATCTAGGTTCTTTCTATAGTTTGGCTATTGTGGACATTGCTGCTATAAACATTGAGATGCCCATGCCCCTTCAGATCACTACATTTGTATCTTTAGGGTTAATATCCAATAGTGCAATGGCTGGGTCATAACATAACTCTATTTTCAACTTTTTGAGGAATCTCCATGCTGTTTCTCAGTGTGGTTGCACCAGCTTACATTCCCACCAACAGTGTAGGAGGGTTCCCCTTTCTCTGCATCCTTGCCAACACATGTCATTTTTATTAGGTTATATCTTAAATTTTATACAAACACATAAATATATATAAATATATATAGTAATAAATGTGTTTTTAAAATTTAATTTAATTCAAATTGTGTGTGTGTGTGTTGCAAAATTCATTGTTTATGCACGTCACCCAGTGCTCCATGCAATACGTACCCTCCTTCATACCCACCACCAGGCTCACCCAAACCTCCACCCCATCCCCTCCAAAACCCTCAGTTTGTTTCTCAGAGTCCTCAGTCTCTCATGGTTTGTCTCCCCCTTCAATTTCCCCCAACTCACTTCTCCTCCCCATCTCCTAAACTCCTCCATGTTATATGCTCCACAAATAAATGAAACCATATGATAATTGACTCTCTCTGCTTTATTTATTTCACTCAGCATAATCTCCTCCAGTCCCATCCATGTTGATACAAAAGTTGGGTATTCATCCTTTCTGATGGAGGCATACTACTCTATTGTCTGTATAGACCATATGTCCTTTATCCATTTGTCTGTTGAAGGGCATCTTAGTTCTTTCCACAGCTTGGTGACTGCGTCCATTGCTGCTATGAATACTGGGGTACCCTTCTTTTTACTACATCTGTATCTTTGTGGTAAATACTCAATAGTGAAATTTTGGGGTCATCAGATATCTCTATTTTTAATTTTTTGAGGAATTTCCACTGCTTTCCAAAGTGGCTACACCAACTTGCATTCCCACCAACAGTCTAAGAGGGTTACTCTTTCTCCACATACTCTCCAACACTTGATGTTTACTGTTTTGTTAATTCGACTTATTCTAACAGGTGTAAGGTGGTATCTCAATGTGGTTTTGATTTGAATCTCCCTGATGGCTAATGATGATGAACATTTTTTCATGTGATCATGAGCCATTTGTATGTCTTCTTTGGAGAAGTGTCTGTTGATGTCTCCTGCCCATTTTTAAACATGATTATCTGTTCGTTGGGAGTTGAATTTGAGGAGTTCTTTAGAGATCTTGAATATCAGCCCTTTGTCTGTAGTGTCATTTGTGAATATCTACCCCCATTGTGTGGGTTGCCTTTTTGTCTTGTTACTGTTTCCTTTGCTGTGGAGAAACTTTTGATATTGATGAAATTCCAAAAGTTCATTTTCACTTTTGTTTTCTTTGCCTTTGGAGACGTGTCCTGAAAGAATTTGCTAAGGCCGATGTCAAAAAGGTTACTGCTTATATTCTCCTCTAGGATTTTAATAGATTCCTCCCTCACATTAAGGTCTGTTATCCATTTCGAGTTGATCTTTGCATATGGTATAAGGAAATGCCTGGGTTTCATTCTTCTATACATAGCTGCCCAATTTTCCCAGCACCATTTATTGAAGAAACTCTTTTATTTCCACTGTATAATTTTTTCTGCGTTCATTTTTTGTCCATACCTTTGGGGGGTCCATATCCATAGAGTTTTCTACTCTATTCCATTGCT
Source organism: Mustela nivalis (assembly GCF_964662115.1). Classification (NCBI taxonomy): domain Eukaryota; kingdom Metazoa; phylum Chordata; class Mammalia; order Carnivora; family Mustelidae; genus Mustela; species Mustela nivalis. The sequence continues at coordinate 88,979,118 of NC_139021.1, read as the reverse complement.
TATATGTCTGTTGTTGTGCCCCTAGCATGCTGTCTTGGTGATCACAGCTTTGTAATAAAGCTTGAAATCAGGCAACATGATACCCCCAGTTTTGTTTTCCTTTTTCCATATTTCCTTAGCAGTTTGGGGTCTCTTCTGTTTCTATATAATTTTAGGATTGCTTGTTCCAGCTCTGTAAAAAATGCTGTAAGTTTGTAAGTTTGATTTGGGTGGCATTGAAAGTATAAATTGATCTAGGCAGTATAGACATTTTAACAATGTTTATTCTTCCAATGCATGATTGTCTTCGATCTTCCAAAATGGTCTTCCATCTTTTTTGTCTTCTTCAATTTCTTTCATAACTGTTCTGTAGTTCCTTGAGTACAGATATTTTACCTCTTTGGTTAGGTTTATTGCCAGGTATCTTATTGTTCTTGTTGCTATAGTAAATGGAATTGATTCTCTAATTTCCCTTTCTGTATTTTCATTGTTAGTGTATAAGAAAGCAACTGAGTTCTGTACATTGATTTTATATCCTACCACATTACTGAATTGCTGTATGAATTTTAGTAGTTTGGGGATGGATTCTTTTGGGTTTTCCATATAAAGTATCATGTCATCTGTGAAGACAGAAGTTTGACTTCTTTGCCAAACTTTTTGTTGTTCGATTACTGAGCCTAGGACTTCTAGTACTATGTTGAACAAAAGTGGTGAGATTGGGCATCCTTTTCATGTTCCTAATCTCAATAGAAAGGCTCTCAGCTTGTCCCCTTTGAGAATGATATTGGTTATGGGTTTTTCTTAGATAGATTTTATGAAGCTGAGGAATTTTCCCTCTATCCTTATATTGAAGGGTTTTAATTAGGAATGGATGCTGTATCTTGTCAAATGCTTTCTCTGCATCAATAAAGAGGACCACGTGGTTCTTCTCTCTTCTCTTATTGATTTGTTCTATCACATTGATTGACTTGGGAATGTTGAACCACCTTTACATTCCAAAAGTTAAATCCCAACTGGTCATGGAGGATAATCCTTTTAATGTGCTTTGGATCCTATTAGCTTGTTGATATCTTGTTGAGAATCTTGGCATCCATATTTGTCAGGGATATTGGTCTGAAATTTTCCTTTCTGATAGTGACTTTGCCTGGCTTGGGGATCAGGATAATTCTGGCTTCATAAAAAAATATCTGGAAGATTTATTTGGTTTCTATTTTTTGTAAAAGCTTCAGAAGAATAGGTATTATTTCTTCTTTGAATGTTTGTTAAGATTCTCCAGGGAGGGGGGGACAAGATGATGGGGAAGTAGGAGGAGGCGCCTTTTAAACCTGCACCCTAAAGTGAGCTGATTACCTACTGAAGAACTCTGATCACCCATGAAATAAGCCTGAGATCAGAATTATACACTTCTGGATCTCTACAGGGACAGAAGAAACTAGTGGGCAGGAAAGTTGAGTCCTTCAACAAAGATATCAAGATACATCCAGGAAAAATCAAAACAACTTGCTTGCCCACACTGAGAATTTATAACCACTCTCCCATCTTTTTCTTCCACCACTGTTTCTGTGTTTTTGTGTTTATCCTGATAGTATATAAATCTTACACTTGGGGTTCTTTTTGACGAGGTTCTTCATATATATATATATATATATATATATATATATATATATATATATTCTCTTGTCATATACTTTTATCAGTCTTTTTGTTTGTCTGTTTTTGTTTGTATACTTCATGAACCTTACCTTGGGCCCATTTGGGCTGAGCCTTCTCTTTTATATTCCCTTTTTTCTTCTGTCTCTCTCTCTCTTTTTTTCTTTTTCTTTTCTTTCTTCTCTCATTTGGGTGGGGAATCCTGATTGCTCAGAAGCGTTCTAGGGTGCACCTTGACTGCACCATGACCGATACATCCAGCTACATCTGTTCAGTCATCTCTCACCAAAAAGGCTAGGTGGAGGAATGCCCAACAGAAGAAAAATACAGAGGATGGGTCATCTGCACCAGAGCTAACAGCTATCAACATAGACAATATGTCAGAAAGAGAATTCAGGCAAACAGTTATCCAGGCAATAGCTAGGTTGGAGAAAGCCATGGATGACCAAACAGATTGATTAAGGCCGATCTGAAAGTACCCAGACAGGATGTTCACAATATTAGGCCTGAGTTGAAAGCTACCAGAAATGAGGTTCACAATGCTCTCAATGAGTTCCAATCTAATCTAAATTCTCTCAAAGCTAGGGTAACTGAGACAGAAGATAGAATTAGTGATCTGGAGGACAGATTGAGAGAAGGGATCAGGAGGAAGCCTGGAACAAACAGTTTAGAAACCACGAAAACAGAATCAGGGAAATAAATAATGCCATGAAACGTTCCAACATCAGAATTATTGGAATCCCTGGATGGGAGGAGAAAGAAAGAAGTCTAGAAGATATAGTGGAACAAGTTCTTCATGAAAATTTTCGCAATCTCGTGAAGGGAACCAGCGTTCATGTACGAGAGGCTGAATGGTCTCCACCCAAGATTATACATTCCAAAAAAACATCAAGGCATCTGATAGTCAAATTGAGGAATCATAATTGTAGGTATAATCTCTTAAAAGCCGCTAGGACAAAGAGGCTCCTTACTTACAGAGGAAAGCCCATCAGAATGACGTCAGACCTGTCCACAGAGACCTGAAAAGCCAGAAAGGGCTGACAAAATATATTCAGGGCACTGAATGAGAAGAACATGCAGCCAAGAATACTTTATCCAGCAAAACTGACATTCAAAATGGATGAACAGTTAGAGTTTCCAAGACCGGCAAGGCTTAAAAGACTATACAACCACCAATCCGACACTGCAGGAAATATTAGGGGGGTTCTATAAACGAGGAAAAATCTTAAGAATAGCATTGAACAGAAATATAGAGACAATCTACAGAAAGAAAGACTTCATAGGTAAAAAGATGTCAATAAAAACGTAACTATCAATAATCACTCTCAATGTGAATGGCCTAAATGCGTCCATAAAATAGCACAGGGTTGCAGATTGGATAAAACGACAGGACCCATCCATATGTTGTCTACAAGAGACCCATTTTGAACCTAAAGATACACCCAGACTTAAAGTGAAGGGATGGAGAAGCACCTTTCATGCTAATGGGCCTCAAAAGAAGGCTGGGGTAGTGATTCTGATATCAGACAGATTAGATTTTAACTAAAGACTATAGTCAGAGATACAGAAAGACACTACATCATTCTTAAAGGGACTATCCACCAAGATGATCTAACAATTATAAATATCTATGCCCCCAATATGGGAGCAGCCAATTACATAAGAAAACCATTAATCAAGATAAAGAATTATATGATATGAATACATTAATAGTAGGAGATTTTAACACGCCTTTCTCAGAAATAGATCATCAAAGCAGAAAATCAATAAAGAAACAAGAGCATTGAATGACACATTGGACCAGATAGACCTCATAGATATATACAGAACATACCACCATAAAACAACAGAATACTCACATTCTCAAGTGCACATGGAACCTTCTCCAGAATAGACCACATACTGGGTCACAAATCAGGACTCAACTGATACCAAGAGACTGAGATTATTCCCTGCATATTCTCAGATCACAATTCTTGGAAACTGGAGCTCAATCACAAGGAAAAGTACTGAAGGAACTCAAACACCTGGAAGCTAAAGACCACCTTGCTTAAGAATGGTTGGATCAACCAGGATATCAAAGAAGAACTGAAACAATTGATGGAAACAAATGAGAATGAAGACACTTTGGTCCAAAACCTATGGGACACAGCAAAAGCAGTGCTAAGGGGAAAATACATAGCCATCTAGCCTCTCTCAAAAAAATTAAAAAAATCCAGAACACAGCAGCTGTCTCTACACCTTAAAAAACTGGAGAATCAACAACAAATCAAACCAACTCCACACATAATAAGGGAAATACTCAAGATTAGAGATGAGATCAATGGGGTAGAAACCAGAGATACAGTAGAAAGGATGAATTAAACTAGAAGCTGGTTTTTTGAAAGAATCAACAAGATTGATAAACCATTGGCCACACTAATCCAAAATAAAAGAGAGAAAGCCCAAATTAATAAAATTATGAATGAAAAGGGAGAGATCACAACTAACACCAAGGAAGTAGAAACAATCATCAGAAGTTATTATCAACAGTTATATGCCAATAAGCTAAAAAACCTAGATGAAATGGATGCATTCCTGAAAAACTATAAATTCCCAAAATTGAACCAGGAAGAAATTGACAACCTGAATAGACTGATATCTAGTAACGAGATTGAAGTGGTGATCAAAAACCTCCCAAAAAACAAGAGCCCAGGACCTGACGGATTCCCTGGGGAATTCTACCAAATTTTCAAAGAAGAAATAACACCTATTCTCCTGAAGCTGTTTCAAAAAATTGAAGCAGAAGGAAAACTTCCAGACTCTTTCTATGAAGCCAGCATTACCCTGATCCCCAAACCAGGCAAAGACTCTACCAGAAAGGAGAATTTCAGACCAAATCACTGAAGAATATGGATGCTAATATTCTCAACAAGATCCTAGCAAACAGGATCCAACAGCATATTAAAAAGATAATCCACCATGACCAGGTGGGATTCATCCTTGTGCTACAAGGATGGTTCAACATCGTAAATCAATCATTGTGATAAAACAAATTAATATGAGAAGAGGGAAGAAACACACGGTCCTCTCAATCGATGCAGAAAAAGCATTTGACAAAATCCAGCATCCGTTTCTGAGTAAAATACTTCAAAGTATAGGGATAGAGGGAACATTCTTGAACTTCATCAAATCTACCTATGAAAGACCCACAGCAAATATCATCCTCAATGAGAAAAAGCTTGCAGCCTTCCCGTTGAGATCAGGAACACGAAAAGGATGCCTACTCTCACCACTCTTGTTCAACCTAGTATTAGAAGACCTAGCAACAGCAATCAGTCAACAAAGAGAAATAAATGTATCCAAATTGGCAAGGAAGAAGTCAAACTCTCTCTCTTCGCAGATGACATGATTCTTTATATGGAAAACCCAAAAGACTCCACCCCAAGCTACTAGAACTCATACAGCAATTCAGCAACTTGGCAGGATACAAAGTCAATGTACAGAAATCAGGGGCTTTCTTATACACTAACAATGAAAATACAGAAAGGGAAATTAGAGAATCGATTCCATTTACTATAGCACCAAGAACCATAACATACCTGGGAATAAACCTAACCAAAGAGGTAAAGGATCTGTATTCAAGGAACTACAGGACACTCATGAAAGAAATTGAAGAAGACCCCAAAAGATGGAAGACCATTTCATGCTCTTGGACGGGAGAATAAACATTGTTTAAATGTCTATACTGCCTAGAGCAATCTATACTTTTAATGCCATTCTGATCAAAATTCCACCAGTATTTTTCAAAGAGCTGGAGCAAATAATCCTAAAATTTGTATGGAATCAGAAGAGACCCTGAATCAGGAATAAGGAAATATTGAAAAACAAAAATAAAACTGGGGGCATCATGCTACCTGATTTCAAGCTTTATTACAAAGCTGTGATCACCAAGACAGCATGGTACTGGCATAAAAACAGACACATAGACCAGTGGAACAGAGCAGAGAGACCAGTGGAATAGAGTAGAGAGCCCAGATATGGACCCTCAATGCTATGGGCAAATAATCTTTGACAAAACAGGGAAAAATATACAGTGGAAAAAAGACAGTCTTTTAAATAAATGGTGCTGGGGAAACTGGATAGATATGTAGAAGAATGAAACTCGACCATTCTCTTACACCATACACAAAGATAAACTCAAAATGGATAAAAGACCTCAATGTGAGACAGGAATCCATCAGAATCCTAGAGGAGAACATAGGCAGTAACCTCTTCAATATCAGCCACAGAAACTTCTTTCAAGATATGTCTCCAAAGACAAAGGAATCAAAAGTGAAGATAAACTTTTGGGACTTCATCAAAATCAAAAGCTCCTGCACAGCAAAGGAAACAGTCAAGAAAACAAAGAGGCAACCCACGGAATGGGAGAAGATATTTGCAAATGACAGTACAGACAAAAGGTTGATATCCAGGATCTATAAAGAACTCCTCAAACTCAACACACACAAAACAATCATATCAAAAAAATGGGAAAAATATATGAACAGACATATCTCCAATGAAGATATACAAATGGCTATCAGATACATGAAAAAATGTTCATCATCACTAGCCATCAGGGAGATTCAAATTAAAACCACACTGAGATATCACCTTACACCAATTAGAATGGCTAAAATTAGCAAGACAGGAAACAACATGTGTTGGAGGGGATGTGGAGAAAGGGGAACCCTCTTCCTCTGTTGGTGGGAATGCAAGTTGATGCAGCCTCTTTGGAGAACCGTATGGATATTCCTCAAGAAATTAAAAATAGAACTTCCCTATGACCCTGCAATTGCACTCCTGGGTATTTACCCCAAAGATACAGATGTAGTGAAAAGAAGGGCCATCTGTACCCCAATGTTTATAGTAGCAATGGCCACAGTCGCCAAACTGTGGAAAGAACCAAGATGCCCTTCAACAGACAAATAGATATGGAAGATGTGGTCCATATACACTATGGAGTATTATGCCTCCATCAGAAAGGACGAATACCCAACTTCTGTAGCAACATATGCGGGACTGGAAGAGATTATGCTGAGTGAAATAAGTCAAGCAGAGAGAGTCAATTATCATATGGTTTCACTTATTTGTGGAGCACAACAAATAGCATGGAGGACATGGGGAGTTAGAGAGGAGAAGGGAGTTGGGGAAAATTGGAAGGGGAGGTGAACCATGAGAGACTATGGCCTCTGAAAAACAATCTGAGGATTTTGAAGGGGCAGGGGAGGGTTGGGGTACCAGGTAGTGGATATTATAGAGGGCACCGACTGCATGGAGCACTGGGTGTGGTGCAAAAATAATGAATACTGTTATGCTGAAAATAAATAAAAAATAAATTTAAAAAATTCTCTAGAGAATCCATCAGGTCCTGGGCTCTGGTTTTTTGGGAGGTTTTTGGCCACTGCTTCAATCTCATTACTTGATATTGGTCTATTCAGGTTGTCAATTTCTTCCTCAATCAGTTTTGGGAATGTACACATTTCCAGGAATGCACCCATTTCATCTAGGTTGCTTGACTTATTGGCATATAACTCTTAATAATAATTTCTGGTGATTGTTTTATTCCCTTTATGTTAGTCATGATCTCTACCTATTCATTCATAATTTTATTAATTTGGGTCCTCTCTCTTTTTGGATTAGTTAAGCCAATGGTTTATCGAACTTATTGATCCTTTCAAAAACAAAAGCTTCTAATTTTGTTGATGTGTTCTATTATATCTTTAGCTTCTATCTCATTGATCTTAGCTTTAATCTTGATTATTTCCCTTCTTGTTTGTGGTGTTTGCTTAATTTGTTGTTGATTCTCCAGTTCTTTAAGGTGTAAAGAAAGTTGGTATATTTGAGATTGATCAATTTTCTTGAGTGAGGCTTGGATGGCTATATATTTGCCATATCCCACAGGTTTTGGACAGAAGTGTCTTCATTCTCATTGGTTTCCATGAATTGTTTAAGTTCTTTGATTTCCTGGTTGATCCAAACATGCTTTGGTCTAAAGACCAGGGTGGTCTTTAGCTTCCAAGTGTTTGAATTCCTTCCATACTTTTTCTTGTGGTTGAGTTCCAGTTTCAATGCATTGTGATCTTAGAATATGCAGAGAATAATCTCAGTATTTTGGTATTGGTTGAGCCCTGATTTGTGACTCAGTATGTCTGTTCTGGATTTCTCCAGTCTATTCTGGAGAAAGTTCCATGTGCACTCGAGAAGAATGAGTATTCTGTTGTTTTAGGGTGGAAGGTTCTGTATATATCTATGAGGTCCATCTGGTCCTATGTGTCATTCAATGCTCTTGCTTCTTTAGTGATTTTCTGCTTGGATGATCTGTCTACATGAGAGTGTCATGTTAAGATCCCCTACTATTAATGTATTCATATCAATATGACTATTTATCTTGATTAACAGTTGACTTATGTAGTTGGCTGCTCCCATATTGGGGACATAAATATTTAAAATTATTATATCTTCTTATTGGATAGACACTTTAAGAATGATGTAGTGTCCTTCTTTATCTCTGACTACAGTCTTTAGTTTAAGATCTAACGTATCTGATATGAGAATCACTACCACAGCTTTCTTTTCAGGTCCATTGGCATGAAAGATGTTTCTCTATCCCTTTACGTTCAGTCTGGATGTTCCTTTAGGTTCCAAATGTGCCTCTTTTATACAGCATATAGATGGGTCCTGTCATTTTATCCAATCTGCAACCCTGTGTCATTTTATGGGAGCATTTAGGCCATTCATGTTGAGAGTGATTATTTAAAGATACGTGTTTATACATCATGCTGCCTGTGAAGTCTTTGTTTCTATAGATTGTCTCTGTAAATTTTTGTTCTATGTCACTTGGGTTATTCTTTTATAGAACTCCCCCTCCCCTTAATATCTCTTGTAGTGTCAGCTTTGTGGTCACCTTTATACTTTTTTTTTTTAATTTTTTAAACCTTGCCAGACTTGGAAGCTCTTATCTCTCTATCCATTTTGAATATCAACCTTGCTGGATAAAGTATTCTTGGCTGCATGTTCTTCTCATTTAGTGACCTGAAAATGTCTTTCCAGACTTTTCTTCCTTGCCAGGTTTCTGTGGAGAGGTCTGGTGTTATTCTGATGGCCCTTCCTCTGTACATAAGGAATCTGTTTCCCCCTAGGTGCCCTCAGAACCTCTTGTCTCTAATTCTGTTTTCTTTTTCTTTTTTTTAAAGATTTTATTTATTTATTTGAAAGACAGAGATCACAAGTAGGCAGAAAGGCAGACAGAGAGAGAGGAGGGGAAGCATGTTCCCTGCTAAGAAGAGAGCCCAATGTGGGGCTCAATCACAGGACCCTGGTATCATGACCTGAGCCAAAGGCAGAGGTTTTAACCCACTGAGCCACCCAGGAACCCCAACTTAATTCTGTTTTCATGGCTCCTAAGCTGTTTCTTCCAGGCCTCCTCCTAATCCTTTCTCTCTATCATTTTCTCCTCTAGATCACTAATTCTATCTTCTGCTTCAGTTGCCCTAGCTGTTAGAGAATTTAGATTAGATTGGATCTCATTGATAGCATTTTTAACTTCTTCCCAGGCAGCTTTCACTTCTGCCCTTAGAGATTCCATGTTGTCACTAATGGTTTTCTCTAACCTAGCCATTGTCTGGATAACTGTTACCCTGAGTTCCCTTTCCAATATAATGTTTATGTCCATATCCAATAGTTCTGATGGAGAGGGCAAAGTCTGAATTTTCCCTCTGCTGGGTATTCTTCCTCCTAGTCATTTTGGTGAGAGGTGGTTGAGGGAAGGTGTATCTGAATATATCAACTGTGATCCAGGCAACGTGCACCCAGGAACACTTTTGAGCAATCAGAAGTCAGCACTGAAAAGAAAGAAAGAAAAGAGAGAGAGAGAGAGAAAAGAAAAAAAAAAAAAAGAAGAAGACCCAGCCAAAATGGGCCCAATGGTAAGATTTATAAGGTATAGAAAGAAAAATGTATAATCAAAAATACTGACAAAATTAATAACAAGAAAAAAGAAAGAACACAGCCAAAATGAACCCCAAGGATAAGATATATGCAATACCAGAACAAAAATAAATATACAGAAACACTGACAGAAGAAAACATTTGGAGGGTCTTATAAACACTCAATGTGGGCAAGGAAGGTTATTTTGATTCTTCCTGGATATATTGATATTTTTGTTAAAGGACTCAACTTTTCAGAGATAAAGGAAGATTAAAACTGGTTTATATATAGGGATAGTATTGATTAGGGAAAGAGGATTACCTTGAAATTTATATTTATATGTATATTAAAAAATAATAAAGGGAGCGCCTGGGTGGCTCAGCGGGTTAAGCCTCTGCCTTTGGCTCAGGTCATAATCTCAGGGTCCTGGGATCGAGCCCCACATCAGGCTCTCTGCTCCGCAGGGAGCCTGCTTCCTCCTCTCTGTCTCTGTCTGTCTCTCTGCATACTTGTGATATCTGTCGGTCAAATAAAAAAAAATTAAAAAGAATAAAAAAAACACAGGTATATGTATGAAAAAATTTCAAATTAAAAGGTTAATATGGAATATGTTTCATTGAACCTCTAGTTGTAATGGTAAGTAGGTTAAAAAAATTAAGAAGAACAAGACTAGTGAGAACAAATTAAAAATATAAGTTGTATCTATGAAATATACAGGTTTCATGGCAATACCGGGAGCTTAATATCTTGTTTTCCCCCTAATAATGGGGCTTTACATTTTTATGGGGACCCTGTGGTGGTTGTCCTCTTGTTCTTTTGGCTAGCTTTCTCAGGAGGAGCCTGGTGCATTGTTTTTCAGTCAGTCTTGCTTGGGTTGAGTCTTCCTGCTCCCTATCAAGGGGCTTGGTTCTGTGGAAACCAGTTTTTCAGGCTTTTGTTCTCTGAAAGCTTTTGTTCTTTGGTGGCTTTTTGCAGATTTTTAGAGGTTTAGTGGAAAGCAAACTGCACCCAGATCTCTGCCTCAGAAAGAAACCTCAGTCGGCTCCCCTCTGGTTGGTCCAAAACACACAAACTCTCCTTCTGCAATCCCGCTGAGCCAAACAACCTCCCACAGGCAGTGCATGTCCCCAGCCACCATCTCAGGAGTCACCCAAAGGGCCCTCTTGTCTCTGCACTCCCGTGCCACTAAAACTGTGAGTGATATTGGTCCAGGGAGCCCGCTTCTGGTGGCTGCCTTTGCCAGAACTGCTGTCTGGGGTCCAGACCTCAAAGTTTTGCAGGTTGCTATCAACCGGAGATAGCTGAGTTTTTTCAAGACTTGACTGGGAGTGCTCAGATTCGGCTGGTCCTAGAGACCACTGAATAGCACCGGCAGGAAGCTGTCTCAGGTGCTGATGGAAAGTGTGGTTCAGATCCTGGTCACGGTTGCACAGTGCATGCAGGACACAAAAGACTGTGGTTGTAGAGAGCACTGGTTGGCATCCACACGAGACTCTCTCTCTCTTTTTTTTTTTTTAAGGTTTTATTTATTTATTTGACAGAGAGAAAGATAGATCACAAGGAGGCAGAGAGGCAGGCAGAGAGAGAAGGAAGCAGGCTCACAACTAAGCAGAGAGCCCGATGTGGGGCTCGATCCCAGGACCCTGAGATCATGACCTGAACTGAAGGCAGAGGCTTAACCCACTGAGCCACCCAGGCACCCTATACACAAGACTCTCTTAAGCACACTGATGGGAGTGCAACCAGATGAGCAGTGATGGAAGCCATGGAAAGCCCAGGGCTCAGAGACCACAGCCTGGAGACTTTGCCACACTCTCTGGCACAGGTGGTCACCAGAGGTGGTTGTCCTGGGCTTGGGCCCATGCCCATTACCCCCTGATTCCACCAGCTGCCCCTAAGATCTTTTGCTCTTTTTGAGTGCTTTTAACCAGACTCTAAGTTAATGCTGGTCCCCAGTCACAGGGCACTTTCATATTGGGGTACTACTTTCTAATGGGTCACTTCTTGTGGCTTCCTCCCCCTTCTGTTTATCTTCCGATATCAGTTCCCACTCCATTTTACTTCTCCACTGGTGCTTTCCAAACCCATAGAGATCCAGAAATGTATAATCTTACATCTCAGGCTGATTTCATGGGTGTTCAGAGTGTTCTGGTAGATAATTAGCTGACTTTAGGGGACCAGTTGAAACAGGGTCTCCTACTTCTCTGCCATCTTGCCCCTTGAGTTTTATTTCTATTATATATATAAATATATAAAATAATATCTAAATTTTATCAATAAAATATTTATAAAAGTGTGTTTTCTTTATGTTAAATTTGTCATTTTATGATAAATCTATTGGATTTTAAGTGCTTTTTTATGCCTATAGATGTGACTGTGTTTTTTTCTGTTAATACTTTGTATAATATAGATTATTTTCAGTTGTTTAAACTTGCATCCCTATATATATTTCCACTGTTTGTGGTGTATAATCCTTATTACATGTTGTTAGATTCAGTGTACTAGTATTTAATGAGGATTTGTGATCCTATATTCCTAAGGGATATGGAAGGAAACTGGTGATCTTCTTTTTTGTTTTGTGATTTGGTTTTGGAATCAAAGGAATGCTCACCTCATAAAATAAGAAAAGAAGTGTTCCATCCCTCAGCACTTTTTAGGAAGTGTTCTTTTTTACATATTTAGTAGAATTTACCAGTAAACCATTTTGACCTGGATTTTTGTGGGAAATTAACACTAATCAACCTCTTTATGTATTACAGATCACTTCAGATTTTTATTTCTTCCAGAGTAGTTTTGGTAGTTTGTGTTTTTCTACAAATTTTTCCATTTCATCAAGTTTTTTAATGTGTTAACCAAGTAGTGGTTTGTAATATTTCCTCACAAACCTTATTTTAAGTGTCAGCAAACTTTTTAGTGGTGTCCCCACTCCCATTTTTTGTTTAAAAAATTGAATCTTCTTTCTTTTTCCTTGGTCACTCTACCTAAAGATTTACTAATTTCGTTATCTTTTCAAAAGCATAATTTTTAGTTTCACTGATTTTTCTCTGTTGTTTTATATTCTTTATTTCATTCATTTTCACTTTAATCATAATCTTTTCCTTCTCTCTGATACTTTAGTTTTCTTCTCTTTTCTTCAATTTTTGTAGGTGGCAATTAATTAATTAATGTATTTATTTATTTATTAGATTTTATTTAATTTTTTCAGTGTTCCAAGATTCATTGTTTATGAATGCAGTGCTCCATGCAATACATGCCCTCCTTAATACCCACCACCAGGTTCATGCCCCACTCCCCTCTCCTCCAAAAGTTTGTTTCTCAGAATCCACTGTCTCTCATGGTTCATATCCCACTCTAATTTACCCCAATTCACTTTTACTTTTGTTCTCCTAATGTCCTCCATGTTATTCCTTATCTTCCACAAGTAAGCAAAACCATATAATAATTTATTTTCTCTGCTTAACTTACTTCACTCAGCATAATCCCCTCCAGTCCCGTCCATGTTGATAACAAAAGTTGGGTATTCATCCTTTCTGATGTATAATTACACATTCTTTCTGATGTGTAATAAGTAGGAATTTACAATATTAATTTGAGACTTTCTTTTTTGTTCTTCTAAAGATTTATTTATTTATTTGAAAGAGAGAGAGAGAGTGGAGGAGAGGCAAAAGGAGAGGGAGAAAGAGAATCTCAAGCAGACTTCTTGCCAAGAACCAAGCATGGAGCCTTATGGAGGGCTTGATCCCACAACCCTGAGATCATGACCTGAGCTGAAATCAAGAGTCACTCAACCAACTGGGCCACCCAGGTGCTCTGAGACTTTCATTTTTAATGTACATGTCATAGACATACATTTCCCTCTATGTGCTTTCTAGTTACATATAATAATGTGACACATTGTGTTTTCATGTTCATTCATCCAAAAGACTTTTTTATTTTTCCTTCTGATTTTTGACTCACTGATTAAAGACTGCTATATGATTTCCACAAATTAGAAATTCTCAAATTCATTCTTGCTATTGTTTTCCAATTTAATTATATTTTAGTCGTAGAACATGATTTGTGCAGTTTCAGTTATTTTCAGTATATTGTTGGATAATGTTACATGTGCACTTGTAAAGAACATTTTCTGCTATTGTGAGTTGTGTGTTGTTTACATATCTCTCAGGTCTCATTGGTTTACTTGTTATATGAGGTAATGACAAGAAAAATATTTTCTTTGCTTCTGCCACTGTACTCAGGTTCTTAACAATCAGAACATGATAATAATAAAAATACTATTTATTCCAGGCCTTGTTAACTTAAGACCCATAGTCCTGTACAAACCTCATAGTTGGCTTTTAAGATGTCTGCAAACTCTTCAAAATAGTATTTCCCCAAAGAAAAGGAAACCCAGTATCAGTAAAAATAACTTGCCTAATTTCACAGATGGTGACAAAGACAAGAGTAAAAGAAGTTGGGTTCCTTGATTCCCTTCATACTGTTTATTTTATTATATATTATATCAGCTAGGGAAAAGTTATACTTTCTTATTTGTATATTAATGAATAAAAACTACTAGGCATTTATTCATTATTTCTTGCTTTTAGTTCCATCTATACCTACATGGGGAAATTTGCTATTTGTTTTAAATCATGTTATTTTAAGAAAAATATTATTTTTCTTAATTTTCCTTAATTTTCTTAATTTTCAAAATTATTTTTAAAAAGTTATCATAAGGGAAAGATATTGGATAAAAATAAAATGAACTCTAATAAGAAGTATTAACAAGCACTCCCAGAGAAAATAAAGAGTTGTATTTGACAGGAGATGAGGCAAAGAAAAAGTTTTATTGAAAAGAGATGAGGCAATGAATAATGGTGATCCCACTGTAATACTTGTTGTTGCTCAAAATTTATTTTTTCTGTTCTGGTAGATACTTCTAGGGTGACCTCCTACACAATTCTGTCCTTCTAGACACATAGGATAATTTTTTAACTAATTAATTTATTTTTAGAGCAAGAAAGAGAGAGAGCACATACATGTGCATGAGCAAGGGGAGGGAGAGAGAGAGAGAATCTCAAGCAGACCCCCCACTGAGGAGGGCAGAGGTTGACATGGGGCTCAATCACATGACCCATGAGATAATGGAAATCACCAGTTGGACACTTAAGTAACTGAGCCATTCAGGTGCCCCAGCACATAGGATAATTATAATTCCATACCATCTTGCTCTTAGGCAAAGCCATGTGATTGGTTCTGACCAATCAGTTATGAGCAGAAATGGTACAGATTCTTTCTGGGCCTACGTATTTAACAGCTGATGTCAGACTCTGGAATGATAGTCTGTATTCAGTGCACCTTCATGAAATTCTGTAGAAAAATGTTTTAAGAACCCCAGGGATTCTCTAGGATGCCTCTCATTATTTCCATGCATAATGTAAAAAGAAAAAAAAAAAAACTAAAACAAAGCAAAATGATTGGAGACAAATACCATGCAGGACTGAAGGTTTAGGCCATTCCACAATGTAAAAAGCCAAGACTACCAGAAGTCTTGTCTGAGAGCAAGGCAAATATGGAAGAAGGAAGCCATGGGCATTGACTACAACTGTTTGGCCTATTGCAGATATGAGGACTCTTGTGTTTTCCATTGTGGTCTTGCATGCCTATTTGTGTATGCAAGTCATTTTTTTCTCCTCCTTCCTCTCTATTTTTTAAATTTTATTTCTAATTTAACACAGCTTAAGTTTGCAATCTCATATGAAAGTAATATAATATTTTCTGGGACATGACCAAATATGAGACATAGTTAATATAACCAGATAAGTACAAAGACACTCAGAGCTATACTTCTCCTCACTTTGTGAAATGAGAACTTCACTTGTAGGAAGGACTGCTGTATCCTCTTAAGGTGACAACATGAAAGTATGTTGTTGATGGACAAAAGTTTAAATGTGTATAGAAGGGCACATGTAGAAATTGGCTAGACTGTACCAATTATCAAAATCTGAATCCAAATCTGAATCTGTTTTTTATTGCATTTATGATAATAGTGATGGATTCCTCCAGGATTTCTCCTTCGGTGAAAGCATAGTAATTAGTTTGCTAGTTGAGAAAGCTGTTGGAACATTGCAAGAGAAAATATTTTTAGTTTTCATGGGCTTTGATTTCACTATTCTGGCTACTGCCACACACTCTGGCTACTTCCAGAGGCTTGTGTGTGGGGACCTCACAGAACTTGGTGGTCTGGTCCCATTTTGCATCTAGAACACACATTCCCTTAGTGAGTTTATAGTCTTGGTCCTAGACTATTGACTACTTTACCATACCTCTCTCAATACAGACCCACATTGCCCAGGTCTTGCAGCTCTGTCTGCAGGTGGGCTCTTTGCCCTAAAACTTTGTGCCCACCAGCTGCCAATCTCAGATCACATGTACCTCAGAAGAACTGTGCTGTTGTTGTTTTTGGCCTTCCTAAAAGAAACATGGAGTACCTCCACACTCATTCTACTCTGCCAAGGGTCACAGCTGTGAACAACATCTGACTCAGGCAATTCAGTGACAAGTTTGAGAGTGACAGATGACCAATTTAGGATTTGAACCTAAGAAGTCTGGCTCCTGAAGATCTAAGTACTTTGTGTGATATTTCCATAGGAACTAGACATGAAAGACAAATATATTCTGATTCTGCACTAAGGAATTGGATTCCATATAGATTGGAGGGGCAGAAAGACCTGCAGACAGACTTTTAGTATAATGCGGTAACTACAGTGGTAGAGGATAATCTAGATGGGACAAAAACACAAAGGGAACTAAACTAGCCCAGGAGTACAGGATAAGATTATTCTTGAGCCAAACTGAAAGGATGAGTAGGAATTATTTTGAAAACAAGTCAGGGAAAATAAGCCTCATATAAATTATAGCATTGATTTATTTATTTAACAAATACTTAATTCTATTCTGCTATGTTCTATCCTTAGACTAATGGTATAGCTATAAACAAAATAAGGAAGAGAAGAACATGGAGATGTTTGTAATTTTACTTTTAAAAACAAATAGAAAATAAACTAAACCAAGATGGATGTTAAAATTGATTAGTGGTAAGTTTGCTCAGATTCAAGACAAAAATAAAAGCATTTTCTTGGAGTCTCATAAGGAGGATAAGGATTTGGGCAAATGTGGAAACCACTTGCATTTTGCAAACTATGATGGGAGTCATTATACAGGTATATATTTATACCTTTAAGAGGCTGGGGGCAAGGACAGCCCAATGTGAGGATGACAAAGAAATGCCAGGTGAGTGGTGTTGAGAACAGGGTTCAGTGCCCTGGCTGCCCAGAATCCATCTCGTGTTTGTTGGGTACACCTAATTTCTTTCCACATTAGGGGCTGAGCTAGTAGCATCATAAAATCAATGTACATCATTTTCCTCTAGCCAAGTGGTGGCAGACACTTAATGCTTCTGACAGGAACTTCAGTCATAAGTTAAGTGATTCAGGAATAAGAAAATGGTTAGAAATAATGGATTTCACTAGGGATATTTTCAAATTTATCTTTTGCCATGAAGCCTTCCAGAGCTGCCTTGCTCTCTATAATTTTTCTTAAGCTTGGCTCTTTGTCTTCACATTGATCTGTGAACTACTTGGTATGTGTCTAAGAATTCCTTTCCAATGCTCATTAGCTAGAATAGCTTTTGTTTGGAACTATGGAAGTTTCAGCCGTACAGAAGGAAGAATGGACTTGCTGTTTCAAAGCACTTTTCAGTTTTAATTTACTGGAATTTACTGTATAGCCTCATAAGTTTCCTGTCCATGGAATCCATTTCTTTTTTTTTTTAATTTTTTTATTTTTTATAAACATATATTTTTATCCCCAGGGGTACAGGTCTGTGAATCACCAGGTTTACACACTTCACAGCACTCACCAAAGTACATACCCTCCCCAATGTCCATAATCCCACCCCCTTTTCCCAAACCCCCTCCCTCCAGCAACCCTCAGTTTGTTTTGTGAGATTAAGAATCACTTATGGTTTGTCTCCCTCCCAATCCCATCTTGTTTCATTTATTCTTCTCGTACCCACTTAAGCCCCTATGTTGCATCACCACTTCCTCATATCAGGGAGATCATATGATAGATGTCTTTCTCTGCTTGACTTATTTCACTAAGCATGGAATCCATTTCTTTAATGCATGCTACAGCTCTTCTGTATCAGTGACTGTTTTAGATTAATGAAATTGACAATTCAATCATCTTTGTCATGTCCTATTATTTACAAATCTTAGACCACATATTCAAATTGTTCCTTGTTCTCAATTTTCAATGTTGCCCATCATTAATCTTACATATCCAAATTCTTATTTTTCAAGATATGAATTCACATTTAATTTTATAAATATACATAATTTAACTTTTACTTACTTTTAATAAAATTGGAAATAAATGAAATCATCTTCCTAAGATTCAAATGAGAGCACATCATTTCAAAACCAGAGTCTACACAGTCTACACACAGGTCCTCAAGAGAAGAACATAACTCCTACCTCACTTAGGATTCAAATATGTTGCAAATTTGGAAAAGTATAAAAAGATCTAAGATAAGGTTGAGCAAGAAAGAAAGCTCTTCACTGAGATTTTCCATTTCTCATAGTTTATGTCTTCAATCCACTATTTCTTACCACTCAGCTCTGTCAATAAACAATTGTCATAACATCCTTGATCATATTCTTATGTAGTAAATGAGAATAAAAAGCAAAACTAACTTCATGTCACAAAAGATAGTGTTGCCTCAGAATACAATCTGAAATTTATTCATTATGACAATTTTAAATACTATAGTTCCCTGGAATATTAAATATGAATATTTTATGTGCAAAATTAAGAATATATGTTTTTTCATGGTATTTCGCCCTTCTTGAATTCTCTGTTCTTAAAATGTATAGCTCTGGGACGCTTGGGTGGTTCAGTCAGTTGGGCTGCTGCCTTTGGCTCAGGTCATGATCCCAGGATACTGGGATCGAGTCCCACATCAGGCTCCTTGTTCAGCAGGTAGCCTGCTTCTCTCTCTGTCTCTGCCTGCCACTCTGCCTGCTTGTGCTCTCTCTCTCTGACAAATAAATAAAATCTAAATAAATAAATAAATAAATACATAATAAAATGTATAGGTCTTACACCAAAAACAATGACTGAATCCTAAAAATGGAACTGCTCTCTGGCTGCAGCCAAAACCAAGCTTCTTTAGTATAATTATCATTATGTCAGCATAGAAAATGCCATCATATAATGAATCCAGCTATCAGTCTTTACCATGTAATAAACATTTTCATATCAAACAAGTTGTTTCAAAGCACTTTTCATTTTTAATTTACTGAAAAAGTTTGACCCTCCATAGCCTCCCAAAGCTAGTAAATGTGAATGAAGTTAATGTCTCAAAATCTTTGCCCCTGTCATTTGTTTCTATTTAGCAGAAGGGAGAGGGGGAGGGAGAACTCAAAATATCACCCAAATGCCAAGATAAATTTATTTTGTTATACTTCAGATATTCTGTGTCTGTTTCAAAACTCTTTTCTGATGTCCACTAAAGTAATATTGCTTAAATAATTTTATTTTGAAGCATTTTATAGACTAATAGCTTTGAAGAGAGAATATTGGATAACAATAAAGGCTAGATTAAATTTAGAGGCAGAAATTGTCTCAGTTGTGGATGATATTTGTTTGTCTCATACTCTTGTGACTGAGGAGTTATGCAGAGAAACCTCATGAGGAAAATGCCATAACCCTGTCATCATTCGTTTGGACCCTCTGGCTCCCATTTGCCTCATCTCACAAGTCACATGTAGTTATTGTCCAAGCAACAGCTAACCTGTTTGTAATTCTCAATATATAGCTAATTGGAAATTTACACTAAAAGTGGGTTTATGGTTTTGGTTAATCAACCACCCCCCTCCCACAAGAAAAGTCCAATTTTCTGTAGGGTCTCCTATATGTACCATAACTATAAGGCCAAATTTGTATTAGAGTATATGCCTCCCAGTTATTTGCAAGTAAGTTAATGAAACTCTACCTCTTGTTTTGTTTTTTAGTTTTAAGAGTTTATTTATTTATTTATTTACTTGAGAGACTGAGAGGACATGAGAGAGAGCAGGCAGGGAATAAAGGACAGAGGGAGAGGGAGAAGCAGACTCCTCACTGAGCAGGGAGCCCAGATGCATCCCAAACTCAGATCCTGGGATCATGACCTGAGTCAAAGGCAGACACTTAACCAGCTGAGCCACCCAAGGGTCCTTACCTCTTGATTTCAATATAACCTGATGTATTAAGGGAGTTTATAAGTGCGATTTTTAACCAAAAAAAGTAAAATAAAATAAAATAATGTGTGATAGGAAAATAGACCACAATAGAATATGTTTATTAATTTCTTTTTTAATATTAAGATATCTATGTTGGAATTTGTGTTATTCTCAAAATACTTTTGTCACTGTAACAGGATTTCAATAAAAGTTGGTAATGCAACAAAAAGATAGTGTCCTTTATGACTGCCAAGGAAAATAGTTTGATTAAAGAAAGAAGCAAGCAAGCAAACTTCCTTAATAAGCTTTGCTGGAGTTGAGGACACCTTACCATAACAATGGATTTATCAAGTACCATTGAATGAGAAGAAATTGTAAGCTAAAATTACGTGAACTTGAGGCTCCTGGGTGGCTCATTCAGTTGACTATCCAACACTTGATTCTGTTTCAGCTCATGATCTCAAGATTGAGCTCTACATCAGGCTGCACACTCAGCACAGTCTCCTTGAGATTCTCTCTCTCCCACTCTTGCCCTATTCCCTACACATACATGCATGCATGCTCTCTCTCTCTCTAAAGAAATAAATAAAGCCTTTAAAAAATTACTGAGACTTAACCAACTGAAGGTAAATATTCTCTTCACTGGGTTTCTCATTTCTGCTAATAAAAGTCTCCTATAAATTATAATTTTTGTGTTTCATTTTGTTTTGTTTTACACTTTTCCCAACTCATAAAGAAAGCTGATTGTGAGGTTGAATTGTCTTGTGATGCTTTTTTTTCAGGTAACCCATACACACAGTGACAGATGTACTTCCACGGAAAAAGAGACACCACTGGGATGTCTGAGACCTAGATGTGGAAGACTGTTGCATGTCAGACTGCTGCTGTTCAGTAAGGACTTCTGTAGACGATCTATCATTCCACTTCAAAATAATGTGGCCAGACAGTGAAGTGTTTTAGGGACACTTAACAAATAGGTGTGTAGGGCAAAAGTGTTATAAGTTTATAAACCCACTTAATTATTAAATTTAAATACTCTTGAAGGTCTACATTTAGACCTTTGTCTTTAGTGTTTTTATTTGTACATATTTTTATTCATTCCAATATAACATACAGAAAAGGGTAGAATATTTAAATTTCCCCCTAAATATACTATGAAAAACTTTAGTCACTGTATCTCACAACTATTTATGAACTATTTTCTAGAGATATTTGGGAAAAAATTGTAGCTCTTCAGAGGATACTGACAAATGTTCTCCTCAAACCCACACATACAGAAATAAACTGGCACAGACAGACTTGATTTAGATCATGAGCAATGTGCACTAGGGAGTCCATGGAAAAACTGGTTTGATAGTTGTGTTCTCATCAGCTTCTGCCTTTATTTTCTTAGTGCTCTTTCTTCATCTATCAAAGGAGGGTAATAATAATGAAACTAACCTCATATGGCTGTTGTTATTTATAAATGACAACAGTGCTGAGAAAGTACTCTACCTAGCATATATAATGAACTCTTTTCTCAAAATATTTCATTTATTTATTTGTCAGAGAGAGAGAGAGAGAGTTTGTTCCCAAGCAGGAGGAGAGGTAAGCAGAGGGAAAAGTAGGGTCTCCACGAGCAAGGAGCCAGATGTGGGACTTGATCCGAGGACGCTGGGGTCGTGACCTGAGCTGAAGACAGACACTTGACCAACTAAGCCACCCAGGCATCCATATAATTAACTCTTAATAAATGTTAACTGTCATGGTTGTTAACTGTTTTTTATTTCAAAAATGATTTCAAAAATTGACTCTATATTAGTTATTTTAGAAATATTAACAAAATTATAATGACATTATATATTCCTTCTCTAATTCCATTCTAATAGTCTACAACTGTATCAAACGAAATGTCAAACATTTTAGACAGCCAAGTAACAAAAGGAACTAAAGAAAGAAACCTAGATTTAAAGTTTATTTCTAAAATAACTAATATAAAATATAATTAGGATAAAGTACAATAAAAACTTTATTGTTAAGTCACGTCCCTTGAAACATGATAGTTATATATAATAGTTTCTTCTGTTTATGGGTGGTATTTAATACATTAATTTTTTTTTTGTCTCAACATTTTTTACTCATCATTAATGACAGTGAATTTTATATGACCACTTTAAGGAGAGACAAGTTTATAATAACAATCCTCAAGAAACTTGGTTTCCTCTCACCTTTCCCTCTTGCCACAGGGGGTTCATTAAAACAAACCTAAGATGACATTAGGTGTTTTCCCACAAGAGTAATGGCAGGGCTCTGACGAGAGTATTGCTGAATCTTCAAGGAAGACCTGCAGAACTTTGAGTCAGTGAGTGAACTAAAAGCAGTTTCATACTTAGAACTTCTTTACAAACCCTTCTTCTAGTTTGAATGCACTTTTATGCTGGCTGAAAGGCAGGAAATACTTGCTTACATCATCCATCACGAAAAGGATTTCAATATTGTTAAGTCCGATCACATTTAAGCAAAAATTTTTAAAAAGGTGTTAAAACATGCTGACCCTTTAAAAATATGCTCAAAGAAATACATGTGGATGTACTAAAAAATTTTTTTTTAAATGATGTGGTCATAATAAAAAAAGGAACACTTTTATACATAGGATTTTATTTTGCACTGCTGTAACAGTTGAAACATGTATTTAACTGTTACATGTATCATGTATTTAACACATTAAATACCACCCATAAAATTGATTTGTAAGTCTCTGAACTAATGTTTAAATACATCCTCTACCAATTCTATAGTTTCAGAGATTTGATAGTTTTAAAACTGTGTGTAAATGTGCTTGAAAATCGGTCTTATATTCACTCATTCCATTCGTATAGTAGCACCTATCTTTGTTCTCTTGTCTTATACTCCAGAGAGGAGCTTTTTTCTTTTATAAACTGTGTTCCTAATATTTATAAATAAATATATTTTTTTCACAATTTTTAATTTTTTTATTTTTTATAAACATATATTTTTATCCCCAGGGGTACAGGTCTGTGAATCACCAGGTTTACACACTTCACAGCACTCACCAAAGCACATACGCTCCCCAATGTCCATAATCCCACCCCCTTCTCCCAAACCCCCTCCCCCCAGCAACCCTCAGTTTGTTTTGTGAGATTAAGAGTCACTTATGGTTTGTCTCCCCCCCAATCCCATCTTGTTTCATTTATTCTTCTCGTACCCACTTAAGCCCCCATATTGCATCACCACTTCCTCATATCAGGGAGATCATATGATAGTTGTCTTCCTCTGATGACTTTTTTCGCTAAGCATGATACCCTCTAGTTCCATCCATGTTGTCACAAATGGCAAGATTTCATTTCTTTTGATGGCTGCATAGTATTCCATTGTGTATATATACCACACCTTCTTGATCCATTCATCTGTTGATGGACATCTAGGTTCTTTCCATAGTTTGGCTATTGTGGACATTGCTGCTATAAACATTCGGGTGCACTTGCCCCTTTGGATCACTACGTTTGTATCTTTAGGGTAAATACCCAATAGTGCAATTGCTGGGTCATAGGGCAGTTCTATTTTCAACATTTTGAGGAACCTCCATGCTGTTTTCCAGAGTGGCTGCACAAGCTTGCATTCCCACCAACAGTGTAGGAGGGTTCCCCTTTCTCCGCATCCTCGCCAGCATCTGTCGTTTCCTGACTTGTTGATTTTAGCCATTCTGACTGGTGTGAGGTGATATCTCATTGTGGTTTTGATTTGTATTTCCCTGATACCGAGTGATATGGAGCACTTTTTCATGTGTCTGTGGCCATCTGGATGTCTTCTTTGCAGAAATGTCTATTCATGTCCTCTGACCATTTCTTGATTGGGTTATTTGTTCTTTGGGTGTTAAGTTTGCTAAGTTCTTTATAGATTCTGGACACTATTCCTTTATCTGATATGTCGTTTGCAAATATCTTCTCCCATTCTGTCAGTTGTCTTTTGATTTTGTTAACTGTTTCCTTTGCTGTGCAAAAGATTTTAATCTTGATGAAATCCCAATAGTTCATTTATTCCCTTGCTTCCCTTGCCTTTTGTGTTGTTCCTAGGAAGATGTTGCTGCGGCAGAGGTCGAAGAGGTTGCTGCCTGTGTTCTCCTCAAGGATTTTGATGGATTCCATTCGCACATTGAGGTCCTTCATCCATTTTGAGTCTATTTTTGTGTGTGGTGTAAGGAAATGGTCCAATTTCATTTTTCTGCATGTGGCTGTCCAATTTTCCCAGCACCATTTATTGAAGAGGCTGTCTTTTTTCCATTGGACATTTTTTCCTGCTTTGTTGAAGATTAGTTGACCATAGAGTTGAGGGTCTATTTCTGGGCTCTCTATTCTGTTCCATTGATCTACGTGTCTGTTTTTGTGCCAGTACCATGCTGTCTTGATGATGACAGCTTTGTAATAGAGCTTGAAGTCCGGAATTGTGATGCCACCAACGTTGGCTTTCTTTTTCAATATCCCTTTGGCTATTCGAGGTCTTTTCTGGTTCCATATAAATTTTAGCATTATTTGTTCCATTTCTTTGAAAAAGATGGATGGTATTTTGATAGGAATTGCATTAAATGTGTAGATTGCTTTAGGTAGCATAGACATTTTCACAATATTTATTCTTCCAATCCAGGAGCATGGAACATTTTTCCATTTCTTTGTGTCTTCCTCAATTTCTTTCATGAGTACTTTATAGTTTTCTGAGTATAGATTCTGTGTCTCTTTGTTTAGGTTTATTCAAAGGTATCTTATGGTTTTGGGTGCAATTGTAAATGGGATTGACTCCTTAATTTCTCTTTCTTCTGTCTTGCTGTTGGTGTAGAGAAATGCAACAGATTTCTGTGCATTGATTTTATATCCTGACACTTTACTGAATTCCTGTATAAGTTCTAGCAGTTTTGGAGTGGAGTCTTTGGGGTTTTCCACATATAGTATCATATCATCTGCAAAGAGTGATAATTTGACTTCTTCTTTGCTGATTTGGATGCCTTTAATTTCCTTTTGTTGTCTGATTGCTGAGGCTAGGACCTCTAGAACTATGTTGAATAGCAGTGGTGATAATGGACATCCTTGCTGTGTTCCTGACCTTAGTGGAAAAGCTTTCAGTTTTTCTCCATTGAGAATGATATTTGCGGTGGGTTTTTCATAGACGGCTTTGATGATATTGAGGTATGTGCCCTCTATCCCTACACTTTGAAGAGTTTTGATCAGGAAGGGATGCTGTACTTTGTCAAATGCTTTTTCAGCATCTATCGAGAGTATCATATGGTTCTTGTTCTTTCTTTTATTGATGTGTTGTATCACATTGACTGATTTGCGGATGTTGAACCAACCTTGCAGCCCTGGAATAAATCCCACTTGGTCGTGGTGAATAATCTTTTTAATGTACTGTTGAACTCTATTGGCTAGTATTTTGTTGAGTATTTTTGCATCTGTGTTCATCAAGGATATCGGTCTATAGCTCTCTTTTTTGGTGGGATCCTTGTCTGGTTTTGGGATCAAGGTGATGCTGGCCTCATAAAAAGAGTTTGGAAGTTTTCCTTCCATTTCGATTGTTTGGAACAGTTTCAGGAGAATAGGAATTAGTTCTTCTTTAAATGTTTGGTAGAATTCCCCCGGGAAGCCGTCTGGCCCTAGGCTTTTGTTTGTCTAGAGATTTTTAATGACTGTTTCAATCTCCTTATTGGTTATGTTCAGGCTTTCTATTTCTTCCTAGTTCAGTTGTGGTAGTTTATATGTTTCTAGGAATGCATCCATTTCTTCCAGATTGTCAAATTTATTGGTGTGGAGTTGCTCATAGTATGTTCTTATAATAGGTTGTATATCTTTGGTGTTAGTTGTGATCTCTCCTCTTTCATTCATGATTTTATTTATTTTGGTCCTTTCTCTTTTCTTTTTGATAAGTCAGGCCAGGGGTTTATCAATTTTATTAATTCTTTCAAAGAACCATCTCCTACTTTTGGTGATTTGTTCTATTGTTTTTTTGGTTTCTATTTCTTTGATTTCTGCTCTGATCTTTATGATTTCTCTTCTCCTGCTGGGCTTAGGGTTTCTTTCTTGTTCTTTCTCCAGCTCCTTTAGGTGTAGGGTTAGGTTGTGTACCTGAGACCTTTCTTGTTTCTTGAGAAAGGCTTGTTCTGCTATATATTTTCCTCTCAGGACTGCCTTTGTTGTGTCCCACAGGTTGTGAACCGTTGTATTTTCATTATCATTTGTTTCCATGATTTTTTTCAATTCTTCTTTAATTTCTCAGTTGAAACATTCATTCTTTAGAAGGATGCTGTTTAGCTGTTTAGTCTCCATGTATTTGGGTTCTTTTCAAACTTCCTTTTATGGTTGAGTTCTAGCTTTAGAGCATTGTGGTCTGAAAATATGCAGGGAATAATCCCAATCTTTTGATACCAGTTGAGTCCTGATTTAGAAGCGAGGATGTGATCTATTCTGGAGAATGTTCCATGTGCACTAGAGAAGAATGTGTATTCTGTTGCTTTGGGATGAAATGTTCTGAATATATCTGTGATGTTCATCTGGTCCAGTGCGTCGTTTAAGGCCTTTATTTCCTTGCTGATCTTTTGCTTAGATGATCTGTCCATTTCAGTGAGGGGAGTGTTAAAGTCCCCTACTATTATTGTATTATTGTTGATGTGTTTCTTTGATTTTGTTATTAATTGGTTTATATAGTAGGCTGCTCCCACGTTGGGGGCATAGATATTTAAAATTGTTAAATCTTCTTGTTGGACAGACCCTTTGAGTATGATATAGTGTCCTTCCTCATCTCTTATTATAGTCTTTGGCTTAAAATCTAATTGATCTGATATAAGGATTGCCACTCCTGCTTTCTTCTGATGTCCATTAGCATGGTAAATTTTTTTCCACCCCCTCACTTTAAATCTGGAGGTGTCTTCGGGCTTAAAATGAGTTTCTTGGAGGCAACATATAAAGGGTTTTGCTTTTTTAACCATTCTGAAACCCTGTGTCTTTTGACAGGGGCATTTAGCCCATTCACATTCAGGGTAACTATTGAGAGATATGAATTTAGTGCCATTGTATTGCCTGTAAGGTGACTGTTACTGTATATGGTCTCTGTTCCTTTCTGATCTACCACTTGTAGGCTCTCTCTTTGCTTAGAGGAACCCTTTCAATATTTCCTGTAGAGCTGGTTTGGTGTTTGCAAATTCTTTCAGTTTTTGTTTGTCCTGGAAGCTTTTAATCTCTCCTTCTATTTTCAATGATAGCCTAGCTGGATATAGTATTCTTGGCTGCATGTTTTTCTCATTTAGTGCTCTGAAAATATCATGCCAGCTCCTTCTGGCCTGCCAGGTCTCTGTGGATAAGTCAGCTGCCAATCTAATATTTTTACCATTGTTTGTTACAGACTTCTTTTCCCGGGCTGCTTTCAGGATTTTCTCTTTGTCACTGAGACTTGTAAATTTTAGTCTTAGGTGACGGGGTGTGGGCCTATTCTTATTGATTTTGAGGGGCGTTCTCTGAACCTCCTGAATTTTGATGCTCATTCCCTTTGCCATATTGGGGAAATTCTCCCCAATAATTCCCTCCAGTATACCTTCTGCTCCCCTCTCTCTCTCTTTCTTCTTCTTCTGGAATCCCAATTATTCTAATGTTGTTTTGTCTTATGGTGTCACTTTTCTCTCGAATTCTACTCTCTTGGTCCAGTAGCTGTTTGTCCCTTTTTGCTCAGCTTATTTATTTTCTTTCATTTGGTCTTCTATATCACTAATTCTTTCTTCTGCCTCATTTATCCTAGCAGAGAGAGACTCCATTTTTTATTGCACTTCATTAATAGCTTTTTTGATTTCAACTTTGTTAGATTTTAGTTCTTTTATTTCTCCAGAAAGGGCTTTTATATCTCTCAAGAGGGTTTCTCTAATATCTTCCATGCCTTTTTCGAGCCCAGCTAGAACCTTGACAATTGTCATTATGAACTCTAGATCTGACATATTACCAATGTCTGTATTGATTAGGTCCCTAGCCTTCTGTACTGCCTCTTGTTCTTTTTTTTTGTGTTGAATTTTTCCTTCTTGTCATTTTGTCCCGATAAGAGTATATGAAGGAGCAAGTAAAATACTAAAAGGGTGCAACAACCCCAGGAAAATATGCTTTAACCAAATTAGAAGAGATCCAAAATCGTGAGTGGGGAGAAAGGGGATAAAAAGAGGTTCAAAAAGGAAGAAAGAAAGAAAAAGAAAAAAGGAAAAAAAAAAGAAAAGAAAAGAATTAAAAAAAGAAAACACCTAAGAAAAATATAAAAAAAGAAAAAATATATAAATTAGATAAACTAGTAAAAAATCATTATAAAAGAAAAAGGTAACACTTAAAAAAAAATTTTCCAGAAGGCGAGAAAAAAAAAAAAAAAACAAAAAAGAAAAAAAGAAAAAAAATTAAATTAACTGCAAGACTAAAAAAAATCACAGGGAAAAAGCCATGATTTCCGTGCTTGGCTTTCTCCTCCTCTGGAATTCTGCTGCTCTCCTTGGTATTGAAACCACACTCCTTGGTAGGTGAACTTGGTCTCGGCTGGATTTTTTGTTGATCTTCTGGGGGAGGGGCCTGTTGTAGTGATTCTCAAGTGTCTTTGCCCCAGGCGGAATTACACTGCCCTTACCCGGGGCTGGGGTGAGTAATTCGCTCGGGTTTGCTTTCAGGAGCTTTTGTTCCCTGAGCGCTTTCCATAGAGTTCCGGAGGACGGGAATACAAATGGCGGCCTCCTGGTCTCCGGCCCGGAGGAGCCGAGAGCCCAGGGCCACACTCCTCAGTGCGCCATCAGAGAACAGCGCCCAGTTACTCTAGTCTGCCTGACCTCCGGTCGCGCTCCGAGCTCACTGAGCCTGCAAACGGTTCAAGGTCACCGAGCTGTGAGCATACTGTCGGCTCTGTCTCTGTAGCCGGCTTTCCTGTTCCAATACCCGCAAGCTCTGCGACACTCAGACACCCCCGATCCTTATGTGACCCTGTGGGACCTGAGGCCACGCTGACCCCGTGTGGGCTTCGGCCCGTTTAGCCTCTGGAGCGATGTCCCTCAGCGGAACAGACTTTTAAAAGTCCTGATTTTGTGCGCCGTTGCTCCACCGCTTGCCGTGAGCCGGCCCCTCCCCCCGGGGTCTATCTTCCCGTTGCTTTGGATTCACTTCTCCGCCGATCCTACCTTTCAGAAAGTGGTTGTTTTTCTGTTTCCAGAATTGCTGTTCTTCTTCTCTTCGATCTGCCGATGGATTTTTGGTGTTTGCAATTTTTAGATAAGCTATCTAGCTGATCTCCGGCTAGCTGAAGTAGTCTCAGCCTGCTACTTCTCTGCCATCTTGACTCCTCCCTATAAATAAATATATCTGTATAAAAATTGACTCTACTTATGATCAAAAGAGTGAAATTAGGTTTGCTATTCACTCTGAGGATTTCCCTCATGTACAACTTAGAATACTTACATTACAATATTATAAAAATGCGATGTGGAAGGCATTTATAAATAGAAAATGAAACATATACTTCATCATACCTCTATTGAAATGCTGACTATATGTGTATCTGTGTTTGTTTAATGCATAATGTTTGGCATGCAACAGTTGCTACATGATAAATGTTAGCCCTTTATCCCTCAAACAAGTATTTGTTACAAAAAAATGTTCATTATAAATTTGAATAATTTTTATTGCCTACCACAAAACTAGCTAAATGTATGAGTCTTACAAAGAATGGACAGAAATTGAAAAGTCCCCTCCTCTGCATATGTATGTGTTTGAATATAAAAGGTCATTATAGAATGGTAAATCAAAACTTTCATGATACTGAATTTAAAGGTATCAAGCTAGGATTAGGTGTCCTCATATACCATAATTCACAACTCAAGAGAAAAAACATGTATGAGAGTCAATATTTCTCTTTTCCCATATGCGATTATATCATAGATGTCTGAAATATTATCACCAGCAATAAGACTGGAATTACTTCCTTTCCAAATAAAATGTAAGAATATTGGCAATGTCATTTGGTCATCTAGAAACTTATAATGATGCATTTAATTTTATTTAACACAGGAAAAATATGATTATATTGGAATGGCTATTGTGTCCTAACTCCTCAGTGCTCTGAATTACTTTGTCCAACCTGCTGTAACCCTCAGTGGACACACTTCAAGTCACTGAAAAAGCTATAGTTTGGGAAAAGAGAGGGCTTCAACCTTCAAGAATGTTTTTGACATTGATATTTTGTGACAAACCAATCACCATTCTTTTTGGACTGTTCCAAAACACATATGGAATTATTAAGTGAGTCAAAATTTCTTCCTAATGCCTAGCAATATGTTATGCTTTCTGACTGATGACAATAGGAACAATAGGAGCACATAGCAACAGGAACACAAAATGGGCACATCATAAAACATTCATGAATATTGAGTTAACCTATCCACATGGAGGCTGCAGAATGAATTTTTTGAGGTTCCATTCTGGTAAAAGGAATTTATGATTGCATTCATTTTTAATATTTTAAGGAATGAGATTGGAACTCAAAATTTATTTCTTCAAATGTGACTTAAACATTCTGCCACACTATGTACAAATATATACTTCTTTCTTTTATTTTTTTAATTTATTTATTTCAAAGAGAGAGAGTATGGGGGAGAAGGAGAGAGAAAATTAAGCACTCCACATGAAGCACAGAGCCCAATGTGGGGCTCAATCTCATGACCCTGAGATCATAACTTGAGTTGAAACCAAGAGACTGACACTTAAACAACTGAGCTACCCAGGTGCCCCATACTTACTTCTCATGAGGTGAAGCACCTTGTTTACTTTTTATGAGGTGGAGAAGTGTTCCACATAAACTGAAATTAGACGACAATAACTAACTTAAGGAATAATTTGCCATTTGCTCACTCATGTTTTATTTCCAAATGCATTAATACATTTTAACTTACTTAAAATCAATGAAAAAAATGAACAAAAACAAACAGGAATTTATATACTCCTTGGAGGAAGAACAGCAACAATGTATTATCCTGTAGCCATGGAGTCACGGAAACATGGCAATTACAGCTAGATTTAAATGCATTTAATTTAGCAACAACTCACATCAATGACCG
Source organism: Mustela nivalis (assembly GCF_964662115.1). Lineage (NCBI taxonomy): Eukaryota > Metazoa > Chordata > Mammalia > Carnivora > Mustelidae > Mustela > Mustela nivalis. The sequence continues at coordinate 88,948,172 of NC_139021.1, read as the reverse complement.
TGACAAGTCAACAAATTGATGAAAGCTCCTTGCTTTTGCAAATCAGCCAGTTAAAACAGATTTACTCTAGGGACACCTGGTGGCTCAGTTGGTTAAGTGTCTGGCTCAGGTCATCATCAGGATCCTTGGATCAAGTCCTGAATTGGGCCCCTTGCTCAGTAGGGAGCCTGCTTCTTCCTCTTCCTCTGCTGCTTCCCTTGGTTGTCCATGCCCTCTCTCTTTCTCTCTGACAAATAAATAAAATAAAATATTAAAAAAAATTTACTCTAGTAAACATGCTCCACATGCCAACAACCAACAAAAATCTTACCTGAATAAGCGAGCTTCTATCTCTGAAATTCTGCCCATCCTGATACTCCATACCCTAAAACTCCTGTCCTCTTCTGCAAGAATGGACCAGACCAGCATAACTTTTTCCTATTACATTAAGTAATAATTTAATCTTTGTCTTGTTATTTAAGATAAGTGGCACTCTCATCATCCTTTGACAATTCTAGAGATTTCAATGAGTTTGGTAGCATTCTAAGAAATAGTTGGACCATGAGATGTCCCCCTGATCCATAGCTCCAAACTCTATTTTTATTCTTTAGATCCACTGCCAGTTACATCAGTGTTAAGAAAATCTGGGCTATGACTAATTTTATGAGTTCTAGTGCTGAATTGTTCTGTTAGAACAATCAGAAAATGAATTAATTTCATGAGTTCTGTTTGACAAAGTTATTTTACAAAACTAGTATTTGTAATCACATAGATTATTGTATAATATCATTAGATTTAGAGCTGTGTATCAGGGAATTAGACCTAGGTTTTGTATAAAGTTACTTTAATTTGCAAGTAACTCATTTGGTAAAAAAATGACACAGTGTCATTTTATTATCTAGTTTGCCAGTATATACTTTAATAGAAGAGTATTATTTTGTCATTAACCTGTTTATTCTGCTGCTTGTTTTGTTTATACTTTTTTTGGTCTATTGCTTGTCCTGAATTGTGCTGTTGCCATTGAGTGTGTGAGGGAAACTCTGCAGTGAACAACCTGAGGAATGCACCCAGCAAGTTTCCAATCCAACCCAAGCCAGCCCTGATGGCTAGTGTTGAAGGATGATTAGACTGCCACCATGTTCATGTGAAGGTGATTGGTTGATTATCACCTTCAGTTCCCTAAGAATTCTTCATGAGGTCATTCCCCGCTTTGTTAATATGTGAAAAGGTTACTGTGATTAGGCCATAGTTGAGGATATCAGCTCATTGATCATTTGGTCTTTGATAACATATATTGTGGATCCAGTATAGTGACCTGCTTTTTCTGTCAGTCAGGGTGTGTTCATGTCAACACTGCAATCTGTTTCTGCAAGAAAGATTACATCCTCATTATCTCATCATAATCCAAATTTTGAATTTATCTTCAAGAATGAAACTATTTTAATGAGTAGGAATTACGATGGCTATTCTTGAGACTTTTTTGCATATCAAAAATTCAGTGAATAGGAGCTCCAGCAAAGAAGAAAAACAGAATACCAAATATTTAAATGTCATCTTTCTTTGATATTTGGTTGAGGACATAAAACCAAAAGTTGATTTCAAGATGGCCTCTCCTTTAGCAAAAGCCAAATGGAAGGAGGAGGAGTCAAGATGGCGGAGAAGTAGCAAGCTGAGACTGCTTCAGCTAGCCGGAGATTAGCTAGATAGCTTATCTAAAGATTGCAAACACCTGAAAATCCATCGGCAGATCGAAGAGAAGAAGAACAGCAATTCTGGAAACAGAAAAACAACCACTTTCTGAAAGGTAGGACCGGTGGAGAAGTGAATCCAAAGCAACGGAAAGATAGACCCCGGGGGGAGGGGCCGGCTCCCGGCAAGCAGCGGAGCAACCGCGCACAAAATCAGGACTTTTAAAAGTCTGTTCCGCTGAGGGACATCGCTCCAGAGGCTAAACCGGGGCGAAGCCCACGCGGGGTCAGCGTGGCCTCAGGTCCCGCAGGGTCACAGAAGGATCGGGGGTGTCTGAGTGTTGCAGAGCTTGCGGGTATCGGAATGGGAAAGCCGGCTACAGAGACAGAGCCGACAGTAAGCTCCCAGCTCAGTGTTACCTTGAACCGGTCGCAGGCTCTGTGAGCTCGGAGCGCGGCCGAAGGTCAGGCAGACGGGAGTAACTGGGCGCTGTTCTCTGAGGGTGCACTGAGGAGTGTGGCCCTGGGCTCTCAGCTCCTCCGGGCCGGAGACCAGAAGGCCGCCATTTGTATTCCCGTCCTCCGGAACTCTATGGAAAGCGCTCAGGGAACAAAAGCTCCTGAAAGCAAACCCGAGCGAATTACTCACCCCAGCCCCGGGTAAGGGCGGTGTAATTCCGCCTGGGGCAAAGACACTTGAGAATTACTACAACAGGCCCCTCCCCCAGAAGATCAACAAGAAATCCAGCCGAGACCAAGTTCACCTACCAAGGAGTGCGGTTTCAATACCAAGGAGAGCAGCAGAATTCCAGAGGAGGAGAAAGACAAGCACGGAACTCATGGCTTTTTTCCTGTGATTTTTTTTAGTCTTGCAGTTAATTTAATTTTTTCTTTTTCATTTTTTTTTTTTTCTGCTCACCTTCGGGTAAAATTATTTTTTTTTAACTGTTACCTTTTTCTTTTTTAACGATTTTTTACTAGTTTATCTAATTTATATATTTTTTCTTTTTTACAATTTTCTTAGGTGTTTTCTTTTTTTAAAAATTCTTTTCTTTTTTTTTTCTTTTCTTTTTTCTTTCATCCTTTTTGAACCTCTTTTTATCCCCTTTCTCCCCACTCACGATTTTGGATCTCTTCTAATTTGGTTAAAGCATATTTTCCTAAGGTTGTTGCCACCCTTTTAGTATTTTACTTGCCCCTTCATTTACTCTTATCTGGACAAAATGACAAGATGGAAAAATTCAACACAAAAAAAAGAACAAGAGGCAGTACCGAAGGCTAGGGACCTAATCAATACAGACATTGGTAATATGTCAGATCTAGAGTTCAGAATGACAATTCTCAAGGTTCTAGCCGGGTTCGAAAAAGGCATGGAAGATATTAGAGAAACCCTCTCGAGAGATATAAAAGCCCTTTCTGGAGAAATAAAAGAACTAAAATCTAACCAAGTTGAAATCAAAAAAGCTATTAATGAGGTGCAATCAAAAATGGAGGCTCTCACTGCTAGGATAAATGAGGCAGAAGAAAGAATTAGTGATATAGAAGACCAAATGACAGAGAATAAAGAAGCTGAGCAAAAGAGGGACAAACAGCTACTGGACCACGAGGGGAGAATTCGAGAGATAAGTGACACCATAAGATGAAACAACATTAGAATAATTGGGATTCCAGAAGAAGAAGAAAGAGAGAGGGGAGCAGAAGGTATACTGGAGAGAATTATGGGGGAGAATTTCCCCAATATGGCAAAGGGAATGAGCATCAAAATTCAGGAGGTTCGAGAACGCCCCTCAAAATCAATAAGAATAGGCCCACACCCCGTCACCTAAGACTAAAATTTACAAGTCTCAGTGACAAAGAGAAAATCCTGAAAGCAGCCCGGGAAAAGAAGTCTTTAACATACAATGGTAAAAATATTAGTTTGGCAGCTGACTTATCCACAGAGACCTGGCAGGCCAGAAAGAGCTGGCATGATATTTTCAGAGCACTAAACGAGAAAAACATGCAGCCAAGAATACTATATCCAGCTAGGCTATCATTGAAAATAGAAGGAGAGATAAAAAGCTTCCAGGACAAACAAAAACTGAAAGAATTTGCAAATACCAAACCAGCTCTACAGGAAATATTGAAAGGGGTCCTCTAAGCAAAGAGAGAGCCTACAAGTGGTAGATCAGAAAGGAACAGACCAAGTACAGTAACAGTCACCTTACAGGCAATACAATGGCACTAAATTCATATCTCTAAATAGTTACCCTGAATGTGAATGGGCTAAATACCCCTGTCAAAAGACACAGGGTATCAGAATGGATAAAAAAACAAAACGCATCTATATGTTGCCTCCAAGAAACTCATTTTAAGCCCGAAGACACCTCCAGATTTAAAGTGAGGGGGTGGAAAAGAATTTACCATGCTAATGGACATCAGAAGAAAGCAGGAGTGGCAATCCTTATATCAGATCAATTAGATTTTAAGCCAAAGACTATAATAAGAGATGAGGAAGGACACTATATCATACTCAAAGGGTCTGTCCAACAAGAAGATTTAACAATTTTAAATATCTATGCCCCCAACGTGGGAGCAGCCAACTATATAAACCAATTAATAACAAAATCAAAGAAACACATCAACAATAATACAATAATAGTAGGGGACTTTAACACTCCCCTCACTGAAATGGACAGGTCATCCAAGCAAAAGATCAGCAAGGAAATAAAGGCCTTAAACGACACACTGGACCAGATGGACATCACAGATATATTCAGAATATTTCATCCCCAAGCAACAGAATACACATTCTTCTCTAGTGCACATGGAACATTCTCCAGAATAGATCACATCCTCGGCCCTAAATCAGGACTCAACCGGTATCAAAAGATTGGGATCGTTCCTGCATATTTTCAGACCACAATGCTCTAAAGTTAGAACTCAACCACAAAAGGAAGTTTGGAAAGAACCCAAATACATGGAGACTAAACAGTCTCCTTCTAAAGAATGAATGGGTCAACCGGGAAATTAAAGGAGAATTGAAAAAATCATGGAAACAAATGATAATGAAAATACAACGGTTCAAAACCTGTGGGACACAACAAAGGCAGTCCTGAGAGGAAAATATATAGCGGTACAAGCCTTTCTCAAGAAACAAGAAAGGTCTCAGGTACACAACCTAACCCTACACCTAAAGGAGCTGGAGAAAGAACAAGAACGAAACCCTAAGCCCAGCAGGAGAAGAGAAATCATAAAGATCAGAGCAGAAATCAATGAAATAGAAACCAAAAAAACAATAGAACAAATCAACGAAACTAGGAGCTGGTTCTTTGAAAGAATTAATAAAATTGATAAACCCCTGGCCTGACTTATCAAAAAGAAAAGAGAAAGGACCCAAATAAATAAAATCATGAATGAAAGAGGAGAGATCACAACTAACACCAAAGAAATACAAACTATTATAAGAACATACTATGAGCAACTCTACGGCAATAAATTTGACAATCTGTAAGAAATGGATGCATTCCTAGAAACATATAAACTACCACAACTGAACCAGGAAGAAATAGAAAGCCTGAACAGACCCATAACCAGTAAGGAGATTGAAACAGTCATTAAAAATCTCCAAACAGGGGCGCCTGGGTGGCTCAGTGGGTTAAGCCGCTGCCTTCGGCTCGGGTCATGATCTCAGGGTTCTGGGATCGAGTCCCGCATCGGGCTCTCTGCTCAGCAGGGAGCCTGCTTCCTCCCCTCTCTCTCTCTCTGCCTGCCTCTCTGCCTACTTGTGATCTCTCTCTGTCAAATAAATGAATAAAATCTTTAAAAAAAAAAAAAAAAATCTCCAAACAAACAAAAGCCCAGGGCCAGACGGCTTCCCGGGGGAATTCTACCAAACATTTAAAGAAGAACTAATTCCTATTCTCCTGAAACTGTTCCAAAAAATAGAAATGGAAGGAAAACTTCCAAACTCATTTTATGAGGCCAGCATCACCTTGATCCCAAAACCAGACAAGGATCCCACCAAAAAAGAGAGCTATAGACCGATATCCTTGATGAACACAGATGCAAAAATACTCAACAAAATACTAGCCAATAGGATTCAACAGTACATTAAAAGGATTATTCACCACGACCAAGTGGGATTTATTCCAGGGCTGCAAGGTTGGTTCAACATCCGCAAATCAGTCAATGTGATACAACACATCAATAAAAGAAAGAACAAGAACCATATGATACTCTTGATAGATGCTGAAAAAGCATTTGACAAAGTACAGCATCCCTTCCTGATCAAAACTCTTCAAAGTGTAGGGATAGAGGGCACATACCTCAATATCATCAAAGCCATCTATGAAAAACCCACTGCAAATATCATTCTCAATGGAGAAAAACTGAAAGCTTTTCCGCTAAGGTCAGGAACATGGCAGGGATGTCCATTATCACCACTGCTATTCAACATAGTACTAGAGGTCCTAGCCCCAGCAATCAGACAACAAAAGGAAATTAAAGGCATCCAAATCGGCAAAGAAAAAGTCAAATTATCACTCTTCGCAGATGATATGATACTATATGTGGAAAACCCAAAAGACTCCACTCCAAAACTGCTAGAACTTATACAGGAATTCAGTAAAGTGTCAGGATATAAAATCAATGCACAGAAATCTGTTGCATTTCTCTACACCAACAGCAAGACAGAAGAAAGAGAAATTAAGGAGTCCATCCCATTTACAATTGCATCCAAAACCATAAGATACCTAGGAATAAACCTAACCAAAGAGACACAGAATCTATACTCAGAAAACTATAAAGTACTCATGAAAGAAATTGAGGAAGACACAAAGAAATGGAAAAATGTTCCATGCTCCTGGATTGGAAGAATAAATATTGTGAAAATGTCTATGCTACCTAAAGCAATCTACACATTTAATGCAATTCCTATCAAAGTACCATCCATCTTTTTCAAAGAAATGGAACAAATAATGCTAAAATTTATATGGAACCAGAAAAGACCTCGAATAGCCAAAGGGATATTGAAAAAAAAGCCAACGTTGGTGGCATCACAATTCCGGACTTCAAGCTCTATTACAAAGCTGTCATCATCAAGACAGCATGGTACTGGCACAAAAACAGACACATAGATCAATGGAACAGAATAGAGAGCCCAGAAATAGACCCTCAACTCTATGGTCAACTAATCTTCGACAAAGCAGGAAAAAATGTCCAATGGAAAAAAGACAGCCTCTTCAATAAATGGTGCTGGGAAAATTGGACAGCCACATGCAGAAAAATGAAATTGGACCATTTCCTTACACCACACACAAAAATAGACTCAAAATGGATGAAGGACCTCAATGTGCGAAAGGAATCCATCAAAATCCTTGAGGAGAACACAGGCAGCAACCTCTTCGACCTCTGCCGCAGCAACATCTTCCTAGGAACAACGCAAAAGGCAAGGGAAGCAAGGGAAAAAATGAACTATTGGGATTTCATCAAGATCAAAATCTTTTGCACAGCAAAGGAAACAGTTAACAAAATCAAAAGACAACTGACAGAATGGGAGAAGATATTTGCAAATGACATATCAGATAAAGGACTAGTGTCCAGAATCTATAAAGAACTTAGCAAACTCAACACCCAAAGAACAAATAATCCAATCAAGAAATGGTCAGAGGACATGAACAGACATTTCTGCAAAGAAGACATCCAGATGGCCAACAGACACATGAAAAAGTGCTCCATATCACTCGGCATCAGGGAAATACAAATCAAAACCACAATGAGATATCACCTCACACCAGTCAGAATGGCTAAAATCAACAAGTCAGGAAATGACAGATGCTGGCGAGGATGCGGAGAAAGGGGAACCCTCCTACACTGCTGGTGGGAATGCAAGCTGGTGCAGCCACTCTGGAAAATAGCATGGAGGTTCCTCAAAATGTTGAAAATAGAACTGCCCTGTGACCCAGCATTTGCACTATTGGGTATTTACCCTAAAGATACAAATGTAGTGATCCAAAGGGGCACATGCACCCGAATGTTTATAGCAGCAATGTCCACAATAGCCAAACTATGGAAAGAACCTAGATGTCCATCAACAGATGAATGGATCAAGAAGGTGTGGTATATATACACAATGGAATACTATGCAGCCATCAAAAGAAATGAAATCTTGCCATTTGCGACAACATGGATGGAACTAGAGCGTATCATGCTTAGTGAAATAAGTCAAGCAGAGAAAGACAACTATCATATGATCTCCCTGATATGAGGAAGTGGTGATGCAACATGGAGGCTTAAGTGGGTAGGAGAAGAATAAATGAAAAAAGATGGGTTTGGGAGGGAGACAAACCATAAGTGACTCTTAATCTCACAAAACAAACTGAGGGTTGCTGGGGGGAGGGGTGTTGGGAGAAGGGGGTGGGATTATGGACATTGGGGAGGGTATGTGCTTTGGTGAGTGCTGTGAAGTGTGTAAACCTGGTGATTCACAGACCTGTACCCCTGGGGATAAAAATATATGTTTATAAAAAAATAAAAAATTAAAATAAAAAAAAAAGCCAAATGGATTCCCCTTTCTCCGCATCCTCGCCAGCATCTGTCATTTCCTGACTTGTTGATTTTAGCCATTCTGACTGGTGTGAGGTGATATCTCATTGTGGTTTTGATTTGTATTTCCCTGATGCCGAGTGATATGGAGCACTTTTTCATGTGTCTGTTGGCCATCTGGATGTCTTCTTTGCAGAAATGTCTGTTCATGTCCTCTGACCATTTCTTGATTGGATTATTTGTTCTTTGGGTGTTGAGTTTGCTAAGTTCTTTATAGATTCTAAACTTCTAAAATCTCTTTTACTGTTTCCAAATTCATCATCCCCCCCACTCATGCCTCTCATATTCCTTCTGTCCATTATCCCTGTAGAGAACAAAATGGAGTGTTTCATGTCAACAAGGGCCTGTGTCAAGCAATGACTCAAGCAGTTAAGGTACTGTAGCTAGGACATATTGCTCCACACAATTGATAATGAGCAGAACCAGAGGAGATGGGCAGTGGCCCAAGACCAATTAAATACCTTAAAAAGGGGAGGATTTGGGGAGCAAACTGTCAGACCCTTCAGACATGAACTCTATATGTCTAATCACTTAAAAAAGGCAACTGCCACCAGAGGCTCTGCCCAGTTGATCTCCAAACAGAATGAGATGTGCCACTGTCTAAACATAATAAGCAGTAAGGGCTGAGAGTCTACGTGGACCAAACTGAGGCTATATCTCAACTGCATGAACACAGACTAACTTTGTTTAGTTCATTAACTTCCTACACCCTTGTATTATATTTATTGTGTGGTTTGTCCTATGTTTTGCTCTGCGTGATGTGTAAAAAGCCTAGTGAATCACATGGTGAAATGTCATTGAGTTTGGAATCATGAATGTGCTTTATAATTTAAATTAACTTTGCTTTATGATTGAATAAAGCTGATATTGTTGAAAGATGCAGTTTATATGTGCACCTCAAAGCATGCTCATGCACTCCTAAACTCACCAAAAACAATTTTTTCAAGTTTTTCCCCCCAGTAGATAGTCATGTTATACTATGTTCCCTTTTCAGTCAGTGTCTAGTCACAATGTGGATTAGTGCACAGTTAATGAGTGAAAAGAATGATTAAATATGACATCTGAATAAAATGAATTGGCTACTAGAGGTGAAGAGAACTCTTAAGGAATGTAAAGTCGTTGCTACAGGATGCAGAGACTACCTACAGGGTAGAGGCAGAACACTCAAAGGAGGACACATCTGAAAGAAGGACCACAGGAATGGAATCCAGGCCTTCCCGGAGAAGGCAGAGTTGTGCCCTACAGGAAGATGAGGAAGTTTGGTCGGAGGAATTTGCTATCTGGGATGCCAGGGGAAGGCACCCTCCCAGGAAGGACCCAATCTCAAAACTCAAAACCCTCTATGAGGCTTCCTGGGTGGCTATCTGAAGAGCTTCCCCCACAGGTTTGTGCTGCAGTGTAGATACTCATGAGAAAAATCTTCCCTGGGTTCTGGCAAAAATTGCTAAAAAGGAGGGGTCAAGTGCTAGAGGCCATCAGTTGCTGCAAGAACCATCAATAGGAGCTCACAAGAATTTGGCAGAAATCCCTTCCCTTCTGGTGTCAACTCCTTCAAGGAAAACTCACTACTAAGACAGCTTATCTATGAGTAAGTGACATAGGAGGAATTCCTACAGAGTCCAGCTCCATAATTACACATTAAGTAATGGCAGATAGAGGGGTTATAAATGAACATATTCATAAGTGAATATATTTCAGTTTACCTCCACAGATTCCAGGTGTACCCGTGTACATCACTGAATTTTTCTACAGCAAAAAGTCAATTCTGTTTATACCTAATAAGATATAGCTGTCTTTATTCCAAATCAAAAAATTATTTCTTTTCCCTTTGAATGAGTAGTATAATCCCAACAACCATTATATGTTACCTGTATTCTGACTTTTGAGTTGCTTATTTCATTATTGTGAGTGGGACACAGTGACAAGTGGTCCATCATATAGCAAAAGGAAGAACACGATCATTTCTACAAAGAATTGTTGCCATTCCTGAGTTTTCTTCTAATAGGGAAATGCCAATAACAAAACCAATAGTACCATGAAATAAATAAATAGGGTAATAGACAGATATAAACTGAAATTATTTATACAGTTTTATTTATACCAGGTACTCAGGAGAGGACTTTCTAACAGGCTGAACCTGGAAAGATGACAAAAGAGTCAGTCATTGAGAAGGACCTGGAGAGAAGAATTCCAGAAAGAAAAACAAAAAACAAAAGTAAACTAAATAAAAGTTCAAGGATGGAAAATGATGAGCAGAGTTACAAAATAAAAAGAGATTGACAATTTGCCAATGAGATTTGCCAAAGTAATGAGAGACAAAAATGAGTTTGGAGAGAGAGATAGGAATATGATCATGTAGGCTATGAATTAAATTTTCTTTCTCTCCAATGCATAAACCATCTGATATCTTAAATATTTAGGTTATTCTCTCTTATTTTCTCTGCATACATAAAAAAATGAAAACTGATTTGTTCTATAATTCCCATTAAATCTACTTTTATTTGTCTGTTTGAATTCCATGATTATATGATAAATTCTTTGCAAAATTATAACCCAATTTTTAGAACTATCTAAAAAGGATGTCTTCACATAAAGACTCAGAGTTACTCACAATCTTTGATTTACCATCTGTAATTAGAATTAGAAATCATCCTAGCAGCATAAATCATTTCAAAGCATTAATACTTTGAATTATTTTTAAAGTTGTCAAATTACAAAATGAGCCTCTTAAATGATGTCACACCAAATACTAAAGAAGAGTTTTATAGTAAGTTAAAGTATATGTATATCAATTAATCAATATTTTAGTTATGGTTGTTAGAGTGATCACATAAGAAAACATTTGAATTAACGGGAAAGAAAAGTGAATGGGAACTACATTATAAACGTGCAACAAGTCAATGCTAGTGTTCCCAATACTATAATTCCTATAGAAACTAAGTATTTACTAAAGAAATTGTGATTTCTCTCTGTCAAATAAATAAATAAAATCTTAAAAAAAAAATCTTTAAAAAAAAAAAGAAATTGTGAGGAAATCCAAGTATGATTTTTTTCAAAAGAAGAGAAACAAAAGACTATCAAGAAAACAAAAACACTAACTTTTTATATTTGTTTCACTCCAGTTTCACCAGCATAAGACTTAAGTGAAACTTTTCACTATGTTTTTTTTCTAATTAAGGTGATATGTAAATTTAGACTACTTTGTTATGAGGAAAGTATTATTAATGAAAAACATTAATTCAGTAATTCTGAAAGGGACATTTAACATAAAATAGAGGCACCATTTAACATACACATGGGGGCACCTGAGTGGCTCATTTGGTTGAGTGTCTGCCTTTTAGATCAGTTCAAGATCCTGGGCTCCTGGGATAGAGCGCTGCTTCAGGCTCCCTGCTCAGTGAGGAGTCTGGATTTTCTCTCTGTCTCTGTCCACCCCTCTTTCTTGTGCTCTGTCTCACACTCTGTCTCTCCCTCTCAAATAAATAAATAAAATCTTTTAAAAATGTGAATATATCAATATAAGGCAGATAATTTACATGACATAAAACTTACATAAAATGCATGGAATTAATGTTGAAAATTATATTTTAATTACTGATGTAAGAGTTTTTACTATTATTTCAGTGAGATAAACCATATTGCACTATACTTTTGTTCTTCAATTCATTAGTAAATTTCTGTCACCTAACCACAATTCTTCATATATTCCTTGTTATATGAAAACATGAATGAAATCTTATGAAAGCAAGATTTCACTATGAGCCTATTTGAACTTTAAACTTTGAAGATAAAGATCACTTAGCTGTTATTTAGTTATATTAATAAGAAAAATTTTTAGGGAAAACAGCTTGCAACTTGTATAGAATGATCCTTAGCATTTTAGATACTGAAACTAAATTCAGCAAACAAAAAGAGAAAAACTTATTTAGACCTTCAAATAAATTTTATCCTTGGCAAAGCACCCAAAATGAGACCACCAAAAAAAAAAAAAAAAAAGAAAAAAGAATAAGAAGAAGAAAAAAGAAAATTTCCTCTCTTTGCAACTTTTAGGATTCTATCACACTCTAAATATAGTGTTAAGACTTGTATGTTTCTAACATAGATTCTAGCTATCAAAACCTATAACTTTAAACAATTGAGCTATCCTATATATGCCTTTATTATACAAATATTCCTTTCTTCTGTGGTAATTTTTGTTTAATCTGAACTCATTGAAGAAGTTTTCTTTTTCTTTCAAAATAGTTGCTTCCCAAATCCAGTGTTTCATCTGATTATATTTAAACCAACCATCCACATTTCCAAGTCTCCCCTTGTCTGCAGCTGTGCATCACGTAGCTGGAAATTGCATTATTTTCAGGTCACTGAGACTTCCTGAGGACTAACAGTAACTGTCACAAGTGCTTAGCATCACTAAAACTTTGACAAAATTATGGAATTTCTTTAACTTTGGGTCTGGAATTTAGTGCTGTGCTCTGTACTGATAAAAATGCCTTTTGAATCAGCAAAGCAAGACAGAGTCAGAAAATACAGAATTAAGTTTTGGATGACCTTTTTGGATCACATGGTTCACAAAACAATCTCTGTCAACAGTCCGTTTCCTAACACTGAGGAGTTAGTCTGTCATAAATCTCTTTCCCTCATGTCCCTAAACCTCATGTACATAAACAGAGCTCCAATTTCCCAGCTGAAATGCAGCTTTTATGCCAGGGTCCTCATATACAACTTCATATTGATTAAAATTGTATTGACATTTTATAAGTACCTTTTAGGGTAATGTTCTGAAATAGTTCATGAAAAAAATCTTTCTTTTTAAATATTTTTCATAACATTAAATAAATAGTTTCAACAGAATTTAAAGGCTCCATGTCTTAAATCAGGAGGTCTGTCTTTTGAGGAATGCTTTTTAATTGGTTGTTATTCTGTCTTTATCTGTCTTATAACTTCATTCCCCATGTAAACTCTTGTCTCTGTATTCCACAATTAACATTAGACTTTGGTCCATATAGATGCTTTCCTTTTAGGAATATATTATTTACCTTTTACAAATCTTACTGTATTTCTTCACTATACCTTTTGTCTCACTATAACTAAGGAATTCTGTTCTCATAATTCAAGGTGGGAACACTGATAAATTAAATTTTTCCCCCCCTCTTCTAGTAGTAATTCATGTTAACCATCACAGGAAAACTTCTATGTGCTCATTACAGTGTGGAGAAGGAAACTTGTGATGAGGTACTCTACTTTGCTTCAAATGGTGTAAAATTAATTTTTAAAATGAGTTAGGCTTGATTATCAACATTTTAAGAGTTACTCATAAATTTTGACCTCAAAGGTTGTGGACTGCAAAGATTAAATTTCTTTATTAGTTGTTAGAAGGTAATGATATCACTTTACTAAAATTTTTCCTCTAATAGATGATCTCAAGGAAGTTGTCAATGGCTAAGGTGACATAGTCACAAGTCATTGATTATACCTTTAAAATGGAAAGATTCTGGGCACCTGGGTGGCTCAGTGGGTTAAGCCTCTGCCTTCAGCTCAGGTCATGATCTCAGGGTCCTGGGATAGAGCCCTGAATGGGGGGGGTCTCTGCTTAGCGGGGAGCCTGATTCCCCCTCTCTCTCTGCCTGCCTCTCTGCCTACTTGTGATCTCTCTCTCTCTGTCAAATAAATAAATAAAATCTCTAAAAAATAAATTAAATAAAATGGAAATATTCTGCTTTATTATACTGTACCCTTACATTTTTATCAAAATTCTTTAACTATGCCCAATATCATCTTCTAAATTCTTTAAATCTTATCAGTTTTCTGAACATGGAAGTTTGTGTGTGTGTGGGGGGGTACATGTGTTCATGTGTATGTAATTCTGCTGGTATGTACTAATATGTGATCATTCTCCTTGTAGATTTCCAGCAATAGATTTCATACTGCATATCTGTACTATTAAAATTATGTAGGATTCCATCAGACTCAAACAACTTACCTGACAAAAAACTAGTAAACTATAAGTCTTAGCCAAATTAACCTCATTTTTTTTTCCTGGTACATAATAAAAGTTATTTTTGTTATCACTCAAAAAACTTGAAAGGATGTCATGAATAATTTATTTGTGTACATTTATCTATTAACTAGTTATCTTAATGCGATAAATTAAGGAAGTCAAAAGAGTGGATATTAAGTAAGTTGAAACTCCCTAATGTTGAATGTTATATTTAATTTCAAAAATAAAAGAAAATTATAAACATATACACATTCAAAATGTCTTTATCTTCCTATTGTTTTTATAACTGAGTAAACATTTCCAGATAATATGGTAATAAACTAGATTTTTTTCCTCCTCCATTCCCAGAATAGAATATTTTGGGGGACAATATCAATTTGCTTCCTGTGAAAATTTTGGCTTAAGACAAGTTAAATATTTGTGTATAAATACACACTGAAAAACATGGTATAAATTAAATTTATTAATTCTACTAGCCTGTGAAAATATGAATTTAATTAATATTAGGATAGTTTTTGTTTGCCTAACTCTTTAAAAAAATCAGTCTATTTTTTTCAAATTTTTATTTAAATTCTAGTTAGTTAACATAGCATGCAATGTTGATTTCAGTGGAATTCAGTGATTCATCAATTACTTACTACACCCAGTGCTCATCGTAAGTGTCCTCCTTAATACCCATCACCCATCTAGCCCATCCCCCAATCACCTCCCTCCATTAACTGAATTTGTTCTCCATCTTTAAAGTCTCTTGCTGTTTCCTTCTCGCTTCCCCCACCCCCATATATTTATCTGTTTTTTTTCTTAAATTCCATATATGAGTAAAATTATATGGTATTTTTTTTTCCTCTATCTGACACATTTTGCTTACCATAATACATTCTAGTTCCATCCATGTCATTACAAATGGCAAGATTTCATTATTTTTGATGGCTGGGTAATTTTTCATTTCCACCTCACTTCTTTTTCTATTCAACAATGGAGGAACTTTTGGACTCTCTATAATTTGGTTATCGTTGGTAATACTGCTATAAACATTATGTACGTATGTATGTACATACCTCCTTTGAATTTGTATTTTTATATCCTCTGGGGAAATACCTAGCAGTGCAATTTCTGGATCATATGGTAGTTCTATTTTTCCCTTTTTGAGGAAACTCCATACTGTTCTCCAGAGTGACTGAACCAGTTTACATCCCAACAGTGCAAGAGGGTTCCCTTTCTCCATATTCTCACTAACACTTGTTGTTTCTTGTGTTGTTAATTTTAGCGATTCTGAGCAGTGTGAAGTGGTATCTCATCACAGTTTTGATTTGCATCTCCCTGATGATCAGTGATGCTTAACATCTTTTCATATGTCTCTTAGCCATCTGGATGTCTTCTTTGGAAGAATGTCTATTGATGTTTGCTGCCCATTTCTTAATTGGATTATTGTTTTCTGGGTGTTGTGTTTGATAAGTTCTTAATAGATTTTAGAAACCAACCTTTTAGCAGAAATGTCATTTACAAATATCCTCTCCCATTCCAAAGACTGCCTTTTAGTTTTGTTGATCATTTCCTTCAATGTGCAGAAGCTTTTTATCTTGATGAAGTCACAATATGTCATGTTTGCTTTTGTTTCCCTTACCTTAGGAGACATATCTAGTAAGAAGTCATTGTAGCTGAGGTCAAAGAGGTTTCTGCCCGCGTTCTCCTCTAGGATTTTTACAGCTTCTTTTCATATATTTAGATCTTTCATCCTTATGTCTTTATTTTTGTTTGTGTTATAAGAAGGTGCCCAGTTTCATTCTTCTTCATGTTGTTGCCCAGTTTGCCAGAACCATTTGTTGAAAAGACTGTCTTTTTTTCCATTGGATATTTTCCCCTGCTTTGTCAGTTTAGTTGACCATAGAGTTGGGGGTCAATTTCTGGGTTTTCTATTCTGTTCCACTGATCTATGCTTCTGTTTTTGTGCCTGTACCATATTGTCTTGAGAACCACAGTTCTGTAAGATAGCTTGAAGAGTAGAATTATGTTGCTTCCAGTTTTGTTTCTTTTTCAAGAGTGTTTTGGTTATTTGGGGTCTTTTGTGGTTCCATAAAAATTTTAAGATTGTTTGCTCTGGCTCTGTGAAAAATGCTGGTGGTATTTTGAGAGGGATTGCATTAAATGTGTAGATTGCTTTGGGTAGGATAGACATTTTAATAATGTTTGTTCTTCTGATCCATGTTCATGAAATGCTTTTACATTTATTTGTTTCTTCAATTTCTTTCGTAAGTGTTCCATGGTTTTCAGAGTATGGGTCTTTCATTCTTTGGTTAGGCTTATTCCGAGGTTTTTATGGGTTTTGGTGCAATTGTAAATGGTATCAATTCCTTGATTTCTCCTCCTACTGCTTTATTATTGGTGTATAGAAATGTGGCATATTTCAGTACATTGATTTTATATCCTACAACTATTATAAATTTATGTTTTAGTTCTAGAAAATTTTTGTGGAGTCTTTCAGATATTCTACATAAAGTATCATTTCATCTGCAAGTAATATGTTGACTGCTTCCTTGCTGATTTCTATGACTTTTATTTCTTTTTGTTGTCTGATTGCTGAGGATAAGTCTTCCAGTCTATACTAAATAGTAATGGTAAGAGTGGGCATCTTTATCTTGTTCCTGACTGCAGAAATAAGTCTCTCAGTTTTTGCCCATTGAGGACAACATTAAATATGGGTCTTTCATATGTGGCTTTTTTGATGTTGAGGTATGTTCCATCTATCCCTATTTTCAATTTTATTAATTCTTTTGAAGAATCAGCTCAAAAGTTTAGTTGACTTGTTCTACTGGTGTTTTTATTTGTTTGTTTCAATATCATTTTCTTCTGCTTTAATTCTTATCATTTCCCTTCTGCTGTTGGCTTTAGGTTTCATTTTGCTGTTAATTTTCTATCTCCTTGAGGTATAAGGTGAGTTTATATATTTGAGACTTTTCTGGCTCCCTAAGGTAAGGAGTATTTCAAGATACTTCACTCTTAGGACCATTTTTGCTGCATCCCAAAAGTTTTGGACTGATGTGTTTTCATTTTCATTTGTGTTCACGTATTTTTTTTTAATTTTGTCTTTAATTTCCTGGTTAAGCCATTCATTCTTTCGTAGGATATTTTTTCACCTCCATGTACTTGTAGTCTTTCCATTTTTTTTTTCTTGGGTTGAATTCAATTTTCATAACATTGTGGTCTGAAAATATGCATGGTATGATCTCAGTCTTTTTTCATTTGTTGAGGCCTGATTTATGATCTTATATGTAATCTATTCCGGAGAATGCCTTATGTTCATTTGGAAAGAATGTGCATTCTGCTGTTTTAGGATTAAATGTTCTGAATATATCTGTGGAGTCCATCTGATCCAGTTTGTCATTCAAAGCCATTGTTTCCTTATTGTTCATTTTCTGCTTAGATCTATCGATTGCTGTATTGTTATCAATGAATTTCTTTATGTTTGTTACTAAATTTGTGATCTCCCAATTTGGACACATAAATATTTACAATTGTTAGATCTTCTTGATGGATAGAATCCTTAGTTATGTTATAATGTCCATCTTCCTACCTTGCTATAGGCTTTGATTTAAAATCCAGTTTGTCTGATATAAGTATGACTATACTGCTTTCTTTTAATGTCCATTAGCATGATGGGTGTTTTCTCCATCCCCTCATTTTCCATCTGTAGGTGACTTCCGGTCCAAGATGAGTCTCTTGTAGGCAGCATAAAGATGGATCTTGGTTTTGTTTTCGTTGTTTGTTTGTGGGGTTTTTGTTTCATGTTGTTTTGTTTTGTTTTTTGTTTTTGTTTTTGTTTTTATTCCTTCTGATGCCCTATGTCTTTTGATTGGATCATATGGTCCTTTATGTTCAGAGTGGTTATTGAAAGGTAGATTTTAGTGGCATTGTGTTACCTGTAGAAATGGTGTTTCTGGTGATGTTCCTGGTTTTTTGTTTGTTTGTTTTTGTTTTTGTTTTGTTTTGTTTTTTCCTAGTCTTTGTTGCTTTGGTCTTTTTCCTCCCATTCAGAGACCCCCTCAATATTTCTTCCATGGTTGTTTTAGTGATCACAGACTCCTTTAGGTTTTGTTTATCTGGAAAACTCTTTATCTCTGCTTCTATTCTAAATGGACATCCTCACTGGATAAAGTATTCTTGGCTACATATTTATCCCACTCAACACATTAAATATATCTTAGCACTTTCTTCTAGTCTGCCAAATTTCTGTGGTCAGATTGGCTGTGAACCTGATCTGTCTTCCCTTGTAGGTTAAGAATTTCTTTCCTTGTCTGTGTATTTTGTGAATTTGACTATGATATGCCTTTGTGATGACTGTTTTTTTATTTAATTTAATGGGAATTTTCTGTGCTTCTTGGATTTTCATGTCTGTCCTTTCCCAAATTAGGGAGGTTTTCAGTTATAATTTCCTCAAATAAACCTTCTACCCCTCTCTTTCTCTTTCTTCATCTTCTAGGATTCCTATGATATGACTGTTATTCTGTTTTAATAAATTTATGAGTCTAAGTCTACCTATGTGTTCTTTGGATCACACAAACAAAGGGAAACCTTTGTTTTCCTCTTCTTTTGAGATTCATTATTTTCCATAAATTTATCTTCTATATCAGTTATTCATTCCTCTGATACATCCATCCTCATTATTATGAAATAACTTTGGGCTTACATGTCAGTTTTAGCACTTTTAGCTTTGGCCTAACTAGATTTTTGCTCTTTTACCTATGCAGTAAGGGATTCTCCAGTGTCTTCTATGTTTTCTCAAGCCCAGCTAATATACAATTGTTTCAAGTTCTAGTTCAGACATCTTACTTATATCCCTGGCCATGAGTTATACTTTCCATTCTTTCTTTTGGGGCAAATTCTTTCTTGTCATTTTGGAGGAAAAAACAAAAAACAAACAAACAAAGAAAAACAAAAAACAACAACAAAAAAGGAATGAAAGAAAGTAAAAAAAAATAAATATAAATAAACAAAATGAATAATAAATTAGATAAAAACTTATTATTATTTTTATTTTTATTACTATTGTTATTAACAAAAGAAGCACTCTATGATTGGTAGACTTAGCATGTGGAGGGATTTCTGCTGGCCTTCTGTGGGTAGATCCTGAAGCTCTGATTCTCAGATGCCCTAGTGGATATGGACTTACAGAGGTGCAAGGGGCGGGGCTTGCTGTGATGGCCTGTTCTCCACTTGGTGTCACTGTTTTAGCGAACTGAGGTCAATCAACGCTGGTGTAAAAGGGGTAAAAATAACGGCACCTCATTCCCCCATTTCCAGAGCTGGATGTTCACACCCACCACTGTTCAGGATGCCCTCACTGATGCACAAACAATGACCCCTCATGTGTTCCTAGTTTCTCTCAGATCCCCATCTTCACCCTGTGTTGAAACTGTCTGCCCGACAAATGGTACAACACTCCAGTGTTTTATCTCAGGCATTGTTGTGTTTCAAAGCACCACACTTTGGAAGCTCCCATAGTGCAGACCCATACTGACATTCTGGGGGAGGGTCTGCCTTTGCTGTAGTTGGTGCTGGCTTATCCCAGAGGTTCATAGTTTATGGTAAATCACAATATACAGCCAATGCCTGGGTTTACTGTCCTCAGTCTGCTTCTTTGTTCCTACACTGGTTTACAGGGCAGCTGAATTGTGCCTGCAGGGTCTTTAGCTTGACAGCTGGCCATACCCTTCTGCCAAATGCACTCCAAGCAAGGCTACTGCTTCTTCCCATGAGATCAAGTGGATCCTCAGACTGTGCTCAGTACTCCTAAGACTCTGCCTTTCTTCCCCACCCAAGATCTACTTAAGTCGCCAGGCCTTGTGATGTTGCAGACTTCTGAAATGTCATTCAAACCCTGTGCTCTCTTGTTTATTAAAAAAAAAAACAAAAAAACAAAAAAAAAAACAAACTTGGTAGTGTTGAAACCCTCTTTAGGATAGTTTTTAAAAGAACTTGCAGACTAAATAAAAATGACAATGACAGACATTTTTTTAAACATATGTCTGATAGGGGCGCCTGGGTGGCTCAGTGGTTTAAGCCTCTGCCTTCGGCTCGTGTCATGATCTCAGGGTCCTGGGATCGAGCCCCGCATCGGGCTCTCTGCTCAGCAGGGAGTCTGCTTCGTTTCTCTGCCTGCCTCTCTGCCTACTTGTGATCTCTGTCAAATAAATAAATAAAATCTTTTAAAAAAAAATCTTAAACATATGTCCGATAAAAACAGATCTCTAAGTCTGGTAGTTCATTTCTTAGATGGAGAATTAAGATTGTGTTAAAAACACTTAGGTAAAGACTTCATATGTAGCTGTTAATATACCAGAAAACCAAAATGACATAAAGTGATGTTGACAAAGTGGGGTAAACCTAGTTCTCTAAAACACACTAAAATTTAGGAAGGGTAAATATGATGGGGCAAATAAGCAAAACTACCAAAATAGACTGCTCTTTAAAGTATTAATGCCATGAAATTTTCTTGAACCTGAAGGCTAAAGAAAAACCAGTACGTCACTGGCCAGTACCACAGTAGGCCTGTACCACATTAGGTTCTAAGGAAGTATATAAATCATATACAACTTTAAGATGTATTAAAACTGAGTGACAGTAAGATTTAAAAATATGAAAAGAAATAATTTTTATCAGAAATAAATTAATTTAAAGAAACTATCTTATGAGAGTAAAAGAAGAAACATTTCTACTGTGGGTATGATAAAATGCAACACAAATTAGGCAGGAGGTCATAAAACTTCCATCCCTGGAAAATGAGAAAAACAGATAGCTCTTTGTTACAGACAATTTAAGCGTTCTATAGCCCTTAGACAAAGAAGCTGGAAGAAAAACACTTGAAAGTCTCACAAAAATGATATTAAAACTTGAGTATGGGGCCACCTAGGTGGTTTGGTTGGTTTAACACCTACCTTCAGCTCAGGTTATGATCTCAGGGTGTTGGGACCCAGCCCCATGTCAGGGTTCCATGCTAAGCAGGGGAGTCTGCTTCTCCCTCTACCTCAGCCCCTCCCTGTGCTTATTCTCTATTTCTCTCTTATTAAAAAAAAACAAACAATTTTTTTTAATGAAATAAAACATGGATATGGGGGCACTGGGTGACACAGTCAGTTAAGCGACCAACTCTTGGTTACCATTCAGGTGGTGATCTCATGAGTCCCAAAATCAAGCCCCCCATCAGCCTCTGACTCAACACAGAGTCTACTTGGAACTTTCTCTCCCTCTCCCTCTGCCCCACCTCTGCATTCATACAAGCACACACACTCTCTCTCTCTCATGTTCTGTCTCTCTCTAAAATAAGTAAATAAATATTTTTTAAAATAAACATTTTTTTAAAAACCTTGGATATGAAATATATATTCTGGAGATCCATATAAAAATTGATCCATACATAAAACACATTGAACTTCCTGCCTTTGCTATATATTCCAAGGAAATATTTTGATTTCATAATAATGCCTAAGCTCATTGCTTTCATCTTTTTAAAGCCATTTTTATTTATTTCCTAACTGTATAATTGTCATCTTCCCATTACATCATTCCTACAAACATATATTGAGTAACAAGTATGACTCAGATGTTGGCAGGTGCTAATGTTACAGCAGTTACAAAGGCAGACAAGGTTCTACCCTCATGGAGTTGACAGTTAACTGGGGATCAAGGATTGTATAAATATTAACTTAATTGTTAACAATATTGACTGAAGAACAAAAACAAAAAAGTGTCTTAGTAAAAACGGCAGTGATATATTGATGGGACAAATGTTATAATATTCTAACTAAAGTACAATATAGAGAACACTAACTAAGAAAGACCGAGACATAGCATTTTTGGGAATGCAGCTTTGTGATTTATTTTTTATCTGCAACATGTAAAATTTTTTAGATTCTTTGCAAAACAGTCCTTCCCCAAATCACAGTTCATTTTTAAGACAACTTTATTTTGAAATATTTTGGAGAATTAACTCCTTTATCATTTTTTAAAATTTTTAAAATTAACATGTAATATATTATTTGTCCCAGGGGTACAGGTCTGTGAATCATCAGGCTTACATATTTCACTGCACTCACCACAGAACATACCCTCCCCGATGTCCATAACCTAACCACCCTATCCCTACCCTCCCACCCCCTAGCAACCCTCAGTTTGTTTTGTGAGATTTCCTTTATCATTTTTTAATGCCTTTCTTTTTCCCAGACAAATTTCCTTGCTTTGAAGTCTGCTGTGTGTGAAAGTAATATAGTCCTCCGGCTTTCTTTCAAAATTAGTGTTAGCATGGTTTATTTTCCTCCATCTATTTACTTTTAATCTATGTGTGTCTTCATAATTATAGTGGGTCTTTGTAAGCAACACGTAGCTGTTTTTTGATCCACTTTGACAATTTGTTTCTTAATTGGTGCTGTTAGATGATTGATGTTTAAAGTTATTATTGGTATATTTGGATTAATATTTACTGTATTTGTTATGGTATTCTAATTTTTGCCCTTATTCATTATTCTTATTTTTGTCTACCATTCTTTTACCACTTTTTGCAATTCAAATTGAACATTTTATATGATTCTATTTTCTCTCCTTCTTGGCATATCAGTGGTGACTACAATACACATTTACAATTATTATAAGTCACTTTCAAAAAACAATACCACCAGAGCACTGGGTGGCTCAGTGGGTTAAGCCTCTGCCTTCAGCTCAGGTCATGTTCTCAGGGTCCTGGGATCGAGCCCCACATTGGCTCTCTCTGCTCAGCAGGGAGCCTGCTTCCCACGCCTTTTTGCCTACTTTTGATCTCTCTCTCTCTGTCAAATAAATAAATAAATAAACTTAAAAACAAAACAAAATAAAAACAATTTATCACCTCATGGGTGGTATAAGTGCCTTATAACAAAACAATCCTAATTCCTTCCTTCTCTCCCTTTAATTGCTATTTCATTGATGTCATAAATTCACCTATATATAAGCATCCATAAGTATTTATATAAAAACATACCTAAGTATACATGTGTATGTATGATATAAACAAAAACATGAATGATTGAATATATTGTCCACATTATTTTAGGCAAAATCTAATCTGTTAGATCAACTAAGAATAAAAGAAATATGAGTTTTTATTTTACTTTCTCTTATTCCTTTTTTGATGTTCTTCTATCTGAGTTTTTGATGTTTATTATTTTTCTTCTCTCTGAAGAGCTTCCTTTAACATTTCTGAAAAAAAAAACAGGTCTGCTGCCAACAAATTCCCTCAATATTTGTCTGAGAAAGTACTTCTCTACTGAAGGATAATTTCTCACGGTACAGAATTCTAGGTGAATTGTCTTTTCCTTTTGACCTTAAAATATTTCACTTCATTCTCCTCTTGCTTGTATGATTTCTGAGAAGAAATGGGATGTCATTCTTAACTATATTCCTCAGAAGGTAAGACTATTTCACTTGTAGCTTGTTTAGGATTTTTTTTAATTGTCTTTGATTTTCTATAGTTTTCTTTTTTCTTTGTTTTGGGTACGGATGGCAAAGGGAGAGGGAGAGAGAGAATTCCAAACAGCCTCCATGCTCAGCACAGAGCCCCACCCAGGGCTAGATCGCACAATCCTGAGATCATGACCTGAACTGAAATCAAGAGTCAAACACCTAACCCACTGAGCCACCCAGGCACTCCTGTCTTCTATAGTTTTAAAATGATATAACTTGGTGTAATTTCTGTTTCTCCCCCCCTCCCTCCCTCTCTTTCTTTCTTTCTTTCTTTCTCTTTCTCTTTCTTATTTTTTTCTTCCTTTCTTTGGAATTTTTTCTGCTTGATGTTTTTGAGCTTCTGTATCTGTGGTTTGGTGCCTGACAAAAATTTGGGGAAATTCTCAGTCATTATTTCTTGTTTCTTCTATTTCTTTTTCTCTTCTCCTTTTAGCATTTCCAGAATACATGTGGTTCCATTTTCTGTAGATGTCCCTCACTCTTTGGATATTCTGTTCTGTTTTATTCAGTCTTTACTCTTTTTGATTTTCAGTTCTGGGAGTTTCTATTGGGATATCCTCAAGCTCAAAGTCTCTCTCCTCAGCCATGTCCAGTCTACTAATAAGCTCATCAAAGACATTCCATTTTTGTTACATTGTTTTGATTTCTCACATTTTTTTGTGGTTGTTTCTTGGGATTTTCATATCTCTGCTTACATCATGCATATGTCATTGCATGCTGTCTACTTTATTCATTAGAGCCCTTTACAAACTAATCACAGTTGTTTTAATTCCCTGCCTTATAATTCCAACATTCTTGCCATTTCTGGTACTGATGCTTGTTCTGCCTCTTTAAATTGTGTTTATGCCTTTTGGTACACTCTATTTTTTTTTTCCCTTGAAAGACAGATATGGTGTACTGGGTAAAAGGAACTGATATTAATAGACTTATATAATGTGGTGGTGAGTTCTGGGAAAGAGGAAGTGTTCTATAGTCTTGTGATTATCTGTCTTTTAGTCATTGCTTCTAGACTGCGAACTTCACAAGAATTTCTTGTTTTTTGTTTTTTTGTTTTTTTTTTCCCCCCTCCCACTTGGGTAGGAGAAGATGGCTGGCGTAGGCTGGGGGTCACTATTTCCCTTCCCAAGTCAGTTAGGCTCTGAAAATACCTCAACAGATTAGGTTTTGGTTAACTAGATTTTACTGTAGGCAGTTATTTTTAAGAAGAACAGAGTGGGGGAAGCCTAATGCTCAGTCAGTTAAACATCTGACTCTTGATTCTAGCTCAGGTCATGAATCTCGTAGTTTATGAATCTGATAGGTCATGAGATCAAGCCCAACATCTAACTTCATGCTCAGTAAGGAGTTTGAAGATTCTTTCCCTCTGCCCCTCCCCCTGACTCACACATTCTCACTTGCTCTCTCTTTTCTCTCTCCCAAATAATTAATAAATCTAGAAGAAAGAGGAGGAGGAAGTGGTGGAGGAGGAAGAGAGGAAGAAGAAAGAATAGAGTAATCTGATGAATTTCAAGATGGTTCCTTTTCTTTTCTCCCTCCTGGATGCATGAGGGGATTTTCTTCAATATTTATTATGAGGAACTAATTGAGCTCCTGGAGCAAATCTCACAAAACTATACTGATTTGGTAGCCTGGATTTTTAAACTCTCAGACTTGACCTTCCCTTTACCTCCAGCAATTTGGTCAATTACAGTTTGGGTTTTCTTACACTGGCCCTGGTTTCCATTATGGCTTCTGCTTATGAGTCTGTTCTAGTAGGCTTTAACTCCCATATTTACCTCTCTCTTATCTTGGGGGCAGCTGTTTGACTTGTGTTCTCCCCTCTCTAAAAACCCAAGAAGAATTGTGGGTTTTGTTTGTTTGTTTGTTTATTTGTTTGAATTCTATTCAGCTTTTCACTTGTTAGGATAGAGTGCTGAATTCAAAGTACTTTACATATGGAATGGAAAACCCCTCTTTTTTTAGTGTTAAAATTTTTACTTGTTTTATAAATTTCATTTTGCTGATACAGAACATTAACTTTTCCTTTCTCAATTTAAAGCAATATTGTAGCTAACATTTAACCTACACTTGATGACCAAAAACATTTCTTTGGGTATCCAGAGGTGCTATCAATATTTATGTTGCTTGGGTCTGAGGCTGCTCCTGTTACAGTGTTGATTTATAATTCTATTGCTTCATCTTATATTTGAATTTAAATAAACCAAGGCCTCTCCTAAAAGTACATTGCTGTAGCCAAGAATTATACACTTCAGTGACTTCTTCTCAGCCTAGTTTTCAATTTTAAACCTTTTAGTTCTTCCTTAGCAGTACATTATTATTTCAGGATCTTATTATTTCTCTCTGCTCATTACTACAGACCTCTTTGAAAAGGAATTCAAAATGTCACATTTCATATTTCCTAAAAAAGGTTATATCTATTGGAAATAATACCATAGTTTTATTTGATAAAAACCATGATGAACATTTCCCATTTTGTGTTTCTCTTCTTATAGTGCTATTAATATTTCTAATATTCATGTTTCTTTTTCTTATGTTTTCTTCATATGCTGGTTCATTGGAATTTATTACACTTCTCTAAAAAGTATTATCAAAAAACTACTGTTACTCCCAATATTTTAGCCTTATAGAAAATATATTAATTTATTATTTTCATTTTTAGAATGACTGCCACTTGTCCATATTACTTTCTAACTTATTTGTAAAAGGGTTATTTCTCTCAGTAACTGTAGATTCTTATGTAAGAGAAAGGGTTTTCTGTTTGTTTGTTTGGTGGGTTGGTGTTTTGTTTTGATTTTGTTTTTGAGAAAGAATGTGTGCAAATGGGGGAGGGGTAGAGGGAGAAAGAATCTTAAGCAGACTCTTTGCTGAGCCTGATGCAGAGCTTGATCTCAAGACCCTGATATCATGACCAGAGCTGAAATCAAATGTTGGAAACTTAACTGACTAAGTCACCCAGGTGCCCCCCAAACTTTTTTTTTTTTTTTTAATGAAAAGAGGGACATCAACAAGATGGCAGTATAGGAATTTCAGAAATTTTCTCCTTGCAGAAACATCAATGTGAACAATTCTCCAATACCAAAATACTTTCATAAGAGCAAAGTATACCAGATGAAGGATTGCAACATCTGGATAGAACACTGCCAATAGGAAAAGTACATTGAAGATGGTAGGAAGACAGTTTCACTTGCCCACCACTTTTCCCTATGTCTCGGCAGCCCAATGTAGAAGAAGACATCTTCCCCATGAGGAAAAGAGAAGTAAACACCTGAATTCACCACAGCACCACTACCAGGCCCAAACAACACTAGGCTACTTTCACAGACTTCCAGACTGGTTCTAGGAAATTCATATCCCAGCCTTCCCTGACACCATGCCAACCCCAAAATTATCAGGCTACAGGCAAACTCACCAAACTCCAGACTCCTGGCCTATACCAATGTCAGATGAGCCCCAGAATTTTCAGGTTCTAGGTGGGCTCCAGCTGACCAGACATCCACCCCTCCCAGAGACACACCAGTCCCAAGATTATGATGGTTTCTCATTGGCTGAGTTACAGGGGCAGATGAAACATACATCCTTCTTTGTTGGGGTCTTTCATGATGATTCTCAGTGATTCTGTCCTGCTGAGGATTCTTCTGTGGAGTCTGTAATTGACAATTATTTCTGTAATTGACATAGGTGGTATAGTTCCCCCTTCTGAACTCTCCTCCTTTCCTCCCCACTCCATTTTAGTAAGGTTTCTCTTTACTAAATTTCACAAAACATATGTCCAAGTTTATGGGTTTCTTTGTTGTTGTTTGTTTGTTTTTGTTTTTGTTTTTTTTAGGATATTTATTTATTTATTTATTTGACAGAGAGAGAGATCACAAATAGGCAGAGAGGCAGGCAGGCAGAGAGAAAGGGAGGAAGCAGGCTCCCTGCTGAGCAGAGAGCCCAATGTGGGGCTCAATCCCAGGACCCTGGGATCATGACCTGAGCCAAAAGCAGAAGCTTTAATACACTGAGCCACCCAGGTGCCCCAAGTTTATTTTTTTTTTATTTTGAAATTATATTGATTGCTATTAATTTGAAGTTATGTTTCTCAAACAACATGAGAGAGAAACATCCTTCTCAGAAATTTGAGAAAATATTTTCCTTTCTGATCTACTTACCCAAAACATAAGTGTTTCTTTCTTGTGTTTCCTATAATTTTCTACACTTTATTTTGAAATCAAGTTTACTAATTCCATTATATTTTTCTCCTTCCTCCTGCATACTTTTTTCTCTGGGCTGATGTTTCAAAAATCTCCAATCAAAGATGCCCAGGAGTGGTCTGGGGCATTTAGGAGAGGCTTTCCTTGACAAAACAAGGTGGTATAAGTCTCACTTATCCCTCCCTATTTATTCACTCCAATGGAATATAAGAATTTTACATCCTTTACTCTGGAGTTGCCACTGTGCTGACTCTTAGAAAGGTATACCTGAGTAATAATGCACATGTCTCCAACATCAAACAGCATATTTATTTTTTATCTCTAAGACAGCTTTGGTAGCTGGTGGCAAGTGAACAATTTTGCCACACATGAACAAACATGGGTGGTCAAGTTCCCTAAATTGGGCGATTATCCCCCATGTTGGAGTTTTTTTAGATTCCAGAGGATTGTGATAGATCCAAATGAGACAGGTGGTTCTGCTTAAGATGTACCACACTGTATTGTCTGGAGACTGGGACCTTAGGCCCAAAATAGACCTCTGGTTGGTGGAAAGTCAAAAAAGAGGTTCTGCAATATGCTTGGTAATATCTTGTTCAAGGAAGGTTACACCTCCTTCAGGACTTGCTCTTAAGTTTGGCCTTGCTGTTATGAGCTACTGGGCCCTGCTTAGTCCTGGCAGATGGAATCACTTATTTTTTCTGTTCACCCAAATTAATGTTACAATATTTAAATTTTTAGATGAATATACAAAGCAGCATTTTTTAAATGAATTGTGTTCTTGACATTAACCTCTTTTAAGCATCAAAAATTTCACCCAATTTATTAGAAGATTGGTTATCCAGAAAGAAAAAAAAATTCCTTATTAACAATTTTAGTAGAACCTTTTGTAAACCTCTTCAGTTTGGTGAAATTATTATAAGGCTGTGTGACTCTGGTTCTCCAACTGCCACAATGCATATTTCCCAAAACCAAAATTTCTGTTTCATTATAGGGTTTAACACTGTCAGATAACAAAATTTTTCCCAATCTTTTTTGTGTTACTTGGCCATAAGTCTAAATTTTGGGCAGTCAGGTTTAAAATGAATTTTAGAACCAGATAGAAGGTAATTATTTTATCACAGGAGGTATCTGAAGACACATTTTATATCCAAAAATTCTAGATGATAACTCCTAAAATCATGATTATTAAAGTATATTACTTATAAGGTTATGTCCTTTCTAGGGTCAATATTAAATTAAGATACAAGCTATTCAGCCAAAAATAATCTCAAAATCATCAAAGACTACTATTTCAACAATGTAAACATTAATTCTCATGATATCTCTTTAAATCAATGCCATTATATATTGCTTCTCCCTTACACTATTCTCTGACTTCATACTTTCCTGAGTCTCTTTCCTTTACATTCTATTGCAACCTCTACAATGATTAGTGTATATTTTTAGCCTGAGTCTTCAGACCTTGACACTTTTTTCAATGTATGGCTTCAGACCCTTCGGTGCAATGTCAGACAATCTCCTTAGTCATTCATAGCCTAGATCCCACAAGGGATCTAAGGAAAGGAAGGTACTAAATAGTCAGAAGAATAAAGAGGTATGTCAGCTAATGGGAATGGTAGAGAGAAAACTTGGAATGGGAGACTGGCAAGGAAGCATGCCAAGAAGAGGAAAAAGATGGTGAACAAAGAGCAGGAGGAAAAGAACAATTGTGCAGAGAAGATGGAGATAAACCTGGGAGCTAAGATGATTATGGGCAGCAGTTAAAGATGGGGAGGAGGATGGTTGCAGACAAGAAACTGCAGAAAAGTGATTCTTAGAAGATGAAATAGCAACAGAGAACATTTAAAAGCAAATAGGTCTGTGTGAAGCACTAACATGTCACTACTGATGTCATAATCTAATCCAGATCTCTTTCCACTGGAGATATATGCAGAACAGATGCTGCCTTCTGTCAGCACCAAAGGAGAACACCCAGAAAGGGATGTGAGATTATGAAATCACACTTATTTCCACAAGCACTTCGGAGGGATCTTTTCTCTGCTTTTGAGCTTGGAATGTTCTTATGAAGAAATTAAAAGTTAAGCTTGGTTTAATCTTGTTAATGAGTTACTTAATTGTTTTTACCCTGATGACTAGTATGTTTCTGAATATTCTAAACATCAGATGTGTTACTAGGATGTGGTTATTGATTTAAAATTTCAAGTTTATTTTAAGAGAATTTTCTTGAATCATATATATAAATGTTTTTTTTCAGATCCATTTTCTTTTCTTCAGGAATACAAATTCTATTCAACTTAAACTGGCTTCTTTGAGGTTCATATTTTTGTTTTCAGTTGAATATAATTTAAGCTTTTGTTCTCTTCCACATGACTCTACTTAATTTTTTTTCTACTTTTTTTTTTTTTTTTTTTTTTTTTTAGGTTATCAGTATTGTAGAAAGGAACAGAAAGCACAAGTGTTAAGTAAAGCAATAGCTGCTAACCTTTGTTACCTGGAGTTCACACCAACACACCCACACCCACACACACAATCTCATGTAAATATAGTGAATAAGAGTATAAGCTTTGAGAGGGTTTTAAAGATAATTACAGAGTAAGCTTCTGACCCTTCCTCCCCATGAACACACAGGAGCTGATGCACATGTAGCTATTCCCTCTGAAATAAACCCAGAAGCAGCTGAGCAATTTCTACACATTGTATAAATGAGAAAATACTAACATTGAAACAAAGGTCAGCTGTGATCCTGTCCAGAGACCAGGGAAGCCAATTGACACTTCTCCTGTCCTCTCTCTAGGACACGCCACATTGCCAGTATTTCCATCCAAGGAGCTACTACACATGTCTGCAACCCAGCTTTCTGTCTGCTGCACAAGGTATGGGTTCTCCAGATCACTTGGCTCTGAGAGCCAAGAAAACTTCCATTTATGAGTCACAAAGGACAGTGGCAAACAAAGAAGAAGTTATTAATTGGCCATCCCCCACAGAGTTCAGCACTGAAATGCCCAGATCCCAGTCTTTCTCTTGCAGGGGTTAATTTGTATGCTTCAAAAGATGCTGCCTAAAAGTTGATCATCAACTATTGGACATATCTAATGGATGATAGCAATCCTTTCCAAAGAAAGATCTGGGAAGCCTGCAGATACTTTATCTTCTCCCTTCCTCTGGTTTTCTCCAACTCACAAGTATCTCCCTAGAATGAATTTATGCACACATCTGGAGGCCCAAATTTTGCATCTGCCACCTAAAGGAAAAGCTCCTGGACTCTCTGGTCCTAGTAGCCAACAAGGCATGGACTCTGGAGTCCCAAAGCCTTGCCAAACAAAGAAGAATGCATCTAATGGGCTGAGAGATACGTATCCCCCATGGCTTTACACCTGGGCCAAAACAGATGGGTCAAACAAAAAAGTTCACCTGTATTTTTCATTGATAAGGGCCCATCATACTTTCCCAGATGCTGCTATCTAATGGTCTGGCCTCCAAATGGCCAGCATCTAGGTACAGACTATAATCATACCCTTTGGGACACAGAGAATCTTGCCACACTATCAATTACTGGCACCCACTAAGAACAAAGAAGGTGGCTCAGACAATCAAAACAATTTGAGAGATTACAATAACTATGGGCTGGGATAGTTGGTGAGGTTAATCTCCTGTATGAGATCACTCTGTCAAGACTGGATTTTATCTAATGCACAGAAACCAACACAGAGAGTCAAGGAAAGTGAAGAAACAGAGGAATATCTTCCAAATTAAACAACTAGGTAGAAATCCAGAAACAGATTTTAATAAAACAGATATAAGTGATTTACCTAATACAGAATTCAAAATAATGGTCATAAAATGTTCATCGAGGTCATCAGAATAATGCAAGAACAAAGTATGCATTCCAACAGAGATAGAAAATATTTTTAAAATACCAAACAGAAATCACAGAGCTAAAGAATACAATATTTGATTTAAAACTAAAAACGAAAAACTTAAGAATGGTTCAACAATAGACTAGATGAAGATGACAAAAAGATCAGTGAACTGGAAGACAGGACAGTGGAATTTATCGTATCAGAAGAACAAAAAGAAAAATCTATTAATATAGGACACTATCAAATGGAGCAATCTATACATTATAGGGATGCCAAGAGAAGAGTGGGAGAAGAGTGCAAAAAGCTTATTCTACAAAATCATGGCTGAAAACTTCCCAAACCTGGGAGAAGGAAACAGACATGTAGATCCAAGACATCCAAGTTTCCAAATAAGATAAATCTAAGGAGGTCCATGCTAAAGCATGTTATAATTAAATGGTCAAAAGTTAAAACAAGGAAAGAATCTTAAAACCAGTAAGTAAAAATACTTTTTATGTAGAAGGAAACCTTATTAAGATTATAAGCAGGTTTTCCCCCCAAAATTTGGTGGCCAGAAGAAAGTAGCAATATACATTCAAAATGCTGAAGAAAGAATCTACTAACCAAGAATTCACTATCAAGCAAAGCTGTCCTCCAGAATGGTAGGAGAGATAGTTTTCCAGATAGGAAAAACTGAATGAATTCATTAACCACAAGAACAGCCTTATAAGAAAAGTTAGAGGGACTTGTTCAAAATGAAATAAAAAGTTACTAATAAAAGTTATAGGAAAAATATAAGTATAAAATACTTAATTAAATTCAGAATATTATACTGTTGCAATGGAGGTAGATAAAATTAGTAATTATATTATAAATGTTAAAAGAAAGGATATTAAAAATACTTGCAACTAAAATATTTTCTTGATGGATATATGATGTATACCAATGTAAATTTTGATATTGAAAACATGAAATGTGTTTGGAGAGGGTAAAAAATGTAGTGCTTTCAGTGTGCTTGAAATTAAGCTTTTATCACCTTAAAATAGACTTTTATAAATAGAAGATAGTTTATATAATCCTTATGATAGCCACAAAACAGAAAACGGTAGTAGTTACACTCAAAAAAAGAGAAAAGACTCTACACATACTACCACAGAATATCCTTAATTCACAAAGAAGGAGAACATGAGAGGAAGAAAAGAACAAAAGGGTTAAAAATAACCCAAAAAGCAATTAACAAAATGGCAATAGCAGATTCAGACCTATCAAACATTACCTTATATGTAAATGAAATAAATTCTCCAATCAAAAGACATAGAGTGGTTGAATGGGTTAAAATTAAAAAACAAAACAAAACCAATCAAACAACAACAACAACAACAACATAAGACTCAACTATATTCTACCCACATGAGACTCATTTCAGCTTTAAGTGCACACATAGATTGAAAATAATGGGATGGAAAAAGATAATCCATATAAATGGAAACCAAGAGAAAGCAGGAGTAGCTATATTTATATCAGCCAAAATAGACCTCAAACCAAAGACCATAGAAAAAACTAACAAAGTCATTTTATAAGAATAAAGTGATAAATTCATCAAGAGAATATAACATTTATAAATATTCATGCACTCAGCATAAGAGCAAGTAAATATATAAAGCAAATATTAATACCAAATACACTTAATAGAAATTTATAGAGCATTCCATCCAATAGCAGCAGAATAAATGTTTTTTTTTTTCAAGTGCCCATGAAACATTCTCCAGGATGGATCATATGCTAGGTCACAAAACAAGTCTTAAATTTAAGAAGACTTAAATCATATTAAGCATCATTGTGGCTGCAGTTACATGAAACTAGAAACTAAGAATTAAAATAAAACTAGAAAATTCACAAATATGTAGAGGTTAAAAAATTTGCTCCTGAACAACTAATAGGTTAAAAAAGTTGTCAAAAGAGAGATTTAAAAATGTGTTGAGAAAAATGAAAATGGACACCCACATACAAAAACTTATGGGAAGCAGCAAAAACAATTATAAGAGGAAAGTTTATAGCAATAAATTCCTAAGTTTTTTTTAAAAAAAAAGAAAGTTCTCAAATAACCTAAGTTACACCTGAGAAACTGTAAAGAAAAATAGATAGATAAATAAATAAATAAATAAACTAATCCCAAAGTTAATATAAGTAAGGAAATGACAAAGATCAGATTAGAAAGAAATAAGAGACTAAAAAGTTAATAGAAAAATCAGTGAAACTGATATGTGGTTTTTTTTAAAAGATAAAAAATATAAGAAGCTATTAGACTAAAGAAGAAAAACGTGATAGCCATTTGTATGTCTTGATTGATCATGAAAAAATGATCATTTTTCATTTAACATGAAAAAATGTTCATCATCATTAGCCATCAGGGAGATTCAAAGTAAAACCACATTGAGATATCACCTTACACCGGTTAGAATGGCCAAAATTAGCAAGACAGGAAACAATATGTGTTGGAGAGGATGTGGAGAAAGGGGAACCCTCTTACACTGTTGGTGGGAATGCAAGTTGGTGCAGCCTCTTTGGAGAACAGTGTGGAGATTCCTCAAGAAATTAAAAATAGAACTTCCCTATGACCCTGCAATTGCACTCCTGAGTATTTACCCCAAGGATACAGATGTCGTGAAAAGAAGGGCCATCTGTACCCCAATGTTTATAGAAGCAATGGCCATGGTCGCCAAACTATGGAAAGAACCAAGATGCCCTTCAATGGATGAATGGATAAGGAAGATGTGGTCCATATACACTATGTAGTACTATGCCTCCATCAGAAAGGATGAATACCCAACTTTTGTAGCAACATGTATGGGACTGAAAGAGATTATGCTGAGTGAAATAAGTCAAGCAGAGAGAATCAATTATCATATGGTTTCACTTATTTGTGGAGCATAAGAAATATCATGGAGGACAAGGGGTGTTAGAGAGGAGAAGGGAGTTGGGGTAAATTGGAGGGGATGTGAACCATGAGAGACTATGGACTCTGAAAAACAATCTGAGGGGTTTGAAGTGGCGGGGGGGTGGGAGGTTGGGGTACCAGGTGGTGCGTATTATAGAAGGCATGGATTGCATGGAGCACTGGGTGTGGTGAAAAAA
Source organism: Mustela nivalis (assembly GCF_964662115.1). Classification (NCBI taxonomy): domain Eukaryota; kingdom Metazoa; phylum Chordata; class Mammalia; order Carnivora; family Mustelidae; genus Mustela; species Mustela nivalis. Next base: position 88,913,266 of record NC_139021.1, on the reverse strand, counting down.
TAATGAATACTGTTTTTCTGAAGATAAATAAATTGAAAAAAATTTTTTAAAAAGGAAGAAAAACGTGAGAGTACTAAAATAAATAAAATCAGAAATCAAAGGGGAGGCATTACAGAAAACACCACAAAAATACAAAGAATCATGAGATCCCTAAGAATACACATGGAAAAAAATAGCAAGATATAACACATATAGCACCCAGTACTCCATGCAACCCATGCCCTCCTTTTTTGGGGGGTGGGGAGGGGTTCTTTATCAACATTAGTTTATTGAAGTGAACAGAAGGATAAAAGTCTGATTATTCCCACCCACTGGCTTCTGACTTCTGTCCTATTTCTCATAGCTTATGAGATACTAATTCCTCTCTAATTATTATGGTCCCATATGCTTTAATCAATAATAGAACATTCCCTTAATTTTATTTTTTTATTTTTTTAATTTATTTTATTTGTGTGTGTGTGTTCCAAAATTCATTGTTTATGCACCACACCCAGTGCTCCATGCAATATGTGCCCTCCTTAATACCCACCACCAGGCTTACCCACCCCTCTATGCCCCTCCCTTCTAAAACTCTCCATTTGTTTCCTGGAGTACATAGTCTCTCATGGTTTGTCCCCCATTCTGATTTCTGCCATTCATTTTTCCCTTATGTCCTCCATGCTATTCCTTTATGTTCCACAAATAAGTAAAACGATATGATAATTGACTTTCTCTCTATATATGGATATTTAGAGCTCAGTTGTTTGCAATAAATCTATTTATTTGTTTAAAAAATTATATTTTAGTTTACTTCTTATATTTTCCAGAATTTCCTTAGATTTCAAAAAAGTATTACTACTTTCCAAAACATGTATATAGAATTTTATGGGCTTCTTATAATATCCCCAAATATTCTGTTTTATAAAAACTAGATAACTTGGCATTTAGAAAACCTAAATTCCTATCCTGATTTTAGAAAGGATGATATTAAAATAAATAATGAAAATACAATTGGCAATGTTATGCATCACCTAAAAATACCAGATAGAAGATAAGCTTGTAGAAGTAATATACATTGAATGCCTCCTTTCCTTCTGTTTATTATGAAAAGAAAAAAATGGACTATTTTGAACCACAAAGACATTCATCAAAATAGCTTTCCTAAAGTAAATCTTGAGGTATCAAGTATGTCTATATCATTGATTTTTTGACTTTAGAAAGATTACAGATTTCTTAAATATTATAATCTCTATTTACATGTTTTCTGATTTAGCCTGGTACTCTAAGTGGTGAACCTCATCCGGATGAAATATGTTAGAGGACCTAATTTTTCATTGGGAGGGGTGGAAATACAATCTGAGATGATGAAATTATATTATTTTCCCTAAGAATTGGAGATATACCATGGAGATAGAAAAAAAGAGCAAAATTTTGTCTAGGGCTTCAGTTTCAATTTTACAATTTTCAATATATAAAAACCAGGTACAGTGAAGAATCATATACTTCCATATATTATTTTAATGACTATTTACATGTAAATAATAATCATGATTTTGGGGGGTACTTGAAAAATTTTTAAATGAGAGGGAACAGGAGATCAATTATAATTTCTTTTACTGAAATAAAAAGATACTGTCCCCAAGAACAGTTATTAGTTATTAACAAGATGTTAAAAAAAAAAAAAGGGTGGCTTCATTAAGTTGCCTGAGTAGGTTCAATGACATACAGGCTCTCTATCCTACTATTCCACTACCCTGGGCAGGTTGCTTTTCATTCTTTAGTTGTATCAAGTTAGCTGTTAAATTTCCAGGTATCATTTCTTCATAACTATTGTCCAAAGCAGAAAACAGATAAGTTAAAAAGAGACATTGATACTTTTTACACTTCTCCCTCCCTTAATCCAGGAAAAGAAAAAAAAAAATCCTCCTTTAGGAAGCTCTAGACTTGCTTACTTTCATTGACCAAAGTTGGGTCATATAGTTAGGTGTTTATAACTGTCTTAGAAACTCAGAATTCAGCTTATTTGTTTTGATGGAAGGCAGTGAAGAAATCAGGACTTTGTGATGGCTGTTGAGTAACCATTCAATAAAGTCAGTTCTATGAATAAAAGATGAGAAGGACAAAATGAGGGACAAAGGAGAAAAAGTAACTGAAAAAGGAAGAGAAAGAAAGAAGATCTAATTATCTGGAAGGGAGATATATTATATAACTCAGAAATTAAAAAAAAAAATTCTTATGCACTTTCCACAACAACCATTGTATTTGATTCATTTTATACTTAAGACCTGAGAAATAGAAAAAAATAATTGAAAGCTCAAAAATTACATATTCATAGCTGTATGGATTATTAAAAATTACTTAAATTAGGGAAATTTAAGTGATGGAATTGGCTTAAAGGTTGAATCTTACATGGCCATTTCTGGGTTCTTTGCTTTATCCCTGCTCTGAAGTATCTTATTTGAAACAACTATTCTGTTTTTCAATCATCTAATAACAAAGACTGTACTTAAATGTAGCCAGGAATCCAGGCCCTAAGGGTTTTCGTTTTTTACTATTATGCCTTGTTTAACTGCTCCTGGATGCACATTAATCTCCTTTGTTGCCAGATTAATAATAGCCATTCTGTTTCACAAATCATTAGGGCTAACTTGCCCTTTGTCCCAAGATAGAATTAGCTCAAATCTAAAATTGATCTAGAATACAGATCTAGAATTGAAATCCAAATCTAGAGTATGGAATCTAAATATAAAATCTCTATCTCAATCTGGGATTAAAGTTCTAGGCTAGGTTTGCACAGTATCTCAGTCATAAGACAACCAGTTTTGCCAGCTGTTTTGACATAAGCTAAAAATCATGTCCAACTCATAGCCAAGCTGAGGGAATCCGTACTGCTATCTATGACATTTCAGCTCAATTGATTCTCAATTTTAGTGTCAATCTTATAATCACAATTACTACTATCAATTATGTTATACAATTATATTTAAGATGCAAATGAGAAAAATTCATATTTAAACTAGCTCACACACAGAGAAGGAAATTTATTAAGTTATTAAATCAGGATGTTCAAGTTGTGAATTTTCATGAAGATATGAATTTAGTGTTTCAAATGATAAAACCAGGAATCTGTTTCTCATTATCCCTTTTTTCTGCATTATTTAGTTCTTGATTATTATCCAAAAGCTCTATCTGCTGAGACCAAAAAAAAAGGCAATATTTCCTATAGATTTATATTGCCTTCCATCCACACTTCCTTTATTATCCCACAGAAGCCCTAGACATTCCCCTCAATTTCTAATTTGGTTTTCTAATGATTGTCAAACCAATAATGGATTCTAGAATTATGGGATCATTTGGTTGGCCAGGATTAGATCATATGTATATCCCTGAGATAAGGTGAAAATTGGGTTATCTTCATGTAAACCCAATAGAAAGAGTTCTCAAGAGTAAATACGTATTTTACTATCAAAAGAATGGAAGAGGAAAATAGAATGAATTGATGATGATAACTCTTCTATTCACCTCACTTAAAATGTGTTATGATAGAGTAAGATATATAGATTCTCAAAACAGTAATGTATAAAAAATGTTGCAAAGATATTGATAATGTGTTGGGTCTTCCTTTGATTATTTGTTGTTTTATTATTTTTGAGACGCAATGGCAAAAACACAAACCAATAGTGTTCTTGAAAAATAGTTCCTGTCAGTTCGTAGCAGTTGTTTAAATTAATAGACTAACACAGTATTTCATAAAGATAGATAAGTCCATGCCACATAGAGTTAAAGACATTATTTAAGGATATTGAGTTCTATAGGCAATAAAAATGAAAGATCAGGGACGCCTGGGTGGCTCAGTGGGTTAAAGTCTGTGCCTTCAGCTCAGGTCAAGATCTCAGAATCCTGGGATCAAGCCTCGCATTAGGCTCTCTGCTCAGCAGGGAGCCTGCTTCCTCCTCTCTCTCTCTGCCTGCCTCTCAGCCTACTTGTGATCTCTGTCAAATAAATAAATAAAATCTTAAAAAAAAATGAAAGATCATCCATGAAACTATACGTAAATGATAGAGCTTTGTGAAGGATGTGTGTGTGGGTATGTATGTGTAACATACATCAGAGATCATAGCAATGTATCCCTAAATAATGCATTTTCTATGTTAATTTCAAAATCAGAAACAGCAAAGGTTATGTGGAAATCCATAACATGCATTTAATTTTCATCTTAAGTTATAAGAACAAAGGTTGTACATGTTATCTACTGGAAGATTGGTTTTCAGAAATACTTATAATGTAAGGTAAATTCATTCATAGTTCTGAAATAACACTTTTTTTTTAAAGATTTTATTTATTTATTTGACAGAGAGAGAAATCACAAGTAGGCAGAGAGGCAGGCAGAGAGAGAGAGAGAGAGAAGCAGGCTTCCTGCGGAGCAGAGAGCCCGATGCGGGGCTAGATCCCAGGACCCTGAGATCATGACCCGAGCAGAAGGCAGCGGCTTAATCCACTGAGCCACCCAGGCGCCCCTGAAATAACACTTTTACCTAGTATCTCTGAAATATTTTCAATGTCATATTCAAGATAATTGAGAAGTTTTTAAAAGAAAGCTTTTTTCCATAACAACTGTACTATCTTTCTATGCAAGATGGTTTATGATATACACATTTTTTTAGCACTTTTCTCTTTCAAAGTTCTATTGGAATAAATGACTACATATAAAAATAAAAAGTTAATTTATTTCACCATTTTGAAACTAGCAGTGCTACCACCAGATCTGAGCAGTGAGGAATTAATGGACCCAATAAAGCAGATGAAAAAGAAAAGGACATAAAAATAAGTTCACATTTAAGTAAAGTCTGGAAATAATACCAAGACATGAAGCAGCAGAGAACATGGGAAGGAGTCAGCTGTGCACTATTGGTCAGCTAATAAATGAAGGAAAAAAATGAAAAGTTTGTCAAGTCTTGTGACACTCATAAGAATGAATATATCATCCTGGATTATCCATAAGGGTCCAGTATAATTTTGGGTTCTTCTACTGAAAGGGGAAAAGCAGGAGTGTCAGAAGAGAGGTGATGACAAAAGTATAAGTTGTAGTGATATGACCATAAATTCAGGTAGCCTCTGGAAACTGGAAAGGGCAAAGAATATATTTTCCTTCAGTCTGCAAAAGGAATTTAGTTCTGCCAACACTTTGATTTTACCTCCATTAAACCTATATCAGACTTCTGAACTCCAGAAATGTAAAATAGCAAAAAATTATAAATTTGTTGTTTTAAGCCACTTAATTTTGAATATTTTTATAGTAGCAATAAGAAACTAAACAAACCTCAAAAAAGGATTTTTTAATCTTTGCACTTGAGCAACAAAAAGCATGCTTGAAGTTCTAATCACAGAGTTCTAGATGTTTTAGTTTTGTTTTTCTTTGTTAAATGAGAGAAGCAGGATAATGCTCTACTTATTTTGGGGGGCATATCCAGAAGTCTATACCAAAAATAACATCCCAGTGTTGACTCTCTGAGTTGGCTGCAAATCCAATCCTCCCACTCCACCACAAGAATTTAACAAAGACACTAAGGCCCTGCATATACTACAAGAAAACAAGAACTTCTGGTTTAGATGTAGCAAATATTCCCAAATAGCAAAGCTTTTCTTTAAAAGGTCTAGACTGAATATGGAGTCTAGATTCTACACCTGACCAATATCTGCAGAAAATTAACAATACGTACGAGACACACCAAAGGGGTACCTGGGTGGATGAGTAAGTTGAGTATTTGACTCTTGATTTTAACTCAGGTCATTATCCCAGGGCCCCTAAGATCAAGTGTTGCATGGGGAGTCTGCTTCAGATTTTCTCTTTCCCTTTCCCCCACCTCTCCCCCCCTGACTTGCAAGCATGTGCAAGCACTCTCTCTTTAAAATAAATCTTTAAAAAAAGTCAGAGAGAAGCATCAGATCCAATGAAGATTTCATTTCAAAGAAAACTATTTAACAGAATACATAAATGAAAAACTTAATATTAAATTTTCTCAGTACCCAATGAAGTTCATTACACGTGTGGATTTTTATATGTCCACTTCCTTTTTTTCTGGAATTGTCTTTCACCATATCTTGATGTAGCATTCTCTATTATTTCATCTGGGATTCAAATTTTACTTCTCAAAGAGATTTCATAAAATACATTAATTAAAAAAATCTTTGTTAAAGTTTTCCCTTTTGCTTTTTCTCCTTAAAACTTATAACTCAACAATCTAAGAATAGAGAGGAAACTCTCAACTTGAAAAAAGGACATCTACAGACAGCATACCTAATGATTAAAAAAGGTACATCGTACTTAACAGTGAATAATAAGATAATTTCTGCCTAAGATAGGGAACAAGTCAAGGATGTCCCCCCTCACCACACCTAATCAACACTGTACTATAATTTATAATTTAATAAGACAAGGAAAATAAATAAATGGTTTGGAGCTTGCCAAAGTGGATATAAAACTGTCTCTGTTCAAGTGATATCATTGTTTATATAGAAAATCCCAAAGATTTTTTTAAAAACCCTGAAATTAATAAGCAAGATTGCTGGATTCAATGTTAATATATAAAATTAATCAATCAATTTCATGCACACCAGGAAAGAGCAATTGAAATTAAAAAAATAAACACATAAGCAATGTATATTAGTACCCAAAAAATCTTTACATGTGAATCTAACAAAATATGTTCAATTGATGAGACTAAAAATTTTAATGAAACAATCCAGGATGAAACTAAAATTATGATTAACAAAATCCAGGATGATCTAAAAAAAGAGAAAGCTATTCCACTTTGTAAATAAGAAATCTCAGTATTTTAAAGAGATCAGTTATTCTCAACTTGACTTAAAGAGTCAATAAAATCCCAATGAAAATCTCAGAAAATTATTTTGTAGATGTTGACAGACTGAATCTAAAGTTTATACGGAAAGGCAAAATGCCCAGAATAACCAATGTAATAATTTAAATAGAATTACACCCATCACTTTGCAGGTGTTCATTATTTGTTAAATATCTCATCATTTCTTTACTGAAGAGAAATTAGTATAGCCATATAAACCAATTTTATTTTATAGTTTATATGTGTTGGGTCTAAGCTGAAAAAAATGAAAAAGTTATTTTAAGGCCTAGATTGTATAATATCACTCCTTTCATTCCTTAACATCCTTTCAACTGTGCTGTTAGTAAAGGTTAATTGCATGAGCTTTGTTACATGAAACATAGAAATATCAATACAGAAAGCAAAGGAAGATATGAGAATTGAAGATAAAAAACAAACTGTTAACTGACTAATAATCTCATGATATGGAGAGTTTTTATTTTTCTAGAGAAAAAACAAACGCTCTGACTTTGCATTTTGTTGTAATTTATATTTATTAACTGTTTCTCTTACATGCTTTTGAAGCCCTGTTACATCTTCTCAATAATTGAATGCATAGAAAAAAACTACATAATTTTATAATTTGTTATCTTATTTGGAAATACATATTTCCCTCAAGCCTCAGCATTAGTATTTCACATGAGCATTTTCATAAATCAGATACAATTATAATGACATAATTGCTGATCATTATCTTGCATTCATGCTTCTGTTCACTAACTCAGCTTCTCCCAGGCACTTGATATTCTGCTTTATTATACCAGTGGATCAGTGAGCATTAACAAAACAGCTTGGACAAAATCAATTAATAGGCTATATCTGTATTGAAAAAGATCTATTACCTACAAGATATACACAAGAGTTAATGTACAATAACATAGCTTTGTTTGAATGTAAAGATATTATAGAAATGAAGAGACTTAGGAATTGGCAACAATAGTTTGTAAGTTTGAAGTTTTAGTGTACCATTTCTTAGTGATAATTTCACTCATCAACACAACTAAATAATCTGTGACAGAAAAAGAACATATTTCAAGGAAAAGCAATGACAATAATGAGTATAACTAATATTTACTGAGAAATTATTTTAGACCAGACACTATTCTACATAATTTTCAAACACTGACTAACTTCCACAGCAATTCTATGGAGTAGGTTATTTGTATCTCTGTTTTGCACATAAAAAAAAATGTAAAAAGAGTTTCAGAAACTTCCCCAATGCTACAAAGCTAATGAATGTATAAGGCAACATTGAAGTGAAGCAATATGACTATATTAGTCACTCTCAATATTACACCATTCTTGTTTGTTGTTAAATACAATAAATGATAGCTGTTATAATTTGAAGTAAAAGAGAAGTTATATTAAAACCAAATATACAGTAAACATTAGAATATTATTATATTATATTCAAAAATGTGGTCTAAAATGCTAGTATCGGAACTTTGAGTTAATACTGATGTGGTTTCAAGCCCAGAATACAGAAAACATCTACATGTTAACAATAGCTGTGTCTTAATGGTAGTTTATTGTACTATAAAGATGGAACCCAAGGTATTTTAAGAGTTGTAGTAAAATTCAATCATATGGGACTTTGGCTAAGGTGTTATCTAAGATATTTTATAAATGTGAATAATTATTCCATGTCAGGCTTATTTTAAAAAGAAATTAAAAGAATAGAGCTCATCAAGTAGGTTACATAGGAAATGTAACCAAGAGTTACAATTAAGAAAACATTTCCCTGATTTCAGAAATGTGTAGGATGAAATGAGGTGAAGCAAAAAGATTACCATTTTATGGCTTTCTGAAGAACAGACCATTATGAGGCAGATGTAGATTTATATGGGATATTTATGGCAAGAAACTGGCTCACATGACTTTTGGAATGGCAGGTCTGAAATTCATAGGACAGGTTTGAAATTTAGGCAGGATTAATAGTGTAGTCATGACCTAGAATATCTTCTTCTCTGGAAAACCTCAGTGTTTGCATTCAAGGCCTTTCAACTGATTGGAGGAGGTGCATCCACATTATGGTGGATAATCTTTTTTTATTTAATGTCATGTTTTTTATTTAATGTTTGATTATAGATATTAACAACATCTACAACATAACTCCAGGGCAGCACCTGGATTAGTGTTTTATTAAACAACTGGGTACCATAACATAGCCAAGTTAACCCATAAAACCAATTATAACACGTTCTAATTTTACAACCACAGATTATGGATTAGTGTTTAAAATGTAGTAGAGATAAAACAATGGATGTCTATAATGGTCTTAAAAGGTGTCAGGGTAACAGAAAAAACAATTTAGTAAAGAATACAATGAGAACTAATCTGACACTTGTACAGTGGGTGGAGGGAGGAGAAAAAGAAAATTAACTCCTGGGTGGTTTAGCCATTTAAGTGTTTAACTCTTGATCTCAGCTCAATTCTTTTTAAATTAACATGTAATATATTATTTGCTTCAGGGGTACAGGTCTGTGAGTCATCATTCTTACATAATTCACAGCACTCAACATAGCACATAACCTCCTCAATGTCCATAACGCAGGCACCCTGTCTCTCCCCACCTACTCCCCAGCAACCCTTAGTTTGTTTCCTGAGATTAAGAATCTCTTATGGCTTGTCTCCTTCTTGATCTTGATGTCAGGGTCCTTAGTCTAAGCCCTGCATCAGGCTTCATGCTGGGCAGAGAATTTACTTGAAAGAGAGAGAGAGAGAGAGAGAGAGAGAAAGGAAAGAGGAAGGAAGGAAAGAAGGAAGGAAGGAAGGAAGGAAGGAAGGAAGGAAGGAAGGAAGGAAGGAAGGAAGGAAGGAAGGAAAAGAATTTCCTGAAAGAAGACTGGAAACTAATAAGAAATCATATAAAGCCATTTAGAAAGAGATTCAAATGCTTAAGCATTTGAATACTGTGAGTTGCTCATAGGTGAGAGCATGGCTTGCCAAATATTTGGTGAGTCAGGTTTTTCTTATATCAAAAGTATTTTATGATATGTATTGTCTTTCTAATTTGCCTTCACTCTATAAGAATAACTGCAGTAAATTTATGATCATATACAAAAATATAAGTTTGATAGTTATGTATGAGATTGAAAAAATATAGATACCTTTGGAGTAGAAAACAAAGAACACAAGGATTTCATTTTTGTTAAAAAAAAAATCCACAGTACCAACTTGTTAATGACAATGTCTATTGATTTTCATTTCTTTACTGATCTCAGTGGAAAGAAGCTAGTATTAGAAGTAAAAATTGTCTGTAACATAAGAATGAAATTAAACTCTCAAGAAATATTTAAGGGAAGGATCCTAGAATGAAACTTTCTCATTACCAACCCCAATTTGTTATTTTCTCTGTGACTTGGAAAAATCTCCCAACAATTTTGTACTCCGTTTCCTCATTTGTAAATTTTTTAGTAACAGTGCCTACTTTATACAGTGATATGAAGTTATAATGAGTTCTTATCTAAAGTACTTTTAAGGTCTCTGGCATCATCTGTATACCTAATATTATTGATCCTATATGAGAATCAGCAGGTATTACCAATGTGGAGTTACTACTTGATAACCGATGTTAAAACAAAGTAGAGGACAAGGAAACATGCCAATTAGCCAACAGTTTACCTGATTTCAGTCCAATATTCTGGACTTTTCAAATATCCAGATTTACACAATAGTGGTCTTTGCAATTTGGTTTTTTAATCTAACATAATATTTTCAAGATTCACCCATGATGTAGCATGTATCATGTAGCATGATGTAGCATGTATCCTTTTTTAATGGCTGAAAAATATTCCAATGTATGAACATATCATATTTTATTCACCTACTAATCATCTCATGAATATTTGGACTTTATTTACTTTTTGGCTATTATGAATTGCTGCTGTTATAAATATTCATGTGCAAGTTTATAAATGAACATATTCATTTAATTCTCTTGGGTATATACCTAGGAACAAAATGGCTGGGTCATATCGCAACTCTATTTTTAATATTTTGAGGAAATAACTGTTTTCGAAGTAGCTGCATCATTTGAACAATCTAACTATTAGGTAATAAGTGCTTCTAACTATTCCACAAACTCATTGATTGTTATTGACCATATTTTTATCTATCCTAGTGGGTGCAAAATGGTATCACCTTTTGGTAGAAAATACATTCCAGGTGCTCATCTTCCATTTACATATCTTCTTTCAAGAAGTGTCTATTTAAATTCATCACTTATTTTTTTTTAATTTCTTTTCAGTTTTCAAGGATTCATTGTTTGTGCATCACACCCAGCACTCCAAGCAATATGTGCCCTCCACAACACCCACCATCAGGCTCACCCAACCTCCTATCTACCTCCCCTCCAAAACCTTCAGTTAGTTCCCCAGAGTCCACAGTCTCTCATGGTTCCTCTTCCCCTTCAATTTCCCCCAACTCCCTTCTCTTCTCCATCTCCCCATGTCCTTCACATTATTTTTATTTAGGATTTTATTCTTCTGTCATTTTGTAAGAGATCTTTATACATCCTAGATACAAACTTGCTATTATATATTATTTGCAAATATCTTCTCCTTATTTTTTAGTTTGTCTTCATTTTTTTGATGACATCCTTCAAAGTACACACAAAAATTTTTAATGCTGTCCAAATTGTCTATTTCTTCCTTTTCCCCTGTGTTTTGGTGTTATAAGAATTCATCACCAAATTCAAGGTCAGAAATATTCATGCTTACATTTTCTTCTAAGATTTTATTAGTTTTAGCTCTTACATTTAGGTCCATGAAAAATGGACCTAAATAAAGAATATAACATCTGTAAATGAATTACGTAAAATTTAAGTTTTGTATTTGGTGTGAGAAAGGTATACAACTTCACTACTTGTGTGTGAACATCTAGTTTTCTCAGTATAATTTGTTGAAAAGACTCATCTTCCCCATTGACTTATTATACTCCCCTTGTCAAGTCAATTGGGAGCAAATATAAGGGTTCATTTTTGGAACCCCAATTCTATTCCAACAAACTATGTGCCTATACTTACATTATTACCACACTGGCTCAATCCCATATTATTGTAGTAATTTTTAAAATCATGAAGTTCTCAAAATTTGTTCTTTTCAAGATTGTATTTTGTATTCTGGTTCCCTTACATCTCCACATGATATTCACAATGAGCATTTCAAATTTCTGAAAATTAAAGTTATCTGAGATTTCTCTGGGAACTGAAATGAATCTCTAGATCAATTAAGCAATTACTGGCATCTTAACAAAGTTTTCTGACTCATGAACATAGGATTTCTTTTTATCTACATAGCTCTTTATTATGTAGTTTTCAATGTACAAGTATTGTAATTAGTTTTTAAAAATATGTAAGTGCCTTTTTATTTATTTTAATGCTGTTGTAAATAGCATATTTTCATACTTTCAATTATTAATATATTTATTGCTATTGTTTGGAAATAATCTATTTTATATATTAATTTTTAGCCTGAAAAGTTAATGAACTCATTTCTCAATTGTGTCTGAATTCATTAGAAATTTCTATATACATGAGCATTTTTTTAGCATATTTTTTTTTAATTTTTTATTTTTTATAAACATATATTTTTATCCCCAGGGGTACAGGTCTGTGAATCACCAGGTTTACACACTTCACAGCACTCACCAAAGCACATACCCTCCCCAATGTCCATAATCCCACCCCCTTCTCCCAAACCCCCTCCCCCCAGCAACCCTCAGTTTGTTTTGTGAGATTAAGAGTCACTTATGGTTTGTCTCCGTCCCAATCCCATCTTGTTTCATTTATTCTTCTCCTACCCACTTAAGCCTCCATGTTGCATCACCACTTCCTCATATCAGGGAGATCATATGATAGTTGTCTTTCTCTGCTTGACTTATTTCGCTAAGCATGATACGCTCTAGTTCCATCCATGTTGTTGTAAATGGCAAGATTTCATTTCTTTTGATGGCTGCATAGTATTCCATTGTGTATATATACCACATCTTCTTGATCCATTCATCTGTTGATGGACATCTAGGTTCTTTCCATAGTTTGGCTATTGTGGACATTGCTGCTATAAACATTCGGGTGCATGTGCCCCTTTGGATCACTACGTTTGTATCTTTAGGGTAAATACCCAATAGTGCAATTGCTGGGTCATAGGGCAGTTCTATTTTCAACATTCTGAGGAACCTCCATGCTGTTTTCCAGAGTGGTTGCACCAGCTTGCATTCCCACCAACAGTGTAGGAGGGTTCCCCTTTCTCCACATCCTCGCCAGCATCTGTCATTTCCTGACTTGTTGATTTTAGCCATTTTGATTGGTGTGACGTGATATCTCATTGTGGTTTTGATTTGTATTTCCCTGATGCCGAGTGATATGGAGCACTTTTTCATGTGTGTGTTGGCCATCTGGATGTCTTCTTTGCAGAAATGTCTGTTCATGTCCTCTGCCCATTTCTTGATTGGATTATTTGTTCTTTGGGTGTTGAGTTTGCTAAGTTCTTTATAGATTCTGGACACTAGTCCTTTATCTGATATGTCGTTTGCAAATATCTTCTCCCATTCTGTCAGTTGTCTTTTGGTTTTGTTAACTGTTTCTTTTGCTGTGCAAAAGCTTTTGATCTTGATGAAATCCCAATAGTTCATTTTTTCCCTTGCTTCTCTTGCCTTTGGCGTTGTTCCTAGGAAGATGTTGCTGCGGCAGAGGTCGAAGAGGTTGCTGCCCGTGTTCTCCTCAAGGATTTTGATGGATTCCTTTCGCACATTGAGGTCCTTCATCCATTTTGAGTCTATTTTTGTGTGTGGTGTAAGGAAATGGTCCAATTTCATTTTTCTGCATGTGGCTGTCCAATTTTCCCAGCACCATTTATTGAAGAGGCTGTCTTTTTTCCATTGGACATTCTTTCCTGCTTTGTCGAAGATGAGTTGACTATAGATTTGAGGGTCTATTTCTGGGCTCTCTATTCTGTTCCATTGATCTATGTGTCTGTTTTTGTGCCAGTACCATGCTGTCTTGATGATGACAGCTTTGTAATAGAGCTTGAAGTCCGGAATTGTGATGCCACCAACGTTGGCTTTCTTTTTCAATATCCCTTTGGCTATTCGAGGTCTTTTCTGGTTCCATATAAATTTTAGCATTATTTGTTCCATTTCTTTGAAAAAGATGGATGGTACTTTGATAGGAATTGCATTAAATGTGTAGATTGCTTTAGGTAGCATAGACATTTTCACAATATTTATTCTTCCAATCCAGGAGCATGGAACATTTTTCCATTTCTTTGTGTCTTCCTCAATTTCTTTCATGAGTACTTTATAGTTTTCTGAGTATAGATTCTGTGTCTCTTTGGATAGGTTTATTCCTAGGTATCTTATGGTTTTGGTTTTAGCATATTTTTAACAAATAGAATTAACTCTTCTTTTAAAGTATGGGTATCTTTTACTACTTTTTTATTTAAGATTTTATTTATTTATCAGAAAGAGAGAGAGAGAAAGCATGCAAGCAGGTAGAGAGGCAGGCAGAGGCAGAGAGAGAGGCAGGCTCCCTGCTGAGCAAGTAGTCCGATGCAGGACTCTATCCCAGGACCCTGGGATCATGACCTGAGCCGAAGGCAGCAGCCAGTGAGGCCACCCAGGTGTCCCATTTTTTACTACTTTTACTTGAATAATTGCTACAAGGAATTTTTATCACCAGAAATAGGGAATTTAGGTCCAGGAAGGCAAACCTTGTTATTTCCTCACTAATTCAACACCCAAAGCATAAATGTTTTTGTTTTGTCAATTTTTCAGAAATTAGTTGTTTTCTTGCCTTCTATGAAGGCATAAAATCTTCTTCTTTGGTCATCTCTTCATTCTTATGGGGATCCTGCCTGCAGAATCAAAATTTTTTTCTTGTTTATCTCATGTCAATTTAATTATTAGACTAGGCAAAGCACACAGAAGACAAGAAGGGATCATTTTTCTACTCCTGTACTGCTGTGCCTGATGGAAAGAAGACCCCTTTCCCCCATAAGACTTTCCAGGTAAAGCCTTTTGTAGTTGCCTGTTGTTAGGCTTAAGAGCTGCAGGATCACATGTGTGTTCTTAACCCAACTCCTCAGCACTATTGTCCCTTCATTCTTCCCGATTTTATTCATTTGGGTTTTCTCTCTTCTTCTCTTGTCTACTCTACCTAAATTTGTCAGTATTGTTGTTGTTGTTGTTGTTTTTCCAACCGACTTCTGATGTTTTGATTTTCTCTATTGATTTACTATTCTTTATTTCATTTATTCCAGATTTTTTCTTTTGCTGGCTTTGTGTTTAGCATATTCTTTATGTATTTTCTCAAACTGGAAAGTAAGGTAATTGATGTGAGAGATTTCTCCTTTTTTAAATTACAGGTATATAAAGTTATAAAGGCACACAATGTCACCCCACATTTCTGAAGCTTTGCTAATTTTTCTTTATTCTTTTTCCTCTATGTCCTTCAGATGGCATAATCTCTACTGATATCTTTAAACTTTCTAGTTCCTTCCAATTCTATCTACCAATGAGCCCCTCTGGTGAATTTTTTATTTTATTTTTCTACCTCTCCAGAATTCTCTTTGGTTTCTTTTGTTCACAATTTCTGTCTCTTTACTAAGATTTTCTTTTGATGATATGTTGTCATAATATTTCCTTAAGTGGTTCTTTGAACATAATTATAGTAGGTACCTGTGTATTAAATCTCACATTTGGCCCCTCTAGAGCACAGGCAATATCTGTTGACCATTTATTTATTTATTTATTTATTTATATAAGAATCACACCTTTCTTTCTTGCTTGCTTGCTTTTTCTTGCTTTCTTTTGCATGACTAATAATTTTTATGTATCACTTAGATTTTAAATAATATTCAATTCTCAATGCTAAACCAAGCCCACAATAATAGCTACAACAATATCAACAATATCAACTTGCCATTGTTATTTTTATTAATGCTGGTTGTTTATTTAGTGACCTTATTGAAAAATAAGTTTATATTTTGTTGTGTCCACTGAAGTCTTTGTTCAGTTTCTTAGAAGCCAGAAAAAGATTGACTAGGAATTTTTTAAATAGCTGGAATCTATTAGCTTCCAAGCTTTTCTAGAGGTGCTCTGTATGCATATGGAACATGCCTCAATGCTCAGGCAGTTTCTACAACACTGACATCACTTCCTGTTTATGCAGAGCTTCAAACTCAGATGTGAGAGTTAAGAACTTTATCAGTTTTTTTCTTGGATATTTGCACAATTCTGTACATATACATATCCTGTATGTTCCATATACATATCCTGAATATAGTTGAAATTTCAAAAACTCTATGAATATCTTATGTTCCATTTTTTTGCTTTTAAGAATTTTGGTCAGCTTCCTATTTGCCTAAATTGTTATTTCTGCTTCAAGTGCTGCATTTTTGTTTTTTGTTTTTGTTTTTGTTTTTGTTTTTTTGACAAATGTCCTCCGAGAACATTTGTCAAAATGTCCAGTAATAAATCTCTGGAAGTGATGCTTTTGGGGAGCACTAAATTTATCTGTCTGCACCATTTTCTCCTAGGCTATGGATTTTACTATGATTGCAGGCCTATTGGATTTCCAGGCTACTGTGGAGCTGGGGAGAAAGCAACAACAATAAGGAAAGTTAAAATGCACCAAAGCTGGCTGTTCTTATTAAGTTGCAACCATTTTTTTAAAATAAATTCTCCTCAGATTGTTGCAAATTTGCATGATTTCTAGAGTTCTAAAAAGTTGATTTTGCCATTTTTTTCCAGTGTTCTTTGCCTTTATGGAGGAGGGGGTTATTAAATGTCCTTACTTTTCTCTTTTTGATGATGTTTCTTTGTACTTTATTTTAAATTCTCTATAAACAACTGAAGAAATATCTGAGTCAGCAATAAGTGCTAGTGTTACATACCTACACTGGCTGAGTTGAATATATGCCCATCACAAATACATCACAGTTATTTTTTACTCCATGTGGATAAAGACTGAAGACAGCAATGTACATACCCAGAGTCTTTACTGTTGGCTCATGAGGATAACAGTGACATCCATAGAGGATACTTCAGGAAGTTGGCTATCTATGATGTTGCTGACAGCAAAACCCTGGGATGGATTTCCTGCCTTTAGACATGGGTGGAGTCAAGTTCCTTTGAATTAATGTTTCAGTCA
The DNA here is from genome assembly GCF_964662115.1 of Mustela nivalis. Classification (NCBI taxonomy): domain Eukaryota; kingdom Metazoa; phylum Chordata; class Mammalia; order Carnivora; family Mustelidae; genus Mustela; species Mustela nivalis. The sequence continues at coordinate 88,896,238 of NC_139021.1, read as the reverse complement.
GATTATGAGTTTAAGATGAAAGAATGGAAAAACTAAAACAACAACAAATGGATGAGTTTGAAAATCAAAGATGTATTTTCAAACATGCACTGTGTGCAATGAAATAATCTTCACACATTGGTCTTTCCACAAACACCCCACACAGAGAATAATTGCAGTCACAATGTTATAATCGCAGTCAAATGGGAAGGATGACAATGTATTATTAGAACACATTCTCAAAGAAGAAAGAAAATAACTACCATTATATTATCTGGTTTCAGCCTGAGTTATCTTGGTCCATTTGCCTTTGCTTTTCAAAGGACTTTGCTTTACCAAAAGACCTTCCAATAAGGACAAATTCCTTTCCCTTGTAATACTTTCAGTCAGTTCTCAGTGAAAGGAAAGCATCTAGCTCTGGGCATTCATTTCAAAACTCAGTCTTAATTTATTTCAAAAAGAAGGAAAAGATTAAACTTTCCTCAGGAAACAGATAAAAATTAGACTTGTCCATTTTCACAATAGTAAAAAAAAATTGATTATTAATTAACAAAGCAATTTTCTTGATTATGAGTATGGTTTCTGACACATATTCAAAAAAATATTGAGGTATATTTGATACATAACACTATATTGGTTTCAGGTATGCAACATAATGATTTGATATTTGTGTATATTGTGAAATAATCACCAAAATAAATCTAGTTACATCCATCAGCATACAGAGTTAGCTTTTAGAATTTATATCCTAGGCAACTTTCAAATATGTTTTACAGTATTATTGAGTATAGTCACCATGCTAAACAGTATTTCTCCCATACTTCTGTTTTTTCCAACTGGCAGTTTGTATCTCTTGACTCCCTTCATCTGTTTCTCTCACTCCCCAATTACCCGCTCCTCTAGCAGCCACTGTTCTGTTGTCTGTATCCATGATTGTGGTTTGGTTTGGTTTGGTTTGGTTTATTCATTTGTTTTGTTTTTCAGATTCCACATTTAAGTGAAATCATATGGTATTTTTCTTTGATTTATTTCACTTAACATAACACCCTCCAGGTCCATCCATATTGTTGCACATAGCAGGAATTTGGTTTTTGTTTGTTTTTCTTTTCTTTTCTTTTTCTTTCTTTCTTTCTTTTTTTTTTTTTTTTAGAGTGGGGCAAAACAAACACTGACTTGAGGAACTTAGTTAAAGGAACCTCTGTACTGAGAAGGTTTTGAGAAGGTTCTGGCTAAATAAAGGAGGAGCTAAATAGAAGTGTCTGAGACAACTCTAGTGAACATCTCAGTTGTCAACAACAATAACTGCCCAATATATGAATGACTAAACCGTCGACTGATTCTAGTCCCTTGACTGAGACTCTCTACTGAGGACCCAGATATTGTGAAAAGGAAACAAATAATCCTTGTTGTGCCAAATTTCTGACTCACAGAATCTGTAATTGATTATTTTACCCCAATGTTTTGGCAATTGACTTTGTAGCCATAGTATCTAGAATGATGATTAATATAATTTACAAAGACTCACAAGTAAACACCAAAGATGGATTTGAAAACCTAGATTATTTTTGTTAATATTCATACACAGTCATAATAGTATTCATTATTGTAAATATTTTGACAAATATCTTATGGAACGTTTATTATTATTGATTAATATAATCTCTTTATTTGGGCTACAGTATTTTAGCTGTCATAATATTTCACCCACATATTCTAGATGATTATTTTTTATTGTTATCATCTTTCTCACTTAAAACCTTTCTGAAGTCTGGGAAGATATCCCTTATTCTGATCACCTACATATTTTCACAGTGTGTGGAAAATAGTATAAATTGGAAAAATATTTACTGGGTGGAATAAGCAATATCTTTTTTTACACATCATTACTATATGACATTCAGTTATTGTTTTACTATCTAAAACTGTAAACCTAATATTTGGATAACTGTCTTCCCACTAAATTTTGTATTCCTCCACTCCACAACTAATATAAGTCATGAATCTTTTCATTCTGACAAAACTAGTTGTTTTGTTTTGTTTTGTTTTGTTTTGTTTGCAATAGTTCTAGTATTTCTCTTTTTGTTAGAATAAATTATTTGGTTTGTTTAGGATTAGAAAAAACTACGCTAATACTCTGCAGCTAAGTATTCTCGGGTTGAGAAACAATGTTTGCTTTACTCTTGGGCCTGGCAGAAGCCAAATGCTTAATGATGGGCACCATGTTGCTATGCAACCTTAGCTGTCCATATAAACTGCATGTTCTCCAACTCACTAAGCATTTCTTCATCAAATAGAGGTTATGGGCAGGATAGGGCATAAGTAATTTTCATAAGTAAATGACTCAGATTCCTATGGACACCCATTCCAGGGGTATTATTTTCCATCTTAAAACCTGTGGCAAATATTCTTTCTGAGCCATGAACTAAGGAAGAACAAATGCTTTTGTGATTTTCAGATTTTTTAGCACAATATTCTGTCACCATTCAAGAGCAGACAGATGTAGGACTACAGTCCCACTCAGGTGTCATCCTGAAAGACAGTGATGAAGGGAAATCCTACTCCCAATCTTTACCCAGTGAGTAGAATCTTGAGTAGGGCATTGGATCATTCTTGTTACCTGGAAAAAGAGATAGCCATGCGGATCCATGAACAATGATTAAATGTCTGGTTCAGTGATCAGGGACTTTGAGGCAACATGATTAGACAATTGGTGAAAAACAGATCTTGAGAAAAGGTAGAAATGAACCTTTCCAAATGAGCACAAAGAGTGAAAATATTTATAATTTATGTAAATACTTATTAAAGAGCAGTGTCAGTATAAAATGCTCTCAATGATGAGGTGGACAAGACGAGGCATTAAGAGGATGTCAGGCATTTACTCCCTTCAGCTATTCCTAACCTTGACCAATAGTCTCATGAGAAAAGTGTGCCTGGCATCAGAGATGGGCATTACAAATGGGCACAACAGTATTAGCTTCCACTCACAAAGGCCAATCTAATGACTACTGCTGATTGTTTAGCTTAACAAGAGCAAGACCACATCCCTTCAATGGCACTAATATCAGAGGAGATAATCTAGTCCCTTGGCAGGTTGATTACATTGGACATTTTTTATTATGAGAAGAACAGGTTTTTGCTTTTTGTTTTTGTTTGGACTAGGGACTTAGTCCAGAAGTGACTATGCTTTCTTTTGCTAACAAAAGTGTTTCTGCCAAAACCTTCCTCTGTGAACTTACCTAATACCATACTCAAAGTTATGGTAACCCATAATAGATTGATTCTGAACATGGACTGATTTTATAGCAAATAAAATGCAGCATAAACACATGTTCCAGGAATTCACTGGTCTTACCATGTTCTTTATTACTGTGGCACGGCTAGCCCAGTAGAATGGAGGAATGTCTTATTTTGTATTATCTTTTAATATATCTTGAGTTCTTAAATATAATTCATTTTTAGATAAATTATTGTAGGTTTGCAGAAAAATCAAGAAGGTAGTACAGAGATCCCCCATATACTCCCTATTCAATTTCCCCCAATATTAACATCTTCTATTAACATGGCATATTTGTTATAGTTAATGAACTGATATTGATATATTATTAACTAAAAGCTATACTTTATTAAGATTTCCTTATTTTTTAATTCATTTAATTATTTATCATGCCTTTTGATGCATTAATGACAATTGTTGGGTGGCAACTCTAGAATGAGTCAGCACTGGTATATGGTGATCAATATTCCAACAGCCAGGGCTTACAGGGAGTTGGCAACAGTATATAACTTTCATTTGGTATGCCAAATTCAATTTGGGGACATAAACATTTCTATCTTGGTACTATAGTAGTCACAAGAAGTCGAAGATATGGTTCTTGACTTCAAAGAAATTGCTTTTTATTTATACAGATGAAAAAGAATATTGATGAAAATTCTATAAAATTAATCAATTATCTGTAAATATAATAAAATGTGGTAAAAAATAAAGAACCAGTTATGCTTATACTCAATTACTTCTCTTTTATCAATAGATGTATACCCAATAAAAATATGATTTCAGCAGTCTCTGCTACATACAACTGGGATATTAAGAAAGGACAGGGGAAGATGGGATTGGGAGGGAGACAAACTATAAGTGACTCTTAATCTCACAAAACAAACTGAGGGTTGCTGGGGGGAGGGGGTTTGGGAGAAAGGGGTGGGATTATGGACATTGGGGAGGGTATGTGTTTTGGTGAGTGCTGTGAAGTGTGTAAACCTGGTGATTCACAGACATGTACCCCTGGGGATAAAAAAATATGTTTATAAAAAATAAAGAAAAGTTAAACACACACACACACACACACACACACACACACAAAAAGAAATGAAATGCAAGGCAGTAAGAGTTGTGATTCTTCAGTGACAAGCTACATGACTTAAAGTCCTTAATAACTACTTTGAAGGTTTGTTTTTGTTTTTTTTTTTTTGTTTGTTTGTTTGTTTTTGGGATTTTATTTATTTATTTATTTATTTATTTGACAGGGAGAGACACAGTGAGAAGAGGGAACACAAGTAGGGGGAGTAGGAGAGGGAGAAATAACCTTCCTGCTTAAGGAAAGTGGGGAAACTGATGTGGGGCTGGAACCCAGCTGAAGACAGATGCTAAACAACTCAGCCACCCAGGTGCTCCTGAAGGTTTTGGTATGAAAAATAGAAATGGTAATACAAGAGTAGAAGGATTCTGTGAAAATAAATGAAGACGATGAGTTCCCACGCAGGTGGCATTATATAAATAAAAGGTTCAGCTGGCCTAGGTTAATTTTTAATGCCTGCTTCATCTATGTCTAATTAAGGTACATAAAATATATCATTTTTCTCTCCTTACAAAGTAGTGTCTCAGGATAGAAAAAACATTAATGGAACTGATCTTCTTCACCCAACTTCCATTTGGTACCCACAGGCCATAATCTCCAGCTGGTCCATACCCCTCTGGAAACCAAACTCTCATTCTTAGTCTGTGTACCAAGGTCCTTCTCTTTTCTTTACTTGATTTATGCATGAGATGGACAAATGAAACTTGTCACTCTCTGACAGTTTGGCTGTGGTAAAATGTGTAAATTTTATAGCTCATGTTCATAAAGACAAAAGTGGTTTTACTACATAATTGATTATATTTCCCTTGACATTAGGAAATATTTATATTTATCTTGTATGTTTTGGGATATAGTATATGGCTTATTCCAGAGGTACTTTTAAAAATGAAATAAAAAAATCGTATGAGCAAATCCGACAATTTTAAACCAAATAAAATTACTTCTTCTTCATTAGAAATAGATGTCATAAAGTATTTTACTTTGGATTATTAAAAAAGTACTAAAACAAAAATGCTATCCAAATGAAAGTTAATGAACTATTATTTTAACATTTCTTCTGAAAATAATGTTTAAAGTTTTAATGAATATCATTTTAATTTTTGTAGAGACATAACACTATAGCTTTATTACCTTATCTTTTATATTTTGGACTGAGATTTTTAAGAAAAAAAATTTACAATCTGTCTCAACAGAAAATTTTAGGAGTGTTTGGAAATGATAACCAAAAGAAAACTTGCTTAAGTGTTTAATCTTAGAAATGATCTCTATGGCAAATAAATCATGGAGCAACTAACGTTTATGTTTTGACATTTATCTTGAGAAAAAAGATGGAAAAAATTGAAAATAGTTTTAAAATCTTTCAACTCATTAAAACCAAAGTGACTGAAAATAAAGATAGAATTAGTAGGGTCAAAAGATAAGAAAAATCAATATCAATTTGGATATTTTAGAAATATGGGATTATTTCCTGTACTAAACTAGTTCTATTATTTATAATATGAAGTTAATTTGAAATAACCTCTGTATGTATAGTTTTCTTCCCAATCAAATAAAATGTCACAAGTAGGAGGTGTTTCAATACTTAAGTTCAAATAAGCTGATTCTAAATCATTAAATGGTTAAAATGTCTTCCTAAGAAGTTCCTAAGAGTATGAAATAAGCATAGTGAGATATCATGGCATAAGGAAATTAATTCAATTTGAAGATCTGAGATATTTGCTCTCTTTTTAAACAGAAGACCTTAAGTGAGTATTCGGATGAATTCTCAGGTAGAAATCAAAGCCTAAGCTAATGATTTTTTGTTATTTTCAGCCTTGGGGTTATATTTTTATTTTTATTTCAATTTTATTATGTTAATTGTTCAAAATATGCCTTCTAGAATAATAATTCCAAGTAGTTTTTTTATATAGTACAAGTCAATTAAAAAAAAAAGAAAACATGGAAATGGGAAAAAAACTTATTGTAGGGCTGCCACAGGAGATGCACAAGGAGCCTAGAGCAGCCTGTAGTGTCAGAAATTAGGGAAGTATTCAAAACCAAAACTAGAGGGTATATAAAAGGGACACAAGAGCCAACTGAAAGAGCTCCCAATGTCCAAGGGTAGAATAATTGATTAGAGAACCAAAAAAGTAAATAATATAGTAATAGATAATTGCCATACTGTCATGGACAGAACTGTGTTCCAGTAAAATGTGTATATTGAACTCTTTTTTTTAAATTTTATTTTTTTTTATTTTCAGCATAACAGTATCCATTATTTTTGCACACACCCAGTGCTCCATGCAATCCGTGTCCTCTCTAATACCCACCACTTTGTTCCCCCAACCTCCCTCAGATTGTTTTTCAGAGTCCATAGTCTCTCATGGTTCACCTCCCCTTCCAATTTCCCCCAACTCCCTTCTCCTCTCTAACTCCCCATGTCCTCCATGCTATTTGTTATGCTCCACAAATAAGTAAAACCATATGATAATTGATTCCCACCAACAGTGGAAGAGGGTTCCCCTTTCTCCACAGCCCCTCCAACACATGTTGTTTCCTGTCTTGCTAATTTTGGCCATTCTAACTGGTGTAAGGTGATATCTCAATGTGGTTTTAATTTAAAGCTTCCTGATGGCTAGTGATGATGAACATTTTTTCATGTGTCTGATAGCCATTTGTATGTCTTCACTGGAGAAGTGTCTGTTCATATTTTCTGCCCATTTTTTGATATGATTATCTGTTTTGTGTGTGTTGAGTTTGAGGAGTTCTTTATAGATCCTGGATATCAACCTTTTGTCTGTACTGTCATTTCCCATTCCGTGGGTTGCCCCTTTGTTTTCTTGACCATTTCCTTTGCTGTGCAGAAGCTTTTGATTTTGATGAATTCTTTTTTTTTTTTTTTTTTTTTTTTTTAGATTTTATTTATGTATCAGAGAGAGAGAGAGGGAGAGAGAGTGAGCACAGGCAGACAGAATGGCAGGCAGAGGGAGAAGCAGGCTCCCTGCCGAGCAAGGAGCCCGATGTGGGACTCGATCACAGAACACTGGGATCATGACCTGAGCCGAAGGCAGCTGCTTAACCAACTGAGCCACCCAGGCGTCCCGATTTTGATGAATTCTTAACCCCCAATGTGATAGTGTTTGAAGATGGGGCCCTTGGGAGATAATCAAATTTATATGGGGCCCTCATGAAGGGTTTAGTGCTCTGATAAGAGAGGTGGCTTCTCCTCTATCTCTTTCTGCCAAGTGAAGACACAGAGAGAAAGTGGTCTGTATTAAGTCAGGAAAAGAGCCCTCACCAGGGAACTGAATCTTTCTGGACCATGATGTTGGACTTCCCAACTGCCACAACTATAAGAAACAAATGATTGTTGTTTAAACCACTCAGTGTATGTTATTTTGTTATGGCAGCCCAACCAGACTAAGACACATACTGATATAAATAAGTGGCTGAATGAATAACAAAACAGGGGAGAGGGGACAAAACTCTGCAGAATTACAAATAATTTACACAGATTATTCCCTCTCAATAAGGTGCAACATAACTCCCGTAAGTACAGACTGCACTTGTGACTTCATCCAAAGAGGACAGTATGAAAAGGAGATGAGAGTAAGTAAGGCAGGAAAACCTGGTAAAAAATTCCTCAGCCATACATGGTCAAGAACTACAACAACAATGATACATTATTTTGATAGGATTTACTCTTGACATGAGGTGATGGAAATGACTATTTACTTCTGAGTTCTTCTTAATAAAAAAGGTATATCCCAGTCTGAAAATGAGAAAAACATTACAAACTACAATTCAGGGACATTTCTACAAAATTCTTGGCCAGTACTTCTCAAAACTCTTAAGGTTAGTTCTAAGAAGAAAGCCCCTGAATGACACAGGCCTTAGCATTAGCTCCTTCCTAATGATTTCCAAGTCCGTTCTACTTCTGTTGCCCATGATTCTGTTATTATTTTTGTTTTCTTTTTTTTTTTAAATTTTTAATTTGAACCATTAATCTCTTTTGAACTCAGGTTTTTGGTTTTTTTTTCTTCTGTGGCCTTCTACACATTTTCTTTACAAACTCTCCTTGTTTCACACTGAAAACCAACATTAGCGTAATTTCCTGAGTGAGTAGTTCATGTTGTTTATAACTGGACACCAACTACATGAACACTGATCATTACCTAATCTCCTTCTTTTGTCCTGACAGTGTTCGGCCCATATGTCACTGGCTTGCCAATTTATCCATTCTAGAACACTTTTCTAAATAGTCTTTATAAATATTGCCACTATTGAGTGCTTCTATCTCATAAAAGTCAAGTTCAAAAATTTTTTCCTGTCTCTAAAAAATAAAAAATTATATTTAAAAAAAAATTTTTTTTCCTGTTCTAAGTCTTTATGAATAACTGCTTGGAATTTACTTACTGACCCCCAGTATGAAAAAAAAGTTTGACAACTTCACTAATGTCTTCAGTATATGTGCTGCCAAAGCAAGCACTCAACAACTTCTCTAATGTCTTTTATGAGCTTTCTTGCTTGTATTAATTAATAAATATTGGAGATATATATAAAGTATATATACAAAATACTTAACATATTACACATCTATATTATTCAATATATTAGCCAAGTCATGCTAGTATTTGCCTTATTAAATGTTCAGCAAATTAATATTTCTGTAAAATGTTATTAAATCTCATTTATAAAATTTATTAAAAGTTATTAAATATAAAAATGTATTGAATATTTAATATAGTAATGCCATTACTATATTAATGCATATTTATGTAAATATATATATTTCTAACAATTATGTATATAGAATCTTCCTAGGAAATGAAAATAATAGATTTTAATTCTGAGTGTTCCCCATACTAGCCATGAGAACTTGAGCATGATACAAGTTCTCTCAAGTTCCTAGTCTTAACTAACAGGCAGTTTTATGTAATGCCATCAGTAAGGCCACAGGGAAGATAGTGAACTGACACAGGGCTGGAGATCATCTCCCCAAGATCATGACCTTAGCTGAAACCAAGAGTAAGACACTTAAGTGACTGAGCCATCCAGGCACCCCAGCCAAAAATAAATTTGAAAATAAAATTTACTTTTATGTTTTCTTTAAAATAATAAAGAAGTAGTGCTTTTAGTTGACGTAGTTTCACAGTTGAATTAGACTAAAAAATCATTACTTTCTCAGGAGTAGAAAAATATACAATCTAATTAGAGAAGGTGAACACTAAAAATAGTAATAATAATAAATAAATAAATACAAGTAAAAATGAGATACTTCAAGTGAAGAAGTGTAAACCAAGGAAAGGGGATGGGAACGTGAGATGGTGCATTTTAGAATGAGTGGTCCAAAAAAAAAATGTTTCTGATAAAGTGCAATGAGGAAGAAAGATGTGCAAGTGTCTGGGAAGACAGTATTTAATGCAGGTCATATAGCAATGCAAAGGCCCTGAGGGGGGATGGTGATCCTACTGTGTTGGAAGAATAGTAAAGTGTCCATTGCACCTTGAGGAGAGAGTGAGTGACAAAGAGGGATTTTTGAGGCCAGGGAAATGACTAGGGCTAAATAATTTAGAGTGATATAGTTCAGTATGCAGTTTAACTTATACTCCAAAGGAACTTATACTTGCAAAGGAAACCATGTATCTTTTCTTTTAACCTATTTTGTTCTTTGTTCATATCTTCCCTTATGTCTAACTTCTTTTGGATCAATCAAATAATTTCCATGTTTTCATTTTCATTTCAGTTCATAATTGTTCATTGAAGCATTTTTTCTGACCGATTTGAAGTCATAGTCTAATAGTTTCATCATCAGTATTACCTTTGTGTCAGAATTTGTTGATTGTCTTTTCTTATTCAAACTGAGATTTTTGTTGGACTGTGTTTTGATGAGGAAGTGGTCATTTGGCATACTGTGTTACAAGATTCTGGATTTTATTTAAATCCATTACATTTGACTTTGTCTGATAGTGCTGTGATGGGGAAGGTGAGTATTGCCTTGTTGTTGCCAAGGGGAGATAGCAGTCCAGGCTGCCCCCTATGTCTCAGTCGACACTCACGGGGTCAGACTTTTTAATTATGGCCAGAGGTAGAAGTTCAAGGTCTCCACTGGGTTTCATTAATGCTATCCTTTGCTAAGAGCATCTCTTTTTACTTATGGTCATGTGGCTTCCACTGACATTATGATGGGAGGAATATGACTTCATTACACCTGGGTTGTGGTGGAAGTCCTGGTTCTTCCCTAGGCCTTCTCTGACATCACCCTATGGGGAGAGGGAAGAGTTTCCCAAGTCATCACACTGGAGTATAAGTCCACATCACCCATGTGATTTCCATTGAAACTGTGAGGCTGGAATCTTTTTACTACCCAATAGGAATGAAAGTTTTGGTTCCCGATTAAGGCTTTCTTGATTAATTGTGCTTACTTACAGCAGGGAGTTGAGATACTTATATTTTTCAAAAAGTTCACTTGACTGCTATCTACAAATTAAATTCCATTAAAATGCAGACCATAAATGCTAGCTTTTTCTTCCCTTTGAACAATCCATGACCTGCAGACCTAATGTGGCTCATGGTTTGCTTTGTGTAGTCCGTGTAATAAAAACAACGTTGTTTACAGTTTAAAAGGTATTTTTTCTAAAAAAGAACATACAACAGAGGTCTTTGTTGCCTGAAAAGCTTAAAATATTTGTGTCTCACCTTTTATAGGACAAGTTTACAAGCCTTTGCTTTACAGCAAAAGAAGGCAAACAAGCAAGAAAACCCAGATCTGGACATTCATATTGCTTCATTCAGCCCGGCAAGCCAAGAATAACTAAAGTCAGAGGTTTGTAGTCTCTAAAAGAAGTTAGTACAAAATGTCCTTAATGAAGTGCCTGAAATAGGTGATAGTTGACACAGGTGCTCTGAAAATCCAGTTGCTGAGGCTGACCACTACACCTTGTTACATGAAAATAGGTTAGCACCTTTTTTTATACGTATTACCAAAAAAGTGGGGTTGTCTACAGTTATTCAATATCTTTGCATATATCATTGATTTTCAGACTACTTCTATCCAATGAAGAGGACATGGATTATGTTTATTAAAAGAAAAAAAAACTTAAATTGTTTCAATGTTGACTTAAAGTCTTGAGCATATAATTTTGACCATTGAAGTCCATATTTTTTGCATTTTATTTTACTTTATTTATATTTTTATTTAAATTAAATTAGCCAACATATAGTACATTTTTAGATTTTGATATAATGTTCAATGATTCATTGGTTGCATATAGCATCCAATGCTCATTTTTTTGTTTTTATTTTAATTTAAATTAGTTAGCATAAAGTGTTATATTAGTTTCAGGTGGCTGAAGACTACATTCCCTTCAATAAAAAATAGTTATTTACTAAAAATTATGAATTATGGTGCTCAAAATACTTAATGAAAAATAACTCACGATAATATTGACTTGGCTCTAAGTGACTCAGTTTATTAAAAAGAGCTGAGAAATTTCTTATGAAAATGACAAAGCACACATTTCCAACTTACTAAATATATTATAATATGATTCTAATAGGTTAATGTTAAAATAGAATGTGTTGAAAGGGAAATTCAGTTATTTGAGCCTCAGTAGAGAATCCAGAAGTTGTCAATTGAACATTAACACTGGTTTGTCTCCTCATTTGCTTGATATATCCCTAATCTTATCTGGCTGGACATTTGGAGAAAAAACTGATGATGTTTGGCTCAATCCATTCCCTCCTTTTCTGTCCCTCCCTCCTCTGTATCTCTGCTCTGTTGGTATCTGTGCTATAGGATATCTGTCCCTAAAGTCCAGAATTCTCTTTAATTTCAGTGACTAGGGAGGAAAGTGTGCTTAATTCAAATGCAGAGTATGAGGAAGCCCAGCAAGGACATCATTCTTCCCTAAATTCCAAATTCAGTAGTACTAATAAAGACATTGCTGTTCTTTGCATCTATAAGGTCCCTGTATCTATTTTTCAACTGATTTCTAAATTGGGGGCTGGAAAGGGGGAAAGGCGTATTATTTTTTAACTAACCAAAATCACAAGAAAATGTAAATAAACTGTAAGATTTCACACTAAAATAGAATTTGTTTTATAAAAAGTGACCTAATTTATTGGAGAAAACAAAAACTATACTCTTTAATTTCTGTTATTTTTCCCCCTTCTTTACTGTTTTCTCCTTGTTCACCTCAATCCCTTTTCTTATTCTATCCTCAAGTGTATTTGTTGGTAAACTAACTCAGGTCTACAATATGCAATCACGTATTCTTATGGTTAATATTGTTTTCAGGAGAGACAAGTTGTGGATGTGGAGATGTAGTCAGGAGCCAGCATTCATTTAAGGTAAATGATATACTTGGCAGTTTGGAAGATAACCCAAGGTAACTCAAGAAGCATAGGATCTTGAGTATATTCCAAATTTTAAAAGGCCTTACTCTAAAATTTACCACAACTTGCAAGGATAGTCTTATCTCACTTTCCAATAGTTCACAACTCCTATCTGAATATACTAAATTAGCTAATGTTTCTACTTTGAAGTCAAACAGACCTGGGTTTGAAACCACCAATGTTAATTTCTAGCTGGGTCTTTTAAGAAAGTTATAAATAACTAATGTCTTGGTGTCTTAGTTTCTTATTTTGTAAAAAAAAATAAATAAATCTTTAATCAGGCCTGATCTACATAAACACTCAATATATTTTAATTGATAGCACAATCACTGTTAATCCACATCATTAGGCTTCTCTTAAGTGTGACTTCAGTGATTAAAAAAATAAAATGATTTATAGACTGAAAGTTTAGAAAAGACAAAAAAAAGTTTTAGAAGGGGCACATGCGTGGCTCAGTTGGTTAAGAGTCCAACTCGTGACTTGAGCTCATGTCATGATCTCAAAGTCTTAAGATCAAGCCCTGCTTTGGTTTCTGGACTGGGCATGGAGACTGATTAAGAGACCCTCTCTTGGGATGCCAGGGTTACTCATTTGGTTAAGTGGCTGCCTTTGGCTCAGGTCATAATCCCTGTGTCTTGGGATCAAGTCCCACATCGGGCTCCTTGTTCCACAGGGACTCTGCTTCTCGCTCTGCCTCTGCCTGCCACTCTGCCTGCTTGTACTCTCTCTCTCACTCTAACAGATAAATAAATAAAATCTTAAAAAAAAAAAAAAAGGTCTCTCTCTGTCCCTCTTCCCCTCCCTGGTCCCTCTTGCACTCTCTCTGTTCCAAAGACTGAAAGAAAGAAAGGTTTTAGAAAAGACAAAAGCAGGGAAATGCAACTTATACATAAAATTATAATTGAGCAACTGACATTTACAAGTTAACTGCCATAAAATAAATTTATTGCATTTAGTAACTAAGCTAAAAGGTAAGCTAAATTATATCTATCTGAAAGGAATTGGCTTCAACTCAATGTAAATACAATAAAATGTTACTGCTATAATTAGAATTACACTAAGTCTTTACTTTCGGCTGAGTTAATATTTGACATTCCTGAGAAAAACTTATGATTTTGAGATTCTATGTCTGTGAATAAATAAATCTATCATCGTTTACAAAAAAAAAAAAAAAGTGATCGCTTTTCAAATACATTTGCATTTTTTAATGTATTCAAGTGTGTTCTTTTTTAGTGATTGTTTGTTTATTTCACTTTACTAGAAAACTAAATGGAAGAATAAATACATCAAACGTGCAAGTCAATTGAAATAATGCAAAGAAATACCATTAGGGGGCGCCTGGATGGCTCAGTGTGTTAAGCCTCCGCCTTAGGTTCAGGTCATGATCTCAGGGTCCTCGGATCAAGTCCCGCATCGGGCTCTCTCTCAGCAGGGAGCCTGCTTCTCTCTCTCTCTCCCTCTCTCTCTGCCTGCCTGCCTCTACATCTACTTGTGATCTATCTCTGTCAAAAAAATAAATAAAATCTTAAAAAAAAAAAAAAAAGAAATACCATTAGGAAGGGCAATTGCAATAATGAAATTTCTGTTAAATCTCTTATCAACTATAATCAGAATATCTCCTTAAATCTATTTAACTTTGGATTATATGTGTATATGTAAAATCATGTATACTTCAAAGAAATCATTATACTATAAATTACAATATACATATGTACTTATACATGCAGAGTGTATAGTACTTATACTCTGCAAAGAGTGTGTATTATATATATGTATATATATATAAGAAAACTTCACTGATATGTAACTAAATTAAAATTTTTAATTTTTTTACTATAAGCTTTTTTTTATTCATAAGATACTATAGAAGGTTTTAATAAATCAGCATAACATTTTAAATCTAAAATCACACTTTACCATACATTAGACATCTTTGTCATTATTCTAAGGATTTTTTTAAATCTAGCAAAAGGTAGGAATTTTATTAACTTTTCTATTCTGAAAGTTGGCTAACTTTAAATAAGTATTCTGAGAATAATCTTATAAACACAAGTCACTCAGCTGTACTTTGAAATTATATATTAGAACAATCCTTTTTACTTTTAATTGTAGTAAAATATACATAATATGAAAATTTCAATAATAGTAATTTTTAAGTGTATGCTTCAGTAGTGTTAAGTGCATTCATGTTGTTGTACACTCAATCTTCAAAACCTTTTATCTTTATGATTTAACCTCCATACACATTATACAACTCCCCTTTCCTCCCTCTTCCAGCCCCAAACACCATTTTACTTTCTGTCTTAAAAATCAGACTATTCCAGGGACCTCATATATATGGATCATACAGTATTTGTGTTTTTGTGATTGATTTATTTCACTTAGCATAAATTCGTAAGGTTTATTCATGTCATAGCATGTGACAGAATTTTTACCCTCTTTAAGGCTGAAAAATATACCATTTTATGAATATACCACATTTTGTTTATCTAATTATCCATCAATGTGTACTTGGATTTCTTCCACCTTCAGCTATTATGAATAATGCTGTGTGAACATAGGTGTGTGTGCATGTGTGTCTTAGAGACCAAGATTTCAATATATATATATATATATATTTTTTTTATAACAACAAGTCAAATAGTTGGGTCATATGGTGATTTTATTTTTCATCTTTTGAGGAATGAACCATTGTTTTCAATAGCATCTGTACCATTTTACATTCCAACCAGTAATAGTGCATAGGGTATCAATTTCTCTGTATCATTTCTAGAATTTGATACTATTTTTTAATGATAACCATTATAAAGAATGTGCAGCAGTATCTCATTGTGATTGGCATTTCATTGATAATTAGCAACATTTTTTCATGTATTTATTAGCCAACTTATGATTTTTGAAGAAATAGTTATTCAAGTTCTTTGCTGATTTTTTTTTAATTGGGTTATTTGCTTTTTGTTTTTGTTGAGTTGTGATTATTTTTATATTCTGGATGTTAATAATGATTCACATATTCTTACTCCAATTCCATTAACTGCATATCATTCTGTTGATTGTCCTTTGGTACACAGACCTTTCTAATTTTTATATACTCCAACTTACCTATTTATTCTTTTTTTTTTAAATATTTTATTTATTTATTTGACAGAGAGAAAGAGAACAGCACAGGGAAAAGGAGAAACTGGCTCCTTGTGGAACAGGGAGCCTGATGTGGGGCTTGATCCCAGGACCCTGGCATCAGGACCTATGCTGAAGCCAGACGCCTAACAACTGAGTCACCCAGACACCCTATTACCTATTTATTCTTTTATTGTCCTTACTTTTTTGTGTCATACTCAAGAGATTGCTGCAAAATCCAATTTCATGAAGTTTTTTTTTAACCTATATTTTCTTTTTTAATTATTTTTTTATTAACATATAATGTATTATTAGCCCCAGGGGTACAGGTCTGTGAATCGCCAGGTTTACACACTTCACAGCACTCACATAGCACATACTTTCCCCAATGTCCATAACGCCACCACTCTCTCCCTACCCAAGTCCCCTCAGCAACCCTCAGTTTCTATCCAAGTCCCCTCAGCAACCCTCAGTTTGTTTTAAGAGAATAAGAGTCTTTTATGATTTGTCTCCCTCCCAATCCCATCTTGTTTCATTTATTCTTTTCCTACCCCCAAATCACCCACATTGCCTCTCAGCTTCCTCATATTAGGGAGATCATATGATAATTGTCTTTCTCTGATTGACTTATTGTGCTAAGCTTCATACTCTCTAGTTCCACCCACATCACTGCAAATGGCAATATTTCATTTCTTTTTTAATTTATTTTTTATTTATTTTCAGCATAACAGTATTCCTTAATTTTGCACCAAACCAAGTGCTCCATGCAATCCGTGCCCTCTATAATACCCACCACCTGGTACCCCGACCTCCTACCCCCCCGCCCCCTCAAAACCCTCAGATTGTTTTTCAGATTCCATAGTCTCTCATGGTTCACCTCCCCTTCCAATTTCCCCCAACCCCCTTCTCCTCTCTAACTCCCCATGTCCTCCAAGCTATTTGTTATGCTCCACAAGTAACTGAAACCATATGATAATTGACTCTCTCTGCTTGACATATTTCACTCAGCATAATCTCTTCCAGTCCCATCCATGTGGCAACAAAAGTTGGGTATTCGTCCTTTCTGCTGGAGGCATAATACTCCATAGTGTATATGGACCACATCTTCTTTATCCATTCGTCCGTTGAAGGGCATCTTGGTTCTTTCCACAGTTTGACGACCATGGCCATTGCTGGTATAAACATTGGGGTACAGATGGCCCTTCTTTTCATGACAACTGTATTATTGGGGTAAATACCCAGAAGTGAAATGGCAGGGTCATAGGGAAGTTCTATTTTTAATTTCTTGAGGAATATCCACACTGTTCTCCACAGAGGCTGCACCAACTTGCATTCCCATCAATGGTGGAAGAGGGTTCCCCTTTCTCCACATCCCCTCCAACACATGTTGTTTCCTGTCTTGCTAATTTTGGCCATTCTAACTGGTGTAAGGTGATATCTCAATGTGGTTTTAATTTGAATCTCCCTGATGGCTAGTGATGATGAACATTTTTTCATGTGTCTGATAGCCATTTGTATGTCTTCACTGGAGAATTGTCTGTTCATATCTTCTGCTCATTTTTTGATATGATTATCTGTTTTGTGTGTGTTGAGCTAGAGGAGTTCTTTATTCATCCTGATATCAACCTTTTGTCTGTACTGTCATTTGTAAATATCTTCTCCCATTCCGTGGGTTGCCTCTTTGTTTTCTTGACTGTTTCCTTGTCTGTGCAGAAGCTTTTGATTTTGATGAAGTCCCAAAAGTTCATCTTTGCTTTTGTTTCCTTTGCTTTTGGAGACATATCTTGAAAGAAGTTGCTCTGGCTGATATCGAAGAGATTACTGCCTATGTTCTCCTCTCGGATTCTGATGGATTCCTGTCTCACGTTGAGGTCTTTTATTTATTTTGAGTTTATCTTTGTGTACAGTGTAAGAGAATGGTCGAGTTTCATTCTTCTACATATAGCTGTCCAGTTTTCCCAGCACCATTTATTGAAGAGACTATCCTGTGGTTCAAAACCTATGGGATACAGCAAAAGCCATCCTAAGGGGGAAATACATAGCCTTCTAGCCTCTCTCAAAAAAATGGAAAAATCCAGAACACAGCAGCTGTCTCTACACCTTAAAGAACTGGAGAATCAACAACAAATCAAACCAACTCCACACATAAGAAGGGAAATACTCAAGATTAGAGCTGAAATCAATGAGGTAGAAACCAGCGATACAGTAGAACATATCAATGAAACTAGAAGCTGTTTTTTTTTTTGAAAGAATCAATAAGATTGATAAACCATTGTCCACCCTAATCCAAAAGAAAAGAGAGAAAGCCCAAATTCATAAAATTATGAATGAAAAGGGTGAGATCACAACTAACATCAAGGAAGTAGAAACAATCATCAGAAATTATTATCAACAGTTATATGCCAATAAGCTAAGCAACCTAGATGAAATGGATGCATTCCTGGAAAACTATAAACTCCCAAAATTGAACCAGGAAGAAATTGCCAACCTGAATAGACCGATATTTAGTAACGAGATTGAAGCGGTGATCAAAAACCTCCCCAAAAAAAAGATCCCAGGACCTGACGGATTCCCTGGGGAATTCTACCAAATTTTCAAAGAAGAAATAACACCTATTTTCCTGAAGCTGTTTCAAAAAATTGAAGCAGAAGGAAAACTTTCTATGAAGCCAGCATTATCCTGATCCCCAAACCAGGCAAAGACCTTAACAAAAAGGAGAATTTCAAACCAATATCATTGATCTATATGGATGCTAAGATTCTCAACAAGATCCTAGCAAACAGGACCCAACAGCACATTAAAAAGATTATCCACCATGACGAGCTGGGATTCATCCCTGGGCTCCCAGGATGGTTCAACATTAGCAAATCAATCAATGTGATAGAACAAATTAATATGAGAAGAGAGATGAACCACATGGTCCTCTCAATCGATGCTGAAAAAGCATTTGACAAAATACAGCATTCGTTCCTGATTAAAACATTCAAAGTATAGGGATAGAGGGAACATTCCTGAACTTCATCAAAACTATCTATGAAAGACCCACAGCAAATATCATCCTCAATGGGAAAAAGCTTGCAGCCTTCCCGTTGAGATCAGGAACACGACAAGGATGCCCACTCTCACCACTCTTGTTCAACATAGTATTAGAAGTCCTAGCAACAGCAATCAGACAACAAAGAGAAATAAAAAGTATCCAAATTGGCAAGGAAGAAGTCAAACTCTCTCTCTTCACAGATGACATGATTCTTTATATGGAAAACCCAAAAGACTCCACCCCACACTACTAGAACTCATACAGCAATTCAGCAACGTGGCAGGATAGAAAGTCAATGTACAGAAATCAGTGACCTTCTTATACACTAACAATGAAAATACAGAAAGGGAAATTAGAGAATCGATTCCATTTATTATAGCACCAAGAACCATAAGATACCTGGGAATAAACCTAATCAAAGAGGTAAAGGATCTGTATTCAAGGAACTACAGGACACTCATGAAAGAAATTTAAGAAGACACAAAAAGATGGAAGACCATTCCATGCTCTTGGATCGGAAGAATAAACACTGTTAAAATGTCTATACTGCCTAGAGCAATCTATACTTTTAAAGCCATTCTGATCAAAATTCCACCGGTATTTTTCAAAGAGTTGAAGCAAATAATCCAAAAATTTGTATGGAATCAGAAGAGACTCCAAATTGCTAAGGACATGTTGAAAAACAAAAATACAACAGGGGGCATCACGCTACCTGATTTCAAGGCTTACTACAAAGCTGTGATCACCAATGGTACTGGCATAAAATCAATACCGTGATCAGCATGGTACTGGCATAAAAATAGACACATAGGCCGGCGGAACAGAGTAGAGAGCCCAGATATGGACTCTCAACTCTATGGGCAAATAATCTTCGATGAAATGGGGAAAAAATACAGTGAAAATATTTCATTTCTTTTGATGGCTGCATAGTATTCCATTGTAGATATATACCACTTCTTTATCTATTCATCTGTTGATGGACATCTAGGTTCTTTCCATAGTTTGGCTATTGTGGACATTGCTGCTATAAACATTTGGATGCACAGGCCCCTTCAGATGACTACATTTGTATCTTAAGGGTAAATACCCAGGAGTGCAATTACTGAGTTGTAGGGGAGCTCTATTTTCAACTTTTTGAGAAATCTCCATGCTGTTTTCCAGAGTGGCTGCACCAGCTTGCATTCCCACCCAAAGTGTAGGGGGGTTCTCCTTTCTTTGCATCCTCACCAGCATCTGTCATTTCCTAACTTGTTAATTTTAGTCATTCTGACTGGCATGAGGTGGTATCTCATTGTGGCTTTGATTTGTATTTCCCTAATGCCCAGTGATGTGGAACACTTTTTGATGTGCGTGTTGGACATCCGGATGTCTTCTTTTCAGAAATGTCTGTTCATGTCCTCTGCCCATTTCTTGATTGGATTCTTTGTTCTTTGGGTGCTGAGTTTGATAAGTTCTTTATAGATTTTGGACACTAGCCCTTTATCTGATGTCTTTTGCAAGTATCTTCTCTCATTCTGTCAGTTGTCTTTTAGTTTTGTTAACTGTTTCCTTTGCTGTGCAAAAGCTTTTGATCTTGATGAAGTCCTAATATTTCATTTTTGCCCTTGCTTTCCATGCCTTTGGTGATGTTTCTAGGAAGAAGTTGCTGTGGCTGAGGTTGAAGAGGTTACTGTCTATGTTTTCTCAAGGATGTTGATGGATTCCTTTTTCACGTTGAGGTCCTTCATCCATTTGGAGTCTAACTTCATGTGTGGTGTAAGGAAATGGTCCAGTTTCATTGATCTGCATGTGGCTGTCCAATTTTCCCAACACCATATGTTGAAGAGGGTACCCTTTTTCCATTGGACATTCTTTCCTGCTTTGCCAATGATTAGTTGACCATGGAGTTGAGGGTGTTTTTCAAAAAGAAATATTCTGTTCCACTGATTAATTTGTCTGTTTTTCTGCCAGTACCATATTGTCTTGATGATGACAGTTTTGTAATAGAGCTTGAAGTCTGGAATTGCGATGACACAAACTTTGGCTTTCCTTTCTAACATTCCTCTGGATATTTGAGGTCTTTGCTGGTTCCATATAAATTTTAGGATTATTTGTTCTATGTATTTGAAAAAAACTGTGTGGTATTTTGATAGGGATTGCATTAAACATGTAGATTGCTTTAGGTAGCATAGACATTTTCACAATAGTTCTTCCAATCCATGAGCATGGAACATTTTTCCATTTCATTGTGTCTTCCTCAATTTCTTTCATGAGTACTTTATAGTTTTCAGAGTATAGATTCTTTGCCTCTTTGTTTAGGTTTATTGCTAGGTATCTATGGTTTGGGGTGCAATTGCAAATGGGATCGACTCCTTAAATTCTCTTTCTTCTTTCTTGCTGTTCGTGTAATGCTTCAGAAATGCAACTGATTTCTGTGCTTTGATTTTATATCCTGGCACTTTACTGAATTCCTGTACAAATTCTAGCAGATTTGGAGTGGACTCTTTTGGGTTTTCTACATAAAGTATCATATCATCTGCAAACAGTGAAAGTTTGACTTCTTCTTTGCTGATCTGGATGCCTTTAATTTCTTTTTGTTGACTGATTGCTGAGGCTAGGACCTCTAGTACTATGTTGAATAGCAGTGGTGATGATATCCCTACCGTGTTCCTGACCTTAGTTTTTCTCCATTGAGAATGATATTTGCGGTGGGTTTTTCATAGATGGCTTTGATGATATTGAGGTATGTGCCCTCTATCCCTACACTTTGAAGAGTTTTGATCAGGAAGGGATGCTGTACTTTGTCAAATGCTTTTCAAGCATCTATTGAGAGTATCATATGGTTCTTGTCCTTTCTTTTATTAATGTATTGTATCACATTGATTGATTTGTGGATGTTGATCCAACCTAGCAGCCCTGGAATAAATCCCACTTGGTCATGTTGAATAATCCTTTTAATGTACTGTTGGATCCTATTGGGTAGTATTTTGCTGAGAATTTTCACATCTGTGTTCATCAAGGATATTGGTCTGTAATTCTCTTTTTTGATGGGATCCTTGTCTGGTTTGGGGATCAAGGTAATGCTGGCCTCAAAAAATGAGTTTGGAATTTTTCCTTCAAATTCTATTTTCTGGAAGAGTTTCAGGAGAATAGGAATTAATTCTTCTTTAAATGCTTGGTAGAAATCTTCTGAGAAGCCGTCTGGCCCTGGCTGTTGTTTGTTGGGTGATTTTTGATGACTGCTTCAATCTCCTTACAGGTTATGGGTCTGTTCAGGTTTTCTATTTCTTCCTGGTTAGTTGTGGTAGTTTATATGTCTCTAGAAATGCATCCATTTCTCCCAGATTGTCAAATTTGCTTGCGTATAGTAGCTTATAATATGTTCTTATAATTGTTTGTATTTCTTTGGTGTGAGTTGTGATCTCTCCTCTTTTATGAATGATTTTATTTATTTGGGTCCTTTCTTTTTTCTTTTTTGGTAAGTCTTGCCAGGGGTTTAGCAATCTTATTAATTGTTTCAAAGAATTGGCTTCTAGTTTTGTTGATTTGTTTTATTTTTTTTTTCTATTTAATTGATTTCTACTCAGATCTTTATTATTTCTCTTGTCCTGCTGGGTTTAGGTTTTCTTTGTTATTCTTTCTCCATCTCCTTTAGGTGTAGGGTTAGGTTGAATATTTGAGACCTTTCTTGTTTCTTGAGAAAGGCTTGTATTGCTATATATTTTCCTCTCAGAACTGCCTTTGATGTGTCCCACAGATGTTGAACTATTGTGTTTTCATTATCATTTCTTTCACGAATTTTTCAGTTCTTCATAATTGCCTGGTTGACCCATTCATTCCTTAGAAAGATACACTTTAGGGGCGCCTGAGTGGCTCAGTGTGTAAAAATCTATGCCTTCAGCTCAGGTCATGATCCTGGGGTCCTGGAATCGAGCCCCACATTGGGCTCTCTGCTCGATAGGGAGCCTGCTTCTTCCTCTCTCTCTGCCTGCCTCTCTGCCTACTGTGATCTCTGTCTGTCAAGTAAATAAATAAAATCTAAATAAATAAATAAATAATAATAAATAAATAAATAAAAGAAGGATACATTTTAGCCTCCATGTATTTGGGTTCTTTCCAAATTTCCTCTTGTGATTGAGTTCTACCTTCAGAGAATTGTGGTCTGAGAAGATGCAGAGAATGATCATAATCTTTTGATACTGGTTAAGACCTGATTTATGACCCAGTATGTGATCTATTCTGGAGACTGTTCCATGTGCACTAGAGTAGAATGTGTATTCTGTTGTTTTGAGATGGAATGTTCTGAATATATCTGTGATGTCCATCTAGTCCAGTGTGTCATTTAAAGCCTTTATTTCTTGTTAATCTCTTGCTTGGATGATCTGTACGTTTCAGTGAGGGAGAGTATTAAAGTCCCCTATGATTATTGTACTATAGTCGATGTGTTTCTTGGATTTTGTTATTAATTGGTTTATATAATTGGCTGCTCCCATTATTGGGGCATAGACATTAAAAATTGTTAGATCTTCTTGTTGGACTGAGTGTTTGACTATGATATTTAGTGTTCTTCCTCATCTCTTCTTACAGTCTTTGGCTTAAAATCTAATTGATATGATGTAGAGATTGCCAACCCAGCTTTTTTTCTTTCTTCTTTTTTTTTTAATGTCCATTAGCATGGTAAATTGTTTTCCACCCCTTCACTTTCAATCTGGAGGTGTCTTTGGGTCTAAAATGAGTTTCTTGTAGACAACATATTGATGAGTTCTGGTTTTTTATCCATTCTGATACCCCGTGTCTTTTGATTGGGGCATTTAGCCCATTTACATCCAGGGTAACTATTGAGAGGTATGAATTTAGTGCCATTGTATTGCCTATAAGGTGACTATTACTGTGTATTGTCTCTGTTCCTTTCTGGTCTACTACTTTTCGGCTCTCTCTTTGCTTAGAGGATTCTTTTCAATATTACCTATAAATCTGGTTTGGTGTTTGCAAATTCTTTTAGTTTTTGTTTGTCCTGGAAGCTTTTAATCTCTCCTTCTATTTTCAATGATAGCCTACCTGGATATAGTATTCTTGGTTTCATGTTTTTTTCTCATTGAGTGCTCTGAATATATCATGTCAGTTCTTTCTGGCCTGCCAGGTCTCTGTGGATAAGTCTGCTACCAATCTAATATTTTTACCATTGCATGTTACAGACTTCTTGTCCTGGGTTGCTTTCAGAATTTTCTCTTTGTCACCAAGACTTGTAAATTTTATTTACTATTAGATGATGGGGAGTGGATCTATTCTTATTGATTTTGAGGCAGGTTCTCTGCACCTCCTGGATTTTGTTGCTTGTTCCCTTTGTTATGTTAGGGAAATTCTCTACAATAATTCTCTCCAATATACCTTCTGCTCCCCTTTGTCTTTCTTCTTCTTCTGGAATCCTGATTACTCTAAGGTTGTTTCGTATTATGGTATCACTTATCTCTCAAATTCTTCCCTTGTGGCCCAGTAGTTGTTTGTCTCTCTTTTGCTCAGCTTCTTTATTCTCTGTCATTTGATCTTCTATATCACTAATTCTCTCCTCTGCCTCATTTATCCTAGTAGTAAGAACCTCCCATTTTGTTTGCATGTCATTAATAGCTTTTTCCATTACAGTTTGGTTAGATTTTAGTTCTTTTATTTCTTCAGAAAGGGCTTTCATTTCTCCAGACAGGGTTTCTCTAATATCTTCCATGCTTTTTTCGACCCCAGCTAGCACCTTGAGAATCGTCCTTCTGAACTCTAGATCTGACATATTACCAATATCTGTATTGATTAGGTCCCTAGCCTTCAGTACTGCCTCTTGTTCTTTTTTTTTTTTTTTTTTTTTTTTGGTGAGTTTTTCTGCCTTGTCATTTTTTCTAGATAAGAATATATGAAGGAAATAATAAAATACTAAAAGGGTGACAAAGACCCCAGAAAACTGTGCTTTAACCAAATCATAAAAGACTGCAAATTGCGAGGGGGAAGAAAGGGGGTAAAAAGAAGTTCAGAAAAAAGAAATTAAAGAAAGAATAAAAAAAGGAATATAAAAAAGAAAATACATATAGTAGACTGGTGAATAGAACAGAATCACCCACTTATTTTGGGGAGTATTTTGGTCTCTTAGAAGAAACTACCTCCAAAAATTTTAAAGAATGAAATACACACACACACACACACAGGGTAAAATGGAAAATGAGGATAAGATGAAAAAAATTTTTTTAAAGATTTCTAAAAAGGACTTGATAAGTTGATTGGGAGTATAAAGAAAAAAAAGTGGAGAGAAATTGCTCAGGCTGGAGACTAGAATAGAGCCCTGTACTAGATTTAGGGTATATTTTGATTTATTAGAAGAACTTATATTACAAATTTTTTTTAAGATTTTTTTTTATTTTTTTATATATTTGACAGAGAGAGATCATAAGTAGGCAGAGAGGCAGGCAGAGAGAGAGAGAGGAGGAAGCAGGCTCCCTGCTGAGCAGAGAGCCCGATGCGGGACTCGATCCCAGGACCCTGAGATCATGACCTGAGCCGAAGGCAGTGGCTTAACCCACTGAGCCACCCAGGCGCCCCTGTATTACAAATTTTTTTAGAAGAAAAAATCCTATGTGTATACCAAAAATAAAGTTAGATACAATGAAGGATAAAATATGACTATAATAATGAAGTTTCAAAAAGATTTTTCTATAAAATATATTGTTAAGATATACTAGTTTAAAAATGTTAAAAAAGGAAAGCGTAAGTTAAAAATTAGCATAAGAAAAAATAAAATTTAAAAAATTAATTAACTTTCCAAAACTAAAGAATTATAGAGAAAGCCATGAATTCCATGATTTGTTTTCTCCTTCTCTGGAATTCTGCTGTTCTTCTCGGTAAGTAAACTTGGTCTAGGCTGTATTTCTTTCTGTTCTTCTGGGGGAGGGGTCTGTTGTAGTGATTCTCAAGTGTCTTTGCCCTTGGCAGAATTGCACTGCCCTTACTGGAGGCCAGGCTAAATAATTTGCTGGGGTTCACTTCAGGAGCTTTGATTCCCTGAACACTTTCCATAGAGTTCCAGAGGATGAGAATGAAAAATGCAGCCTCCCAATCTCCGGGACTGGAGGAGCAGAGAGATTGGGCCCCTACTCCTCAGTGTGCCCTTGGAGTAAAGTGCTCCTGGCCTCTGGCCACACTCCAAGCTCGCCAGCCTGTGACCAAGAGTCTCTGTCTCTGGCACACAGCCCCACCTGGAGTCTCCAAACCCAGAAAATCCCTGTGCTTTTCCAGGGGGGTGTCTCTTGATCTTCTGGGATCCCCATTCAAAGAGCAGTGGCCTGACTGTGCCACAAAACACAGTTTAAGGTAACCCTGAATTGAGAACTCACTCCTCACTTCCATCTCTGTAGGCAGCTTCCTGACTCTAATACCTGTGAACTCTGTGATACTCAGACACCCCCGATCCTTCTGTCACCTCACAGGACCTGAGATCATGTTGTCTTCATGAGGGCTCTAGCCCTGCTTAGCCTCTGGAATGATATCCCTCAGTGAAGCAGACTTTTAAAAGTTCAGATTTTGTGCTTCATTGCTCTGCCACTTGCTGCGAGCCAGCCCCTCCCCCCATGGTCTATCTTCCCGTTGCTTTGGATTCACTTCTCCACAGGTCCTACCTTTCAGAAAATGGTAGATTTTCTGTTTCTAGAATTGCTGCTCTTCTTCTCTTCAATCTCCTTTTGGATTTGTAGGTGTTCGGAATGGTTTAGTAAACTATCTAGCTGATCTCCTGCTACCTGATGTTATCTTAGCCTGCTACTCCTCTGACATCTTGCCTCCTCCCCCTCTACCTACATTTTCTTCTAAAGGTTTTATAGTTATAGCTTTTATGTTGAGATGTTTGACTTATTTTGAGTTATGTATACGATGCAAGGTGAAGTTCCAAGCTCATTCTATTGCATATGAATATATAGTTTTCACAATGTTTATTTGGTGAAAATACTATTCTCTCCTCACTGAATAGTTTTGCATTCTTTTCAAAAATTATTTACTATATATGTGAAGGTTTATTTCTGCTTATAGATTGTATTCTATTCTACTGGTGTGTATTTCTCTTTTTAAGCAAGTTTAACACAGTTTTTATTATTATAGATTTGTAATAAATTTTGAAATAAAAAAATGTGAAACCTCTATTTTTTTTTTTTCAAGATTGCTTTGGCTATTTAGAGACCCTTGAGATTCCGTATGTTTTAGGAGGAATTTTTCTTTTCTGCAAAAACAGCCTTGGGATTTTGATAAGAATTCTGTTGAATCTGTAGCTCATTTTGAATAGTATTAAATCCTAACGACACTAAGTATTCTAACCCATGTACATAAGGTACCTTTGTGTCTTTTTAATTTCTTTCAAAAACCTTTTGCAAATTTTCCTGTACAGGTCTTTTGCTTTTGATTAAGTTGATTTCTAAGTGTTTTATTCTTTTTGGTGCTATTATAAAGTAAATTGTTTCTTAACTCTGTTTCAGAATATTCATTGTTAGTAAACAGAAACAAGTGATAAATAAGTTATAAGTTAAATCTGAATCTTCCCTGAATCTTTGCTAAATACTTTCATTAGTTCTAAGAGGGTTTTGGCGTTTTTTGTTTGTTTGTTTGTTTGTTTTGTTTTTGTTTTGTAAAATCTTTATGATTCTGTTAGAATGTGTTGGAAAATTTTATTTCTTTCATTCCATTTTAGACAATTTGAATGTTCTGTATTTCTTTTTCTTGTCTAATTATTCTACCTAGGGTTTCCAGTATTTTATTAAATGGAAATGTTAGTAGCAGACATCCTTGTCTTGTTCCTGATCTTAGAGAAAAATTTTCAGCTTTACACCATTGAGTATAATGTCAGCTTTTAGCTTTCCATAAATGATATTTGGTATGTTAATATTTTCCTGTCTTGGTTAATTGAGTATTTTTAATATAAATAAGTATTTATATATAAAATATATATAATATAATATATATTATATATATAATATAAAAAGGTATATTATATATATATTATATATATATAATATATAATATAAAAAGGTATTAAATATTTCAAATTATTTTCCTGCATCAGTTGAGATAATTATGTGGGTTTTCTTCTTTATTCTATTCATATGGTATTTATTGATTTTTATATGTTGAACCATTCATGAATTCCAGGAATAAACTCACTTGATCATGGTGTATAATTTTTTAATGTGTTGTTAAGTTCTGTTTGCTAGTATTTTCTTGAAGAATTTTGCATCAATATTGACACAAGGCATTGGTCTGTTTCTTCTTGAAGTGTTTTTGTTTGGCTTTGATATCAGGATAATACTCCTTAGAATGAGTTTGGAAGTGTTCTGTTTTGTTTTTTGTTTTTTTGTGGTTTTTTTCTTAAATATTTTAAAGGGTCTGAGATTTGATATTAATTCTTCATTAAATGCTTGATGGCATTGACTTTTCTTTGTTGGGTTTTTCATTATAGATTTCATTACGTTACTAGTTATAGATCTGTACAGATTCTTTTTTTTAACATTTCAGTTGTGGTGGGTTATATGTTTCTAGGAATTTATTCATTACATGTAGGTTTTCTCATTGGTTGGAATAAAATTTTCCTAATATTCTCTTATAATTACTTATATTTCCATAAAATCAGTTGTGATATTTTCTCTTTCATTTCTGATTTTAATTGATCTTCTCTTTTATTCTTAGTCAATGTAGCAGAAGATTTGTTAATTTTGTTAAGTTTTCATCAATAAATTATTGGTTTCATTGATGTTCTCTATTTTTTTCACATCTGTATATTTTTTTTTAATCTCTACGCTAATCTTTATTATTTCCTTCACATCTACTAGCTTTGGGTTCAGTTTATTCTTTTTCTGATTCTTTGAGTTACAAAGATGGGTTTCTGATTTAAATTGTTTTTGTTTGTTTTCATTTGTCTAAAGATTTTTCTAATTTCCCATGCATTTTTTCTTTGCCTCATTTGTGTTTAAGTACATGTGGTTTAATTTTCACATGTTTGTGGATTTTTCAGTTTTCCTTCTGCTATTTATTTCTAGTTTCTTTCCATTATGATCATAAAAGAAAATTTGTATAATTTAAGTCTTTTTAAATGTATTAAGACTTATTTTGCAGCCTAACATTTGCTCTATCCTAGAAAATAGTTTGTATGTGCTTGAGAAAAAAATGTGTATACAATTGTTTAGAGTGTTCTGTATATGTTTGCTGGGTCCAATTTGTCTATAGTGTTTTAAGTCCTCTATTACTTTATTGATTTTTCTAGCTGTTCTGTTATTGAAAGTGAGGTATAAATGTTCCTACCTTATAATAAAGCTCTCTGTTTTACCCTTTAATACTGTCTGTGTTTGTTTTATATATTTAGGAACTCTGATGCATATATATTTATAATTTTATACTTTGTTCATTTGAATCTTTTGTCATTATATAATATTATTTTTTCTCTTGTAACAATTTTTAGCTAATAGATTAGTTCATACTATATTAAAATATCCACTCCTATTCTCATTGGCTTGTTATTTGCATGGAATATCTTTTTTATCTTTTCACTTCTACTTATGTTTGTTCTCAAGTCTAATGTCAAACAGTATAGTTGAATCCTATTTTTTAATCTATTTTGCAAGTTCTTTTGACTAGAGAGTTTAATCCTTTTAAATTTAATATAATTACTAATACTGAAGTTTTTACTTTTGTCATTCTGTTGTTTTCTGTGTCTCTGGCTTTTTTATCTCTTACTTCCTTGCTTATTGATTTCCTTTGTGTTTAGCTAATCTTTTTTCTAGTGACACATTTTTATTATTTTCTCATTTCCTTTTGTGTATACTTTATATATATTTCTTTGTGTTTCTGAGGAAGATTACATAAAACATACCAATGTTGTGACATTCTATTTTGATCAGATAACAATTTAACTTCAATCACATAGAACTCCATACCCCATATTTTTTGGTTAGTTATTATTATTATATTTTTATATATTGCATACCAATTTTTAAAATGTGCAGTTATTTTTATGTTTTTGTCTTTTAAATTTTATAAGAAAATGAAAAGGGAAATTACAAACCAAAATTAATTGTCTTTTATAAAATTATTACCTTTATCTGAGAGCTTCTTTTTTTATTGTTCCAAGTTACTCTTGGTTACCTTTTCATGTTAACCTTAAGACTTCCTTTAACATTTCTTGTAGAGCAGTTGTCCTAATAATGAACTCCCTGAGTTTTTGTTTGAGAATATCTTAGCTTCTTCCACATTTTTGAAAAA
The DNA here is from genome assembly GCF_964662115.1 of Mustela nivalis. Classification (NCBI taxonomy): domain Eukaryota; kingdom Metazoa; phylum Chordata; class Mammalia; order Carnivora; family Mustelidae; genus Mustela; species Mustela nivalis. The sequence continues at coordinate 88,866,127 of NC_139021.1, read as the reverse complement.
CAGTTTTTGCAGACATAGAATACTTGGTTTATAGGGTTTTTGTTTGCTTGTTTGTTTTTTTGTTTTGTCTTGTTTCATTTTGTTTGGCTTTTGGTGCTTGAATATATCATCCTTCCTATATCAATGGGTTTCTTACTTACAAAGTTTCTCCTGAGAAATCCATTAATCATGTTATAAGGGCTTCCATATACATCTCAAATCATATTTCTATTGCTGCTTTGAAGATTTTCTCTTCATGTTGACCCTTGGCAGTTTGATTATAATGTGTCTCGGTGGGAGTCTCTTTGAATTTTCCTATTTAGAGATCATCAATATTCTTATATTTGTATATCCATTTCTTTCCTCAAATGTGCATATTTCATATTCTTTAAATTTGATCATTTCTTCAGATAAGCTTTGTGCACATTTTTCTCTTTCCTCCTTCTGGGTCTTTCAAAAAGTATACATTTGTCTGCTTGATGGCATCCCATAGCTCCCTTTGACTCTGTTCACTTTCATTCATTTTCATTTTGCTCTCAGACTACATAATTTCAAATAATCTGTCATTAAGTTCATTGATTTTTAATTTTGCCTATTCAAGAATGCTGCTGAACCTCTCTAGTGGATTTTTCAATTAAGTTATTGTATATTTTTAGCTCCAGAATTTCTGTTTGGTTTCATTTTTTACTTTCTATATCTTTTTTATGTTCTTATTTTATTCACATATTGTTTTCCTGGTTTCATTCATTATATGTCTTTCTGTACTCATTACACTATTCAAGATAGAAGTTTTCAAAGTCTCTGTCCAGTAATACATAGACCGGTAGTTTTTAGGTTCAGTTTCTAGAGACTTTGTTCTTTTAAATAGTTTATGTATTTTATCTCTTTGTATGCCTTATTATCTTTGTTGAAAATTAAAAATTTGAAAAAAAAACACTTCTTCAAGTCTCCCAAGGATTCTGCAGTACTCCTGAAGCTTTCTTGCACCATAGAATTCACCACTGCTTTCAGTAGCTTATAACTTAAATCCAACCTTTACTAACTGTTCTCCTTAGCTTTCCAAGTCAAACATAAACCAGTTCCTTGGAAGTCCCCTGAGAAGTCAAAATATTTCAAGTGCCACTTTTTTCCTTCTGTCCTTAAAAAGGAACTTGAAATTGAGTGGCTTATTCCCCACTGCACATAGTCCACCAGGGATGGGAGAGGACGAGGGCAAGCAAAAATGCCATGAAATTTCCTGGTATTTTGATTGTGGCTCTTTATTGGTTGGGCATTTGCTTGATTGTTTCAGCATCTTAACTACTTTCTGGGGTTCTTACAAAGCTACTTTGATCTGTATGTTGGTTTTTATTTGATCTTTCCATGGGAGTGAGGGCTTGGACCATCTTGTCTGGCCTCTTGCTGACATCACTCCAGAAGAATCCATTTTTATGCCCCAATAAGCTTCCTGGTTATGCTCAAACTTCCAACCCCCATTTTATATTGAAGGTATTTAGGGATGATTACTAGGCATAGCTGATAATGACAGTACCCACTACCCAGAACTACAAGTATACAGATACATTTTATTAAAAGAAAATCATACTGACATTCAAAATGTAAGTTTAAACATATAAGGCCTAATATGTAAAAACTGAAAATTTTATAAATATCTCCTCAAATATAAATGTATAATTAATATAGTGTTACTTTACTTATTACTTTTTTGTTAAATAAAATCCTGCCAAGTACCAAAAGAGCAACACATATTTTCTCTTTCCCCTTCTTACTCTATTGTCTTCCACCACAATTTACTCTTTTCACTCTCCCTTCGACTATGTTAATCAAAATTTTACAAACCCAACAATGCTTAAATTCACTGAATTCTGAAGATTTTTTTCTCTACTAATATACATAATAGTTGCTGACATAACATAAATCTATTAAAATACTCTTGCATATCAAATATTATGGTATGATAGTCTTTGAAGACTAAGTTATAATAGATTGTTGTAATGATTTAGATTAAATGTATCCCAAATGTTCTGACCTTGAGATTATAGTGAATAATGATTAGCACAGTTTACTCTTGAATATAAATTAGAACAGTGTAAAATATACTCTGATTATTCTTATCAAACTTGGAAAATTTAGAGCACTATAGTTTCCACGTCACTTAAAAAATCAATAAAGTTCAACTCTACTATTTTTGATAAATTTCCCTCATGTTAGAATCACCATAGGGGTCAAATTGGGTCAAAGCCCTTTCTGACTTGGTCTATGAAAGCTAGACCCTGCTTGACTTCATATTCTCTCAGTGTACAAAACAACTTTAGATATAGCACAAATATTTTTTTTCAAACTATCTCAAAAGGTTTGGAGACAAAAAGTTTGTGGGATTAATCTCTTATTACAAATATGAAACTTATTTGTACCATATGCATATTAATGAATCTTACTTATTGCCTTTATATCACATCATATATATATATATATATATATATAGTCCTTTTAGTTGCAGTCTATCACAAAGTGTAGAATCTTCAGGGCTCCTTCAGGAACAATATGAGATCTTTAAAAATCAGGACAATAAAGTTAAGCAGGACATCTGGGAACATGAAGAATGTGACGATGTGATCAGAATGCTCTGTCAAAATGAGAACACTGAAGAAATATTTCTGATGGCTCCCTAAACAGACTTATCAGGTGCCATAAATTTGTAATACCAAAGTGAAAATGAAAAATGTTTTTTTCCCTAACAGTACCATAGCATTTATCTTATTGTCTTTTGGTTTTACATTTTTGTATCCTCCACAAAATACAGACTTATTTATTTGAGAACAAGTTCTGCATGTTTGTTTGATTTTTACCTTTGTCTTTTTGCCACAGCCTATTGTGTAATGTCTGACACATAATGAACACTCAATCAGTATTTATTGAGTGAATAAAGGAAGTTAATGTTCTGCTAGACATATTTTCTACTGGAATAACATTCATTGGCCAGTTAGAAGTTAGGAGCCATTTATAAAGATATGATGTGGGGAACTAGTAGATTTTATAATATTCTTTTGAGTATTCTAGTCTATTAATTGAATGGATATTCCAAAATCATGTAATAGAAATTACTGAAATGGGCCTCAGAATACGGGGACCACCCTGTGTAACTGATAGAATTATATTTAGAATGTTAGACTTGAGTCAGAAATACTTTTTTATTTTGATTAGCTATATTTAGGTTTTTCTTATTTGCTGTTTTCCATATTATTTGATTTTACCAATTATGATCACAATACTGGTGGTGATGATGATGATATTTATGGTGATTTACCCACATGGGATTTACTTTTGATAATGTACAAATGACTATTGCAATTTAACCTATAATACAGGCATTTAATTTATAATAATTTCCCTTAATGTTATTTAACAATTAGATTATATTGAATTTTTCATAATCATGTATCAGTTCACTCATCTTAAGTCTATTGAATAGAATATAAGCTGAAAGGATAACATACTTTAGAAAATCAAAGAACAAAAAGGGCTTATGCAGAATCAAACAGGGTGAGAGAGAGCCTTAGAAGAGGGAATTTTCTCCAAAATACCACAGGGGTTTATTACCCTTGGGAATGTATCATTGTCCAGGATATTGCCTTTCTTTAGTTTTGAAGCTCACTATATGGAAAATATTTTAGGTTAGGTCTAATTTTAATCTAATTTGTGAATCTGGCACAGTAGACCTACATGTTTATTATTGATTTTACATGAGGTGTGTTACTATAGCATGAACTCAAATTCTCATAATGATATAGTCCTTTTTTTTTCCTTTTCTTTTTTTTTTATTTTTATTTTTTTTAGCAGGATGTGTTAGCTTGAGTTCCTCGGAAATGGACTGAGATAAGAATCTGTGTATAAGTGATTATGAAAGTTTCCCAGAAGAAATGAGTCAGGGAGGGAGAAGTGATATAGGGAAGTGGGCAGACTACTGATAGACCCTCAGAATCTCTGAGGAAATTTGGGTTGTGCCCAACCTCAGAAATGTCTCGTCCAGGAACAAGGCTTCTGGGACACCTGTCATTGCACCTGTCAATCACTAGTTAAGCTTTATGTTTGTACAGATGCAAATTTGCAGGCAATTTTGTTCTACAGTTACACAACCAATGAGGGCTCCCATGACACTTGGGCATACTTCCAGAAAGAATGAGTTTCAGGTACTGGCTGTTAGAAGCAAATTCACACAGAAGATTTGGGAGTGCACAAAATGACTAAAAGGAATCCAAATAGTTCTGGGCAGAGCACCAATATAGTTGTCTCGTGCATATAGATATGTTTGAGAAGCTAAATCATGATTGTAAACTTTTGGAAAAGCAAACTACAATTAAATTTTACTTACAGATTGGATCATTCCATGTTTTCAGGTAAAATAATCTAGCACATTAGTGTTTCCCATAAGTAAAGAAGCAAGTTGAAAGGATTTTCCCTCTCCTGAAAATCGAGTGTGTTTAACTAATGGAAAAGTTTTGTCTTTGTGATTACATATATTTTTTCTTTCTTTTTTCCTTTTTTTTCCTACCTTTTCTTTTCTCTTCTTCTTCGTCCTTTTCTTCTTCCTCTCCTCCCCTTCTCCCCCCTTCCTCCTCATTCTCCTCCTCCTCCTTCTTAACAAATTATCAGTCCCCTTCATAATATCTTGTTCTTTCTTTGGAAATTTCAGTAATCTTAATCAGAATACAGTCAAGATTATCAGCCCAACAATTTCTTCTGTAATTCTAGGAGCTTCTTTGTCATAATCTCAGACCAGCTGGGATAGGTACAAGGCAGGAAAAGATTGAAAATAAGTTGGAAGATGGAAGTTATAATGAGCAAAGTGAGTTTATACAGAAGGCTTGTCCTGGTTGGCAGATAGATAAACAGATTGCCCCTGCATCTTAAAATTTTATAATGAGGACTTCATTGGTTTTAGTCAACATACACCATGCAAGTATGTTCAATACCACATAACTTCTCAAGGATCTCTTCCACAGCAGCACCTGAGAGCAAACAAGACTAAGTATAACCACACTACGAGGACAGGAGAGGGGATGGAGACCCTCGGAGTGCCCAGAGGCCACATGCAGGTCAATCTGCAGTCACCTCTCTTCAATGACCTCTCCCAACAATTATTGCATTTCTTCTATGTTTAAAATGTAACTTTCAGGGGGCAAAGTCATTTCTAAGCTATCGGTAGAGTCCACAATAGTGTTCAAGTGCTAACAATACTACATGAATTTAGTAAAGCTAATTTGGTTATTTTATTCTGATCAGAGCAAAATAAACTAAACAAACAAGAACATAGATAGTATGAGACTTGTAATCTATGCTATCATAACACACCTCCGGTTGCCTTAATAAATAGATACTCCTAAAAAATTATAAATAAAAACCCAAATAGACACTTCCAGTTTCAAATGTCTTGTCTTTAATGAGTTGGTTCTAGCTATGATGGCACCATCTTTCCTCACCCTATCAACAACTGAAGCACTGGGGAAAATATATGATAAAACTTTTCACCCGTTGGACAAGAGGCACACAGGACTGGTGATCCACAAAGAAGAGAAAGGAAGGGAGCCCACAACAGTGCCTGCTCACTCTCAGAGGTCACTTTGGACCTGGGGGCAGGGAGAGATGGGTGGGGAGATCCCCAGGGAGAAAGCCAAAGGTTCAGAGTCCAGGAGGGTGAAGGGAGGAGTCAGGAGATAAGAAGGTAGATGGGAATTAAGTGCTAGAGTAATAAAGAGGAAGGGACCCTGCAAACAAGCTCGAAAATCTGCATAAAGAGCGCTCTTAGGGTGTGTGGTGTTAATACTGAGTCCCACATATACAAAGTGAAACATCATGAAGCAGGCAAAAAAGTGATAGGACATATCAAAATTCCATCAGCTTGCACAGCCTGGGGAAAGTTGGTGTTCTGATCAGCAAGGTCAAGACTCCCTGTTAAACTCCCAGGCATTCACCCAGAATTGCTGTAGCAGGGCTAAACATTTCCACTTAAAACAGTACTGAAAAGCAAGACTCGAGCTTGTCTAGATTACTCTTGCTTTTTTAGATGTCCCATGATATAAAGTCCATATTACCAATCATTTGCAATTTATATTAGCTTTTTTGCAATTATCATATTTTTTTACTATTCTAAATTTTTGTATTTGATGTTATCCTACTATCTCTCCAGATTGTCTTTCCTGAACTATGGTAGAGTAATCTTATTTTCATTTTGCCTTTCTACTGTTTTTAGTGAAAAATTCCTGTATATTGCCCCTGTTTTATTTAATCTACTTCTTACTTGTTTGCCAACAAATTACTTAGTTTTGTTTTCCTTAACAGAGCCATGTTTGTTTATAATAATAAATGATATATTGTTATTATGAATACATATTGTAATAAAAGTCAATGAGTCAGATTATTTTTAGAGCAGTCTTCAACAAAATACTTCTTTTCTGTTATATTTCACAATGGAGATGAATCTCACCATGATATATGAGTTCTTGTCTTAGTACTAAAAATTGCTGGTGTATTCATTACACACACAGTGTTTTTCCTTGTCTCATTGCCTGGGAAACAATATAATTATGGAAAATATTGTGTTTGCCTGTGCATGTTTCCCAAATGAGAGATAAATGTCTAGATTTCTCCCATGTTATTTCTTTTGTCTGAAATATTTTCGTATTCATTGAGTATTATGTGCTCAAAGTTGGGTATGTATGAATATAAATGCTACATGCTTTTCTCTAAACTTAGTTAGTTCTACAAAGAATATAGTTATTTATTTAAAAATATTAAAAGTAAGAAAAAACCCTACAGTTTAACCATTCTAAAAATCCTTCAAAAATATTTTTACTAAAATATATAACCTGTACAAAAAAGGAGCAAAAAATACAAACATACAGTTTAATGAATTATCATCTTGGGAAAAGCAGCATACAGCCCAAGATATTGGATATGACAGTATTCAAGAAATTATCAGAACCAGTCACTGAGCCTTTGCCCTCTCTAAATGTACCTACTAATATAACTTACAACCTCTATTCTACTAGTCCTTCACTTTATATAAATGGGATCATAAAATGTATATTATTTTGTTTCTGGCTTCTTTTACTCAATAGTATATTTCTTGAGATTTATACACATTGAATATGTGCCTGAAGTGCATTCATTTTCATTACTGTATAGTACTCTTTTTCATGATGTGATTATAATTTATTTAACCTTTGTACATTGGATAAATATTTGGATTATTTTCTGTTTTAGCTTTTAGAAAAAAAACACTAATAAGAACATCCTTAACATTGTTGGTTGATGAATTTATTTATGTGTTTTTCTTGGGTATAAAACTAATAAAGGGATTCCTAAATCATTGCTGTGCATATATTCAGATTTAGGACATAATTCCTAAGAGTATGTACTGATTTATATTTACCTTAGTAGTGCTTGAGTATTATTAATAAACAGTCTTTCTTACTCTTGTATTTAATTTATCCATTTTAATGATGTAGCATGATGCTCATTATAGTTTTAGTTGACATGATTACTAAAAAGATTGAGAATATTTTTAAATTACTAACATAAATTCACCAATATTTTCCAATATTGATAGTGCTTTTTATGTCCAAGTAAAGAAACATTATCTTACCCTAAAATCATGAAGATTCTTTTTTATTGTATTATCTTCTAAAAACTTCACTATTTTGCATCTCAAAAATTAGAGTTTTAGTCTACAAGTGTTTGATTCTGTGATCTGTGAAGTTGGGATTATTTCACATCTTTTCATAATGGTATTCTATTGATAACAGAGGTTTTTTTTTTTGTTGTTTTGGGGGGTTTTGTTGTTGTTGTTGTTGTTATTTTTTAATGGAAGTCATCATTGGTACACTGCTCTATACAACTACTATTGTCACAAATTAAGTGTTCAAACATGTATGTGTCTGTTCAGGGACTTGCTGCTCTGGCTCATTTTGCTATACTTTTTAAATTCTTGCACCAATTTCAAACTGTCTAGAATTCTAGTCTAGTCTAGTCTTGGAATGTAGAAAGCAGACATTTCCAGCTTACTCTTTTTTTTTTTAAAGATTTTTATTTATTTATTTGTCAGAGAGAGAGGGAGAGAGAGTGAGCACAGGCAGACAGAATGGCAGGCAGAGGCAGAGGGAGAAGCAGGCTCCCTGCGGAGCAAGGAGCCCGATGTGGGACTTGATCCCAGGACGCTGGGATTATGACCTGAGCCAAAGGCAGCTGCTTAACCAACTGAGCCACCCAGGTGTCCCCTCCAGTTTACTCTTAATAGCATTGGAATGGACAGAAAAATGGTCTTGCCACATAAGAACACATTCTTCTTCTTTTATTTTTTTTTTGTTGTTGTTGTTTTCAAAGTTTTTATTCTTGCATGCTCTGCTGACTGAGCTAGCCAGGAATCCGTAACACTTCCAAAAAATAAATAAATAAATTCTAGTAGGTTAACATACAGTGTAAAATTAGTTGCAGGTGTACAATTTAGTGATTCAGCACTTTGATATAATACCCGGTGTTAATCACAAATACACTTCTTAATCCCCATCACCTGTTTAACTCATCTCACCATCTACATCCCCTCTAGTAGCTATCAGTTTGTTCTCTACAGTTAAGAGCACATGTCCACATTCTAATCCCCAGAACCTATAAATATGTTACTTTACATGGTAAAAAGGGACTTTTAGATGTGATTAAATTAAATATTTTTAAAGGGAGATTATCCTGTATTATCTGTGTTGCTGCAATGTAATCACAAGGGAATTTACATGAGAAAGGGAGGAAGAACAGGTCAGAGAAGGAGATGTGATAATGAAAGACCATGGTGCTGCAATATGATACCATGAATCAAGGACAGTGGACAACATCTAAGAACCGGAAAAAGGCAAGAAAATGAATTGTCTCAGAACCTCTGAAAGAAATGCAACTTGAATAACACCTTGATTTTAGGACATTTTACTTACAGAACAGTAAGGTATTAAACTTATTTATTTATTTATTTTTAATTCATTACATGTATTAATTTGTTAAGTAGCAAGAGGATGTTAACTCAAGTGTCTACATTTCTTGGGCAATTTTTATAACCACATAAATTCGAAATTACATTTTCTGTTGGAATTTTGATGAGGATTATATTGCATCTGTGGGTTCCATTGGAAACAATTAACATGTTAAGTGTTCAAATTCATAAACAATTTAATTGAAATTTTCCTAATTTCTCTCAAAACTGATTGTAGTTTATTATTTTCTTATTGCTTGTAACAATTTCTGAGCATTTTCATTTATTTTAAAAATGTCCATTTCACCTTCCTTATGGGATAGTATATCCTTGTCTTAAATTCCAGTTTTTCCTGTTTTCTTTTTAGTACTTTGAGATATAATTTTATTCTTTTCTGGGTTATATAACTATTTTTAAGAATTCAACTAGTCTAATTTTCTTTTTTGAATATGACTTTCCTTCTTTCATCTTGACTTCCTTGAGAATTTCTTTAATTTTTTTCTTTTACCTTTTTTTTTTTTTTTTAGAAATTTGGCTCTGATGTGCTTATGTGTGGTTTTCTTTGAATATATTTTGCACTAGTTCTTATGTCTTCTTAAATTTATCACTTGATGTCTTGTATTAGGAAAATATTCCTCCTTTTTCTCTTCAATTATTTTTTTGCCCCATTTAGCTCCTTCTTCTCCATTTATACATATATAAGATATCCTGTTCTCTAAGTCTCTTATGTGTTCTGCTTTCCCTTTTTGTCTCAAAACAATTGTACTTGTTTTTTTTTTAACTCATCTATTTCTATCTAGCATGCTTCTATAAAAATGAATTTATATCTAAATCAAAGAAAAATTATAGTATAGGTGTTTCACATCAGATTTCTTCTCAAATCTCCCTTGTCTAATAACTCAGAGTATACTTTAACCAAAATGGACACATATTTTAAATTTTATTAAAAATAATTGCATATCCTGTCCAACCATTTCTCAGAATAAAATAATATGTTATAATAATTAGTCAGATACTTAAAAATTTATTATAAAAAAAGAAATGGGGGTGTCTGGGTGGCTCAGTGGGTTAAGCCTCTGCCTTCAGCTCAGGTTATGATATCAGGGTACTGGGATCAAGCCCCACATCAGGCTTTCTGCTCAGTGGGGAGACTGCTCTCCCCCCCACCCCCACCTGCTGCTCTGTCTACTTGTGATCTCTCTCGGCCAAATAAGTAAATAAAATCTTAAAAAAACAAAAAAAGTTATAAAGAATGGCAATGCAATATATAATATTAAAGGCTGATTGAAAAAGAGTAGCATTTAAAAATCTACCAGAAAAGGAGAAGCATGATGGTTGCCACATCAATAAACATTTCTCAAATGAATACCTTTTTTCTAATTCAAAAACATTGCAAAATATTTTAGCAAGGATGTTATGAGAAATTATTGGAAAATTATGGAAACAGTAGGATAAAAAACAATTTGGGGGCTCACTAAATACACTTTAATTTGAACTAGAGCTTTGGCAAATGATGTAAGATTATAGTGGATTGACCAGTAAATGGTGGTCAATATTTACAAAAAATAAACATATATTGCTGTTACAACTTCATCAGCAGTTTTTAATTTTTTTCTTACTTCCCATAACAATAAAAGAAATTTTCTTATTATAGACTATGAAATTCACTAATAAACTAATTTAATAAGCTAATAATTTCAAATAGATTCCTTGATTCTTTTTAATTAAATGAAGGACAAAATCTAAGTGACTTTTAGTAAGTTTTGTGCTAAAGAAAAAGGCAGCAATGTCTTATTTTGTATTTTGGAGGGGAAATTATTTTATTACAACTTATGCAAAAGTAGCTGACTTTATTCTATGGAACAAAATGTTCCTTTTGCCACCATACAACAATGTTTTCTGTGGAGCATATTAATGGTAATACACTACCTTCAAACAGGTTTATAAGAAATAGTTTTAGAGCTTTTTTTTTCTTTTGTTTTGTTTATTTAAGTAATTTCCACCCCCAAAAAGGGGCTTGAACTCATGATCCTGAGATCAAAAGTAACAAGCTTTTCTGATTAAGCCAGCCAGATACCCCAAATTTTAGAGATTTTAAGTGTATTTAGACTTGTAAATTTTGAAGGCTTCAACTGCTCTTAATTGATAGAAATGTCTCTGGAAACTAAACTACCCAAAACAAGAAGTAGACAGTGAATATAATCCAATTTTCCCTTTAAAAAACATATATTAAAATGTATTATAGATTTTCAACAAATTTTTCTTCTACAAAATACATATTTTTCTAAGTTTTTATTTAAGTTCCAATTAGTGTGTGTGTGTATATATATATATATATATTTATATATATGTTTCAAATGTACATTATAGTGTTTAGTATTTCCATACAATGCCAAGGGCTCATCATATGTATACTCTGTAATCCCTAACACCTATTTCACCCACTCCCCACATATTATTCTCTATAATTAAGAATATGTTTTCTTAATCTTTTATTTATTGGAGAGGAGTCAAGATGGCAGAGGAGTAGCAGTCTGAAATGACATCAGGTAGCAAGACATCAGCTAGATAGTTTATTAAACCATTTAGAACACCTACAAATCCAAAAGGAAATTGAAGAGAAGAGCAGCAATTCTAGACACAGAAAATCAACCATTTTCTGAAAGGTAGGACTTGTGAGGAAGTGAATCCAAAGTGATGGGAAGATAGACTGTGGGAGGAGGGGCAAGCTCCTGGCAAGTGGTAGAGCAATGGAGCACAAAATCCAAACATTTAAAATTCTGCTCCACTGAGGGACATTGCCCCAGAGTCTAAGCAGGACTGGAACACTCACGAGGACAATGTGGTCTCAAGTCCTGTGGGGTTACAGAAGGATTGGGTGTCTGAGTGTCACAGAGCTCTCAGGTATTAAAGCAGGGAAGCTGCCTACAGAGATGGAGCCAAGGAGTGAGCTTCCAACTTAAACTGATCCATGGCACGGTCAGACCACTGGTCTTTGAGTGGGGACACCAGAAGATCCAGGGACACCCACCTGGAAAAGCACAGGGATCTGCTGGGTTTGGAGACTCCAGGTGGGGCTGTGTGCCAGAGACAGAAACTTTTGGTCACAGGCTGGGTGAACTTGGCACATAGCCAGATGGTCAAGGAGACGGGAGTAATTGAACACTTTTTTCTGAGAGTGCACTGAAGAATGGGGCCCTGAGCTTTGGCTCCTCCGGGCTCGAGATTGGGAGGCTGCCATTTTCATTCCTGTCCTCCAGAACTTATAGAAAGCATTCAGAGAACAAAAGTTCCCAAGAGCAAACCCGAGCAGATTACTTTGCCTAGCCCCTGGCAAGGGCAGTGCAACTCCACTTTGGGCAAAGACATTGAGAATCACTACAACAGGCCCCTCCCCCAGAATATCAGCAAAGAATCCTGCCAAGACCAAGCTCACTTATCAAGGAGAACATCGGCATTCCAGAGGAGAAGAAAGCAAATCAAGGAATTCATGGCTTTCTCCTCATGATTCCTTAGTCTTGCAAAGTTAATTAATCTTTTAAATTTTTTTTCTTATGCTAATTTTTTAACTTACTCTTTCCTTTTTTAACGTTTTTTAAAACTAGTATTTCTTAGCAATACATTTTATTAAAAACTCTTTTTGAAACTTCATTATTATAGAGATATTTTATCCTTCATTGTATCTAACTTTATTTTTTGTATACACATAGGATTTTTTCTTCTGGAATTTTGGGATACAAGTTTTTCTAATAGATCAAAATATACCCTTAATCTAGTACAAGGCTCTGTTCTAGTCTCCATCCTGAGCAAATTCTCTCCACTTTCTTTTTCTTTATACTCCCAACCAGCTTATCAAGTCCTTTTTAGAAATCTTTAAAAAAATTTTTTCATCTTTATACTCATTTTCCACTTTACCCTGTTTGTGTGTGTGTGTGTGTGTGTGTGTGTGTGTGTGTGTTTCATTCTTTAAAATTTTTGGAGGTAGTTTCTTCTAAGAGACCAAAATACTCCCCAAAATAAGTGGGTGATTCTGTTCTATTCACCAGTCTAATATATGTTTTTCTTTTTTATATTCCTAATTTTTTTTTCTCTTTTTAATTTCTTTTTTCTGAACTTCTTTTTATCCCCTTTCTTCCCCCTGCAATTTGCAGTCTTTTCTGATTTGGTTAAAGCACAGTTTTCTGGGGTCCTTGTCACCCTTTTAGTATTTTATTATCTCCTCTATATATTCTTATCTGGAAAAAATGACAAGGCAGAGAAACTCACCGGGGGGGGGGGGAGAGGCAGTAGTGAAGGCTAGGGACCTAATCAATACAGATATTGGTAATATGTCAGATCTAGAGTTCAGAAGGATGATTCTCAAGGTGCTAGCTGGGGTCGAAAAAAGCATGGAAGATATTAGAGAAATCCTGTCTGGAGAAATAAAAGCCCTTTCTGGAGAAATAAAAGAACTAAAATCTAACCAAACTGAAATGAAAAAAGCTATTAATGAGGTGCAATCAAAACGGGAGGTTCTTACTGCTAGGATAAATGAGGCAGAGGAGAGAATTAGTGATATAGAAGACAAAATGACAGAGAATAAAGAAGCTGAGCAAAAGAGAGACAAACAACTACTGGGCCATGAGGGAATAATTTGAGAGATAAGTGACACCATAAGACGAAGCAACCTTAGAGTAATTGGGATTCCAGAAGAAGAAGAAAGACAGGGGAGCAGAAGGTATATTGGAGAGAATTATTGTAGAGAATTTCCCTAACATAACAAAGGGAACAAGCAACAAAATCCAGGAGGTGCAGAGAACCTGCCTCAAAATCAATAAGAATAGATCCACTCCCCATCATCTAATAGTAAATAAAATTTACAAGTCTTGGTGACAAAGAGAAAATTCTGAAAGCAACCCAGGACAAGAAGTCTGTAACATGCAATGGTAAAAATATTAGATTGGTAGCAGACTTATCCACAGAGACCTGGCAGGCCAGAAAGAACTGACATGATATATTCAGAGCACTCAATGAGAAAAAAACATGAAACCAAGAATACTATATCCAGGTAGGCTATCATTGAAAATAGAAGGAGAGATTAAAAGCTTCCAGGACAAACAAAAACTAAAAGAATTTGCAAACACCAAACCAGCTCTATAGGAAATATTGAAAAGAGTCCTCTAAGCAAAGAGAGAGCCGAAAAGTAGTAGACCAGAAAGGAACAGAGACAATACACAGTAATAGTCACCTTATAGGCAATACAATGGCACTAAATTCATACCTCTCAATAGTTACCCTGGATGTAAATGGGCTAAATGCCCCAATCAAAAGACACGGGGTATCAGAATGGATAAAAAACCAAAACTCATCAATATGTTGTCTACAAGAAACTCATTTTAGACCCAAAGACACCTCCAGATTGAAAGTGAAGGGGTGGAAAACAATTTACCATGCTAAAGGACATAAAAAAAAATAATAAATGCTGGGGTAGCAATCCCTACATCATATCAATTAGATTTTAAGCCAAAGACTGTAATAAGAGACGTGGAAGGACACTATATATAATACTCAAAGGGCCAGTCCAACAAGAAGATCTATTTTAAATATCTATTTTATTTATTTATTTGATACGCAGAGATCACAAGTAGACAGAGAGGTAGGTGGTGGGGTTGGACATAGTGGACTCCCTGGTGAGAGGAGAGCCCAATGTGGGGCTTGATCCCAGGACCTTGGGATCATGACCTGAACACCTGAATGGAAGACACAGGCTTTGACCCACTAATCACCCAGGTGCTCCATCTGCCAAGCATTTAAAGAGGAATTAATTCCTATTCTTATGAAACTGTTCCAAAAAAATAGAAGTGGAAGGAAAACTTCCAAACTCATTTTACGAGGCCAGCTTACCTTGATCCCCAAACCAGAAAAAGACCCCATCAAAAAAGAAAATTACAGACCAATATCTTTGATAAACTCAGATGAAAAAATTCTCACAAAAATACTAGCCAGGAGGATCCAACAGTACATTAAAAGGATTATTCAACACAACCAATTTGGATTTATTCCAGGGCTGCAAGATTGGTTTTATGTCTGCAAATCAACTAATGTGGTACAATACATTAATAAAAGAAAGAACAAGAACCATATGATACTCTCAATAGATGCTGAAAAAGCATTTGACAAAGTACAACATAGTTTCTTGATCAAAACTCTTCAAAGTGTAGATTAGAGGGTATATCCCTCAGTACCATCAAAGCCATCTGTGAAAAACCCATCATAAATATCATTCTCAATGGAGAAAAACTGAGAGCTTTTCTGCTAAGGTCAGGAACACAGTAAGGATGTCCATTATCTCCACTGTTATTCAATATAGTACAAGAAGTCCTAGCCTCAGCAATCAGTCAACAAAAAGAAATTAAAGGCATCCAAATCAGCAAAAGATAAATCAAACTATCACTCTTTGCAGATGATATGTGGAAAACCCAAAGACTCCACTCCAAATCTGCTAGAACTTGTACTGGAATTCAGTAAAGTGTCAGGACATAAAATCAATGCACAGACATCAGTTGCATTTCTTTACACTAACTGCAAGACAGAGTAAAGAGAAATTAAGGTGTCAATCCCATTTATAATTGCACTCCCAAACCAGAAGATACCTAGAAGTAAACCTAAACAAGGAGGCAAAGAACCTGTATGCAGAAAACTATAAAGTATTCCTGAAAGAAATTGAGGAAGACACAAAGAAATGGAAAAATGTCCCATGCTCATGGATTGGAAGAACAGCTATTGTGAAAATGTCTATGCTACCTAAAGCAATCTACACTTTTAAAGCAATCCCTTCCAAAATACCATCCTTTTTTTTTTTTATCCCAAGGGAATGGAACAAATAATCCTAAAATTTATATGGAACCATCAAAGACCTCAAATAGCCAAAGGAATGTTAAAAAAGAAAGCCAAAGTTGGTGGCATCACAATTCCAGACTTAAAGCTCTATTACAAAGCTGTCATCATCAAGACACTATGGTACTGGCACAAAAACAGACACAAAGATCTGTGGAACAGAATAGAGAGCCCAGAATAGACCCTCAACTCTATCGTCAACTAATCTTCAACAAAGCAGGAAAAAATGTCCAAATGAAAAAAGACAATCTTTCAACAAATGGTTTTGGGAAAATTGGATAGCCACAGGCAGAACAATGAAACTGGATTATTTCCTTACACTACACACAAAAACAGACTCAAAATGAAAGACCTTAATGCAAGAAAGGAATCCATCAAAATCCTTGAGGAGAACACAGGCAGCAACCTCTTCTACCTCAGCCACTGGAACTTCTTCCTAGAATCATCACCAAAGGCAAGGGAAGCAAGGGCAAAAATGAACTACTGGGACTTCATGAAGATCAAAATCTTTTGCACAAGAAAGGAAACAGTCAACAAAACCAAAAGACAACTGACAGAATGGGAGAAGATATTTGCAAATGACATATCAGATAAAGGGCTGGTATCCAAAATCCAAAAAAAGAACTTAGCAAACTCAACACCCAAAGAACAAAGAATACAATCAAGAAATGGGGAGAGGACATGAACAGACATTTATGCAAAGAAGACATCCAGATGGCCAACAGACACATGAAAAAATGCTCCACATCACTCAGCATCAGGGAAATACAAATCAAAACCACAGTGAGATACCACCTGATGCCTGTCAGAATGGCTAAAATTAACAAGTCAGGAAATGGCAGATGCTGACGAGGATGGGGAGAAAGGGAAACCCTCCTACATTGTTGGTGGGAATGCAAGCTAGTGAAGCCACTCTGGAAAATAGCATGGAGGTTCCTCAAAAAGTTGAAAATAGAGCTGTCCTGTGACCCAGCAATTATACTACTGGGCATTTATCCTAAAGATACAAATGTAGTGATCCAAAGGAGCAAGTGCACTATAATGTTTATAGCAGCAACACCCACAATAGCCAATCTATGGAAAGAACCTAGATGTCCATCAGCAGATGAATAGATAAAGAAGATGTGGTATATATTTACAACGGAATACTATGCAGCCATCAAAGGAAATAAAATCTTGTCATTTGTGACAATGTGGATTGAACTAGAAAGTATTATGCTTAGAGAAATAAGTCAATTGGTTAAAGATAATTATCATATGATCTCCCTGATATGAGAAAATTGATAGGCAAAGTGGGGGGTTTGGGAGGTAGGGAAGGAAAAAATGAAATAAGATGGCATTGAGAGATTCTTAATCTCACAAAACAAGCTGAAGGTTGCCAGGTGGAGGGGTGTAGGGAGAGGGTGGTAGGGGAAGGTATATGTTATGGTGAGTGCAGTGAAGTGTGTAAACCTGGCAATTCACAGAACTGTATCCCTGGGGCTAATAATACATTATATGTTAATAAAAAATTAAAAGTTTAATTAAAAAAAAGAATCTGTTTCTTGGTTTTCCTCTCTCTCTCTTTTTTTCCCCTTTGCTTATTTGTTTTGTTTTTTATATCCCACATATGAGTAAAATCTTCTAGTATTTGTCTTTCTCTAACTTACTTTGCTTAGCATGATACCTTTAGCCCCATTCATGTTGCAAATGTCAAGATTTCATTCTTTTATGGCTAGTGTTTTTAATATAAACATCACATCTTCTTTATCCATTCATCAACGGATGGACACTAGGGTGTTTCCATAGTTTGACTACTTTAAATAATGCTGCTATAAACATCAGGGTGCATGTAGCTCTTTGGATCTGTATTTTTTTTTTTATTTTGGGGGGACAGTAAGTACCTAAGTACTGCAATTACTGGATCAAATAGAAGTTCTATTTTTAACTTTTTGAGGAAATTCCATACTGTTCTCCAGAGTGGCTGCACCATCTCACACTCCCACCAACAATGCACAGGGGTTCTTGTTTCTCCACATCCTCACCAACATCTGTTATTTCTTGTGTTGTTGATTTTAATTCTTCTGACAGTGGAGGTGATACCTCATTGTAGTTTTAATTTGCATTTCCCTGATGATGAGTGATGTTAGGCATCTTTCCATGTGTCTGTTGGCCATCTATATGTCTTCTTTGAAAAAATGTCTATTCATGTCTTCTGCCCATTTTTTAATTGGGCTAATCATTTTTGGATGTTAAGTTGTATAAGTTCTTTATATATTTTGGCTACTAATCCTTTTTCAGATATGTCATTAATAAATATCTTCTTCCATTTGGTAGGTTGCCTTTTAGGTGTTTTTGGTTATTTCCTTTGCTGTGCAGAAACTCTGTATTTTGATGAGGCCCCAGTAGTTTATTTTTGCTTTTGTTTCCTTTGCTTCAGGAGACACATCTAAAAATAAGGTGATATGGCGAATGTCAAAGAAGTTACTCTCTGTGTTTTCTTCCAGGATTTTTATAGTTTCAGGCCTCACATAGATCAATAGAACAGAATAGAAAACACAGATATGATCACATAACTATATGGATACAAAGTGTTAAAGAATATCTACTGGGAAAAACAATGTCTCTTCAAAAAGTGGTGTTGGGAAAACTGGACAGCAATATGCAAAAGAATGAAACTAGATCACTCTCTTATATGATACACAAACACAAGTTCAAAATGAATTAAATGCCTAAATGTGCCATACTTCTTTACCATAGTCTGTCATTCATATTACATGCATGTTTTGAGTGCATGTAATGGATGGGAATCTATAGATATTATCTTTGAAAAATATTATAAATTTGAAACAGATTTTATAAATTTGAACAAGTCTTGCTTTAAAAAAAAACTTGTATTTCTTGTTAGAATTTTAATCTCCAGACAATTTGTGATGCATATATGGCCCAAGTTATATGATGCTTTACATTCAGGCAAAGGTCATGTATGTAGTGGATATTACCGACAAAGGAAAATGAGTTTTTTTGAAATTGAGAAAACCAAAAGTGTGAGACATCCTGATCAGAAGCCTCAGGTGACAATAACAAGTCATATTTTTCTTCTGATAATCAAGAGAGGCAAACTTGCTCATGAAACACCATATGGTGCAGCCCTTTTACCTTGCCTAGCAAGGAACAGAGTTCTTTCAGCAAAATAGCTAAAATGGACTCATTCAGAAGAGCCAGACGAGGGCCAAAAGTCAGTGTGAATGTTAATTCTCTTCTTCTGAACTTTCTTGAAAAAAACCTGACTAAAAAAAAATTTTGGAAAGCACTACAATATATAATATATAATGTAATGTATAAAACTGCTGCTGCTCATGTTATTAAATTATTCTTAAATAAGCAGGTGGATGTATTCTTTAAAGGTCCTGGTTGAGTACAAGTGAAAGTACAGATACTTTTACCCTAAATGTCAGTAATCTTGATGGGTACATGCTGTCAATTCAAATTAATTGTTTTATTAAGAAGTGGTATTTAGGTGGAGAGTTCTATGAGCCTTCTCATCAAGTTGAACTATATCTCCTCATAAATTTTAGAAAGGGCTTGGAAATAAATCCACATTTTAGGAGAAGATAATATCTCTGATATACTCAGCAAATTAGAGAAGTAGAAATAACACAATGGAACATTATGATAAGGGAGTAAGGAAGGAAAGTTTAATAAATGTAATCACATGTGGAATTTTTATTTGTTTTCTCTGTTGTGCAGAAAATTTTAGAGTATTATTTTAGTTATATTTTGGTCTTCATTATAGTTTTGAGATATGTTCTGAATGTCTGAAAAAAGATATGAGTTAGGAAAGAGAAAACTGTCATTGAAAGCCTTTCATATAAGAATGCTTAGGTGTATTTAAATTGAGAGTCAAGAAAACCCACAGCCATGTTGCAAAAATAAACTTTGGGATTTGACTTTATTAAATCAAACCAAAATGTGACACAAAAAAGTGCACAAGACATAAATGTTTAGTTCAATGAATTATCCCAAGGGAGAAGTTCTACCTGGGAAACAGGTGGGACATTGTCCACTGCCCAGAATCTCAACTCCTGCTCCCTCCCAATGTTCAAACCCTCCTTCTCAAAGGAAAGATTTTTCCTTCCTGCTTTCTAGCATCTTAGATTGATTGTGGTTATTTTGAAAGTTACAATAAATGGAATTATCAATGCATATGCTTTTGTTCCTGCTTCCTATTTTCCCCAATTTGTTTCTGAATACCTCCCACTTTGAAGCATATAAGAGTAGTATTTGCATTTTCAAAGAGCAGAATCCTCCAATGTATGTAAGAACACAAATATATAAGTACATATATAAACAAATTCTACTCCAAGTTAGCATTCAGGTTGCCTCCTGCATTTGGGTTTTTACAAACAATGCAGTAATAATTATTGCACATATTTCTGAAGTACATATTTATGCATTTTTGTCAAGTGTGTTCATTGAATGATAACTGTTGTTATCATGAGTGTCCCATAAGCAAAGTATATTTTACTCTTTTTATTTTTGCCCACTCTTATAGGTTCATACTAGTAAATCATTAAGGTTTTAATTTGTATTTCTCCAATGTGTAACAACATTGAAAAACTTTCTTGTACATTAAATAACCATTTTATTTTTTTTAAGATTTTATTTATTTACTTGACAGAGATCACAAGTAGGCCAAGAGTGGGTGGGGGGCAAGGAGCAGGCTCCCTGCTGAGCAGAGAGGCCAGTGCAGGGCTCAATCCCAAAACCCAGAGATCATGACCTGTGCTGAAGGCAGAAGCTTAAACCCACAGAGCCACCCAGGTGCCCTAAATAACCATTTTAATGTGCTATTTTTGAAGTTCCTAATTAAGACTTTTGACATTTTTAATTATCCTGTTTTTCTTATTAATTTGTAGTTTTTGCTTTTGTTTCGTTTGCTTTGTTTCAAGTTTGTATTTAAATTCTAGTTAGTTAATACTTAGTGTAATATTGGTTTCAGGAGGAGAATTTAGTGATTCATCACTTACATATAACATCCAGTGCTATCACAAGTGCCCTCCTTAATGCCCATCACCCATTTACGCCACCCCCTACCCAACTCCCCTCAATCAACCCTCAGTTTGTTCTCTGTAGTTAAGAGCCTCTTATGGTTTGCCTTCCTCTCTTTATTTTACCCCCTTCCCTTATGTTCATCTGTTCTATTTCTTAAATTCCACATGTAAGTGAAACCATATGGTATTTGCCTTTCTCTGGTGACTTGTTTCACTTAGCATGATATACTCTAGTTCCATTCAATGATGGAATGATTTCATTCTTTTCGATAGCTGAGTAATATTCATACATATAAGAATATTATTCAGTTGATAGATAGATATCACACACACACATACACACTACTCTTCTTTTTTTTTAAGATTTTATTTATTTGACAGACAAAGATCAAAAGTAGGCAGAGAGGCAGGCAGAGAGAGAGAGGAAGGTAAGCAAGCTCCCTGCTGAGCAGAGAGCCCGATGCGGGGCTCGATCCCAGACCCAGAGACCATGACGTGAGCCAAAGGCAGAGGCCTAACCCACTGAGCCACCCAGGTGCCCCCACACTACTCTTCTTTACCCATTCATCAGTCAATGGATATTTGGGCTCTTTCTATAATTTGGCCATTGTTGATTATGCTGCTATAAACATCAGGTTGCATGTGTCCCTTCAAATCAGTATTTTTGTATTCTTTTTTGTATTCTACTAGGTGAATACCTAGTAGTGCAATTGTTGGGTTGTAGGGTAGTTCTATTTCTAACTTTTTGAGGAACCTCCACACTGTTGTCCAGAGTGGCTGCAGCACTTTGCATTCCCATCAACTGTGTAAGAAAAATACATACAGTTATAGAATTTTGCTGATATATGTGTGTTTGTTGTCAAATCTGAATATAACTTTTATCTTCAGTATGATACATAATATTATATACTAGAATGCATTTATAAACTAGCTTAAATAAAGTTTAAAATTATAGAAAAGGTAATTATAAACTAGACATTACAAGTATACAAGGAGAAGATATAAAATCTAAGAAACAGTTAAGGTTGTGATAACTGATCACAACCAAAGTCAATGCAAAATATGCTGAAAATATTTTCATACTATACCTAGAGATGCTCTGTATAAGTCCAGAATTTTTCCTGTCTTCTGAGAACTGCATCTCAGTTTGGCAAAATAAATGTTCTGTACTGATAGAAGGCTGGAGCATGGAGAAAGGACACCATCAAAGTATCACTACATACATCAATTTACATAATTATAGACAATAAAGAGAAATGGAGAAGGGGTAACATTATAAACCCTGTATTATGTTGGAAGTGCTGGGAGGCTCCAAAGACTCTATAGCATGTACAATCATCTTCCTTACTATTGCCAAAGTGCCTCAGGAAGGCATATAAATGAAAGTTCTTTATATCACTTTGGTGACTTGGGGAAACCAGTTTTATCCTCATGTTAATCTCCCTATACATATGTGGAAGATATTGTTTGTGTTGGAAGCAGAATATTGATAAATGTATACAGGTGATAAAGAGATTTAAAATGCCTTGAGGAATTTAAACTTAAGAGAAATAACATAGTATCAGTAGTTACATATTTCAGGAAATGAAAGCTACACAATAGTAAACTGAGAACAGAAATCTCAATAGACAATAGAAAATCAAAATTACTTTAACATTTAAATATAGTGATCATTTTTACTATAAACTTTCTAATATTCTAATTTGTTTCAGAAGAATAACTGTTGAAATTTCCATCATGATCAATAAATTGTTTTTTTTTTAATTTAAGAATGAATATATTTTCAAGAATAAACAATCACTTACTTTACTGAGCAGTGGAAGTGGATTTAGTGATAATTCTAATAACTAGTAGTAATAGTTGGAGTAGCAGCAACTATCACTGAAGAGCTCTGGCCAGCTTCTGGGCTGATAAACAGACACAAGTAAGTTAGAGTGGAGTCTTAATTTAAGGCACAGGTTACTAAACTCTGGAACAAACACACATCTGTGTGAACTCTTATTGTTGTCTCTAATTCTACAATAGAAGCATATTTATTTCTGGACTTTCCAATGGGAAAAAGAAATACTGAAAAATACAGACAAACTTGGCCTACCTCCTGTATACCTTCTCTTACCCAGAGAAGTATATAAATTTCTAGTGTTTGGGTGACATATTGCCCTTGACACAATAATTTGGGGGAAGGAGATAAAGATTAATAAGTTTCTTAAATATTATTAGAACAAATAATATTTGTTAAAAATTTATCCTCTTATTCAAGTCTACCCATAAACTGTGTATAAAATATATATGTAGGGAAGAGTAATCTTAAAAACATGCATACCAAGAAATAATTTTAAAATACAAGGTGTGATATGTAAGAATTTATGCAAAAAATATCATTAATGGTCAAATTCTCTTGTTATTAGAATTAAAATATAGATTCAATGCAATAATGCAAGTATTGTTAACTGAATAAGAAGAAAAGAAATGGGAGAGACCATCTTGTATAAAGCAGAAAAAATTGGACATTTCTGTTTTATAAGAATTGTGCAGATTAGAAGTAAAAAATGCTTTTACTTCTAAAAAATGGTACTTTTTCTTAAAAACACTGTTCAGGATATTCTTCAATTTTGGATTGGAGAAAATGTATTTTGGAGCTTCTAGAAGTAATGAAAAATAACACTGTAAGGATTTGAAAGTTACAAAAATAATAAGTAGGGAAGTATTCATAAAAATCAATTTGGGGGATCATTAAAGTGGTTAAATGAGGTATTAGCTATGGCAGGTTACAATCCTACCCTAGGAAAAGGACTCTGTCTTCTTTAATGTCATTAGCTCCTTGAGTTGTTTTAACACAATGTTATTCAAGTACTTTGAGCAAAAGCATCATAAACAAAATAAGAGAAGGAAAAGGAAAAGGAAAAGGAGGGATCTTATCCTCCATTGGCTGACCTATATCTGATTGTTTCACCTCTCTCAAGACAGTTACATTAGAAGATTATAGACAAATGCAATTGACTCTTACTCTCCTAAGAGACAAACAAAAGAGCTGGGTTATATTTAATGTTTGCACAACTACTTTTACTAAAGAAACAGTTTTATTAAACAAAATCTTTAGCTGGGTCACATATTTTTATGTACACAAAATAATCTTTCATTCCTAGACTACTTTAAACATCCAAATATCCAATAAAATCTTTCCCAAAAGAAAAAAAAGTGTATATTCTAATGTTTTTATATACAGACTGACCAGCATCACAAGGTTGAAAACAAGGTGAGATAATCCCGAAGAGAACTTTAGGAAATCTGTATAACATGTGAACGTCTCTCTCTCTGAACCTCTCTCTCTCTGACCACTGAGCCTCCCAGAGCTAGATTTCATAGACATAGCATTAGAAATACTATCACATTATTTTTTTAAGAGTTTATTTATTTATTTGACAGAGAGAGAGAGAGCAAGCAGCACAGGGAGAGGGAGAAGTGGACTCCCTGCTGAGCAAGGAGCCCAATGTGGATCTCAATCCCAGGACCCTGGGATCATGATCTGAGCCAAAGGCAGATGCTTAACCAACTAAGCCACTCAGGCGCCACCATACCATCACATTTTGTACCATATTTTTGGGATCAGCCACATGGAAACTGATGGACTGAAATAATTTGCCCATATTCAAATCTTCTTGGCCTGGAATATGTGAATTGGCCATCACAGTCTTTCTTATCACACCAGAATTTCTGCACATAGGTTGTTGCTATGCAGTCCCTGTCACTTTGCAAGTTTAAGTTGGAAAAGTCAGCCTTGTACAGTATTTTGAGGAGCTTTTAAGCGTCTCATGCTCTACCGACTGAGCTAGCTGGGCTTAAAGAGCTTTTAAAGGATGAATGATAGTTTCTGACTCTTGAAACAGGCTGCAGAATATGTATTGCCTTATAATCAAAAGTAATTTTTATTAAATAAGCAAGGATCAAAAAAGTAAATGAGAAGTCTGCCTCACTTTAGACCCACTGGAGGAGTACTAAATAGACACCCACACTTATAGCCAGCTGTATTTGGCTATACTCCCAGAGCCTCCCAGAAGTTCTCTTGGACCTCAGGATGCTCTTAGGAGGACTCAAGAAGAAGAGTTTGAGAATCTCTATTTAATTGATTTCTATTCTCTTTCCTTTGCTTTCTACCCCTATTAGTATCTTCTCATCACACAAACCACTTCTAACATGATATAACAACAACAAAAGACATGATAAATTCACATTCAAGTTCCAATGATAATTTATTTATATGAATGTATAATATTAAAGAATAAGTAATGAATACCACACACATCCAGCACATTTTCTTGTTTGTAAATAAGAAAATGTCCCACTATAATTGTGCCAGCTTATAACCTTTCAAAGATTATTTAAATAATCTTATAAATAATCCTAAAAATACAATTGACCTCAATTCTTTAAATTATTTTAAAAAGTATAGAAAAAGATATGTGATGTGTTACACATTTCTATAATGACTTCTTGGTGTTAAAAAAAAAAAAGTATGATCTTCCATTGTATAATAATAACCATATTACATTTAGGGGGTGTCCATTGTATTATTTATTTACTAGTCCACACAAATTTATTAGTGGTTTTTTAATTATATTTTAAATGTAAGGAAATTAAAGTACAAAAAAGTTTAGCACTTTCTTGAAGCTCATCCATCTTGTGTTTTTGTTATAGAGTAAATATTTCAATCCACTTGTGTCTGATTCTGAAGATTTGCTTTAATGACCATCCAGTAATTATAACATTTGATGAGAATTTAAAGATAATATGAGTGTAAAGAGGAAAATAATTAAAATGTTGGTCTTCACGATAATAAGTTATTTTAACAAATGGTGCATATATAGAGGCAGGGGATTGGTTTAACCAAGTTTAAACCAGGTTTAAATCCTGTCAAGAATTATTTTCCTTATCTTGAGAGAGATAAACACAAATAAAACTGTTCAGTATATACTTTTGGAAGTTTGAAATCCATAATTTTGTCTGCCCTGAATATATTTATGATCCCATGACTTCAGTGTAAGACAAAAAGTTTGCCCTGATACTCTTGGTCAAATTTGGAAATCAGTGGAGTGTCTTGGTGACTAAAGGCTTTTTTATCCTCAAGGCTGTCAGCCACTCTGTAAAAGCCAAATTTATTTGTTTTTATTTGTGCATATTCACTCTAGAGTGAATTTTATTTCTTCTAAACCTGACCTGCTTGAAAAGAGATGTAGATCTAGTCAAAGATTGGAGAAATTGCTCCAACAGGTGTATTTTCCATTAGATTTCCTATCTAGTGCCTCTGTTTATTCTTACTCTCAACAAAGCCATTTATTCGAAAGGTATAATAGCTGTCTTTCAAGAACTGAAGATAGAGCAATACAAATTTTTATCAGTACAGTGTGTGTTTATCTGTGCATGATTAATTGGAGGCTTCAGCTACTAACAAAATGATGTGGGAGATTTAGTAAATACTCATTTAATCAAATGAAGATCAACAATGTGTGTCTTTTAGTTCTCATTCCCTATGGGTCTGTTTATATGTAAATCTCATACTTGGTCCTTGGTAGCTCTTCTCTTTAAGCCCTTTTGCACTACATCTTCTATCTACAAATTCAAAATGTGTGTGATAGATGTACTGACTTCAGGAGTCTAGAAACAGCTGTTGTAAGCCCAAATGGCAACTCAGCCTCCAAAAAAAGAAAGAAGTATCTGAAGACCTGAAGCCCCAAAAGAGTTTGGCCTATGTATGTATACTACTGAAATGTTATGCAACTCTCTGTCCTAGCTTGATTAATGAGAAATTCCCTTACATGCTAATATTGTTTCAACTTGTGTATAATTTGAAAGGTTAAATGAATTATTACTGTTATTTAACATTTAAACTAATAATTTCCAAGATGTTATATGGAAGAGATTCAGCCTCTTTTCAAATAACTCATCAAAAAAAAATTGCCAATATCAAGAAGAAATTAACTATTCTATTAGTTATTTAATAAGATTTAATGTATCAAAATTATATATTAAACATAAAAAATTTTGTATAATCTTTTCTCTAACTTTGTATTTCCCTTTTGATTAAATGAAAAATTTTTGCAATCTCACCAATTGAATAAGTCAATAAATATCTATTCTCTAGACACTTTTTCTGTTAGAGTCTACATTTATCACAACCTGCTCAATTCAAATTACTAAAATATTCACTATATGATTTAAGCAAAGCTGTTCAATACTTATTCTTCATAAGATACTGGGTTAAACATTGAGAGGGAGGCAAGTTTTAATACATGATGTCCAAACTTCAGGTTGTTTACTGATCTAGTGATGAAAATAAAAGAATTGTACATGAGAAGAAACTAATGCTCAGACTATAAACTATAAATGACTAATTGTGTGGAAAGTTAAAATGCCTTTTTTCAAAGCATGATTTATTCTGTAATGTACCTTCAGTTTTACTGACAACCATTCCTTAAGTCTCATTTGTGTACATTTATTGTTGTCAATTCTACTCCCCTTCTTTTCATGATTCATCTATCCAGCATTTGCATATAGAATAATTGCCTGGTAAAAAAGGAATTTTATTGTAGACTCCTGATGCTGAAAGTTGTCTTAACACTCTTACATAGAAAGTGTTTCTTGCTCATCTTAGTATTCACTCTAGCACTTAAAACAGAAATTATCAGATGGTAGAAAGACTTATTTTCATTTGCTGAACTGGATGGCTAAGGTCCTTTTCCTTCCATAATACTTTTCCGTGATTTTCCCTTATTTTCACAATGTTCTCAAACTTATGAAACTAAAGTTTAAGGTGTGTTCAATTTACTTACCAATCTTATCTAATATGACTCTACAGAACCATTCTTCCATTTCAACCAAATAATTGTCTCTATTATCCCTGGAATATACTATTTTTCTTTTATAGTCTTTGACCTTCTTCACACACTGTTAAATTTAATAAAATCTCACCTGTCCATCAGCAGGAAAAAAAAATGGATGTTTGTGGTATGCACATACATACACACACGTGCACTGAAATATTACTCAACTATAAGGAAAAAAGGAAATCATGCCATTAACAATGACTAGGATGGACTTTGATTATATTATGCTAAGCACTGCAATTTAGAGAAACACAAATACTGTATTATCTCATTTACATGTGGAATCTGCCAAGCCAATCTGATAGAAACAGAATAAAATGGGACTACCAGAGCCTGGGGTGTAGGGGAACTGGGGAGATACTGGTGAAAGATGCAAATTTGCTCTTAGAAGGTAAATAAGCTCTGAGGATGTAAAGCACAGCATTGCAATTATAGTTAACAATACTTTTATTTGTATACTTGAAAGGTGCTTTTATTTGTAAATCTTAAATGTTCTCATCACAAAAAGGAATGGTAATTATGTGACATGATAGTAATCTTAGCTAACATTATGTTGATAATCATATTACAATATATAAGTATATCAAATCAACTTGTGTACAATTTAAACTTACACAATGTTATTTGTCAAGTATATCTCAATTTTAAAAGGATGCTTCTAAGGGGTTTTTAATGAATGAGAATCTTCAGATAATTTCTGTGAAGCCTAAAGAATGCTGAGTAGTGTATATTATTTTAGTAGAGACATGACAACATTTATTCATCAATTAATTTGTTTTAATTATTAAAGCCTTACTATTGCAAAATTCTCAAGATTTTGAAATAAATAAAATAGATATGACCTCTGTCTTCACAGAGATTATAGTCTAATGGGAAAAAGGTTGAACAAATAAGTATGTGGAATGTCTATAACAGTCTTCACTTTCTTACATAGCTCTTATAATTGTACAATCCTTTAAAAAAAATTTAATGTTTTAATTTGCTGTTCTCTACAGTAAAATGAGCATTTTAAAATTAATCATTCATTATTTTATTTTTGTAAACAAATAAGGATTTATCTTTTTCATTGCAATTTACTGCTCTTTTTCCCAGTTTCATTGATGTATTTGACATATAATATTGGGTGGGTTTAAGGTTTACAACCTATTCATTTTATACACATATAGTGTTTGCCAGCACAATCATCATATCACATAATAACCGTTTATTTTCTGCTGTAAGAACATTTAAGACTTACTTTTTTAGCAACTTTCAAGTATATAGTAGAATACCATTAACAAAAATCACCATTCTTTACATTAAAACCCAAGAATATATTCATCTTGTAACCAGAAGTTTGTTTGCCTGAAATAACTTCCAATTTTCTCCAATTCCCAGCCCCTATTTTAGTTTCTTTAACTATGACTTGATTTTTAGAATCCACATATAATTGAGCTCATACAGTATTTGTCTTTCTGTCTTATTTCACTTAGTATAGTGTAATAAAAGTACAAACATGTTGTTGCAAATGGGCAAAATTTCCTTATTTCTCCTGGATGAATAATATTTCTCTCTTGCTCTCTCTCTTACTCTCCCTTTTGCACTCTCTCCATGCTGGTTTTACATGTATAAACCACTCATCTATTGTTGGGGTTTAGATTGTTTCCTTATGTTGGCTATTATGGATAATAGCCATGCAATGAACATGAGCATGAAGATATCTTTTCAATACCCTGCTTTCCTTTGGATATGTACCCAGACAGGGGATCGCTGGATCATATAGTAATATTATTTTTTATTTTGGGGGAATCCCCATATTGTTTTTTTCCTAGCAGCTATATCAATTTACATTTCCACTAACAGTGCAAAGTGTTTCCCTTTTCTCCATATCCTCACCAACACTTGCTATCTTTTGTCTTTTGATGATAGCTATTCTAATAGGTGTAAGGTGATTGATATCTCAGTGGCTTTGATTTGCGTTTCCCTGATGATTAATGAGGTTGAAATCTTTTCTTGTACCTGTTGGCCATTTGTATGTGTTCTTTGGAAAAAATGTATATTCAGTTTCTTTGCCCATTTTTAATAAGACTTTTTTTTTTGGGGGGGGGGCTATTGTGTTGTGTAAGATCTTATGTATTTCCCTACCAGCTCCTTATCAGATACATGATTTATAAATATTTTCTCCTATTCTGTAAGTGTTCTTTTCATTTTTCTGATGGCTTCTTTTCCTGTGCAGCTTTCTAGTTTAATGTAGTCCCAATTGTTTATTTTGCTTTTTCTGCCTTTGCTTTTGGTGTTAAATACAAAGGAATAAAGAAAAAGAAGAAGAAGAAGAAGAAGAAGAAGAAGAAGAAGAAGAAGAAGAAGAAGAAGAAGAAGAAGAAGAAGAAGAAGAAGAAGAAGAAGAAGAAGAAGAAGAAGAAGGCAACAAAGGATCATTGTCAAGATCAATGTCAAGGAATTTTTTTCCCTGTGTTTTAGTCTATAGCTTTCTATTCTATAGAAATGATCATTATCCAATTGTATATTCTGGACTCCCTTTTCATAAAATAATCATATACATGTGGGTTTATGTCTGTGCTGTCCTTTCTGTTCCATTAATTTCTATGTATATTTTATGCCAATACCATACTATTTTGATTACTATAACTTTGTAATACATCTTAAAATCAGAGAGTGTGATGCCTCTAGCTTTGTTTTTTCTTATAATTATTTTACAGTTTGGGTCTTTTGTGGTTCCATACAAATTCTAGAATTTTTAAATATGGTCCTGTAATTTTCATACAGATTGCACTGTACCTGTGTATCACTTTGGGTAATAAGAACATTTTAACAATATTAATTCTTCCAATCCATGAGAGTGGAATATATTTCCATTTATTTGTGTCTTTAATTGTTTTAATCAATTTCTGTAGTTCCCAGTGTATAAATCTTTTTAATTATTTTTTAATCTGTAGTTCCCAGTGTATAAATCTTTTACTTCTTTGGTTAAATGTATTTCTAAGTATTTAGGAATGTATATTTTGGCCTCAAAAATTGGAAATATACACAACCCTTATTTTTTGAGAGAGTTTTAAAAGGACTGGGATTATTTCTTCTTTATATTTAAAGAAGGTAGAATTTGCCAGTTGAAGCCGTCTTTTCCTGAACTTTGTGTGTTGGGACGTTTTCAATTATTGATTAAACTTTCCTACTACTGATTAGTCTGTTCAGATTTTCCATTTCTTCATGATTCACTCTTGGTACATTTTATGTATAGGAATTTACCCATCGCTTCCAGGTTGCGCATTTTGTTAAGACATACGTGATCATAGTAGTCTCTTCTTATCTTCCATTTATGTGATATCACCTTTTTTTAGCTCCTCTTTCATGCCTGATCTCATTATTTGAGTCCTTTTTTTTGTCTTCCTAAATCTAGCTAAAGGTTTGCTTGTTCTGTTTATAAAAAAACAGTCAAACAAACAACTCTTTTTTTGTTGTTGTTTTACTGTTTTTCTGACCTCTATTTTTTTACTTCTGCTCTGATCCTTATTATTTCCTTCATTCTACTAACTTTGGGCTTAGTTTTTTTTCTTCTTTCTTAGCTTCGTGAGAAATAAGTTATTATTGGAGATCTTTTTCCTCAATATCAGTGTTTATGATTATAAAGTTCCCTACTTGACCTCAGTTTACTATATAATTATTGGTGTTTTGTATTTTTATATTCATTTGTCTCAGTATGCTTCTTGATTTCTTTTTTGAATTTTTCTTTGACTCATTGGTTGCTCAAGAGCATGTCATGTTTTGTTCCGCTTTTAAGAGCATTTTTTAAATATCCACATAATTGTGAATTTCCAGTTTTTGTCTTGCAATTTATTTTTTTTAGCATAACAGTATTCATTATTTTTGTACCACACCCAGTGCTCCGTGCAACCCGTGCCCTCTATAATACCCACCACCTGGTACCCTGACCTCCTACCCTCCACCCCTTCAAACCCCTCAGATAGTTTTTCAGAGTCCATAGTCTCTCATGGTTCACCTCCCCTTCCAATTTACCCCAACTCCCTTCTCCTCTCTAACTCCCCATGTCCTCCATGCTATTTGTTATGCTCCACAAATAAGTGAAAGCATATGATAATTGACTCTCTCTGCTTGACTTATTTCACTCAGCATAATCTCTTCCAGTCCCGTCCATATTGCTACAAAAGTTGGGTATTTGTCCTTTCTAATGGAGGCATCATACTCCATAGTGTATATGGACCACATCTTCCTTATCCATTCGACCGTTGAAGGGCATGTTGGTTCTTTCCATAGTTTAGCGACCATGGCCATTGCTGCTATAAACATTGGGGTACAGATGTCCCTTCTTTTCACTACATCTGTATCTTTGGGGTAAATACCCAGGAGTGCAATGGCAGGGTCATAGGGAAGTTCTATTTTTAATTTCTTGAGGAATCTCCACACTGTTCTCCAACGAGGCTGCACCAACTTGCATTCCCACCAACAGTGGAAGAGGGTCCCCCTTTCTCCACATCCCCTCCAACACATGTTGTTTCCTGTCTTGCTAATTTTGGCCATTCTAACTGGTGTAAGGTGATATCTCAATGTAGTTTTAATTGAATTTCCCTGATAGCTAGTGATGATGAACATTTTTTCATGTATCTGATAGCCATTTGTATATCTTCATTGGAGATATGTCTGTTCATATATTTTGCCCATTTTTTGATATGATTGTTTTGTGTGTGTTGAGGTTGAGGAGTTCTTTATAGATCCTGGATATCAACCTTTTGTCTGTACTGTCATTTGCAAATATCTTCTCCCATTCCATGGGTTGCCTCTTTGTTTTCTTGACTGTTTCCTTGGCTGTGCAGAAGCTTTTGATTTTGAAGTCCCAAAAGTTCATCTTCGCTTTTGTTTCCTTTGCTTTTGGAGACATATCTTGAAAGAAGTTGCTCTGGCTGATATCGAAGAGATTACTGCCTGTGTTCTCCTCTTGGATTCTGATGGATTCCTGTCTCACGTTGAGGTCTTTTATTTATTTTGAGTTTATCTTTGTGTACAGTGTAAGAGAATGGTCGAGTTTCATTCTTCTACATATAGCTGTCCAGTTTTCCCAGCACCATTTATTGAAGAGACTGTATATTTTTTCCTGTTTTGTTGAAGATTAATTGACCATAGAGTTGTGGGTCCATATCTGGGCTCTCTACTCTGTTCCACTGGTCTATGTGTCTGTTTTTATGCCACTACCATGCTGTCTTGATGATCACAGCTTTGTAGTAAAGCTTGAAATCTGGTAACGTGATGCCCCCCATTTTATTTTTGTTTTTCAACATTTCCTTAGCGATTTGGGGTCTCTTCTGATTCCATACAAATTTTAGGATTATTTGCTCCAGCTTTTTGAAGAATACCGGTGGAATTTTGATCGGAATAGCATTAAAAGTATAGATTGCTCCAGGCAGTATAGACATTTTAACAATGTTTATTCTTCCGATCCAAGAGCATGGAATGGTCTTCCATCTTTTTGTGTCTTCTTCAATTTCTTTCAGGAGTGTTCTGTAGTTCCTCGAGTACAGATCCTTTACCTCTTTGGTTAGGTTTATTCCCAAGTATCTTATGGTTCTTGGTGCTATAGTAAATGGAATCGATTCTCTAATTTCCCTTTATTCTTGTTTTATGCCAGTGTGATTGGAAAAGATGCTTGATATGATTTTAATCTACCTAAATTTCTTAATTTAATTTCTAAATTTCTTAAACTTTTTTTGTGGCCTAACATGTGATCTATCCTGGAAAATATTCCATTTATGCTTAAGAAAATTGTATATTCTTTGCTGTTGGATGGAATATTTTATAAATGTCTTTTTGGTCCATCTGGTCTGATGTATAGTTTAAGTACAATCTATTTGCTTACTGATTTTCTGGCTAGATTATCTATCTGTTGCTGAAATGAGGTGTTGAAGTTCTATACTATTATTGTAGTACAGTCATTATCTACCTTCAGATCTATTCATATTTACTTTATATATTTACTTGATCCTATGTTGTTTGCATAAATATTTATTAATGTTACATTCTCTTGATGAATTGAGCCCTTTATCATGATATAATGAATTCCTTTGTCTTTCATTATTGTCTTTGGTTTAAAGTCTATTTTGTCTGAAATAAGTATAACTACCTGTTTTCTTTTAGTTTCTATATACATAAGGTATCTTTTTCCATTACATCATTCAGTCTATATGCCCTTAAAGTTAAGATGAGTCTCATTTAGGCAGCATATTGACTGGAGAATTGTCTATTTGCTTTACAATAGTAATTGATAGGTCTGAATTTATTATTGCCATTTTTTTTTGTAATCTTTGTTCCCCTGTACTTCTCTTGTTCTCTTCCTTTGTGATTTCATGCTTTGATTCATTTCTCTTTGTTGTTTTTTTTTTTTTTTTTGTATGGACTATGTTTTTTGCTTTGAGATCACCATGAACTTTATATAGAACATCTTTTATTTATAACAATTTATTTTAAGCTATAAGAAGTTAGATTCAAATATATACAAAAGCTGTACACTTTTATACTTTACCTTCTCCCACACATATTTTATGATTTTGAAGTCACAGTTTCCATCTTTCTATATTAGTATCCATTAACAAATTATTGTAGTTCTAGTTATTTTTATTACTTTTATCATTTAACATTCATACTAGTTATGAGTGATGTATCCACCACTGTTATAACATTAGAGCATTCTGAATTT
This sequence comes from Mustela nivalis, assembly GCF_964662115.1. Taxonomy (NCBI): domain Eukaryota; kingdom Metazoa; phylum Chordata; class Mammalia; order Carnivora; family Mustelidae; genus Mustela; species Mustela nivalis. The sequence goes on along the minus strand of NC_139021.1, from coordinate 88,831,639 downwards.
AGCTATATATTTACATTCGCTGGCTATTTTTATACTTTTATGTTTTCCTATTACTAATTTATGCTCTTTTTTTTTCAGCTTAAAGAACTCTCTTCAGCATTTCTGGTAAGATTGGTCTCACAGTAATGAACTCTTTCAGCTTTGTTTCTCTAGAAAACACTTTATCATTCCTGCTTGTGGGGAGCAAAGTGAGACAACCCTGCACAGAGGACAGCACAACTAGAGAAGGTCTTGCAAGGTAACTGTATAAGATTGCTCATCAAGAAAATGTTGGAGGAAGGGCTGGCAATGAGTGTTGTCACCATTTCAGATATGCATTCATTGAATGTATTCTTGCATTTGTCACCTACAAGGTATTCCTATGTCTGAAATACAATTTTCTAACCTCAACTAATCCATATTAAGTTGGAGTGAGTTCATGATCTTTCATTAAATTCTAGGAAATTTAATTTCATATTGCAAGTGATAAAAAAACTTTAATATTTTAAGGCAGAGGAATCACATGAATTAGAATAATAATTCCAATGATCATCCAAAAATTTGGAGGGGAAATGAAAGCACCAAGAATAACATCTGTTAGGAAGATGGAATGTGATAAGGGAAATGGAAATGAGGAAATGAATCTCCTGGGATATCAGGAAGCTAAGTGGAGAGAACTTAGTGGCTAAAATAATGTGAGTAGTATTGTGTTTTCTAATTTGAATAATTAATAATTTTAATCATGACTGAAAGTATGGTTTAGGACAATATGCAAGGTATAAGAAATAGTGTGTTTCATTCAGATTATATGAAATATAAAGTACTTGTTCAACTTTTGGTTAAACTATGGTTTAATAATAGTAATCATACAAATATGTCTGCAACCATCATAATAACCCCCTCAAGCAGGAAAAATTCCAGCATACTAAATTTTCCAATAAAAAGGAGAATTAAGAATGTATACATGACTTATTTTTACTTATTTTTAGCCCCATTTTTATAAAGACTTCCAACCCCAAACTAATTGTTCTGCTTGCTAACTAATCAGTGGGTTTGGGGATTGCACAGCCTTTCAAAACAGCATATGACTCTCACATACTAATTAAAGAAGAGCATTTTGCTCTTCCATGTCTACGTACATCTCTTGGTATTCTTTCAAGTCCATGCCTTTAATACTGTAGTCGGTTAACAATAAGTAACTATATCTTATACTTCTACCCTGAATAGTTCTAGGCTTCATAGATATTCTCCAAAGGTCTGAATATCTTCTTCTGCATATTGATTCAGTTAGGCTTTATTTTCTTATAAATTGCAGAAACATCAACTCCAGATGGCTTAGGCAATAAAGGACTACATGTCAGAGTTTGGAAAAGTTTCCGGGTTGGTTTGATTCAGCAGTACAACAATGACATAGAGACTTAATTTCTTCCATCTCTCTCTCAGCTTTTTTATAAGACTGGCTTCCTCTTATGGTCACAAGATGAATGCTAGCAATTACCTTAGCTTTCTACTTTGTCTTTGGGGAGAAAAATTTGCATTTGTTCTCTTGCACAGCAGTGAAAAAGTGCTAAGATCTTTGCAACTTGACTTTATCTTGTCCTATTTCAATGACTCTTGGACAGGATCCCAGTCTGCCAGCAGTCATGCTTCTTGGACAAATGAGAGCTTTGTATTCCTAAGAGGAAGATGCATTCACTAGACACTCACTTGCTGATAGTGACTATTTTCAGGTAGTTTACATGGGAAACATTAAGACTACTCTTTAGTTTTTGTTAATATGTCATGTGATAGTAAAGATTTGGTGTAAACTGTGTCCTCCTCAGACAGAATTTAACTAAATAACATGAGCAGTTCTTTTAACACTTTTCTTCATCCAGAGAGATAATAGAGTTTCTTTTAGAAAGTTTTTCAGACAGGCAAGGAAGTTTCATTCCCCATGAACTCTCATTAGGATTTTGTCCAGAGGAGCACCTCAGGGAACTCAGTCAGCTAAACATTGGACTCTTGGTTTTTGGCTCAGGTCGTGATCTCATGGGTCAAGAGTTGGAGCTCCCTGTGGGACTCCATACTCAGTGGGGAGTCTACTTAGAGATTAACTCCCTCAGCTCCTCACCCCACTTGTATGCACATGCACACTCTCTCCCTCTCTTTGACTTTCTCTCTGTCTCAAATATGTACATAACATCTTTTAAAACAAAGTTTTTCTCTAGGCTCATTGGTTAAAAACTGGTCATATCCAACACTGAAAGGACAAATGTAGCAAGAAATGAGAGTTTCTGACTTGGGTGGGTCTGGGCTACATCTTATAACCAGAAGTAAGAATAGCTTCTTAAAACAATATGAACTTTTGTCAGGGAAGAAGGGACCTAACCAATAGTTTGGGATGCTTATGAAAGCAAGTGATCAGGGTGTTGAGAAAATAACACCCGGATAGTCAAATAATAAACAATTCTTACTTTCTAAATCTAAAACAGAAAGTTGCATTTTCTCCTACCATTAGTCTTTCACATCTCAGTTAATAGCAACACAGTCTAGTGCTGAATACTGAAAGGGAGAAAGAAAGAAAGAAGGAAAGAAAGGAAGACAAAAAGAAAAAAGCCTAAGATACACTCTTTTACCTTTATTTCACATAAAACCACTCCAATGTGGTTTTATTTTTTTTTAATTTTTATTTATTTTTTAATTTCTTTTCAGTGTTCCAGAATTCATTGTTTATGCACCACACCCCGTGCTCCATGCAATACGTGCCCTCCATAATACCCACCACCAGACTAACCCAAACTCCCAAACCCTCACCTCCCTAAAACCCTCAGATTGTTTTTCTGAGTCCCCAGTCTCTCATGGTTGGTCTCCCCTGTCCAGTTTCCCCCAACTCCTTTCTGCTCTCCATCTCTCCATGTCCTCCATGTTATTCCTTCTAATCCACAAATAAGTGAAACTATATGACAATTGACTCTCTCTGCTTGACTTATTTCACTCAGCATAATCTCTTCCAGTCTTGTCCATTTTGATACAAAAATTGGGTATTCATCCTTTCTGACGGAGGCATAATACTCCGTAGTATCTATGGACCATATCTTTCTTATGCATTCGTCCATTGGAGGGCATCTTAGTTCTTTCCACGGTTTGGCGACTGTGGCCATTGCTGCTATGAACATTGGGGTACAGATGGCCCTTCTTTTCACTACATCTGTGTCTTTGGGGTAAATATCCAGTAGTGCAATTGTAGGGTAACAGGGTATCTCTATCGTCAATTTCTTAGGAAATCTTCACACTATTTTCCAAAGTGGCTGCACCAACTTACATTCCCACCAATAGTGTAAGAGGGTTCCTCTTTCTCCACATCCTCTCCAACACTTGTTGTTTACTGTCTTGTTGATTTTGGCCATTCTAACTGGTGGAAGGCATCTCAATGTAGGTTTGATTTGAATTGACCTGATCACTAGCGATGATAACATTTCTTCAAGTGTCTGTTAGCCATTTTTATGTCTTCTTTGGAGAAGTGTCTGTTCATGTCTTCTGCCCATTTATTGACATGATTGTCTGGTTTGTGTGTGTTGAGTTTAAGGAGTTCTTTAGAGATATTGGATATCAGCCCTTTTTCTGCAGTGTCATTTGTGAATATCTTCTCCCATTGTGTGGGTTGCCTCATTGATTTGTTGACTGTTTCCTTTGCTATGCAGGAGCTTCTGATCTTGATGAAGTCCCAAAGTTCACTTTCGCTTTTGATTCCTTTGCCTTTGGGAACATATTTTGAAGAAGTTACTGTGGCTGATGTTGAACAAGTTACTGCCTGTGTTCTCCTCTAGGATTCTGATGGATTCCTGCCTCACACTGAGGTAAACCATTTGAGTTTATCCTAGTGTATGGTGTAAGAGAATGGTCGAGTTTTATTCTTCTATACATAGCTGACCAATTTTCCAAGCACCACTTATTGAAGAGACTGTCTTTTTTTCCACTGTATATTTTTTTCCTGCTTTGTCAAAGATTATTTGACCATAGAGTTGAGGGTCCATATCTTGCCTCTCTACTCTGTTTCACTGGTCTATGTATCTGTTTTTTATGCCAGTATCATCCTGTCTTGGTGATCACAGCTTTGTAGTAAAGCTTGAAATCCTGCAACATGATGCCCTCAGTTTTGTTGTTCTTTTTCAACATTTCTTTAGAAAATCAGGGTCTCTTCCAGTTCCATACAAATTTTAGGATTATTTGCTCCAGCTCGTTGAAAAATGCCAGTGGAACTTTGATTGGAATGGCATTGACAGTACAGATTGCTCTGGGCAATATAGACTTTTAAACAATGTTTATTTTTCTAATCCATGAGCATGGAATGGTTTTCCATCTTTTTGTGTCTTCTTCAGTTTCTTTCAGGAGTGTTCTGTAGTTCCTCGAGCACAGATAATTTACCTCTTTGGTTAGGTTTTTTCCCAGGTATCTTACAGTTCTTGGTGCTATAGAAAATGGAATTGATTCTCTAATTTCACTTTCTGTATTTTCATTGTTAGTGTATCAGAAAGCCAATGATTTCTGTACATTGACTTTGTATCCTGCCACGTTACTGAGTTGCTGTATGAGTTCTAGTAGTTTGGGGTGGAGTCTTTTAGGTTTTCCATATAAAGAGTCATGTCATCTGTGAAGAGAGAGATTTTGACTTCTTCATTGCCAATTTGGATACCTTTTATTTCTCTTTGTTGTCTGATTGCTGTTGCTAGGACTTCTAATACTATGTTGAACAAGAGTGTGAGAGTGGGCATCCTGATCATGTTCCTGATCTCAATGGGAAATCTGCAAGCTTTTTCCCATTGAGGATGATATTTGCTGTAAGTCTTTCATAGATAGATTTGATGAAGTTCAGGAATGTTCCCTCTATCCCTATACTTGAAGCGTTTTAATCAGGAATGGATGCTGGATTTTGTCAAATGCTTTTTCTGCATCGATTCAGAGGACCATGTGGTTCTTCTCTCTTCTCATATTAATTTGTTTTATCACATTGATTGATTTGCAAATGTTGGACTATCCTTGTAGCCCAGGGATGAATCCCACCTGGTCATGGTGAATAATCGTTTTAATGTGCTGTTGGATCCTGTTTGCTAAGATCATTTTGAGAATCTTAGCATCCATATTCATCAGGGATATTGGTCTGAAATTCTCCTTTTGGGTAGGGTCTTTGCCTGGTTTGGGGATCAGGGTAATGCTGGCTTCATAGAAAGAGTCTGGAAGTTTTCCTTCTGCTTCAATTTTTTGAAACAGCTTCAGGAAAATCGGTGTTATTTCTTTGAAAGTTTGGTAGAATTCCCCAGGGAATCTGTCAGGTCCTGGGCTCTTGTTTTGGGAGGTTTTTGATCACTGCTTTAATCTCGTTAGTAGATATCAGTCTATTCAGGTTGTCAATTTCTTCCTGGTTCAATTTTGGGAATTTATAGTTTTCCAGGAAGGCATCCATTTCATCTAGGTTGCTTAGCTTATTGGCATATAACTGTTGATAATAATTTCTGATGATTGTTTCTACTTCCTTGGTGTTAGTTGTGATCTCTCCCTCTTCATTCATAATTTTATGAATCTGGGCTTTCTCTCTTTTCTTTTGGATTAGTGTGACCAATGGTTTATTGATCTTATTGATTCTTTCAAAAAAAACAGCTTCTAGTTTCATTGATGCCTTCTACTGTATCTCTGGATTCTACCTCATTGATCTCAGCTCTAATCTTGATGACTTCCCTTATGTGTGGACTTGGTTTGATTTGTTGTTGATTCTCCAGTTCTTTAAGGTGTAGAGACTGTTGCTGTGTTCTGGATTTTTCAATTTTTTTGAGAGAGGCTTGGATGGCTATGTATTTCCCCCCTTAGGACCGGTTTCTCTGTATCCCATAGGTTTTGGACTGAAGTGTCTTCATTCTCATTGGTTTCCATGAAATGTTTCAGTTTTCTTTGATCTCCTGGTTTATCCAAGCATTCTTAAGTAAGGTAGTCTTTAGCTTCCAGGTGTTTGAGTTCCTTCGGAACTTATTCTTGTGATTGAGCTCCAGTTTCAAAGCATTGTGATCTGAAAATATGCAGGGAATAATCTCAGTCTTTTGGTATCGGTTGAGTCCTGATTTGTGACCCAGTATGTGGTCTATTCTTGAGAAGGTTCCATGTGCACTTGAGAAGAATGAGTATTCTGTTGTTTTAGGGTGGAATGTTCTGTATATATCTATGAGGTCCATCTGGTTCAATGTGTCATTCAATGCTCTTGTTTCTTTATTGATTTTCTGTTTCGATGATCTGTCTAGTTCTGAGAGAGGTGTGTTAAGATCTTCTACTATTAATGTATTTATATCAATATGACTCTTTACCTTGATTAGAAGTTTCTTATGTAGTTGGCTGCTCCCATATTGGGGGCATAGATGTTTACAACTGTCAGATCATCTTTTGGATAGTCCCTTTAAGAATTATGTAGTGTCGGGACGCCTGGGTGGCTCATTGGGTTAAAGTCTCTGCCTTTGGCTCAGGTCATGGTCCCAGGGTTCTGGGATCGAGCCCCGCATTGGGCTCTCTGCTCAGCAGGGACCCTGCTTCCTCCTCTCTTTCTGTCTGCCTCTCTGCCTACTTGTGATCTCTGTCTGTCAAATAAATAAATAAAATATTAAAAAAAGAATTATGTAATGCTCTTCTGTATCTCTGGCTACAGTCTTTAGTTTAAAATCTAATTTATCTGATATGAGAATAACTACCCCAGTCTTCTTTTGAGACCCATTGGCATGAAAGATGCTTCTCCATCCCTTCACTTTCAGTCTGCATGTATCTTTAGGTTCAAAATGGGTCTCTTGTAGACAACATATGGATGGATCCTGTCGTTTTATCCAATCTTCAACCCTGTGCCATTTTATGCGCACATTTAGGCCATTCACATTGAGAGTGATTATTGACAGATACGTTTTTATTGACATCGTGTTACCTTTGAAGTCTTTCCTTCTGTGGATTGTCTCTTTATTTCTGTTCAATGCTATTCTTAGAATTTTTCCTCTTTTATAGAACCCCCTTATAGTATTTCCTGCAGTGTCGACTTGATGGTTCCATAGTCTTTTAAGCCTTGCCGGTCTTGGAAACTCTTTATCTCTCCATCCATTTTGAATCTCAGTCTTGCTGGATAAAGTATTCTTGGGTGCATGTTCTTCTTATTTAATGCCCTGAATATATCTTGCCAGCCCTTTCTGGCTTGCCAGGTCTCTGTGGACAGGTCTGACATTATTCTGGTGGGCTTTCCTCTGTAAGTAAGGAGCCTCTTTTTCCTAGCGGCTTTCAAGAGAGTATACCTACCATTATGATTCCTCAATTTGACTATCAGGTGCCTTGATGTTCTTCTGGAATCTATAATCTTGGGTGGAGACTGTTCAGCCTCTAGTACATGAACACTGGTTCCACTCATGAGACTGGGAAAATTTTCATGAAGAACTTGTTCTACTATATCTTCTAGACTTTTTTTCTTTCTCCTCCCCTTCAGGGATTCCAATAATTCTGACATTGGAATGTTTCATGGCATCATTTATTTCCCTGATTCTGTTTTCATGGCTTCTAAGCTGTTTGTTCCAGGCTTCCTTCTGATCCTTTCTCTCTATCTATTTGTCCTCCAGATCACTAATTCTATCTTCTGTCTTAGTTACCCTAGCTTTGAGGAATTTAGATTAGATTGGAACTCATTGAGAGTATTGTGAACCTCAGCCCTGGTAGCTTTTAATTCCGCCCTAACATTGTGAACATCATCTCTGGTCGCTTTCAGCTCAGCCCTAATCAATTCACTTTGGTCATCCATGGCTTTCTCCAACCTAGCTATTTCCTGGATAATTGTTAGCCTGAATTCTCTTTCTGACATATTGTCTATGTTGATAGCCATTAGCTCTGTTGCAGAAGGTCCATCCTCTGTATTTTTCTTCTTTTGAGCATTTCTGCTCCTAGTCATTTTGGTGAGAGATGACTGAACAGATGTAGCTGAATGTATCAACTGTGGTGCAGTCAAGGTGCACCCTGGAACACTTCTGAGTAATCAGGATTCCCCACCCATATGAGAGACAAAAGAAAAGAAAAAGAAAAAGAGAGAGAGAGACAGGAAAGAAAGGTAAGATGAAAGAGAAGGTTCAACCCAAATGGGTCCCAAGGTAAGATTTATGAAGTATACAAACAATAACAGACAAACACAAAGACTGATAAAAGTATATGACAAGAGAAATATATATATATATATATATATTTATTTTTTCAAATAAAGAAGAACCTCGTCAAAAAGAACCCCAAGTGTAAGGTTTATATACTATCAGGACAAACACAAAAACATAGAAACAATGGTGGAAGAAAAAGATGGGAGAGTGGTTATAAATTCTCAGTATGGGCGAGGAAGTTTGTTTTGATTCTTCCTGGATGTGTCCTGATATCTTTGTTAAATGACTCAACTTTCCTAAGATAAAGGGGGATTAAAAATTGGTTTACCTATAGGGGTAGTATTGATTGGGGAAAGGGGATTACTTTGAAGTTTAACTCTATATGAATATTAGAAAACAAAAATAAAAAGGAATAAACTCGACTAAACTAAACTAAAATTTAAAAATATTCAAAAAATAGAAATCCAAAAGAAAAACACAGGTGTATGTTCAAAAAGTTCAGGTTAGAAGGTTATTATGTAATTTGATATACTGGACATCTCACTGTGATGGTAAATAGGTTAAAAAATTATCTATATTTAAAAAAAAATGAACCAGAATAGTGTAAATGAGTTAAAAATAAAAGTTGTCCTATGAAGTAGTGGTGGTTGTTCTCTTGTAGTTTTTTTTTTCTCCTTTCTTGGTTGGTTTTCTGGGGGAGGGGCCTGCCATGTGGGTTTTCAGTCAAAGATGTTCCCTGAGTTAAGTCCTCCCACGCCCCTCAAGGGGGTGGGCTCTGAGGAAACTGGTTTTTTTCAGGCTTTTGTTCTATGGAGGTTTTTATGATTGTTCACTTTTTATTTTTTCTCTCACCTTCACCGCTTTTGATGGTTTTTGTAGTTTTAGAGGAAAACAAACTGCACCCTGACCTCCCTTTCAGAGGGAAGCCTCAGTCTGGCTACAGAGCCCAAATAAGTTCCCCCTTGGCTGCTGGCAGAGTAGGTTCCGGGTCGCAGTCCCTGGGGATGCAGAATCTTTTGCTTGTACTCCAAACCATAGCCCCAGTGGCTGTCTGGAAAGCTCCAGACCGTCAGAGAGGTTCCAAGCAGTGATCACACACTGAGATTTTCCCACTGACCCAGACTGGGAATGCCTGATCTTTTTGGGTCTAAGAGCACCCGACTTGCACGCACCTCTTTGAGGGGAGGCTGTGCGTCCCACACGCATTTCAGGCTCTGAGAATGGGGCACAGGTCCGAAAGCACCAAGCTGGGCCTTCGCGCACCTCTTTTAGGGGAGAATTTGGGGCACACGTCTTAGTCTCTGAAACAATGGCACGGTTCAAAGAGCGCCAGCTGGACCTTTGTGTACCTCTCTCAGGGGAGGATGAAGGGAACGCATCTCAGCCTCTATAGCAGGGCTTGCACATTTCGTCGTCTGGTGAGGCTCCCAGCCCCTCATAAGAGACGGACCCCATGCGTTCTCTGGCATGCTGGTGACTTAGGGACCAAGACCTGGTTTCTCTGCCGCACTCTTTCTGGCTCAGTGCCAGGAAAGACTGTCCTGGGACTGGGGACTTAAGCCCTTGTCCCTAACTGCCCCAATTCCCACAATTTCCCCCCATGATCCTTTGGTCTTTTGAAGTGCTGTCAACCAGTTCCTGGTTAATGCTGGTCCCCAGATGCAGGACACTCTCACTCGTATGAGGGGTATTACTTTCCAACCGGTCACCTCTGGTGGCTCCCTCCCCCTTTTGTTTATCTTCCAATATCAGTTCACTGTTCCCACTCTGCTTTACCTGCCCACTGGCATCTTCTGCCCCTGTAGAGATCCAGACGTGTATAATTCTGATCTCAGGCTGATTTCATGGGTGATCGGAGTTCTTTGGTAGGTAATCAGTTCACTTTAGGGTACAGGTTGAAAAGGCACCTCCTCCTACTTCCCCACCATCTTGTCCCCCCGTCAATGCATACTCTTTATGTTTACTTTACTTACTCAATATAATGTCACCGGTGTTAGTCTATATCAATGCATGTATTACCAATAGATGCATTAAAAAAAAAAACCTGTCCATTTGTAACAGTTTATTATTTTTTTTCTTTTTAAATCATATATTAGCTCATGATGCTGCAAAAAAATTAAAAAAAAAATAGGCTAGGTGCCTTACATAACAGAAATTCATTTTCTCAGAATTCTGGAGGTTGAAAGCCCAAGGTCAGAGTGCTAGTATCATCAGTTCTTGGTAGACATTTTTTCTGGCTTAAAGATGGCTGCTTTCCTATTGTTTGCTCACAAAGCAGAGGGAGTTAGATCTCTGGTGGCTCTTCTTACATGGACATTAGTCATATAGGAAAAGGGCCCCACTCACATAAGAACCTGATTTCCTTCATTATCTCCTTATTGGCCCTATCTCCAAAAGCAGTTGCATTGGGGGCTGGGATTCAACAAAATTTGGAGGACATAATTCAATACATAACGCATATTGAATAACAGGTGTTTTCCAGTTTGGAGTGATTCTGATCAAAATGCTATTAACAATCCTGTCCTAATCTTTTTCAGGACACATGTTTTCATTGCTTTTAGATCCATTCAAGAAGCAGAATTTCTAAGTTGCTAGTTCTTAAGATAGTATATGTTGGGGTCAATTCCATGTTAAAACATGTTAACCCCCTAGGGCCTGCCTGTGCCTACTTAGACATAGTGACTCCATGTTGCCTAGGTAGACATTTTGTTGTTTAATAAATGCCTCAATAGTTATTGATATCAGTTCCAGGTAACTGTTACTAAAACACACACCTAAAACAAGGCCATTTTGTTTATATTAGTTCCAGGTAACTATGACTAAAACACATACCTAAAACAAGGCCATTTTGTTGTTTAATAAACGCCTCAACAGTTACTAGTATCGGTTCCAGGTAACTGTTACTAAAACACACAGGTAGGAGACATCCAATCAGCCAAAGCCACATATGTAGATGTCTACGATTGTGCCCTATAAAAACTAGCCTGTAAGACCAAGGGGTGTTGCTCTCTTCGGAGGCTGCCTGGCCGGTCAGGCTGACTTCTAATGCTTGGCATGGAATAAAGCTTTACATAACTTTTACTTTGTCTCTGTCTCGTTCCTTTGATAATGGACCCTACATATATATTTATGATTACTGAAAAACTACCAAATTTCTTTCCAAGGTACCATTATACACTCTAATCAACAATTTTAATAAGGTCAGCTGTTAAAAGTCCTCAAAACCCTTCTCATTATTCAGACTTTTAATGTTATCCATCCTAGTGAAAGTGATGTAATATTAAATCGGGGGCTTTTCATTTACTTATTTACTTAATCTCTGAGGAAGGTGAGCATGTTTCCAAGTACATTTTGGTTGCTTATATATCTTTTGTGAGGTTTCTCTTCACATTTTTACACATTCTAATTGGTATTTTTTTGTTTTACTATTTTAATTGAATTCTTTTCTGAATATTTTTATTTAGATACAGACTGTATATCAGATATGTGTACATGAATATTTTCCCCAAATTTTGGTTTACTCATTTTATTCTTTTTCAAGTTTTTATTTAAATTCTAGGTAGTTAACATATGATGTAATATTGGTTTAGGTGTAGAATTAGTGGTTCATCATTTACGTATAACACTCAGCACAAGTGCCCTCTTTAATACCCATCATTCATTTAACCCATACCCTACCCACCTTCCTTACATCAACCCTGTTTGTTCTCTATAGTTAAGAGTCTTCTTTATGGTTTGCCTCTCTCTTCTTCTCACCTTATGTTCAACTGCTTTGTTTCTTAAGTTCCACATATGAGTGAAATCATATGATACTTGTCCTTCTCTAACTGATTTATTCACTTAGCATCATACTCTCTGGCTCTATCCATATCATTATAAATGGAAATATTTCATGCTTTTGATGGGTAATATTCCATTGTGTATATATACCAAGTGGCATATATCCACTCATCAGTCTATAGACATTTGTGTTCTTTCCATAATTTGTCTACTGTTGATAATGCTGCTATAAACATCAGGGTGCATGTATCCCTTTAAATCTGTATTTTTGTAATACAGAGTCAGTACCTAGTAGAGAAATTGCTGGGCCATAGGGTAGGTCTATTTTTTAACCACTAAATGAAACAACAGATATTAGTGAGGATATTGCTAAGGGGGGGATACTTGTGCCCTGTTGGTGGGAATGCAAACTGGTGCAGCCATTCTGGAAAATAATATGAAGATTCCTTACAGTTTAAAATTATCTTGTTGAGGTTTGGTTTTAGAATTTCTTAGTGCCTTCAATAGCTGTTATTTTGTATAGTCTCTTATTCTTCAGTGTGGTTGCTCTACTGTATTATTTGAATACTTCATGTATGTAGTAAGATCTTCCCACTCTGGCTGGTCTGAAACTCCAATGTTTCCCAATGTGCACAGCTTCTAGCATTTTTATTCCACTGTCAATCCAAGCAGCTGCACCTATATGATCAAATGACTCAGCAAAGGGTCTTTGAGGAATACTCATAGAGATTTCTATCTTTCCCTCTTCTAACTCTAGTCCTTCTCTAATAAACTGCCCTACCAAATCTAGGTAACTCAGAGCCCCACTAATGATTTCTGTCTCCTCAGTAGAGTTGGATTATCACACTTTTCTCATATTCCTTGTCTATGCATTGTTTCAATTCCAGGAAATTTTATTTGTTTAGAATTTCCCTTCTATAGTCCTGTGCTTATAATTTTTTTAAGGTTTTTAGTTTTCGAGTGTTTTAATTTCTTTCAAACTTTTTCTTGTGATTAGGTTCCAGTTTCAAAGTACTGTCATCTAAGAATATGCAGGGAATAATCTCAAGTCTTTTGGTACTGGTTGAGACCTCGTTTGTGATCCAGTATGTAGTCTATTCTAGAAAAAGTTCCATGTGTGCTTGAGAAAAATGAGTATTCTTATGTTTTAGGGAGGAATGCTTTTTATATATTTCTGAGATCCATCTGGTCCAGTGCATCATTTAAAGCTCGTTTCTTTGTTGGTTTTCTGCTTAGATGATTTGTCTATTCCTGAGGGTGGATTGTTGAGGTCTCCTACTATTGATATATTATTATCAATAAGTTTATTTTGGTTAACAGTTGGTTTATATAGTTGACTGCTCCCATTTTTTTAAAGATTTTATTTATTTGACAGAGATCACAAGTAGGTAGAGAGGGAAGAAGAAAGGGAAGCGGGGGGGAGAAGAAAGCAGGCTCCCCACTGAGCAGAGAGCCCAATGTAGGGCTCAATCCCAGGACCCTTGAATCATGACCTGAACTGAAGCAGAGGTTTTAACCCACTGAGCCATACAGGCACCCCAGCTGCTCCCATGTTGGGGCAGAGATATTTATAATTGTTAGGTTTTCTTGTTGGACAAACCCTTTAAGAATGATATAGTGTCCCTTCATATCTCTAACTACAACCTTTAACTCATAAAAATCTATGAGATTTGGCAGCCCCCCCCCCAAAAAAAGAAAGAATGTTTGGGTCAATGATAAAATCAAAGAAGAACTTAAACAATTAGTGGAAACCAATGAGAATGAAAACACCTTGGTCTAAAACGTATGGGATATGGAAAAAATAGTCCTAAGGGAGAAATACATAGCAATCCAGGCCTCACTCAAAAAAATAAAAAATCCCAAATACACAAACTGTGTTTACACCTTAAAGAATGGAGAATGAACAATAAATTAAGCCTAATCCATGCATGAGAAAGAAAATACTTAAGATTAGAGCAGAGATAAATGAATTAGAAAACAAAAATACTGTAGAACACATCAATGAAACTAGAATCTGGTTATTTGAAAGAATTAATAAGATAGGTAAAACACTGACCAGATTTATCCAAAAGAATAAGAGATAGGACTCAAATTAATAAAATTCTGAATGAGTCAGCCCACATTATCCCACAACTAACACTAAAGAAATAGAAACAATTACTGGATTTATTATCAAAGGTATATGACAATAAATTAAGCAACCTGGAAGAAATGGATGCCTTCCTGGAAATCTATAAACTACCAAGACTGAAACAGGAAGAAATTGACAACCTGAATAGACCAATAACAAGTAATGAGATTGAAGCAGTGATCAAAAACTTCCAAAATAAGAGTCCAGGACCTGGAGGATTCCCTAGGGACTTCTACCAAACAATAAAAGTAGAAATAACTATTCTCCTGAATCTGTTTCAAAAAATGGAAGCAGAAGGAAAACTTCCAGACTCATTCTATGAGGCCAGCATTACCTTGATCCCAAAATCAGGCAAAGACTCCATCAAAAAGGAAAAATTGAGACCAATATCCATGATGAATATGGATGCCAAATTCTCAACAAGATCCTAGCTAACAGGATCAAACAGTACATTAAAATTATTATCTTCCATAAACAGTTGGGATTAATCCCTGGGGTGTGAGGCTAATTCAACATTTGCAAATCAATCAGAGATAGAGCAAATCAAGAGAAGAGAGAAGAACCACATTGTCCTCTCAATATATGCAGAAAAAGCATTTGACAAAATATAACATCTTTTCCTGAATAAAATTCTTCAAACTATAGGGATAGAGAGAATATTCCTTAATTTTATAAAATCCAACTATGAAAAACTCACAGGAAATATCATTCTCAAGGGGAAAAGCTGACAGCCTTTCCCTTAAGATCAAGAACACAGAAGGATGCCCACTCTCATCACTATTGTTCGACATCATACCACACATCCTAGCAACAGCAAACAGACAACAAAAAGAAATAAAATGTATTCAAATTGGCAGAGAAGAAGTCACACTCTCTCTTTGCAGATGACATGATACTTTATGGAAAAAACTCAGAAGACGACACCGATATTACTGGAACTCATACAGCAATTCAGTAATGTGGCAGGATACAAAACCAATGCACAGAAATCAGATGCTTTCTTATACAGTAACAATTTACCTGTAGAAAGAGAAATTAGAGATTTAATTCCATTTACAATAGTACCAAAAAAACATAAGATACCTTGAAATAAACCTAATCAAAAAGGTAAATAATCTATACTCTAGAAACTACAGAACACTCATGAAAGAAATTGAAGAAGATACAAAAAGATGGAAAAACATTCCATGTTCATGGGTCAGAAGAATAAACATTGTTAAAATGTCTATACTGCCTAGAGCAATCTATACCTTCAATGCCATTCTGATCAAAATTCCACTGGCATTTTTCAAAGAGCTGGAGCAAATAATCCTAAAATTTGTATGGCACTAGAAAAGATCCCAAATTGCTATGGAAAATTTGAAAAACAAAAACAAACCTGAGGGCATCACGTTGCCTGATTTCAAGATATATTACAAAGGTGTGATCACCAAGACAGCACGGTACAAGCACAAAAACAGACACATACACCAATGGAACAGAGTAAAGAGTCCAGATATGGCCCCTCAACTCTATGACCAAATAATCTTTGACAAAGCAGGAAAGATATTTAGTGGAAAAAAGACAGTCTCTTCAATAAATGGTGCTGGACAGCTATGTATATAAGAATGAAACGATGATTCTCTTATACCATACACAAAGATAGACTCAAAATGGATGAAAAACCTCAACATAAGGCAGGGATCTATCAAAATCCTAGAGGAGAACATAGGCAGTAACCTCTTCGACATAGGCCACAGCCACTTCTTTTGAGACATGTCTCTAAAGGCAAAGGAAACAAAACCAAAAATGAACTTTTGGGACCATCAAGATCAAAAGCTTCTGCACAGCAAAGGAAGCAGTCAGCAAAACAAAAAGGCAACCCACAGAATGGGAGAAGATATTTGCAAATGACACTACAAAGGGCTGATATCCCAGTTCTATAAAGACATTCTCAAACTCAACACTCAAAAAATAAATAATCAAGTCAAAATGGGCAGAAGACATGAACAAATACTTCTTCTCCAAAAAAGACATACAAACAGACACATGAAAAAATGTTCATCATCATTAGCCATTGGAGAAATTCAAATCAAAACCACATTGAGATACAATCTTATACCAGTTAGAATGGCAAAAATTGACAAGGCAAGAAACAAAAAATATTGGGAGAAGTTATGGAGAAAGGGGAACCTTCTTACACTGTTGTTGAGAATGCAAGTTGGTGTGGTCACTTTTAAAAGCAGTGTGGAGGTTCTTGAAAAGATTAAAAAAAGTTACCCTATGACCCAGTAATTGCACTACTGGGTATTTACCCTAAGAAGGGCCATATGCACCCTAATGCATGTAGTGAAAAGAAGGGTCATATGCACCCTCATGTTTATAGCAGCAATTTCCACAACAGCCACACTGTGGAAAGAGATGAGACACCCTTCAACAGACAAATAAATAAAGAAGATGTTGTCCATATATACAATGGAATATTACTCAGCCTTTAGAAAGGATGAATATGCAACTTTTACATCAACATAGATGGGACTGGGGAGATAATGCTGAGTGAAATAAGTCAAACAGAGAAAGTCAATTATCATATGATTTCACTTATTTGTGGAACACAAAGAATAGCCTGAAGGACATTAGAAGTAGGAAGGGAAAAGTAAAGGGGAGGAATTGGAAGGGAAATGAACTGTGAGAAAATATGGACTCCATGAAACAAACTGAAGGTTTTAGAGGGGAGATGAGTAGGTGAATGGGTTAGAGTGCAGGTATTACATGGAGCACTGGGTATTATATGCACACAATGAATCATGGAACACTACTTCAAAAACAAATAATGTACTGTATGGTGACCAACATAACATAATAAAAAAAAATTGACTCCAAATTCTGAAGGATATTGGAATGTCTTTAAATTTCAATAAATTAAAAACTAAAAATAATAAAGAAAAATGAAAGTAGTGTTTATGAATAGCATTATACACTCATTTATTTATTCTTTTTTTGGCAATTTGATTTTGGAGTAATTTCTTAGACTTTCTTAGAAGTGGGAATGCCAGAATAATGGGTAAATATACATATATATAATTTTATATCATATAATAATATAATATTATATAAATACATAATTTTATTAGATATGACAAATTCTCTTTCATTGGTGGTACCAGTTCTATTTTGCATTCCCACTAGTGGTATGTAAGAGAGAAACACACTTTGTGGAAAGCTCATTTATATATATATTTTTTGTATATCATATATTTTTATAGATATTTTATTTTTTTATTTTTAAATTAAATTTATTTATTTTCAGCATAACAGTATTCATTATTTTTTCACCACACCCAGTGCTCTATGCAATCCATAACCTCTATAATACCCACCACCTGGTACCCCAACCTCCCACGCCCCCACCACTTCAAACCCCTCAGATTGTCCAATGTCTCTCATGATTCACCTCCCCTTCCAATTTCCCCTAACTCCCTTCTCCTCTCTAACTCCCCATGTCCTCCGTGCTATTTGTTATGCTCCACAAATAAATGAAACCATATGATAATTGAGTCTCTCTGCTTGACTTATTTCACTCAGCATAATCTCTTCCAGTCCCGTCCATGTTGTGGACGGGAATACCCCTCCACTTGGGAATACCCAAGATGGGTATTCATCCTTTTTGATGGAGGCATAATATTCCATAGTGTATATGGACCACATTTTCCTTATCCATTCGACCGTTGAAGGGCATCTTGGTTCTTTCCATAGTTTGGCGACCGTGGCCATTGCTGCTATAAACATTGGGGTACAGATGGCCCTTCTTTTCACTACATCTGTATCTTTGTGGTAAATACCCAGGAGTGCAATGGCAGGGTCATAGGGAAGTTCTATTTTTAATTTCTTGAGGAATCTCCACACTGTTCTCCAAAGAGGCTGCACCAACCTGCATTCCCACCAACAGTGTAAGAGGGTTCCCCTTTCTCCACATCTCCTCCAGCACGTGTTGTTTCCTGTCTTGATAATTGGCCATTCTAACTGGTATAAGGTGATATCTCAATGTGCTTTTAATTTTAATCTCATTATAGATCCTGTATATCAACCTTTTGTCTGTACTGTCATTTACAAATATCTTCTCCCATTCTGTGGGTTGCCTCTTTGTTTTTTTTGACGGTTTCCTTTGCTATGCAGAAGCTTTTGATTTTGATGAAGTCCCAAAAGTTTATTTTGGCTTTTGTTTCCTTTGCCTTTGGAGACATATCTTGAAAGAAGTTGCTCTGGCTGATATCGAAGAGGTTACTGCCTATGTTCTCCTCTAGGATTCTGATGGATTCCTGTCTCACGTTGAGGTCTTTTATCCATTTTGAGTTTATCTTTGTGTACAGTGTAAGAGAATGGTCGAGTTTCATTCTTCTACATATAGCTTTCCAGTTTTCCCAGCACCATTTATTGAAGAGACTATCTTTTTTCCACTGTATATTTTTTCCTGTTTTGTCAAAGATTAATTGACCATAGAGTTGAGGGTCCATATCTGGGCTCTCTACTCTGTTCCACTGGTCTATTTGTCTGTTTTTATGCCAGTACTAGCTCATTTATATTTCAAAATCAGTTGTGAAGGGAGGGGGCAAAATGGTGGAGAAGTAGGAGGTACTGTTTCAACTGATTCCCTAAAGTGAGCTGATTATCAACCAGATCACTCTGAACACACATGAAATCACCCTGAGATGTAAGATTATACACTTCTGGATCTCTACGGGGGTAGTAGATGCCAGTGGACAGGTAAAGATGAGTAGGAACAGAGTGGGAATGTTGGACTGATATCAGAAGATAAACAAAAGGGGGATGGAGCCACCAGAAGCGACCCACTGGAAAGTAATATCCCAACACAGGAGTGTCCTGTGATTGAGAACCATCATTAACTTGGAGTCTGGTTAAAAGCATTCAAAAAAGAGCAAAAGATCTTAAGGGAAAGGTCATGGAAACTGGCAGCTGGGGACACAGACCCAGGATGCCCACCACTGGTGACCTGCCAGAGAGAGTGTGGTGAAGTATCCAGGCCTTAGTCCCTGAGCCACTGGTGTGTGAGAGAGCATATGGGTGGTGATGTGCATGACAGAGTCGGTTGTGGATGCCAGCTGGCACTCTCTAGAACCACAGCCTTTTGCACCCTGCAAGTGTACTGGGTGACCATGGTCTGAGTCATGCTCCACACCCTCCCCTGAGTGAGGCCTGTGCAGGGGCTAGCCAGTGCTTTCTAGGACCAGCAAGTGTCTGAACACTCCCAGCACCTGCCAACAAGAAAATCAGAGCACGCTGTCTCTGGTTGGGATCTCTCTGGTGGTCTGGACCTGCCCAGACAACCATGGCAAAGGCAGCCTCTGGAAGCCAGCTCTCTGGACTAATACTACTTGCATATTAATAGCACCAGGGTACAAGCAGGACCACCTGCAACCCCAGAGACTGTGGCTGGGGATGTGCCCTGCTGGTGGAGGTGACAGAGGGGGAGTTTATGTGCTCTGGAGCACCCAGAGAGGAATAGACTGAGGCTTATCTCTGAGACAGATGTCTGAGTGCAGTTTGCTTTCCTCTAAACCCCTGAAGAACTGCCAAAATCTGCCAAAAGAGAAAAAAAGGAAAAAACCCTCCAGAGAACAAAAGTCTGACATACTGGTTTTCTCAGAGCTAAGCCCCTTGTAAGGGGGCAGGAAGACTCAAATCTAGCAAGGCTGCCTGAAAACCACGCAGCAGGCCACTCCCCCAGAAAGCCAGCAAAAAAAAAAAAAAAAAAAAAAAAAAGGGACACCTGGGTGGCTCAGTTGGTTAAGCAGCTGCCTTCGGCTCAGGTCATGATCCCAGCGTCGTGGAATCGAGTCCTGCATCGGGCTCCTTGCTCCACAGGGAACCTGCCTCTCCCTCTGCCTCTGCCTGCCATTCTGTCTGCCTGTGTTTGCTCTCTCGCCCTCTCTCTCTGATAAATAAATAAAATCTTAAAAAAAAAAAAAAAGAGGACAACTAACACAGGATCCCCATCTAATTGTAAAATCCCAATATCAGGGAAAAGAAGGTATTAAGCTCCCGGTATTGCCTTAAAATCTGTATACTTCATAGATACAACTTTTTTTTTTTTAATTAATTCCCACTGTTCTCATTCTTTTTTATTTTTTTACAATTTTTGAGCCTATTTACCATCACAATGAGAGGTTCAGTATAACAAATTCCATAATAACCTTTTAACTTGAACTTTCTTAATACATATATCTGTTTGTAGTATTCTTTTGCTTTTCTGTTTTTTTAATACTCATATAGAGATAAGCTTCAAGGTACTCCTCTTTCCCCAATCAATACTACCCCTACAAATAAACCACCTTTAATCCCCTTTTATCTCAGGAAATTTGAGTCCTTTAAAAAAGATATCAAGATACACCCAGGAAGAATCAAAATAACCTTCCTCACCACACTGAAAATTTGTAACCACCCTCCCATCTTTTACTTCTGTCACTGTTTTGGTGTATTTCTTTTTGTTATGGTAGTATATAAATCTTATACCTGGGGTTCATTTTGGGTAGGTCTTTTTTTTTTTTTTTCCTTGTCACTTACATTTCTCAGTCTTTTTGTTTCTCTTATGGTTTGTATACTTTATAAATCTTACTTTGGGATCCATTCAGGCTGGGTCTTCTTTTCATTTATTTGTTTCTTCAGTCTCTCTCTTTCTCTCTGTGGGTTTTCTCTCTCTCTCTCTCTCGCATTCTGGTGGGGACTCAATGATTACTCAGAAGCTTCCAGGGTGCACCTTGCCTGGAACACAGTTGATACATTCAGCTACACATCCCCTCAGCCATCTCTCACCAAAATGACTAGGAGGAAGAATGCCCAACAGAGGAAAAATTCAGAGACTGTTGGATATCAGTCTCCATCAGAGCTATTGGATATGGACATAAACAGTATGTCAGAAAGGGAATTCAGGCTAACAATCATCCAGGCAATGTCTACGTTGGAGAAAACTATTAATGACAATATAGAATCTCTTCTAGGAGCAGAACTGAAAGATGCCTGGGAAGAAGTTAAAAATGCTGTCAGTGAGATCCAAACTAATCTAAATACTCTAAAAGCTAGGGTAACCAAGGCAAAAGATAGAGTTAGTGATCTAGAGGACAAATGATAGAGGAAACAGATCAGGAGGAGGACTGGAACAAATAGCTTAGAAGCCATGAAAACAGAATTAGGGAAATAAATGGTGCCATGAAACTTTTCAACATCAGAATTATTGGGATCCCTGAGCGGGAGGAGAAAGAAAGAAGACTAAAAGATATAGTTGAACAAATTTTCCATGAAAATTTTCCCAGTCTGGGGAATGGAACCAGCATTCATGTCCTAGAGGCAGAAAGGCCTGCCCCCAAGATCATAGAATCCAGAAAGACCTTGAGACACCTGATTATGAAAATGATAAACCATAATTTTAACAGGAGTTCTTGAAAGCAGCTAGGGAGAAGAGATCCCTTACTTACAAAGAAAGGCCCATCAGAATAGCATCAGACCTGTCCACAAAAACCTGGCAAGCCCAAAAGGGCTGGCAAGATGTATTCAGGGCACTAAATGAGAAGAACATGAAGCCAAGAATACTTTATCTAGCAAGACTGACATTTAAAATGGATGGAGAGATAAAGAGTTTCCAAGACCAGGAAGGCTTAAAAAAGTATGTGATCATCAAGTCAGAACTACAAGAAATAATGGGTGGTGGGGGGCGGTTCTGTAGAAGAAGAAAGAACCCAAGAGTGTCATTGAACAGAAATTTATGGAGACAATCTATGGAAACAAGAACTTCACAGGTAACACAATGTCAATAAGAACGTAACTCTCAATAATCACTCTCAATGTGAATGGCCTAAACGCTCCCCCAAAATGGCACAGGGTTGCTGATGGGATAAAATGACAGGACTCATCCATGTGTTGTCTACAAGAGACCCATTTTGAACCTAAGGATACATCCAGACTGAAAGTGAAGGGATGGAGAAGCATCTTTCATGCCAATGGGCCTCAAAAGAAGGCTGGAGTAGCGATTCTCATATTAGATACATTAGATTTTAAACTAAGACTATAGTCAGAGATACAGAAGGACACTACATCATTCTTAAAGGGTCTATCCACCAAGAAGATCTAACAACTGTAAATATTTGTACCCTCAATATGGGAGCAGCCAACTACATAAGACAACTGTTAATCAAGATAAAGAGTCATATTGATATGAATACATTAATAGTAGGGGAACTTAACATGCCACTCTCAGTAATAGATCATACAAGCATAACATAATAAAGAAACAAGAACATTGAACGACACCTTGATCAGATGGGCCTAATAGATATATATAGAACATTCCACCCTAAAACAACAGAATACTCATTCTTCTCAAGTGCACATGGACCCTTCTCCAGAATAGACCACATACTGGGTCACAATTCAGGGCTCAACCCATATTAAAAGATTGAGATTATTCCCTGCATATTCTCAGATCACAATGCTTTGAAACTGGAGCTCAACCGCAAGAAAAAGTTCCGAAGGAATTCAAACACCTGGAAGCTAAAGACCACCTTGCTTAAAAATGTTTGGCTCAACCAGGAAATCAAAGAACTTAAACAATTCATGGAAACCAATGAGAATAAGGACACTTTGGTCTAAAACCCATGGGATATGGCAACGGCAGCCCTAAGGGGGAAATACATAGCCATCCAAGCCTCCCTCAAAAAAAAATTGAAAAATCCAAAATACACCAACCGTCTTTACACCTTAAAGAACTTGAGAATCAAAAATAAATTAAGCCAACTCCACACACAAGAAGGGAAATAATCAAGAGTATAGCAGAGATCAATAAGATTGAAACTAGAGTTACAGTAGAATGCATCAACGAAACTAGCTGCTGGTTTTTTGAAAGAATCAATAAGATTAATAAACAATTGGCCAAACTAATCCAAAAGAAAAGAGAGAAGACCCATACTAATAAAATTATGAATGAAAAGGGAGAGATCATTACTAATACCAAGGAATTAGAAACAATCATCAGAAATTTTATTATCTAACAGTTATATGCCAATAAGTTAAGCAACCGAGTTGAAAGGCATCCATTTGTGAACACCTATAATTTTCCAAAACTGAATTGGGAATAAACTGGCAATCTGAATAGAACAATATCTAGTAATAAGATTGAATCAGTGATCAAAAAAACTCCCAAATAACAAGAGCCCAGTACCTAATGTGTCTACTAAACAATCAAAGAAGAAATGATACCTATTCTTCTGATTCTTTTTCAAAATATAGAAACTGAAGGAAAATGTCCAGACTCTTTCTACAAAACCAACATTACCTTGATTCCTAAACCAAGCAAAGGCCCTATCAAAAAGGAGAATTTCATTCCAATATCCCTGATGGATATAGATGCCATGATTCTCAACAAGATCCTAGTTAATAGAATCCAACAGTACATTAAAAAGATTATCCACCATGACAAGGTGGGATTTAGCCCTGGGTTGCGAGGGTGGTTCAACATTCACAAATCAATCAGTGTGATAAATGAAATCAATAAGAGAAGAGAGAAGAAACACATGGTCCTCTCAATCAATGCAGAAAAAGCATTTGACAAGATACATAATCCATTCCTTATTAAAATGCTTCAAAGTATAGGAATAGAGAGAACATTCCTCAACTTCATATAATCTATCTATGAAAAACTCACAGCAAATATCATCCTCAATAGGGAAAAGCTGACAGCCTTCATTTGAGGTCAGGAACACAGCAAGGATGCCCACTGTCAGCACTCTTGTTCAAATAGTACTAGAAGTCGTAGCAACAGCAATCAGACAACAAAGAGAAATATAAGGTTCTAATATTGTCAATGAAAAAGTTATACTCTCTCTTTGCAGATGACATGATACTTTATATGGAAAACCCAAAAGACTCCACCCTCAAACTCCTAGAACTCATACAGCAATTAGATAATGTGGCAGGATACAAAGTCAATGTACAGAAATCAGTTGCTTTCTTATACACTAACAATAAAAATCCATAAAGGGAAATTAGAGAATAAATTCCACATACTATAGCACCAAGAACTATAAGATACATGGGAATAAATCTAACCAAAGAAGTAAAGGATCTGTACTCAAGGAATTACAGAATACTCATGATAGAAATTGAAGAAGACACAAAAAGATGGAAGACCATTCCATGCTCATGGATCAGAAGAAAAAACATTATTAAAATGTCTATACTGCCTAGAGCAAACTATACTTTCAATGCCATTCCAATCAAATTCCAACAGCATTTTTCAAAGACCTGGAGTAAACAGTCCTAAAATTTGCATGGAACCAGAAGAGACCCCAAATTGCTAAGAAAATGTTGAAAAAGAAAGCCAAAACTGGGGGCATCACGTTGCCTGATTTCAAGCTTTACTACAAAACTGTGATCACCAAGACATCACAAAAACAGACACATAGACCAGTGGAACAGAGTAAAGAGCCCAGATATGGACTCTCAGTGCTATCTTCAAATAATCTTTGACAAAGCAGGAAAAAGTACACAGTAGAAAAAAGACAGTCTCTTCAAAAAATAGTGCTAGGAAAATTGGACAGCTATGTGTAGAAGAATGAAACTCAACCATACTTTTACACCATACACCAAGATGAACTGAAAATGGATAAAAGACCTCAATGTGAGGCAGGATTCCATCAGAATCTTAGAGGAGAGCATAGGCAATAACCTCTTCGATATCAGCCACAGCAACTCTTTTCAAGATATGTCTCCAAAGGCAAAGGAAACAAAAGCAAAAATAAACTTTTGGGACTTCATCAAGATCAGAAGCTTCTGTACAGCAAACGAAACAGTCAACAACACAAAGAGGCCACACACACAATGGGAGAGGATATTTGCAAATGACACTACAGACAAAGGGCTGATATCCAAGATCTCTAAAGAACGCCTCAAACTCAAAACACACAGAACAGATAATCATGTCAACAAATGGGCAGAAGACATGAACAGACACTTCTCCAAAGAAGACTTACAAATGGCTACCAGACACAGGAAAAAAAAAAAAAATGTTTATCATCACTAGCCATCAGGGAGATTCAAATCAAAACCATGTTGAGATACCACCCTACACCAGTTAGAATGGCCAAAATTAACAAAACAGTAAACAACATGTGTTGGAGAGGATGTGGAGAAAGGGGAACCCTCTTACACTGTTGGTGGGAATGTAAGTTGGTGCAGCCACTTTAGAAAACAGTGTGGAGATTCCTTAAGAAATTAAAAATAGAGTTACCCTATGACCCTGCAATTGCACTACTGGGTATTTACCCCAAAGATACAGATGTAGTGAAAAGAAGGGCCATCTGTACCCCAATGTTCATAGCAGCAATGTCCACAGTCATTTGACTGTGGAAAAAAACAAGATGTCCTTCAACGGACAAATGGCTAAGGAAGATGTGGTCCATTGATATTATGGAAGATTATGCTTCCATCAGAAAGGATGAATACCCAGCTTTGTATCGAAATGGATGGGACTGGAAGAGATTATGCTGAATGAAGTAAGTTAAGCAGAAAGAGTCAATTATCATATGGTTTCACTTATTTGTGGAGCATAAGGAATAACATGGAGAACATAGGGAGATGGACAGGAGAAGGGATTTGGGGAAATTGGAGGGGGGAACCAACCATGGGAGACTGTGGACTCTGAAAAATAATCTGAGGGTTTTTGAGAGGCAGAGAGTGGAAGGTTGGGTGAACCTAGTTGTGGGTATTATAGAGGGCATGTATTGCATGGAGCACTGAGTGTAGTACATATAAAATGAATTCTGGAACACTGAAAAGAAACTTAAAAAATAAATTAAAAATTTTTAGAAAAGTGATTGTGAATAGGCAAATTATTTAATAAGGGGGAAATGTGTTGCTAAAATTATTTTTTTATTAGTTATAGGCAATAATACCTATAAATGCCCATCACCTTGTTGAAATAAAGTGTTTAATCCATTGTTTTCAAATTAAACAAATGAAAAATCAGGAAGAAACATTTTTGAAATGTTCTTTTATTTTTTTTTAATATTTATTTATTTATTTATTCTTTCATTTATTTATCAGGGAGAGCAAAAGCAGGGTAGTGGCATGCAGACAAGGAGCCCAATGGGACTTGGTTCCAGGGCTCCAGGATCATGACCTGAACTTAAGGCAGCCTTTTAACTGACTGAGCCACCCAGGGGTCTCAAAATTTTTCTTGGAGAGCATACATTTCTATTACACTATTTTTTTTTTTTTAAGATTTAGTTATATGACAGAGAGAGAGAGAAAAAGCACAAGCAGGGGAAGTAGGAGACATAGAAGCAGGCTCCCATGACCAGGGGGTGGGGGAGCTCAATTGCAGGACCTCAGGATCATGACCAAAGGCAAACAACTAACTGAGTTACCCAGGTGCCCCTAAACTAAAATTCTTAAAAGGTTTTATAATCTGGTTACATCTACCTAACATTTATAAGAGTATCTAAGTACACCCTTACAAAGGGCATAGACAGCAGATTCTTCATGTGTGGGTGAACCTTTTTAAAAAGTACTCCACCAAATTTTACTTGGTTGTTGCTTTCTACCACAGCAATCAGATTTTTATCAGCCCCAAGAATTATTCAGCTTAGACTTTTTTACATCTCTCTATTCATATTCCTCATAATTAGGAAGCAGCTGTTTTTAGCCTTCTCTGACAGCAACTGTCAGCTGCAGGTGGGATATTGATGATCGAGGAAAATGACAGATTGCTTAATGTCAGTGACTGAATACCACATCAAGGAGTACTATAGAGATACAATATCTACATTTCATATCTGAACCTTATAATTGACTTATTTCTGTCAGATTTCAACAAGAGAGTTTATGACTTCTTTTAGAATAAAACTGTGAATATATGATTAGACATACCTGTAGCTATATCTCATGCTCTTTCTGTTAAATCAAATACTAATAATCAAACACCTTGTGTTTCTATAAAATCAAATTGATTTCTGTAAAATCAAACACCAATAATCAAACACCTTCTTTCAAGAAGATGAGTTATTAACAGATCTGTCAGATTATTTAATCTATGTTTTCCTTTCATATTATAAAAGTATTCTAAATTATACAATATAAAATGAAGGCTTATATATCATAACTCCAGCTTAACTTTTAAAGAAGAGAATGATTACTGGATCTTTCCTTTAGAAAGTTACTTATTTTCGCCTTTAAGAAGGGTAAGATACACAGAGGGAAGAAGAAATCTCAGGGACAGTTATATGGTGGTTCTGATAATTACAAAAGCTTCTGTTGTGTATTTCAAATAATATAAGAATTAATTAATTAAGAATAAGTTTAAAGTGTAGGACATGTGAACTCAATTGAAACAATGATTTAAAAGTGCTAATTCATTACAGGTTATATAATTGAATTCTTTTCTTTTTCTGCAGAACTACCAATGGCTTATTGCACACTAAAATAGAAAATAAATAAAATAGGTAACATTCAACTTACAGATATGATGGGAGTGGTAATATCTAATCATATCTGTTCCACTTAAATCCCAGATTCTATATCATTATATAAATTAGTAGTGTTGGAAACAATTGGGTTGAAAATCAACCTTTGTAAAAAATCAGAGCATATGGGGCGCCTGGGTGGCTCAGTGGGTTAAAGTCTCTGACTTCGGCTCTGATTGTGATCCCAGGGTCCCGGGATCAAGCCCCATATTGGGCTCTCTGCTCAGTGGGGAGCCTGCTTCCCCCTGTCTCTCTGCCTGCTGTTCTGCCAACTTGTGATCTCTGTCAAATAAATAAAATTAAAAAAAAAAAATCAGAGCATAGCAACACGTACACTTTCTAAAAACACAGTTGTACATAATAAATTTCAGTTATCTTGAAAATGGAAACAACAATGAGGGAAGTTATGTAATTTTTTTTGTTGTTGTTATGTTTCGTTGTTTTGGTTTGGTTTACTAGATGGATATACAAATAAAATATCTACAGATGAAGAGCAATAGGGGTGTTATAATTAAGAATGTCTAAAAATAGTTGGGATGTTATTGGGAAAAGGTAATGAAATTTACATTAGGTTTATTTTATTTGTTTTTTTTTATGTTTTTTGCCTTTGCACTAAATCAGATAATTTTTTAGAGTAAATAATTGTGATGAGAAATCCTACAATAAAAAAAATTACCTGCTTCATTTAAATATTGCATCAGAATTAACTTTAGAATGAGTAGTAAAAAAAAAATCACCAGCTTCTCTGACATTACCCTTGTTTTAAACTTTTTAACATTTCATATTTACAGAAAATATGCAAAAATATCACCAAGAATTTCAATATATTTTACCCAAATTCACCAAATGTTAAAATTTTATATGTGCTTTACCATTTTATCTAATTCTATCTATCTAACCTATTTATCAAGTAAATTCTATTTCTCTTTTCTAAGCCTTCTGAAAATAAGTTGCAGGCATGCTTTCCCTTTGCCTTAATTAAAATTTCAGTATGTTTTTCCTAAAAAAAAGAATTTTTTAACATAAAATAGAATTATCAAAGTTAGGAAACTACTTGTAGTCTATAGATAGTGAGAAGCAAATGCCAGTATATCCGCCTTGAGGAGCAGTGTTTTCATGGTGGTCTAGCATGACACCCTCTCTGGACCCAACATATAGGTACTCAGCAGTTGCCATGAAGTATGGTGCCGTGAGGATTCACAACAGAGGACAAGGTCAAAAATAAAAGGAAAAAAAAAAAAAGAAAAAAGACTGTCTTTGAAATATATGAAAATCAGTAACAAATCATGGAAATCTATATAAAGCCACTTTGGGGACAACTATTTTACAGAGACTTACCTTCTGTCACCTTTTCTGAGGACAAGTTGAAAAATTTCTCAGCAAAAATGTCAGGTATCTTATTCCAAATATAAAGGAAGTGTTAGAGAGGATGTGGAGAAAGGGGAACCCTCTTACACTTTTGGTGGAAATGTAAGTTGGTGCAGCCACTTTAGAAAACAGTGTGGAGATTTCCTAAGAAATTAAAGATAGAGCTACCCTAGGACCCTGCAATTGCACTACTGGGTATTTACCCCAAAGATATAGATGTAGTGAATAGAAGAGCCATATGTACCCTAATGTTCATAGCAGCAATGGCCACAATCGCCAAACTGTAGAAAGAGCCAAGATGCCCTTCAGCAGATGAATGGATAAAGAAGATATGGTTCATATATACAATGGAATACTATACCTCCATTAGAAAGGATGAATACCCAATTTTTGTATCAACATAATGGGACTGGAGGAGACTATGCTGAGTGAAATAAGCCAAGCAGAGAGAGTCAGTTATCATATGGTTTCACTTACTTGTGGAGCATAAGGAATAACATGAAGGACATTAGGATAAGGAAAGGAAAAGTGAATTGGGAGAAATCAGAAGAGGGAGATGAACCATGAGAGACTGTGGATTCTGAGAAACAAACTGAGGGTTTTGGAGGGGAGGGAAGTGGTGGGTTAAGTGAACCTGGTGGTAAGTATTAAGGAGAGCACATATTGCATGGAGCACTGGGTGTGGTGCATAAACAATGAATCTTGGAACACAGAAAAAATAATATTAAATTTTAAAAAATGAATAAGTATAGAGGTGCTTGGTTGGCTCAGTGGTTTAAGCCTCTGCCTTCAGCTCAGGTCATGATCTCAGGTCCTGGGATCTCTGTTCAGTGGGATGCCCGCACACACACACCTACCGCCTGCCTCTTTGCCTACTTGTGATCTCTCTGTCAAATAAATAAATTAATTAAATATTTTTAAAAATTAAAAAAATAAGTATAAATACATACATACATACAAACGGAGTGTGGGGAGGAAGGATGTTAAATTTGTACAAACCTTGGGAAGAATTTCTTCTGTACCAAGTCCAGAATCTGTGTATACTGTACAAACCACTTCACCTCATCCCACCCATGGTGGAAGTTCTATTAAGTCTCCAGATTCAGTGTGTTTGAACAGAGGAAAATCATTCGTTGAAAAAGGTACAAGGACTATGATGCTATTCCTTCAAATAGTATATTATGAAATGCTATATCATGAGGAGTAAAAATTCTTCATATTTATGGGGGAAAAGAGTAGATATTGGCACCCAGAAAGCAAGAACAGGTATATTCAAAAAACCTTTTGTAAAGGTGGATGATACAAACCAACTTTATAAACCATTTCATCATTAACTGACTGATCTGCCTTTTATAAATTACTATTCTTCAGAAGCTTTCAGTCCATTTGATAGATATGATGTTAAGCATCCAAAAGCAAACTCAGAATTCAAGCACATGACAATAAGTGTGGTGGAATCCTGAGTCAATACCACTTGAAAGAGAAGAAAGAAGGATACTGTAAATATTGCAGAAATATGAAGCTCTTGAAACTCATCTTCCAAGTGAGCAACACAGAAACTGCACATAGTAACCACTATCAAGTTGTTGATGATATTGTATCTAAGTTAATTTTTGACTTTGTGCAACATTAAAGGGACATGCCTAAAAAGAAATAATAAAATACAGTATTCAATTCCTTTTTCCTATTATTGCAACTGTTCTGGAAAAAATCTGAATCAAAAGAAAAGCTAGAATTGCAACATATTTCTCTGAAAGCCTTCAGAGGAAAGTAATTGAGCCACATTTCCTGTATAAAGAAATCCAGGAACCTGAACAAAAGTTTATGTTTATTTCAAAATGCATCCCTTAACCTTCAAGCAAATTTAGAGGACTAGATGAGAAATAACCAGTGTATGTTCCAAGTTAAATCCAGATAAAAATGACATAAAGCAAAAATTTATGAATTTACCTCTATATAAAAGTATACAGTGATGCATTCTTGACATTCATGAACATAAATTAATAATAAATGAAAATGACTTTGAAGAACTAAGTGTAAGCCACTGTCCATACAAGCTATAAGCAACAGTACAAGTTTCTAATGTCAATCAGATAGCACTACATCTCAACCAAAACAAAAAGTCAGACACTGTGTTTTTTCCAGCAAAGGATCTGAAGAAAAAGGACCTTCACCCAATATTTGGTCACAATTCTGGACTGTTATCAATAAGCAGTTCACAGAAACAGCTAACAACGCAGGCAAAGACTCCATTCCAAAGTCCTCTAAGGAATGGAGTCTTTGCCTGCGTTGTTATCTGTTTCTGTGAACTGTTTATTGTGACAACTGTTTACTGTGACAATTCAGCATATGGATAATTTGCCTTTTGGTAAGATCAATTGGAAAGTGAAAATATTATTAGGAATAAATAAAACAATTTAGAACCAAGGTGGAATTTGATAAAGAAAGAATTGAATTTCTTATTATACAAGAAGGAACAGAATTTGTACCTCACCAATACAATCCCTACTGGACTTATTTCAGACTGGTGAAGAGAAGTCAGAATTTTGGGGCTTCACAAGCTACACTGAAAGCAGTGGTATATGCTTTAGATATTTGGGAAGAAGAAATTTTATTTATTTATTTTTTTGACAGACAGAGATCACAAGTAGGCAGAGGCAGGCAGAGAGAGAGGAGGAAGCAGGTTCCCCGCTGAGCAGAGAGCCTGATGTGGGGCTCGATCCCAGGACCCTGAGACCATGACCTGAGCCGAAGGCAGAGGCTTTAACCCACCGAGCCACCCAGGTGCCCCGGGAAGAAGAAATTTTAGATAATCCATTGTCAATGTTTTTCTCTTCCATTTCAACTTCTGCAACTTCCTGGCTTTTAGACTTAAAAAAAAAAAAAAACTCTCAGAAAGGAAAAGAAATCAGAAAATTACCATTGCTATAAGTCAGTAAATATGTAGATGTTATAGATATTTTTTCCAGTTGGCAAATGAATAAATGCACTCAAAAACAATTTTTCCCATTTTCCTTCAGTTAGCATTTATTTTAAGTTTTCTGTTTTGTTTTGAATCATTCACCACCATTTTTCTGTTATTATAGTAATGAGAAAATTGATTGGAGTAATACATTTCTACATGGCTTTTCACATGCATCAAGAGAAAAGATTACCAACTCTGGCTAAATGGAAACTTCTATCATTCCACATGTATTCCACATATTTCCAACTGACAGTGTTTTTCTCTTATTTAATGTAACCAACCCAAACACAAGATTTGGGAGATTAAGAGGTCTCAATAAATAGTCCCTTTTTAAAACCTGGAGCCTCAATACCTAGAAATAAAACAGATGGAGAGAAGGAGGGGTAAGATGGTGGAGAAGTAGGAGACCTGTTTCAACTGGTCCCCTAAGTGAGCTAATTATCTACCAGAATATTCTGAACACCCATGAAATCAGCATGAGATATAGGATTATACACTTTTGGATTTCTATGGGGGCAGAAGATACCAGTGGAGAGGTAAACTGGTGTGGGAACACTTGGACTGATAGTGGAGGATAAATAGAAGAGGGAGGGAGCCATTAGAAGTGACTCATTGGAAAGTAATACCCTCAATAAAATGTGCCCTGTGATTGGGGACCAGCATTAACTTGGAGTCTGATTAAAAGCATTAAAAAAGAGCAAATGATTTTTTTTAAAGATTTTATTTATTTATTTGATAGAGAGATATCACAAGTAGATGGAGAGGCAGACAGAGAGAGAAGGGGGAAGCAGGCTCCCCGCTGAGCAGAGAGCCCAATGCGGGACTCGACCCCAGGACCCTGAGATCATGACCCAAGCTGAAGGCAGGCTTAACCCACTGAGCCACCCAGGTGCCCCAAGAGCAAATGATCTTAAGGGGCAACTGTTGGAATTGGGTGGTCACAGGCACAGGCCTAAGCCCATGTCTCAAGACAGCCACTGCCAGCGACAACCCATGCCAGAGAGAGCAGCAGCAGAGCCTCCAGTTCCTGGTCCCAGAGCACCCCGGGTTGCTCAGCTTGCACTACCACTCAATGGGCACATTCACACCCCTGACTGAGGGAGTCTGATGTGGGCAACAGCCTGTGCTCTCTAGAGCTACAGACTTTTGTGTTCTGTGAGCATTCCATGACCTGGGTCTCAACCTCGCTCCACACCTGTGCCTGAGATTGCTCCCTGCAGGCGCTAGCTGGTGTTCTCTAGGATGGACTAAGAGTCTGGAAACTACCAGCCTGGGCTTGAAGGAACTCAGCATGCACTATCTCTGGTGGGGTTCTCTCAGCCCTCAGAGAATGATCTCTGAAACCATGAACTCTAGACCCCAGACAGCAGTCCCGGCAACGGCAGCCACTGGAAGTGGGCTGCCTGGACCAATATCACTTGCAGGTTTAGTGGCATGGGGTGCAGAGACAAGTGGGCCTTTCTGGCAACCCCTGTGATAGTGGCTGGGGACATGCACTGACAGTGGGAGGAATCATGGTTCAGCAGAATGTGCAGAGGGGGAGTCTGTGTGTTCTAGACCACCCAGAGGGGAGCAGACTAAGGCTTCTCTCTGAGATGGAGGTCTTGGTGCTATTTGCTTTCCACTAAACCTCCCAAAAAAAAAAAAAAAAAAAAACCACAAAAAGCCCCCAAAGACTAAGAACCACCAGAGAACAAAAGCCTGAAAAGCCAATTTCCACAGAAATTGCCCCTTGATGGAGAACAGAATGACTCAACCCAAACAAGACTGACTGAAAAACTATGCTCCAGGTCCCTCCCCCAGAAAGCCAACCAAAAGAATGAGAGGACAACCACTACAGGATCCCCATAAAACTGTAAAACCCCAATATCAGGGGAAAACAAAATATTAAGCTCCCAGTACTTCCCTAAAACCTTATATTTCATACATACAACTTTTACTTTTAATTCGTTGTCACTACTCCTGTTCTTTTTAATTTTTAACCAACTTATCATTACAACTAGAGGATTGATACAACATATTCCATAATAACCTTTTAACTTGAACTTTTTTCATACATATTCTTGTGTTTTTCTTTCTCTTTTCAGTTTTTTAAATATGTATATAGATATAAGCTTCAAGGCAATCCTCTTTCATAATGAATACTACCCCTATATATAAACCAGTTTTAATCTCGCTTTATCTCTGAAAAGATGAATCCTTTAATAAAGATATCAAGATACACCAAGAAAGAATTAAAATAAACTTGCTCGCCCACACCACGGGTTTATAGCCACCTTCCCATCTTTTCTTCTGTCAGTGTTTCCATGTATTTGTTTATGTTCTGGTATCATATAAATCTTATTATTGGGGTTTATTTTGGCTAGGTTCTTTCTTTCTTCTGTCATTAACTTTTGTCCGTCTTTTATACATTTAGGTATAAACTATAACTTAAAAATCTTACATTTGGTCCCATTTTTGCTCGGCCTTCACTTTTTTTCCTTTTTTCCCCAACTCTCTCTCTTTTTTTCTTTTTTTCTCCATTTCCACTGGGGACTCACAATTACTCAGAAGCTTCCAGGGTGCACCTTGCCTGGAACACAGTTGATACATTCAGCTACACATCCCCTCAGCCATCTCTCACCAAAATGACTAGGAGGAAGAATGCCCAACAGAGGAAAAATTCAGAGACTGTTGGATATCAGTCTCCATCAGAGCTATTGGATATGGACATAAACAGTATGTCAGAAAGGGAATTCAGGCTAACAATCATCCAGGCAATGTCTACGTTGGAGAAAACTATTAATGACAATATAGAATCTCTTCTAGGAGCAGAACTGAAAGATGCCTGGGAAGAAGTTAAAAATGCTGTCAGTGAGATCCAAACTAATCTAAATACTCTAAAAGCTAGGGTAACCAAGGCAAAAGATAGAGTTAGTGATCTAGAGGACAAATGATAGAGGAAACAGATCAGGAGGAGGACTGGAACAAATAGCTTAGAAGCCATGAAAACAGAATTAGGGAAATAAATGGTGCCATGAAACTTTTCAACATCAGAATTATTGGGATCCCTGAGCGGGAGGAGAAAGAAAGAAGACTAAAAGATATAGTTGAACAAATTTTCCATGAAAATTTTCCCAGTCTGGGGAATGGAACCAGCATTCATGTCCTAGAGGCAGAAAGGCCTGCCCCCAAGATCATAGAATCCAGAAAGACCTTGAGACACCTGATTATGAAAATGATAAACCATAATTTTAACAGGAGTTCTTGAAAGCAGCTAGGGAGAAGAGATCCCTTACTTACAAAGAAAGGCCCATCAGAATAGCATCAGACCTGTCCACAAAAACCTGGCAAGCCCAAAAGGGCTGGCAAGATGTATTCAGGGCACTAAATGAGAAGAACATGAAGCCAAGAATACTTTATCTAGCAAGACTGACATTTAAAATGGATGGAGAGATAAAGAGTTTCCAAGACCAGGAAGGCTTAAAAAAGTATGTGATCATCAAGTCAGAACTACAAGAAATAATGGGTGGTGGGGGGCGGTTCTGTAGAAGAAGAAAGAACCCAAGAGTGTCGTTGAACAGAAATTTATGGAGACAATCTATGGAAACAAGAACTTCACAGGTAACACAATGTCAATAAGAACGTAACTCTCAATAATCACTCTCAATGTGAATGGCCTAAACGCTCCCCCAAAATGGCACAGGGTTGCTGATGGGATAAAATGACAGGACTCATCCATGTGTTGTCTACAAGAGACCCATTTTGAACCTAAGGATACATCCAGACTGAAAGTGAAGGGATGGAGAAGCATCTTTCATGCCAATGGGCCTCAAAAGAAGGCTGGAGTAGCGATTCTCATATTAGATACATTAGATTTTAAACTAAGACTATAGTCAGAGATACAGAAGGACACTACATCATTCTTAAAGGGTCTATCCACCAAGAAGATCTAACAACTGTAAATATTTGTACCCTCAATATGGGAGCAGCCAACTACATAAGACAACTGTTAATCAAGATAAAGAGTCGTATTGATATGAATACATTAATAGTAGGGGAACTTAACATGCCACTCTCAGTAATAGACAGACCATCCAAGTTTTGCATCAATGAAACTAGAAGCTGTTTTTTTTTTTTTTTGAAAGAATCAATAAGATTAATAAACCATTGGCCAAACTAATCCTAAAGAAAAGAGAAAAGACCCAAAATAAAAAATTATGAATGAGAAGGGAGAGATCATGACTAACACCAAAGAAATAGAATCATCAGAAATTTTATTATCAACAGTTATATGCCAATAAGTTAAGCAACTGAGATGAAATGGATGCATTCGTGGAAACCTATAAACTTCCAAAACTGAATTAAGAAGAAATGGCAACCTGAATAGAACAATATCTAGTAACAAGATTGAAGCAGTGATCAAAAAACCTCCCAAAAAACAAGAGCCCAGGATCTCATGGATTCCCTGGAGATTTCTACCAAACATTCAAAGAAGTAGTAATACCTATTCTCCTGAAGCTGCTTCAAAAATAGAAACTGCAGGAAAACATGCAGAGTGTTTTCATGAAGCCAGAATTACCCTGATCTCCAAACCAGGCAAAGACTCCACCAAAAAGGAGAATTTCAGAACAATATCCCTGATGGATATAGACGCCAATATTCTCAACA
Organism: Mustela nivalis; assembly: GCF_964662115.1. NCBI lineage: Eukaryota > Metazoa > Chordata > Mammalia > Carnivora > Mustelidae > Mustela > Mustela nivalis. The sequence continues at coordinate 88,795,126 of NC_139021.1, read as the reverse complement.
AGATCCTAGCTAATAGGATCCAACAAAACATTAAAAGATTATCCACCATGACCAGGTGGGATTAATCCCTGGGATGCAAGGGTGGTTCAACATTTGCAAATCAATCAGTGTGATAGAAGAAATCAATAAGAGAAGAGAGAAAAAGGACATGGTCTTCTCAATTGATGTAGAAAAAAAATTTTTTTGAACCAGATACAGCATCCATTCCTGATTAAAACGCTTTAAAGTATAAGGATAGAGGGAACAGTCCTCAACTTCATATAATCTATCTATGAAAAACTCACAGCAAATATCCTCCTCAATAGGGAAAAGCTGACCCCCTTCCCTTTGAGGTCAGGAACACAGCAAGGATGCCCACTCTCAGCACTCTTGTTCAACATAGTACTAGAAGACCTAGCAACAGCAGTCAAACAACAAAAAGGAAAAGAAAATGTATTCCAATTGGCAAAAAAGAAGTCAAACTCTCTCTCTTCACAGATGACATGATACATTATATGGAATACCCAAAAAAACTCCACCCCCTAGCTACTAGAACTCATACAGCAATTCAGTAATGTGGTGGATACAAAATCAATGTAAAGAAATCAGTTGCTTCCTTATACACTAAAAATAAAAATATAGAAAAGAATATTAAAGAATTGATTCCATTTACTATTGCACCAAGAACCATAAGGTACCTGCGAATAAACCTAACCAAAGAGGTAAGGATCTGTACTCAACGAACTATAGAACTCTCATGAAAGAAATGGAAGAAGACACAAAAAGATGGAAGACCATTCTGTGCTCATGAATTGGAAGAATAAACATTGTTAAAATGTCTATACTGTCTAGAGCAATCTGTAGTTTTAATACCATTCCAGTCAAAATTCCACTGGCATTGTTCATAGAGCTGGAACAAACAATCCTAAAATTTGAATGGAACCAGAAGAGACCCCAAATTGCTAAGGAAATGTTGAAAAAGAAAGACAAAATTGAGGGCATCATGTTGCCTGAATTTAAGCTTTACTGCAAAGCTGTGATCAGCAAGACAGCATGGTACTGGCACAAAAAGAGAGCCCAAATATGGACCTTCAACTTCATGGTCAACTAATCTTTGACATAGCAGGAAAAAATATACAGTGTAAAAAAAAGAGTCTTTTCAAAAATGGTGCTTGGAAAATTGGTCAGCTATGTATAGAAGAATGAAACTCAACCATATTTTTACACCATACACAAAGATAAACTCAAATGGATAAAAGACCTCAATGTGAGGCAGGATTCCATCAGAATCCTAGAGGAGAACATAGGCAATAACCTCTTCAACATTGGCCACAGCAACTTCTTTCAAGACATGTTCCCAAAGGCAAAGGAAACAAAAGCAAAAATGAACTTTTGGGACTTCATCAAGACCAAAAGCTTCTGCACAGCAAACGAAACAGTCAACAAAAACACAGAGGCAACCCACACAATGGGAGAAGATATTCGCAAATGACACTACAGACAAAGGGCTGATATCCAAGATCTCTAAAGAACGCCTCATACTCAAAGCACACAGAACAGATAATCATGTCAACAAATGGGCAGAAGACATGAACAGACACTTCTCCAAAGAAGACTTACAAATGGCTACCAGACACAGGAAAAAAAAAAATGTTTATTATCACTAGCCATCAGGGAGATTCAAATCAAAACCATGTTGAGATACCACCCTACACCAGTTAGAATGGCCAAAATTAACAAAACAGTAAACAACATGTGTTGGAGAGGATATGGAGAAAAGGGAACCCTCTTACACTGTTGGTGGGAATGTAAGTTGGTGCAGCCACTTTGGAAAACAGTGTGGAGATTCCTTAAGAAATTAAAAATAGAGTTACCCTATGACCCTGCAATTGCACTACTGGGTATTTACCCCAAAGATACAGATGTAGTGAAAAGAAGGGCCATCTGTACCCCAATGTTCATAGCAGCAATGGCCACAGTCACCTGTTAATATTCAACTTTTAGAGGCATATAGTTGTGTAAACTGTTGGATGGAAAAACGTTCCAAAATCAACAGTTTGGTATATTTGCATTGCAACATAATCTGATCTCACCTATATATTTACATAAGATTAAACATATTCAGTTCTTTCTGGAGATATATTAATAAATAAATGGATTTGGAAATGTATATACAGACAGAAAATTGCCAGAAAGTCTATTTAGTTTTGTATCATGTTTAACCATAAAACAAATTGATACTGACTAGTAAAAGTAAAAATCCAATACCTTTAGAAAATTTTATGTATGGTGCATAAATACCTAAAATGTATACACAAATTTTGGTGATTTAAACAGAACTATTGTATAAATGCTTCTACTGTGCCAATGATAACTATTAAATATTTTTCCATCTCACTTACAGATTCTTCAGTTTTTAGTTTTCTTTAGATAATTTTTTAAAGCTGACATCAAGTCTGAGGCTTAACCAACTGAGCCACCCAGGGATCCAGTTGAAAACAGAGCTACCCTATGACCCAGCATTTGCACTACTGGGTATTTACCCTAAAGACACAAACTTAGTGATCCGAAGGGGCACACGCACCCAAATGTTTGTAGCAACAATGTCCACAATAACCAAACTATGGAAAAATCTAGATGTCCATCAACAGATGAATGTATAAAGATGTGGGGTGTGTGTGTGTGTGTGTGTGTACACACAATGGAATACTATGCAGCCTTCAAAAGAAATGAAATCTTGCCCTTTGCGATGACATGGATGGAACTAGAGGGTATTATGCTTAGTGAAATACGTCCATTGGATAGAGACAACTATAATATGATCATAAGTCGATTGAAGAGAGACAACTATCATATGATCTCCCCTTCATTAGGAAGTGGGGATTCAATATGGGTTTGGGGTGTAGAAAAAAAATAAATGAAACAAGTTGGGATTGGGAGGGAGACAAACCATAAGAGACTCTCAGTCTCACAAAACAAACTGAGGGTTGCTGGGGGGAGGGGGGTCAAAAGAGGGTGGTGGGGTTATGGGCATTGTGGAGGGTATGTACTATGGTGAGTGCTGTGAAGTGTATAAACCTGGCAATTTACAGACCTGTATCCCTGGGAATAATAATACATTATATGTTTATAAAAAATAAAAAATAAAAAAATAAAATTTTAAAAATGACAAAAATATTTTTTAAAGAAATGAAATATATACTAGTTTGGGATGCCATAACAATGTACCACAGACTGAGTGGCTTAAACAACAGAAATTTTTTGTCACAATTGTAGAAGTCAAAGATCAAGGTGCCAACAGGACTGATTTCTTCTGACATCTCCTTTTCTTGGTATGTAGATGGCCATTTTCTGTGTTTTCACATGGTCTCTCTGAGTGTGTCCTAATTTCCCTTAAAAGGACACCAGCCATATTAGATATTAAAACTCATTCTAATGACCTAATATTAATATTAGTAGCTTTTGGAAGACCCTGAGTTCAAATTCAGATGTTTGTAGGGGTTAGGACTTCAGTGTATGAATTTTAGGAGTACACAATACCCATAACATGATATGTGCATATTTTAAGATAAAATTTTAAATGTACAAATTAAACATTCATAAGTATAAGATCATGTATGAATGTATGTATATTATATGCACATATGCAAAAAACTGAACTGAAATCAATTAGGTGGGGAGTGATGGCCAAACTGAGAACATCATAAAATATTTTAGGTATAGCTAGAAGCCAGAAAGTAAAATTTCCAACTGAATATGTAAATGGTGGTACAGAGGATGTTTATTTTCTTGTAATTGATCTTTTTCTGCTTAAATATTTGAAATTCTGATAAAGAAATAGTAAATCAATTACAGAGATAATACATTATAATTAATATTGAATTCTTCATTAGAATTTATATCAATATTTTTCTCAAAACTAAAAGAACACACACTTGATGACTGAGGCTTGATCTATTTAATAATAATAACATTTTCACCAAAATGAAACATGCTCTGTAATATCAGATGAAAAGCAATCTTGGCAATTATCCCAGTGATACTTCTTCTTTTAGACAGTTCTATCCTTGTATAATTTGCCAAATTCCATTGTGGGATTATCTCCACAAATAGTTACAGGTTTTTTTTTTTTAAGATTTATTTATTTATTTAACAGACAGAGATCACAAATAGGCAGAGAGAGAGAGAGGAGGAAGCAGGCTCCCTGCTGAGCAGAGAACCCGATGTGGGGCTCGATCCCAGGACTCTGGGATCAGGACCTGAGCCGAAAGCAGAGGCTTTAACCCACTGAGCCATCCAGGCGCCCCATTATAGTTACAGTTTTTAAGGGTGCTTTCTTGAGAAAGAGATTATTTATAATTTTTCTTATCTTCAGTTCAATCCATCTCATAGAGTACACACACACACACACACACACACACACACTTGATTTGTGTGTACAATTGAATTATGGTTTTTCACTGTTGTATTAAAAATACACATGTCCTGGTGATTCACAGACCTGTACCCCTGGGGATAAAAAGATATGTTTATTAAAAATAAAAAAAAATACACATGTCTGAACAAACACCTAAAAATAAATATTACTCTAAATCTGTGACTGTTGGTGGATGAAAATTTACAATAGTGTTGATTTTCCAATGAATAGAGTTAATGTTCACAATCCCTATCATGATGCTGGAGTTGTGATAGATCTCATTGTGTCTCATCAGCTCCTTAGTAGCCACTTATCCTGTTATGCATTTCAGGGACTATAAGAAACTCTGACTTAACCTTGGAATTCCACAAATCCTATTTTTATTTTCCTGTAATAGGCTTTCCTACATTCTCACAAAATGAAGTCCCATCAGTTACTTTTTTTTTCAAACTATATGTCATTCTCAAAGAGCAACTTACTGATTTTGCAATCTAAATTGAATTTCATAGCAATGATCCCATTTTGTAAATGTATATTTATTGCTGAATGATGAATTTGTTAAAAAGCTCAAGCTCTGACTCAACTATAAGGGCCTGAATATGACTGATTTATTCTCCCCTGCATATTCAGCACCAAATACTATTCAGCAAGTTATAGGCAGTAAATGTATATATTTTTGAGGAAACAATCAATAAAATAATAAAATAATTTTGCTAACTTCATCTATAAGCTTGCCTTCAGTCCCTGTTACACAAAGAACAGTGTTCTGTTTGATGCTCATATACAATTATCTTCATAAGCTAAGATACTAAGTTTCATCTGAAACAAATCTTTCACAAAATTTAATCATCCAAATTATAAAAATCCATTCTTAGAATATTCATACAGTTTTCCATAGGGCTCCAAAGATAATTTCTTAATGGACAGTTCAATCAGGCTTAAGGAAGTGAGTCATATTGCATGTCTTCTCCTGTAGCCTGATTGAAGGAGAGAGTACCAATTTGCACATTCTTTCCCAGAATATTTGTGTTACTTTATAACCCTAGTATATATTGCCTTGGTTAACATATATAGCCTATTAATACTTCCATTTCATTGTTTACTAAAAGAAAGCATCTAACTGAATATGTTACATCTACTCTTGGTTTATTGTTGTTTGAGGGATATTTATTTTTCAACTTTGAAATATCCTTTTACCTCTTCCAAATTAGAACATACTTTCCTAACATGATCTTTAAAGTGGAAGAGATATTTATGTAAAATTGCTGACATCATCCAAATCTTTACTGATTGCCCTACTTGGAATATCATTATCTACCATTAGATAGATATCATTATCTATTGCAATTAATTTCTATTGCAATTTAATTATTGCAATTTATTTCTGCTTTCTACATTTAGAAATACACTCCAAAAGAATAATGCTTATCTAAAAAAGAAATAATAGCTTCATGTAGTTTGTCTCCAATCAAATCATATTTAGTTTTAAATTATTCAGAAATTGAGTAAATATTACCATTCTACCATTCCCTCCCAAAATAGCTGCCTTAGATTCATTTTTTCTGTCATTATTAAACTAAGATAAATATTTAAATAAATTTATGTTGTTTAGTAAGTTTTGTAATAAGGAAAGTACTGAAAATTTCATAGATCAGTTGAACTATATTATATGGGAATAAAAGCCAAGTGAGTAAAATCTTCTTTATCTATTCATCTGTTGATGGATATCTAGGTTCTTTCCATAGTTTGCTATTGTGGGCATTGTTGCTATAAACATTATGGTGCACATGCCCCTTTGTATCACTACATTTCTGTCTTAAGGGTAAATACCCAATAGTGCAATTGCTGGGTCATAGGACAGCTCTATTTTCAACTTTTTGAGGAACATCATGCTGTTTTACAGAGTGGCTGCACCAGGTTGCATTCGCACCAACAGTGTAGGAGGGTTCCCCTTTTTCCCCATCCTCACTGGAATCTGTCATTTCCTGAATTGTTAATTTTAGCCATTCTGACTGGTGTGAGGTAGTTTCTCATTGTTTCGATTTGTATTTCCCTGATGCTGAGTGATGTGGAGCATTTTTCATGTGTCTGTTGGCCATCTGGATGTCTTCTTTGCAGAAATGTCTTTCATGTCCTCTGCCCAATTCTTGATGGGATTATTTATTCTTTGGGTATTGAAATTGCTAAGCTCTTTATAGATTTTGGATACTAGCCCTTTATCTGATATGTCACTTGCAAATATCTTCTCCCAATCTGTGAGTTGTCTTTTGGTTTTGTTAATTGTTTCCTTTGCTGTGCAAAAGCTTTTGATCTTGATGAAATCCCAATAGTTCATTTTTGCCCTTGCTTCCCATGCCTTTGGCGATGTTCCTAGAAAGAAGTTGCTGTGGCTGAGGTCGAAGAGGTTGCTGTCTGTGTTCTCCTCAAGGATTTTGATGGATTCCTTTCTCACATTGAGGTCCTTCATCCATTTGGAGTCTATTTTCATGTGTGGTGTAGGGAAATGATTCAGTTTCATTTTCTGCATGTGGCTGTCCAATTTTAGCAACACCATTTGTTGAAGAGATTGCCTTTTTTCATTTGGACGTCTTTTCTGCTTTGTCAAAGATTAGTTGACCATGGAGTTGAGGGTCTATTTCTGAGCTCTCTATTCTGTTCCATTGATCTATGTCTCTCTTTTTGTGCCAGTGTCTTGATGATGACAGTTTCGCCATAGAGCTTCAAATCTGGAATTGCGATGCCACCAACTCTGGATTTTTTTCTCAATATTCACCTAGCTATTTGAGGACTTTTCTGGTTCCATTTAAATTTTAGGATTATTTGTTCAATTTCTTTGAAAAAAAATGGATGGTATTTATATAGGGATTACATTAAATATATAGATTGCTTTAGATAGCATAGGCATTTTCACAATAGTTTTTCTTCCAATCCATGAACATGGAACATTTTTCCATTTCTTTGTGTCTTCCTCAATTTTTTTCATGAATACTTTATACTTTTCTGAGTACAGGTTCTTTGCCTCCTTAGTTAGGTTTATTTCTAGGTATCTTCTGGTTTGGGGGTGCAATTATAAATGATATTGACTCCTTAATTTCTCTTTCATCTGTCTTGTTGCTGGAGTAAAGAAATGCAACTGATTTCTATTAATTTTATATCCTGACACTTTACTGAATTCCTGTACAAGTTTTAGCAGTTTTGGAGTGGTCTTGGGTTTTCCACATGTAGTATCATATCATCTGCAAACAATGATAGTTTGACTTATCTTTTGCTGATTTGGATGTCTTTAGTTTCTTTTTGTTGTCTGATTGCTGAGGCTAGGACTTCTAGTACTTTGTTGAATAACAGCTATGATAATGGACATCCCTGCCATGTTCCTGACCTTAGCAGAAAAGCTCTCAGTTTTTCTCCATTGAGAATGATATTTCATGGGTTTTTCATAGACGGCTTTGATGATATTGAGGTATGTGCCCTCTCTCCCTACACTTGGAAGGGTTTTTATCAGGAAAGGATGCTGTACTTTGTCAAATGTTTTTTCAACATCTATTGAGAGTATCATAGGGTTCTTGTTCTTTCTTTTATTGACACATTATATCACATTGACTGATTTGAGGATGTTAAACCAACCTTGCATCCCTGGAATAAATCCCACTTGGTTGTGGTGAATAATATTTATTTATTATTATTATTTTTTTTTTTTTAAAGAAAGCGATCACAAGTAGAGAAGCAGGCAGAGGGGCAGGGGGAAACAGGCCCTCCACTGATCAGACAGCCTGATGACCCTGAGATCATGACCTGAGCCTAAGGCAAAGGCTTAACCCAGTGAGCCACCCAGGCATCCCGTGAAAAATCTTTTTAATGTACTGTTGGATCCTATTGGCTAATATTTTGGTGAGAATTTTCCCATCTGTTTTCATCAAGGATATTGGTCTGTAGTTCTCTTTTTTGATGGCATCCTTGTCTGGTTTTGGGAACAAGGTAATGCGGGCCTCATAAAATGACGTTGGAAGTTTTCCTTCCATTTCAATTTTTTGGAACAGTTTCAGGAGAATAAGTATTAATTCTTCTTTAAATGTTTGGTAGAATTCCCCTGGGAAGCTGTCTGGCCCTGGGCTCTTGTTTATTGGGAGATTTTTGATGACTGTTTCCATCTCCTTACTGGTTATGGGTCTGTTCAGGTTTTCTATTTCTTCCTGGTTCACTTTCAATAGCTTATGTGTCTCTAGGAATGCATCCATTTCTCCCAGATTGTCAAATTTGCTGGCGTATAGTTGTTTGTGGTATGTTCTTATAATTGTTTGTATTTCTTTGGTGTGGATTGTGATCGGTCCTCTTTTATTTGGGTCCTTTCTCTTTTCTTTTTGATAAGTCTGGCCAGGGGTTTATCAATCTTATTAATTCTTTCAAAGAACCATCCCCTAGTTTCATTGATTGGTTCTATTTTTTTGGGTTTCTATTTCATTGATTTCTGCTCAGATCTCTATTATTTCTCTTCTCCTCCTAGGTTTAGGCTTTATCTGTTGTTCTTTCTCTAGCTCCCTTAGGTGTAAGGTTAGGTTGTATATTCAAGACCTTTCTTGTTCCTTGAGAAAGCCTTGTGTCACTATTTATTTTCCTCTCAGGACTGCCTTTGCTGTGTCCCACAGATTTTGAACCATCATGCTTTCATTATCATTTGTTTCCAAGAATTTTTTTTTTTTTAGATCTTCTTTAATTTCCTGCTTGACCCATTCATTCCTTAGAAGGATGCTCTTTAGTCTCCATGTATTTGGGATCTTTCCAAATTTCCTCGTGATTGAGTTCTAGCTTCAGAGCATTGTGGTCTCAAAATATGCAGGGAATGATCCCAATCTTTTGATACCGGTTGAGACCTGCTTTAGGACCCAGGATGTGATCTATTCTGGAGAATGTTCCATGTACACTAGAGAAGAATGTGTATTCTATTGCTTTGAGATGGAATGTTCTGGATATATCTGTGATGTCCATCTGGTGCATGTGTCATTTAAGGCCTTTATTTCCTTGTTGATCTTTTGCTTGATCTGTCCATTTCAGTGAGGGGAGTGTTAAAGTCCCCTACTATTATTGTCAATGTCTTTCTTTGATTTTGTTATTAATTGGTTTATATAGTTGGCTGCTCCCATGTTAGGGGCATAGATATTTAAAATTGTTAGATCTTCTTGTTTGACAGACCCTTTAAATATTATATAGTGTCCTTCATCAACTCTTATTATAGACTTTGGCTTATAATTTAATTCATTTGATATAAGGATTGCCACCCCAGCTTTCTTCTGATGTCCATTAGCATCATAAATTGTTTTCCACCCCATCACTTTAAATCTGGAGGTGTCTTTGTGTCTAAAATGAGTTTCTTGTAGACAGCACATTGATGGGTTTTGTTTTTTGATCCATTCTGATAATCTTTTTATTGGGGCATTTAGCCCATTTACATCCAGGGTAACTATTGAGAGGTATGAATTTAATGCCATTGTATTCCCTGTAAGGTGACTATTACTGTATATTGTCTCTGTTCCTTTCTGTCCTACTACTTTTGGGCTCTCTCTTTGCTTAGAGGACCCCTTTCAATATTTCCTATAGAGCTGGTTTGGTTTTTGCAAATCTTTTAGTTTTTGTTTGTCCTGGCAGCTTTTTATCTCTCCTTCTATTTTCAGTGATAGCCTAGCTAGATATAGTATTCTTGGCTGCATGTTTTTCTCATTTAGTGTTCTGAATATATCATGCCAGCTCTTTCTGGATTGCCAAGTCTCTGTGGATAAGTCTGCTGCCCATCTAATATTTTTACCATTGTATATTACAGACTTCTTTTCCCGGGCTGCTTTCAGGATTTTTCTCTTTGTCACTAAGATTTGTAAATTTTACTATTAGATGATGGGGTGTGGACCTATTCTTATTGATTTTGAGGGGGGTTCTCTGCACCTCCTGGATTTGATGCTTGTTCCCTTTGCCATATTAGGAAAATTCTCTACAATAATTCTCTCCAATATACCTTCTGCTCCCCTCTCTCTTTCTTCTTCTTCTGGTATCCCAATTATTCTAATGTTTTGTCTTACAGTATCACTTACCTCTTGATTTCTTCCCTCGTGGCCCAGTAGTTGTTTGTCTCTCTTTTGCTCAGCTTCTTTATTCTCTGTCATTCGGTCTTCTATATCACTAATTCTCTCTTCTGCCTCATCTATCCTGCAGTAAGAGCCTCCATTTTTTATTGCACGTCATGAATAGCTTTTTTTTTATTTCAACTTGGTTAGATTTTAGTTCCTTTATTTCTCCAGAAAGTGCTTTTATTTCTCCAGACAGGGTTTCTCTAATATCTTCCATGCCTTTTTTGACCCCAGCTAGTACCTTGAGAATCGTGATTCTGAATTCTAGATCTGACGTATTACCAATGTCCATATTGGTTAAGTCCCTAGCCTTCAGTATTGCCTCTTTTTATTTTTTGTGGTGAGTTTTTCTGCCTTGTCATTTTATCCAGATAAGAATATATGAAGGGGCAAGTAAAATACTAAAAGGGTGGCAAAGACCCCAGGAAAATGTGCTTTAACCAAATCAGAAAAGACCCCAATTGGGGGAAGAAAGAGGTTAAAAAGAAGTTCAGAAAAATAAAAATTTTAAAAAGGAAAAATAAAGAAAAAATATAAAAAAGAAAATATCTATATTAGACTGGTGAATAGAACAGAGTCACCCTACTTAATTTTGGGAGTATTTTGGTCTCTTAAAAGAAACTACCTCCCAAAATTTTAAAAAATGAAAATATATATGCACATACACTCACACACACACAAAGGTAAACACAATGAAGGGATGTAATATGACTATAATGATGAAATTTAAAAAAACAAAAAATATCTAGGGGTGCCTGGGTGACTCAGTGGGTTAAAGCCTCTGCCTTCAGCTCAGGTCATGATACCAGGGTCCTGGGGTTTAGCCCTGTGGGGAGCCTGCTTCCTCCTCTCTTTTTGCCTGCCTCTCTGCCTACTTGTGATCTCTGTCAAATAAATAAATAAATATATTTTAAAATATCTAAAAAAGGAGTTGATAAGATATTTTGTTTGGGAGTAAAAAGAAAAAGAAAGTGGAGAAAATTTTCTCAGGCTGGAGACTAGAACAGAGCCCTGTACTAGATTTAGGGTATATTTTGATCTATTAGAAAAACTTGCATCCCAAATTTCTTTTAGAAATAAAAAACCCTATGGGTATACAAAAAATAAAGTCAGACACAATGAAAGATAAAATATGACTATAATAATGAAGGTTCAAAAAGATTTTTTTAACGAAAGGTATTATTAAGATAAACTAGTTAAAAAACTTTAAAAATGGAAAGAATAAAAGTTAAACAAATTTTAGCTAAGAAAAAAATAAAATTAAAAAGAATTAATTAACTTTGCAAGACTAAAGAATCATGGGGGGAAAGCCATGAATTCCATGCTTTGCTTTCTCCTCCTCTGGAATTCCGCTGTTCTCCTTGGTAAGTGAACCTGGTCTTGGTAGGATTTCTTGCTGATCTTCTGGGGGAGGGGCCTGTTGTAGTGATTCTCAGTGTCTTTACCTGAGACAGAATTGCACTGCCCTTGCCAGTGGCTGGGCAAAGTAATCTGCTCAGGTTCGCTCTTGGGAGCTTTTGTTCCCTGAAGGCTTTCCATAGAGTTCTGGAGGGCAGGAATGAAAATGATGGCCTCCCAATCTCCAGCCCGGAGAAGCCAAGAGCTTAGGGCCCCACTCCTCAGTGCACCCTCAAAGGTGCTCAATCACTCCTGTCTCCCAGGCCTCTGGCTGTGTGCCAAGCTCATGCAGCCTGTGACCAAGCATCTCTGTCTCTGGAACACAACCCCTCCTGGAGTCTCCAAACCCAGCAGATCCCTGCACTCTTCCAGGGGGGGTCTTCCAGGATCTTGTGGGAGTCTCTGCTCACAGAGAAGTGACCTGACTGTGCCACAGATCACAGCTAAAGGTAACCCTGAGTTGAGAACTCCCTCCTCTGCTCCGTCTCTGTAGCCAGCTTCCCTGCTCTAATACCTACAAGCTCTGCAACACTCAGACACCCCCAATCCTTCTGTGACCCCATGGGACCTGAGACCACAATGTCCCCGCATGGGCTTCACCCTGGCTTAGCCTCTGGAGCAATGCCCCTCCGTGGAGCAGCCTTTTGAAAGTTCTGATTTTGTGCTCCCTTGCTCTGCCACTTGCCCAGGACCCAACCCCTCCCCCCACAGTCTATCTTCCTGTTGCTTTGGATTCACTTCTCTGCAGGTCCTACCTTTCAGAAAGTGGTCGATTTTCTGTTTTTAGATATGTTGCCCTTCTTCTCTTCGATCTCCTATTGGAATTGTAGATGTTCAGATTGGTTTGATAAACATCTAGCTGATCTCCTGCTAGATGTCATCTCAGCCTGCTACTTCTCTGCCATCTTGATTCCTCTAATTATCACTTTTTTAAACTCTGTATGTACAGTTTTAGAGGAACTAATTTTTTCCCAATACACAAAAATGCGATACCTGAATAAGTTCAACTGATATTTAATAAAAAATGTTTAAAATATCTCTCATTGTTAAATGAAGAAAATATGTCTTCTTTTCCTGTGTTATTCTTTTTTTAATTTTTTGTCGTATTTGACAGATACATTGTAAATTGTTCTGATAAGGATTTAGTTAGTAGTCCAATGATGGCTAGCATTTAGAGTGGTTGTCTGACAAGCAATCTAAAAGTGTTTTATGCATATTTTTTCAGTCTATTCTCACAAAAATAGCAGTGAGTAAGTCTCATCATTTTAACCATAAATAAGTAAAGTAAATATTAAATAATTCCTAAGGTCATACAGTTAGTAAAAGATTAGAGCCAGGGCCATTCAAGCACATTCTCTAATAACTCCCTGCTCTGTGTGGAACAGGGGACTGGGGACTGGGGATGGTGACACTTAAGGTATAATGTCATTTATTAGTCACACTTTGTAATACAAAGTATTACTTAGTAGTACTAAGTATTCAAATCCCCACTTTACAGAGAGTAATGAAATTTCTGAATGATTATGCAAAATTTACCAAACAGAACAGAATTTGAAAAGGAATTGTATTGAAAGATAAAGCCAAGGCTTCCTAGTCTAGAGTCAAAACTCTTAACCTAAAAGTAAAATTGACAAAAGTAGAAAAATGCCTTATTCTTTATCTTTTGTTGTATATCAGTGTTATCACTAAGTAAAATAATGTTGACTGAACTTTATTTCCCTTGGAATGTCTAAGAATTTTTAAGATACTTACAGAAATAGTTACAAGTGAAAGTTTGAGATGTAAGTTCTATTAATAGAAATTACTATTGTGGGGGCGCCTGGGTGGCTCAGTGGTTTGGACTGCTGCCTTCGGCTCGGGTCATGATCTCAGGGTCCTGGGATCAAGCCCCGCATCGGGCTCTTTGCTCTGCAGGAAGCCTGCTTCCCTCTTTCTCTCTCTCTCTCTCTCTGCCAGCCTCTCTGCCTACTTGTGATCTCTGTCTGTCAAATAAATAAATAAAATCTTAAAAAAAAAAAAAGAAATTACTATTGTGATAGAAATAGCAAGTTCTATTGAGAGAAGTTCTCCAAAATTTCATCAGATAAAGTTCTAAGTGCAGATACTAATAATAATAATGTTCTAAGTGCAAAATCATCATTTGGTAGATAGCTATACCTATCAGAAAAAGTTGTAATCTTTTTGCTGGTGGAAGGTCTTGCTTCCATGTTGATGGTGCTGACTGATCAAGTGATGGTTGCTGAAGGTTGGGGTGAATTTAGCAATTTCTTAAAGTAATACAACAGTGAAGCTTTCCACAAATACTGATTGTTCTTTCCATGAATGATTTCTTTGTAGCATGTGATGCTGTTTGAGGCATACCATTTCACCCTTATTAGAACTTCTTTCCACAATAGAGCCAATCCTTTCAAACTCTGCTGCTGCTTTATCAAATAAGTTTATCTAACACTATAAATCCTTTGTTGTCAATCTTCATAGTATCTTCAACAGAAGCAGATTCCACCTCAAGAAACCACTTTTTTTCATCCATAAGAAGTAATTCCTCCTCCATTAAAATTTTATCATGAAATTAAAGCAATTCAAATATAACAATAATGAAAAAGTTTGAAATATTGTGAGAATTACCAAAATGTGACACAGAGACATATTAGTGAGCAAATGCTATCGGAAAAAATGGTGCTGATAGACTTTTAATGCAGGTGTACCACAAACATTCAATTTCTAAAAAACAAAAAACAAAAAAAACACAGTATCTGTGAAACATAAGAAAGTAAACTGCAATAAAATGAAGCATACCTATACTTCTGCATTTATTATAACTAGTAGCACATAATGCAATTGATTTATGCTTTCACTAGTCAGATATCCTTTAGGGAAATTAGAAAAAGAGGGAACATCTTTTATTTCTACTGACAGTTTTTTCTTCCTATAAATTCATTTCCTTCAACCTTAAATCATCTTTTAGATTTTTTTTTTTTTTTGTAGTGTAGGTTCATTGAAAAGATATCTTCATTTGGTTACCAGAAAATGTCTTTATTTAACCCTCATTTTTGAAGTGCACATTCATTGGATATGGAATTCAGATAGTTTCTTTCCTTCAATACTTTAAAGATGTTATTCCATTGTCTGGCCTTTACAGTTTCTGTTGAGAAGTCAACTAAAACATGTTATCCTTGTTTCTCTGTGTATAATGTATCTTTTTTCTCTGACTGGTGTTAACATTTATCTTTTTATTTCTTTTAGTCATTCTATCTGTTTTTTGTGTCACTCATATTTTCTACTTCCTTAATTATATTTTTTCTATTCATTCTATTAGTTATATGGAAGTTCCACTGTGATTGTAGATTTTTTTTTTCTTAGAAAGAAGGGTTTGGTGTGTTCAATATGTAATTAAATCTATCTGTTACCAAAATCCATTTGAAATATACTTTATCTCTAGGTTTTTCTATAGATACAAATTATGCTAATTTCCCCCATTCTTTTATCAATATTGTGTATCTTTTTTTTCTGAAGATTTTAATTAAAGTCAGAGTCCTTTTTTTTAGATTTTATTTATTTATTTGACACAGGGAGAGAGATCACAAGCAGGCCGAGAGGCAGGCAGAGAGAGAGGGAGAAGCAGGCTCCCCACTGAGCAGAGAGCCTGATGTGGGGCTCTATCCCAGGACCCTGAGATCATGACCTGGGCCAAAGGCAGAGGCTTAACCCACTGAGCCACCCAGGTGACCCTAGTCAAAGTTCTTATTTGCTAACTTTGACACCCAGATCATTGGTGACTCCTCCTATTCTCTTACTGTTGATCACATGGTCTTGCTTCTTTTAATGTCTATCACCTTTTTTTTTTTCTCTTATATGCTAGACTGTGTATAATATCTATAGGTGCTTCAGGTGGCTAATGCTGCCTTCTTCTTTCATTGGGACTGATTACCCCAATCTAATTATGGATTTGGTTGGATGGAGACACTAGCAGTTTTCATAAAACTGAGTGTGTCTTCAATAATTCTGGATTCTAGAATGTACTTTTCCAGTCCTTTCAGTTGAGAGTTTGTCAAGTTTTGTCTCATGAGTCTTAAGTGACTATAAAGGAAAGTGTTCTCCCTTTCAGAGAAATTTAAGTTAGCTCTTTATGCTTCTACTCCACAAAGCCTTTAATTTTCCAGTCATCTTGTTTGGGGAACTAGTTATATTTGTGCTTCATACCCTTGCTCTTTTCTGTCCTGTAAGGGAGCCTTTTTCTAGGAGCTGAGATCCATCTTGTATCTTCTAGCTACACCCAGAATTCTTAAGTTTTTTTTGATAAAAGTAACTATAGGTCCTCAGTACAATTCATTACTCCTCTATGATTTGCCTTATTTTGTTTCAGGATAATTCTTTTTTTTTTTTTGTCCTTTTTATCTGACAATCAAGAGAACACAGGAGGTTCCTGATTCTTGGAAGATTTCAGGCCAGCAGTGAAGATCTCTATGCAGTTGCAGAGTATAGTAATGTTTTATGATGAAACCCATTGCTGTATAGAGGTCCCTCAAATCTTCACACCCAGTCACATAACCTCAAAAAGTTAGATGCCTTGTCTTCTTTCTAGTAATGGTCTTTTTCCTGGGCCAGATCTTGATCCTTACAATTTAGCTCAGGCCCTATCATTGGTAATGCTATCTCCTTAGCTTATCTTGGAAAGAGTTCCCACTTTTCTATAATCTAGTCTATCTTGTCTTCATAACTATGAAAGCTCTTTCAAACCCTCACATAAGGAGTGCCTGTGTGGCTCAGTCGATTAAGCATCTTCCTTCAGCTCAGGCCATGATCCTGTGTTTCTGGGATCAAGCCTTGTGTCATGCTCTCTGCTCAGCGGGGAGCCTACTTCCCTCTCTCCCTTTGCTGTTCCCCCTGCTTGTACTCTCTCTCTCTCTCTTTCTCTGTCAAACAAACGAACAAAACTTTCAAATAAATTATTTTAAATTTATCTGACTTTTCTCTTTGGTGTTTGTGGAAACATTGATCTTAGTACTTCTTACCCAGAAGCAAAAATGAATCAAAAATCCCTGATCTGTAATATATTGCATTAGAAATTAGCATTGATACTGACATTTTCATGACCAGTTGAATTTAGAGGGAAAAATGCAATTTGTAGAAATGTCTTTTTTGGTCATCATTGCAGGACTCTTCCTTCCTGCTCCCTGAAGAGGAACTATGAGAAGACACACTAATTCCCCTTAATTTGCAAAAGGTTACAAGACTCATTTCAACAATTTTATTTGGGAGATTAAAACTCAGAAGTGAGTCATATTTATTTATTTTGAAGACATTAAAAGTATCCCCTCACTTTTGGAAAGCTAGTTATATTATTCTCTTTGGTAAAATACAATGGTTTTCACCAGTGGTTTGCAAAAATTTTTAAATAGTTATAGACTTTAAAAAATAGATACAGATTATTTTTTCCAAACAAAATATTCTAAAACCAGTTATTAAACAGAAGGAAAAATATATGCTGACTTGAGTTGCACTTTTCCATCTGTCTCTTTCCTATTTTCTTCCCCACATAAAGGAGTTCCATGCAATCACTTTGAAAAATGCTGCCTAAAAGTATTTTGACTTTATGTTTTTGTTTTTGTTTTTTTCATTTTACTGGAAACAAAGCAAATAATGGTTGCATCATATTGCACCACAAGTTCAATCAATGCTCAGAGGAAGTAGATGAGAACTTCTGATTTCAGAGATTACTTTCTTCCCTCCTTTCCAACAGTTGTTTTTGTGCTAAAGCAATTTAGTGCAAACTTTAATTTATATGTTAATAAGATTAGATTATGGGTTAATAAAGCCACAGGCAACCACAATTAACCTAACAGTTTGAAAAGAATTTTACACGTTTATTCAAACTGTCTTACTACTTCAGGTAATAGATTTTAAAATGACAAGAAATGGCTTTTACATTTTCTTTAGTATCAGTTAAGAAAACATTCTAGCTAAATATTAGAGAAAATTAATTTTATTAGTAATATTTTTAAAATCTTAAATCATGTTCGAAAAGAGTATTTTAGCTAATGTTGAAGGCAGTACTAAAATGCAATTTTCCTTGTTTCTGAGGATCCTGGATATCTGGCTTTTATTATGCCTTAAGCTTCTCTTCTGCTGGAGGGACACTAGGAGGAAAGAATCACTGGCAAACACATTCTATGAGACTTTTATCCTGGATCATCATGTATCCTCCCTATAAATCAGAATGGGTAAGAGCTACATTTTGGAGGAAATGCCAAAAATATTCATAAAATATTTTCCCTGCTCTTTCCTCTTATCTTCAATCCTTCGTCCAATAGTATGAAAGTTAACCTATCAGGAAAAAAAAAATCACATGATCCAAGAGCAAACTGGAGGAACCAGGGGTCTCTGCTTCAGGCTCAGGGACAGCTAACTCATTTTTCTGTCTCCATGTCATTTATGGAATGAAGTCCTAAACTCTCAACGCCACCAAAGCTTTAGAGTATGGGTAAAATTCATATTATTTTTCATCATGCCTATCCCAACAGTGACTGAACTTCTTTTCCTAACTAGAACCAGTGAGATTTGGAGGCTCAGATGGTTCTTTTCTAGTTGTGGTATAGAGTAAAATGGTCTGAACTCTCTGTACTTGGTCACTTGCTGGTTCTGAGGATTACACTATCAATGATAATCCAGAGTCATGCTGTCATGCCCCCTGCTCATGTTTGTGCACTATCATGCTGCTAAACAACCCATGCTGCCTGCACACCTTGGAACATTGCATTTTGCTGGTAGGTGCTTAGAGTAAAGAGCCTCACAATCTCAAATGTTTAAACGAAGTCTTAGAAACTGCAAAAATAACTGGATTGTTGTAAGAAAAAAAATGGTTCTAACAAATATTGACCTCCAAAAATGAAAAATATCTCAAGCCACTACACTGTTCACGAAACACTATTACTAATAATTATACTAATACTAATAATACTAATAAGCACTATTACTTATATCATAGTCTGTAATAATAAATAATAAAATATACATTAGGTACAATATCCAGAGTGAAGATATAAATAGAAGAATCACCTCGTATCTATATTTTTGGATGATATAATAAGATATAATAGTTACAATTTTTATCTGAGAATTAAATACTTTATGCATAATTATATCTTGGATTTATTCTCTTTATTTTATTATATAGTTCAAAGATTCTGAAGAGTACATGACTCAACAAATACAAATTATACTTGTTATGTGTCATAACATTGATGTTTTTATAAATTTATGGTATTTTTTTCTTTGCAATTTACTAGGAAATCAACTGTTTAGCTTCTATTAGGAGACTAATTTTGCAAAACAAAAATCATATTCTACATTAGATTGTAACAGAAACCAATAGGAGGAGGACAGGCAACTGGGGGACTTCTGCTTTAGTGAGCAGAAGTGAACAAAAACATATTAATTAATTATGAAAATATTTATGAAAAGAAAAAAGAAAATAATTCTGTGAAATGATGTAAATGAGGCTTAAGGATTTTTTTATAACATACTTGATTACATTTCTATGAAGTCTCTTTTCTTTCCTGGTGGCTATATTTAGGCAGAATATCAATCGGACACCTCTCCCTGTAAGGATGCCTATTCCAAAAATAAAATTGCAAGAGTAAGATCAATTCTTTAAAACTTCCAAAGGTTTCTGCCTGGAGGCATTAAAACACAAAGGAAGTTTTATCCCCGTTGAGTTTGCATTACATGGTAAATTACATTATTTTAAGAAACAAATATCAGTGGTTTTCTTATAACCTGAATATGAACTGGGACTAAGAAAATGTTAATAAAATCTGTTCTTAATTAGGCTTTATATTCTTCCTAATTTTCCATAAAATTATCCTCTGATAATCATTTAAAAATATTTAATTACTCTAGTAAATATTTTCTCATATAGCTGAAAATAGAAATGGAATATAAATTAATTGGATTACAGTCCAAAATATATAGTATTTTTTAAATATTTAATAATATTAGATGATGAAAGTTTTATAGGGTAAACTATGCCATGTTATACATGTATAACTACCACACTCAAGAAAAAATATTCTAAAGACAGAGGACAATATACCACCAAACAGGAACAGAATGTGCCACCTTAAAATTTGTCTGTTTGGCATAAGAATTATTTTCAGATGATTGTTTTTTAAGAAACTACAGACTCAGAAGTTCTAAAAACAGAGAAGTTACCTTTTTATAAGGGAAATCTACAATTATAACATGAATTTACATTAGAAATGGAGAGAGCTATTATCAGAGATAACTTTTTCATTTGAGAGACTTCTCTGTAAGACCTGCAACTTTAGTACTCTTCTCACCTTCCTGAATTGCCTTCCCCACTTTGAAACCCAGACCCTTATCTCTCTCCTAGCTCAGGAAGGTATATAAATCTGTCATCCACTGCCTTTTGAGTCTCATATCTTTGTGAGTCTTTTATGCATACATAATTTTTTTCTCCTGTGAATCTGCCTTTTATTACAGAAAGATTTTAGCTGAGAATTCAGAAGTGTAGAGAGAAAAGTATTTTTACTCCCCTACACTGTCCATGTCCTAAATCAGTTGTTATTATGAATGTTTAACTGTACAAGTCTTTCCATTTGCATTCTATGAATACATATACTTTGTGTGTCATGTCAGCAATTCAAGAGCATTTACTGCTCTAAAGGAAAGCCTGTAATAATATTCTGAAAACAAATAAAATAAAAATGCCTATCTTACAAAACAATATAAAATGCTTTATATAAATTAATTACATAGTATAAACTGATATTTGACTTTTACTAAATTATGAGAATAGCCATAAAAAGACAAAAACCATATTAGACTTTTAAAAGTAGAGTGAATAAAAATATACTGAATATTATTATTAGCAAAACAATTCTATAAATTTATAAGAATTTATAAATAAATTTAATTTTATTTCAGATTTTTGAAAATGTACAGAACTATGATTCTATCTATAGTTACAAAATTCTATCTATAGTTATAAAATTTCTGGCTAAAAATTCAAACAATTGCCAATTTTGTCTTAGAAGGCAAAGTACTCCAAACTGAAAGACACATTTCTCACCACAAGTTCAGCAGGCTCTGTAGCAGTAATAAACACATAAGGCAAGTTTTGGGAAAACACTGCATCCTACTTCTTCCACGTTGCTGGCTAATTTCTCCACCAACAATCTTCCCGAAGAATTTCAGAAATTTAATGTCTATCTTTTAATAAGGTACTAAGAAATTCACTATTTCTTCACTTTAATTTTCTATACCTGTGGTGAAAATATTGTTTTAGAAAAAAGCATTTATGAAAAAGCAAGATTCTATTTGCTAGGATAAATTTAAAAAATAGAGTAGAATAATGAAAACCAGAGTTTTGTACCCATAGTCCAATCTCATTCCAGAAAATAAGCACCACTGATGCACTCAAAGACCTGTTGCAGTGTGTAGATGCCAAATACCTTCTGCTCATGTTGAGGTCACTCTTTAGGAGGGAGACATAGCATTTCACACATCTCTTCTCTTCTATATATATGACCTCTTCCTCTACTCTGGTTTGTTCTGATGAAAAAATGCCTTTCCTGAAGATTATTTTTCTTTCAATGTATATACCTAAGGACTCCCGAATCCTTTCTCTCCAGTATAAACCTCTCTCTAAACTCATACTGGAATGACCACATGTCTTTGGGAAATATCTTCTTGAAAGTTCTACAAAAACAGAAAATCTCCAAAATGGACATGATTTAAGATCCCTCATCCAATCCAAAGTTATTCTTTCTACTGTAGATGACATGTTTACATATCACAAGTTATCCAATGGATGGATCAGTTGAGCTCTATCAAACTGTATTTCAGAATTTCAGTGACTGAATGCAACAGTTTATTTCTTGTTTAGGTGAATAGTCCTCCCAACAAGCCATACACAAAACTTTCAATATAAGTTTATTGAAGCCCAAGTTCTCTTTTCCTTTACAAGTTTCAACTACAACTTGCAAAAAGATTCACATGAGGTAGACAGGACAGAATTCCATGGGGCAGGAGTCTATGACTCTAATAGGTGACATTGGACAATAGGAGTCAGAACTGCAGTAAAAACTAGCATGGAAAAATTCAGAAATCGAACTTCAGGCAGTCTTGAAGGCTGTACTATATAGGTATTTTTATTGAGAACGGTTTTAGATTTACAGAAAAGCTGTAGTAATAGTGCAGAGAGTTTTCATGTACCCCAAACCTAGTTTGATGTGTTTCTAACATCAAAATGCACATTGTATGCATATTTGCCACAATCAATGAAGAAAAACAAACAGCTAAGGAAATGAGAACAAATATGGAGAATGAATACGGCATGTTCCAGGATCTCATCTAGGATTCCACATTACATTTAGTCATCATGTCTCCTTAGGCTCCTCAAAACAATCAGTTTCTCAGACTTTCCTTTTTCTTGGTGAGCTTAACAGTATTAAAGGGATACTGGAAAAGTATTTTGTGAATGTTTCCTAAAGGGGATTTGTCTGATGATTTTCTCTTAACTATATTGGTGCCATGATGTTTTAAGAGGAAGACTACAGAGATAAAGTACATTCTCATCACATCATATCAAGGACATACACTACTGACATGACTTATCACTGTTGATACTGACCTTGATCAGCTGTCTGAGGCAGTGTTTGCCAGGCTTCTCCACTGATGAGTCTCTCCTAGCTTTTCTCTGTCCATGTCTTTTGTCTTTGGAAGGAGTCCCTATGTGCCACTCACCCTCAGGACTGGGGAATTATTACCCCTTAGTGATATTGGAGAAAATTATTTGGCATTCTTCTTTATGAGAGATTTGTCTATTTGTCTCTATTTACTTATTCAATTACTTATGTCAGTAGGGATCAAAACATATTTATTTTATACATGGTGTTATTAATAGTTCCTTCTTTTTTAATATTCTTTCTTCATTTACTCTTCTTTCTTCCTCTCTCTCTTTTTCTTTCTTTGTTTCTTTCTTTCTCCTTCCTTCCTCCATCCTTCCTTCCTTCTTTCCTTCCTTCCTTTTTTTCTTTTTATCTTCTTTTTTCTTTTCTTTCCTTCTTTCTCAAAATGTTCCAGTACCAATGGAAGTTCTTTCATTTGGCTGCTATTTCTTGACGTAATCCATCTTTTGTTTATTTGTTTACGGCCTTACTTTCTGACACTGCAAGATAGTCCACAATCATCTTTTATATTCTCTGTCCCAGAACTCAAGTCAACTGTTTTTCCAGAGAACCCTGCCTTCCTTTATTGGTGAATGATAAAAAAAAAAAAAAAAAAAAAGATATGGGGACACTTGGGTGGTTCAGTTGGTTAAACATCTGCCTTAGGTTCAGATCATGATTTCAGGGTCCTGAGACTAAGCCCCACACTGGGATCCCTGCTTGGTGGATAGTCTGATTCTTGCTCTCTCTCTCTGATCCTACTCCCTGCTTGTTCTCTTTCTCAATCTCAAATGAATTAAAAAAAAAATTAGAAACCAAGATGTGTTCAGTAGATATACGCATCTACTATGTTGTTGCCTGTAGGTATTTCTAGTGCATAGAGGGAAAAAATACATGTATATTGTCTAATTTGTATGTATATGCTTATATTCTTATGTGTATCCATCTATATTTATGTTAGACTACACAGGTGTTCATAATGTCAGCACTAATTTTGGACTATATGAACCAATCCAGACTCCTTCCCTTGTTTTTCTAGGATTTCCCATTCCAGTAATGAAAAACTTGACTTCCAACATCTGCAATCCATTATGTAATTATTTTCTAATATATCAGCACTATAATAATAATTCATCGGAAGCAACATTATCAACTATATTACAGCAGTTATAGATTTTCTTTAGCCTGTAACTTTATAGACTACATTCATTTCTTTTTGATTTGTCTGGGTGACTCAGTCTTTTTTTTTTTAATTTTTTATTTTTTATAAACATATATTTTTATCCCCAGGGGTACAGATCTGTGAATCACCAGGTTGACACAATTCAAAGCACTCACCAAAGCACACACCCTCCCCAATGTCCACAATCCCACCCACTTCTCCCAACCCCCCTACCCCCAGCAACCCTCAGTTTGTTTTGTGAGATTGAGTCAATTATGGTTTGTCTCCCTCCCAATCCCATCTTGCTTCATTTATTCTTCTCCTACCTCCTTAATCCTGCATATTGCATCACCACTTCCTCATATCAGGGAGATCATTTGATAGTTGTCTTTCTCCGCTTGACTTATTTCGCTAAGCATGATACCCTCTAGTTCCATCCATGTTGTCGCAAATGGCAAGATTTCATTTCTTTTGATGGCTGCATAGTATTCCATTGTGTATATATACCACATCTTCTTGATCCATTCATCTGTTGATGGACATCTAGGTTCTTTCCATAGTTTGGCTATTGTGGGCATTGCTGCTATAAACATTCGGGTTCACGTGCCCCTTTGGATTACTACGTTTGTATCTTTAGGGTAAATACCCAGTAGTGCAATTGCTGGGTCATAGGGCAGTTCTATTTTCAACATTTGGAGGAACCTCCATAGTGTTTTCCAGAGTGGTTGCACCAGCTTGCATTCCCACCAACAGTGTAGGAGGGTTCCCCTTTCTCCGCATCCTCGCCAGCATCTGTCATTTCCTGACTTGTTAATTTTAGCCATTCTGACTGGTGATATCTCATTGAGGTTTTGATTTGTATTTCCCTGGCGCCAAGTGATATAGAGCACTTTTTCATGTGTCTGTTGGCCATCTGGATATCTTCTTTGCAGAAATTTCTGTTCATGTCCTCTGCCCACTTCTTGATTGGGTTATTTGTTCTTTGGGTGTTGAGTTTGCTAAGTTCTTTATAGATTTTGGACACTAGTCCTTTATCTGATATGTCGTTTGCAAATATCTTCTCCCATTCTGTCAGTTGTCTTTTGATTTTGTTAACTGTTTCCTTTGCTGTGCAAAAGCTTTTGATCTTGATGAAATCCCAATAGTTCATTTTTGCCCTTGCTTCCCTTGCCTTTGGCGATGTTCCTAGAAAAATATTGCTGCCGCTGAGGTCGAAGAGGTTGCTGCCTGTGTTCTCCTCAAGGATTTTGATGGATTCCTTTCGCACATTGAGGTCCTTCATCCATTTTGAGTCTATTTTCGTGGGTGGTGTAAGGAAATGGTCCAATTTCATTTTTCTGCATATGGCTGTTGAATTTTCCCAACACCATTTATTGAAGAGGCTGTCTTTTTTCCACTGGACATTCTTTCCTGCTTTGTCAAAGATTACTTGACCATAGAGTTGAGGGTCTATTTCTGGGCTCTCTATTCTGTTCCATTGATCTATGTGTCTGTTTTTGTGCCAGTACCATGCTGTTTTGATGATGACAGCTTTGTAATAGAGCTTGAAGTCCGGAATTGTGATGCCACCAACGTTGGCTTTCTTTTTCAATATCCCTTTGGCTATTCGAGGTCTTTTCTGGTTCCATATAAATTTTAGCATTATTTGTTCCATTTCTTTGAAAAAGATGGATGGTACTTTGATAGGAATTGCATTAAATGTGTAGATTGCTTTAGGTAGCATAGACATTTTCACAATATTTATTCTTCCAATCCAGGAGCATGGAACATTTTTCCATTTCTTTGTGTTTTCCTCAATTTATTTCATGAGTACTTTATAGTTTTCTGAGTATAGATTCTGTGCCTCTTTGGTTAGGTTTATTCCTAGGCATCTTATGGTTTTGGGTGCAATTGTAAATGGGATGGACTCCTTAATTTCTCTTTCTTCTGTCTTGTTGTTGGTGTAGAGAAATGCAACTGATTTCTGTGCATTGATTTTATATCCTGACACTTTACTGAATTCCTGTACAATTTCTAGCAGTTTTGGAGTGGAGTCTTTTGGGTTTTCCACATATAGTATCATATCATCTGCGAAGAGTGATAATTTGACTTCTTCTTTGCCGATTTGGATGCCTTTAATTTCCTTTTGTTGTCTGATTGCTGAGGTTAGGACCTCTAGTACTGTGTTGAATAGCAGTGGTGATAATGGACATCCCAGCCATTTTCCTGACCTTAGTGGAAAAGCGTTCAGTTTTTCTCCAATGGGAATGATATTTGTGGTTGGTTTTTCATAGTTGGCTTTGATGATATTGAGGTATGTGCCCTCTATCCCTACACTTTGAAGAATTTTGATGAGGAAGAGATGCTGTACTTTGTCAAATGCTTTTTCAGCATCTATTTAGAGTATCATATGGTTCTTGTTCTTTCTTTTATTGATGTATTGTATCACATTGACTGATTTGTGGATGTTGAACCAACCTTGCAGCCCTGGAATAAATCCCACTTGGTCGTGGTGAATAATCCTTTTAATGTACTGTTGAATCCTATTGGCTAGTATTTTGGTGAGAATTTTTGCATCTGTGTTCATCAAGGATATTGGTCTGAAGTTCTCTTTTTTGATGGGATCCTTGTCTGGTTTTCGGATCAAGGTGATGCTGGCCTCATAAAATGAGTTTGGAAGTTTTCCTTCCATTTCTATTTTTTGGAACAGTTTCCGGAAAATAGGAATTAGTTCTTCTTTAAATGTTAGGTAGAATTCCCCCGGGAAGCCATCTGGCCCTGGGCTTTTGTTTGTTTGGAGATTTTTAATGACTGTTTCAATCTCCTTACTGGTTATGGGTCTTTTCAAGGTTTCTATTTCTTCCTGGTTCAGTTGTGGTAGTTTATATGTTTCTAGGAATGCATCCATTTCTTCCAGATTGTCAAATTTGTTGGCGTAGAATTGCTCATAGTATGTTCTTATAATAGTTTGTATTTCTTTGGTGTTAGTTGTGATCTCTCCTCTTTTATCCATGATTTTATTTATTTGGGTCCTTTCTCTTTTCTTTTTGATGAGTCGGGCCAGGGATTTATCAATTTTATTAATTCTCTCAAAGAACCAGCTCCTAGTTTCATTGATTTGTTCTATTGTTTATTTGGTTTCTATTTCATTAATTTCTGCTAGATATTTATGATTTCTCTTCTCCTACTGGGCTTAGGGTTTCTTTCTTGTTCTTTCTCGAGCTCCTTTAGGTGTAGGGTTAGGTTGTGTACCTGAGACCTTTCTTGTTTCTTGAGAAAGGCTTGTACCGCTATGTATTTTCCTCTCAGGACTGCCTTTGTTGTGTACCACAGATTTTGAACCGTTGTATTTTCATTATCATTTGTTTCTATGATTTTTTCAATTCTTCTTTAATTTCCCGGTTGACCCATTCATTCTTTAGAAGGATGCTGTTTAGTCTCCATGTATTTGGGTTCTTTTCAAACTTCCTTTTATGGTTGAGTTCTAGCTTTAGAGCATTGTGGTCTGAAAATATGCAGGGAATGATCCCAATCTTTTGATACCAGTTGAGTCCTGATTTAGAAGCGAGGATGTGATCTATTCTGGAGAATGTTCCATGTGCACTAGAGAAGAATGTGTATTCTGTTGCTTTGGGATGAAATGCTCTGAATATATCGGTGATGTCCATCTGGTCCAGTGTGTCGTTTAAGGCCTTTATTTCCTTGCTGATCTTTTGCTTGGATGACCTGTCCATTTCAGTGAGGGGAGTGTTAAAGTCCCCTACTATTATTGTATTATTGTTGATGTGTTTCTTTGATTTTGTTATTAATTGGTTTATATAGTTGGCTGCTCCCACGTTGGGGGCATAGATATTTAAAATTTTTAGATCTTCTTGTTGGACAGACCCTTTGAGTATGATATAGTGTCTTTCCTAATCTCTTATTATAGTATTTGGTTTAAAATTAAGTGATCTGATATAAGGATTGCCACTCCTGCTTTCTTCTGATGTCCATTAGCATGGTAAATTCTTTTCCACCCCCTCACTTTAAATCTGGAGGTATCTTCCGGCGTAAAATGAGTTTCTTGGAGGCAACATATAGATGGTTTTTGTTTTCTTATCCATTCTGATACCCTGTGTCTTTTGTCAGGGGTATTTAGCCCATTAACATTCAGGGTAATTATTGAGAGATATGAATTTAGTGCCATTGTATTGCCTGTAAGGTGACGGTTACTGTATATGGTCTCTGTTCCTTTCTGATCTACCACTTGTAGGCTCTCTCTTTGCTTAGAGGACCCCTTTCAATATTTCCGGTAGAGCCGGTTTGGTGTTTGCAAATTCTTTCAGCTTTTGTTTGTCCTGGAAGCTTTTAATCTCTCCTTCTGTTTTCAATGATAGCCTATCTGGATATAGTATTCTTGGCTGCATGTTTTTCTCGTTTAGTGCTCTGAAAATATCATGCCAGCTTTTTCTGGCCCGCCAGGTCTGTGGATAAGTCAGCTGTCATTCTAATATTTTTACCATTGTATGTTACAGACTTCTTTTCCTGGGCTGCTTTCAGGATTTTCTCTTTGTCACTGAGACTTGAAAATTTTACTATTAGGTGATGGGGTGTGGGCCTATTCTTATTGATTTTGAGGGGCATTCTCTGAACCTCCTGAATTTTGATGCTCATTCCCTTTGCCGTATTGGGGAAATTGTCCCCAATAATTCTCTCCAGTATACCTTCTGCTCCCCTCTCTCTTTCTTCTTCTTCTGGAATCCCAATTATTCTGATGTTGTTTTGTCTTACGGTGTCACTTATCTCTCGAATTCTCCCCTCATGGTCCAGTAGCTGTTTGTCACTCTTTTGCTCAGCTTCTTTATTCTCTGTCATTTGGTCGTCTATATCACTAATTCTTTCTTCTGCCTCATTTATCCTAGCAGTGAGAGCCTCCATTTTTGATTGCACCTCATTAATAGCTTTTTTGATTTTAAATTGGTTAGATTTTAGTTCTTTTATTTCTCCAGAAAGGGCTTTTATATCTCTCGAGAGCGTTTCTCTAATATCTTCCATGCCTTTTTTGAGCCCAGCTAGAACCTTGAGAATTGTCATTCTGAACTCTAGATCTGACATATTACCAATGTCTGTATTGATTAGGTCCCTAGCCTTCAGTACTGCCTCTTGTTCTTTATTTTGTTGTGAATTTTTCCGTCTTGTGATTTTGTCCAGATAAGTGTATATGAAGGAGCAAGTAAAATACTAAAAGGGTGGCAACAACCCCAGGAAAATATGCTTTAACCAAATTAGAAGAGATCCCAAATTGTGAGGGGGGAGAAAGGGGATAAAAAGAGGTTCAAAAAGGAAGAATGAAAAAAAAAAAAAGAAAAAAAAAGAAAAGAAAAGAATTTTAAAAAAAGAAAACAAATAAAGAAAAATATAAAAAACAAAATATATATATATTAGATACACTAGTTAAAAAATGTTAAGAAAGAAAAGTGTAAAAGTTAAAAAAAAAAATTTACCAGAAGGTGAGGGGAAAAAAATGAAAAAGAAAAAAATTAAATTAACTGCAAGACAAAAAAAAAAAAATCACAGGGAGAAAGCCATGAGTTCCGTGCTTTTCTTTCTCCTCCTCTCGAATTCTGCTGCTCTCCTTGGTATTGAAACCGCACTCTTTGGTCCGTGAACTTGGTCTTGGCTGGATTTCTTGTTGATCTTCTGGTGGAGGGGCCTGGTGTAGTGATTCTAAAGTGTCTTTGCCCCAGGCAGAATTGCACTGCCCTTACCAGGGGCCGGGCTGAGTAATCCGCTCGGGTTTGCTTTCAGGAGCTTTTGTTCCCTGAGTGCTTTCCGTAGAGCTCTGGAGGATGGGAATACAAATGGCGGCCTCCTAGTCTCCGGCCTGGAGGAGCCGAGAGCCTGGGGCCCCACTCCTCAGTGCGCCCTCAGAGAACAGCGCCCAGTTACTCCCATCTGCCTGACCTCCGGCCTTGCTCCAAGCTCACCGAGCCTGTGGCTGGTTCAAGGTAACTCTGAGCTGTGAGCTTACTGTCATCTCTGTGTCTGTAGCCGGCTTTCCCGTTCCAATACCCGCAAGCTCTGCCACACTCAGACACCCCCAATCCTTCTGTGACCCTGTGGGACCTGAGGCCCCGCTGACCCCGCGTGGGCTTCATCCCGATTTAGCCTCTGGAGCGATGACTCCTCCCATATAGACTACATTCATTTCTGATGCTACTTGGGTCAGCCCCTTCCCCCACCCCCTTCACCTTGAGCGAGATAGTTTCATACATTTATAATACAGTTAGATTCTTTCTCACATCTGCATTACATCCTGGAATACTTCAACATCCTAAATTACTTTTTTAAAATTATAGACATTAATATTTCTACTTTTTGCTTTCTAAGGTTTTTGAAAAAGGCAGTTTCATGTATCCATAATTTCCTCTGCTGGATTTTTATCTTTGTTCATGCAGAAGTAAAGGGTTGACCTTTCAATTATCCATGACACCTTGAATTCTTACCATTCATCTTAGTAATGAAAGCTTATTCCAACACTCATTGCACTAGTGAGCTAACTGCTGAATTTATCAATGAATATCTATTTCTTAAGTTCAGTTTGTGGTTTAACAATGCATCAAGTGATGATTAAAACATTGACAAGTTTAGATTCTCTGCTAATATCTTCTAGAACATGAGTTTTCTGATATAATACTATCTAACCACCTTGTACTATGAATTTTCAATTAGTAGGATTGACCTATTTTAGGTTGAAGCCAATTAAATGACAAATTCATATTCCACAATCTAATGCAGAAGTATTCTCAGTGAGAATTAGAGGTTACATAACATATTCTTTAATGTTTGTATAGTCTTTCTTCCAAACTAGGCAATTCATAAAGTTTGAAATATTTAGTTTACAAAAGTAAACAGTAAACATAATAGTCCATAAAATTTTTAAAGGAAATGAATTTATGCAAAATAGATGTCCTTTAAAAAATTCATCATAATTGTTCATCAGGGGCTGACGCTAATTCAGTAGGGACTGGTGTTCAGTAACTATAACATATTTGCTGTCATAGAAACCTGAAATGGTGTTTTTAAAAAAAGAATAAATATATTTATTCTTTATTTATTTTCTTTAAAAAAAAAAGAATAAATATATAAAAAAGAATAAATATTTATAAATATATAAATATATATTTAAGAATATATACATAATAAATATATATATAATATATATATAATAAATATATCCACCAATTCACTGTACACTAAAAATTACTCTCTTATAAATATAGTGTTCCCTTTCTGAGATTCATGAGAGACAAGTGATTAGGCACCATTATTGTGTTCTCTGACATATGAGTGAAGGAAAATTTTTCATGATTTGACTCTTCGATTATAACAGATAACACTGCAGTTTAGATGAGATGTTGCAAACTGAACTTATTGAAGATAATTGAATTTTTAATTGCAAATTTTAAAAAATATAGAAATGAGTTAGGATTGAGGCATATACTGCATCTAGAAACTACTTGATACATTTTAAGAATCCCTAAAAAAAGGCTAAATTTTTTAAATCAGTCTTTTTTAAAATTTACATTAAATATTGTATCTAACATTAAAAGACCACCATCCTTTTACATTCTGATAAACTAAGGGTGGCAAGAAAGTTAAGAATATTAAATTAGGCCTGATTCCTCTGTTTCTTTTCCTTTACTACCCACCTTCTATTGGCCACCAGCCATAGGATCCATTCAAAAAACCAGGAGATTCTTTCACTTGGGAAAAAAAATTATCTGGTATATTTTAGAAGATATGTGGAATGTGGGCAGAAGACAGAGGAGTGAGAAAGGTGAATAATTTTTTGTTTCATTACTATTTTGTATACATATTAATATGTATCTTTTCATTAAATATTGATGAAGTCAGTGCTTGTTGCCTTGAGAATCAGGAAAAACATTACCACCTGGAAGAGCTTATGGTATATTCTATTCAAGGACTTTCTGTAAAACTGATATTGATCTGCAGCTTATCCTGTCTATAATGAACACATAATCATAATTCAGTTTGCAAAGATATATATTATGCATTCTTTAAAGTGTAGAAATACACTACACAGTGCTGTTAAGAGAAAAAGAGAAAAATCAACATGTACTGAAATTAAACACAACTTTTGAATGTCAGTGTATAATTAGAATTGCAAAATTATGCAAATTTAAATAATTGGAAATAAACCACCCTAGAAACAGTTTTTGAATTGTTTTATTGCTAACAATTCATTCTGGATGTACATGGTAGTTACAAAATTGCAAGTCTCCATTATTAAAATGAAACTTGTAATATGAAGTTCTTTTATGAGGCATTTTAACCCTTTGCTTCAGAAAGATATAAAATAGTTAATTACATGAAAGGTCAGATTATAAATTATACAAGCTGAAAATTGAAAGGAATAATATGAATGCTTTAAAAGATGTCTCAATTCAAGGCACCTAAGAATTGAAAGTGTAAATTATAAGAGCATTCCCTCCTACACTTTAATCAAAATACTGCTGTGAAAGAAGAATTTGAGAGCAGAAAAAAACTTAGAAAGGAACAGAGCATTACTGAATTATCTACTACTTTAAAATCAATATAAAGTAAGGTGGGAATCAGTATGAAAAATGTGGGTGGCATGGCTTCAAGGTGGTGAAGTAGTTCACACAGCTGTGACAATCCCAGAAGGATGGAAAGAGTTTCAGAAATAAGGCATAGATTCTGTGTTCAAAGAAGAAAATAGCAGATGGTTCTCTAGTCAGCTGGTGTAATTTGAACAACATGCTTTCTGTTGTGTGATCTTGTCACTATGTTGAATTAAGTGATGCAAGACATTTAGCAATCTTCGTGCGGGCCCACCAGTGGTCAGTAGGTCTCCCAGTCATAGTGACAAAGTGATCCTTAAACATGAGCACAGGAACAGTACACGGCAATGGCTGGGAAGAAGCATGCAGCCCTAATCTAAATAGGCTGTGATGGAAAGGAAGAAAACCAAAATATTATACTAAAAGTGAATATATTTGCCTCTGCATTGTTTGACTTTTCAGTTTTAAATAAGTTTTGATTCATAGGAAACTGCCAAGATAATATGGAGAAGTTTCATATGACCTTTACCCAGTTTCCCAATATGGTTACATCACACATGACCAGTACTGTGTGTGCTTAGTTCTGTGTCCTTCTGTCACATGTATAGATGTGTGAAAATACCCCTGCAGTCAAGACATATATCTGCTCTGTCCACAAAGATCTCCCTGGCACTACTCCTTACAGTTAAGCGTGACTATTCTCCCCTCAAATCCCTACTCATTGGCAAACACTGTTCAGTTTTCTGTCTTATAATTTTATCACTTCAAGAGTGCTCAATATAAATAGAATCATACATATGTGACTTTTCATGTGGGCTCCTATAATTCGGTGTAAATTACCCTGAACTCCATTTAGGTTAGCATGTATGACTATCTAGGTATTTTCATTGGTGGTAGATTCCGTGGTATGGATCAGCCACAGCTTGCTTATCTACTCATCTATTAGACACATTTTGGTTTTTACAAACAAAGCTGATATGAATAGTCATGTGAAGCTTTTGTGCAGAAATAAGTTTCCTCTATCATCTGATACTATGATTACTGGATCATCTGATAAATTCAATTTCTTAAGAAATTGTGAAACTGTCTTCCAGCTTAGCTTTTCCACTTTAAATTACCATCATTTAATGTCAGCATTTTTTTTCTATTTTAACTGTTCTAACAGGTAATATTTCATTATGGTGTTAATTTATGTATCCCTATGACTAATGATTTTGAATGTTTTTTCATGTGTGTATCTTCTTCTCTATATCCTATTTGGTCAGTGTCTGTTCATTATTTTGTCCACTTTGTAACTGGATTTTTTGTTTGCTTTTTTAATGTTCAGTTCTGAGAATTCTTTATATATTCTAGATATGACTACTGTGCTGGGGATCTTGGGACTATTTTCCCTCAATATTTGGACAGCCTTTTTTTCTGTTAATGGCTATTTTTTATACTAAAGTTTTAAATTTTGTGCAGTTCATATTAAAAATGGAAAGGAAGAAGTAAAATTCCATTAATAGATGATATGATTGTCTATGTAGAAAATCTTAAGGAATAGACAAAAAAAACTTAGAAAATAAATAAATTTTAAAAATTAAGAGAAAAAATGTCTAAATACAAAATTCAATGCAAAAATTGGAACTTAATTTTTAAAAAGTCCCATTTATAATGGAATGAAAAACAGAATAGTTGGGAATTAATTTGATAAAATTTTGTATCTCTATGC
The DNA here is from genome assembly GCF_964662115.1 of Mustela nivalis. Taxonomy (NCBI): domain Eukaryota; kingdom Metazoa; phylum Chordata; class Mammalia; order Carnivora; family Mustelidae; genus Mustela; species Mustela nivalis. The sequence continues at coordinate 88,761,091 of NC_139021.1, read as the reverse complement.
TGAAAACATTCATAAAAAATAACATCTAATAAAAAGGTGTATATTTTATTGATGGATTAGAAGATTTAATATTGGTAGTTTGTCTATTGTCTGAAAATTTATTAAAAAAGCAATGTCATCTTGATCAAAATCCCTACAGATTTCTTTCTTAGAGGTTCACAATGTGATTCCACAATTTGTATGGAAATATAAAACTTTTAAAATAGGTCTCTACAAAATGGCAGAGAAGCAGCAGGCTGAGACTACATCAGGTAGCAGGTGATCAGCTAGATAGCTTATCAATCCATTGCAAACACCAGATCCAACAGGAGACCAAAGACAAGAAGAGCAACAATTCTAGAAACAGAAAATTGACTACTTTCTGAAAGGTAAGACCGGCGGAGAAGTGAATCCAAAGTGACAGGAAGATAGACTGCGGGTGGAGGGGCCAGCTCCTGGCAAGTGGTGGAGCAATGGAGCACAAAATCAGGACTTTAAAAAGTCTGTGCCACTGAAGGACCCTTCCTTCCTTCCTTCCTTCCTTCCTTCCTTCCTTCCTTCCTTCCTTCCTTCCTTCTTTCCTTCCTTCCTTCCTTCTTCTCCCCCACCTATCTCCTCCTTCCTCTTCTCTGTAACTCTTTGTCTTTCTTTCTTAGTTTCTTTTTCCTAAAAAGAGTCACAATTGTGTGCTCACCTTTAATTTTGCAAGTTTAAGTTGAGAGGGTAATCATTGTCATGGGATGGATGACATAGATCTTCACATTTGCTTTTCCTAAGAACACAGAGTAGGGATTGTGGAAATAGCACACTTAAAGAGGTCCTAGGAAACTTTTGGTAAGACAGAGGTTGGGACTTGACTCTCCATTTTAAGGTTCAGTATTATTGGGACATAAGATTTGCTCGCAGGAAAGAACCTTACATTGTAATTTATCATGATGCAAAAAGGTGTGAGGCTTAAAACTGAAATGTTTGTACAGCAAATTTATTTTTATGACAGTGTCTGTATTTAGCAACCAAAGCCCTATTCATCCTGGCACAGTAGATGTTCTTTAAAGCAGTATGGGAGAAACGGTTGAACACTAAGTTTAAACAAACAAACAAAAAAAACCATAAGGCAGCACTTCCATCTATATAGAGAGAAGCAAGCAAGAACTCTGTCCTAACAGTTGATATATTTAGTATATAACATGTGTAAGGGGCTTGTTTTTGACAGCTACATAAGGAAAGTCAAAAGCAGGGAAGACGAGTGGGTTAGTCAGACTTTCTAGGACTCTTGCCAATTAATCACTGTTTATATTCTAAATTTATATACTGCCTCAAGGTAGAGATATTGGAGTTTGTGCTATATTATAGAAGTATGGGGTCCTGAACAATTAATTGGTGTTGCAGAAATAGAAATTTTTGGAGAAATTATTATTTTAAAAATTGAATGTGTCTTAAAGAACTTATTCTATGAATGTATTTATGAACTATGTACTTACCAATTTTCACTGCACTAATAATAATGAGTAGATATAAATTACCCTAATACTGTTCTGAAATCATAGGCCATAAATGTATTTATCAAGTGAGTGAGACAAAACTTAGCAAATATATTCAAATTTTTAGATAGAAAATATGTCATTTGTAATACAAATCTTAATTGCATATTCATTTCCTATGATGTCTTATAAATTTTTTTTAAGATTTAATTTATCTATTTGAGAGAGACAGAGATAGCAACAGAGAGCACAAGTGCAGGGTAGTGGGAGAAGCCGGATCCTGGCTGAGCAGAGAGCCCAACGGGGCACTTTATCTCAGGAGCCTGGTATCATGAGCCAAAAACAGCCACTTAACCAATTAAGCCACCCAGGAGCCCCTTATAAAACTCTTGAATTATTTAATATTTAAATGTTCTATAAAGCCACATCATAACTACATAAAATTTCCCTTTGAAGCTAGGCAGATGTTTACCCCACCAAAGCAGAATAGAAGACAGATGCCTAGAGCTTATCTATGAAAAACCCATAGCAAATATCATCCTCAATGGGAAAAAGCTTGCAGCCTTCCCGTTGAGATCAGGAACACAACAAGGATGTCCACTCTCACCACTCTTGTTCAACATTGTATTAGAAGTCCTATCAACAGCAATGACACAACAAAGAGAAATAAAAGTATCGAAATTGGTAATGAAGAAGTCAAACTCTCTCTCTTCCCAGATGACATGATTCTTTATATGGAAAACCCAAAAGACTCCACCCCCAAACTACTAGAACTCATACAGCAATTCAGCAACGTGGGAGGATACAAAGTCAATGTGCAGAAATCAGTGGCTTTCTTATACACTAACAATAAAAATAGAGAAAGGGAAATTAGAGAATCGATTCCATTTACTATAGCACCAAGAACCATAAGATACCTGGGAATAAAGCTAACAAAGAGGTAAAGGATCTGTACTCGAGGAACTACAGAACACTCCTGAAAGAAATTGAAGAAGACACAAAAAGATAAAAGACCATTCCATGCTCTTGGATCAGAAGAATAAACATTGTTAAAATGTCTATACTGCCTGGAGCAATATATACTTTTAATGCCATTCTATCCAAATTCCACCGGTATTCTTCAAAGAGCTGGAACAAATAATCCTAAAATTTGTATGGAATCAAAAGAGACCCTGAATCACTAAGGAAATGTTGAAAAACAAAAATAAAGCTGGGGGCATCACGTTACCTGATTTCAAGCTTTATTACAAAGCTGTGATCACCAAGACAGCGTGGTTCTGGCATAAAAACAGACATATAGACCAGTGAAACAGAGGAGAGAGCCAAGATATGGACCCTCAACTCTATGGTCAATTAATTTTCGACAAAACAGGAAAAATATACAGTAGAAAAAAGACAGTCTCTCAATAAATGGTGTGGGGAAACTGGACAGCTATATGTAGAAGAATGAAACTCGACCATTCTCTTACACCGTACACAAAGATAAACTCAAAATGGATAAAAGACCTCAATGTGAGACAGGAATCCATCAGAATCCTAGAGGAGAACATAGGCAGTAATGTCTTCGATATCAGCCACAGCAACTTCTATCAAGATATGTCTCCAAAGGCAAAGGAAACAAAAGCCAAAATAAACTTTTAGGACTTCATCAAAATCAAAAGCTTCTGCACAGCAAAGGAAACAGTCATTAAAACAAAGAAGCAACCCACAGAATGGGAGAAGATATTTGCAAATGACAGTACAGACAAAAGGTTGATATCCAGGATCTATAATGAACTCCTCAAACTCAACACACATGAAACAGGCAAACATATCAAAAAATGGGAAGAAGATACGAACAGACACTTCTCCAATCAAGACATACAAATGGCTATCAGACACATGAAAAAATGTTCATCATTAGCCCTCAGGGAGATTCAAATTAAAACCACATTGAGATATCACCTTACACCAGTTAGAATGGCCAAAATTAACAAAACAGGAAACAACATGTGTTGGAGAGGATGTGGAGAAAGGAGAACCCTCTTCCACTGTTGGTGGGAATGCAAGTTGGTGGAGCCTCTTTGGAGAACAGTTTGAAGATTCCTCAAGAAATTAAAAATACAACTTCCCTATGACCCTGCCATTGCACTCCTGGTATTTACCTTAAGGATACAGATGTCGTGAAAAGAAGGGCCATCTCTACCCCAATGGTTATAGCAGCAATGGCCACAGTCGCCAAACTATGGAAAGAACTAAGATGCCCTTCAACAGTCGAATGGATAAGGAAGATGTGGTCCATATACACTATGGAGTATTATGCCTCCATCAGACAGGACGAATACCCAACTTTTGTAGCAACATGGACTGGAGTGGAAGAGATTATGCTGAATGAAATAAGTCAAGCAGAGAGAGTCAATTATCATATGGTTTCACTTATTTGTGGAGCATAAAAAATATCATGGAGGACAAGGGGTGTTAGAGAGGAGAAGGGAGTTGGGGTAAAATGGAAGGGAGGTGAATCATGAGAGAGTATAGACTCTGAAAAGCAATCTGAAGGTTTTGAAGTGGCGAGGGTGTGGGAGGTTGGGGTACCAGGTGGTGGGTATTATAGAGGGCACGGATTGCATAGAGCACTGGGTGTGGTGAAAAAATAATGAATACTGTTTTTCTGAAAATAAATAAATTGAAAAATTTTTTTAAAAAAAAGTAAAAATAAAAATAAAACAGAAAATAAAAAAGAAAGATTTTTTTTTATTTAGTCAGATTTTTTTTAATTTTTATTTTTTATAAACATATATTTTTATCCCAGGAGGCACAGGTCTGTGAATCGCCAGGTTTACACACTTCACAGCACTCACCAAAGCACATACCCTCCCCAATGTCCATAAACCCACCCCCTTTTCCCAACCCCCCTCCCCCCAGCAACCCTCAGTTTGTTTTGTGAGATTGAGTCACTTATGGTTTGTCTCCCTCCCAATCCCATCTTGTTTCATTGAGTCTTCTCCTACCCACTTAAGCCCCCATATTGCATCACCACTTCCTCATATCAGGGAGATCATATGATAGTTTTCTTCCTCTGCTTGACTTTTTTCGCTAAGCATGATACCCGCTAGTTCCATCCATGTTGTCGCAAATGGCAAGATTTCATTTCTTTGATGGCTGCATAGTATTCCATTGTGTATATATACCACATCTTCTTGATCCATTCATCTGTTGATGGGCATCTAGGTTCTTTCCATACTTTGGCTATTGTGGACATTGATGCTATAAACATTCGGGTGCATGTGCCCCCTTTGGATCACTACGTTTGTATCTTTAGGGTAAATACCCAGTAGTGCAATTGCTGGGTCATAGGGCAGTTCTATTTTCAACATTTTGAGGAACTTCCATACTGTTTTCCAGAGTGGTTGCACCAGCTTGCATTCCCACCAACAGTGTAGGAGGGTTCCCCTTTCTCCGCATCCTCGCCAGCATCTGTCATTTCCTGACTTGTTAATTTTAGCCATTCTGACTGGTGATATCTCATTGTGGTTTTGATTTGTATTTCCCTGATGCCAAGTGATATGGAGCACTTTTTCATGTGTCTGTTGGCCATCTGGATGTCTTCTTTGCAGAAATATCTGTTCATGTCCTCTGCCCATTTCTTGATTGGATTATTTGTTCTTTGGGTGTTGAGTTTGCTAAGTTCTTTATAGATTTGGACACTAGTCCTTTATCTGATATGTCGTTTGCAAATATCTTCTCCCATTCTGTCAGTTGTCTTTTGATTTTGTTAACTGTTTCCTTTGCTGTGCAAAAGCTTTTGATCTTGATGAAATCCCAATAGTTCATTTTTGCCCTTGCTTCCCTTGCCTTTGGCGATGTTCCTAGAAAAATATTGCTGCCGCTGAGGTCGAAGAGGTTGCTGCCTGTGTTCTCCTCAAGGATTTTGATGGATTCCTTTCGCACATTGAGGTCCTTCATCCATTTTGAGTCTATTTTCATGGGTGGTGTAAGGAAATGGTCCAATTTCATTTTTCTGCATATGGCTGTTGAATTTTCCCAACACCATTTATTGAAGAGGCTGTCTTTTTTCCACTGGACATTCTTTCCTGCTTTGTCAAAGACTACTTGACCATAGAGTTGAGGGTCTATTTCTGGGCTCTCTATTCTGTTCCATTGATCTATGTGTCTGTTTTTGTGCCAGTACCATGCTGTCTTGATGATGACAGCTTTGTAATAGAGCTTGAAGTCCGGAATTGTGATGCCACCAACGTTGGCTTTCTTTTTCAATATCCCTTTGGCTATTCGAGGTCTTTTCTGGTTCCATATAAATTTTAGCATTATTTGTTCCATTTCTTTGAAAAAGATGGATGGTACTTTGATAGGAATTGCATTAAATGTGTAGATTGCTTTAGGTAGCATAGACATTTTCACAATATTTATTCTTCCAATCTAGGAGCATGGAATATTTTTCCATTTCTTTGTGTTTTCCTCAATTTCTTTCATGAGTACTTTATAGTTTTCTGAGTATAGATTCTGTGCCTCTTTGGTTAGGTTTATTCCTAGGCATCTTATGGTTTTGGGTGCAATTGTAAATGGGATGGACTCCTTAATTTCTCTTTCTTCTGTCTTGCTGTTGGTGTAGAGAAATGCAACTGATTTCTGTGCATTGATTTTATATCCTGACACTTTACTGTATTCCTGTACAAGTTCTAGCAATTTTGGAGTGGAGTCTTTTGGGTTTTCCACATATAGTATCATATCATCTGCGAAGAGTGATAATTTGACTTCTTCTCTCCCGATTTGGATGCGTTTAATTTCCTTTTGTTTTCTGATTGCTGAGGCTAGGACTTCTAATACTATGTTGAATAGCAGTGGTGATATTGGACATCCCTGCCATGTTCCTGACTCAGCGGAAAAGCTTTCAGTTTTTCGCCATTGATAATGATATTTGTGGAGGGTTTCTCATAGATGGCTTTGATGATATTGAGGTATGTGCCCTCTATCCCTACACTTAGAAGAGTTTGATCAGGAAGGAATGCTGTACTTTGTCAAATGCTTTTTCAGCATCTATTTAGAGTATCATATGGTTCTTGTTCTTTCTTTTATTGATGTGTTGTATCACATTGACTGATTTGTGGATGTTGAACCAACCTTGCAGCCCTGGAATAAATCCCACTTGGTCGTGGTGAATAATCCTTTTAATGTACTGTTGAATCCTATTGGCTAGTATTTTGGTGAGAATTTTCGCATCTGGGTTCATCAAGGATATTGGTCTATAGCTCTCTTTTTTGATGGGATCCTTGTCTGGTTTTGGGATCAAGGTGATTCTGGCCTCATAAAATGAGTTTGGAAGTTTTCCTTCCATTTCTATTTTTAGGAACAGTTTCAGGAGAATAGGAATAGTTCTTTTTTAAATGTTTGGTAGATTCTCCCGGGAAGCCATCTGGCTCTGGGCTTTTGTTTGTTTGGAGATTTTTAATGACTGTTTCAATCTCCTTACTGGTTATGGGTCTGTTCAGGTTTTCTACTTCTTCCTGGTTCAGTTGTGGTAGTTTATATGTTTCTAAGAATGCATCCATTTCTTCCAGATTGTCAAAATTGTTGGCGTAGAATTGCTCATAGTATGTTCTTATAATAGTTTGTATTTCGTTGGTGTTAGTTGTGATCTCTCCTCTTTCATTCATGATTTTATTTATTTGGGTCCTTTCTCTTTTCTTTTTGATAAGTCTGGCCAGGGGTTTATCAATTTTATTAATTCTTTCAAAGAACCAGCTCCTAGTTTCGTTGATTTGTTCTATTGTTTTTTTGGTTTCTATTTCATTGATTTCTGCTCTGATCTTTATGATTTCTCTTCTCCTGCTGGGCTTAAGGTTTTTTTCTTGTTCTTTAGATAAGCTATTTAGCTGATCTCCTGCTAGCTGTAGTAGTCTCAGCCTGCTACTTCTCCACCATCTTGACTCCTCCCCAGATTTTTTTTTTTTTTTTAATATTCAATCTGCCCAGAAATTCTTACTAGTTACGTGGCTTTGGGCAGGTTTGTAATTTCTTTAACTACTATAATTAATTTATTTATGGAATGTTTTGTTAGGATTGAATAAACTAATGTAGGTAAACTTACATTGCTAGGTAACCTAGCAAAAAATAGACAATTAATGAGTGGTACCTGTTATTAACACACAGACCTGGAGCAACACCCTAAGCCCTGAAAAATTATTATTTTTCTTTCTTTCCTTCTTTCTTTCTTTCTTTCTGTCTTACTTTCTTTCTTTTTTTTTTTTTTGTTTTTGTTTGTTTGTTTGTTTTTTGTTTTGAGATCAAGAAAGAGAGGGAGTGAGGGAGGGATGTGGAGCCTTGATGTGGGGCTAGGTCTCATGACCCTGAGATCACAACCTGAGCTAAAATCAAGAATCAGATGCTTAACCAAGTGAGCCACCCAGACACCCCAAGTTATTCTTTTTGAACAAATACTATTGGGCAAAGTTCTTTGTTTCAGTTGAATAGCACATCATTGGCTGTTGGGAACGCACCAGAAGGATACTTCACTCTGCTTTTCTCATTGCCTTTTTTTCTTTTTCTAAGGCTAACTATGCTTTAAGAATAGAATATTGTACCCACCACAGGAGTCTGAATATTTAGATGAGTAATTCCAGTGTTGAGGAGGGAGAAATTTCTATTTCCCCTCCAGGTTTCTTCCAGCTGGTTTAGGAATTAAAATAATTTAAGTCAGATTAACAGAAGAAAAACACCAAAGTTTTATTACATATGCCCAGAGTCCCAATACTAAAATTTGGATCCAAACGTACAACTAAGTCAGGAAGTTTTTCTATATTTTAGGTAAAAGGAACAACAAATTTGTGAGGAAATGGTAGGATAAAGAAAACAGATATATATGGGCTTTAATTAGTAGGTAATTCTATACAGATGTTGGGCTGGAATAGTAGATTAGAAAAACATAACAGTGAGTTTCTACAGCTTCCTTAGCTGTGAGTCCCTATCTCTGGTAATACAAGGACATCTTTTTTTAGGACAAGGAGAATATTTTTCATATGGGAGTTTTATTTCCTGTTTTCAGGATAACACTCAGGGTCTGAGTATCCTTGCAGCGGCTATTACTAAAGTAACTTTTTAAAAAATAATATGCCAAAGTGTCACATCTTGGAGTGGCCTGCCCTTGGCCCTTACACAAATATTAAGCATCATAATGCAGTGTGAAAACAAACCAACTAAACTGAACTGAGATTAGCTCTATTCAAACCTTTGCTATTGTGTTTACTGTATTCCAGACATTTCTTAATTTTTATTATTTTTTAAAAATTTTACTTATTTATTTGAGAGTGGGGGGAAAGAGCACAAGCAGGGGTTGCTGAGCAGGGAACATGATTCAGGGCTCAATCCCAGGACTCTGGGATCATGGCCTGAGTTAAAGACAGATCCTTAACCAACTGAGCCATTCAGATACCCCAACATTTCTTAATTATTAAATTTCCATTTTTATCATACTTAAAATTGAGAATGCTTATCATTGTTATATTTAGTATTTTAGGAGGTATTGTTTACTGTAATTAGTTAACATAAAGAAATAAAAGATAATTTTCAGGAAAAAAATTACCATTCTTTCCAGATGCTATAATAGTAGTTTACCTTGAATCAAGTGAAGATGGTAAAAAATATGCCAGTCAGACTATGACTCTTTGTATGTGAATTGCTCCCTTTTTCTGTAAGATTTTAGGATTTTCTCTTTGTTTCTGGTACATTTAGAGCTTACAGTAGTGTGTCTAGGTAGCTTTTTCTTTTGGTACTCTATGGATTCCTTCAGGAAGAGGAGAGTCATTTGGATGGATATTGCTGAGTCAAGTGAGGATAGGCAGGTGGTTAGATACAGGAGTGACTGTAGATCTTGTTGCATTGAGGTCACTGGCAACCATGAGAAAAGCTATTTTGGTGGGAGAAATGGAGTTCAAAACCTGGTAAAAGAAAGGACAAGTGTGCCCATAGAGCATGCATCTTGAAAGCAGAGTTGTTTTGTTTTGCTTTATTTTCCTGTTGTCTTTCATCCTGTATGATCACAGGCCCTAAAATAACGCCTATTCAGAGCACTGAATAAATGAATGGAGACAATGGCTTCTATTTCGAAAAGCTTGGCTTAAAAAAAAAAAAAAAAAAAAGAGAGAGAGAACTGGAACTGCACTGTGGTTGGAAGGAAATATTAATTCAAAGGAAACATATGGAATGTTTGGTTTGGTTTTACTGTGTGTGCCAAAATCAAAGCTCTTACCAGGAGAAACTGATGCAAGGGAGAGAGTATGACCACAGAAGTAAAACCTTTGAGAAACTGGGAAAGCATGGGATCCAGAGGCAAACTGGAATGACTGGCTGCACTGAATGCATTAGAGGGGGAAGAAAGATGCATTAGAGGGGGAAGAAGGTAGGGAGTATGGATACAGATAAGTGCTATGGATAAATCTGCTGGTGCAAAAGTAAGCATTCTTGTTTAATTGCTTCCATTGTTTCTTTTTTATAGTTTCAATAATATATTGGTTGAGATCTTATGGTAGAGGAGGGATAGTGAGAACAGAAAGACAGAGAAGGAGGACATCAGCAGTTTGAGATGGAGATTTTTCAGTTTTTCCTTTTCCGGAAAATGTATATTGTTGTTCTTCAAACATGTTTATTTTGATTGCTTTGTTTTTTCTAAGATCTGTATTACTAATAGACCAATTTCTATATTTCATGCCCTCTACTATTCTCTATTACTTTATCATGCTTTCACTCTCTGAAATATCTATTCTATAGTCTTAGATGGTGCATTGATTGTTTTGACTTTCTAGAGCACAAATAAGTAAATTTGTTTTCCAACACACCTATAGCTTATAGGTATTAATAATTTTCAAATCTGTCATTAACTAACACTGAGTACTTTAGACATTGGAAGAACTGGTTTAATACACTTATTTCCTATGGTTAGGCACATTTTCAGATTCAATTAATGTTGAAAATGTGCATTGAATTTTTGCGTTAAGGAGCTTTTTTAAAATGCAAAAAGTTATTGAGATTTGCTTTAAAATTAGTAAATACTCAAGAAAATTAGCATTTATATGACATTTTGTGCCATTAAGGAGATTTGCAAATATCAACCTCTTAATCTTTTTGAAACCTCTTTCTAATTCCAACTGCAAAAAATATTAGTAAGATGAGTTCATGAAAACAGGAAAGCAAACAGGAGTTTATATGTATATATAACAGTTTATTTAAGCATGCATAATTCTTGAAGATAATTCAGACAAAAGTTATTTTCCTATTTAATTTTGTCTTTTGTTTTGTTTTGTACTATGGGATTGATTAGTTTTACACTTTAATGAATATCTTATTCAGTTACACTTATTAATACTAAGATGTTTCATTATTTGAAGATGTATAATACCAAACTAAGTATATTTTATTTTCTATTGTAAATACTTTTTACAGCCATTATCTAGTGGATGAATACTATCAACCACACAAACATTTGTGGAACATTTTGCATTATGCATTTCTTTATTGCTGGCCCTGAATTTGTCCTAATTAAAATTCAGAGGCCCGTTACTTCTTTATTTCTTACAGTAGAATTTAGAGATAAGCTAAACTGGAATAAAAGTATAATGGCTTACTGGAAGGAGATCAGAGATTCTTGCACCCCAAAACTGGGACATATACTTTTAAATAACTTAATGTACTAATTTGTTAACAAAACACAGTCTTATACTATATATTATTATCAAATCTAGGACACATAGCCCCATTACTTTCCTCTCTCATTTTTCTCTGTAATTTCTTCACTAAGATTTTTTAGGTTTTAAAAAATATTTTATAAATACCTTTTTTGAAATATTTTGATTTGTGATAAATTAGACAATTTTATAAATGCAGACAGAAGCAAACACCATGAATCTATCATCAAAATCAGGAGGATGAAATACTCATTACCTCCAAATTTTCTCATGTCATCATTATTTAACTATGAACATTCACATACAAGATTTTCTATGGACACATACTTCTATTTCTCTTGGGAAAATATCCAGAAGTAGAATTGCTGTCATATAGTAAATGCATGATTTTCCTAGGGCAACTGGAACCAATTACCAGAGAGTCAATGCCTTAAAACAACAAAAATGATTCTTTCACGCTCTCAGGCCAGAAGTCCTACAAAGTCAAGGTGTTAGCCAACCTGCACTCACTCTAGAGACTCTGACAGAGAAAACTTCCTTGCTTGCTTCTTCCAGCTTCTGGTGTATGTCCGCATCTATCCAATCTCTGCCCCTGTGTCATACTGCCTCCCACACACTGATGTGCTCCCATGTGTCTCTCTTAAAAAGATACATGTGGTAACATTTACAACCCACCCCAGTTATCAAAGATGTGTTCCACTTCTCAAGATTACTAAGCACATATTTTGACATATAATATAATAACCACAGGTTCCTGGGTTAGGATGTGGATAAATCTTGGGGAGCGAGCAACCAATCTACTTCTATTGAAATATGAGCACTATATTTGTGCATGTTTAACATTTAAGAAATTGCTAACTACCTTCTGAAATGATTGTATTATTTTAATTTCTCAACAACAATATATAAGAATTTTGTTTACTTCACATCGTCATCTGAATTGGTATGGTCAGTGGTTTTAATTTTAATACATTTTAAATGGTGTGGCAGTGACATCCCAATGTCATTTTAACTCACATTTCCTTAGTGATTACTGAAATTTAACATCTCTTCATGTGCTCTCAATTTGAAAATGTTTTATCTGTGTGGCTTTTCTTTCTCTTAACAGTACATTTTGAACAGCATAAATTTAAAATATTTGTTATTTTTTCTTATATGGATTTTATTTCAGTGTCATAACTAAGAAATCTTCACTTAACTCAAGTTCACAAAGGTTGTCTTCTTTTTTAAAATAATATTTTTTTATGTATTTATTTGAGAGAAAGAAATCAGAATGAGAGTAAACATGAATAGGGGAGTGCGCATAGAGAGAGGGAGAAGCAGACTCCCCACTGAGCAGGGAGCCACACACTGGAGCTCAATCCCAGGACCTTGAGATTAAGACCTGAGCTGAAGGCAAGTTGTTTGACTGAGCCACTCAGGCACCCGCAAAGATTGTCTTCTATATAGTCTCACAGATTTTACATTTAGACTATCATTTGTTTCAGCTAATTTTTCAGTATGATGTAATCTATGAATTAAGTTTATAATGTTTTCAAAAATAGCTGATGATTCTAGCACATTTGTGGAGAAGAGTGCTAGGTGTGGAACTGCTTTTACACAATTTCCGAAAATTAATTGCATGTGTGTGTGTTTATTTCTGGACTCTATTCTGGTTCATTAAATTATTCATCTATCTTTATTTCATAACATACATTTTTGATTGTTGTAGCATTATAATAAGTATTGAAATCCTTCAATTAACATAATTTCTCCAATTTTTGTTACCTTGTATTCAAAGTTGTTATGGCTATTCTGTCTTCTGCATTTATATAGATCTTTAAATTAGTTTCTCAACTCATATAAAACATGCTGTTGACATTTTGACTGGGATGGTTTAAAAATATGTCAGTTTGGGGAGAATTGACAACCTACCAATACTGAATCTTTTTATCTAAGTACAGAGGGCTTCCTCTTTAATCAGATCTCCTTTACTTTATGTTAGCAATGTGTTCATCAGTCTACACGTCTTATACTTTCATCAGATTTAGTCTAAATATTTAATGTTTTTGATACTAATGTAAATAGTGTTACTTATAAATTTTTATTTCTTCTGGTTTATTCCTAAAATACAGAAATACAATTGTGTTTTGCATAGCGATCTTGTAGACTACAACTTCCTAAACATACTTATAAGTTCTTTTACTGGGCTTTTCATAGAATCCAAAAGTGTCTTTCTGCTAACGATTTCTGATTTTATTCCATTATGGTCAGAGAACAGCTTTATATGGCTTGAATCTGTTTAAATTAATTACAGTTTGCTTAATGGCCGAGAATATTGTCTTTCTTGGTAAAAGTTCTTAAGCAATTGAGAGAAGAGTACATTCGGCCCTGTTGGTTTATTGTTCCATCATGTCAATTCAAGTGGGTGCTTAACACTGTTCAAGTCTTTTATATTGTTGCTGATTTCTTTTTTAATGTTTTCTATCAATTACTGGAAAAAATTTGTTGAAAATTCACCATAATTGAAGATTTATCTATTCTTGAAGTTCTGTTTGATTTTTCTTCATAATTTTCATAGCTCTGTCATTGAGCTATGTTATGCTTCCTCTTTCAGTATGAAATAACTACCAATATCCTTGGAACACTTTTTGCTCTGAAATCATTTCATATTAATATAGGCCCTCTGCCTTTATATTGATTCATGCTAGCATGGTATATATTTCATTCTTCACTGTAACCTATATTTGTCTTAACATTTAAATGAGTTTTACGTAGGGAGAAGTTGTTTATCCAATCTGACCATATGCGGGGTTTTTTTAGTTGGAATATTTACATCACTTACATTCAGTATCATTATTCACCATTGAATGTTTAAATCTCCTTTCTCTTTGTTCTCTGTTTGTTTTGTGGCCTTTTTTGTTAGTTTTCTACTTTGTTTTGGATTAAGTTTTTTTTTTTAAGAAAGGGTTAGATTTTTATTACACAAAAATGAAAATCATTTTATGTCAACAATATCTCAGTCAAAATTTAAAGTGAAGTTAAAAACTGAAAAAGATTAACAGAGTCTGTAACAGACAAGAACTTAATAGATTTTTTTTTGTTTGTTTGTTTGTTCATTTTTTAAATTAACATATAATGTATTATTAGTTTCAAGGGTACAGGTCTGTGAATCATCAGTCTTACACAATTCACAACATTCACCATAGCACATACCCTCCCCAATGTCCAAAACCCAGTCACCCCATCCCTCCAACCCCCCTCCTCTCCAGCAATTTTCAGTTTAAGTATTTTTTTACAAGTTCCTTCACCTCCTTTTTTTGTCTTATTTACTACAATTCTTTCTGTGTTATTTTATAGTACTTTGGGAGGTTTAACTCATACACATTTAACTTATTGCCATCTACACTCAATGATATTATATCACTTCACATATAGTATAGCTTACAAAATACACTTCCATTTCTCTTTTCTTGGACTTTGCATTTTTATTGTCATAGACTATACATTTACCTGTACCATAAACCTCACACTACACTTTTGTCACATTTTGCTTTAAATGGATAATTATCTTTTAAACAAGTTTAAATATTCATTTTTATCCAAGTAATCATTTCAGTTGTTCATCATACCTTTGTGTAGAACCAGATTTCCATAAAGTATCATATTCTTCTTATAAATGGCTTCTTTTATGACTTATTGAAATGTAATTCTGTGATGAATTCTTTTAGGTTTTGCTTGCCTGAAAAAAATCTTTAATTAATCCAAATTCTTTTTTCAAGGGTATTTTGTTGGGTGTAAATTTTGAATTGACTGTTTGTGTCTATCATTGCTTTAAAGATATGGTCTAATACCTTCTGACATATACTTTTTTTTTTTTTAATGATACTCTACTGTCATTCTTATCGTTATTCTTTTGTATATAATATGTCTCTTTCCTCTGGCTACTTTAAGATTTTTATATATTGCTAATTTTAAGCAATGTAATTATGGTTTGCTTTGCTGTATAGTTTTTCTCCATGTTTATTTTGCTTTTGTTGCATTGAGCATCTTGAGTCTGTGGGTTTATAATGTTCATCAATGTGGAAAAATTTTAGCCATTATTTCTTGAACTATCTTTTCTGTCTCTTCCTCTTTCCACCCTCCTTTTGAAACTTCATTTATACAAATACTAATTTTCTTGATCTTTTCACAACATACCACTCCTGTTTATTTTTTCAGAGTTTTTCTCTTATTTTGGATAGATACTATTACTCTCTCTTTACATTCACTGCTCTTTCCTTATAGAATGATTAATTCACTGTTAATTTTGTTGGCACAAATGAACAAATCCTTTTTTTTTTTTAAGTAAAAAAAAAAAAAAAAAGGAGAGCTGTATAGGAGTCCAAGTTAGGGCAGGTGTCCAGGATATACAATCTTCATCAAGAAGAGAGTGCTCTGGGGAAGGAAAATTTAGCACAGGGTTATATAATTTTTTTTTATTAGGAGTTGGAAATCATCATGACAAAAAAAAATTCTAGAAGTTACAGACCTTATCATAAGCTTTTGGTATATGCAGGCATTCATGGTTCCAATCTTATGGGAACTAGGGAGGTTTTGCTCTTATTTTCATATTTGGAATGTTTCTTTTTATGTTATTTGTTAATGATGCAGATGTACAATATGTGCTCAGGGCAGAAATAGGGCCTATGCTTTAAGGTTTTGCTGACTCTAGTAATGATTGAAGTATAGCTTTGCTAAGGGCCTGTGAAGAGTACCTAGAAATAGTAAAAGTTAAAATTTTCTTTATCAATTCCATTCATCTTTTTTAAAATCATCATTTATCTCAGAAATGTTAGTATTTACCTCAAGAAGTTATTTCAATTTGGTCTTTTATATAAAAAACATATATTTGGTCTTTTGTGTGAAGCTGGTAAAGTCTTTTAATTAACTTTTCAGTTATTTCTATCATATGTGTCTTTTCTTCATCATTTTCTATTGATTGATTTTTCCTAATATTGATCATGATTTCTAGCTTCTGTGCCTGCTTAGTAGTTTTTGCTTGGATTCCAGATATTTTCAATTTATGTATTGGGTGGTGATTAGTATTTTTATAAATACTCTGGATAATTTGGCTTGTGGTCTTTATACATTCTGTTAGTTAAAAATCATTTTTATACTTTAAAGGTTTGGTATAAAATAAAAGACTAGAAGTATCCCTCAAAATATAAAATATTTATTGGCTGGCCCTTTAAAGAACAGGTTTGCTGAGCCCTGGTTTACCTGTTGCACTACAAAATTGAGGTTTTCCACTATGACTGGTAGAAACATAGTTTTTTCCATTGTTGGAAACCAAAAAAAAAAAAAAAATAGCTCTAAGTAACTCAGAATCTCTTTTGTGGCACAAAGACGGTATTGCATGTATTGTTATTAGTGCACAACAGCTTTTATCTTCTAGTTCTTCAAATTGTTTTTGCAATTTTTGTAACATTAACAAAGACATTCAGACCATGGTAAACAGGCATACTTTTGTTGTGGCTGATCTTAGGGGATGTTCTAAAGTTTCTTCCTTAGCTGAATTTCTCAATAGAAGATTTTGGTATATAATCTTTATAATATTAAGGTGTTTCCTTTCTGCTCCTCACTTGCTCAAATTTTTATTGTAAGTATTCATTGAATTTTATCAACTACTTCCTCAATGTCTATTTGATATTTTCTCCCAAATTTGATGTATCAGCATAGTAAATTCAGTGATTCTTTTTTTTTTTTTTTTTCTCTCTTCTTGTTCTTGAAAGCATACCTTTCAAATTGGGGGCTTGATTAAAACTGAGTACATATCATGATAGAGCAGTCCAGGATTGGTGGAAACAGCAATGCCAGGACTTTAAGATGAGGAACTATGGAAATCTTACAGAATAAATTGTCTACTGATGCTTCTCATTAAAGAGTTTATGGATCTTTCCTGAAATCCCTGGCATAAACAATCAAACCATTTGCTTGAGCTACACAGTTTCTGAAAAGAAGTGCAATTGAAGACAGTCTAACAGCAAAATCATGTTAATGTGAGCAGCAAGGTGTGGTTTTGGTATTTGGTGTCCAGACTAAGTGAGAGTAGATAGTTTTGGTCCTCAAATTTATTCCATTAATATTCCTCCTTATTAATGTCTCCTCGTGTCAATATATATCTAATTTATTTCAGAGTATATTAAACCCACTAGTCCTTAAGTTGCAGAGGGTCTTAATTCACTCAGTATTTTTTTTCTTTTATTGTGTATCTGCATACTAGACCTTCTATGTGCCTTGCCACAAAGGAAGAAGACCCTAGATCAAGACACACATCAGGTTATATTTTTGATGTAGATTATCTACTACACAAGAAGATGATCTTCACACACTTGTTTCTTCACTTGTTCCTGATCACAATGATAACATGAGTTCCCTGGGGTGACTTAGTCTCTGAACTCCTGGTCCATGTCTTGGAGTCACCAGATGACTCCTATCTTTCACTTTAATTTCACACTGATTCCTTGATTTTCTCCTGGCCTCCAGTGTTTCACCTGCTAACTATTTCTTCTCTTCTACTATAATCCATATATATCTACTATATCCATTAAATTCCATTAGAATTATACATGCTTGTTTTTTGCACTAATTTTCTGGGTCCTGAAGGTCAGTTCACACTTTGAACAATACTACAGTACTGTTTCAAGAAAGACATTATCAACTAACTCAGATAATTTTTTTTTTTCAGGGAGGGGGGAAAAGCTCTTCAATGAACTGGGTGTTTCTGTGATCCTAGATGCTATTTAAGTGAAATATTTGGTTTAATAAATTTTCAACCTTTCAATAAATCACACTAGTTTGTCAATAAATATCAGATATATGACTGTTTAACTGTTCAGTCTTCACACCTTGTTTGCTTGATTTTTTTTCTTAAGATTTATTTATTTTAGAGAGAGAGAGCACACATAAGTGTAGGGATAAAGGTGGGAGAGGGAAAGAGAGAATCTCAAGTAGACCAACCTGCTAAGCACAAGGCCGGGTACAGGGCTGAGATCATGACCCGAGCTTCAATCAAGAGTCCAATGCTTAACTGATTGAGTCACCCAAGCACCCAAATGTTGTGGAATTTTCTTAACCCATCATTCTGAATTGCTCAGAAATGTATTTAAATGTTTTATCTTTATAAAGAAGACAGGGAAAGAAAAATGTCTCTTTGTACTCTGTGTCAAGGAAATACTTATTTATAGAAGTTCTAAGAGTTTATAGGAGTTCACATAGTTCAGCTCATTTGTACTCCAGTACAGCTTTTTGAAGACCAAGAGGATATCATGACCCTCTTTATATGACAATTCTACACAAATAAACCTCTACAACTAAGAGATTGTTTTGTCTTAATTCCTACAATAAATGATTTCCAAACCTAAGACTATGTGTTAAATACTTTAAAAAAAAATAAACACTGTACAGGATCAAGACCATACACTCTTCCCCTTAGAAAAAATGTTTTCTAATTTTCAAAAAATGTCCCTTCATAGGTAAAAAAAAATAAAAACAACAAAATGTACTTATCAAGATTTGGATTATTGTCATTTGAGAGGTTTAGATAATGTTTAGAGAAGAAGAATATAATTTCCCTTTGTTAGATTAATGGCTCCATTAAAATCCTAAATTTTGAGGAAGTGCCTTCAATTCTGCAAAATTATAAAAAATAAAACAAACTCTTTAATCCACTGCCAAGCCAGAATGTAACATAAGACATTTTAAATTCTACCATTTTTTAAAGATTTTATTTATTTATTTGACAGACAGAGATCACAAGTAGGCTGAGAAGTAGGCAGAGAAAGAGGAGGAAGCAGGGCTCCCTGCTTAGCAGAGAGCCCAATGTGGGCCTCAATCCCAGGACCCAGAGATCATGAACTGGGCTGAAGGCAGAGGCTTAACCCACGGACCCATCCTGAATTCCATGGTTGTTTACTGTTATTCAGATATTTTAGTGTCTTCATTTCTAATTGTTATCGCTTTATTCAGAGCATATCACTCACTTTATATCCTAACATAATAAGCATGGCATTTTCCCTAGAATGTGCTGGGTTACATTAAAAAGTAATGATAGAAACCATGTGATAAATATTTGATACTTTAGTATCATGTATTCATAGCATTTATCTAAAAAGCTGTTATTAAAAAATATATGCCTTTCAAAGCATATCACTTACAGTTTAAAAGGAGTACCCATTTATCCTGCTGCCCATAAATTATTCATAATAGTTCCATGTACACCACTCTGTAACTATGACTGGAAGGTAAGTGCAACCATAAATGGCTCTGATGCTTAAAATTATTTCTGTAGAAGTTAAACCACTTAACTTTTTTTTTTCTTGCAAAGTTGTAAATGTATCATTAGAGTAGGATTGATTATTTGTAGTTTGAAAGTGTGGATTATTATAGAGAAATGGTATTCACTGTCAACACTAAAATTTCAAAGTGATATTAGACTGTTAGCAGTGTTAGTGAAGATGTGCATCTTCCAAAAGACAGATCGGTGGTATCATTTCAGATTTCCATCAGAAAAGATCTGGGAACAGCCTTCCATGGTATTTGAGGGTGAGGAAGTATCTGCCATGCAATGAACTTGTCCCATCCCTACTGCATTGTCCTCCTGTAGGCTAACTCTGTTCGTCCTGGTACATAAAACAAAACAAAAAATCTGTTCAGGGGACACCTGGGGGGCTCAGTGAGTTAAGCCTCTGCTTTCAGCTCAGGTCGTAATCTCTGGGTCCTGGGATTGAGGTCCCCATAGGGCTATCTGCTCAGCAGGAAGCCTATTCCACCCACTCTCTCCTTGCCTCTCTGCCTACTTGTGATCGCTCTTTATTTGTCAAATAAAGAAATAAATTATTTTTAAAAAATGAAAACAAACAAACAAAAAACATCTGTTCAGGACATGAAGTGCCCAGAATTCATCTCATAGTTTTGACAATTTGGGGTCTGGTTTAAAGTTGAACTTGTGGTTGAAGGGGAAAAGGGAGACCAAGACTGTCTGCAGTTTACCAAATAATTTTACACTTTTCCTCACACTCATCTGTCCCATTGGTGTTGCTAAGAAAAGACTGAGAGGGAAGGTGAAGGGAGCAGGCTACATTGGAGAGGCAGAGAAAGTGTAGGGCCTTGGGGTATCTCAGAGGAGCTTGCATCTATTTCAAAGCAAAGATGGAATCAAAACATTATTTCTCCTTCATCCCCCACCTGACTGAACTAATATGCTTCCCTAAGCGTCTACTTGATATCAGAGTTGTGACTCAGCCACCAGAGGGAATGGTCCCAAGGACTCTTTAAATTGTTTATTGCTTCAACCTTTAATTTACACTCTAATAATATTACCTTTTACTTGCAGAGGTAAATATCTTATTGATTCTCTTCAACAACTTTACACCTTTAGTTTACTTCACCTCTATCTACAGATGAGTGCTGAATATAAAGTGATTTTAAGTCAGGACACATGTGACTAGATAAAACAAGCTGATGTTCAATTATATTTCACATGAAATAAAGCCATTGATTTTCCCATGAGTTCTGATAAAATCTTCATTAACAAGGTTCCAGATATAAAGTATGTCATTGTAAAAAAAATAAATAAATTTAGAGAATGCATATTCTGTTCTAACTGGTTACTGAGAACATCTTTGGGGTATCTTTTCTGTGATAACATAGCTATCTATGCCTCTCATGCTGACAGGACATGCTGTTCTTTGTATTGCAAAATAAATTTCATCTAGCAGTGACAATCACTCTGCAAAAGTTGACCTGAGGTCTCATCCAGCACTACTCTCCCCATGACTCACTTCTCAGCCCTCAATGACTGTGTTTTCCCTGAAAAGTCAAAGTTTCTACCTTTGTATTTAATTCTCTTTCTTCCTGGGAAATATTTCTTTTTACTTGTCATACGTGTATTTTCATTTTCAATTCAGATTATCTTTTTAACTGCTAACTCAGAGGTTTCTAGGGGGTCTCTCCAAAGATGCTTAAGCTGCATCTCCATTCAAAATTACTTACATAATACTTATTATTAACTTTCTTGTTTATTTGACTATGTTTCCCTCTCCAATAAGAATATAAACAGTGGGGCACCTGGGAGGCTCAATCAGTTAAGTATCTGACTCATGATTTCAGATCAGGTCATGATCTCAGGGTTGTAAGATCAAGCCTGGCCTCGCCCTCTGCATTGACATGGAGATTGCTTAAGGTTCTCTCTCTCTCTCTAAGGTTCTCTCTCTCTCTCTCTCCTTCTTCCCCTCCCCTCTCTCTAAAACAAACCAACAGAGTATTTGCTTCACTCATTAGCTTTTCATAGTGAGTAAGCTCACACCTGGAATAATGCAGTAAGATTTTATGTGATGCAGTCATATGTTGAAAAATATAGCTGTAGAATGGAAAATTGACATAAAGTTGGCAAAATTAGCAATAATGTTACTTATGATTTGTTTTTTAAATGAACATTCTTTTCTAGATTTGAAAAGGAAAAGATAAATAAGGGAGAGCAATCTAGAAAATAATTTTAAGTAAAATCTTGAGAACAAATTTCTATTTACATCCTTTCATTATTATCTTTAGGAAGTGTCTGGGGATTTTATTTATCATGCCAAACAGGCTACATTTTGTGGTTCAAGGAATATTTTCCCTCAGTAGTCAGTTGAGAGAGTAAAATGAGCTTGAATACTTTGGAGGTAATTCTAGATTAGACCAATGATTATAATGCAAGGTAGCTGGAAGAAAGGCAGGCATGGACAAGAAAACCACACCCTAAGTGGAAACCATCCTTAAAGGAAACCCTACCCTAAGAAGAAACCATCCTTAAAAGGATTTTTCACCACCCTTGAAGGAGCCTTCTACCCTTTTGTCTGTGATAGGTGGATGACAAAAACTTGATTGGGTGACAGGCTCATAGAGGATTAATCATATTAAAACAGCCCATCAACAAGCCTGGAAAACTTAGAAATTCAAATGGCAACCCTTTGGGGACCCCTCCTTCTTCAGGGGCTATGTAATATTGCTCAATAAATTTTCCTGCCCACTACTCTTCTTCTGGTCTACCTCTTCATTCTTCAAAGCAGTGTGACCAAGAACTGTGCACAGAAGAAAAAGAAATCCTGCAACAATTACGCAGGAGAAAGACAAATGGAGGCTTTCATAGGCAGCACTGTAATTCAAAACTGATTTTTCATGGCAATATGTAGTGCAATAAATAGAAGTTATTGAAGAAATACAAAACTGAAGTGAAAAAGGGATGGAATGGATCATGAAGATCTAATATGAGAACACACTAAACAATTGCAGAGTCCCAGTTATCAGTGGAATTGCTGGCTGTGGTTGTTGATAAAGGCCTCTTTTCCAGTCACCAGCATTCATTTGGTTCAACGGATTATGCATTCCTTTATAGAAAGGCTTTGACATCTAATATTCTCCATGGAAACCATGCAGGGATTCTTGGCAAAGAAGGCAGCCAGCAGCATAAGCTGTTTGTGACCAAAAGTGACAACATGATTTTCAAATGGGAAATGATGATTACAAATGAGTGTAACATGTGACAGTAGCAAGATGTGTGAGTAATGCTGATTCAGGGTGTGATGGGTTGGTTGTAAAACAAATGTGAGTTTCTAATATTTGGGTATATTAAACAATCTGTTGTACATTTGGTAACTACTAGTAAATAGAAGGTCAAATAGGTTATTCCCATAAAAAGAAGCTATAATAGTCATGTATCTAGTATATTAACATATCATAATTTATTGTATTTGAACATGAGTATCAACCTTTTTTTCAATAACTACACTACTAAAATGATATATGTAAACCTTGTCTTTCTCCTGTTGAGTAGTAGCTTACTAAAAAGTGAATTACTATCAATTCTCAATCAATTTTACTACAAATTACCATTGATGAATACCCTACACTATTTCAAGACTTTAACTTCAAATTTGCTTTAATCCTTGTATCTTCCTCTTCACTTTCTCCTTTTTTTATTATTAATTTGAGAGAGAGACAGACAGACAGAGGGAGAGAGAATGAGAGCATGAGCAGGGAGGTCAAGGAGAGAGGGAGAAAGAATCTCAAGGAGACTCTGAGCTGAGCATAGAGCCCAGCATGGGGATCAATCTCACAACTCTGAGGTCACTGACCTGAAATCATGACCTGAGCCAAAACCGAGTCACATGCTCAATGGCCTGCATCACCCATGTGCCCCTTTATCTTCTCCTTTTAAAACAGACTTTCTAGACATTAAACATAGTAGGGGGACCTTGACCATATATAAGAATATATCATTACTTTTACATGTGATATAGTCTTCATCATTAATAAGGGATGAGCTTAAAGGAAAATACAAATTAGAATTTTTTATTCTTTAGGGAATTATTATTACCTTATATCAATGTGCCTTTATTTTGAACAGAGATTATGAAATTAATGAACAGACAATATTTTTACTTATATTTTTTATATCAAAACCACATATTTAGGTAGCATGATATTTCTAAGTATATACAGTCAAATACCTCTCTGTTTAATTGAAGATGCAAAAGTAAAGTCCAGAAAAACAAATCAATAACCATATTACTTTAAGTATTATTTTATAATTTTTCCTATTAAAAACATTAGAAAATTATACATACACACACATATTTCTTATTTCCTATACTTTTAATGTCCCATTGTATCAACATTCTATGTTTTATTTATTCATTTGCCTACTAGACAATTTTTTACTATACATTTTTACTATGCATTTACTATATATTGTTCCTTATACTCATGTGCCCTTAGTGCTTCTCTAGGGCAAAAACACTATAATTATAAATGTGAAGACTCAGAGTATGCCCAGTTTCAGTATTACTACATTCTTCTAAATTATTCTTCAAAGTGATATATCAATTAACACTATAGGCTAAAAGTACCCATTTTCTCCATCAGCAATACTGTTGAAGCATTCATTTATGTCAACAATAGAAAGGAAAAGTTAGCTCATTACAATTTTAATGCTTAATATTCTTATATATAATGAAATCAAGTAACTTTCTATTATAGGATCAGCCATTTGAGAGCCATTCTTTCTGAATTGCTTCATCATAATATTTGTCCACTTTTCAACTTTTTATTTGGTTGCTTCTAATTAACTTGAAATACTATCAGACAAATTTATTATTATTTGAAGTATTTATGTTATTGTTTTACTCCATTTGTCTTTAATGCATATGTTTTTGTGTGTTCTGTGTGTGTGCGTGTGAGGATTTTTTTTAGTATATTTAGTATTTGTATGTGTACATGTAGTCTATTTAACCTTTTCAACATAGTTTTATAAATAAAAATTCAAGTATTTCAAATGATTTATTGGAGAAACTCGTTCATTTCTTTAAATAGATTCCAATTCCTGTTGCAACAGATAGGGTTATTAAATCGCTCTGTCTTTATTTAACTTGATAAATTTGAACCACAATTGTCAGTATGAATTCATGATATAGAATATCACAAATATACATACACAGAAGACTTTCACTGTGATAAGAGGGGGAAGCTTGTGGCACACCAACCCTTATACCCTGATGCCAAGAATAACTGAAAAAAGTAGAATAAAACACAAACATGTTTGCAGATATCCAAGAAATACTAAAGGGCCAAGAATCTATAGAGACCAAGGCTGTCAGGGTGAGATCACAGTCTTGTTTTGTTTTCCTTAAGGACATTTGTTGACATTGATCACAACTATGCAGTTGAGTATACAGATTTGTACTAGTTTGTTCCAGGAGGTAGTCACTGCTGGGGACAAGAAATTGGCAGATTTTGGCTATCTCTCAAAGCTGGAAAGATGAAGATGAAGACTTGGACATTTCCCCTACAACATTTGCCAC
This sequence comes from Mustela nivalis, assembly GCF_964662115.1. Taxonomy (NCBI): domain Eukaryota; kingdom Metazoa; phylum Chordata; class Mammalia; order Carnivora; family Mustelidae; genus Mustela; species Mustela nivalis. The sequence goes on along the minus strand of NC_139021.1, from coordinate 88,736,095 downwards.
GTTCTGTATTCTCTGGAAAATAGATCAAAATTTTGGAGGCCTGGGGCGCCTGGGTGGCTCAGTGGGTTAAGCCGCTGCTTTCGGCTCAGGTCATGATCTCAGGGTCCTGGGATCGAGTCCCGCATCGGGCTCTCTGCTCAGCGGGGAGCCTGCTTCCCTCTCTCTCTCTCTCTGCCTGCCTCTCCGACAACTTGTGATTTCTCTCTGTCAAATAAATAAATAAAAATCTTTAAAAAAAATTTTTTTTGGAGGCCTTATGCTAGGGTTTACAGGCTCCAAGGGACCATGCTGCTGTGAGTGGCAAGAGGAGTAAACTAGCCTGGACTGAAATTATCTCTGTTGTGGGACCATTTCTAAGGATGACTTGACTGGATTTATGGTGGAGAATTGTGTACCTGCCCATCAAAGTTTTCAACCATTCCCACAATTTTGATTCCCAGACATGTGGGCAGCACAGTACAAATCAGGCAATGTTTCTACAATGTAGGTGCCTTAGGAACTTGTCTCACAATTACTCAGGTTTTCAGTGTTCCCAAGACCCATTTTAAAGCATTCAGTTACCAGGCTGGTATCCTAGCCAAATTAGTAACAGAACAACTGAAGTTTTCCACAAAGCTCCATCATTTCTCAGCCTTGTAGTAAGCCATGAACAGTGCACTCCAAAATCTGTTCTGACCAGTATGCATACATTTCTTTCATAGAAGAATGTCTCCTCCCTCAGAAACACTCTTGCTTTTCATAGTTCACCAATCTGGTCAGAGCACAGACTCCAAGGTTTGAGTCTTATGGTCCTAGGCTCCAGAAACACTATGAAGTGAAGGGCCAGCCCTCTTTCAAAAGAATGCATCATTTTTCATTGTTGTTGTTAAAAATGTTAGCATCTGTCTTTGTCATCTTGGGCTGGGCTGTTATAATAGAATACTATAGACTGAGTGGCTAATGATATTGGAAATTTATTTCCCACAGTTCTGGAGTCAGGAAAGTCCAAGATCAAGACATGATCCAACTCACAGACTGAGTATCTGGTGAGAAGCTACTTCCTGGTGTATAGTTGGCTGTCTTCTTACCGTGTTGTTATAAAGCAAAGGAACAAGGGAGCTCTCTGGGGTCTCTTTTATAAAGTCACTAATTCCACTCATGAAGGTGGAGCCATAGATTGCTTTTTCATACCATTCATATTGGACATTATCACATGAAATTATTATATACAAGCTGTGTTTATTGATCTGGAATTAGGCATTGGAAGTATTTTAAAGCAGTGAAAATGTTTAAAAGTAACTGAAGATAGCCATCCTTCTAAAAATCTGAACTTTAAAGATGGAAGAATCTTAAAATTTCAACCAACACCTGCATAATAGTCAACACCAAGTGAGGATATGCTCTGGAGAGTGCTAGTGAAGAACATGTGCCTCTTACTTTGTAGAAATGGCTTGAGCAAAGTGGTTCTACCAAAAAGAATATAAAAAGTGAGATAAAATGCAAAGAACATAAAAAATAATAAAATAGCTATCAGATATATTGATTACAAATTTAGAAAGAACTGTGATTAACATGTTATAAAAGACAGATTACAACATGAAGAATATAATAATGAGGGATTCAGAGGGTGGATTTCACAGCAGAATGAACAAAGCAAGAGAGAAGATGAATTGGAAGATAGGTAGTAAACATGTTTCCAATAAGTACTATAAAATTTTACCTGTTATTAGCAACACAGTGAATGTAATTAAAGAAAAATTAACTAAGATTATGCATTTGTATATTTTACTTCTCAAGGATTCTTATTTATCCTTCCTTTATATCTTTCTAAATCACCTCAGATTTTTTTCAGAAAGTGAAAGTTTTACACATCCCTAAAAATAACTATTTGAGTATATATTTATATGCAGTATATATCTTTACTTTTTTATGCCATAATTTCAGACCAAAAAGATCGTAAAATATATATGACTGTAGTTTCTACTTAAAAAAAAACAAATTCGGGGCGCCTGGGTGGCTCAGTGGTTAAGCCGCTGCCTTCGGCTCAGGTCATGATCTCAGGGTCCTGGGATCGAGTCCCGCATCGGGCTCTCTGCTCAGTGGGGAGCCTGCTTCCTCCTCTCTCTCTCTGCCTGCCTCTCTGCCTACTTGTGATTTCTCTCTGTCAAATAAATAAATAAAATCTTAAAAAAAAAAAAAAAACAAAAAACAAATTCAAGTTTGCCCTCTGGTCCATATGAAAACATCAAATTTTTCACTTGATCACTCTATTTAGTGATTTAATATTTTTTTTCTGTTTTTTTAAGACATCTTTGATTCCAGCAAATTATTTACACTTATCTCAATTTGAACTACTCAACCACCTTGAGGTTGATTTGAATAAGTAACTTCATTTATTTCTCAGATTGCTCCTTCTTTTTGTAGCCTATTTTCATTTACTTTCAGTTTCTGTTCAACTTACAATTCAAGTGTTTGTCTCCTATTTTATTTCTTTATTTTTTTGAATCTAATTTTTTATTAACATATAATGTATTATTTGATTCAGGGGTACAGGTCTGTGCATCATCAGGCTTACAGATTTTACAGCACTCACCATAGCACGTACCTTCTCCAGTGTCCATAACCCAGCTGCCCTAACCCTACCTCCCATCCCCCACAACCTTCAATTTGTTTCATGAGGTTAAGAGTCTCTTATTGTTTGTCTTCATCCCAATCCCATCTTCTTTCATTTCTTCCTTCCCTACCACCCCCTCAACCCCTTGCCCTGCCTCTCAAATTCCTCATATCAGAGAGATCATGTGACAATTGTCTTTCTCTGATTGACTTACTTTGCTCACCATAATACTTTCTAGTTCCATCCATGCCATTGCAAATGGCAAGATTTCATTTCTTTTCATGGCTGCAGAGTATTCCTTTGTATATATACACCACATATTCTTTATCCATTCATCTATAGATAGACATCTAGGTTCTTTCCATAGTTTGGCTGTTGTGTGCATTGCTACTATAAACATTCAGGTGCACGTGACCCTTCAGATCACTACATTTGTATCTTTAGGATAAATATCCAGTAGTGCAATTGCTGGATCATAGGGTAGCTCTGATTTTCAATATTTTGAGGAACCTCCATGCTGTTTTCCAGAGTGGTTGCACCAGCTTGCATTTCCACCAACAGTGTAGGATGGTTCCCCTTTCTCTGCATCCTCTCCAACCTCTGTCATTTCCTGACTTGTTAATTTTAGCCATTCTGACTGGTGTGAGGTGGTATCTCACTGGTTTTATTTGTATTTCCCTGATGCTGAGTGGTATGGAGCACTTTTTCACATGTCTGTTGGGCATCTGGGTGTCCTCTTTGCAGAAATGTCTGTTTATGTCGTCTATACATTTCTTGATTGGATTATTTGTTGTTTGGGTGTTGAGTTTGATAAGTTCGTTATAGATTTTGGATTCTAGTCCTTTATATGATATGTCATTTGTGAATAACTTCTCCCATTCTGTCAGTTGTCTTTTGGTTTTGTTGACTGCTTCCTTTGCTGTCCAAAGGCTTTTGATCTGATGAAGTCCCAATAGTTCATTTTTACCCTTGCTTCTCTTGCCTTTGGCGATGTTACTGTGGCTGAGGTCAAAGAGGTTGCTGCCTGTGTTCTCCTCAAAGATTTTGATGGATTCCTGTATCACATTGAAGTCTTTTCAACCATTTTGAGCCTAATTTTGTGTGTGGCATAAGGAAATGGTCCAGTTTCATTTTTCTGCATGTGACCTACCATATCTCCCAACACCATTTGTTGAAGAGACTATCTTTTTTCCATTCGACATTCTTTCCTGCTTTGTCAAAGATTAGTTGACCATAGAGTTGAGGATCTAATTCTGGGCTCTGTATTCTGTTTGATTGATCTATGTGCCTGTTTTGGGCTAGTGCCATACTGTCTTGATGATGACAGCTTTGTAATAGAGCTAGAAGTCTGGAATTGTGATGCCACCAACTTTAACTTTTTTTTTCAACATTCTTCTGGGTATTTGGGGTCTTTTCTGGTACCATATAAGTTTTAGGACTATTTGTTCCATTTCTTTGAAAAAAAAAAAAAGGGTGGTATTTTTATAGGGATTGCATTAAATGTGTAGATTGCTTTAGGTAGCATACACATTTTCACAATATTTGTTTTTCCAATCCATGAGCATTGATTTTTCCATCTCTTTGTGTCTTCTTCACTTTCTTTCATGAGTACTTTATAGTTGTCTGAGTATAGATTCTTTGCCTCTTTGGTTAAGTTTATTCCTAGGTATCTTATGATTTTGGGCATAGTTATAAATGGGATTGACTCCTTAATTTCTCTTTCTTTTTTCTTGCTGTTAGTGTATAGAAATGCAACTGATTTCTGTGCATTGATTTTATATCCTGACACTTCATTGAATTCCTGTATGAGTTCTAGCAGTTTTGGAGTGGAGACTTTTGAGTTTTCCACATAAACTATCATATCATCTGCAAAGAGTGATAGTTTGACTTCTTCTTTGCTGATTCAGATGACTTTTCTTTCTTTTTGTTTTCTGATTGCCAAGGCTAGGACTTCTAGTACTGTTGAATAACAGGGGTGATAGTGGACATCCCTGCTGTGTTCCTGACCTTAGGGGAAAAGCTGAGAATGATATTCATGGTGGGTTTCTCATAGATGGCTTTGATGATATTGAGGTATATATCCTCTATCCGAACACAGCAAAGAGTTTTGATCAAGAAAGGATGCTATACCTTGTCAAATGCTTTTTTAACATCTAGAGTATCATAAGGTTCTTGTTCTTTCTTTTATTAATGTATTGTATCACATTGATTGATTTCTGGATGTTGAACCAAACTTGCAGCACTGGAATAAATCCCACTTGGTCGTGTTGAATAATCTTTTCAATGTACTGTTGGATCCTATTGACTAGTATTTTGGTGAGACTTTTCCCATCTGTGTTTATCAAGCATATTGGTCAGTAATTCTCTTTTTTCATGGGGTCTTTGTCTGGCTTTGGGATTAAGGTAATGTTGGCCTCATAAAATGACTTTGGAAGTTTTCCTTCTATTTCTATTTTTTGGAACAGTTTCAGGAGAATAAGTATTAATTCTTCTTTAAATGTTTGGTAGAATTCCTCTGGGAAGCCATCTGGCCCTGGGCTTTTGTTTTTGGGGAGGTTTTTGATGACTGTTTCAATTTCCTTACTGGTCATGGGTTTGTTCAAGTTTTCTATTTATTCCTGGTTCAGTGTTGATAGTTTATGTGCCTCTGGGAATGCATCCGTTTCCTCCATATTGTCAAATTTGCTGGTGTATAGCTACTCATAATATGTTCTTATAATTGCTTGTATTTCTTGGGTGTTGGTTGAGATCTCTCCTCTTTCATTCATGATTTTCTTAATTTGGGTCCTTTCTCTTTTCTTTTTGATAAGTCTGGCCAGGAGTTTACCTATCTTATTAATTCTTTCAAAGAACCAGTTCCTAGTTTTCTTGATTAGTTCTACTGTTCTTTTGGTTTCTATTTCATTGATTTCTGCTCTGATCTTTATTATTTCTCTTCTCCTGCTAGGTTTAGAATTTCTTTGCTGTTTTTTCTTCAGCTCCTTTAGGTGTAGGGTTATGTCGTGTACTTGAGACCATTTTTGTTTCTTGAGAAAGTCTTATATTGCTATATGCTTTCCTCTTGGGACCTCCTTTTCCCAAAGATTTTGAACAGTTGTGTTTTCCTTTTCATTTGTTTCCATGATTTTATTTTATTTTTTAATTCTTCTTTAATTTCCTGGTTGGCCCACTCATTCTTTAGTAGGATGCTTTTTAGCCTCCATGTATTTGAGTTTATTCCAAATTCCCTCTTGCAGTTTAGTTCTAGTTTCAAAGCTCTCTGGTCTGAAATTACTCAGGGAATGATCCCAACCTTTTGATACAGTTGAGACCTGATTGTGATGCAGGATATAATATATTCTGGAGAAGGTTCCAGGTGCATTAGAGATGAATGTGTATTTTGTTGCTTTAGGGTGGAATGTTCTGAATGTATCTGTGATGCCCATCTGGAGCAGGATGTCATTTAAAGCCTTTATTTCCTTATTGATCTCTGCTTTGATGATCTGTCAATTTTAGTGAGGGAGTGGTGTTAAAGTCCCCTTCTATTATGGTATTATTGTCAGTGTGTTCCTTTGATTTTGTTATTAATTGGCTTATATATTTGTTTACTATTTTAAATCAAATTTAGCACTCTGAGCTTATCTTTGTGCTTTAGTTCAGTTTGTGTCTTTGTCAGTTTGACCTGCTACAAGAGAGTACAATAGACTGTGTGGCTTAAACAACAAATGTTTATTTCTTATAGTTCTGGAGACAAGGTCAAGGTGACAACAAGGTAGGATTAATTCAGAAGCCCTTCACCTGGAATGTAAGTGATCACCATCTTTCTGTGTTCAGGGAGAGAGAGAATTCTGACCTCTTCTGTTTTTATATGGGCACTAACCCTATTGTAAATATTCCATCCTTCATGACCTTACTAAACCTAATGACTTCTCAATGGCTCCCTTTCGAAATACTATCACACTGGGTATTAGAGCTTCAAAATATGTATTGGGGGAACAAGGCACAAACATTCAGAAATTAACACTCTTTCTAGACTTTTAATAACTATTATCTCATTCAGACTGTTGTTTCAGCTATTATCGACAGTAGACTACAACTCTAATTCTTCTATACTGTAAAGCAAGAAAGAATATAATCAAGGTAGTTTGGCAGTTTAATGTGTTTAGTAATGGTGGTGCGTTAGATAACTTGATGATATTATTTTGTTGGGAAGCACATTATTAGTATTCAGTTTAGGTCAAACTTAGTTACCTGGGCTTCAAACATTGTATGGGCCATTGAACTAAGTAACACCTGTCATTATTGAATTCTTTGATTCTGGAATTCACTGAGCACCAGTGATGATCACAATACTATGACTGGTACAAAGCATCCCTGGGAGAATGATAGAAAGGCAATTAAGACTAGAATTAAATAGAAACAATGACAAGGATGCATATTTGCAAATTATAGGCATACTTCATGTTATTGTGCTTCACTTTATTATACTTTGCTGATACTTAATTTTTTATATAAATTTAAGGTTTAAGACTTCAGTAACTGCAGATGTAGTAGAAATAGCAAGAAAACTAAAATTAAAAGTGGATTCTGAAGGTGTAACTGAATTATTGTGTCTCATAATAAAGCTTTAATGGATGAGGAGTTACTTCTTATAGATAAGCTAACAAAGTAGTTTCTTCAGGTGGAAACTACTCCCAGTGAACATTCTGGCTATGAAGATTCTTGAAGTGACAAGAAAGGATTTAGAATATAACATAAACTTAGTTGATAAATCAGCAACAGAGTTTGAGAGGATCAACTCTAATTTGAAAGAATTTCTACTGGGGGTAAAATGCTCTCAAGCAGCATCATGTGCTACAAAAAAAAAAAAAAAAAAAAAATCATTTGTGAAAAGAGCCAGTTGATATGACAACTTATTTATCATCTTTTTATAAGAAATTGTGACTAATCTCTTGGAACCTTGAAAAGATATGGAGTAGGAGGAGTCTGAGATCACATGGTCCCATGTTTGCAAATAGATAACACTCACATCAAAGTCAATAACCTGAAGATTAATCAATCTCCACAACTAAATATAGAGAAGAAACTACATCTGAAAGTTTAATAAATAAATAAATAAATAAATAAAAATAAAAAATGAGGTCAGAAAGGCAGAGGGAGGCTGCCCACAGGAAGGAGGGAGCTGCATGCACAAAGAAGACAAAGAAATAGGCCCATACACCAGGGAGTTCACACAAGGAAGAATAATATAACATTTGGCTTTTAAAACCAGAAGGTCTTAGTTTGTAAAAGCAGTGGGACTTGGACCTAGAATTTTAAAAGACAGTTGACTCAGCACTGGGCAAGCCTGGAGGTTGAGTGATAGCTGGGTATCTATCCTTAAAGAAATAGCAGCCTGTGCTGAGGGATAACATAAAAATGGCACCAGGATATATGGAAGAAAGACCTCCCCTACTGATTTCAGAGCACGTTGGGAAACTTTGAAAAAGAGGGAGCTGGCAAGAATGAGTTTTCTCTCCTGCCCCAACATATACACAGAACCACCTGAAGGAGGTGGTGCTGTCCAGACAGTTGTTACTTAACATGTTAGCAGTGAGCTAAGCACACAAATTCTCCTGAGAACTCACCCTGCTCAACCTCTGGATGCACAGTTATGTCCATACAACCTATGCAGCTGACAGTGCCCAGCTGCTTCATCACACCCAGCCTCAAACACCTGGTTTCTCCAATGCACAGCCCCCAGCATCTGCACCACTTTGGGAAATCTGACATAGGATTAGTGGCCCAGTGTAAATTTTGCTAATACCACCAATCTGCTCCCAAGCTCCCTGGTGGGCATGCCCTCTCATAGGTGGCCTATCAGGGTCCCACTAACACCACAGAGAGCAAACACAGTCCACAACAGAGAGAGTCAGTGTGGACAATTGCATTGAAAGGAAAAGTGACTCAGACACAATAGCAGGACATAAGCAACAGACATAGAATATCCTCCTAAATCTGGTGAATAGGGGACAGTGCATTGCAGTGACTCTAGAACTTCTTCTTCATAAAGTCACCCCTTTCAAGAGCACAAGATAAACTGACTTTCTTAACCCAGAGAAATAGACACCAAGAGGCAGACAAAATGAGGAGATAGAAAAATGTATCCCAAAGAAAATAACAGGATACAGCAAAAGATCTAAACAGAACAGATATAAGTATCATGCTTGGTAGAGAATTTAAAACAATGATCATAAGGACACACACCGAACTTGAGAAAAGAGTGGAAGACATTTAACACAGAGACAAGGAACATCATAGCAGAGATAAAGGGCTCCATGAATGAAATGAAAAACATGCTTGATGGAATGAACAGTGGGAGGGAAGAAACAGAGAAATGAATTGGTGACCTAGAAGACAGGGTAATGGGAGGTAATGAAGCTGAACAAAAGACAGAAAAAAATTGTGTAAAACAAGGATAAACTTAGGGAACTCAGTGACTTCATCAAATGTAATAACATTTGTATTACAGGAGTCCCAGAAGAAAAAGAGAGAGAAAGGGCCAAATAATTTATTTGAAGAAATAGTAGCTGAAAATTCCCCTAATCTGGGGAAGGAAACAAGTATCCAGACCCAAAGGCACAGATGACTTGCCTAAGATGACTTGCTTAAGATAACTTAAAATCAACAAAGGCAGACACACACCAAGATATAATGCAACCAAACTGTCAAAATACAGTGATAAAGGGAAAACAAAAATTTAAAGTAGTAAGACAAAAGAAGTTAGTAACTTACAAGGGAAATCCATAAGGCTAGCAGGAGATTTTCAAAAGAAACTCTGCAAGCCAAAAGGGAGTAGTAATATATATTCAAAGAGCTGAATGGGAAAAATCTGTAGGCAAGAATACTCTATCCAGCAATGCTATCACTCAGAATAGAAGGAGAGATAGAGTTTCTCAGACATAGAAGAACTGAAGGAGTTCATGACCACTAACCCAGCCCTGCAAAATTAAAAGGGACTGTTTGAGAGAAAAGGAGAGACCAAAAGTGACACTGTAAAAGTAGGAAACACAAAAGCAATATATATATATATATATATATATAATTTCTGTAAAAAACCAATCCAGGAACTCATAAAATAAAAAGATATAAAAATATAAAATATATTAACATTTACCTAAAATGTGGGGAGAAGAGGAGTAAAGAATGGATTCAAACATAGACAACCATCACATTAATATAGTCTGCTATATGTAGAAGAGATTATATACAAACCTAATAGTAACTGTATACCAAAAACCACTAAAAAATATCCAAAGAATAAAGAGAAAGGAATCCAAATATATCACTGAATAAAATAAACAAAACACAAAAGAGGAAACTAAGGAAATATCAGAGAAAATCTTCACAAGCACAAAGCAAGTAAACTGGCTATAAATATGTATCTATCAATAATTACTTTGAATATAAGTAGACTAAATGTTCCAATCAAAAGACACAGTGTGGCAGATGGATTAAGAAAAGACCCATCTCTATATGCTGCCTACAAGAGACCTATTTCAGACCTAAAGTCACCTGAGGATTGAAAGTGAGAGCATAAAGAAACATCTATCATGCAAATGAATGTCAAAAGAAAGGTGGGGTAGCAACACTTATATAAGACAAAAAGTTTTAAAAGACTGTAACAAGAGACAAAGGGCACTGTATAATAAAGGGGACAATCTACAAGAAGATATAATAATTGTAAATATCTATGCACCCAACACTGGAGCACTCCCATACCGGGGTTGGGGGGGAGTTAATATTAAACACAAAGTAACTAATTGATAGTAATACAAGAGTCAAGGACTTTAACACCCCACTTATATCAATGCACAAATCATCTAAATACAAAATCAATAAGGAAACATTGCTTTGAATGACACACTGGAACAGATGAATTTAACAGCATATTCAGAACATTCCATCTTAAACAACAGAATATGCATTCTTTTCAAGTGCTCATAGAACATTTTCCAGAAGATCACATAGTAGCCCGCAATACAAGCCTTAACAAATTCAAAAGTGGAGGTATACCATGCATTTTTCCTGATCACAATGCTATGGAACTAGAAGTCAACCACAAGAAAAACTCTGGAAAGACTGCAAATACATGAAGGTTAAATAAAATGGTACTGAAAAATCATTAGGCCAACCAGGAAATAAAAGAAGAAACAAGCAATAGATGGAAACAAATGATAAAAGAAACACAGTGGTCCAAAACTTTGGGGATGCAGCAAAAGTGGTCCTAAGAGGAAAGTTTGTAGCAACACAGATTACCAAAAGAAGTGAGAAAAATCTCAAATAAACAACCTAAACTTACACCTAAAGGAGCTAGAAAAAAAAAACAAACACAGCCTGAGGTCAACAGAGGGATAGAAATAATAAAAAGTAGAGCAGAAATAAATGAAATAGAAACTTAAAAAAGAAAGAAGAAGAAGAAGAAAAAAAAAAAGAAGAAGAACAATAGAACAGATCAAGGAAACCAGGAGCTGGTTCTATGAAAATAACAATACAATTGAAAAACCTCTAGACTGACCTCTAGACTGACTTATTAAGAAAAAAAGAAACAGGATTCAAATAAATAAAATTACAAATGAGAGAGAAGAAATTACAATCAACCTCACAGAAACACAAACAACTTCCAGAGAATGTTATGAAAAATTATATGTCAACAAATTAGACAAGGTAGAAGAAATGGATAAGTTTCTAGAACCATATAACTATCACAACCGAAACAGGAAGAAATAGAAAACCTGAACAGACATATAAGCAGCAAAAAATTGCATTAGTAATAAAAAACAAAAACAACAACAAACCTCCCAAAAATCAAAAGTCCAGGAACCAATGGCTTCCCAGGTAAATTCTACTAAACATTTAAAGAAGAGTTAATACCTATTCCTCTCAAACTATTCTGAAAAACAGAAAAGGAAGAAAAGCTTCCAAATTTATTCTATGAGGCCAAAATTACCCTGCTACCAAAACCAGATAAAAGCCACCACTAAAAAAGAGAACTATAGGCTAGTATCATTGATGAAATAGATGAAAAAGTCCTCAACAAGATACTAGCAAACTGAATTCAACAATACATTAGTGGGATTGATTCCTGAACTGCAAGGGTGGTTGAATATATTCAACCAATATTATATATTACATAAATAAAGCAAATAATAAGAATCATATATCATTTCAACAGACAAAGAAAAAGTATTTTATGAAATACAACATCCATTCATGATAAAAACCCTAAATAAAATGGGTTTAGAAGGAACATACTTCAACATAATAAACCCGACAGCTAATAATCATCCTCAATGGGAAAAACTGAGTTTGTCCCTAAGGTTATGAAAAAGACAAGGATGTCCATTCTCACCACTTTTATTCAACATAGTACTGGAAGTCCTAGCTACAGCAATCAGACAAGAGAAAAGAATAAAAAGCATCCAAACAGATAAGGGAGAAGTAAAATTTTCACTATTTGCCAATGATATGATACTATATATAGAAAACCCTAAACACACTACCAAAAAACTGCTAGAACTGTTATACAAATTTAGTAACATTGTTAGATACAAAATCAATGTACAAAAATCTGTTGCCTTTCTGTATGCCAATAATGAAGCAGCAGAGAAATTAAGAAAATAACGCCAATTATAATTGCACCAAAATTAATGAGATACCAAGAATAAACCTAACCAAAGAGATAAAAGACCTGTACTCTGAAAACTATACAGCACTGATGAAGTAAAAGGAAGATAAAACAGAAAGGGAAAGAAATTTCATGCTCACAGTTTGAACCAATAGTATTGTTAAAATGTCTAGGGGTGTCTAGGTGGCTCAGGCAGTTAAACTTCTGCCTTCAGCTCAAGTTATGATCCTGAGGTCCTGGGATTGACCCCTGCATCAGTCTCTCTGCTCAATGGGGAAATTGCTTCTTCCTCCCTGCCCCCCATTCATGCTCTCTCTCATTAACTCTCTCTCTCTCTCAAATAAATAAATAAAATATTTTTTTAAAATTAAATGAAAAATTTAAAAAATCAAGTATCTACACTACCCAAAAGCAATCTACACATTTAATGCAATCCCTATTGGAATACCATCAGGATTTTTCACAGAACTAGAACAAACAATCCCAAAATTTATATGGAACCACAAAAGATCCAAAATCATCAAAGCAATCTTGAAAAAGAAAAGCAAAGTTGGAACATCACAATTCCAGCCTTGAGGGTATATTACAAAGCTGTAGTCATGTGAACAGTGTAGTACTGGCTCTGATATTGACTATAACAACTTCTTACTAGATATTTCTCCTGACGCAAGGGCACAAAAGCAAAGATAAATCACTGGGGACTCCATCAAAATAAAAACTTCTCCACAGCAAAGGAAATAATCAAAAAACTGAAGGGCAACCTACAGATTAAGCGAAGTTATTTGCAAATGATGTATCTAACAAAGGGTTATTAACCAAAATATATAAATAACCTATACAACTCAAGATCCAGACAAAACAAATAATCCAATTTAAAAAATGGGCATTTCTGTGGTGTTGGTTATTATCTCTCCTCTTTCAGTCACAATTTTATTTATTTGGGTCCTTTATATTTTGGTAAGTCTTGGTGTAGGGGGTTATCAATTTTATTAATTCTTTCAAAGAACCAGCTCTTAGTTTCACTGATCTGTTTTATTGTTTGTTTTGTTTATTTGTTTCTATATAATTTCTTTCTCCTCTGATCTTTATTATTTCCCTTATTCTGCTGGCTTTTGTCTTTATTTGCTATTTCTTTTCAAGTTCTTTTATGTATAAGGTTAAGTTGTGTATTTGAGAGTTGCCTTGCTTTTTGAGGCAACTGCTTTTCACTGCATCCCAAAAGTTTTGGACTTAGTTTCATTTTCTTTTGTTTCCATGTATTTATTTGTTTCTTCTTTAATCTCCTGGTTGAGCCATTCATTCTTTAGTAGGATGTTCTTTAGCTTTCATTTATTTGTGGTCTTTCCAAATTTTCTTGTGTTTAACTTCAATTTACATAGCATTGCGGTATGAAAATATGCAAGGTATAATCTCAATCTTCTTGTACTTTCGAGGCCTGACTTGTTACCTTGTATGTGATCTATTGTGGAGAATGTCCCATGTGATCTTGAAAAAAACTGTGTATTGGGCAGCTTTAGAATGAAATGTCTTAATATATCTGTTAAGACCATCTGGTCCAGTGTGTCATTTGAAGATATTTTTTCCTTGTTAATTTTATGCTTAGATGATATGTCCATTGCTGCAAGTGAGGTGTTAAAGTCCCCTATTATTATTGTCTTATTATCAATGAGTTTGTTTATGTTTGTTATTGATTGATCTATATATTTGAGGGCCCCCAAGATCAGTGCATAAATATTTACAATTCCTAGATCTTGTTATCCAATTCCTTCATTATGACATAGTGCTCTTCATCATCTCCTGTTACAGTCTGGTTTAAAATCTATTTGGTCTGGGGGCACCTGGATGACTCACTTGATTAAGTGTCTACCTTTGGTTTAGGTTATGGTCCCAGGCCCCTTGGACTGAGCCCCGCCTCAGACTCCCTGCTCAGTGGGGAGTCTGCTTTTCCTTTTCCCTTCCTGGTTTGTGTGCTCTCTCTCTTACTTTCTATCAAATAAATAAATAAGATCTTTAAAAAAGAATAATAGAATCTATTTGGTCAGGTATAAGCATTACCACTCTAGGTTTCTCTTGATGAATCACCAAAGCAATTTTGAAAAAGAAAAACAAAGCTGGCAACATCACAATTTTTGACTTCAAGCTACATTTACAGAGCTATAGTCATCATGATAGTATGGCTCTAGCACGAAAACAGATACATGAATCAATGGAACATAATAGAAAATCCAGAAATGGACCCACAACTGTATGGTTAACTAATCTTTGACAAAGCAGAAAAGAAAATCCAATGGAAGAAAATAGTCTCTTCAACAAATGGTGTTGGCAAAACTAGATAGCAACATTTGGAAGAATGAAACTGGATGATTTTATTATACCATACATAGAAATAAATTTAAAATGGATGAAAAATCTAAGTGTGAGACAGGAAACCATCAAAATCCTAAAGGAGATCACTGGCAGCAACCTCTTTGATATTGACCATAGCAACTTCTTACTAGACATGTCACCAAAGGCAAGGGAAACAAATACAAAAATGAACTCTTGGGACCTTATCAATATAAAAATCTTTTGCACAGCAAAGAAAATAATCAATTAAACTAAAAGGCAACCTACAGAATGGGAGAAGTTATTTGCAAATAACATACCTGATAAATGGTAAGTATTCAAAATATGTAAATCACCTATCAAACACAACACCCATAAAACAAATAATCTATTTAAGACTTTGGCAGAAGACATGAACTGACATTTTCCAAAGAAGACATACACATGGCTACAGACACATGAATAGATGCTCAACATCACTTATCACCAGGGAAATACAAATCAAAATCACGGTAAGATATCACCTTACACTAGTCAGAATGGCTAAAATTAACAACACAGGAAACAACAGGTGTTGGTGAGGATGTGGAGAAATGAGAACCCTCTCAAACTCTTAGGAATGCAAACTCATGCGACCACTCTGGAAAGCGGTATAGAGGTTCCTCAGAAAGCTAAAAATAGTACTACACTACAACCCAATAATTTCACTACTAGGTATTTACTGAGTAGAATACAAAAAAGAATAAAATACAAAAATATTGATTTGAAGGGGCCCATGCACCCTGGTGTTTATAGCAGCATTATCAACAATAGCCAAATTATGGAAAGAGTCCAAATGCTAGCTGACTGATGAATGGATAAAGAAGAAATGGGTGGAATATTATGGAATATTATATATAATGGAATATGTAGCCATAAAAAGAATAACTTGCCATTTGTAATGCCATGGATGGAGTTAGTGTTTTACGATAAAGGACATAAGTTAGTCAGAGAAAGACAAATACCAAATTATTTCACTCATATGTGGAATTAAGGGGAGAAAAAGATAAATATAGGGAAAGGAAGAAAAAAAAGAAAGGGAAGCAAACCATGAGAGACTATTAGTTATAGAGAACAAACCGAGGGTTGCTAGAGGGGAGATGGATGATGGGTATTAAGAAGAGCACTTGTGATGAACACTGGGTGTTATATATGTGATGAATCATTAAATTCTACTCCTGCAACCAATATTACACTGTATCTTAGCTAACTAGAATTTAAATAAAAATTTGAGAAAAAGTAAAAAATGGGCAGAAGACATCTAGATGGCCAATAGGCATATAAAAAGATGTTCAACACTTAGAGTCAGGGAAATGCATGTCGAATACAATGAGATATCACTTCAAACCTGTCAGGATGTCAAAATTCAACACCACAAAAAACAGGTTTTGCCAAGATGTGGAGAAAAAAGGAACACTCATACAGGTGGTAGTAATGCAAAGCAATGCAACCACTGTGGAAAACGGTATGGAGATTCCTTAGAAAGATAAAAATAGAATTACTCTACAGATCTAGTAATCATACTACTGGATATTTACCCAAAGAATATGAAAATACTAATTCAAAGAGATATATGCACCCTATATTTATATGTTTATAGCAGCATTATTTATATTAGTCAAGATACAGAAGCAGCCCAAGTGTCTATCAATTGATCAATGAATGGAGAAGTGTGTATGTATATTTACACACATATATATGTGTGTAAATATACATATTTGTGTATATGTATCTATGTACACACACACACACACACACACACACACACACACACACAGACACAATGGAATATTGTTCAGCCATAAAAAAGAATGAAATCTTCCCAATTGCAATGACATGGACAGAGATAGAAATTATACTGCTAAGTGAAATAAGTCAGTCAAAGACAAATACCATATGATTTTACTCATATGTGAAATTTAAGAAATAAAACAAATGAGCAAATGGAAAAGTTGCTTGAGAGAACCCAAGAAACAGACTCTTAATTATAGAAAACAAACTGACAGTTACTATGGGGGTCTGGGGCATGGGTTAAATAGGTGATGGAGATTAAGGTTATAATGAGCATGGGATGATGTATGGAAGTGTTGAATCATTATACTGTATACCTGTAACTAACATAACAACTGTATGTTAACTAAAATTAAAATTCAAACATAAAAAAACACTTACTCTCTCTCTCTCACTTTTTAAGATTTACCTATTTACTTAGAGAGATAGAGCATGAGTGGTAGGGGTAGAGGAGAGAGAGAATCCAAAGCAGACTCTGTGCTGAGTGCAGAGCCCTATGTGGGACTTGATTCCACGACCCTGAAATCACAACCTGAACCAAAACCAAGAGTCAGATGATTAGCCAACTGGGCCACAAAGGCATCCCCCAAAAAACCACTTATTTCTTAATGAAAGCAAATAAATACATTGAAAAAATAAGATTAAAATTTAAAAATCGTCACAGCTTCCTCAACTCTCAGCAACCACTACTCTGATCAATCAACAGCCCTCAATACGGAGGCAAGTCTCTCCACCAGCAAAAAGGTTACAACTCCATGAGTTCAGAAGATAGTTAGCAATTTTTAGCAATAAAATATTTTTTAATTAAAGTGTATACCTTAGTATTGCACACTTACCAGACTGCAGTATGGTATAAACATAACTTCCATATGCCATGGGAAAGTAAAAACTTCCTCTGACTTTATTGCAATATTTGCTTTATTGTGATGATTGGGAACCGAATTCACAATATTTTTGAGGTGTGTGCCTTATAAATTATTAACAAAGTTCTAAGAAAATAAGAAATACTGTTTCTTTAATTTCAAAGATCTAAGAATAAACTGTTATGTTCCAGTGTAGAAGTTTCATAGTTTACACAATTATTAGTAACATTTAATAGAGTTCTAATTTTGTTTGACATATTTGAAACACCACATTTGATTAAAAGATAGCTGGAAGCTAGAATAATAGACTTAAATATTAACAAGCTGTATGGATGTTTATACGTGGATTTATTGCACGCACTACATGCTAGAAGTAAGCATCCTGGGCTGTTTGTAAGCTTTTCTTGGGATTACATTTAATTAAAATTTATCAAATGTTAATTAAACCATTGGACTTAGATAATAAATGGAAATTCAAGCATTATCTCATCAATGTAATTCTGAAAATTTTAATATATGCCAGCACAATACATTTTTAAAACTATATTTATGAACGGATCTGATTTACTTCAGATCCTTTTAGCCTGTGAAAATTTTGACTCTGCACCTTGAGGGAAGATCCTGAGTAAGTAGTAAATAATTTTGTCCACATCTCTCAGTCATAGGTAGTGACATTTCCTTCACTATAAATGTGATGACCTGAGTTTCCTATCCACAATCAACATCAGCAAATTCAAGTTCATCTTCTCCTGAGATAATTTTGAGTTTTCTTCTAGAACATACCAGGGAAGGGGATTCTCCTGTCACACACGATCTGCCACAGATGATACTCTGTCTTGATGGTGGTCTTTGGGCTTCTCCTTAGTCAGTTCTTTCTCTCCGTACTTGCTCTCCATTTCACACCGTGAAATTTATCCTGAGTCCTTAAAGGCCTATGCATACTCCCCTCACGTCATAATCAACACATATCTGACAACAAATAACTATTCCTAAAGCTTTTTTAACATTTTGGGGTGAGGAAGCAGCAGAGATAATAGAAATTATTTATCCAGAGAAGGGAAAACAAATTTAATGTTTCTTTATTCATTCCATTCATCCATTCATTCTGCCTACTATGGGGCAGCACTATGGCAATCAACTGCTAATGATGGTCGTTATCAACATCTATAAAGAAGGAATTGTTAATATCACTCATGGTGTTAGAGTCATAAGACTTGGGTCAAAAGTTGGGTCTCTCACTATCAACTCTGTGACCTTGGGTAGCTTATTTAAAATTCAGAAACCTAAATAATATCTCCTGTATTGGTTACTGATAACAGTAAAAAAATTCTCATAACACTGTTAAGAAAATTAAAGAAGATAATGTATAATGTATTCTTAGCACAGTGTCTGCAACAAATTAAACATTTCATAAATGCTACCTGTTACTGTTATTTTGTTTTATTATTATAATAAAAAATAGTCAGTCATTTTTGTATAATAGATGTTAATGAATTCTTTTGGTCCCTGGGTTTTTCATTGTCTATTAGTTGCATGCATGAGTAAATTGAACAGCGTCCCTGGCTATGTCAGCACAGAGTTCTAATACTGGGGTGTCCTAGACAACTAAAAAGCCTTAGGACCTAGCTAAGAATCTTGAGTTAATCAGAGGAACTTTCTAAGTTGATCCAGAAAATAAACTGCCACAACAGTCCATCCCATCTATGCGGTAAGCTGTAGATATTTCTAGATTGTAGATATTACTTAATATTGTAGAAACTACTACTATAGCAGTAGTCACTTTCAACGACCTCCTTTGTTCATTTTCTATTGGGGTCCTTTTATTTATCTCTTTTTAGTTTTGATTCTGCCTTCTGATTAACTAGCCAAATGTAGTTTTTCCACCTTACCTCTGAAAGCTTTGTCTCCAACCCATGGTTTGGCTCTAAGTAAAGTAACTTAGTTGCTAAGAGTAGGATGTTTTGCCCTGTTTGAATCATTTGTTATTCAAATCTTAGTCCCAACCCTTTTGAACCCGGCTTTGCTCACCATAGCCATCAGTGAAGGGCTAAATGTGGTCAGGCCACAGCCATTGCTTTCAGTGAGATTTCTTTTCAGTAAGTCTCAATTTTTATTCAACAGCTAAACCTTTTATGTTTCTGAACTCACCAATAATTATCTCTTCACAAATTATGCATAACAATACTCTATATTCTGTGAAGCAGAGACCAGTAAAAGTATCTCTTTACAAACTCACCTATGTATTTGTCCTTTTAGTAAAGTGGCATACTATATAAATGACCAGGCTATTAAGAAAGTTTGTGATGAGTAATAAAATATATAAATGTTCTCAGGAAAATATTACAGCAATTCAAATACAAAACAATTTAAATTAATTTAATTTAAAAACCTTCACATCTTGAAAATCACGAAAACTTGAAGAAAATGTTTATTGTGCACTATAAGGCAATAACCACTTTTACAATTGGCATCCTCTCCGTTTTTTTTTTTCTTCTTTCATATATGTTGACCATTATAAGAAGCAGGATCCTAGATTCAAAGCACTTGATTATTATGTTCTACTCTGTCAGTTTACATATTCATCAATCCCGCCTTCCTTATCTTTCATTTCACAGTTCAGGAGAGGAAGCTTCCATATCCAGTGCCCTCGCACTGCTAGTTTAAAGTTAACCACAATATCCTTCTTTCCTCTGGATACTTTATAAAATCAGAATGAACCATAAACCTATTTGAAGTTTGTCTTACACGGAATTAGACTATGACTACTGAAAATGAAAAAGTAAAACATTTTCTAGTTATAAGACATTGTTCCCAGAAAATACATACATGAAAGGGAAAAGCAACATCATAAAATAATGGTTAAATATGGAATAATAATTTATTTGACAGAAATAGCCTTAATATGAAAACACAGATGAAATATAGCATACTCTTTTAAAATTTGAGTCAAGTTTAAACAATTAATTAAAAATATTATCTTAATGAGAATTGTCAAATAATCAGGAGACTATCACTTATTTTTCCAATATAACATCTAAGAAAATATAATAAAGACATCTTATATTTTTACTGATAATTTGAAGCAAGAATTCCAAAGGAACAAACATGCAATTAAGTCAATTCACATAATCACTGTATTGCATGGCAACTCTTGAGTTAAACACCTGGAGGCATACCTCATTTGCTCAGGTCCCTGCCCGACCTGGCACTAGATGTCACACTGTGGTGTGCCTCTGTTTCCTCATCTGTGCAGAGTAAAGAAAGCAGTGTCTCTCATAGTTCCAAATAAGGGAATATACCCAAGCACTGAGAAAAATCTTCACAGACAGTGCTAGGTAATGCTGCTTTTCTGGTTGATGGTGTTATTATAGAGGTAGAACAGAATACAGTTTTAAGATAACCAGCACAATGTCCTCAATTTCTTCGAAGAAAACTGCAATTCAGAAAAGATCAATGATTTCTGAATGTCAGAGATAAATAAGTAAACTTATCAGTAATGAAATAAATTATGGTGTTATTCCCATCTCATATGTTACATTTATCTGTGAATCCCTTTTTATCAAGAAGCTTTAAAATGTATGAAATTTCCCAGGGTGCCTGGGTGGCTCAGTGGGTTAAAGCCTCTGCCTTCAGCTCAGGTCATGATCTCGGGGTCCTGGGATTGAGCCCCACATCTGGCTCTCTGCTCAGCGGGGAGCCTGCCTCCCCCTCTCTCTCTGCCTGCCTCTCTGCATACTTGTGATTTCTGTCTGTCAAATAAATAAATTAAAAAAAAAACCTTTAAAAAAATGTATGAAATTTCCCAAGTATATTTTACTGACTTTTTTACCTTTTGCATTAGACAGATTGACTTGATGGCCACTTCCTACATGTAAGGAAATAGCTTCCCACCTAAAGCCATTAGTAGAAGCCTTGGGAGGACTCTGGACTAAGTGGAAACAATGCAATTATGATATGCTTTGAATAAAAGAAAAACAACTGGAGGAAATTAAGAAAGCTAACCAGTACAAAGAGCTAGAGATTTTGAGAAGTGAACTTGAATGTGCAGTCTGACACTTGCTGGTCAGGTCAGGGTTGGTATTAACACCTGAATACCTTCTCAAGATAAAAAAGAAAACTGCCACAAGAGAAATACTCCCTTTCCTTGCAGGCTGCTAAATGTTCCATACCCTTGAAACAGTGCTCTGCAAAGAAAAGCCTGTGTACGGTAAGGAGAGCAGATGTTGTTGTCAGAAAGCTCTTCCAATTACATTTCAAATGTTCCTGTGTTTTAGAAAATTGTGAGATTGTTTTGTAGGATTGTGTGGAGGAAAAGGAAATAGAAATTTGCTTAACTTACCCTCTGGTCTAATGATTCAAGGGCTAGAAGCCTAAACTCACAAGAGAAAATCAAGTAAACAATGCATACTAGTGATAAATGAATATAATGCTAATTTTCTCCATTTTACGAATGTAAATAGTTAAAGGCAGATATAATATTTGATGGTTTAGCAGTGACAATCATTACTTTTCAGCAGATAATTTATGCACCAGTTAAGTAGGAAAATAAAATTTTTTTCTTTGATGAAAAGTTTCCCAAAGTCAATATTATACCTTTTGCAAAATTAAATAAAAAGATTTGAATATGTCAAGTCTGAAATTGGAAGGGAGTATTGCCATTCATATAGAGCACAGTTGTAATTGTCTTTTTAACCAATTAAAAGGCACACACAAGTATTTTTATCTGACATGCTATTATTGTGCACCATTACTAACCCTGATATTTTGAGAGTTTGATAGCCACTGAAGATGCAGGGCTCTTCTTTTTTTTCTCTCTTTTACTATTTTACTTATTTATTTAACAGGCAGAGATCACAAGTAGGCAGAGGCAGGCAGAAGGAGAGGAGGAAGCAGGCTCCCTGCTGAGCAGAGAGACCGATGTGGGACTCGATCCCAGGACCCTGGGATCATAACCTGAGCCAAAGGCAGAGACCACTGGGCCACCCAGGTGCAGGGCTCTTCAGACACTATTATCTCAAGATATGGATTGTGCCTGTTTAAGAAAAAGAAATAAAATGAAACCCAGTAATTCAAATTTTAAAAATCCAACAAACAAACAATATTAAACTGTCTGAAATAGTTACAAGTAATACAGCAAATTTTGTTTTGATATGGCACTCTTACACTATCAATTGTAATTTATGTTTTCAATTAATTAGACAAAAATATATTACAGCTACAGATTGAATGTCGTATTAGATACAAGTGGGCACTATTTATATATACATTAATGGGTGCACATACACACACAAGTATTAAACCACAAGGAACTTAAAATCTTTTTGAAAGACAAAATATACACATATTTCAAGTATTAAAGTGATCAAATCACCATATTAATATCATTTCTATATGATTTCATTTAGGTATGATCTTCAAGCAAGAATCTAGCACCAATACTGTAGATAATTCAGAAGATTTATAAAAATAAATGCATCCTCTTTTTATTTTTATTTTCTTTAAAGATTTTATTTATTTATTAGAGAGCGAGAGAGGGAACATAAGCATGGGGAGTGGGAGAAGGTGAAGCAGGCTTCCCGCTGAGCGGGGAGCCTGATGCCGGACTGGATCCTAGGATCCTGGGATCACGACCTGAGCAGAAGGCAATAGCTTAACTACTGAGCCACCCAGGCGCCCCTGCATCCGCTTTTTAAATTCAGTTATCTTACCATTATAATCTCTGCAAACACTTCCTAGCTCTGAGGCATATCAGAAAACTCAAAATCAGTCATAATTAATTTTGGCTCTTCTTTTAAAAGTTAAGGTGTAATAGGAATCATCTAAAAATGATAATTGTGTCTCTTTTCTGATGAATATATATTTTATTTCTATGCCATGTTCTTTTGTACTGCCTGAAATGCTAGGCCAATATTACATGATTATTTGGATAGAATATATATACTTGTTCCAGATAATTATTTGAATGTTTTCATTAGTTCAGTTAATTTTTAAATATCAAGTTGAGGAGATATCATTGTATTCTTGGTAATAATGCATTTTCTGTCAACATTAGTTTCAGCTTTTATTAAATTCTTCCAGAAGCTGTTGAGAGATAACCAGGTTTTAAATCCTTTGATTTACTAATGTCACAACACCTTTCTTTCCTATTAATTTTTCAACTTGAGAACAATATTACTTTGTGTATCAATAATTATATTTTAATCTAATTTGTTAGTAGGAAACAGATGATTAACATTTTTAAATTATAAAACACAGAATTATAGTATCTTATTTTGTCTTGATTATTTGTTTATTACTGTCATTGACAGTACAGATTAGAATTTATTTGTTTTCATCTCATCTCTGATGGTTTATTCCAGTATTAGATACTTCTTATAGTTCTAAATTCTAGTATAATTCAATAAATATTTATTACCCAATTGTATACATATATATGTATATGTATATATATTATCTTAGAATTATCCAAATATGAACCAAAAATATCTCCCCCTTTGAGATACAAGAAATAATTTGGGACCACTTTTAGATTCCCTCAATTTCACTTTTATTAACAGAGATTTTATTTTATTTTTTTTAAAGATTTATTTATTTATTTATTTATTTGACAGACATAGATCACAAGTAGAGAGGCAGGCAGAGAGAGAGGAAGGGAAGCAGGCTCCCCGCCAAGCAGAGAGCCCGATGCGGGACTCGATCCCAGGACCCTGAGATCATGACCTGAGCCGAAGGCAGCGGCTTAACCCACTGAGCCACCCAGGCGCCCCAACAGAGATTTTAATTTATCTTTCTCACTCTGTCCTTTTTCTGTCTGACACTCTCTCTTCTTTCTTTCTCATTCTAAAGATACACTTCTCAGGTTTAACTTTGATGTTCTCACCCAGGTCTTTCTTCCCTGATAGCTAAAATTATGAATTCAGTGTCTTCCAGCTAACAGAAGCCGTTTTTGTCAGTATACCACTGCAAGTGTTGAAAAAATAAATGCATCATATCCTAATTTTATAAAATTACTTACATAATAAATGATGTTCATCATTATAATTATATTCTGTGTTGTTTGGTTCACTATAAGAGAGTAGCATTTTTGCACAATTGAGTAAAAATGAAATTTATAAGCTGAAAAATAGAGTAGGAGATATTATGTGCAAACCAAAAATGGGTTTTTTGAACAAATATTTTGGAAAACACGATGCAGCAAAGTTAAACAGGATTCTTTATCTCAGAGTTTCTTAAACCCTCCACATACCAAGGTGACTTTTCAAGAAGAGAAATAGATTAGTAGGGCCTCTGAAATCTTTTTTAGATATGCACTTTTTCTTTTCCAAAAGCCATCTCTAAAAGCCAATGTTCTGGAAAATCCACTTAAAAAATATTAGAACAGAAACTTTTCATCTTACTTAGGTGATTTTGCTATTGACTCTTTTTCTAACAAAAAGTTTCCATTATTGAATTCTTAACTTTTATTTACCTTTCATTGTAATTGTTTTAATTATTATAAAATTTTTATTTTCTGAATATTACATTCGGAAGTTATTTTCACAAAGACTATATATATGATCATTCCTTTCTATAAAGGCAACTTATCACTGCCCTAAATTTATGTATATTTTTTTGACATAAGTGTGTTGCCAGAAAGTACTTTTTCTTCCTTGAACTTGGGTCTACTGATTGAGGGCCTTCAAATTAAATGACAATGAATAGATTAACAGGAGAAAGGCAACATTTATTTAGGTGTTGTGCTCATGGGAGTCATTTTCTAATGAGTAATTCACTCACTGAATAGCTAGAGTTAGAGATTTATATGTCAGCTTAACAAGGGGAGAGTAGAACTTCTATTGGATACCACAGGAGATACTAGTGTGCTTTTTTGATACGAAGATCAGCCAGCTGACTTCACATTTTTTGATGCCAGGGGGTCAGTCTTTTTCCAAAATAGAAAACTCTCCCCACTGGGGACGGAGTAAGGGTATCAAAGACAGCTATATTTTCAGGAGGCTCTGCTTAGGTTTAGATATTTCTTTCTATGATTGCTGACTGTTCAAATATTTTCAATTTAAAAAAAAATTTCATATCACTTTGATAGACTATTATTAATCTGTTTAGCTTTCAGATTTTTGCCCTTTGGTGACTGTTTTTTCATTTAAAAAATGATTTGTCATAAAGTGAACCAATAATCAAACACAATAAACACATTCCAGAAGAACAAACACAGAACTGAATAAATCACTAAAAAAAAAAAATTCACAATTGATTTTGGTACCTTTACCTTCTCAAATTGGTATCTGGATGGAGATTAGCTATGTACCATAGTCTTTCATCTGCAGCACATTAATGGATTGGAGACCAATTTTTTGCGCTCACTGCCAGGTTCTATGACACAAGGAAGATGATATCTGTCCTGGAAAATCCAGGCAGGATGCTGTTGCCACCTCCTTCCCCAAATATGGTATCAGTACATTAGTGCCTCTGCATATTTCATTCCCAGAATTCCAGAATTCCTCCATCCCTGATGTGGCAGGCAGAATTCCCATGATAATTGTGCCAAAGTGTACAAGTCCTATTAATTTCCTACCATGATGTGTAAGTATATGGAGTAGCACTTTTATGGTTATGTGATGTTATTTGGCAGAAGGGATCTTGCAGATGTATTTAAGGTCCCTAATCAGTTGACTTTGCGTTAATATAAAAGGAGATTATCCCAGATAGGTCTAACCTAATCAGGTGAGCTTTTAAAAGAGTTAGAGGGACTTGAAGCAAAAGAGACTCTCCCTATGTCTTAGAAGACACAGCTATGTCATGAGGGGAGGGCATGAAAACAAGGGTATCACTTATACACCTGCAAGGAAATTAATTCTGCCAACAACCAGTGAAGTTTGAAGAAGACCTCAAGACTCAAATGAGACCAAAGCTCTAGCTAACAACTTGATTTCAGTGAAGACCATGAAAAGGGCCTTGACTAAGCCATGCTCAGACTGCTGACCTATGGATACCATGCAATAATACATTTGAGATCTTTCAAAATACTGGGTTTATGGTGATTTGTTATGCAGTAATAGAGAATGAATGCAAGTTCTCCTCACATGTTCTTTTTATCTCCTCAGTCTCTGACTATACTCGTGTATGCTTGAATACTCAAATGGAACTAGAAAGTGGTGATAACAGATTCAGATTGCTTCAGCATGTATTGTCATGGTTGGGGGAGGGACAGAGGCCAGCTGGCAAAATTTTGTTACAGATTTAGAATCACCAGCTAATAAAATCAGTGAAGTTGAGATTTACATTTTCTTTACTTCCCAACCTCTGTCTTCTTGGATAAGATGTCAATTATCTCATTTGTTACCAATTATATTCGTGAGTTTATGCCACTTGGACAACAAAGTTAGAGAAAATTTTCCAGTATTATGACATATAGTCAATCTCTTTTTCTATTTTCACCAGTGATGACTGTGTACACGTGTGTGTCTTTGTCTGTGTGTGTATTTCTCTTTATTTTTTTATCAACAGTCTAATATAAAATTTGCTTATTTTGATTTTTTTCCTATAAGATGAATACAGAAACAGAAGTATCCAGAAGAAATGTCTACATCCAGAATTGTTGAAAAACAGTTTCAATCTACCCAGAGACTAGGTGTGATGATTATGAAAATGAGAGTTCATGCTGCCTATTGTCTAGATTATACCTAGTTTTTCCGCTAGCAGCATGTTGTACAATCTTGAAGGGCTTCTGTTCCTTATAATGCTAGCCAACACCATCATCAGCTCGGTTTCTGGGAACCATCTACCACATACCGGTTGTCACACTGAACCCATGGCCAAAAAGCTATGGAGATTTATTAGTTTTGGTGTGTCACAGGGCCCAGTTGTTATTTACTAGGCTCCAGTTCACTCTTTCTAAATTAAGCTTTCATTCTACATACAAATTCTGGTAGCTGAATTCCTGCTCTGATGATTAATTATATGTGTCAAATTGATTGGGCCACAATGCCCAGATATTTGGCAAACCTGATTCTAAATGTTTCTATGATGGCTTTATTTATCTATTTAGGATGAAATAATTACTTAACTTTGAGTTAACACTTAACACTAGACTTTGATTAAAACAGATTATCCTCCCTGTTATAGGTGAGCCTCATCTGATCAGTTAAAGACCTGAAAAGATAAATATACTGACATCCCCCAAACAAGAAGAAATTCTCCCAACAGACTTCTTTAAGATTCAGACTGCAACTCTTCGCTAGTTGGCCAGTAGGCTGGACAGATTATGAATTTGCCAGTTCCACAATTCCATCTCTTAAAATGTCTCTTTCTCTTTCTCTCTCAATCTCTCTCTCTCTTTCACCCACCATCACTCCATAAATAGATAGATACAGAGATACAGAAATGATGGCTAGGTACCCTGTTGATTCCATTTCTCTGAACAATTCTAATTAAAACATATATCTTCATGGTTCATGCCTGTTCCAGCTTTTACAATTCAGGGGGAGATTCCAGTTTGACTGGTAGTGAATTTTAAAAACACCCACCAGTTTGTTGTAACAATATGTTTCCCTCTTTTTCCCAGATAGCCATGACACCATTTAGGTCCATTATTAACCACAAGAGCCCTCAGTTAAAAGATTTGCAACCAGAAAAAACACCATCTTTTCAAAGGTATTTATTTAATTACTGAAGTGTGAAATCTGATTCATAATATGCAGTGTGTTGCATATGTGTTTATGCACATCTTATAGAAATAAGAGCACTTTTTTATGTTTAAGAACATTATTGAAATGTGACATTTATTGCATGGTGAATTTTAAAAAGTTAACATGCTGTAGTCTTTTATTAAGTCAAAAAATTGTGAAAGTATATATTCTCTGTGTATATATAAAATACATCTATTTCTATAAATATATTTATGTATGTAAATATATTTTACATGTAGGTATTCACATACACAATGAATACATGAACATTATTAGATCATCGGAGCCTCATGTTTTTGTTTTTTAATCCTATATTCTTCAATTATGTCAAATATACTGTTTGGGAAATCAGGGAGAAACTGTTTTACAAATATTTATAAAGAATAATGGAAGCCTGTCGAAACAAGCAAGAATATACAGGAAACAGCTTTGAGGTCTAAGGATATTGAAATTATACACATAGAGGATAGAACAAAAAGGTAGAGGCTTACTGTTTGAGAATGGTGTGGTACTTTTGGTTGTTGGTTTTTAGCCTAAATACAGTAGGATTATCCTATTGAGGGGGAATTAAAGAGACAGGAGTCAAGAACCTTGGTTTTTTGATTGACTTTGTCCCTTAGCCTAGAACTCCTGTTGCTTCAAATTTCCAGGACTTCCTGTAGATGATGGTCCAATTGCTCTGTAAACTCTTTGAAGAGTGATTGAGAACAAGAGAGGGACAAGAAGACTGAGGTAAAAATGTTGTCCCTACATAAGGTAAACTCTAACAACTATTCTAGAAGCCACAACATAGATTTCAGGCCAAATCTACAACAGGTTAGTAAAAAGATACTCTGTAACTAAGAGGATAAGAAAGTTACATGCTTGCTTTTTTAAGTTTGTATCCTGTATTTTTTTTTTAAGGTTTTATTTATTTATTTCACAGAGAGAGATCACAAGAGAGGCAGGCAGAGAGAGAAGAAGGGATGCAGGCTCCCTGCCAAGCAGAGAGCCTGAAGCGGGGCTCGATCCCAGGACCCCGGGATCACAACTGGAGCTGAAGGCAGAGGGTTAAACCCACTGAGCCAACTAGGCTCCCCATGTATCCTGCATTTTCAAATTAGGCTAAATGTGCCATTCTGGATACTAGGACAAGTAAAAAAAAAAAAAAAAAAAAAAAAAACAATTCTCCATAAGGGTTCAGGGTAGACTGACCTCATATGAATATGTAGATCATCCTTATTGTACCAATAAATTAGAATGACATGAATGATGTATTGTTTCAAAATAGTTTCTCATAAGTCTCAAAATATTTGTATACTTAATGTTTTGTGACACTATATACATGGTTGAAATATTTTAGCCATTATTATATGGATAGATAAAAGATGAAGCAAATGCCAGGACTCTGTCTTTATCTCTATCCAATGGGTTAATATTCCAGAGGATTTCAGGAAGCTAATTGCTTGCTTATCAAATTTGCCCATGGCACAAAGGTGGGTATAAGCCCTAACTGGGATTGAGAAATGAGAATGAGAAGCAATTTGTTGATGTTTCTCTTCATTCAAGTCAATATATGAAAGTCACTATCTTAACTGACTCAAGAAAGTATTGTGTTAAAGTTTGTTAAAGTGAAATCTTATTTTGGGTCTTTCTGAAAACTATTTTTGGATGTTTTAGTTTAGCATCCAAAAGATATAGTTATGCCCATTCAATTCATGACATCAGTGTTGCATTGTTAGAGTAATGTAATAATTTTCTAATTGAAGAGCTCTAATTTCTTTCTTTTAAAGATTTTATTTATTTATTTGAGAGAGAGCATGCGAGAGAGCACACAAGTAGGGTGAATGGGCAGAGGAAGATGGAGAAACAGGCTCCACACTGAGCAGGGAGCCGGACATCAGGGCTAGATACTAGAACCCTGGGATCATGACCTGAGCTGAACGCAGATGCTTAACTGACTGAGCCACACAGGGAGCCCAGATTTCTATATAATTTTCCTGGAAGCAAAATCAGAAATCAAACCCCAAAATAATCACAATGAAAATCATTGAAGAAAACAGGTGTAAATTTTATGCTTCCTGTGCAGCCAGCTACTTTTGGCAGTTCAATTTATCTATTATTTAGCTTCTATGCTAATTATAGTAAAACAGAAAATTACTTAGAAGAAAAATTGATGAATATTTTGTCTAACATAATTTCAACACAAATAATATGTAGGTACTTACATATATGCATATATTTTTATGTGAGTATATAGTTTGCATGAATATATATATATATATATATATATATATATATACTCACAGTAAATACATAGAGCCTTGTGTTCATTTTTATTAATAAGAAATACTGTACCTAAGTATCTTTCTGGGTTTGGGGAATGCTAGACACTTTATTTTATCTGAGTATAATTCAAAAGTGATAAGTTTTACCTTTATAAATTGTATAGTTTAATGAATTTTTAAGGAAAGATTAGAATAACTGCACCACCATACAAAGTGTCTCCCCTGCCTTTTTCAGTTAAAGCCTCTTATCCAGGCTTGACCCTCATCTAACACAATTTAGATTAGATTTTCCTGTTCTAAACTTTATTTAAAATGAAATCCTACAGTTGGTAGAGTACACTTTTCTTCTTTGTTAAGGAAAATATCTTAGTCATTCATTTTGCTCTGTCCATGAAGTTCTCTCCTTTCTACTCATGAGCACATTCTATAGCATGGGTACAGCATAGTTCATTTATCCATTACCTGTTAAATATTTGGGCTTTATTTTCCAGGTTTGGACTGTTATAAATAGAATTCTTACAAACATTTTAGAGAAATATTTGTGTGGACATATATTTTCACTTCTTTTAGGTAGACAATTATAAGAATTGTTGGGCTAAATGGTAAGTTGTAGGATTAATTTCACAAGAAATCACTAAACTATTTTGCAAAGTTGATATTCAATATCATGTTCCCATCAGCGATATATGAAAGTTCCAACTGCTGCACATTTACTGTAATATCTTGTGTTTTCAGTCATTTCATTTTTAGTAGTTGTAGAAGATGGGCATTTCTGTGATGACTAATCATGTTTAGCTCTTTTCATGTGTCGATTAGCATTCAGATAACTTACTTTCTGAAATGTCTTTTTAAATTTTTTTCTTTTTAAAATGTAAATGTCTCTATTTTTACTGAATTGCAGGTGTATTTGTATAATCAGCATAAAGTCTTTTGTTAGCTATATGCTTTGTAAATAGATTCTTTTGTCAGTGGTTCACTTTCTTTTTCTTAGAGATGTATTTTGAAGTGGACAAGCATTTAATTTAGATTAACCCCAATTTATTAATTCATTATCGTGATGAGCCATCTATTTTTGTTTTATATAAGGAAACATGCCTATACACAGTGAAACTAGCAAACTCCTATGCCCTCTATCTGAAGTTTATCATTTCAGCTATTATGTTTAGGTCCATGATACAATTACATGTAGAGTGAGGAAGTTTCAATTTTTGTCTGTATTTACTTTAATATGGATATCTAGTGGTCCCGATACCATTTTTTAAAGTGACTACCTTTCCTATTTGGAGTTTCCATGGCACTAAAAGAAAAAAACTAATTGGCAAATATGCATATATACATATATATGTATATATATATATACACATACACACACACACACATCTATTTTTTGTCAATAATACTGTTTTGATTACTGTTACTTTTTTGTAAAATTAAAATTAAGTAATATCTTTTCATTTTGAAATTTTCAGAATTACTTTGGCTATTCTGGGTCCATTGCCTTTTGATACAAATTTTGAGTAAGCTTGTCCCTTTTGGGCGGGGGGAACCTCCAATTTTTGTTTTTATTGGAATTGGTTTCAGTCATAGATCACATTGGGAAAAAATTACATCTTAACAATATTGAGCCTTTTATGTCATGAACAAAGTGTATCTCTCCATTTATTTATATATGTTTGCTTATTTCAGTTATGTTTCATAATTTTTAGAGTGCTGGGTGGGTTTGGGTTTCATGATTATATTTTACTTTCTCTATTTTATTAATTTCCATTTTTGTTTTTATTATCTTACTATTCATATAAGATATACTTTTTCTTAAGATTTTTAAAAATATTTTACTTACTTATTTGACAGAGAGTGAGAGAGCACATGCAGGGCAAGCAGCAGAAGGAGAAGGAGAAGCAGGCCCCCTGCTGAGCAAGGAGCCCTGTGCAGGCTTTGATCCCAGGACCCTGGGATCATGACCTGGGCCTAAAGCAGATGCTTAAGCTTAACCAACTGAGCCACCTAGGCATCCCTAATGTGTTCTTTTTTATCTATTACTTACGATAAAAGATTAGGTCATTTATTTTAGTATCTCCTCTTTACTAATACAAGTCTTTAAAGCTTTTTGACTCCCTCAATGCATGGCTTTAGATGCCTCTTATAAATTTGACACACTATTTATTTTCATTCAATTCACAATAATTTCTAATCTTTCTTATGATTTGTTTTTCCAGTATTAAGTTATTTAGAAGTGAAATTTTTAATTTCCAAATATTTGAAAACTTTCCAGATGCTTTTCTGATATTGGTTTCTATTTTAACTCCATTGATGTCAAAGAATGTATTTTCTATTATTTCAACCCTTTTAAAATGACTGACATCTGTTTTGTGTCTTAGCATATCATTTATGTTAATGAAAGTTTCATGTACACTTCAAAAAATCTTTATTATGCTGTTGTTGAATAGGGTTTTCTATAAATGTCAGTTAGGGCTGTTTTGTTTGTTTTGTTTTGATCAATGTAGTTCAAATTTTCTATATCTTTATGATTTTCTTTCTACTTGTCCTATTTTATAGAGAAAGGATTATTTAGTCTCTACCCACAGTAATTGGTTTGTCTATTTCTCTTTTTTAGTTTATCCATTTGTCTTAATGTATTTTGAAACTTTGTTATTAGTCACATGCCTATTTATCATTACAAAATATTGACTTTATATGTGAAAATGTATTTGTCCTAAAGTCTACTTTGTCTGAGAGCAGTAGGGCAGTGGCTTTCGCCTTCTTATTGTTCATTTTTATATAGATACTTTTCCTATTGCTTTTTTTTTAAACTTATCTATGTCCTGAATTGCAAAACTGAAGGTTTATGTACAATGCTTTTATCCATTATGATAGTCTTGCCTTTTCCCTCTGCATTTAGACTATCTACACTCAAAATAATCATTGCTATTATAAGGCTCATTTCAGTCATTTAGTGTTTGTGTTTTAAATGCCATATGTGCACTTTGCTATTTCATTTCTCTTTGGAATAAGAAGTTCCTTATTCACTACAGAGTTTCAGCTGTACTTTTTATTGGTATGTTTTCTATGGTAACTCTAATTTTTACAACAGTGATTTTAACTTCCTACAGTTTAGTTTCAGCTGATATTTTATGATCTTATGATGTAATTTATGGTGACATTAGAAAGTTTTAATTCTTAACTTTTAAATCTATATTTCAATTTCCTACCCTGTTCCCTGTGCTAATATAATTATAAATTTCATTTTTCACAAGATATAAAATCCACAATATAATTTATTTATTTTCTTTTAAACATTTACAAATAATTTTAAAATTTTTAAATGAGAAAAAATCTTATATTCATTAATAAATTTAAGATTTCCAAATCTTCCTATAATGCTGGTCTCCTGGAGATAAGGTCTCTTAGCTTTTGCTTATCTGAAAATTATTTTATTATTTTACAGTCTCAGGTATTTTTTACATGGATAGTTTTTCTTTTCTTCCAGCATTTTAAAGGTTTCATTTCATTTTTATCTGGCTTCTATTATTTTTGATGAGAACTTTTAAAAAATTCTTACATTTATCCTTCTTTATATAAAAAACATCTTTCTTTAAAGTCAAAGATGGTGGACTCACAATTCAGACTTCAAGCTCTGTTACAAAGCTGTCATCATCAAGACAGTATGGTACTGGAACAAAAATAGACACATAAATCAATGGAACAGAATAGAGAGCCCAGAAATAGACCCTCAACTCTATGGTCAACTAATCTTTGACAAAGTAGGAAAGAATGTCCAATGGAAAAAAGACAGACTCTTCAATAAATGGTGTTGGGAAAATTGGATAGTCACATGCAGATAAATGAAATTGGACCATTTCTTTACACCACACACGAAAATGGACTCCAAATGGATGAAGGACCTCAATGTGTGAAAGGAATCCATCAAAATCCTTGAGAAGAATACAGGCAGCAACCTCTTCGACCTCGGCCGCAGCAACGTCTTCCTAGGAACATCACCAAAGGCAAGGGAAGCAAGGGCAAAAATGAACTATTAGGATTTCATCAAGATCAAAAGCTTTTGCACATTAAAGGAAACAGTTAACAAAACCAAAAGACAACTGACAGAATGGGAGAAGATATTTGCAAACGACATATCAGATAAAGGGCTAGTATCCAAAATCTATAAAGAACTTAGCAAACTCAACACCAAAAGAATAAATAATCTAATCAAGAAATGGGAAGAGGAAATGAACAGACATCTCTGTAAAGAAGACACCCAGATGGCCAACAGACACATGAAAAAGTGCTCCACATCACTCAACATCAGGGAAATACAAATCAAAACTGCAATGAGATATCACCTCACACCAGTCAGAATGGCTAAAATTAACAAGTCAGGAAATGACAGATTCCAGCGAGGATGGGGAGAGAGAGGAACCCTCCTACACTTTTGGTGGGAATGCAAGCTGGTGCAACCACTCTGGAAAACAGCATGGAGGTTCCTCAAAATGTTGAAAATAGAGCTACCCTATGACCCAGCAATTGCACTTTTGGGTATTTACCCTAAAGATACAAACATAGTGATCCAAAGGGGCACGTGCACCCGAATGTTTATAGCAGCAATGTCCACAATAGCCAAACTATGGAAAGAATTTAGATGTCCATCAACAGATGAATGGATAAAGAGGAGGTGGAATATATACACAATGGAATGCTATGCAGCCATCAAAAGAAATGAAATCTTGCCATTTGAGATGACATGGATGGAACTAGAGGGTATCATGCTTAGCGAAATAAGTCAAGCGGAGAAAGACAACTACAAATGATCTCCCTGATATGAGGAAGTGGTGATGCAATATGGGGAATTAAGGAGGTAGGAGAAGAATAAATGAAGCAAGATGGGATTGGGAGGGAGACAAACGATAAGTGACTCTTAATCTCACAAAACAAACTGAGGGTTGCTGGGGGGAGGGTGGTTGGAAAAAGTGGGGTGGGATTATGGACATTGGAGAGGGTATGTGCTATGGTGAGTGCTGTGAAGTGTGTAAACCTGGCAATTCACAGACCTGTACCCCTGGGGATAAAAATACATTATATGTTTATAAAAATTCTTAAAAAAAATCTTTCTTTTATTTTTATTCCTTTTATGTCCTCCATATTACTGGTTTTCAAAAAGTTAATTATGGCTTGTTTTAACATTTTTCTTTTTTTTTTTTTCTTTGTTGCTTTTTTAATTTTGCTGAGGTGTTATTTCATAATTTTCATAATATTTGAAAAAGATTCCAGCACATTATCGCCACATGTTTTTTTCACCACTTCTCCCCTTTCCTGGAACTCTAGTTGCACATCCTGACTTCTTTGTCTTGTCCCTCATGTCCTTGAATCTCTATTCATTTTAAGTTCATTAATCTAGTTTTTTCTTTTGTAGTTAATTCTTTAAATAATAATTTTTAAATGAAAATCTGTTAATAATTCTTTAAAGGAAAAACTCTTACTTCAAATATTATATTTTTATTTCCAGAACTTTCATTCACTTCTTTCCTACATCTTCTATTTTCTCTTCTTATTATATTTATATTTTCCTTTAAAGTTTTAAGCATTTAAAAATATTTATAATATAAAGTATAAAATTCTTATCTTCTAATTCTAGTGTGTTTGCTCTTTATTTACTTATTTTTTTTATTTGTATTAACTGACTAATCTCCTGTTTCTGGTTTATATTTTCTGCTTCTTGGCATGTCTACTAATTTTTGATTGGATGTGTGACACTTTGTTTGAGTCCTATCTTTGTTGACTTCTTTCTGTGAACATGTTTTACAAAGACTTGAACTAATTCTGGCCTGAAGTTAAGTCACTTGTATACCAGCTACATGTTTTTCAGAATAGCTATTAAGCTTTCTTTAGGACAAATCTATAGTAGTATGTAGCTTGGCTAACCATTACTATTATGTGAGACTTCTGATACTACTACTAAATGTTTATGTATTCAGTGAGGTTTTTCCACTCTGGATCATGAGGTTTCAAAAGTTTTCAGCCTTTATAAACTCTGAAAATTGTTCATCTGATCCTTAAAGTTGTTCTTTTTTGATAGATTTTAACTCTCAAGATTTGTAGTTTCACTTACACATTCGCAGATTTATGTTCAGCCAGAGACTCAAGGTTACCCCATTCAGGTTCTGGGGATTTCTTTGTAGAACTTCCTTCTCTTTGGTATTTTATCCCACAAAATATTGACACCTTGTAATCCCCCAGAATGTTATTATCCCTTAACTCAGAAAGAATACTGGGGTTTGTTCAGATTTATCCTTCTTAAATCTTAGTTTGTAAGTTGTATCTATCTTTAAATCTGTCTTTACAATGATTAATTCCTTTCTTGGAAGCACAGTTATGTACTGCATGTGGTCCCAATTACCCAAAAACTAATTTCATATAATTTGCCTGTCTACTTTTCTGAGATGGCAAATCAAAAAGCTTACTCCTTCACAGACAAAAGTGAATTATTCTATCTTTTAAATTTTCTCCCTGATGTCAAAATAATGTGAGAATAATTATTTGTCATTTACTCTCAACCCAGCAAATTTCTCTGTGTTTTATGTGTTTTGAAGTGATTTAATATTATTTTCTCCATTTTCCAACAAAATGACAATACTTAGGCTTATAAAGCTTTAATTTATGTGAATTTTCTTAAGATCATATGATAAGAAATGTGATAAGCCCTTTGATGCAAGGCATTCTGACTCCAGAGAGTTCATTCTTTAACACTCAATTTACATCTATTCTATAGTCAGATCTTATTTATTTAAATCACAGGGCTATTCTATGAAGTTTAGGAAAAAAATATATAATACTATAAAAATATATATATATATATATATATATATATATATATATAATATAAAGAATGAGTAAACTAAGCTTTATAGAAATTTATGAAACATGATATTTGAATTACTTGATTTCCAAGAGATTGAACTTTATGATCTCTCTCACTATAATTTTTCTTTCAACCCTGATTAATTCCCCAATTTTCACTGAAACAGCTCTTCACTAATATGAAGACTTTCAGTTACTTACCACTTTTCCATTCTTAAAATCTATTCAGGTCTTCACTTACCTATAGACCCCTATAATATTTACAAATACATTTTTTATTTTCCCTCTGCCTTGATATTATGTACCCTTAGCATATCATGTCTTCTGCAATCTCCAGGTTACTGAAATTTGCTACAGAGTATCACAGGACCATATCTGCTGTTTGTATTCAATTCTCTAGTTAACTACCAGGACAGAATACGCAGGATAGACAAAAGGGATACAATGCTTAGAACCAAACCTAATCCCTGCAATGTGGAAATTTCAAAGAAAATTTGACCTACTTTTAATGTTGACTGTATTAAAACCCATGACTTACAAGATTAAGCAACAGAAATTTCTAGGTATGTAGTTATTTTCCATTTGCCTTATCATCATATATTTTGTCTAACTTTTATACCTTCTGTGCTCTGGAGACATGATTATGACATACTGCATCACATACTTCCATTATCACCTTAGTTCTAGCAAGGAGAATATTGGGAAACAAGAGAAGAGGAAACTATTTTGTCCTAATCTATCATGTCATATTACTCATCTTTTCACTTTGCTCTACCTGCACAACTCCAGCTCTGATAAGGCACCAATAACACCATTCCTTCTCCTTGCCCTTTAAGCAAAGGGATATAATAAATTCATATTGTAGTTAGTCCAGAAATAACATGTCAATTCCATAAACTTTTCCACACTCTTACAATAACTCCATTAAAGTGCTTTAAATCTCAGTCTAGGGTTTCTTTTGTGTCCTGCTGGGACTATGACTGATAAATCATGCCAGACCAAAAAATCATCAATAAACAAGTAGAATAATCTTCAACAATTTCATAGAACCCTATAGGGGATTATGATCATGAATGCAATCTATGTGAGAGATGATTTCATAAACAGCAGGATATGTTTTGGCATAGAAAAATCTCTGGTCTTTATGAGGATGAACTAGTAATACTAAGTTTTATTTCCAGATCTAACAGAGGATCAAGGTATCATCATATTAGCAAAACAAGAATCTCAAGCATGAAATAAAACTGAGTTACTTGGGTAGCTGAAGAAAAACCAAGAACAAACATAAATTAAACTATGTACTCAATTAACCTTAATACATTGAAATCACATTTGAGTAATCTTGAAAACTGCAGAGGGATTGAACATACAAACATTTCAAGGGACAGAGCAAGAGAGGTTTTGCAATAGTAGCATGGATTCATGGACCTCTCTCAACGGTACTGGTATTAGAGTAAGATTGGCTTGAGACTGTCTCAATTTGGTCATTTTATAATTTCATCCTAAAGTAATAATGTTCCCTTTTATTCTAAAAAACTGTCATTCTATATTAAGATGACATAATTTGCAGAACTTCACTTTTTTTTTTTTTTTCCCATCAGTATTTCTTGACCTCACTAAAGAGACTGTTATTTGTCCAGACTGGTCTGATACCTCGATCATCAACTACCAGAAGGAAAAGATCAGAGTGCACAGATTTAGTGCATGGGTGAGTCTCTGGACACTAATAAGCCACTCCCATCAGTGTCTACTATGAATTTGCATGTTATGTTAGATACATTAGAAGCTGTAATTAAGTTAAAAAAAATCCCTTAGAAACACCAAGTATGAATGCAGCATAACCAAAATTTGATATTGAAAAGTTTCACTAGATGGATGGATAATGAATTGTTGTATGGAGACACCACTGGAAGAAACAGTGGACCCTATAAAAGTTTGGTAATGACATCATATAAATATAATTTTTAAAACTGGAAATAGAAAATAGAAACGTATTTCTGTAAATGAATTATCAAAGATCAGCAATATTTTGAATGTAGGGATGAAAGATACAGACAGAAAGTAATCAAATGCAACTGTAGGCTTTCAGGCTAAATGACTGAATTCATATCAACATCATTGACTAAGACCAATAAAACTAAAGGAGGCACATTTTTGGGCAAATAAAGCATGCTCAGTATTTGACAGAATAAAAATAGATGTCTTGGTGGACTTCACATTTTATCTCAGAAATATAAGAACCTGATAAGAATATAGTTCCCACTCTTACAATAGGAGGAAAGCTAGACTAAGTACAAATTCATGACTTGCCCAAAGATTAGATTGCAGAGCAAACAATTACAGGTAATTTGGAGAGACCTTTATGCCTTCAGGGGGAAATACAACTCAACATATTTGGTAGATGATGAATGCCATGTAAGCCAACAGGAATACTGGCCTAGACATTTTAAATAAATTTCAAATGATGCAGGCTTAATCCCCCACCACTGCACTAATAAGTACAGGAAAAAAACATAGCTGCTGAGAACATTGTATTGTTTGTTAAGGACAGATTCCCCCTGGGGAGCAGTGTGAAAGAAAGATCCACAACCTAGTGAAGAGTCCCAAAGAGACACAGGGAGCAAACATAAACCCTTTGGCAGATTAACTCACTCCCTGAACACAAGATATCACACGAGAAATTTGAAGGCTCTGGTACACTGAGGGCAACTAAAGCAATAAGAAACTTCAAACTCAGTCCAATTACTAACTATATCAAGAGAAATCCCACATTAAAGTGCTAACAGAAAGAAAGTCATACTCATTTTTAAATATAAACAAACAAAAATTTTAAAAAATAAACAAATATGCTTCAGTATTTACTGTCTTATAGACATATGGTTTTCAAGCAAAAATAATGAGGCATATCAAAAGGCAAGACAAAACACATTCTAAAGACAAAAGAATTTTCAGAATCAAAATCAAATAAACAGTTAGTGAAACTAACAGAAAAAGGATTTAAATTAATATTAATATGTCAAAGTCTCCAACGGAAAAAGTAGAAAGTATGTAACATCAAATGTAAATAACTTCAGCAAATGCATGGAAACTATAACAATTATATAAATGGAAATGTCATATTTTAAAAAAACCCACAGACACTGAAATAATTTCTTTGAAAGCTTATCAGATGACTTTACACAGTTGAGGAAACTATTAGTGAACTTGGAAACAGGTTAATAGAAATTTTACAAAATAAAATGCAAAAGTAAAAAGAAGTAAAAAAAAAAAATCAACAAAGAACCCAAGAGCTGTGGGAAATATCAACAGTTTAATAAATTAGATTCCTAGCTGGAGAAAAGGGAGAGAATAAAGCATAAGAAATAAATGACAATAAAAGAAATGGCTCAGAAAATGAAATTAATGGTAGGCACCAAATCACAGTAGCTCAGAAAACATCAAGGTAATAAGTACAAAACAAACAAACACTGTCGCAGAGCATGTTTATATTTAAACCTCTGCAAATTAAGACCAAAAGAAAATCTTGAAGGGAAGCTGAGGGGTAGGCATTACCAGCCTAATTATTATTTACAGAGGAAGAAAGATAAGAATGACAAGAGACAGTTTTCAGAAAGCCACTCTCTCAAGCAAAATTTGAGAGAATTGTTTGCCAACAGACATATTCTATAGGAAGGGATTTCTTCAGGAAGAAGGAATATGAAATAGGAATATAAAAGGTTCTGGAAGATTGAAGTGTTTGGTGACAAAGATATCATACAAGGGACTTTTTAAGGAACTGAGTGCTATTGATGTGATACATATACACTCATTCACTTGTCAAGTCCTATACAACTGTACATCACAAACGGGGAACATTCCACTCTGAAAGTCTCTAAAAATCAACCAAAATGTTGGGAATGGAAGAGATGTGTAAGTCTAAAGACAAAATATGTGCATAAATATTGTATTCTACTTGGTAAATTCTGACACTATTTTACAGTGTTGAACAAACAAGTAAATGCAGGATAGTGTATGAGAGTTCAGTTTTTGCCTTGGATAAAGAATTTAGAAGGAACAAGGAGGAATAAGATGTTGGAAGGAACCCTGTAAAACTGGACTAGAGTAAGATATATCAGTATGAACTCATCTTTATCTTAATACACACACACACACACACAGGGGGATACAAAAATAACTATAGACATGTGTGGTTTAGCAGACATATTTCTAGGTTCCTTACCAAATAGGCTTACAGGAAGTGACACCCCAGTAACAATGAAAACTCCAGCTATTGTTATTCTAATACCATTCTTTGACTAAAGCAAAGAGTGATCCTTAGGGAAATGCTGATTCTAAGAATAGGATGGGGTAAAAAAATGAGATATGCTTGGAGCACCTTATAAGTACAAGAAAGTAAGGAGATGCTAAAAAACAAAACAAACAAAAACAGCAGGTGATGAAGTTAGGTCAAAAGGACACAACAGTCACTATGAAAGAGTTCACAATGGCCAAAACTGTAGTAATTTGAGAAACAAAATAAAAGATAATCGTATTGAGTCAAGATGGTGGAGAAGAAGCAGGCTGAGACTACTTCAGCTAGCCAGAGATCAGCTAGATAGCTTATCTAAAGATTGCAAACACCTGAAAATCCATCGGCAGATTGAAGAGAAGAAGAACAGCAATTCTGGAAACAGAAAAACAACCACTTTCTGAAAGGTAGGACCGGCGGAGAAGTGAATCCAAAGCGACGGGAAGATAGACCCCGGGGGAAGGGGCCGGCTCCCAGCAAGCAGCGGAGCAACAGCGCACAAAATCAGGACTTTTAAAAGTCTGTTCCATTGAGGGACGTCGCTCCAGAGGCTAAACCAGGGCGAAGCCCACGCGGGGTCAGCGTGGCCTCAGGTCCCGCAGGGTCACAGAAGGATCGGGGGTATCTGAGTGTTGCAGAGCTTGCGGGTATTGGAACGGGAAAGCCGGTTACAAAGACAGAACCGACAGTAAGCTCGCAGCTCGGGTTACGTTGAACCGGTCGCAGGCTCAGTGAGCTCGAGCGCGTTCGGATGTCAGGCAGACGGGAGTAACTGGGCGCTGTTCTCTGAGGGCGCACTGAGGAGTGGGGCCCTGGGCTCTCGGCTCCTCCGGGCCAGAGACCCGGAGGCCGCCATTTGTATTCCCGTCCTCCAGAAATCTACGGAAAGCGCTCAGGGAACAAAAGCTCCTGAAAGCAAACCCCAGCGAATTAATCACCCCGGCCCCTGTTAAGGGCAGTGCAATTCCGCCTGGGGCAAAGACACTTGAGAATCACTACAACAGGCCCCTCCCCCAGAAGATCAACAAGAAATCCAGCCGAGACCAAGTTCACCTACCAAGGAGTGCAGTTTC
Organism: Mustela nivalis; assembly: GCF_964662115.1. Classification (NCBI taxonomy): domain Eukaryota; kingdom Metazoa; phylum Chordata; class Mammalia; order Carnivora; family Mustelidae; genus Mustela; species Mustela nivalis. The sequence continues at coordinate 88,693,670 of NC_139021.1, read as the reverse complement.
AATACCAAGGAGAGCAGCAGAATTCCAGAGGAGGAGAAAGCAAAGCACGGAACTCATGGCTTTTTCCCTGTGATTTTTTTTTAGTCTTGCAGTTAATTTAATTTTCTTCTTTTTCATTTTTTTGTTTTTTTTCTCGCCTTCTGGTAAATTTTTTTTTAAACTTTTACCTTTTTCTTTTTTAACGTTTTTTAACTAGTTTATCCAATATATATATTTTTTTCTTTTTTATATTTTTCTTATTTGTTTTCTTTTTTTAAATTCTTTTCTTTTTTTTTCTTTTTTCTTTTTTTTTTTTCCTTTCTTCCTTTTTGAACCTCTTTTTATCCCCTTTCTCCATCCTCACGATTCGGGTACTCTTAAAATGGTTAAAGCATATATTCCTGGGGTTGTTGCCACCCTTTTAGTATTTTACTTGCTTCTTCATATACTCTTATCTGGACAAAATAAAAAGACGGAAAAATTCAACACAAAAAAAAAGAACAAGAGGCAGTACCGAAGGCTAGGGACCTAATCAATACAGACATTGGTAATATGTCAGATCTAGAGTTCAGAATGACAATTCTCAAGGTTCTAGCCAGACTTGAAAAAGGCATGGAAGATATTAGAGAAACCCTCTCGAGAGATATAAAAGCCCTTTCTGGAGAAATAAAAGAACTAAAATCTAACCAAGTTGAAATCAAAAAAGTTATTAATGAGGTGCAATCAAAAATGGAGGCTCTCACTGCTAGGATAAATGAGGCAGAAGAAAGAATTAGTGATATAGAAGACCAAATGACAGAGAATAAAGAAGCTGAGCAAAAGAGGGACACACAGCTACTGGACCACGAGGGGAGAGTTCGAGAGATAAGTGACACCATAACGAAACAACATTAGAATAATTGGGATTCCAGAAGAAGAAGAAAGAGAGAGGGGAGCAGAAGGTATACTGGAGAGAATTATTGGGGAGAATTTCCCCAATATGACAAAGGGAACGAGCATCAAAATTCAGGAGGTTCAGAGAACACCCCTCAAAATCAATAAGAATAGGCCCACACCCCGTCACCTAATAGTAAAATTTACAAGAATCAGTGACAAAGAGAAAATCCTGAAGCAGCCTGGGAAAAGAAGTCTGTAAAATACAATGGTAAAAATATTAGATTGGCAGCTGACTTATCCACAGAGACCTGGCAGGCCAGAAAGAGCTGGCATGATATTTTCAGAGCACTAAACGAGAAAAACATGCAGCCAAGAATACTATATCCAGCTAGGCTATCATTGAAAATAGAAGGAGAGATTAAAAGTTTCCAGGACAAACAAAACTGAAAGAAATTGCAAACACCAAACCAGCTCTACAGGAAATATTGAAAGGGGTCCTCTAAGCAAAGAGAGGGCCTACAAGTGGTAGATCAGAAAGGAACAGAGACCATATACAGTAACAGTCACCTTACAGGCAATACAATGGCACTAAATTCATATCTCTCAATAGTTACCCTGAATGTTAATGGGCTAAATGCCCCTGTCAAAAGACACAGGGTATCAGAATGGATAAAAAAACAAAACCCATCTATATGTTGCCTCCAAGAAACTCATTTTAAGCCCGAAGACACCTCCAGATTTAAAGTGAGGGGGTGGAAAAGAATTTACCATGCTAATGGACATCAGAAGAAAGCAGGAGTGGCAATCCTTATATCAGATCAATTAGATTTTAGGCCAAAGACTATAATAAGAGATGAGGAAGGACACTATATCATACTCAAAGGGTCTGTCCAACAAGAAGATTTAACAATTTTAAATATCTATGCCCCCAACGTGGGAGCAGCCAACTATATAAACCAATTAATAACAAAATCAAAGAAAAACATCAACAATAATACAATAATAGTAGGGGATTTTAACACTCCCCTCACTGAAATGGACAGATCATCCAAGGAAAAGATCAGCAAGGAAATAAAGGCCTTAAACGACACACTGGACCAGATGGACATCACAGATATATTAGAATATTTCATCCCCAAGCAACAGAATACACATTCTTCTCTAGTGCACATGGAACATTCTCCACAATAGATCACATCCTCGGTCCTAAATCAGGACTCAACCGGTATCAAAAGATTGGGATCATTCCCTGCATATTTTCAGACCACAATTCTCTAAAACTAGAACTCAACCACAAAAGGAAGTTTGGAAAGAACCCAAATACATGGAGACTAAACAACATCCTTCTAAAGAATGGTCAACCAGGAATTAAAGAAGAATTGAAAAAAATCATGGAAACAAATGATAATGAAAATACAACGGTTCAAAATCTCTGGGACACAACAAAGGCAGTCCTGAGAGGAAAATATATAGCGGTACAAGCCTTTCTCAAGAAACAAGAAAGGTCTCAGGTACACAACCTAACCCTACACCTAAAGGAGCTAGAGAAAGAACAAGAAAGAAACCCTAAGCCCAGCAGGAGAAGAGAAATCATAAAGATCAGAGCAGAAATCAATGAAATAGAAACCAAAAAAACAATAGAACAAATCAACGAAACTAGGAGCTGGTTCTTTGAAAGAATTAATAAAATTGATAAACCACTGGCCCGACTTATCAAAAAGAAAAGAGAAAGGACCCAAATAAATAAAATCATGAATGAAAGAGGAGAGATCACAACTAACACCAACGAAATATAAACTATTATAAGAACATACTATGAGCAACTCTACGCCAATAAATTTGACAATCTGGAAGAAATGGATGCATTCCTAGAAACATATAAACTACCACAACTGAACCAGGAAGAAATAGAAAGCCTGAACAGACCCATAACCAGTAAGGAGATTGAATCAGTCATTAAAAATCTCCAAACAAACAAAAGCCCAGGGCCAGATGGCTTCCTGGGGGGTTTCTACCAAACATTTAACGAAGAACTATTCCTATTCTCCTGAAACTGTTCCAAAAAATAGAAATGGAAGGAAAACTTCCAAACTCATTTTATGACGCCAGCATCACCTTGATCCCCAAACCAGACAAGGATCCCATCAAAAAAGAGAGCTATCGACCAATATCCTTGATGAACACAGATGCGAAAATACTCAACAAAATACTAGCCAATAGGATTCAACAGTACATTAAAAGGATTATTCACCACGACCAAGTGGGATTTATTCCAGGGCTGCAAGGTTGGTTCAACATCCACAAATCAGTCAATGTGATACAATACATCAATAAAAGAAAGAACAAGAACCATATGATACTCTAAATAGATGCTGAAAAAGCATTTGACAAAGTACAGCATCCCTTCCTGATCAAAACTCTTCAAAGTGTAGGGATAGAGGGCACATACCTCAATATCATCAAAGCCATCTATGAAAAACCCACCGCAAATATCATTCCCATTGGAGAAAAACTGAAAGCTTTTCCACTAAGGTCAGGAACACGGCAGGGATGTCCATTATCACCACTGCTATTCAACATAGTACTAGAGGTCCTAGCCTCAGCAATCAGACAACAAAAGGAAATTAAAGGCATCCAAATTGGCAAAGAAGAAGTCAAGTTATCACTCTTCTCAGATGATATGATACTATATGTGGAAAACCCAAAAGACTCCACTCCAAAACTGCTAGAACTTATACATGAATTCAGTAAAGTGTCAGGATATAAAATCAATGCACAGAAATCAGTTGCATTTCTCTACACCAACAGCAAGACAGAAGAAAGAGAAATTAAGGAGTCAATCCCATTTACAACTGCATCCAAAACCATAAGATACCTTGAATAAACCTAACCAAAGTGGCACAGAATCTATACTCAGAAAACGATAAAGTACTCATGAAAGAAATTGAGGTAGACACAAAGAAATGGAAAAATGTTCCATGCTCCTGGATTAGAAGAATAAATATTGTGAAAATGTCTATGCTACCTAAAGCAATCTACACATTTAATGCAATTCCTATCAAAGTACCATCCATCTTTTTCAAAGAAATGGAACAAATAATGCTAAAATTTATATGGAACCAGAAAAGACCTCGAATAGCCAAAGGGATATTGAAAAAGAAAGCCAACGTTGGTGGCATCACATTTCCGGACTTCAAGCTCTATTACAAAGCTGTCATCATCAAGACAGCATGGTACTGGCACAAAAACAGACACATAGATCAATGGAACAGAATAGAGAGCCCAGAAATAGACCCTCAACTCTACAGTCAACTAATCTTCGACAAAGCAGGAAAGAATGTCCAATGGAAAAAAGACAGCCTCTTCAATAAATGGTGCTGGCAAAATTGGACAGCCACATGCAGAAAAATGAAATTGGACCATTTCCTTACACCACACACAAAAATAGACTTAAAGTGGATGAAGGACCTCAATGTGCAAAAGGAATCCATCAAAATCCTTGAGGAGAACACAGGCAGCAACCTCTTCGACCTCTGCCGCAGCAACATCTTCCTAGGAACAACGCCAAAGGCAAGGGAAGCAAGGGCAAAAATGAACTATTGGGATTTCATCAAGATCAAAAGCTTTTGCACAGCAAAGGAAACAGTTAACAAAATCAAAAGACAACTGACAGAATGGGAGAAGATATTTGCATAGACCTATCAGATAAAGGACTAGTATCCATCTATAAAGAACTTAGCAAACTCAACACCGAAAGAATAATCCAATCAAGAAGTGGGCAGAGCACATGAATAGACATTTCTGTAAAGAAGACATCCAGATGGCCAACAGACACATGAAAAAGTGCTCCATATCACTGGGCATCAGGGAAGTACAAATAAAAACCACAATGAGATACCACCTCACAGCAGTTAGAATGGCTAAAATTATCAAGTCAGGAAATGGCAGATGCTGACAAGGATGTGGAGAAAGGGGAACCCTCCTACACTGTTGGTGGGAATGCAAGCTGGTGCAAACAGTCTGGAAAACAGCATGGAGGTTTCAAAATGTTGAAAATAGAACTGCCCTATGACCCAGCAATTGCACTATTGGGTATTTACCCTAAAGATACAAACGTAGTGATCCAAAGGGGCACGTGCACCTGAATGTTTATAGCAGCAATGTCCACAATAGCCAAAGTATGGAAAGAACCTAGATGTCCATCAACAGATGAATGGATCAAGAAGATGTGGTATATATACACAATGGAATACTATGCAGCCATCAAAAGAAATGAAATCTTGCCATTTGCGACAACATGGATGGAACTAGAGCGTATCATGCTTAGTGAAATAAGTCAAGCAGAGAAAGACAACTATCATATGATCTCCCAGATATGAGGAAGTGGTGATGCAACATGGGGGCTTAAGTGGGTAGGAGAAGAATAAATGAAACAAGATGGGATTGGGAGGGAGACAAACCATAAGTGACTCTTAATCTCACATAACAAACTGAGGGTTGCTGGGGGGAGGGGGTTTGGGACAAGAGGGTAGGATTATGTACATTGGGGATGGTGTGTGCTTTGGTGAGTGCTATGAAGTGTGTAAACCTGGTGATTCACAGACCTGTACCCCTGGGGATAAAAATATATGTTTATAAAAAATAAAAAAGAAAAATAAAATAAAAATAAATAAATAAAAAAAAGAAAGAGGTTATGAGTAAAAAAAAAAAAATGTAATCGTATTAAATTATAGCCTTAAAGTGTAAAATAATTATTCATGACTCCATACTGATATAAATAAGTGAGGGAGAGGGGCCCACTCTTCCTTACAGGAGAGTTATTAATTTTGGAAGAAACAAGAAAAATAGAAAATCACTATTGGAAGACCATCATGATAATAGGTGCCGCCCAGATCCACTAATAAGTGCTAATACTGGTGTGCAAAACTTGAAATAGAAAAATGATAGTTGGGTAACATCAATATATCTCCCACAAATAATTTATTACATATTGTGGTGGTATTAATATACTTCCACAAATTCTCTGAAATTCTCCTTTTCAGAATGTGGACATTAATCCACCTCCCTTGAGTGTGGACGGAAATAGGAACTCACTTCTAAGGAATAGGGTTTTGAAAGAGGGACAATATACTAACTTTACAAAGGAGAAACCAGGAAGACACTATGTCAAACAAGAGATTATGTTTAACATAACCAAAATAAATTATACTGATATCATGCACCTGGAAGGACATAGAAAAAGATGCTTAACTTTTGTGTAATGCCTCTTTTATGGTCCCTGCCTAATCACCACCACCCCCTCCCAAAAAAATCAGGCAAACTCAAATTGAGATATTCTTCAAATTATTTACCAACACTTTTCAAAAGAATCTTCATGAAAAACATGAAAATTTTTGGTTCTCTCTTTCCAGACCTGGCTGATAAGGAGGCACCATCATGGGAATCAACATCCACCACAACAAGGACTGAAAGTTGCAGTGCCATGAGCCCAAGAGGCAGGACATCTACCTGAGATGTTGGTCAAGTTGTACAGCTTTCTTGCTGGGTAAACCAACTCCACATTTAGGTGATTTGGGTTAGAGCGGTTGTTCATATGTTGCAGCAACTGTCTACCTCAGATGTAATCCTGGGTGATCCAGAGGATGAAGCTACCTGACCGGGAAATCAAAACAGCTGCTGCTGTAGGTACCATAACTGATGATACGCATGCCCAGGAGGTGTCCAAACTGAAGGTGTGCACACTGCACATGAGCAGTCGTGCCTGGAGGTGCGTCCTCAAAGTTGGGGCAAAAGCTTTACCTTTGACCAGTTGGCCTGGAGTCCCCCAAGGGCCATGGTACCATCTTGCTCTCCGGTCCAGGCAAGGGCTGAGAGGTATCCAGGCCTTTCAGCAAGACCCTAGGAACCCTGCACAGCCACAAAAAACTCTATTTGCAATCTAAAGGCCAGAAGTACTAGCACCACCAGAGGCTGCAGAGCCACCCAGTACTAAAACTAACCGCAGATCCTGCCTTGTTATTAAAAAGATCTTGGATGCTGGGGGTGGGGGAGGGAGGGAGTAGTGAAAAATAATTTTTTTTTAATTTTGTATTTATTTGAAAGAGAGAGCACACCAGTCGGGGGAGGGAGAGGCCTAGGAAGAGGGATAAGCAGACTCTCTGCTGAGCAGGGAGCCTGACATGGGGCCCCATCCCAGGATTCCCCAAGTGAGATCATGACCTGAGCAGAAGTCATATGCTTAACCAATGGAGCCACCCAGGCACCCCCGAGGGGGGAAAAAAATAGAAAGAAAGAAAAAGTAAATACTGTTTTGCTGAAGTTGCTAGAATATCATTACATAATTCCCACTGACAGCAAGTTCTGATAACAAATCCTACTCCTTTGGTATTTTGATATGAAAAAAGTGAGGGCCTACACAGCTGAAGCATTCATAAGGAGCACAGTACAAAGCCTAGTTAATGAATTCAGATTGAATGTGTGAAAATAGGGACAGTAGACAAATTTTTTTTCCTTATGTAGGTATTTCTTTTCTAATAATTAAAAATTAAAAAGTTGCTAAATTTTCCATTCTTCACCAATGAATTAAATATGTATTTCGAGTTACAAAATATGAAAGAACTTGGTATTGATTTTTTTTTTAATTATAGCAGAGTTCCCTACTTTCAGATTAATCCAATGGGAGTTTACTTTGAAAGTCACAAAATTGAACCTGAGAGAGCAAATTTGAATATCATATTTGAAATAGGCTTAAGAAATTAGTACTATAATTATGAAACCTCCTGTTAATGGAATAAAGTGCTAACGTATAAACCAATAATTCCATACACAAAATAAGTCTATAAAATTTAGCCCGTTATTGGCCTGTCTATAGACTTTAGTTGAAATCTAAAAACTTTTTTATAAAATAAAAAGTGGTTTTGAGAATTGTGGTGCTTGTAAAAAGAAATTTTATAAACAAATTTTAAAAGCTACATGGTTAGTCATCATTACAAATCAAAGTTAGTAATATATGTTAAAAAAATAAAGCAGTTCTGAAATAAAAGCACTAATAAAATCATTCAAATTAACAACTTGTTAAATATCTTGTTCTGAAAAACGGTTTCAGAAAGCAAATGTTGGGGATGGCTGGGTGCCTCAGTTAGCTAAACATCTGCTTTCACCTCAGGTCAAGATCCCAGGGTCCTGGGACTGAGTTCCACATCAGGCTCCTTGCACAACAGGGAGCCTGCTCCTCCATCTGCCTGTCACTCCCATAGCTTGTGCTCTCTCTCTGACAAAAAATACATAAAATCTTTACAAAAGGTGTAAGTAAATGTTGGATGATGGAATAGAAATATTTTCCTTATTTCTCCTGTTAAATATAATCGAAATACCTGGACATTCTATATAAAGCAAATATAAACAGATTCTGAAAAGTACAGAAAATAAGGGACTTGAAAAATGACATGATAGAGAGTCCCTTGTTTTGTTTTTTTTGTTTTTATCATACTTCTCATACTGAGTTCAGAGAAGTCACCAATGTGGAAACACCAACAGGCACAAATAAGAAGACCCATGGAAGCTTACTCTCCCTAGTCAAAGAATGAGGAATGGGCACCCTCAAAAGTTAGGCAACTTTTAAACAAGAACCACTCTACTCTGGACAAACACCACCGAGAAACTATAGCTTCACCCACACATACCAGCAAAGGCCGAGTGGGGAGCTTAGATTCCATCCTTGCTTAGCTGCAATGAGGTGTCTCAGTTTCTGCTGCGGTGGTTTCAGAAGAAGCTGAGTGAAAGGCTATGGGTTTCATCCCTGCATATCTCCCTCCCTCACAATCAAGAGGGACCACTTAGGGAGCTTGAACTGCAACCCAATCTAGTGGTAACAAAGCACTTCTCCCCCTTTCTTCGGTGGTGGTATCAAAGTTCAGTGGAGACATGCACTACCAAACTCACCCACCAAAGAGAAGGTTTCTCTATTTTCTGCCCCTCCAGTGTCAAAAAAGCTCAAATAGAAAACCTGGACTTACACATATCTTGCAGTAGTTAGGTGGTGCTCACTTCTCTTCTCTCGAGTGGTAACACAGTACCTGCTGAAACATAAGATTTAAAACAATCTGAGGGTTTTGAAGGGGTGGGGGGTGGGAGGTCGGGGTACCAGGTATTATACCAGGTATCTGTAGTATCCTGGTATCTATAATACTAGGTATTACAGAGGGCACGGATTGCATGGAGCACTGGGTGCGGTGCAAAAATAATGAATACTGTTATGCTGAAAATAAAAAATAAATTAAATAAATAAATAAACAAATAAAATAAATAATACAAAAGCCTCATATAATTATTATAAAAATAATATCTATATTTCAATTGAATATCAATCTTTATACTAAGAACCAAGAAATTTTTTAAAAAAATGTAAAAAAGTAACAGATATCAATATCAAGATGACACAAATGTTAGAAATATCTGACAAGGGTTTTAATCATAAATCACAGCCAATATAAAAAATGCTTCGGGGTGCCTGGGTGTCTTTAGTTAAGCAAGCGTCTGCCATTGGCTTAGGTCATGTCAGGCTCCCTGCTCAGTGGGGAGTCTGCTTCTCCCTCTCCTTCCCCCTGACCTATTCTGTCTCTCTCACTCTCAAATGAATAAATAAAAATTTTCATTAGAAAATGTTTTTTTGAATAATGATCTTGAAATAAATGAAAAAAAATAGTCTTCATAAAGAAAAAGACTCACCTAAAATTATAAAAGATACAAAGCAAAAACAAAATTAAATTATAGACTTGAAAAATATAATGACAAGAAGAAAAAAGTTACACAGATGGACATAACAGCAGAATAAAAAGGATGGAGAGAAACCAGCAATGACCTTGAAGATAAAACCAAATAAATGACCCCATCATAACAGCACAGAGAAAACCGACAGAAGAAAAACAAACAAACCAAACAAACAGAACCTTGGAGAATAGTGAGACTAAAATAAAATACCTAACATTTGTGCCTTCAGAATCCCAGGAAAGAAGAAAGTGGGTGGAGTCGAAAAATTGTTTGAAGAAAAATGGTTGGAGATTTCCCAAATTGCTCAAAAATCCTGAACTATAAACTTTTTGCTCATAAATTAGAGATGATCAAACTACAAGCAAACACAAAGAAACCCATGCGAAGATACATAATGGCCAAATATCTAAAAAGTAAGGGAGATGATGAAATCATAAAAGAAACCAGAAAACATGGTGCCTTAATAACAAGTGAGAAACAATTTGATGACAATGGATTTCTCATCTGAAACTATGGAAATAACAAGAAAATGGCACAGATTTCTTTCAAATGTTGCAAGAAAAGGACTATCATCTTATAATCCTGTATCTATTAAGAAAAAACTTCATGATAAAGAGGGAATCAAGACATTCTCATACAAAGGAAAAAATAAGATAATTTGTCACCAATAGACTTGTTCTAAAAAGATAACTAAAGGGGGCGCCTGGGTGGTTCAGTGGGTTAAGCCGCTGCCTTCGACTCAGGTCATGATCTCAGGGTCCTGGGATCGAGTCCCGCATCGGGCTCTCTGCTCAGCGGGAGGCCTGCTTCCTTTCTTCTCTCTGTGATCTCTTCCCTTCCTCTCTCCTACTGTGATCTCTCTCTGTCAAATAAATAAATAAATAAAAATCTTAAAAAAAAAAAAAGATAACTAAAGGAATTTTTCTGAATAGAAAGGAAACAATGAAAAAATACTGGGAATATAAAGAGGGAAGAAAGCAAAAATGTTAAAAACAAAAATATGAGTAAATACAAAAGAGTTTTCTTTCCCTGAGCTTTTGAAATAATAAGCAACAGCTTTTAATAAACTCTTTGGTTTTCGATATATGATGGTAAATATATAAGACAATTATTAATGGTGAAAGGAAAAAGGATATAAAGGGAGGTAAGGTTTCTACACTTCACACAGACTGGTAAAATCTTGATACTAGTAGGTGGTCATAAGTTAAGAATATATAATGTAATGCTAAAATATCTAAAACAAATATACTAAAAAGCACTAAAGATAAAAAAGTAATGTTTTTTAAATAACAAAAATACGCTGAAGTAAATGAGAAGAAAGAAAGCCTGGAAAAGAGACAGAGAAATGACAAAACAGAGAAAATAAACAGAAAACAAAAAATAAAATATGTGGGAATTAAACTACACACTCCTAAGTAATAAATAAGTAAAAAATAAAATTTATAAAATTCATTGAGACAAATAAAAATAAAATAAAAAATAACATACCAAAACTTGTGGAATGCGATGAAAGCAATATTAAGTGGGAAAATTAAACAATAAAGGCGTAACTTTAAAAAACAACAAAGATCACAAATCAACAACCTAACTTAACATCTTAAAAGACTATATGAATAAGAATAACTTAAACACAAAGACAGCAGAATGAAAGAAACAATAAAGATGAGATCAGAGATAAATAAAGCAAAGAACAGAAAAATAATAAGGAAAAAAGGAAACCAAGAATTAATATTTTGAAAACATTGACAAAATTAATACACTTTTATCTAGAATGTCCAAGGAAAAAGAGAGAAACAAAACATAAAAAAGAATTAAAAGTCATAAAATTACAAATGGTTTTGCAGGGGAAAAAAAGACTATGAAAATTGTATCCCAATGAAATGGATAATTTATGTGAAATGAACAAATTTTTGAAATGCACAACCTACCAAGATTGAATCATAGTGAAACAAAAATTCTGAATAAACTTATAACCAATAAGGAGATTAAATAAGTATCAAAAATTGCCCAACAAAGAATAGCTCAAGACTAAATGGCTTCACTGGTGAATTCTGCCAAACATTTAATGGAACAAAATTGCCCAAAAATAGCCCCTATGCAGCACAATCAAATAATTTTTCAAGAGCAATTTAATGAATGAAAGTTAATCTTTTCAACAAATGGTGCTGGTATAATTGGATATTCATAAGTTAAAAAAAGGAAATGATATAAATTTTCCAATTTATAAGAAAAAATTAAAATTATTTGTAGATTTATACAGAAATGTAAAACAATAGCACTTTTGGAAGATAGCAGGAGAAAAATCCATGGTATGTATGGCTTGGTGAAGAGTTCTTAGGCATGACAACACAAACACAAAGTAGGTAAAGCAAAACATTTAATAAACCAAAATTCATGCAATTAAAATATTTGATCACCAGAAGACACTGTTAAAGAGATGAAAAGACAAATTAGACTGGGAGAAGGTTTTTTGAAATCACATATTTGACAAAGGCTAGTTTTTAGAATATACAGAGAACTCTCAAAACTCAAGCATAAAATAACAAACACTTCAAATGGAAAACTGTCAAATGATATGCATATTTCACTACTCAGGTTATATCTTATATTTATAGCACATCTCAGTTTAGACTAGCCATATTTCAAGTGTTCAAAAGCACGTGTGGCTAGTTGCTACCACATTGTACAATGTAGATTTAGATCCTCTATAAACATAGCCACCTTCCTTTGGCAAACATTTTATTTATGCTTTAAAAGAGGCATGTTTCTCCAGAGTAATTGATAGCCTCTGCATCATTTTTCTCAGTCCCATGACCATCACTAATGGGTCACAACACTCTTTGTGTTGTGCCAGGATATGGTCCTGGAACCTCTCCCAACTGCCCTCCATGCAGAAAAACCAGATGGAGAAGAGGTCTTCCTGAGAAGCAATGGAAAGCAGGATGCACATGGTGCCTCTTGCACAGGCCCCTTCCAAGGCCTCTAGAGATGCTAGCGATGTGAGTGCACACTCACGTCTCTTAACGTTTTGCAGATCTTTTAAATTCAGTTGTTTCAGACAGATGTCTTCTTGCATTCTCCTCTCCTCTTTCATACTTCCTTTCAAATGTAAAGTGATGTTGGAATGGTCAAGGGCTTTGGAGGACCGGGAAAAGCAGAGTTCGTGCTAAATAGGATAGAATTATGTTATTCAAAGTCAACTCCATGCATAGGCTCTGGGTGTATTCTGTAGTTAATGAGCATAAAGTACATAAAGATCCATGTTTCACACATCTCAAGTGTGAATAATAGAAATTGCAATCAACCATGCCAGAAGAAAAACTGAATCATCTTTCTATCCCCTTCATATAAAACAACAGTGCAAAGTGGACTAGTCATGTGAAAAAACAGCAAAAGTATATGCAGTGATAAATTATAGGATGATTTGTATTTATATTTATTAACTTATTAAAATACATAATTTGGGGGCACCTGGGTGGCTCAGTGGGTTAAAGCCTCTGCCTTTGGCCCAGGTCATGATCCCAGGGTCCTGGTATCAAGCCCCGCATGGGGCTCTCTGCTCAGCAGGAAGCCTGCTTCCTCCTCTCTCTCTGCCTGCCTCTCTGCCTACTTGTGATCTCTCTGTCAAATAAATAAATAAAATCTTTAAAAAAATAAAATACATAATATGTTATGATTTCCTTTTCATTCTAATATTCAGTTTTGAATTTAATTTGTCACCTTAATTTTGTTTCATTCTCTTAGTGAAGGCCCTCTAAATTGCATAATCCACAAAACCTGGATTTTTTTCCACTGCTCATGCAATCTATTCAATTTGCAGTATCTGTTTCATTATGTTTTTAAGCAAAACTTTATTGTGGTGAACTAGAAAAAGGCTTGCTATTAGACACTAAACATAATTTAATCCCATAATTTTTCTCTCTATTAAAATTGTTTTCATGACTAATAGAAAATGCCAGAGTTTATTTAAATAGAAATAAAAGGGTATCTATTGTTGTAGTGCGCCTTGATGATTATATTAACGCTCTAGCATCTGACAAATTCAGACAGAGGTGAGCTGGCAAACTGGGTCTCCAATAAAAAAGTCACAATATGGGATGTCTGCAGATTTTCATTGTAGAAATACCCCCACAAGGACCCACTGCAAGTTACTAAGTAGTTAGGCGATCCGCTCTCCTCAGGTGGTTTCAGGCTCAGCCCACCACCACAGCTGAACCACAGTGAAACTGCTGTTTATGTTGATGAAGATGTCAGAAGGATCAGATGATGAACATCTCCCATCCTTACAACTGTCCACACTTTTAGTTATTGGGCCCACACGCTTACTGGTAGACTTTCAGTTTATGTCTCTGTTCTGTTCTGTGTAGAACACAAAGAGCCAAAATGATCAAATAAGAGTCCAAAGTCCTATGTAAATGTGTATTATCCACGTTAGAGTATGTGTGATTACACATAGTAAATGACAGGCAGATAAGGCACCCAAACCAACTGTGTTTCAGCATAAAATATGACTCTCAAAGCCCCGGGAGCTGAAATCACTCTCATTAGAGGTGTTACAATTCTCAGGGGACCAAATATCAGTTAAATATTTACAGCAAAAAACAGGAGTCAGTAAATTTTGCATAATGCCAAACTATAAGGAAACTTGAAACTTGGTATGTAAAAATACATAAGCATGATTAAATAATTGTTTGCAACCAAAATTCAAGGTCACATAACTAAATCATTCATATTCTCATTGTTCATTTTACGTTCAATACAGATGGCTCCTCCTCCTCCTTCCTCCTTGCCATTGTACAGTTGAAGCACCCCATAAAATTATGAAGTCAGCATCCTAACTTATTTTCCCTCTCTCTTGTTTTGCTTCCCCACCTCACTTCCCACCCCCGCTTACTTCATCTTCTGCACCTCCCCCAGAGAGATGTAAAATACTTCCATGTCATTACCTTACAATTATCAACGAATTCACTATTGTTTAACATATGTAGACTAAGTAGTTAATCATTGTAGAAAAAACCTGAATAGAGAGACCCTAAGTTTCCTTTTCAGTTTTTCTTCTAAGTTCTAAAAATATAACTCTATGTTCTGCTTACACAGAAATTACCACTAGCTTTTCTGAAAAATGCAAAAAATAAAAACAAAAATAAAAAGGGCTCTCACTAAGATCTATCTGCTTTACCTGTTCCCCTTAATCTTTCCAGTCTTGCAAAAACTCATTTGTTTGTGACCAAGTATTATTCTTAGCAAGGCACTTCAAGAAAAAAGTGTTTAAAACCTCTTTCCTCTAATACATGCTGGAGCAAAGAACCAACACTTCCTGTGTGTTCCCCAATCCTTTATAGTTAATGTGTAGGAGAAATTTTAATGTTTAATAAAGTGAGTATTTGAGTATCCTGCACTAAGCATTATTAAAGGGTAGGCCATCTCTGTTCATATTTTATTCCCATCACCCAGGCACATAAATTTTGGCTAAATGAGTGAATGAATATTGAATATGCCTGGCTGTTGACATGACATAAATTTTGCTCTCAAACAATATGCAAAACTGACCTATGACAATAAATCCAGACCAAGAAATGGTGATTTACTACTAAGACATATTTATATCATATACAACTGATGTCTTTGCTTCCTTTCATCAATATTGCAATTCATTTATATGCAATCATATGCTCTATAAATCTTAGTTTTCTGAAGTTCATGTAATGTATCAAATCATGGTCTCTAACTCTAATTTTTTTTTTTTTTTTTTTAGTTTTTATCCTTTTACAACCATAATTCAAATTGTCTCTTAAGAACACTCAACAACTTGGAGGATAAATATATGTTATTAGATCATAAATGATCAATGTCTGATGTTTTATGAAAAGAGCAGGTAACCCTACCCATCAAATTTATGACTTCATAATTTCTTAACTTTCAAAATTTAAACCTGGCCACTGATTTACAACAAATTTCTTTTGGTGTTAACTTAGGGTCACTTCCTATGCCAGTTTAAGTTCTAATTAAATTATTTCAGAACAGGGATTTTATACTTGTTTCTGAGGAAAGTGTGATTATAGTTTTATCATTTTTAAAGCAAAAGTGGCTTTTGGGCAGATAGTTAGGTGTTGATATTTAATTATCGAGAAAGGAATGCCGAGTAATGAGCTAGAGTCAAGGAGAGCAAATCCAATGCCCTTCAATGTTTTTGAAAGTAAATATGGAAATCTAAAACTACAAGGTAACAAAGTTAGGATGTAAAAGTGTGCTATATTTGGTTAGAGATAAAAAAACTACACAGTAATTCAAAGGAGAGCAGATGCTTCAAGGGAAATACCAATATGTAAAGAAGACCTGTGTTTGTTGAATCAATTGACAAATATTTTGAAAAGATTTCCTGTTTCAAATACATTTAAAATGATCACAGAATTAGATCATTGCATTTTCAATCTGACTAGAGTGATTTCCTTTCCTTCCACAGCCTAGTAACACACTGCTTTCCCCCTGGCCAGACACTTTAGTTTCCTCCATTTCTTTCACTTCCATATGGTTCTGTTCATATTTCTGTTAGAGCACTTACCACATTTTACTGCAAATTATCTGTTTATATTTCTCCCTCTCCACCATTACAATAAAAATCTCTTCAAATTTGGGGAGTTGAAAACACCACAGGCTAGCTGCAAGAGGATTCCCTGAATAGAACGTTCTAGTCACAAGGTGAATACTAAATCCAAAAGTCTTAGGCTTCTAATAGCTACATTGCTAAAGCCCCTCAAATTACAAAGTTCCTCTACTCTAAAAAAAGTTGTAAAGAATTCCTTCACAATGATAATTACTTCTGAAATTAAAAGTGAGAACATACTAAAAGAAACATGGTTGCCTTTTGCAGAGAAACCTCTCAATAAGAATGCATCATAAGAGAATATTAATGGAGAGTAGAGACTTAGATACCCAAATTCAAAAGAATATGAAAGCTCAAAGTGAAGCTTAAGACCACAAGGCAGAAATTTCAAAGTAGCAATGTCCACAATAGCCAAACTGTGGAAGAGCTGAGATGTCCTTCAACAGATGAGCGGATAAAGAAGATATGGTTGATATGCACAATGGAATATGGAATATTACTCAGCCATCAGAAAGGATGAATACCCAACTTTTTGCATCAACAGGAATGGAACTGGAGGAAATTATGCTAAGTGAAATAAGTCAAGCAGAGAAAGTCAATTATATGGTTTCACTTATTTGTTGAACATAAGGAATAGCATGGAGGACATTGAGAGAAGGAAAGGAAAAATAAAGGTGGGGGGAATCAGAGAGGAAGATGAATCATGAGAGACTATGGACTCTGTGAAACAAACAGGGTTTTAGAGGGGAGTGGGGTGGGAGGATTGGTGAGCCCAGTGATGCATATTAAGGAGGGCACATATTGCATGGAGCACTGGATGCTATACACAAACAATGAACCATGGAACACTACAACAAAAACTAATGATGTACTGTATGGTGACAAACATAACATAATTTAAAAAATTAAAAAAAAGAAATTTCAAAGTAATTGGACAAAAACCATTCCAAGGGTTGTCAAATCCAATGGGAAGATAAAATGGTATGGAGTAGACACTGAAGGTCTGTTTTGTTCTTTTTTTTTTTTTTTTCCTTAACATCTCTTTGCTGGGGGGAAAAAAAAAATCTATACCCAAGTCTCTAGTCCTGCCCATCAGGAAGGGGAATGAGAGATTCTATTTTTTTTTTTTTCACCTTAAGTCTAGAAACAGACATTTCAATAAAATCACTAGGGACTTAGCCATAAAGTTTGGGTTTGTAGTGGACTAACATCTGACCTGTACATGACAAATCCAGAAGATCAGTACTGGGCATTTTCTTTAACATCAGTGTATGAGAGAGACAGTTTAGTTGTTATCTTCTTGCACTCCAAATGCTGACAGGGCTAACCATGCAGGGTGCAAGTAGTGTGGGTGAGGAACAGAGCCCATAGATAGCCAAGTTCGTAGGGAGGACTTCCCAGAAGGATAGCACCTGGAAGAAATAGAATGATTAGAAGGGCAGGGGCAAGGGACCCAGAAAGAAACCTCAGGAAGAAAAGAAAGCCTTTCTTGTACCTATAGGGCAAGAATTAGCTATAACCTTCTGCAGCCTGGGAGTATAGAAAGTCATTTTATGATAGGACCTGTCTAGAAAGAATATTCTGACATTTTATCTAAAATGAGCCATTCATTTGGGAAGGAGGTGTGTGAGAATAAGAAAACAAGTAATGATGCTTGCTTCTAGAATCATGTGTTCCCACTTACAACAAGCTTATATGTGGAAAAAGGGAGGCCACTGAGAGAGTGTCTGTACTTTAAAGCTAATATGGAACTTTTATTACTTGAAAGCGAGCAGAAGAGTAATTTATGCCACCTCCTAGAGAAGGCTAAATGAAGACAAAAATAAAACTAATTTCTAATTACATTTCTCAAGTTGTGCTTATTGGACATAGCACATACAGTCTGCTTTAATGATTAGTTAACTCAGTATTGTTTAAATAGTATTTAATAATTTAATATGACATTTTAATGTTACACAGAAAGTTGTAATTATATTATTCATGTGCTTTTGTAATAGAAATTAAATCCAGATGAACATAGGCACTTTAAAAGGCAAGAGTGCATGCACGGGTTTCTAACGTGGTTTTGTCAACTCTGAGTTCACGAGTTGGTATGGGGATGTCAACAAGGTTTGCTTAGATTGCCCTCTGGATAAAGAAAATTGCTACATTCCATTTTTTCTGGACTCCATATATCAGAGATAAACAAAAAAATCTCTGTTTCCTTAAATAATTTCAGTTAGATATAGTTTATATGCAGTGAAATTCAGAGATCCCAGATGTATAATTCAAGCAGAAACAGTATTGGCAAGTTAAGTAAAGAAGAAAGTAATCTGATTTTTTTTTACATGTGTACCCTAGGCTGTTTTTGTCGCACATTATTCTGTTTTTGAATTTGTTGCTTTTATCGTTAATTGTTCCCAGAAAGTTCATTGTATTTGCACCTGCAAATGCTCAAATTCCTTAATTAGAAAATAAGCATCATCATAATACAGCTGACCCTTGTATGTGAGGGTTAGGGGTGCTGATCTTCATACAGTCAAAAATTCCACATATAACTTTTGACTCCCTTAAAACTTCCAATAGCCTACTGCTAACTGGAAGCCTTACCAATAATTTAAATGGTCAATTAACACACACTTTGTATGTTTTATTATTTATGCACTTTGTTCTTACAATAAATCAAGTTAGAGGAAATAAAAAGTTCTTAAGAGACCCAACTCCAGGAACAAACTGAAGGTTGCAGAGGGAGCAGGGTGAGGAAATGGGATAACTGGATGATGGGCATTAAAGAGAGCACATGATCTGATGAGCACTGGGTGTTATGCAACTACAGAGTCATTGATCATTATATCAAAATCTAATGATGTACTATGTTGGCTGATTAAATTTGAATTAGAAGAAAAATCATAAGGAAGAGGAAATACAGTTACGATAATGTATTGTTTTGTTTTTTTAAGATTTTATTTATTTATTTGACAGAGATCACAGTAGGCAGAGGAAGGCAGAGAGAGAGAGGAAGAAGCAGGCTCCCGGCTGAGCAGAGATCCTGACTCGGGACTGGATCCCAGGATCCTAGGACCATGACCTGATCCGAAGGCAGAGGCTTTAACCCACTGAGCCACCCAGGTGCCCCTACAATAATGTGTTGTTAAAAAAGCTGCCTGTAACTATTGAATCATTATGCTGTACACCTGAAACTACTATAACACTATAAAACTACACTGGAATTAAAATTTCAAAAATTAGAGAGGCAAAAAGTCATCTATAACTGGACTGCCTAGTTCAAAACGCTGTTGTTCAAGAGTCAACTTTATATCATTATAGTATTTACTTGTCAACATGAGTATAGGTCTTGAATAGAGCCAGCAGTTCAGTTTCTGTGTTTCTCTTTCTGTCTAGAATGTTAGTGATACATGTCTTATTGAAATCTAACTCCTTTATTGCAGACTTTTTTTTTATTAAGGTTAATGGTATAAACAAAGTTTCCTTCCATTAGGCAAAGACATCAAGGTTACAACAATTCTGTTTGGTAGAAATGGTAAATATAAGCCTGATTGTTTTTATTTTGCTTGATCTTAATATTTTAATATTTAATATTTATTTACTATTTAGTATTTTATTGAATAAAATTGACATGTAACACTATGTAAGCTTAAATGTACAACACGTTATTTTGATGTATTTACATATTGTAATATGATTGCCATGGTAGCAGTATTAATCACATTACATAATTACAGTACAATGCTACTATCTATATTTGTTACACTGTGCATTAATTTTTTTTGGCTTATTTACTACTCATTACATGTATACCCTTAAGCACCATCAGTCTTATCCTCACCCCCTCATTCTCTTGTAACTACCCATTTACTCTCTGTTTTTTACAGGTTTGATTTTTTTTTAAGATTCCACATATAAGTGATATCATACAGTACTTGTATTTGTAAAGCAAGAGAAAGAATTAACAAAATGAAAAGAATACCTACAAAATGAGAAAAAAAACTTTTGCAAAACATATGTCAGATAAGTGGTTAATATCCAAAATTTAGAAAGAACTCACTCAATTTAACAACAATAGCAACAACAAAAAATTGGTTAAAAAATGGGCAGGAGAACAAAATAGGCATTTTTTTAAAAGAAGATATACAATGGCCAATAGGCACATGAAAAAATGCCCAACATTACTAATCATCAGGGAAATACAAATCAAAACCTCAATGAGGCATTACCTCACACCTGTTGGAATGGCTATCATCAAGAAGACAAGAGACAACAGGTGCTTGAGGATATGGTAAAAAGGGAACTCTAAAGCATTGTTGGTGGGAATGTAAATTGTCCCAACAACTATGGAAAACAATATGAAGTCTCCTCAAAGAAAAGGAAAAATCAATCTATCATACAGTCTGACAATTCCATTTCTGGATATATCCCCAAAAGAAAAGAAAACAGTATTTCAATGAGATATATACAAATGAATGGATAAAGTGATGTGCTACATCTATCAGTGGAATACTATTCTGCCAGATAGCCTCCCATTTACAACAAAGATAAACATTGACCACATTATGGAACTGGTGGATAGACCCTGAGCTGAGTGTGGTAAGACAGAGAGTAAAAGGTAAGTACTGATTTGTTTGAATTCAGACTTCACTTTGTGTCTTTAATAATGAACATTTAATTAATGATAGACTATTTATTAATAATCTTTAAGAAGGCCTGAAACATACACAGACACATCCCACACATTTATATATATGAGGAAAAACTTGTAGGCATCCTAGTAATTTAAATTTATAATGTTGATGTTTTCCATTTTAATTTTCTACTTGTCCTCCAGGGATAAATTTAGACATCAGGAAGGAAGCAGATGTCTTGGTGAATGTGACCTAACTATAGATTGGGGTGAATGGTAACAAGTGTATGAAGTAGCAATCTCTAGAAAAAAGAATAGAACTGAAGTAATGGAATAGAACACAGCAATAGAGAAGGCTATAAGTCACTAAGTCTCCCAAGTGTATAACAAGGATAAGTTTATAAGATTATAAGTTTATAAGTTTATAAGATGTTTATAAGTTTCCACCTGCTGAATTTTTGGTGTGAAAAAAGCAATTTAGAATACCAAATATGTATTAACATTAACACATTTACATATCTAATTTCATTTCTGAATATTTCTTCACATTTTTCTGCTCCAATCATCAGCTGTATTATACAGTTTACCCTTGAACAACATGGGTTTGAACTGTGTGGGTATACTTATATGTGGAAAAAAAAATATATATATATATAAAAATACAACACTGTAAGTGTATTTTCTCTTCTTTATGATTTTCTTAATAGCGTTTTCTTTCCTATAGCTTACTTTATAGGAAGAATACAGTATATGGTACAAATGATATAACAAATATGTGTTAATGGACTGGCATCCACCAGAAACACAAACTTTTCTCTGGAGGATAAGACAGAAAAAAAGTAGAAAAAAAAATACATTCTATATTATTCCACTCTTAAATATAGTATATTATTCCACTCTTAAAGTTTAAGAATATGCACATGTAATTAATCAGCATGTAACAGTGATTTATTCATGGTGTAGGGATTTTATTGACTGGGAATGGACATACAAAATCTCTGAGATGCTAGAATGTTTTCTATTTTAGAATATTACACCTGTGTAGCTTAATAATGATTGCATAAGTATATACATATATAATAAAATTCATCAAAAAGTACTCGATATGCATTGCTACAAGAATTTTAGGATATAGTAAACATTTTTTAGAAGGGTAGAGAATTAATAAATGATACAGTTTCCATATGGAAAAACAAGAAATCTTTTATTTCATTCTGTGCACAAAATCAAAGATTTAAACATGAAAGTCAAAGTTTTAAACATTTAAAAGAAAATATATTAATATCTCTTTATAATCTTAGGTTCCTTTTGCTACAAAATGGCAAAAGTTATCTGTGATACATATTATAAACAATTATTATATTAAGAATATATGGAAATTCCTAAAAAGCATAAAGAAAAGAAAATAGCCACTATAAAAATGAGTAAAATATATAAGCTGACATTTCTAAGCAACAGAAATATCATCATATAAACATGATAATAATGTTTCACCTTTATTATGAAATTATAAACAGAGTAAGATACCCTTTTACAACCAATTTATTGGCAATTTACAATAAATTTCAATGAATTTATTACTTTTCTAAGCAACAGAAATATCATCATATAAACATGATAATAATGCTCAACCTTTATTGTGAAATTATAAACAGAGTAAGATACCATTTTACAATCAATTTAATGGAAAGAGTGGACATGTAAAAACCAATTCAGAAAGCAATTTATCCCACTTTGTAAAGCATATACAAAAATGGCCTTAACAGTATTCATCATAGGGGCACTGGGTGGCTCAGTGGGTTAAAGCCTCTGCCTTCAGCTCAGGTCATGATCCTAGGGTCCTGGGATCCAGCCCCGCATTGGGCTCTTTGCTCAGCAGGGAGCCTGCTTCCTCCTCTCTCTGCCTGCCTCTCTGCCTACTTGTGATCTATGCCTGTCAAATAAATAAATAAAATATTTAAACACACACACACACACACAATACAGTATTTATCATAAAGACCAAGAATGGATAACAATCAAATATCAATTGTTGTGGGGGAGACAAGATGGCAGGAAGTAGGAGGAGGCACCTTCTCAACCTGTACCCTAAAGTGAGCTGATTACCTATCAAAGAATTCCGATCACCCAAGAAAACAGCCTGATATCGGAATTATACACATCTGGCTCTCTACAGGGGCAGAAAACACCAGTAGGCCGGTAAAGCGGAGTGCGAAGGTCGGACTGATATCGGAATATAAACAAATGGGGGAGGGAGCACCAGAGTCGACCGGTTGGAAAGTATACCCAATCCGAGAGTACTCTGCATCTGGGGACCAGCATTAACTTGCAGTCTGGTTGAAAGCACTCAAAGAGAGCAAAGGATTGTGAGGGGAAATTGCGGGAATCCAGGTGGCTAGGGACAGAGGCTTAAATCCCCGGAACCAGGACAGCCTCCACTGGCGCTGAGCCAGAGAGAGTGCCATGGAGAAACCAGGTCTTGGTCCTGAGCCGACAGTGCGCCCTGGAACGCATGGGGTCAGGCTCTGGTGAGGGGCTGGGAGCCTCGCCAGATGGCAGAGGCTCCAGAGACAGTCAGCAGGTGCTACAGAGCCTGAGACGTGCGCGCCCCTCCCCCTCCCCTGAGAAAGGTGGGCAAAGCCAAGCCCACCCACCCCCTGCGCTCTTAGACCCAGGCCATTCTACCAGAGCCTGAGGCGCATGCACGCAGCACACCCTCCCCTGAGAGAGGTGCGCAACTGCCCAGCCTGGTGCTCTCAGACCCCCGCCATTCCACCAGATCCTGAGACTTGCACACGTGACCCTCACCCCACTGAGAGAGGTGCGCACAAGCCCGGTGCTCTTAGAACCAGTAAAACCAGGCACTCCCAGCCTGGGCCAGGGGAAAAATCTCAGCCTGTGATCGCTGCTTGGAACCTCTCTGGCAGTCTGGAGCTGCCCAGATAGCCGCCGCTGCCGTGGTTTTGGGTACAAACAGAAGATCCTGTGTCCCCAGGGACCGAGACTCGGAACCTGCTCTGCCAGCAGCCAAGGAGGAATTTATTTGGGCTCTGCAGCCACACTGAAGCTTCTCTCTGAGAAGGAGGTCAGGGTGCAGTTTGCTTTCCTCCAAATCTACAAAAAGCATCAAAAGCAGTCAAAGCAAGCAAAAAAAAAAAAAAGTTAACAAACATAAAAACCTTCTGAGAACAAAAGCCTGAAAAAAACTGACTTCCTCAGAGCTCACCCCCTTGAGGGGGGCTGGAGGAGTTGACTCAGGGAACATGATTGACTGAAAACCCACGTGGCAGGCCCCTACCCAGAAAACCAAGGAGGAAAGGAAAAAAAAAAAAAAAGACAAGAAACAACCACCACTACTACATAGGACAACTTTTATTTTTAACTCGTTCCCACTATTCTGGGTAATTTTTTCTTTCTTTATATAGATAATTTTTTAACCTATTTACCATCACATTGATATGTCCAGTACAACAAATTCCATAATAACCCTCTAACCTGAACTTTTTGATTCATACACCAATGTATTTCTTTTGCATTTCTACTTTTTCTAAATTTTAGTTTAGTTTAGTCTAGTATATTTTTTTATTTTTATTTTCTAATATTCATATAGAGTTAAACTTCAAGGTAATCCCCTTGTCCCAATCAATGCTACCCTATAGTTAAACCAATTTTTAATACCCCTTTATTGTTGGAAAGTTGAGTCCTTTAACAAAGATATCAAGATACATCCGGGAAGAATCAAAACAACCTTCCTCGCCCACATTGAACTTTATTACCACCCTCCCATCTCTTTCTACCGCCAGTGTTTCTGTGTTTTTGTGTTTGTCCAGATACTATATAAATCTTATACTTGGGGTTCTTTTTGACGAGGTCTTCCTTTATCTGCATATATAT
Organism: Mustela nivalis; assembly: GCF_964662115.1. Lineage (NCBI taxonomy): Eukaryota > Metazoa > Chordata > Mammalia > Carnivora > Mustelidae > Mustela > Mustela nivalis. The sequence goes on along the minus strand of NC_139021.1, from coordinate 88,668,930 downwards.
ATATATATATATATATATATATATATATATATATAGTTTTTCTCTTGTCATATACATTTTTTTTAATTTTTTATTTCTTATAAACATATATTTTTATCCCCAGGGGTACAGGTCTGTGAATCACCAGGTTTAACACTTCACAGCACTCACCAAAGCACATATCCTCCCCAATGTCCATAATCCCACCCCCTTTTCCCAACCCCTCCCCCCAGCAACCCTCAGTTTGTTTTGTGAAATTAAGAGTCACTTATGGTTTATCTCCCTCCCAATCCCATCTTGTTTCATTTATTCTTCTCGTACCCACTTAAGCCCCCATGTTGCATCACCACTTCCTCATATCAGGGACATCATATGATAGTTGTCTTTCTCTGCTTGACTTATTTCACTAAGCATGATACCCTCTAGTTCCATCCATGTTGTCGCAAATGGCAAGATTTCATTTCTTTGATGGCTGCATAGTATTCCATTGTGTATATATACCACATCTTCTTGATCCATTCATCTGTTGATGGACATCTAGGTTATTTCAATAGTTTGGCTATTGTGGACATTGCTGCTATAAACATTCGGGTGCACGTGCCCCTTTGGATCACTATGTTTGTATCTTTAGGGTAAATACCCAATAGTGCAATTGCTGGGTCACAGGGCAGTTCTATTTTCAAAATTTTGAGGAACCTCCATGCTGTTTTCCAGAGTGGCTGCACAAGCTTGCATTCCCACCAACAGTGTAGGAGGGTTCCCCTTTCTTCGCATCCTCGCCAGCATCTGTTATTTCCTGACTTGTTGATTTTAGCCATTCTGACTGGTGTGAGGTGGTATCTCATTGTGGTTTTGATTTGTACTTCCCTCATGCCGAGTGATATGGAGCACTTTTTCATGTGTCTGTTGGCCATCTGGATGTCTTCTTTGCAGAAATGTCTGTTCATGTCCTCTGCCCATTTCTTGATTGGATTATTTGTTCTTTGGGTGTTGAGTTTGCTAAGTTCTTTATAGATTCTGAACACTAGTCCTTTATCTGATATGTCGTTTGCAAATATCTTCTCCCATTCTGTCAGTTGTCTTTTGATTTTGTTAACTGTTTCCTTTGCTGTGCAAAAGCTTTTGATCTTGATGAAATCCCAATAGTTCATTTTTGCCCTTGCTTCCCTTGCCTTTTGCGTTGTTCCTAGGAAGATGTTGCTGCGGCAGAGGTCGAAGAGGTTGCTGCCTGTGTTCTCCTCAAGGATTTTGATGGATTCCTTTCGCACATTGAGGTCCTTCATCCATTTGGAGTCTATTTTCAAGTGTGGTGTAAGGAAATGGTCCAATTTCATTTTTCTGCATGTGGCTGTCCAGTTTTCCCAGCACCATTTATTGAAGAGGCTGTCTTTTTTCCATTGGACATTCTTTCCTGTTTCATCGAAGATTAGTTGACCATAGAGTTGAGGGTCTATTTTTGGGCTCTCTATTCTGTTCCATTGATCTATGTGTCTGTTTTTGTGCCAGTACCATGCTGTCTTGATGATGACAGCTTTGTAATAGAGCTTAAAGTCTGGAATTGTGATGCCACCAACGTTGGCTTTCTTTTTCAATATCCCTTTGGCTATTCGAGGTCTTTTCTGGTTCCATATAAATTTTAGCATTATTTGTTCCATTTCTTTGAAAAAGATGGATGGTACTTTGATAGGAATTGCATTAAATGTGTAGATTGCTTTAGGTAGCATAGACATTTTCACAATATTTATTCTTCCAATCCAGGAGCATGGAACATTTTTCCATTTCTTTGTGTCTTCCTCAATTTCTTTCATGAGTACTTTATAGTTTTCTGAGTATAGATTCTGTGTCTCTTTGGTTAGGTTTATTCCTAGGTATCTTATGGTTTTGGATGCAATTGTAAATGGGATTGACTCCTTAATTTCTCTTTCTTCTGTCTTGCTGTTGGTGTAGAGAAATGCAACTGATTTCTGTGCATTGATTTTATATCCTGACACTTTACTGAATTCCTGTATAAGTTCCAGCAGTTTTGGAGTGGAGTCTTTTGGGTTTTCCACATATAGTATCATATCATCTGCGAAGAGTGATAATTTGACTTCTTCTTTGCCGATTTGGATGCCTTTAATTTCCTTTTGTTGTCTGATTGCTGAGGCTAGGACCTCTAGTACTATATTGAATGGCAGGGGTGATAATGGACATCCCTGCCGTGTTCCTGACCTGAACGGAAAAGCTTTCAGTTTTTCTCCATTGAGAATGATATTTGCGGTGGGTTTTTCATAGATGGCTTTGATGATATTGAGGTATGTGCCCTCTATCCCTACACTTTGAAGAGTTTTGATCAGGAAGGGATGCTGTACTTTGTCAAATGCTTTTTCAGCATCTATTGAGAGTATCATATGGTTCTTGTTCTTTCTTTTATTGATGTGTTGTATCACATAGACTCATTTGTGGATGTTGAACCAAACTTGCAGCCCTGGAATAAATCCCACTTGGTCGTGGTGAATAATCCTTTTGATGTACTGTTGAATCCTATTGGCTAGTATTTTGTTGAGTATTTTCGCATCTGTGTTCATCAAGGATATTGGTCTATAGCTCTCTTTTTTGGTGGGATCCTTGTCTGGTTTTGGGATCAAGGTGATGCTGGCCTCATAAAATGAGTTTGGAAGTTTTCCTTCCATTTCTATTTTTTGGAACAGTTTCAGGAGAATAGGAATTAGTTCTTCTTTAAATGTTTGGTAGAAACCCCCCGGGAAGCCGTCTGGCCCTGGGCTTTTGTTTGTTTGGGATTTTTAATGACTGTTTCAATCTCCTTACTGGTTATGGGTCTGTTCAGGCTTTCTATTTCTTCCTGGTTCAGTTGTGGTAGTTTATATGTTTCTAGGAATGCATCCATTTCTTCCAGATTGTCAAATTTATTGGCATAGAGTTGCTCATAGTATGTTCTTATAATAGTTTGTATTTCTTTGGTGTTAGTTGTGATCTCTCCTCTTTCATTCATGATTTTATTTATTTGGGTCCTTTCTCTTTTCTTTTTGATAAGTCGGGCCAGGGGTTTATCAATTTTATTAATTCTTTCAAAGAACCAGCTCCTACTTTCGTTGATTTGTTCTATTGTTTTTTTTTTTGTTTGTTTGTTTGTTTCTATTTCATTGAATTCTGCTCTGATCTTTATGATTTCTCTTCTCCTGCTGGGCTTAGGGTTTCTTTCTTGTTCTTCCTCCAGCTCCTTTAGGTGTAGGGTTAGGTTGTGTACTTGAGACCTTTCTTGTTTCTTGAGAAAGGCTTGTACCGCTATATATTTTCCTCTCAGGACTGCCTTTGTTGTGTCCCAGAGATTTTGAACTGTTGTATTTTCATTATCATTTGTTTCCATGATTTTTTTCAATTCTTCTTTAATTTCCCAGTTGACCCATTCATTCTTTAGAAGGATGCTGTTTAGTCTCCATGTATTTGGGTTCTTTCCAAACTTCCTTTTGTGGTTGAGTTCTAGCTTTAGAGCATTGTGGTCTGAAAATATGCAGGGAATCATCCCAATCTTTTGATACCGGTTGAGTCCTGATTTAGGACCAAGGATGTGATCTATTCTGGAGAATATACCATGTGCCCTAGAGAAGAATGTGTATTCTGTTGCTTGGGGATGAAATGTTCTGAATATATCTGTGATGTCCATCTGGTCCAGTGTGTCGTTTAAGGCCTTTATTTCCTTGCTGATCTTTTGCTTGGATGATCTGTCCATTTCAGTGAGGGAAGTGTTAATGTCCCCTACTATTATTGTATTATTGTTGATGTGTTTCTTTGATTTTGTTATTAATTGATTTATATAGTTGGCTGCTCCCACGTTGGGGGCATAGATATTTAAAATTGTTAAATCTTCTTGTTGGACAGACTCTTTGAGTATGATATAGTGTCCTTCCTCATCTCTTATTATAGTCTTTGGCCTAAAATCTAATTGATCTGATATAAGGATTGCCACTCCTGCTTTCTTCTGATGTCCATTAGCATGGTAAATTCTTTTCCACCCCCTCACTTTAAATCTGGAGGTGTCTTCGGGCTTAAAATGAGTTTCTTGCAGGCAACATATAGATGGGTTTTGTTTTTTTATCCATTCTGATACCCTGTGTCTTTTGACAGGGGCATTTAGCCCATTAACATTCAGGGTAACTATTGAGTGATATGAATTTAGTGCCATTGTATTGCCTGTAAGGTGACGGTTACTGTATATGGTCTCTGTTCCTTTCTGATCTACCACTTGTAGGCTCTCCCTTTGCTTAGAGGACCCCTTTCAATATTTCCTGTAGAGCTGGTTTGGTGTTTGCAAATTCTTTCAGTTTTTGTTTGTCCTGGAAGCTTTTAAACTCTCCTTCTATTTTCAATGATAGCCTAGCTGGATATAGTATTCTTGGCTGCATGTTTTTCTCGTTTAGTGCTCTGAAAATATCATGCCAGCTCTTTCTGGCCTGCCAGGTCTCTGTGGATAAGTCAGCTGCCAATCTAATATTTTTACCATTGTATGTTACAAACTTCTTTTCCCGGGCTGCTTTCAGGATTTTCTCTTTGTCACTGAGACTTGTAAATTTTACTATTAGGTGACGGGGTGTGGGCCTATTCTTATTGATTTTGAGGGGCATTCTCTGAACCTCCTGAATTTTAATGCTCGTTCCCTTTGCCATATTGGGGAAATTCTCCCCAATATTTCTCTCCAGTATACCTTCTGCTCCCCTCTCTCTTTCTTCTTCTTCTGGAATCCCAATTATTCTAATGTTATTTCGTCTTATGGTGTCACTTATCTCTCAAATTCTCCCCTCGTGGTCCCGTAGCTGTTTGTCCCTCTTTTGCTCAGCTTCTTTATTCTCTGTCATTTGGTCTTCTATATCACTAATTCTTTCTTCTGCCTCATTTATCCTAGCAGTGAGAGCCTCCATTTTTGATTGCACCTCATTAATAGCTGTTTTTATTTCAACTTGGTTAGATTTTAGTTCTTTTATTTCTTCAGAAAGGGCTTTTATATCTCTTGAGAGGGTTTCTCTAATATCTTCCACACCTTTTTCGAACCCGGCTAGAACCTTGAGAATTGTCATTCTGAACTCTAGATCTGACATATTACCAATGTCTGTATTGATTAGGTCCCTAGCCGTCGGTACTGCCTCTTGTTCTTTTTTTTTGTGTTGAATTTTTCCGTCTTGTCATTTTGTCCAGATAAGAGTATATGAAGTGGCAAGTTAAATACTAAAAGGGTGGCAACAAGTCCAGGAAAATATGCTTTAACCAGATTAGAAGAGATCCAAATCGTGAGGAGGGAGAAAGGGGATAAAACGAGGTTCAAAAAGAAACAAAGAAAAAAAAAAAAAAGAAAAGAATTTTAAAAAAAGAAAACACCTAAGAAAAATATAAAAAAGAAAAAATGTATATATTAGATAAACTAGTAAAAAATTGTTAAAAAAAAAAAAGGTAACAGCTAAAAAAAAAATTTTACCCGAAGGCGAGAAAAAAATACAAAAAATGAAAAAGAAGAAATTTAAATTAACTGCAAGACTAAAAAAAATCACAGGGAAAAAGCCATGATTTCCTTGCTTGGCTTTCTCCTCCTCTGGAATTCTGCTGCTCTCCTTGGTATTGAAACTGCACTCCTTGGTAGGTGAACTTGGTCTCGGCTGGATTTCTTGTTGATCTTCTGGGGTAGGGGCCTGTTGTAGTGATTCTCAAGTGTCTTTGCTCCAGGCGGAATTACACTGCCCTTACCCAGGGCCGCGGTGAGTAATCCGCTCGGGTTTGCTTTCAGGAGCTTTTGTTCCCTGAGTGCTTTCCGTAGAATTCCGCAGGACGGGAATACAAATGGCGGCCTCCTGGTCTCCGGCCAGGAGGAGCCGAGAGCCCAGGTCCCCACTCTTCCGTGCGCCCTCAGAGAACAGTGCCCAGTCACTCCTGTCTGCCTGACCTCCGGCCGCGCTCCGAGCTCACTGAGCCTGCAACCGGTTCAAAGTCACCCCGAGCTGCGAGCTTACTGTCGGCTCTGTCTCTGTAGCCGGCTTTCTCGTTCCAATACCCGCAAGCGCTGCGACTCAGACACCCCCGATCCTCAGGTCCCTGCAGGACCTGAGGCCATGCTGACCCCGCGTGGACTTCGCCCCAGTTCAGCCTCTGGAGCGATGTCCCTCAGCGGAACAGACTTTTAAAAGTCCTGATTTTGTGCGTGGTTGCTCCACCGCTTGCCGGGAGCCAGCCCCTCCCCCTGGGGTCTATCTTCCCGTCGCTTTGGATTCACTTCTCCGCCGATCTGCTGATTAATTTTCAGGTGTTTGCAATCTTTAGATAAGCTATCTAGCTGGTCTCCGGCTAGCTGAAGTAGTCTCAGCCTGCTACTTCTCTGCCATCTTGACTCCTCTCTCTTGTCATTTACTTTTATCAGTCTTTTTGTTTGTCTGTTTTTGTTTGTATACTTCCTAAATCTTACCTTGGGGCCCATTTGGGCTGAGCCTTCTCTTTTATCTTCCCTTTTTTCCCTGTCTCTCTCTCTTTTTTTCTTTTTCTTTTCTTTTTTCTCTTATTGGGTGGGGAATCCTGATTGCTCAGAAGCGTTCCAGGGTGCACCTTGACTGCACCAAGGTCAGTATATCCAGCTACATCTGTTCAGTCATCTCTCACCAAAATCACTAGGAGGAGAAATGCCCAACAGAAGAAAAATACAGAGGATGGGCCTTCTGCAACAGACCTAATGGCTATCGACATACACAATATGTCAGAAAGAGAATTCAGGCTAACAATTATCCAGGCAATAGCTAGGTTGGAGAAAGCCATGGATGACCAAATGGAATTGATTAGGGCCAAACTGAAAGCCACCAGACCGGATGTTCACATTGTTAGGGCTGAGCTGAAAGCTAACAGCGATGATATTCACAATGCTCTCAATGAGTTCCAATCTAATCTAAAGTCTCTCAAAGCTAGGATAACTGAGACAGAAGATAGAATTAGTGATCTGGAGGACAAACAGATAGAGAGAAAGGATCAGAAGGAAGCCTGGAACAAACAGCTTAGACGCCATGAAAACAGACTCAGGGAAGTAAATGATGCCATGAAACATTCCAACGTCAGAATTATTGGAATCCCTGAAGGGGAGGAGAAAGTAAGAAGTCTAGAGGATATAGTGGAACAAGTTCTTCATGAAAAGTACCCTATCTCGTGAATGGAAACAGTGTTCATGTACTAGAGGCTGAACGGTCTCCACCCAAGACTATAGATTCCAGAAAAACATCAAGGCACCTGATAGTCAAATTGAGGAATCATAATTGTAGATATACTCTCTTGAAAGCCGCTTGGACAACGAGGCTCCTTACTTACAGAGGAAAGCCCATCAGAATAACGTCAGACCTGTCCACAGAAACCTGGAGATCCAGAAAGGGCTGGCAAGATATATTCATGGCACTAAATGAGAAGAACATGCAGCCAAGAATACTTTATCCAGCAATTGACATTCAAAATGAATGGAGAGATAAAGAGTTTCCAATACTGGCAAGGCTTAAAAGACTATGCAACCACCGAGCCAACACTGCAGGAAATATTAAGGGGGGTACTATAAAAGAGGAAAAATCTTAAGAATAGCATTGGACAGAAATACAGAGAGAATATACAGAAAAAAAAAAAAGACTTCAAAGGTAACACAATGACAATAAAAACGTATCTATCAATAATCACTCTCAATGTGAATGGCCTAAATGTGCCCATAAAACGACACAAGGTTACAGATTGGATAAAATGAGAGGATCCATCCATATGTTGTCTATAAGAAACCCATTTTGAACCTAAAGATACACCCAGACTGAAAGTGAAGGGATGGAGAAGCATCTTTCATGCCAATGGGCCTCAAAAGAAGGCTAGGGTAGTGATTCTCATATCAGATAAATTAGATTTTAAACTAAAGACTGTAGTCAGAGATACAGAAGGACACTACATCATTCTTAAAGGGACTATCCACCAAGATAATCTAACAATTGTAAATATCTATGCCCCCAATATGGGAGCAGCCAATTACATAAGAAAACTGTTAATCAAGATAAAGAGTCATATTGCTATGAATACGTTAATAGTAAAAGATCTTAACATGCCTCTCTCAGAAATAGACAGATCATCGAAGCAAAAAATCAATAAAGAAACAAGAGCATTGAATGACACATTGGACAAGATGGACCTCATAGATATATACAGAACATTTCACCCTAAAACAACAGAATACTCATTCTTCTCAAGTGCACATGGAACCTTCGTAAGAATAGACCACGTAATGGGTCAGAAATCAGGACTCAACCAATACCAAAAGACTGAGATTATTCATTCCCTGCATATTCTCAGATCAGATCAATGCTTTGAAACTGGAGCTCAATCACAAGGAAAAGTTCAGAAGGAACTCAAACACCTGGAAGCTAAAGACCACCTTGCTTAAGAATGCTTGGATCAACCAGGAGATCAAAGGAGAACTGAAACAATTCATGGAAACCAACGAGAATGAAGACACTTTGGTCCAAAACCTATGGGATACAGCAAAGGTGGTCCTAAGGGGGAAATACATAGCATCCAAGCCTCCCTCAAAAAAACTGAAAAATCCATAAAACACCAGCTGTCTCTACACCTTAAAGACTGGAGACTCAACAACAAATCAAACCAACTCCACACATAAGAAGGGAAATCATCAAGATTAGAGCAGAGATCAATGAGGTAGAAACCAGAGATACAGTAGAATGTATCAATGAAACTAGAAGCTGGTTTTTTGAAAGAATCAGTACGATCAATAAACCATTGTCCACAGTAATCCAAAAGAAAAGAGAGAAAGCCCAAATTCATAAAATTATGAATGAAAAGGAAGAGATCACAACTAACACCTAGGAAGTAGAAACAATCATCAGAAGTTATTATCAACAGTTATATGCCAATAAGCTAAGCAACCTAGATGAAATGGATGCATCCCTTGAAAACTATAAACTCCCAACATTGAACCAGGAGGAAACTTACAACCTGAATAGACCGATATCTAGTAATGAGATTGAAGCAGTGATCAAAAACATCCCAAAAGACAAGTGCCCAGAACCTGATGGATTCCCTGGGGAATTCTACCAAACTTTCAAAGAAGAAATAACACCTATTCTTCTGAAGCTGTTTCAAAAAATTGAAGCAGAAGGAAAACTTCCAGAATCTTTCTATGAAGCCAGCATTACCCTGATCCCCACACCAGGCAAAGACCCTACCAGAAAAGGAGAATATCAGACCAATATCACTGATGAATAAGGATGCTAAGATTCTCAACAAGATACTAGCAAACAGGATCCAACAGCACATTAAAAAGATTATCCATCATGACCAGGTGGGATTCATCCCTGGGCTACAGGGATGGTTCAACATTTGCAAATCAATCAATGTGATAGAACAAATTAATATGAGAAGAGAGAAGAACGACATGGTCCTCTCAATTGATGCAGAAAAAACATTTGACAAAATCCAGCATCCATTCCTGATTAAAACGCTTCAAAATATAGGGATAGAGGGAACATTCCTGAACTTCATAAAATCTATCTATAAAAGACCCACATCAAATATCATCCTCAATGGGAAAATGCTTGCAGCCTTCCCGTTGAGATCAGGAACACAACAAGGATGTCCACTCTCACCACTCTTGTTCAACATAGTATTAGAAGTCCTAGCAACAGCCATCAGACAACAAAGAGAAATAAAAGGCATCCAAATCGGCAATGAAGAAGTCAAACTCTCTGTCTTCGCAGATGACATGATTCTTTATATGGGAAACACAAAAGACTTCATCCCCAAACTACTAGAACTCATACATCAATTCAGTAACAGAGCAGGATACAAAGTCAATGTACAGAAATCAGTGGCTTTCTTATTCACTAACAATGAAAATACAGAAAGGGAAATTAGAGAATCGATTCCATTTACTATAGCACCAAGAACCAGAAGATACCTGGGAATAAACCTAACCAAAGAGGTAAAGGAACTGTACTCGAGGAACTACAGAACACTCATGAAAGAAATTGAGGAAGTCACAAAAATATGGAAAACTATTCCATGCTCTTGTATCAGAAGAATAAACATCATTAAAATGTCTATACTGCCTAGAGCAATCTATACTTTTAATGCCATTCCGATCACAATTCCACCAGTATTCTTCAAAGAGCTGGAGCAAATAATCCTAAAATTTGTATGGAATAAGAAGAGACCTGAATCACTAAGGAAATGTTGAAAAACAAAAATAAAACTGGAGGCATCACGTTATCTGATTTCAAGCTTTACTACAAAGCTGTGATCACCAAGACAGCATGGTACTGGCATAAAAACAGACATAGACCAGTAGAACAGAGTAGAGAACTGAGATATGGACCCTCAACTCTATGGTCAATTAATCTTCAACAAAACAGGAAAAAATATATAAGTGGAAAAAAGACAGTCTCTTCAATAAATGGTGCTGGGAAAACTGGACAGCTCTATGCAGAATAATGAAACTCAACCATTTTCTTACACCGTACACAAAGATAAACTCAAAATGGATAAAAGACCTCAAGGTGAGACAGGAATCCGTCAGAATCCTAGAGAAGAACATAGGCAGTAACCTCTTCGTTATCAGTCACAGCAACTTCTTTCAAGATATGTCTCCAAAGGCAAAGGAAACAAAAGCGAAGATGAACTTTTGGGACTTCATCAAGATCAAAAGCTTCTGCACAGCAAAGGAAACAGTCAAGAAAACAAAGAGGCAACCCACGGAATGGGAGAAGATATTTGCAAATGACAGCACAGACAAAAGGTTGATATCCAAGATCTATAATGAACTCCTCAAACTCAACACACACAAAACAGACAATCATATCAAAAAAGGGGCAGAGGATATGAACAGACACTTCTCCAATGAAGACATAGAACTGGCTATCAGACACATGAAAAAATGTTCATCATCACGAGCCATCAGGAAGATTCAAATTAAAACCACATTGAGGGGGGCACCTGGGTGGCTCAGTGGGTTAAGCCGCTGCCTTCAGCTCACGTCATGATCTCAGGGTCCTGGGATCGAGTCCCACATCAGGCTCTCTGCTCAGCAGGGAGCCTGCTTCCCTTCCTCTCTCTCTGCCTGCCTCTCTGCCTACTTGTGATCTCTCTCTCTCTCTGTGAAATAAATAAATAAATAAATCTTAAGAAAAAAAAAAAAAACACATTGAATACCACCTTACACCAGTTAGAATGGCCAAAATTAGCAAGACAGGAATCAACATATGCTGGTGGTGATGTGGAGAAAGGAGAACCCTCTTCCACTGTTGGTGGGAATACAAGTTGGTGCAGCCACTTTGGAGAACAGTGTGGAGATTCCTCAAGAAATTAAAAATAGAACTTCCCTATGACCCTGCCATTGCACTCCTGGGTATTTTCCCCAAAGATACAGATGTCGTGAAAAGAAGGGCCATCTGTACCCCAATGTTTATAGCAGCAATGGCCATGGTCACCAAACTGTGAAATGAAGCAAGATGCCCTTCAGCGGACGAATGGATAAGGAAGATGTGGTTCATGTACACTATGGAGTATTATGCCTCCATCAGAAAGGATGAATACCCAACTTTTGTAGCAACATGGATGGGACTGGAAGAGATTATGCTGAGTGAAATAAGTCAAGCAGAGAGAGTCAATTATCGTATGGTTTCACTTATTTGTGGAGCATAACAAATCGCATGGAGGACATGGGGAGATAGAGAGGAGAAGGGAGTTGAGGGAAATTGGAAGGGGAGGTGAACCATGGGAGACTATGGACTCTGAAAAACAATCTGAGGATTTTGCAGGGGCAGAGGGGTGGGAGGCTAGGGGAACCAGGTAGTGGATATTGGAGAGGGCACGGATTGCATGGAGCACTGGGTGTGTTGCAAAAATAATGAATACTGTTACACTGAAAAAAAAATTAAAATTAAAAATATATCAATTGTAATCCAATATGTATATAATTAATGGCACTGTTACAAAATGGCATGTTGCAGAGAAGTAAACATTACAGAAAAGTAAATACTGTACAAGTGCAAAACAATCACACAGATAAATATTTTTTTTTATTTTTAGTTTTTATTTTAGACAGAGAGAGAGAGAAAAGAGAGAGAGCAGAATCACAAGTAGGACAAGGGCCAGAGGGGGAGGGAGAGGGAGAGAATATCAAGCAGATGCTGAGTGTGGAGGCCCATGGAAAGGGTGGGGGGCTCGATCTCACCACGCTGAGATCATGACCTGAGCCAGAACCAAGAGCTGGACAGTCCACCAAGTGAGCCACCCTGGTGCCATCTTCGCCCACACAGATAAATCCTAAACATCACAAATAAACAGAAATGAGGGGTACTTGGGTGGCTCAGATGATTAAGTGTCTGCCTTTGGGATCTCCAGGTCCTGGGATCAAGACCCACATCTCTCCCTGCTCAGAGGGGAATCTGCTTCTTCCTCTGCCTCTCCCCACTGCTCATGCTCTCTCTCACTCTCTCTCTCCCCTTCTCAAATAAATAAAGTCTTAAAAAAAATGAAGCTTATAAAAAGCTATACTCAATATGATAGCATTTTCTAATGCTTAAAAATAGGTTAAATGGAGCAATATATGCTTTAGAATATATAATACATGATTGAAATATTTTTTAGCAAGACAAAGGAATGCTAAATACAAAATCAAGAAAAAGGCACCTGAGAAGAAAAGATTGAGACCTGCAATGCGGAAGTTCAAGGGAGATAGTAGCATTGTAGTTCTTCAACTGTTAGAGAGTCAGTATAAGCTCATTTTAGTAGATGACTGATAGATAGATAGATAGATAATAGATGATAGATGACAGATGATAGATAGATGATAGATGATAGATAGATAGAAGATAGATAATTAGTAGATGATAGATTAGATCGATAATAGATAAATGATAAATACAGATTCAAGACATCTCTCTCTATATATATACATATACACACACACACATATGTAAAACATGCAGTGTTTGTAATGTAATGAAGATACCATGTATAAAATTCATTTCTATGTATCAGTTTAATGAAATGATTTTACAGAGAAGGCTTTTAAAAAGCTGAAGGCCTTTTTAAAGAGGAGGAAGTAGAAGAGTACTTCCTGAAGGTATGTAACAATGGCAGGCAACTGGAGCTTTCAGATAAACTATCATTCCAGCTGGAAGGAAGGAGCCTATCAACAGGATGCACCAGGTTTAGCTCTGAATCATGGCCTTCATTTTATTTTCCTTTTCTGCTCTGCAAGAAAAGCCTGAGAAACAGACCCTAGGAGACAAGCCTTCTCCAGCTTGTTGGTTTTCCCTGCAGCTTGAGGGGGCTTAAAAGAGTGTCCCAGATGAGAGTGTTAGCTATGATGTATACCCTAGTGGGAGAAGTTGGAAACTTTTAGAGGTTTGTAGCAGAGGTGAAGCAGGCCCAGAGACAGCCGTGGTTCCAAACCTCTAAGAAACAAAGCAGCTTGAGGCCATATATTGTCAAAGCCATTCCCAGAGAAGTAGATTTTTGAGCGCCAGAATGACAGGCAGTCACAATTCTGGAGAAAGTAACATGCGGTGAAATTATAACCAGGCTGAAACTAACACTGTAGGTCTAATTTAAAATCAGAATTGATATAAAGGTGCATTCACCAATTTGATGTCTCCTTTTTAACTTTGGCATTCTTGATCAAATAGGGAATTTCTTCTGAAATGTAAAGAAATTTGTTATATAACTATTATGAAGAAACAGACTTTAAAAACTCATTTAAGATTGGCTATATATTCTGTGAATGGTTATAGAATTTCTAGCTCTCTGGAATAATTAGTACAATGTACAATATACTGGAATGATCAGTATAATAAATAAAAGAATGCCATCTTCTGGCAAAAGTCATAAACCGTGTTCTTAGAAACTCTCAGGTTCTTAGAGGTGGTACCAGGGGATTAACCTGCTGAAGTACGACTGTTCCACTCTTACCATTTACAATTCACTTGAATCCAATTTTCTTCTTGCTTCAAACTAGTCCACTGAGGAGCCAGGCAGCACAGTAGCAGGGATAATGATAAACCTGGACCCTTCAGAGAATATAACATAATACTCACTCATTTAGTGCAATCACTCACATTTTTATGGACTATATAGTATATATTAGGCAAACTAGCAGGGACCAGAGAAAATGATAGATGTGATATGTGAGATTTTAAATGTCATATTATCACTGTGTTTCCAGGACTGACTCAATCTGAATTTATTTTTCATTATGGTTTTTAAAGTTTCATATTAATTAAGCACCACTGCCCACTACCTGGAAATATGATAAAGATTAAAACAGAATACTTAAAAATTTTAGCAGTTTTAGAAAACACCACAATAATGATTTTGTTTCTAAGGTGTGGAGTAATTTGAGAAGACATTATGAAGAGACAAGCCTAATGGCAACTTTCAAGAAAAGGTGTCATTCCTCAATCACATAAAAAATTCATGAAGAGAATTCATACTTTAAATTTAGTCTGAATATTCAGCAAGATGTTGGGGACAATGGTATAGATGCAATGCCTGTATAGATGCAGAGAATTAATGATTTGGATTGGGGACAGAGTTCATCTGGTTAAGAAAACAACTGCAGTATACTGTCAGCGACTGCCTTATGACTCCGTGCAATGAAACTGATGGTAGCCAGGAAATTTGACATACTATTCAAGCCAAACAGGGTAGAATATACGAATGCAGCCTTAAAACCAATAAGAGCATGTCTTGTTAGGAAAGAACATTATTACTTTCATCTTCCACATAGTGTGAGTTACATGTATGTCAAGGTTTCACATTTTTCTGATCGGATGGGAAAAATACTGATAGCATTGTCATCTGTCTGCTCTTGTGTATATTTGTTTATTCATTGGGGGAAATAACTGCTTATTTCTAATATTTCTGGAGAATAAGTAAATAGTTGAACTCAGACCTACATTATAACATTTTAATGATCCTACTACATTATACATTTTAATGATACTACACTTTAGAAAATGTCAATGAGAGTAAGTAAAAATGTGAATGGATCCAGGAGATCTTTATTTGTACCATTTGACATGTTTGCAGTGAAAATACATACAAATGGCCTAGCTGAGATTCTAGGTCTAACATATAGCACTCCTTGCCTTGAGATAGTACTTAACTTTCTAGGCAGATGGTGCCTTTGGTTTCTGAGAAATGAATGAAAGAGATGGATATGTAAATAGAAAAACTTTAGAAAGAGGAGATTGAACAAAATCAAAAGAAGAAGGAAAAGCATATCTATTTTCAAATAACATCAAACAAGTGCTGAAGAAAAAGAGATGAGTATTAGAAAACAAAGTGACCCATGGAAAAGCTTTCTGAACAGCATGCTGAGTGTCAGTCTAGAGCCAGGCTTTAGGACAACTTAATGAGGCAGCTGCTGTAGGAACCACCAGTCATTTTAGACAAACTGATCTTCCCTGTCAGTGACCCTTAAATTAGTGGTCTCCATGTGTCCACTAGGTCCTCTGAGAATTAGGAACCGAGAAGATATTCCACATGCAAGCGATTTATAGGAAATGCCTGGGATAGATAACATGAGTGAGACTAGGAGTACACAGGGTACCAGGAGAGTCCAGTCAGGTGTAACACCTGTGAAAGATTAAGGGAAAGAAGAAAGGTAGGATAAAGAGATTTTTCCTACTACAGTGCCATTCTGAGACAGTTCCCCAGTCCAGTAGAAAGTAAGCCCTTGAAACTGCTGTTGAGCCCACATATGGGGCAAAGTGGCCTGACTCTGCCACCCTGCCTTCTTGGTCAGTGTCTGGGAAAGCCAAAGGGTGGCTCCTGCAGGATCCTGAGGCAGCATGCTTACCACAACTCATTTACAGACGCACATGTACTCTTACAGCCAGCCTGGGACAGCCCTGGCTCACCTACAGAAAATCAGAAAGACCTTAACCAAGTATAAATGGGATGAACAAGCCTCATGAGAAGTGATGTAGAGAGCAAACTGTGGAGTAAGGAGTTAGGCCTATATGTGATCTGTTGGCATTGGTCAGGTGATGGGCCACAGGAACATAATGTAGACTAGTTTGAGGGAAAGGATCAGGTTAATCATACCTAGTGTGGGTCTAGTGGGTAGAGGCATGAGAAGATATAAGTATTTTTCTCAAGTGGGGTCTCTCCCTCTGTCTTTTATTTTCCAGATCCCAAACGCTCAGGCAAAGGCCATGCATCACAGATGGAGTCAGACAGCTCATTCCTGAACTGTGAGAATTAGATTGGGGTACTCTGATCACACCACCTTCAATCACAGGAAAATATGCCATTTCCACAAAATTAAAGGACTGGAATTGTAACATAGGGTGAGGGAAGGGTGGTTTCCCTAAAGAAGTTTTTCATGGCAAGAAAAGGAATAAAGAGTATCAGATATGGAAGGTGGAACAAGGGAAAACCACAGTGGAAGACTCTGAGTACATTTGTGGGGGGGGGGGTGCGAGTGTGTGGGTAGAAACTACCAGATATCTGCTGGTGCCAAAATAAAGGAGATTTTGGATAAATGGTATACAGGCTTGAGGCACTCTGGATTCTTTTCTAAAGATAGCCATAGGGAGACATAAGGTGGGACATTGGTTGACTCTTCTCTGAATGACCAGTACTGAGAACAGTGTTCAGGAGACAAGATAAACTCAGTAACCATTTATTCCAGAAGTATTTTTATTGAGTTGATAACTGAAAACCTTGCCAGAAGGTGAATCTGTAATCAAATCAATGATCTACCCATATCTTACCATTTAGAACAACTCTCAAGAGAAAACACCAAAACACCATCAGATCTCCCTCCTCCAGAGAAGAATGAACAGAAAAAACAAACAATAAAAACCAAATCCAAATTATAAAATTGTCAAATGGAAATAATAAATCAAAATCTAAATAGAAGACAAGAGTAATGCATTTGGTTGTATTCTTTTATAATTGAAATGCACAAAAAACTAGGAATTTGGTTTTCAGTTTATTTTAGCACTGTTACGTACTCTTGATACTATATAAGATTGTTGCTCTGTATTTCATTATTATGGATTAAGAGATGAGTCTATTGAATGACTAAACAAAATAGATTCTCATACCATACTAGATAACTTAGAATTGTTCATTTAATTCATTTAGTTAAGTAGGGAAATCTTGTCTTGATTTTATAGCAATATAATGTGCAAAAGATTACTTATGAGAAAACTATTTTTCTCCAAGCATCAAAAAAATAAAGAGACAAAACAAGGTGGGGAGTAATCTCAACTCTATCACTGTGGATAGCTCTATTGGTCAGGTTATACCAGACTACACTGCAAAGTAAATAAAACTCAAAATTGCAATGGATTCATATAGCAAATATTTATTTCTCATTGACATCACGACCTGAAGTGGATGAGAGACAGTAGTCCCTTACTGGCAACTACTTCTTTTCTGCAAACACTCACCTCAGTGTGTTTTTGTTCCAGCTGTGCAGATCTAAAACCGAGTGTATGTGAATTTATACTTCAAATGGGCTTATTCTGAAAGTAACACACATCACTTCTGCTCCTATCCTATCGGCTCGAGGCCTGAACCTAAATGTAAAACAATCTGGGAAATGTCAGAAAACACTAGGAGATCCTGGATCATTTTCCCTGCTGCAGTAGCCAATCTAAAAAAAAAATTGAGCTTAATTTTTCCATTTGGCTGGAAATACAATTAGCAATAAGAAATTTCCATGATGAAATTATTTCTTTTTCTTGTGCTATTTTTTAAGATTTTTTTTCTCTTTTTTCACAAGATGACATTTGAAAGAATAATCTGTTTTAAGTCATGTGTGTGAATTATATGTTACATATGTATTACATACACACACATATGCACTCCATATATGTGCATGGAATATATCTAAATGCAAAGATAAGATAAAAAGTGGAATGAAAAACCCATAATTGCAGTTTGACTCATTTATTTAATTGATTCCAAAACCTAAAGTCTTTTGTGGAAATGTAATTCTTGTTTTAAAGTTACAACTCCTTGGCTGCCTCGATGGCTCAGTAGGTTAAAGCCTCTGCCTATGGCTCAGATCATGATCCCAGGGTCCTGGGATCAAGGCCGGCATGAGGCTCTCTGCTCAGCAGGGAGCCTGCTTCTTTCTCTCTCTCTGCCTACTTGTGATCTCTGTCTGTCAAATAAATAAGTAAATACATCTTAAAAAAAAAAAGTTACAACTCCACAACTTTTGAAGGATTAGTCTTAGGACAAATGAATTACTATGAATAAGGTGAAGTTTGAGGTCTTCCTTATTGTTTTTATTTTAATCTTAATTTTAATATTGCATGCATAATTTGACATAATCAAGGTTTTCCAAAATTGTTATAATTTGACATTTTATATTTAGATGCTTCAATCAAATATATTGCTGACAATGATATAAACCACTTTATTCTATGATTAAATATATTTTAAAATTATTTTTATTAACATATAATGTATTATTTGCCCCAGGAATACAGGTCATCAGGCTTACACATTTCATGGTACATACCCTCCCCATGTCCATAACCCAAACACCCTATTCCTACCCCCCAAAGCCCACCAACCCTCAGGTTTTTTTGTGAGATTAAGAGTCTCTTACGGTTTATCTCCCTCCCGATCCATATTTATAGTTCTTATATTAACCCTTATCATTTAGTCACTACCATTAATACATTTGAAATTGGTTTTATCCAAAATACTTTTCAACTGAATAAATTTTTATCCATCTACTGTTCACAATTTATACATGTTTAAAATGTTAATCAAAATACACAAAGCGGTAAATTAAATTTCTTAATAGCCAGAATATTTTACATGTTAAAATACATTTTTTAATTTTGTTAAAGATTTTGTTTATTTATTTGACAGAGAGAGAGATCACAAGTAGGCAGAAAGGTAGGCAGAGAGAGAGGGGTAAGCAGGCTCCCTGCTGAGCAGAGAACCCCATGCGGGGCTCGATCCCTAGTCCCTGAGATCATGACCTGAGCTGAAGCTGGAGGCTTAATCCACTGAGCCACCCAGGCACCCCTTAAAATACATTTTAAATGTGTGGATATTCTAATATGTTTCCAGTATGCATATTAGTCATATATTCAGGATTTTTAAAAAGTTAATTTCTAGTTACATAATTTGTCCTATCAAATGCAAAATTATTTTTGGCAGGATATTTTCTTATTTATATCTTTCACTGCTTGAAATACTTTAGCTCCATAAATGTAAGAACATGTACTTTTAATTCATAAACCTGTATTGAGTACTCCATATGAGATTATTGTGTTGTAAAGCAAATGTTCATTACCTGTCTTAAGTATCAATTTCTTCCCGTAGATAAAATTCAGGAAGAACTAAAACAATTATTTGATACTCCAGGTTTTCACTTTTTTTCCCCCTGTGATTCGACATGAGGGAAGGAATGGGCTGCATATTTGGCAATATCAGAACCTACTTAGATTACTTAGATTACCTACTTAGATGCTCTGTATTTGTTCAGGTAATTACATAGTAGCGAGAGACCACACACTACCTTGAATTGATATTAGATATTTATTTTCATGTTATTAACATGAATGTTGTCTTTTATTAAAAGAAATAATAGCCTTATACCACCAGCAAAGCACAAATATCCTGTTTATTTGAATTAGACTCTTCTTTACCCACCAGGGGATTCTTTCAATCTGAACCTCTGTACATATTTACCATGCCAAAAGGGAATGCTGAGGTTTTAAAATTCAAAAAGCATCAGGGTAGACTATGCATGCCCTGGTGGGGACTATCTGTACAATGCCCAATTTCTGTCAAGCACCTATATATTAGAATTTAAGATACTGAACACCTGGGCATTTGGAAACCAGTGAATAGAAATCTTTCAAGTGTGCCAAAAGAGAAAAAAAGCAAGATAGAGAAAATCATGAGGAATTGTATAAAGATGATTCAGAGAAAGAGAAACAAAGACAGAGACAGAGAATGTTTTAGAAAATTCTATAAAGCTCTTTGACTAGCTCTCATTTTATAAGGTTTTCAAACATTGATTTGTATCAGAATCTCCTGGAGAGCTAATGAAAACACCAAGACCCAGGCTTGTGAGAGGTGAATGCTGCCTGGGTGTTTGTAATTTCCAAGCTCCTAAGGTGATCCTGAGAGACACCACAGCTTGAGAGCCATTATTTATATGTGGTGCTTGAGGTGACCAAAAGTGATACTTACAGACCTATAAAGGACTCTTTCAGGAATATGATACGGGCATGAAGAACAGTTACGGGGAATCACACTTTGATATAAACTATTTTATTCATTATAATTTGCTTATTAACCACACTGCCATTCCCTATTTATTTTTTTCTCTTTCATTTGTTTCTTACATACCTAAACTCTAAAATAAGGAAAAGTAGCATGGGTCACTCATCTACTTCTATCTGTATAACCATTTATGTCACTCACTCTCTGCATATCCTGGTGGGATAGTTTGAAATCCTTTAGGTCAAAAAATTACAATGTTCTACCTAATCAATATATGATATATATTTGATTGAATTTGAAAGTATCTCAATCATTCTTAAAGCATATAAATACTAATTTTAATTCTAAATTCATAGCTCATTTAAGTGAGATATGTAATAGAAATAACCTGGATAAAAGTCCTTGCTTGACTGAGTTGACTGGCCTATCATCAAGATAGATATAGTAAAAAGTTAATGCATTTCTTAGTGCATCACAAATTATTTTTTTAATGATATTGCAAAATTGTTTCTTCTCTCAGGTTATAGAAAGTTAGCTTTTTATAGTGTGATCTAGTATGATTTGTGGTCATCCCTAAATTCTTGAACATTATTCAGTCAGTGAACTCACACAGTATTTTCCCTCTTAAACATATAGTTGAGCTTATTGTTCTTAGAATAAGATAAATCCACAGATAATTCAGAAACATTTATTTTTTGAAGGATATAAATTCTTCTCCTAAAGCTTGTATCTTTGGTCATTTTCTGTCATATAATTTCAATGGTGAAACTTTACAAACAACAGTAAAACAGATACTATTAATAATATTTTCTTTTTGGTAGTTAGTATAGTCTGAGTTCTACTTTAGCCCATTCATATGCATTATTTCCTTTTTTTCACAATCTTGTGAAGTAGGTTTACCGATGAAGAAAGTGATGTTGACTCTAGATCACAAGCATGGAAAGTGGAAGAACAAAGGGAAAATCAGGTCCATGGACACAATAGTTTCTGCTCCAATTACTGCAGCACACATTCCAAACCCAAATGTTCACTGAATGATAATAGTACGTCTTTATATGTATTTTAAAAATCTGTAAACTATAGCTGCTCATAATGATAAATAAGATAATAACAGTATCAATTTTTAATGAGTTGTTAAAATTTCAGAATTAGAATACCACAGTATGCCATGTTTTAAATAACCATGTGGTCATTACTCTGTTCATTACATGGATTTCAAGCACCACAGAACTGGGAGGTGGACAAAATTTTCCTCATAGTCTGGGGGGTGAGAACTGAAGACATAAAGTAACTGTCCACATATACATATAGACAAACACACATGGTTGTACTGAACACTGTAGAAGAGAGATCTCAACCAGTTTTATAATAAGAATGTGTGAGGAAACAAACTTAACATAGAATCTAGAGGAAAATCAGGATTACTTAATAAAAAAGGAAGATAGGGAAATATCTATGGATAAGGTTATATTGAAAGAAATATTTCAAAATTAAGAAATTGCAGAAAATACTTGTGACAAGATTATTACAGGAAAAATTGTGGATGAGTGTTGGGAAGGAGATTTTTCAAAATGAAGCTATTTCTGCTCACATCAAGAAGTCTGGGCAGTGAGAAGCCATTGGATGATTTGCAAGCTGAGGAATGGCATGATTAAATGTGCTTTTTATTAATGACTATCTGAATACCATCTACCTGCCTTTGAGTGAAACCAGACAGCAGACTCCTAGTAAGGCTGAGAGTTGTAGAAATGGAGGGAAGTAGTGAAATATGAGAATTTTAGAACTGACAAATCTTAGTAATGGACCTCTGGTTAGGACTTACCATGTAAAATATTCTCAGATCTCAGTTTTTAATATGAAACAAAATTTAAATGCTGTCAGCATTTTGTTGTCACTTAAAGATAATTAAGTTTGGGAGAGGTCATAAAATCTATTTTGGCCACATGAGTTTGGATACTAAAACAGGTAGATATTACAGGTGTACAGATATATAGATGTGCAAATGTGGCCTGAAATTCTTTCATTCATACAGATTCTGTATCTTTGTGGTTAAGTATAATTTTTAAGTATTAAGTCTATATTAAGCATAACTAAGTGTTTTATGTTCTTGGAGCAGTTATAAATACTAATGTTTTTAAATTGGGTTTCCTCATGCTCATCGTTGATATGTAGAAATATGATTTTTTTAAATTTGTTTTTCTTTTATGTGACATCCTAAAGTTCCAGCAATTTGTGTTTGTTTTAACAGATTCCTTAAGATTTCTTTTTTTCTTTCCAATTTGTATGCTTTTGAATTTTCTATTTTTTAACTTACCGATTTTGTCCTATAGTAGTACCTATATTATAGTGAAAGTATCATGTTGAAAAACATGTAAGGGGTGCCTGGGTGGCTCAGTCTGTTAAGTGGAGTCTGAACTGGCTTTCAGCTGAGGTCATGATCTCAGGGTCCTGAGATCAAGTCCCCCATCAGGCTTCCTGCTCCGCGTGGAGCCTGCTTCTCTGTCTCTCTCTGCTGCATTGTACATGCACACACTCTCTCAAATAAAGAAAGAAAGAATCTCAAAAAAAAGGAAAGAAGGAAGGAAGGAAGGAAGGAAGGAAGGAAGGAAGGAAGGAAGGAAGGAAGGAAGGAAGGAAGGGGAAGGGATGGAAAGGAAAGGAAACAAACCACTGGTAAGAATGGAAATCCTTGCCTCTTCCCACTTCTTGGGAAAAAGCATTCAACTTTTCAACACGAAGCTCTATGTAAGCTACATGGTTTTTATAGACACATTGTTTGAAAGCTGCTGTGGGTGTCTCAGGTGTAATCTGAAACCCACCCCTGTACAAGGAGGGCAAAGAGAGAACAAAGAAAGAGACTGACCACTCCAGATTGGTAGGTGGCAGTTTAATAAGAAGGGAACTTACATCTGAGACTTGTCTTGGGTGCCCCAAAGGCAAACAGAACCCACATTCCAGGACAAGATGCTTCACCCTCCAGTTGCCCAGTTCAGCTCATGGTCAACTGGCAGTCATGTCATCTTGATGACCTACTCCAACACTCTGCCCTCAATGCCCACTCTTACGATCTCATATGTCCCCCATCTTTTGCACTGTGTCCTAAGCAATCTTCAGGAGCATGGAGGTGGCTCACTTGGTAGCCATCTGTCTGCACTGGAGGCAAATGCTGCAGCAACAACACAGACACACACAGAAGAAAACACAAAGTAAGACAATGATTCCCCAAATCTGTGACAACTTCTTTTTTTTCTTTTTAATAAGAGTCCCAGGAGCCTATCCACCAATTCATTAACTCTTCTAGGCTGGCAAACGAATGTTAGGGTATTCACTTGTGTCTCCATGTGATTTAATAATTGCATTAGCAAACTCATCAGGTATGGACACATAACATTCTGTCAGGAGGGCAGGGAGAGATTAAAGAAAGAGGCAGGCCACTACTCATGTGTAAGTGGTAGGTTTAATAAACAAGGGAACATATATATATGAGGTTTGTCTTGGGTGGCCACAAAATGAATAAAGTCCAGATACCCTTGAATCTTACAGGTTTTTATAGAGGTCTTAACTGGGCTCAGTGATGTATAACATCCAGCTGGTCTCAACACATGAGTAACTCAAAGCTATATCATTGGAGCAGCCTCTGAGAGCAGAGAAGATAAGCAGAACCCACATTCCAAGGACAGGATCCAGCTCACAGACCAACCACCAGTCACATCCTCTTGATCACCTCCCTCTACAAGCATTTGTCAAACTGAGGTAATTCCCCTCTATAAATTTCTGGGATCATGAAATAGTGTTGGATTTTGTCAAATTCTTTTCCTTCACCAACTAATGGGATAATATAATCTTTCATCTTTAGCTTATTGATATGCTAGAGAACATTGCTTGATTGAAGAATGTTGAACCAGTATTGTGTATCTAGAATAAAATCCATATATATTTCTTTTTATACATTGCTGGATTAGGTTTGCTAATATTACTTTTAAGGGTTTTTTTACATCTATGTTCATGGCATATATTGATCCATAACTTTGCTTGTGATCTTTTCTGGTGTTGATGTCGATGTAATAATGTCCTCATAAAATGAGTTGACAAATGTTTCTACTTTCTCAATTTTCCTCAAAGAAATCATGTACAATTGGGGTTCATTCTCCTTTAAATGTTTTTTTTTTTTTTAAAGATTTTATTTATTTATTTGACAAAGAGAGGTCACAAGTAGGCAGAGAGGCAGGCAGAGAGAGAGAGAGGAGGAAGCAGGCTCCCTGCTGAGCAGAGAGCCCGATGTGGGACTCGATCCCAGGACCCTGAGATCATGACCTGAGCCGAAGGCAGCGGCTCAACCCACTGAGCCACCCAGGCGCCCTCCTTTAAATGTTTGGTAAGATTTTCCCATGAAATAATCTGGATTAAAAGATTTACTTGGTGAGAAGGTTTTAATTATGAATTCACTCATTTACTGGTAATAATATTCAGATTGTCTTTTTCATCCAGGTTGGATTTTTTATTTTATCTTTTCCAAAGAATTGGTACATTTTTTCAAGGTTGTTGAATTTATGAGCATAAAATTGTTAACGGTATTCCCTTATGTTTCTTGTAATGGCTGAAGGATATATTGTGATATCTCTTTTTGTGTTTCTAATATTAGTGATTATATTTTCTCTATTTCTTTCAAGTTTGCTAGATAGTTACCTATTTTATTGACTTTTTAAAAAATTATTTTGTTTTACTTTCTCTGTTATTTTTGTTTATTTAATTGATTTCAAGTTTGTTACTTTTATTTACTATCATTTCCTTCCTTCGTTTGGTTTTGAGTTCATTTCCAATTTATCACAAATAGGAACTTAGGTTTGTGAACTTTCCTTTCTAATAACATAAACATTTAGTGCTATAACTTTATCTCTCAGCGTGCTTTAGATGCATCTCACATAGTTTGATGTGTTGTATTTTTATTTTCATTCAGTTCTACGTATTTTTTTTTTTTTTTAATATCCTTTGAGGAGTGCCTAGGTGACTCAGTCAGTTAAATGTCTGCCTTCACCTCAGGCCATGATCTTAGGTTCCTGGGATCAAGCCCCACATCGGGCTCTCCACTCAGCAGGGAGTCTATTTCTCCCCCTCGATCTCTTCTGTGCGCTCTTTCTCTCTCTTGCTCTTGCTCTCTCTCAAATAAATAAATAAATATCTTTAAAAAATAAAACAAAATTAAAAATTAAAAAAATCCTTTGAAACCTTATCTTTCCTTCATGAATAATATAAAAGTATTTTATGTGTTTTCTACCCAGTTTTAGCTTTTCCTGATGACATTTTACTTACTTCCTGTTTGATTTCATCATGGTAACACTTTTATCATTTCAACTTTTAAAATTTGTGATGTTTGTCTCTGTTAGTGACAATTCCATAGGTTCTTGAAAACAATGCATATTCTGCCATTTTTTGATGCGGTATTCTATATATATCAATTATATCTTGTTGGCTAATTATACGGTTTAGATTTCTTATATCTTTGCTAATTTTCTCTCCAGAATTTGTATCGCTTGCTGTCAGAGGGGCGTTGAATTCCTAACTATAATTGTGTTCTTTTTTTTCTTTCTGTCATATCAGTTTTTGTTTCTTATATCTTTTTTTTTTTAAGATTTTATTTATTTGACAGACAGAGAGCACAAGTAGGCAGAGAGGCAGGCAGAGAGAGGAGGGAAGCAGGCTCCCTCCTGAGCAGGGCCTGATGTGGGGCTCAATCCCAGGACACAGGGATCATGACCCGAGCTGAAAGTAGAGGCTTAACCCACTGAGCCACCCAGGCTCCCCTGTTTCTTATATCTTGAAGTTTTATTATTTGCATGCATGCTTTGAATATTCTTTTTTAAACAAGATGGGATTGGGAGGGAGACAAACCATAAGTGACTCTTAATCTCATAAACTTAATTTTATTTTTTCAGTGTTCCAAGATTCACTGTTTATGCACCACACCCAGTGCTCCATGCAATACGTGCCCTCCTTAATGTATTCTTTGTGTAGTTTTGCAGTGATTGTTCTGTGTCTTATAGTGTACATGTTTGACATCACAAACTACTGGCATAGGCATTATACCCCTTATTATAGTTTCCCATCTTGTTTCCTTTTTTTACCTTTTCCACCTTTAAATATCATTGTCATGAATATTAGATACTACAACTTCTGTTCCATGGACCACGATCTTACACAACACATAAAAATCAACTCAAAATAGATTTAAGATTTGAACATAAGACTTGAAACCATAAAACTCCTAAAAAAAAATAAAAGAAAGAAAGAAGGAAAGAAAAGAAAAAAAAAAAGAGAAAGAGAGAGAGAAAGAAAGAAAGAAAAGCAGGCAGTAAGCCCCTTGACATAAGTCTTGATGATAAATTTTTGAATCTGATTCTATAATCAAAATCAACAAAAGAAAAACGTAAACAAGTGGGACTACGTCAAACTAAAAAGCTTCTGCACACAGAAGAAACCATCCCTGGGATGCCCTAGTGGGTCAGTTGGGTAAGGATCCAACTCTTGGTTTCTCTCAGATCATGATATCCAGGTCAGGCACCTTGAGGAAGGCTCCCACTCAGCAGGGAGTCTGGTTCCTCTCTGCCCCACCCCCCATGCACTTTTTCTCTGTCTCTAAAATAAATAAATAAACATTAAAAAAAAAAAAAGAAGAAACCATCTACAAAAAAAAAAAATCAACCTATTAAATGGGAGGAAATATTTGCAAATTATATATTGGATAAGGGGCTGATATCCAAAATATATAAAGAACTCATAAAACTCAGTAACCCCCCAAAATAAACCAATTAAAAATGGGTAGAAAATGTGAATAAACATTTTTTGAAAGAAGACATAGAGATGACCAACAGATACATGGAGAAAATGCTCAACATCATTAATCACTAGGGAAATGCAAATCAAAACCACGATGAGATATCGTCTCATACCTATTAAAATGAAATAACAAATGAAATAACAAATGTTGGTGAAAATGTGGGAAAAAAGGAACTCTTGTGCACTGTTGGAAGGAATGGAAATTGGGACAGCCACTATGGTAAACAATATGGAGATTCCTCAAAAAATTAAAAAATAGAATTGCAATGTGATCCAGAAAATTCCACTTCTGGGTGGTTACCTGAAGTAAATAAAAACACTAACTGGAAAAGATCTATGCACCCCTATGCTCACTGCATCATGTTCACAATAGCCAAGATATGGAAACAACCTAAATGTGAATCAGTGGATGACTGGATAAAGAGATTGTTCTTTTTTCTTCTTCCAAAATCAAGAACAGATTAAGGTATGATGTTTTCTCTCCAATCCTTGGCTTTTGTTTGCATTTCTTTTGTGGTGCTCACCTACACCAGTGTTGTCTCCTCCTTTAAAACTTCCTGTAACTGCAATTCTCCCATCTTCCTTCCATAAGTGTGTGTGGGACATTATTGCAAATATTCACCAACTAGAGGTCTTACTCACAGTTCTTAACCTTGAACTTTAACAATAATATCCTCAGATTTTAGTTACTAGCTTTTCTCTAGTTTTTCATTAATCCATTTCTGGGATTGGTAGTATTATCTTGGTGTTCGGAGATGAAAACAATAGAGTAATGAGGTACAAAACTTGTACTATGTTTTCCAGAGGAAAGTCTGTTCTATTTTGTTCTTTTGGTTTGAGATCTTGGGTCTCTAGGTTTATAAAAATATTTTTTAAAAAAATGAGATCTTGACCATTTTATCTTTTCTCAGTCAAAATTATATCATAGATTGAGAGCCTGCATAGATTTATGCTAAACAATGACAATTGTCTTATAATTAAAATCTCTTTATCCTAGCCATTGTTATTAGATTATTCATCATTTTTCATGTATAAAGATAAGAGTTTTCATCTTTATTATGTGTGCAAAGTAATGTAAGGGCAAGTTAGCAGAGGTTTCATTGGCAGATGTTTTATTAGTAAATATTGTTTTGATTTTGACATTTTTGGTATTAATTTTGTAATAGTATTTTGGTTTACTTGTTTCTTTTAATTTTTCTTAGTGAAGTATAATTCACTTACAACATTTATTAACGTTGAGTGTACAACACAGTAATTTCATCTTTGTGTTTATTGTGTAATGATCACCGTAATAAGTCTAGTTAACATCCATCACCGTACATACAAGAATTTTTTTCTTGTGCTAAGAACTTTTAAGATATATTCTTTTAAAAACAATACAATACAATATATTATTATTAACTTTAGTCACCATGTTGTATATTACATACCCATATCTCACTTGTTTTATAGCTGGAAGTTTATATCTATTGACTACCTTCACCTATTTTGCAGCTCCCCACTCCCAGGCAACCAGCATTCCATTTTATGTATTTATGAGGTTGTTTTGTTTTATTTAGATTTCACATGTAAGTGAGATCATACAATATTTGTCTTTCTCTGCCTGACTTATTTCACTTGGCATAATACCTTCATTGTTCATCAATATTATATAAATGGAAAACTTCCATCCTTTCTATGACTGAATAATATTCCATTGTGGATATATATCACATGTCCATTATCCACATATCCATTTGTCCACCGGTGAACATTTAGAGCTTGTTTCCATGTTTTTGCTATTCTGAATAATACTTCAGTGAACATAAAGGTGCATATATCTTTTCAAGTTAGTGTTTTCATTTTTTTCAGAAAAATACCCAGAATTGGAAGTGCTAGATGATATGGTAGTTGTATTTTTAACTTTTTGAAGAATCCTCATAGTGTTTTGCATAGTGGTTGCACCAATCTACATTCCCACCCATAGTCCACAAGTGTTCTTTTCCTCACATCCTAGCCAACTCTTGTTACCCCTTGTGTTTTTTATAATAGCCATTCTAACAGGCATGAGTTAATATTTCATTGTGGTTTTGGTTTGTATCCTTCTAATAATTAGTGAGTTGAGCACCTTTTCATATACCTGTGAGCCACCTGTATGCTTCCTTTGGAAAACATCTATTCAGGACCTCTGTTCATTATTTATTTATTTACTTATTTATTGTTAATTGAGTTTTATGAGTTCTCTCTGTATTTTACATATTATCCCCTTACCAGACATAAAATTTGTTGATATTTTATCCCATTTAGTAAGTTGTCTTTTAATTTTGTTGATGGTTTCCTTTGCCATAGAAGCTTTATAATATGGTCTAGTTATACTTATTTATTATTGCTTTTGTTGCTCTTGCTTTTTGTATTGGGTATCATCAACAAATATCATCCTCAAATCATCATCAAGTATCATCAACAAGACCTATGTCAAGGGGCTTACTGCCTATGTTTTCTCCAAGGAGTTTTATGGTTTCAGATCTTATATTCAAGTCTTTAATCCGTTTTGGGTTAATCTTTGTGTATGGTGTGAAATAGTGGTGCTATTTCACTCTTTCTCATGTGGCTGTCCAATTTTCCCAACATTATTTATTGAAGAGACTGTATATTGTATATTCTTGGCTCTTTTGCTATAAATTAAATCATGTATATGTATTTGTGGATTTATTTTTGGACTGTGTGTTAGATTTCACTGATGTGTCTGTTTTTATGCCCATACCTTACAGTTTTAATTGCTATAGCTTTGTGGGATACCCGGGTGGCTCAGTTGGTTAAGGTTGGCCTTCAGCTAAAGGCCCTGGGATCAAATCCTGCATCAGCCTCCTTGCTCAGCAGGGAGCCTTCTTCTCCCTGAACCTGCCACACTCTCGGCTATGCGCTCTCTCTCTGTCTCTCTCTCTCTGGCAAATAAACAAATAAAATCTTTTTAAAAATTATGATAGTTTTGGAGCACCTGGGTAGCTCAGGGGGTTAAGCCTCTGCTTTCAGCTCAGGTCATGATCTCAGGGTCCTGGGATCGAGCCTTGCATCGGGCTCTCTGCTCAGCAGGGAGCCTGCTTCCCCCTCTCTCTACCTGCCTCTCTGCCTACTTGTGATCTCTATTTCTGTCAAATAAAAAAATAAAATCTAAGAAAAAAAATTACTATAGTTTTGTAACATGTTTGAAGTCATGGAGTATGATGTCTCCAGCTTTGTTCTTCTTTCTCAAGATTGCTTTGGTATTTGGGATCTTTAATGTTTCCATATACCTTTTAGGATAGTTGGTGTTTTTTTTTTTTTGTTTTTTTGGGTTTTTTACTTCTGAGAAAAACATCACTGGAATTTTATAGGGATTACAGTGAATCTGTAAATTGATTTGGATAGTGGGGAAATTTTAAGAATAGTAATTCTTTCAACCCATGAGCATGGATATCTTTCCATTTATTTACATCTTCAATTTCTTTCAATAGTATCTTGTAGTTTTCAGTGTGTGGGTTTTTCATTTCCTTGGTTAAATTGATTCCTGGCTATTTTATTTTATGCAATTGCAAATGGACTTGTTTTCTTAGTTTCTCTCTCTATAGTTTGTTATTTATGTTTCTTCCCATGTTTTAATAACTGTATTTTAGAGTAGTTTTAGGCTTATTACAAAATTGGGAGGGAGATGAGATTTCCTATATGTCTTTTAGCCCCATGCATAGCATACTCTGTCATCAACATCACTCACAAGATGGTACATTTGTTATAATTGATGAACCTATATTGACACATCATAATCACCCACAATATAGTTTATTGTTACTTTTGGTAGTGTACATTCTGTAGGTTTATACAAATGTATAATGGATGTATGCATCATTGTATACATGTATCATCATACAGAATATTTTTACTGCCCAAAAAAATCCTCTGTGCTCCACCTATTCATCTTTCTTCCCTGCAACCTCTGGCAACCAATGACCTTTTTACCAACTTCTGTGGTTTTACCTTTTCCAGAACATAACATAGTTGGTTAATTTGAAAATGTTAAATATTTTTCCATAAAGTCTCTTGCTACTATAATATCTGAATCTATGATCCTTGTAGGTTCTGTGAAAGCATCAAGGGTATGGATATCAACATTGCTTTGGGATATAAAACAAAACTTTACATCTGAGCTAAGAGATGGAGACATGGTGCCTGGATATGGAGACATGGTGCCTGGATCCTTTTTACTGAAGTGCAGTTCTTCAGGACTGCTGGGAATGTTGTAGATAGTCTTCAATGCCAGCCTTTTCTAGATTGTCTGATTTGCAGAGAGCTGTCTTGCCCAGGGACAGTTACATTCTTTCTTGTGGCAGCCAATGACTGATGGATGGAAACTTAAAAGACCTGGGCTTCTAGCTCAATGAAGAGCAGCCTCTGTTCCAGGGCAATTCACAGGGCTTCACTGAAGCTCATCTTCTCCTCTACCCAATCTGGCTGCTTCCTTCCCTTTCATAGGTTCTGATCCCAAGGAAACATTTTAATAAATCTTTGCCTGTAAAATCCAAATCAGTGTATCATAGATTTTGGAGTTAGGAAGAGGACAAGAAGATACCATCAAAAGGTGACCATAATATAATCTCATACACAATGGGAGTTTTGTTTTGTTTTGCTTTGCTGTGCTTTGCTTTGCTTTGCTTTGTTTTATTACTAAGAAAATTTAACTGGGGTGCCTGGAAGGCTAAATTGGTTAAGTGTCTGCCTTTGGATCAGGTCATGATTTCAGGGTCATGGGATAGAACCCCACATCAGGCTCCTTGCTCAGTGGGAAGTCTGCTTCTTCCTCTCAATTTCCCTCTTTCTCTCTCAAATAAATTAATAAAATCTTAAAAAAAAAGAAAATTTAACTGGTATCCTTGTGCAAGATGCATTAAGTTCAGAAATAATCCAGTTTTCCCAGCACCATTTATTGAAGACACTTTTTTCCACTGTATATTTTTTCCTGTTTTGTTGAAGATTAATTGACCATAGAGTTGAGGGTCCATATCTGGGCTCTCTACTCTGTTCCACTGGTCTATGTGTCTGTTTTTATGCCAGTACCAGGCTGTCTTGGTGATCACAGCTTTGTAATAAAGCTTGAAATCAGGTAATGTGATGCCCCCAGCTTTATTTTTTTTTTTCAACATTTCCTTAGTGATTCGGTGTCTCTTCTGATTCCATACAAATTTTTGGATTATTTGCTCCAGCTCTTTGAAGAATACCGGTGGAATTTTGATCGGAATGGCATTAAAAGTATAGATTGCTCTAGGCAGTATAGACATTTTAACAATGTTTATTCTTCTGATCCAAGAGCATGGAATGGTGCTGGGAAAACTGGACAGCTATATATGGAAGAATGAAACTCAACCATTCTCTTACACCATACACAAAGATAAAACTCAAATGGATAAAAGACCTCAGCATGAGACAGGAATCCATCAGAATCCTAGAGGAGAACATAGGCAGTAATCTCTTTGATATCAGCCACAGGAACTTCTTTCAAGATATGTCTCCAAAGGCAAAGGAAACAAAAGCGAAAATAAACTTTTGGGACTTCATCAAAATTAAAAGCTTCTGCACAGCAAGGGAAACAGTCAAAAAAACAAAAAGGCAACCCACGGAATGGGAGAAGATATTTGCAAATGACAGTATAGACAAAAGGTTGATATCCAGGATCTATAATGAACTCCTCAAACTCAACACACATGAAACAGGCAAACATATCAAAAAATGGGCAGAAGATATGAACAGACACTTATCCAATCAAGACATACAAATGGCTATCAGACACATGAAAATATGTTCATCATCACTAGCCCTCAGGGAGATTCAAATTAAAACTGCATTGAGATATCACCTTACACCAGTTAGAATGGCCAAAATTAACAAAACAGGAAAAACATGCATTGGAGAGGATGTGGAGAAAGGGGAACCCTCTTCCACTGTTGGTGGGAATGCAAGTTGGTGCAGCATCTTGGAGACAAGTGTGGAGATTCCTCAAGAAATTAAAAATAGAACTTCCCTATGACTCTACCATTGCACTCCTGGGTATTTACCCCAAAGATACAGATGTCATGAAAAGAAGGGCCATCTGTACCCCAATGTTTATAGCAGCAATGGCCACAGTCGCCAAACTATGGAAAGAACCAAGATGCCTTTCAATGGACAAATGGATAAGGAAGATGTGGTCCATATACACTAGGAGTATTATGCCTCCATCAGAAAGGATGAATACCCAACTTTTGTAGCAACATGGACGGGACTGGAAGAGATTATGCTGAGTGAAATAAGTCAAGCAGAGAGAGTCAACTATCATATGGTTTCACTTATTTGTGGAGCATAACAAATATCATGGAGGACAAGGGGTGTTAGAGAGGAGAAGGGAGTTGGGATAAATTGGAAGGGGAGGTGAATCATGAGAGACTATGGACTCTGAAAAACAATCTGAGGGGTTTGAAGTGGCAGGGGGGTGGGAGGTTGGGATACTAGGTGGTGGGTATTGTAGATGGCACGGATTGCATGGAGCACTGGGTATGGTGAAAAAATAATGAGTACTGTTTTTCTGAAAATAAATAAATTAATTAAAAAAAAGGCAAAAAAAAAAAAGTTCAGCAATAATCAATGGCGAGCCAGTGCAAATTATGGAAACGTGAGATGGTGAAAGCCTGGAAAAATCACAGAAAAGGTAATCAATAAGAGCTCATGAATGGAAAGGATGACAGGATTTGATTTTAAATAAAGGGAGGGGAAGATTTTAAAACTTCCTTCAAATTCCTATGCTGAGGAAAAAAAAAAGGGAGAGAGTACTGTCTCTCTGACAGAAAAAAATAACAAAAGAAATAAAAACTTTGTAGCCAAGAAAATTATTTAAATAAATATATTTATGGGGAGAATGATATATGCTCAAAAATATTTTACTTTCAAGCAATTAAAATAAAAAGTTTGGAAATGAACAGTTCAAATATCATATAGGTCAGTGTTTCTCAATTGCGTCAGAATCTCCGCAGTTGTTCAGAGAAAAATGTAGACTATTTCTTCTACCTTGAAATTTACTTTAAAAAAAAAAGTTACACTAGAATCCTTATGTTAAACAAAGTTTGAGAATCACTGCTGAAGACATGTTGTACCTGTCCTTGAAACTCTCTAGTATCCTTGTTCTAAGTTCCTCATAAAGTACACAAATTAAATTTGTAGATCAACCCTATTATATTTAAATCAGTTCTTTATAAAGCCAGCTAACTAGGGAGCAAAGAGAACTGGAGCGTTTGTAATGAAACCATTAGAATCAGTTGGCCACCTTTGTGGGAGGTGAGTAGGTCATTAACTTGAAAAATTAGAAAAATAAAAAAAGGAGAAGAACATTTTGAGCTTAAGAAATCAATTATTGAGGAAACCTCTTTATGTCTAGACTAAGGAAACTGTTTATTCTGTTAAGGGAAATATGCATATTGTAAATTGAGAGGTTTCCTTCCCCCTCTTCTCCATGAAAATGAGGAGATATTTTTAAATTTTAGAAACATTGTATAATATTTTGGTTTAAAAAAGCAAAGATAAACAGAAGTGCTGGTTATAAGAAGTATTATTTTTAAAAACCTAGAAAACTTGGGATGCCAAAAAAATTGGGGACGCTTAGTTAAGTTTAAGTTAGTTAAGTTAGTTAAGTGGTCTCCTTCAACTCAGGCCATGATCCCAGGATCCTGGGATCAAGTCCCACATCAGACTCCTTGCTCAGTGGGGAGCCTACTTCTCCCTCTGTCTGCTGTTACCACCACTTATGCTCTCTTTCTCTCTGACAAAGAGAGAAAAAAACATTAAATAAATAAACAAACAAACAAAAACAAAATAAGTGAAAGTGAAGACACTTGTTTGATTATTTTCAAATTCTGGCTCCCAAAATATGACCAGTACTGATGAAGTCCCAGAACCTAAGTCAGGTTCGGTGGGGTGAGGTTCAGAGCTGACGACTAAAGAAAGAATTCTTAAGACATCTTTGGTGCAAAATGGTGGTTTATTAAAGCACGGGGACAGGACCCGTGGGCAGACCTAGATGCTGCTGCCCCGGGAAATGGTGGTTTATTAAAGCACGGGGACAGGAGCCGTGGGCAGACGGAGATGCTGCTGCCCCGGGTTGTGAGGAGTGGCTGATTATATACACAGGAGTTGGGTAGGTGAGGACAAAGTGTTGTTCAGAAGGGCTATTGGGATAAAGAAGACTGTCGGGATATGGAAGGCCTGGTTACTATCAAGCCAAGGCCACTTTCCCTCTAATGAGGCACTAACATAAAGACAATTGGGAGTCTCCTGGTGGAATGTTACATTCCTGCTATCAAACGTCCTTGTTAGTGAGATTTAGGTCTTAAAAGAAATTTAACTTTATTTACTTTTCCTTCTACCTCCATCACCTTCGGTTTTTTTTTATGGAGGGGAGGGTGACGTTAGGGCTTGAGGAACTGAGTTATGTATCTTTGGAAATTGGGCTATTGATAAGGCAACTTCTTTGTTGTAAATCTCAAGGACATTTGTAAACCAAGAGAGACTCCTGCCTTGCAGGACTGTGATCTCTGCAAGATAACCATTTGCTCTTCTTTTAGGGCAGTCAGGGGCGCCTGTGAAATGTCACACATATTACCAAGGGGAGTGGGTGGAGAGGGGGTGCAAGGTGCCAGCCCCTGCTCCGTTCTCAGCCAGCCTCCTGCTCCCTCATCAGTACAACTTCAGAAAGATAGTACTGAGGATAAAGTCCCAATACTGTGTCAGAGAGGAAAGGGCAAAGTTGAGATATTTATTGATTTTAGTGTGGATTAAGGTTAGTCTTAAAATGTGGGGATGTGATGAGGATTGATGGACACAACATAGTGGGAACTCATTGGGTCCTTTTAGGAAGATCCTAGAAGTTGGGGCACCTGGGTGACTCAAATGGTTAAGAATCTGACTCTTAAACTCAGCTCCAGTCTTGATATCAGGGTCGTGAGTTCAAACCCTGGATTCCACGCTGGGTGTGGAGTTTACTAAAACAAAACAAAACAGAACAAAAAAACACCACCAACAACAACAATAACACCAACAAAAACCTAGAGGGATTCCTGGGGGCTCCATCAGTTAAGATTCTCCCTTCAGCTCAGATCAGGATCCTGGGGTCCAGAGATCAAGACCTTCATCGGGCTCCTAACTCAGCAGGGAGGCTGCTTCTCTGTCTCCCTCTACATGCTGCTCCCTCTACTGGTGTGCTTTCTCTCACTCTCTATCTCTCTCTGGTAAATAAATGAAAATCTTTACAAAATAGAAAAAAAAAGTCCTAGAATGAACAAAAACATTGTTTACTATGTTTATTTTCCCAGGCAATTATTTTCTGAAGTACCAAAATTACACTGGTGAAGGCAATGGATCAGTAAAGTCATGTTAATATAGAATAGATGATAAACAGAGTAGGTTGCATATGGGTTCAATTTCCACAATGCATAAGAATTTTTAAGCTCTGGAATTCACCAAACTTTCAATAGTACACTCTATTGACAGGGAATAGTATGTGAATAAAATAGCATTGTGAATTACCTAAGAAAGAAACAAGTGATCAGATTAATAATCCAGTAGGATTTATTGTCAATTTAAAACTATATCCAAGGTTATATTGAAGTAGATCTGATAGTTCTGAAGGATAAAAGACATTAGACAATTAAAGAGATGACAACTGAGGCTATATTAATTCATATTTCTTAATGACAAACATCTAAAACAGAAATAAGGCACCTTGATTCTATAGAAGCTGGTGGGTGAGGGAGTCATCAAGTTGAGATTCATGAGACGTGATGGAGACTGGACTAATCTTGGTATATATAGGGGTGTGAGTGTGTTTTGTAGTTATCCATTTCCTGTAATAGAAAAGGGTAAGGGAACTTATCAACTTTGCTGTTTTCTGAAAGCACAGGGATCAAGTAAGTTCAATATTTTTAATACACAGTGTGCTTGTAAGCAGGGAAAGCAAAATATCTACATTTTGCCAAATACTATTTTGAAAGCCAAATAATTTAGTGAATAATAAACTATGGCAATACCTCAGAAGGCTGAAATCTGGTGCTGACTGCAATATGTAATCATTTTCTGAAATCAGAAGCAGAGATGATGGATCTAACTTAACTTTAGTTTGCCAAATGGTAACAGTCAGTAACTTGACAAGAAAGACCCATAAAAAAACTAATATCAGCACCTTCATAGAAACAAAAACAATATAAAGTAGATTAAGAAGAAGAGGTCAAAGGGGTGCCTGGATGGCTCAGTGTCAAAGACACAGGAACAATGAATAAAGAATAAAGAATAAAGAAAAACCCTGAGCACTGTGTTGTTACCAACGCCTACTAAAGGAATGTGCTCTAAGAAATGATACTAGGGGGCGCCTGGGTGGCTCTGTGGGTTAAAGCCTCTGCCTTCGGCTCAGGTCATGATCCCAGGGTCCTGGAATCCAGCCCCGCATCAAGCTCTCTGTTCAGTGGGGAGCCTGCTTCCTCCTCTCTCTCTCTCTCTCTCTCTCTCTCTCTGCCTGCCCCTCTGCCTACTTGTGATCTCTGTCTGTCAAATAAATAAAATATTTTTAAAAAGTGTCAAAGAGACAGGAACAATGAATAAAGAATAAAGAAAAACCCTGGAGAAAAAGAAGTATGCATGCTAGGAAATTCTATAGCATCATTAACATTGTCCCCAATAGAGATCAAAATTCAAAATATCGAGTTTCCTATTCATTTTTAAATGGGTTTATTAACTTTTATAAGGCTGGGAAATGTCTCACACAGATTCATGAGATGCCATGCAGCCTGACAACTGAATAAGGAACTTCCTTGATTCTTAAATTTAATTTGTAGGCATTAAGTATATAAAGACTGCATATAAAATGCTTCATCTCACCTCCTTCAGATACCAGTTATTCTTCCATAAATTGTAAGACTATGTACAAAAATAAGTGCCAGGAAACACTATAATTGTCTGCACCTAAAACTGAAACAGGAAGATGAGATTTCCTCAACAAAAGTAGAAGAAAGCTTTAATAAAGAGATGGAAAGAATTCTCCAAGATAGTTCTTTTCTGTAACTGAAAAGTCTCCTTATTAGGCATGTTGGTTTTAACAGTAGTCAATTTTGCAGAAGTAAACAAAAAAGCTATTTATTCAGAGCTTGCAATAGCAAATGAGTCAGCCACAGTCACTTACATTTTAACAGAGGCTCAAAGGCAAACAGAGGAGTGGATGAGCTTTAAAGAGAAAAAAGGAACGCTATAGTACTAGTGGTCCTAATTGTTGGAATGGGAAGCTGAAGACAGGATAACTAGGTTAGACTGAGGAGCATTTTTGTTTTCTCTGTCTCCTGCTGAGTTGAAAGCAGGAGTAAAAAAATAAATAAATAAAATAAATATGGAAGATTCATTCAAGAGATTGTGGGTTAAAGCTCCATTGTCACATATGGTTTGCTCATTGTACATGTGTATATTCAGTTTCTCACTATATTAGAGGGAGAAATCAACAGATTTTATCATCAGAAACTGAATTTTAAGTTAATTTTCTGTCCAGGTATCTTTGTACAATCACTTCACTTTTTAAGTACACAACTATACTTTCCCCCCTAATAGTAATAGAAGCAAGCATTTTGCTAAGCTCCAGCTGTCCACTATTAGAAAGTCTGTTGTATCTCTATCTTTTTTTATTTGTTTTCATTTGAGTATGGCTGACACACAGCGTTACATTGATTTCAGGTATAAATCATAGTGTTTAGACAAGTTTATACATTTTGCTAAGTTCTCTACAAGTGTAGCTGCCATCTGTCCTGAAACATTGGAATTACAGTATCATTGACAATATTCTCTGTGCTGTGCTTTTTAGTGACTTAGTTATTCCATAACTGGAGAACACTCCCTTTCACCCATTTTTCCCAATTCCACTAAAATCTGCACAAAACACCCTGAATAGCCAAAGCAATCTTGAGAAAGAAGAACAAAGCTAGAGGCATCGTAATTCTGGATTTCAAGATGTACTACAAAGCCATAATAATCAAAACAATATGGTGTAGGTATAAAAATAGATACATAGATCAATGGAATGAAATAGACCAGAAATAAACCTACAATTACATGGTCAATTGATCTATGACAGAATTGGCAAGAATATACAATGGAGTACAGACAGTGTTTTCAATAAATGGTGGGAAAACTGGACAGCCTCATGTTTAAAAAAAAAAAGAAACTGAAAAACCCTTTATTTATTTGTATTTTATTTTATTTATTTTGTGGGGAGCGGCAGAGGGAGAGGAAGAGAAAATCTCAAGCAGGCTCCATGCCTAGCACAGAGCCCAACATGGAGCTTGATCTCACAACCTTGAGAACATTCCCTGACCTGAAATCAAGAGTTGGATGCTTAAGCAATTTTGAGCCATCCAGGCTCCCCAAAACTGGTCCACCTTTTAACACCATGTGCAAAAATAAACTCAAAATAATTAAAGGTTTAAATGTGAGATCTGATATCTATCTTTTTATAACCAAACTCATAAGCACAACAATAAAAACTATTTATCTTTTGCTTTTATAATATGAATACTATAAATTAATTGTGACTTAAAATTGATATATGAACATGCTGTATAAAAAAAAAAAAATACAGGGCACCTGGGTGGTTCAGTCAGTTAAGCCACCAACTGTTGATTTTCACTCAAGTCATGATCTCAGGATCATGGGATTGAGCCCTGTGTCAGGCTCCACACTTAGCAAGGAGTCTACTTGATTTTTTCCCTGTCCCTCTGTCCTTCCCCTCACTCTCTTTCTCTTTCTCTATCAAATAAATAAGTAAATCTTAAAAAAAAATAAATGACAGATAAATCCAATGCCCCCTTGACAATCAACTCCTAGTCTAGAAAACATAACTTTCTAGAGGAAATAATGTTATATAGAATTTATTATATATTATATAGAGCTAATTGTATTTTACAGAATTCATTGTATATTGGGTATTCCTCTAACAAAGTTATAAGATGGGTGTATTATTATTTCCATTTTACAGATGAGAAAACTTATGCAGAGATAGTCTTTAATTTAGTATAGTCAATAGCTAGTATAAGTTCTAGGATTCAAATTCAAGGGGGGGAGAAAGGACATTAAAGGTTCCACAGTGCTTTCTAATACAGTATCAATCCCTAAGGGCAATCACCATCCTGTTTTCTAGGAGTGTAGATTCTTTTGCCTATTTCCATCTATATTTTATATAATTCCTTAGTAAAAATTTATTTATACCTGGCATATTGACACTTTGGAATTCATTCATGTTCGCTGCCTATAGTTGTAGATCAGTCTTATTACTGTTTGCCATTATATGAATACATTTAAACTCTATTCATCATTTAACTGGTGATGGGCATTTGGACACTTTAAAGTTTGGGCAATTATAATTAACACCACTATGAACATTCTCACATGCCTTTTGGTAAACATATGTATCAGTTTCTGTTGGGTATTTACTTAAGAACGGAATTCCTATATTAGATTAGAGAGTATATTCAGCTTTACTAGATACTGCCAACCATTTTTCTAAAGCATGTGACCAATTTACACTCCCAGCAGTGGTAAATGAGAGTTCAATCCAGTATACACATTACAGAACTTGGAGAGTTTATAGTATACAGACCTAAAAGAAAGAAATGAACATTTCCCAGAGAATTTAATTTCTAGTTCTATGCATTATCTGAACACGACTTTATGTTAGCTCCTGAGGGAAAAGTGTGTCTGTAATTTTTGCATGAGGCAGACCCTCTGTAATACCACTTCCATATATTTTTTACAGGATTGTGCTCTCTGAAATAGCCCTTGCACTTACAAAAATTGCATTTAATTTCTACACTTTAAAGAACACATTGACATACATTATAACAGGTGATTTTCAAAATAGGTTTTGATGTGCCAAAACTGCATAATAAATCGTGTGAAGAATAGAGGCACAGCAATCTCTACCTAAGACAACTTTAGTACATTGCCAGAGCAATCCCCTGATACTCCATCTAGTACCTGAACTTCTTACAATAATTTGAGAATGCAATAATTCCAATAATTAAGAAGTAGATAATACCTTGAAAAGAAGGCAGTGACAAAAAAATAATAATCAAATAGGTCTATAAAAAACTAAAAAAACACAAAGAACAATGACATGGAT
The DNA here is from genome assembly GCF_964662115.1 of Mustela nivalis. Taxonomy (NCBI): domain Eukaryota; kingdom Metazoa; phylum Chordata; class Mammalia; order Carnivora; family Mustelidae; genus Mustela; species Mustela nivalis. Next base: position 88,627,658 of record NC_139021.1, on the reverse strand, counting down.
TATCCTGGTCAGTTTAAACATTACACATACTTTTGAACAATAAAATAATTTTTAAGGAATTTATTTAGATTTCTTAAAAAAGGTTATTTTTTACCTGGCAAAGGAAAAATGTATAAATACTGATATGTTTTTAGTTTTGAAGGCATTTGTAAAGTGAGATTAATTTACTTTTTTCTAAATAAAATGTAGCTTCACAAGGATGTGTGAATTATTTGATCATTCCAACTGTTGGATCACCCTTGAGAACTGTCTCTTAAAGACTAAATTAACTTAGATACAGATATTTCCCTGTTTATCATTTATCTTAAAATGAAAAGTTTATTTCTTTTAGTTATTTTCCTTGAGGGACAATTGACAATTGTCTATAAGAATCCTAAATCTAATATCTAAATCAAAATGGTAGCTGAAAGGATGTTGAGTGAGAACTTTTGGTGATTTGGAGTATAGATATCAAGGATCTAAGGTTTTAAAAATCTAAAATGAATTGGAACATATTAAAAATATTTTTATTTATTTATTTGACACACAAGGAAGAGAGAGAGAGCATGAGCAGAAGGAACAGCAAGCAGAGGGAGAGGGAGAAGTAGGTTCCTTACTGAGCAACTGAATCCCAAGACCCCTGCTCCATCTCAGGACCCTCAGATCATGACCTGAGCTGAAGGCAGACACTTAATGGACTGAGCCACCCAACCTCCCCTAAAGTGATTTGGAACATTTGAGCACCAAATAATTTGATTGTTTAGAAATTACAAATGTACCTCTGGATATTTGAAGACTAACAATTCAAAAAACAGAGTCTATAGAGAGAAAAGTCTTAAAGAATATATTTTTTTAAAATAATTCATTAATAAAGAAGCTCTGAAAAGTACTGCGCTGTTTCACCCCTAAATTTGTTTTTTAAAAGTTTACTGAACATTGTCTCAGTCCATTAAAGGTCTGACTATTGATTTCAACTCAGGTCATGATCACAGTGTTGTGCGTTTGAACCCTACCTCAAGATCTGCGCTGTGGAGCCTGTTTGGGATTCTCTCTCTCTCTCTCTTCCTTTGTCCCTTCTCCTTCAGCCTCCACTCACTCTCTCTCTGAAAGAAAGAAAGAAAGAAAGAAAGAAAGAAAGAAAGAAAGAAAGAAAGAAAGAAAGAAAGAAATGTTTACTGAACATCTGCCATAAATACCAGAAACAATGAAAGGAACCTCCAGCCTGGATGCTCTGAGGAGGAGTTCTCCACCAGGGGCTGGATGTTTTTAGTCAGAACAGTGTCCTGGGGCCTTTAAGTAATCATGAAAGCCTAGACCAGCTGGGGAGTCTTAAGTGACTATGGTCCCTATTGTGAACTAAAAACATGAAATAATGCTAGGAATGAATCAGACTGGCTGAAACAAGATTATAGGATCTCCACATCCAACCTCAAAGCCTTCACCCTAGATCTGCATTAGACCAGTTAATGCAGTTAGAGTTTCTGAGATGTTTTCTAAAGCAATTGGTCTCACAATATTCAGTATTTTTCCAGACCTAAAACTGGGCATTAAATTTATTATTTTTTATTTCAATAGAGCATATATATTGACTGATGAATTTACAAACACTTCATGGAAACACACCTAAAATATTCTTGGAAAAAAAAAAAAATCTCAGGGGATGCATACAGTGACATGCTGGATACTACTATAAAGTTGTCAAGCACATGTCTTCAGAATCCTCTCTGCACTGCTTCTTCCCCTTTAAGATAGCACTTTGTATTCTCATTTGTAGAATGTCTTTAAATAAATACACTATGGTGTTGGACCACAGATCAGCACTGAATCATGCTGAGTGTAGAATAATAACCTCACTCCATAAATGGGAATTAGTGGGACAAAAAAGCATAGGATGGCACACAGTTTGTGAGATAGAGCTTTTAAAAGGCAATCTATAGAAATGTCAATAGACTCCTAGGAACTGAGGTTTTACTAGTTTTATTAGTGCTTGTTTAGTTCATAAAATTCTGAATGTTTAGATCTGGCAAGGACTTTCACCCTTACTTAGCCTCATCTCTATATAGGAATGCAAATGTTCTGAACATTCAAGGCCTTGTCCAAAGTCAATTGACTAGGAGAGAGTAACAGGTGCTGTGTTGACTCTGCCTCAGGGGTCAGGTAAGACCAAACTTCTTAACAATGTACTTACTCAACTGAGCAGTGGAGAAATGAGTTACTACACCTGACCTGGTATCATACGTATCCTGCTATGAGAAATGAAAGCTGTAAGAAACCATACTGGTCATAATAATGATTAAAAATGTTTATGTCCAGATCATGTTCCATATGCTAATTATTATCTTAATTGACCCTTATGATTAAGAATGTCTAAGAAAGTTCATTTTTATAACAATTTTACAGATGAGAAAGTTGAGGGGCAAAGGCATTAAGCAAGGCTTAATTGCACAGCTATCAAGAGGCAGAGCTGGGAACTGAGACTCCAATTCCTTTGTTCTAACTTGATGCACTATATATTAATGTTTTTTGGTTCTATCTGATAAAAATAAATAAAACATTCAAAGGGCAAAAAATGGGAAGGGCTGTGTTAGGCTTAAAGAAACATCAGAAATAGAATGATATAATTTTAGCATTGTATGTGAAATTACTATTTTATATTCTAAACATTTAAGATAGTCTTTTGTATTAAACATGTTACAGAAATATGATAACATTGAATTGCTCTCACAAATGTTGCACTTCAAATCCCTGTAGATTTTTCCCACATAAATATGTCTAGAAACAAACTCTTAAGTTAGAAGCTATATTTCTTATATAATAGGAAATTTTTAAACTAGCTTTATTGAAATATAATTGAAATGTAATATTGTATAAGTTTAAGGTGTATAATAGGATTAATAGATGTATATATATACTAAAAGGATTATGACAATAAAGTTAGTTAACACATTCATCCCCACACATAATTAACTACTTTTGTGTATATGTGTGATGAGAACATTTAAGATTCACTTTCTTAGCAACTTTCAAGTATATAATACAGTATTGTTAGCTATAGCATTAACTATGTAAATGCTGTACATTAGATCCCCAAAACTTATCCATCTTCTAACTGGAAGTTTGTACACTTTGACAAACTTTTCCCCATTTGCTCACTCCTTACCTCCTGGCAACCATCTTTCAACATTTTACTTCTCTTGAGTGGCTGCTTTTAGATTCCATATATAAGCAAGATCATACAATACTTGTCATTCTCTACCAGACTTATTTCACGTACCATAATGCCCTCGAGGTCCATCCATGTTGTTACAAATGACAATATTTCCTTCTTTTATATAGTTGAATAATATTCCAGTATATGTGTGTCAATATATGTCTCTTGATAGACTCCTTGTTTCAATGTCTTGGTTATAGTGACTAATACTACAATGTACATGGGGATGCCAGATCACATGACATTTCTAGTATAAGTTTTTTGAGGAAATTCAATCTTGTTCTTTTTAGTGGCTGCACTGATTTATATTCCCATCAACTGTCCTCTTTTCTCCCTTAACCTCACCAATACTAGTTATCTCTTTTTTTCTTAATTATAGTCATTCAACAATATGAGGGGATACCTTGTGGTGGTTGTGATTTTTATGCCCTGATGGTTAGTAATGTTGAGAATCCTTTCACAAACCTGTAGTTCATTTGTATGTTTTCTTTGCAAAAAAGTCTATTCAAGTACTCTGTCGGTTTTTTTTTTTAATTTTTTATTTTTTATAAACATATATTTTTATCCCCAGGGGTACAGGTCTGTGAATCACCAGGTTTACACACTTCACAGCACTCACCAAAGCACATACCCTCCCCAATGTCCATAATCCCACCCCCTTCTCCCAAACCCCCTCCCCCCAGCAACCCTCAGTTTGTTTTGTGAGATTAAGAGTCACTTATGGTCTCCCTCCCAATCCCATCTTGTTTCATTGATTCTTCTCGTATCCACTTAAGCCCCCATGTTGCATCACCACTTCCTCATATCAGGGAGATCATATGATAGTTGTCTTTCTCTGCTCGACTTATTTCGCTAAGCATGATACGCTCTAGTTCCATCCATGTTGTTCCCTTCTATTTTTGGTAGAGCTTGAGAAAGATTGACATTAATGATTCTTTAAACATTTGGTAGTTTTCACTAGTAAAACCATCTGGTCCTGGGCTTTTCTGTGTTGGGAAGTTTCTGATTACTGCTTCTATCTCCATAGTTATTATTATTATGTTCAGACTTTCTATTTTTTCATGGTTCAGTCTTTGTAGGTTGTACCAGTAATGTATCCACTTAATCTAAGTTGTCCAATTTGCTTGCATGTAATTATTCATAAGAATAATAAACTCATATGGTCCTTTGTATTTCTATGGTATCCTTTGTAATGTTTCCTCTTCAATTTTTAGATTCTGTTTATTTGTGTCCTCTCTGGTTTTATTTGGTTAGTCTCTCTAATGATTTGTCAATTTTGTGTATCTTTTTGAAAAACTAATTTTTATTTTCATTAGTTTTTCCTATAGAATTTCTGGATTCTAGTTCATTTATTTCTTCTCCAATCTTTATGGTTTTCTTCTTTCTACTAACTTTGGGCTTAGTTTGTTCTTTTTCTACTTCCTTGAGATATAAAATTGCATTTTGGGTTTTTTTTAAGATTTTATTTATTTATTTGACAGAGATCACAAGTAGGCAGAGAGGCAGACAGAGAGAGAGAGAGGAGGAAGCAGGCTCCCTGCCAAGCAGAGAGCCCGATGCGGGACTCGATCCCAGGACCCTGAGATCGTGACCTGAGCCGAAGGCCACCCAGGTGCCCCATAAAATTGCGTTGTTGATGTAAGATCTTTCTCTTTTCTTAATGTAGGCATTTACTACTATAAACTTCCCTCTTAGAACTTCTTTTGTTGTAGCCCATAAATTTTGGTATGTTGTATTCTCATTTTGCTTTGTTTCAAAACACTTTGTTGTAGTTTTGTTTTATTTTTTAAATTTCTTCTTTGGCCCATTGGCTGTATGTGATTTTTTCAGTTTTCTTCCTATTATTGATTTTTAGTTTCAAACCACTATGGTTAGAAAAGTTACTAAGTAAGATCTAAACTTTAATTTGTTAAGGCTTTCTTTGTGACTAACATAGTATCTATCCTTGAGAATGTCCCATGTGAACTTGAGAAGAATGTATATTCTGGTGCTGTTGAGTGAAATGTCTGTAAGGTCCATTTTTCTACAGTGTTATTAGGTCTGTTGTTTTCTTACTTTCTTTTTTTTTTCTTTCCCCCTTGGGTGATGTATCCAATGTTGAAAATGGGATATTGAAACTTTGTATTATTATTGTATTACTATTTATTGCTTCCTTCAGTTCTCTTAATCTTTGCTTTAAACATTTAGAAACCCTAATGATGGGTGCATATATATTTGTCATTGCTGTATCCTCTTGATGAATTGACCCCTTTGTCACTATATAATGATCATCTTTGTCTCGTGTCTCGTGTCTCTGATTCTTACTAAAACTCTATTTTATTGGATAAAAAAATAACCACTTCTGCTTTCTTTTAGTTACCATTTTTTATTGTGTTATTATGTTAGTCAACATAAAATACATCATTAGTTTTTTGATGCAATGTTTCAAGATTCATTGTTTATGTACAACACCCAGAGCTCCATGCAACATGTGCCCTCCTTAATACCCACCACCAGGCTTCATTTGCGTGGGATATGTTTTTCCATCTTTTATTTCCAACCTATGTGGTTTGTTTGTTTGTTTGTTTTTTAATTTCTTTTCAGCGTAACAATATTCATTGTTTTTGCACCACACCCAGTGCTCCATGCAATCCATGCCTTCTCTAATACCCACCACCTGGTCCCCCTAACCTCCCACCCCCCATCCCTTCAAAACCCTCAGATTATCGAATCTTGTTCTTTTATCTATCAAGGCACTTTGTCTTTTTATGGAGTTATCCACTTACTTTTGAAGTAATTATTGAAAATTATTGATAAAAATAATTGATAAATATGGATAATTATTGATAAGTAAGGACTTATTGTTTTCATTTTTTAATTGTTTTCTGACAGTTTTCTTTTAGCCTTTCTTACTGTGTTGCTTTCTGATTGATCTTTCCTTAACTTTTGTGTAATTATAATAGGTTTTTTTCTTTCTGTCTATGAGTAGGCTTACATAAAATATCTTATAGAGATAATGGTTTGTATTAGGTTGATTTTAACTTTCATTTAATTGCATATAAAAACAAAACTTTGACTTTTCTTCCCTTCATATTTTGTGCTAGTGATCTTACACTTTACATCTTTTCATATAGTGCATCTATTAACAAATTATTATAGCTATAATTATTTTAATATGATTGTTTCTTAACTTTTATGCTAGAGATACAATTGATTTATACAATACTATTACAACATTACAGTTTCTGAATTTGACTATATATATACATTTACCAGCGAGTTTTATGTTTTTATATGTTTCATGTAGTTACTTAGCATCAGATCAACTTAGAGAAATCTCTTTAGTGTTTATTATAATGTGCAGTTAGTGACTAACTTTTTTAGTTTTTGTTTGTATAGGAATATCTTTGTCTTTCATTTCTAAAGGTGAGCTTTATTGGGTGTACTACCTTTGGTTGACAGGTTTTGTTTTGTTTGTTTGTTTGTTTGTTTGTCTTAATTTTCCTTTCAGTATTTTGCAAATACCATCCCACTCCCTCTGGCCAACAAGGTTTCTGCAGAGAAATCCACTGATAGCTTTATGGAAGTTCCCTTGATGAGTTGTTTTTCTACTGCTGCTTCAAAATGTTTCTTTCTTCTTTGACTCTTTGACAATTTGATTACATGTCTCTCAGAGCAATTTTCTTTGGGTTGGTATTGCTAAAGGTTATATGGCCTTCCTGTACCTATATGTTCATATTTCTCCATGATTTATGAAGCATTGATCTATTACTTCTTTATATAATCTTTCTGCCCCTTTTCCCTCTCTTTTCCTATGATACTCCAATGACTTGAATGTTCACTTGCATGATGTTTTCCCATAATTCACATAATTGATAATTTTTCTTTACTCTTTTTCATTCATTTTTCTTTTTGTTTTTCTAATGGACTAATTTCAAATTACTTTTCTTGAGGTTTGTCTGTTTTTTTTTCTCCTGAATGATGAATTCTTTTGTTGAAGCTCTCTTTTGAATTTTTCAGACCTGTCATTGTATTCTTTAGTTTCAGGATTTCTGTTTGGTTCTTTTTTAAAGTCCCTAGTTTTTTTATTAAATTTCTCAATTTGTTTATGCATTGTTTTTGTTTACTATTTTTGTTTACTGATTTTGTTTACTATTGCTTATGAAATACTTCTGATGAATAAATGAAGATTATACAGAAACAAACTAAAATCACTTTTTAAAAATATTCTTTGTTTATGGTCTAGAAAAGACATTAAAATGACATCTTAAAAATCTAGTCAGTTGAAAATATTGGTGGTATGGCCATGGTATATTTTTCATATGTGAAAATATTTTTTAATATAAATGGAGGCATCACTGACAAATGCATCAAGATATTGGTTATAAGCTGCAGCTGACCAAGATCAGATCACTAATTGCTAAATGTCTGTTTCATAAGTAGATGATAAATAAAAGCAGACCAGGAGACAAAGCTTGGGCTTTCTCTGCATTGGGTTTCTTTTCTTTATTTATTTTTCATTCCTTTATTTTATTTTTCTTTTAACTGGCTGGTTACATCAGGATAGATAGAAATCTTTCAGATTGTTGATAGCCATTATCCAGGAATAACTGATTTTTTTGGATCCTTTTTCTTTACCATGTGACTAAAAGAAGGACATGTACTTTTGAGATCAGGTCATAGTCTTTTTTATTGTCAGTTTCAGTCAAGGGCCAAAGAAAATGCATTTGAGGACGTATCACATCACTTTCTTGAAGCTCACCAGGCATGAGGTACTGCTGCTCACAGAAGCCCCAATTTTATCATCTGTATCCCATCAGCAACACACCCACAGTGAGTGTCCTCAAACCAAAACAGCATAACATCATCCCTGTGCATCAGGTACAGAGGAGACATTGTAGAAGTAAGACCCCTTACTTAACTCTTCCAAAGACTTATAGTTGACAAGGTTGTTATCTCTAAAATTCCTGAGAAAAATAAATATCAAACTCCCTTTCCCTTAATGCCTCATAGTAGCAGCACCAATAGAAAATCTCATGTAAATTCCAGTCACTGAAAAACATATTTTATCTTCATTTCCTAACAAATTTTATTCTCTTTTTAAGATACTTACTGCAATTTGCAGAGTGGCCTTTTGTAATTTCAGAGATCTTATTTGAGGCATTCATTATTCAACAATTTCTTTCTCTAATAAAAGAAACTGTTTCCTAGTTTTGTCTTTAATTACTGTGTAGCTTACTCCATGCATGGCATGGCCTTAGGAAATAACTTGTATTTATCTCAAATGTCAGTGTTTAGTGAGAAGTATAATGTAGAAACTTATACTCTACATATTGAATTATAGTGCAAGATAATACAGTTTGCTGGTTTTGAACTAAAGGAATGTATTTCTTTATCTCTTGATTTCTTATACAAACAAGTATATAAACACATATATAAAAAATTAAAGCATTAGTGAAATGATATAAAAATAGAAGACACTCAGAAATAGACAAAAACATGTATAGTCAACTAATTTTTGACCAAACACTAAAAAATTCAGTGAAGAAAAGATGATCTTTTCAACTGTGTTGAGCAATTGTACATCCATATGCACAAAAATAAAACTAGATCCAGACTTTACATTTTATAAAAAAATTAACTTGAAATAGATTTTAGATTTAAATGTGAAATTAAAAACCATATAACTCAGAAAAAAAAACAAATTCATGACGATTTTGGATCTAACTAAAGCACATTCCGAAAAAGAAAAAAAAATTTTTTTTTTAATTTTTTATTTTTTATAAACATATATTTTTATCCCCAGGGGTACAGGTCTGTGAATCACCAGGTTTACATACTTCACAGCACTCACCCAAGCACATACCCTCCCCAATGTCCATAATCCCAACCCCTTCTCCCAAACCCCTTCCCCCAGCAACCCTCAGTTTGTTTTGTGAGATTAAGAGTCACTTATGGTTTGTCTCCCTCCCAATCCCATCTTGTTTCATTGATTCTTCTCGTACCCACTTAAGCCCCCATGTTGCATCACCACTTCCTCGTATCAGGGAGATCATATGATAGTTGTCTTTCTCTGCTTGACTTATTTCGCTAAGCATGATACGCTCTAGTTCCATCCATGTTGTCGCAAATGGCAAGATTTCATTTCTTTTCATGGCTGCATAGTATTCCATTGTGTATATATACCACATCTTCTTGATCCATTCATCTGTTGATGGACATCTAGGTTCTTTCCATAGTTTGGCTATTGTGGACATTGCTGCTATAAACATTCGGGTGCATGTGCCCCTTTGGATCACTACATTTGTATCTTTAGGGTAAATACCCAATAGTGCAATTGCTGGGTCATAGGGCAGTTCTATTTTCAACATTTTGAGGAACCTCCATGCTGTTTTCCAGAGTGGCTGCACCAGCTTGCATTCCCACCAACAGTGTAGGAGGGTTCCCCTTTCTCCGCATCCTCGCCAGCATCTGTCATTTCCTGACTTGTTGATTTTAGCCATTCTGACTGGTGTGAGGTGATATCGCATTGTGGTTTTGATTTGTATTTCCCTGATGCCGAGTGATATGGAGCACTTTTTCATGTCTCTGTTGGCCATTTGGATGTCTTCTTTGCAGAAATGTCTGTTCATGTCCTCTGCCCATTTCTTGATTGGATTATTTGTTCTTTGGGTGTTGAGTTTGCTAAGTTCTTTATGGATTCTGGACACTAGTCCTTTATCTGATATGTCGTTTCTCTACACCAACAGCAAGACAGAAGAAAGAGATATTAAGGAGTCAATCCCATTTACAATTGCATCCAAAACCATAAGATACCTAGGAATAAACCTAACCAAAGAGGCACAGAATCTATACTCAGAAAACTATAAAGTACTCATGAAAGAAATTGAGGAAGACACAAAGAAATGGAAAAATGTTCCATGCTCCTGGATTGGAAGAATAAATATTGTGAAAATGTCTATGCTACCTAAAGCAATCTACACATTTAATGCAATTCCTATCAAAGTACCATCCATCTTTTTCAAAGAAATGGAACAAATAATGCTAAAATTTATATGGAACCAGAAAAGACCTCGAATAGCCAAAGGGATATTGAAAAAGAAAGCCAACGTTGGTGGCATCACAATTCCGGACTTCAAGCTCTATTACAAAGCTGTCATCATCAAGACAGCATGGTACTGGCACAAAAGCAGACACATAGATCAATGGAACAGAATAGAGAGCCCAGAAATAGACCCTTTGACAAAGCAGGAAAGAATGTCCAATGGAAAAAAGAGGGCCTCTTCAATAAATGGTGCTGGGAAAATTGGACAGCCACATGCAGAAAAATGAAATTGGACCATTTCCTTACACCACACACAAAAATAGACTCAAAATGGATGAAGGACCTCAATGTGCGAAAGGAATCCATCAAAATCCTTGAGGAGAACTCGGGCAGCAACCTCTTCGACCTCTGCCGCAGCAACATCTTCCTAGGAACAACGCCAAAGGCAAGGGAAGCAAGGGCAAAAATGAACTATTGGGATTTCATCAAGATCAAAAGCTTTTGCACAGCAAAGGAAACAGTTAACAAAATCAAAAGACAACTGACAGAATGGGAGAAGATATTTGCAAACTCTGTCAGTTTTTTAACCACATTATTTGATTTTATGCTATTGAGTTGTAAGATTACCTATATATTTTGTATATTAACTTCTGATTTCTGATATTAACTTCTACTTTCCCAATACAGTATGTTGCCTCATTATTTCTTTAGCTATGCAGAAACTTTTAGGTTGACACAGTACCACTTGTTTATTTTTACTTTGGTCGCTTTTACATTTGATGTCATATACAAATAATTGTAGCCAAGGTCAATATCAAAGAGATTTTTCCCTGTTGTTTTCTAAAAGTTTTGCAGTTGCAGTTCTATGCTTAAGTCTTTTATCCATTTCAAGTTAATTTTTGAGAGTGTTATAAGAAAAGGGTCCATTTGGGGGCCCCCTGGATGGCTCAATCTGTTAAGCATTTGACCCTTGATTTTGTCTCAGGTCATGATCTCCATGTTGTGAGATGGAGCCACACATTGGGCTCTCCGCTTAAAATGGAGTCTACTTTATTTCTCTCTCTCTACCTTTCTCTTTGTCCCTCCTCCTGCTTTCTTTCTTTCTCTTAAATAAATAAATAAATATTTTTTTTCAGAAGGTAGAGGTCCAATTTCATTCTTTTGCATGTAGTTGTCCAGTTATCCTAACACCATTCACTAAAGAGATTACCTTGTCCCCACTGAGTGTTTTTGGTTCCCACATTCAATACTTGCTGACTGTAATATGACTGGCTTTATTTCAGGGTTATTGATTCTATAGCATTGGTCTATATGTCAGTTTTTATGCCAGCACTGTTTACTATACTACTGATTGCTGTAGTTTTATAATACAGTTTGAACAGGAAGGGTGAAGCCTCCAGCTTTGTTCTTTCTCAAGATTGCTTTGGCTATTTGGGGTCTTTAATGTTTCCATACAAATTTTAGGCTAGTTATTTATTTTTTCTATTTCTATGAGAAATACTGTTGCAATTTTGATAAGACTTCCACTGAATCTGTATACTGATTAATAACATTAATTCATCCACGTCTATGGATATGGGCATTTTTCCATCTGTTTGTGTTTCTTTTCAATTTCTTTCACTTACGTCTTAGAGCTCCCAATGTACAGATCTTCCCCCCTCAGTTAAATTTATTATTAAGTACTTTATTCTTTTTCATACTATTATAAATGAAATTGTATTGCTTATTTTTCTTTCACATATTTCATTGTAAATGTTTAGAAATCCAATGATTTTATATGTTGATCTTATATCCTGTCACATTACTGAATTTATTATTTCTAAAAGATTTGTTGTAATCTTTAGGATATTCCTTTTATAAAGTCATGTCATCTGAAAACAATTTTATATTTTCTTTTCTGATATATGCTTTATACTTATTTTTCTTACCTAATTGCTCTGGCTAGGACTTCTAGTACTATATTTAATAGGAATAAAGAGAATAAGCACCTATGTCTTCTTCCTGATTTTAGAGGAAAAACTTTCAAACTCCCATTCTGTCAGTTGTCTTTTGATTTTGTTAACCGTTTCCTTTGCTGTGCAAAAGCTTTTGATCTTGATGAAATCCCAATAGTTCATTTTTTCCCTTGCTTCCCTTGCCTTTTGCGTTGTTCCTAGGAAGATGTTGCTGCGGCACAGGTCGAAGAGGTTGCTGCCTGTGTTCTCCTCAAGGATTTTGATGGATTCCTTTCGCACATTGAGGTCCTTCATCCATTTTGAGTCTATTTTTGTGTGTGGTGTAAGGAAATGGTCCAATTTCATTTTTCTGCATGTGGCTGTCCAATTTTCCCAGCACCATTTATTGAAGAGGCTGTCTTTTTTCCATTGGACATTCTTTCCTGCTTTGTCGAAGATGAGTTGACCATAGATTTGAGGGTCTATTTCTGGGCTCTCTATTCTGTTCCATTGATCTATGTGTCTGTTTTTGTGCCAGTACCATGCTGTCTTGATGATGACAGCTTTGTAATAGAGCTTGAAGTCCGGAATTGTGATGCCACCAACGTTGGCTTTCTTTTTCAATATCCCTTTGGCTATTCGAGGTCTTTTCTGGTTCCATATAAATTTTAGCATTATTTGTTCCATTTCTTTGAAAATGATGGATGGTACTTTGATAGGAATTGCGTTAAATGTGTAGATTGCTTTAGGTAGCATAGACATTTTCACAATATTTATTCTTCCAATCCAGGAGCATGGAACATTTTTCCATTTCTTTGTGTCTTCCTCAATTTCTTTCATGAGTACTTTATAGTTTTCTGAATATAGATTCTGTGTCTCTTTGGTTAGGTTTATTCCTAGGTATCTTATGGTTTTGGATGCAATTGTAAATGGGATTGACTCCTTAATTTCTGTTTCTTCTGTCTTGCTGTTGGTGTAGAGAAATGCAACTGATTTCTGTGCATTGATTTTATATCCTGACACTTTACTGAATTCCTGTATAAGTTCCAGCAGTTTTGGAGTGGAGTCTTTTGGGTTTTCCACATATAGTATCATATCATCTGCGAAGAGTGATAATTTGACTTCTTCTTTGCCGATTTGGATGCCTTTAATTTCCTTTTGTTGTCTGATTGCTGAGGCTAGGACTTCTAGTACTATGTTGAATAGCAGTGCTGATAATGGACATCCCTGCCGTGTTCCTGACCTTAACGGGAAAGCTTTCAGTTTTTCTCCATTGAGAATGATATTTGCGGTGGGTTTTTCATAGATGGCGTTGATGATATTGAGGTATGTGCCCTTCTATCCCTACACTTTGAAGAGTTTTGATCAGGAAGGGATGCTGTACTTTGTCAAATGCTTTTTCAGCATCTATTGAGAGTATCATATGGTTCTTGTTCTTTCTTTTATTGATGTGTTGTATCACATTGACTGATTTGCAGATGTTGAACCAACCTTGCAGCCCTGGAATAAATCCCACTTGGTCGTGGTGAATAATCTTTTTAATGTACTGTTGAATCCTATTGGCTAGTATTTTGTTGAGTATTTTCGCATCTGTGTTCATCAAGGATATTGGTCTATAGCTCTCTTTTTTGGTGGGATCCTTGTCTGCTTTTGGGATCAAGGTGATGGTGGCCTCATAAAATGAGTTTGGAAGTTTTCCTTCCATTTCTATTTTATGGAACAGTTTCAGGAGAATAGGAATTAGTTCTTCTTTAAATGGTTGGTAGAATTCCCCCGGGAAGCCGTCTGGCCCTGGGCTTTTGTTTGTTTGGAGATTTTTAATGACTGTTTCAATCTCCTTACTGGTTATGGGTCTGTTCAGGCTTTCTATTTCTTCCTGGTTCAGTTGTGGTAGTTTATATGTTTCTAGGAATGCATCCATTTCTTCCAGATTGTCAAATTTATTGGCGTAGAGTTGCTCATAGTATGTTCTTATAATAGTTTGTATTTCTTTCGTGTTAGTTGTGATCTCTCCTCTTTCATTCATGATTTTATTTATTTGGGTCCTTTCTCTTTTCTTTTTGATAAGTCGGGCCAGGGGTTTATCAATTTTATTAATTCTTTCAAAGAACCAGCTCCTAGTTTCGTTGATTTGTTCTATTGTTTTTTTGGTTTCTATTTCATTGATTTCTGCTCTGATCTTTATGATTTCTCTTCTCCTGCTGGGCTTAGGGTTTCTTTCTTGTTCTTTCTCTAGCTCCTTTAGGTGTAAGGTTAGGTTGTGTACCTGAGACCTTTCTTGTTTCTTGAGAAAGGCTTGTACCGCTATATATTTTCCTCTCAGGACTGCCTTTGTTGTGTCCCAGAGATTTTGAACCGTTGTATTTTCATTATCATTTGTTTCCATGATTTTTTTCAATTCTTCTTTAATTTCCTGGTTGACCATTCTTTAGAAGGATGTTGTTTAGTCTCCATGTATTTGGGTTCTTTCCAAACTTCCTTTTGTGGTTGAGTTCTAGTTTTAGAGCATTGTGGTCTGAAAATATGCAGGGAATGATCCCAATCTTTTGATACCGGTTGAGTCCTGATTTAGGACCGAGGATGTGATCTATTGTGGAGAATGTTCCATGTGCACTAGAGAAGAATGTGTATTCTGTTGCTTGGGGATGAAATATTCTAATATATCTGTGATGTCCATCTGGTCCAGTGTGTCGTTTAAGGCCTTTATTTCCTTGCTGATCTTTTCCTTGGATGATCTGTCCATTTCAGTGAGGGGAGTGTTAAAGTCCCCTACTATTATTGTATTATTGTTGATGTTTTTCTTTGATTTTGTTATTAATTGGTTTATATAGTTGGCTGCTCCCACGTTGGGGGCATAGATATTTAAAATTGTTAAATCTTCTTGTTGGACAGACCCTTTGAGTATGATATAGTGGCCTTCCTTATCTCTTATTATAGTCTTTGGCTTAAAATCTAATTGATCTGATATAAGGATTGCCACTCCTGCTTTCTTCTGATGTCCATTAGCATGGTAAATTCTTTTCCACCCCCTCACTTTAAATCTGGAGGTGTCTCGGGCTTAAAATGAGTTTCTTGCAGGCAACATATAGATGGGTTTTGTTTTTTTATCCATTCTGATACCCTGTGTCTTTTGACAGGGGCATTTAGCCCATTCACATTCAGGGTAACTATTGAGAGATATGAATTTAGTGCCATTGTATTGCCTGTAAGGTGACTGTTACTGTATATGGTCTCTGTTCCTTTCTGATCTACCACTTGTAGGCTCTCTCTTTGCTTAGAGGACCCCTTTCAATATTTCCTGTAGAGCTGGTTTGGTGTTTGCAAATTCTTTCAGTTGTTGTTTGTCCTGGAAGCTTTTAATCTCTCCTTCTATTTTCAATGATAGCCTAGCTGGATATAGTATTCTTGGCTGCATGTTTTTCTCGTTTAGGGCTCTGAAAATATCATGCCAGCTCTTTCTGGCCTACCAGGTCTCCGTGGATAAGTCAGCTGCCAATCTAATATTTTACCATTGTATGTTACAGACTTCTTTTCCCGGGCTGCTTTCAGGATTTTCTCTTTGTCACTGAGACTTGTAAATTTTACTATTAGGTGACGGGGTGTGGGCCTATTCTTATTGATTTTGAGGGGCATTCTCTGAACCTCCTGAATTTTGATGCTCATTCCCTTTGGCATATTGGGGAAATTCTCCCCAATAATTTTCTCCAGTATACCTTCTGCTCCCCTCTCTCTTTCTTCTTCTTCTGGAATCCCAATTATTCTAATGTTGTTTCGTCTTATGGTGTCACTTATCTCTCGAATTCTCCCCTCGTGGTCCAGTAGCTGTTTGTCCCTCTTTTGCTCAGCTTCTTTATTCTCTGTCATTTGGTCTTCTATATCACTAATTCTTTCTTCTGCCTCATTTATCCTAGCAGTGAGAGCCTCCATTTTTGATTGCACCTCATTAATAGCTTTTTTGATTTCAACTTGTTTAGATTTTAGTTCTTTTATTTCTCCAGAAAGGGCTTTTATATCTCTCGAGAGGGTTTCTCTAATATCTTCCATGCCTTTTTCGAGTCCGGCTAGAACCTTGAGAATTGTCATTCTGAACTCTAGATCTGACATATTACCGATGTCTGTATTGATTAGGTCCCTAGCCTTCGGTACTGCCTCTTGTTCTTTTTTTTGTGTTGAATTTTTCCGTCTTGTCATTTTGTCCAGATAAGGGTATATGAAGGGGCAAGTGAAATACTAAAAGGTTGGCAACAACCCCAGGAAAATATGCTTTAACCAAATTAGAAGAGATCCCATATCGTGAGGGGGGAAAAAGGGGATAAAAAGAGGTTCAAAACGGAAGAAAGAAAAAAAAAAAAGAAAAAAGAAGAAAAAAGAAAAGAAAAGAATTAAAAAAAAGAAAACACCTAAGAAAAATTTAAAAATATATATATATATATATTAGATAAACTAGTAAAAAATCATTAAAAAAGAAAAAGGTAACAGTTAAAAAAATAATTTTACCCGAAGGCGAGAAAAAAAAAAAAAACAACAAAAATGAAAAAGAAAAAAATTAAATTAACTGCAAGACTAAAAAAAAAAATTACAGGGAAAAAGCCATGAGTTCCGTGCTTGGCTTTCTCCTCCTCTGGAATTCTGCTGCTCTCCTTGGTATTGAAACCGCACTCCTTGGTAGGTGAAGTTGGTCTCGGTTGGATTTCTTGTTGATCTTCTGGGGGAGGGGCCTGTTGTAGTGATTCTCAAGTGTCTTTGCCCCAGGTGGAATTACACTGCCCTTACCCGGGGCCGGGGTGAGTAATCCGCTCGGGTTTGCTTTCAGGAGCTTTTGTTCCCTGAGCGCTTTCCGTAGAGTTCCGGAGGACGGGAATACAAATGGCGGCTTCCTGGTCTCCGGCCCGGAGGAGCCGAGAGCCCAGGGCCACACTCCTCAGGGCGCCCTCAGAGAACAGCACCCAGTTACTCCCGTCTGCCTGACCTCCGGCCGCGCTCCGAGACCACCGAGCCTGCGACCGGTTCAAGGTAACACCGAGCTGCGAGCTTAGTGTCGGCTCTGTCTCTATAGCCAGCTTCCCGTTCCAATACCCGCAAGCTCTGCGACACTCAGACACCCCCAATCCTTTGTGACCCTGCGGGACCTGAGGCCACGCTGACCCCGTGTGGGCTTTGCTCCGGTTTAGCCTCTGGAGCGATGTCCCTCAGCGGAACAGACTTTTAAAAGTCCTGATTTTGTGCGCGGTTGCTCCGCCGCTTGCCGGAAGCCGGCCCCTCCCCCCAGGGTCTCTCTTCCCGTCGCTTTGGATTCACTTCTCCGCCAGTCCTACCTTTCAGAAAGTGGTTTTTTTCTGTTTCCAGAATTGCTGTTCTTCTTGTCTTCGATCTGTGGATGGATTTTCAGGTGTTTGCAATCTTTAGATAAGCTATCTAGCTGATCTCCGGCTAGCTGAAGTAGTCTCAGCCTGCTACTTCTCTGCCATCTTGACTCCTCCAGAAAAAAAAAAAATTTTTAACACAGTTAAAAGTTTTGAACTGTGAAAGTCACTGTCACCAGACAGAAAAGACAAGTCACTTACTGAGAGGAAATATTAGCTGATTACGTATCAAGTAAAGGACATGCATCTAAAATATAATAATAACGACAGTTACAATACAATAAGAAAATTTAAAAATCAATTAAAAAATGGGCTAAAGGTCTGAATGTCTACCTATCAATGAAGATAGTTTAGATAGATGATAGATGGATAGGTAGATGATATATTAGATAGATGGTAGATAGATAGATAGATAGATAACAAACAAATATATAGAAGGATGCTTCGTGTAATTTATCATTAGGAAAATACAAATTAAAACAGTTTCAAGATGCCACTACAAACCTGTAAAAACAATTAAGTTTAAAAATACAAGACCAATTGCTGGTGAATATGTAGAAGAACAAAAACCCTCATTCTTTCCTGGTCAAAATCAAAATGGTACAGTCACTTTCAAAAATAATTTTAGACTTTCTTAAAAAGTTAAACAATGTCTTATTCTATACTCAAAAAATGATACCAATAGGTATTTACTGCACAGATTGGAAAGTTTATGTCCTCAATAATCTTTGTAAGAGATTAACAGTAGCTTTATTCATAATTGCCTTAACTAGAAGCAACCAATATCTCCTTCTATAAATGAATGGATACCTAACTGTGGTCATCCATAAGGGCATATTATTTGTCAAAAAGAAAAATGTATTATTTTTTAATATATTTTCTTTATTTATTCATGAGAAACACACACAGAGAGAGGCACAGGCAGAGAGAGAGGGAGAAGCAGGCTCCCATGGGGCAGGAAGCCCAATGGGGGCTCAATCCCAGGACCCTGGAATCACTAACGAAGCAGAAGGCAGATACCTAACTGACACCACCACCCACGCACCCCCCAAAATGAACTATTGAGCCCAAGAAAAACATAAAAGAATCTTAAATAAATATTATAAGTCAGAAAAAAATCTGAGGTTTACTTCTATGTATGTGGAGTTATAGAAAAAGCAAAGCAATAAAGATTAAAAACAAGTCAGTGGGGGAGGAGTCAAGATGGCAGAGGAGTATCAGTATGAGATGATATCAGGTAACAGGAGATCAGCTAGATAGTTTATCAAACCATTCTGAACACCTACAAATCCAACAGGAGATCGAAGAGAAGAAGAGCAGCAATTTTGGAAACAGAAAATCGGCCATTTCCTGAAAGGTAGGACCTGCAGAGAAGTGAATCCAAAGCAATGGGAAGATAGACCACAAGGGGAGGGGCCAGCTCTTGTCAAGCAGGGGGAGCAATAGAGCACAAAAACAGAAATTTAAAAAGTCTGCTCCACTGAGGGACATCACTCCAGAGGCTAAGGTGGGGTGAAGCCCAGGTGGGGAAAATGTGGTCGTAGGTCATATGGGGTCACTGAAGGATCGGGGTGCCTGAGTGTCACAGAGCTCACAGGTATTAGAGTGGGGAAGCCAACTACAGAGATGGAAAGGAGTGATCTCTCAAATTGGGGTTACCTTAAACTGTGATTTGTGGCACAGTTAGACCACTGCTCTTTGAGTAAGGACCCCACAAGACCTGAGGAGACCCCCCTAGAAGAGCGCTGGGATCTGCTGGGTTTGGAGACTCCAGGCGGGGCTGTGTGCCAGAGACAGAGATGCTTGGTCACAGGCTGGGTGAGCTCAGAGCGTGGCTGAAGGCCAGGGAAATAGGAGTGATTGAGCGCTTTTCTCTGAGGGCCCACTGAGGAGTTGGGCCCCAAGCTCTTGGCTCCTCCAGGCCAGAGATTGGGAGGATGCCATTTTCATTCCTGTCCTCCAGAACTCTATAGAAAGTGTTCAGGGAATAAAAGTTCCTGAAAGCAAACCTGAGCAGATTACTTAGCCTGGCTC
Source organism: Mustela nivalis (assembly GCF_964662115.1). Taxonomy (NCBI): domain Eukaryota; kingdom Metazoa; phylum Chordata; class Mammalia; order Carnivora; family Mustelidae; genus Mustela; species Mustela nivalis. The sequence continues at coordinate 88,608,113 of NC_139021.1, read as the reverse complement.
CTGGTAAGGACTGTGTAATTCCGCCTCGGGCAAAGACACTTGAGAATCACTACAACAGGCCCCTCCCCCAGAAGATCAGCAACAAATCCTGCCAAGACCAAGCTCACTTATCAAGGAGAACAGTAGAATTTAAGGAGGAGAAAGCAAAGCATGGAATTCATGGCTTTCTCTCCATGATTCTTTAGTCTTGCAGAGTTAATTATTTTTTTTAATTTTATCTTTTTCTTACACTAATTTTTTAAACTTTCACTCTTTCCTCTTTTAACATTTTTAACTAGTTTATCTAAACAACACCTTTCATTAAAAAAAAAAACTTTTTGAGCATTCATTATTATAGTCATATTTTATTCTTCATTGTATCTAACTTGATAAGATACCTAGGAATAAACCTAACCAAAGAGGCAAAGAATATATACTCAGAAAACTATAAAGGACTCATGAAAGAAATTGAGGAAGACACAAAGTAGTGGAAAAATGTCCCATGTTCATGGATTGAAGAACACATATTCTGAAAATGTCTATGCTACCTAAAGCAAGATACACAGTTAATGAAATCCCTATCAAAATCCCATCCATTTTTTTCAAAGAAATGGGACAAATAATTCTAAAAGTTATATGGAACCAGAAAAGACCTTTAATAGCCAGACAAATATTGAAAAAGAAAGCCAAAGTTGGTGGCATCATAATTCCAGACTTCAAGCTCTATTACAAAGCTGTCACCATCAAGACAGTATGGTACTGGCACAAAAACAGACACATAGATCAATGGAACAGAATAAAGAGTCCAGAAATAGACTCTCAACTCTATGGGCAACTAATCTTCAACAAAGGAGAAAAGAATGTCCAATGGAAAAGAGACAGTCTTTTCCACAAATAGTGTTGGGAAAATTGGACAGCCACATGCAGAACAATGAAATGGCCATTTCCTTATCCCACACACAAAAATAGACTCCAAATGGATGAAGGACCTCAATGTGAGAAAGGAATCCATCAAAATCGTTGAGGAGAACACAGGCAGCAACCTCTTCAACCTCAGCTGCATCAACTTCTTCCTAGGAACATCGCCAAAGGCAAGGGAAGCAAGGGCAAAAATGAACTATTGGGACTTCATCAAAATCAAAACTTCTGCACAGCAAAGGAAACAGTTAACCAAACCAAAAGATAACTGACAGAATGGGAGAAGGATATTTGTAAAAGACATCAGATGAAGGGCTAGTATCCAAAATATATAAAGAACTTATCAAACTTGATACCCAAAGAACAAAGAATCCAATGAAGAAATGGGCAGAGGACATTAACAGGCATTTCTGCAAAGAAGACATCCAAATGGCTAACAGACACATGAAAAATTGCTCCACATCACTCAGTGTCAGGGAAATACAAATAAAAGCCACAATGAGGTACCACCTCACACCAGTCAGAATGGCTAAAATTAACAAGTCAGATAATGACAGATGCTGGCAAGGATGCAGAGAAAGGGGAACCTTCCTACACTGTTGGTGGGAATGCAAGCTGGTGCAACCACTCTGGAAAACAGCCTGGAGGTTCCTCAAAATGTTGAAAATAGAGCTCCCCTATGACCCAGAAATTGTACTACTGGGTATTTACCCTAAAGATACAAATGTAGTGATCAGAAGGGGCACGTGCACCTGAATGTTTGTAGCAGCAATGTCCACAATAGCCAAACTATGGAAAGAACCTAGATGTCCATCAACAGATGAATGGATAAAGATGATGTGAGATATAGATAGATAGATAGATAGATAGATAGATAGATAGATATAGATATGTATCTACATATATCTATATCTATCTATATATATCTCCATTCATCTGTTGATGGATATATATATAATGCAGCCATCAAAAGAAATGAAATCTTGCCATTTGTGACAATGTGGATAGAACTAGAGAGTATTATGCTTAGCAAAATAAGTCAATCAGAGAAAGACAACTATCATATGATCTCCCTGTTATGATGCAGTTGAGAGGCAATATGGGGGATTTGGGGGGTAGGAAAAGAATAAATGAAACAAGATGGGATCAGGAGGGATACAAACCATAAGAGATTCTGAATCTCACCAAACAAATGGAGGATTGCTGGGTGGAGGGCTGTAGGGAGAGGGTGGTGGGGTTCTGAACAATGGGGAAGGTATGAGCTATGGTGAGTGCTGTGAAGTATGTAAACCTGGCAATTCATAGACCTGTATTCCTGGGACTAATAATAAATTATATGTTAATAAAAAAATAAAAATTAAATGTTTAAAAAGTCAGTGTTTATCAATGGTTTATAAATAAATGAAACAGGCATTTTTTTTAATATGGTCATTAGGCCATATAGTGTAATGATTTTTTTTAAGGTCATTAGTGCATATAGTGTAATGACAAAATTACATCATAGTGTAATGATGGTGTCATGGTGTCATGAATTTCACAAAATCCATAAAACTTTACAGATAGAAGTGAAGTTTAATGTACAGAAACTTTAAAAATCAACTAGTTCAAATGAATCCAGAATGGAATACATACCATGAAAAAGAATCTAACTATATTATAAATGTATGACATAATCTCTCTGAAGGGTTGGGGAAAAAGTGGTGCTGACTTAAGTGAGTCTGGAAAAAACTGCACACTCTGAGGCCAAATATAAAAATTCTGTATATAAGCATTATATGCTAGTTAATAATGTTGTTTCTTACCAGGATATGTTAAAAACATCAAAACTTCTGTATGCACACTGAAATTGAGCACATAAATAAGGGCATGTTGACAGTGGTGGCCAGGTAGTGACAGAAAGTATGAAAGTGCTTAAAAAACAAAACTAAACAAAACAAAAACATAAAATGATAGGGAGCTATCAAGGAGACATAGGAGCCAACACATAAAGTTCCCTATGAACAATGCTGGAATAATTTGAGCAAAAAAATAAATAATATTATACTGGAATATGACCCAAATTATAAAATAAATATCTGGGAGTACACACTGGTATATATAAATAATTGATTGAAGAAATAAATAAATGGAAGGGATGAGACATATATCTGGTATGAAATATTTCCAAATAATTATTGTTGATTCTAACCCCTCAAGGACAACACTTCTCTTCACCCCTTAAATGTGAGCTGTTCTTTTGACTTCCTTTCAAAGAGTACAGTATAGAAAAGAGGAAAGAAAGATTGATTTTACAAAAGACAAATCTGATAAACCTTCATAAGCCAGGGGGTCAAAGTTAATATCAAGAGTGAAAAGTTATATTGATAGCATCTGGCTTGCATTTAATGTGCTAAAAATGGCACTTTACTTTTGTGGCCTCTATCCAAAAATCCATAAGTTTCATCTAAACTTGAGAAAAACATCAGACAAACCCAAACTGGGCAACAGTCTACAAAATATCTGACCTATATTCCTCAAAGCCATCAAGATCATAAAGAACAAGAAAAGTCTGAGTAACTGTCACAGCCAAGAGGAACCTAAGGGGACCTGGTGAATAAATGTGATATGGCATCTTAGATGTGTGGCTGGAATATAAAAAAAGACTAGACAAAAACAAGGATGTTTGAATAAAACATAGATTTAAGCTGGTAGTAATTTAGTTCCTTTTTTGAGACAAATATATCATTAATGAAACAAATATTAACAATTGAGGGATGCATGGATTGTTCCATTGGTTAAGCATCTGACTCTTGATTTCACCTCAGGTCATGATCTTAGAGTTGATTGCCATGTTAGACTCAGTGCTCTGCATGGAGTCTGCTTGAGATCCTGTCCCCTCTCCTTGTGCCCATCCCCCTGCTCATGTTTCTCTAAATACATACATACATACATACATACACCCATACAATATTTTAAAAATATATTAACAATTGAGGAAACTGGATATAGGATGCATGGGAGCACACTGTACTATCTCTGCTACTTCCTATAAGTCTAAAATTATTTTCAAATGAAAAGAATTATTTTTAAAATGTGTGCATTTGTACTGGATAAATATTATGAATAAATTCAAAAGGAAATTGATGATTTGGAAAAGTAATCTTGTGCAAAAGTTGAAGAACAAAAGCAGTAATAAATTGATGTGTTTTTATTCTGGTAATAGGAAAATTAGGGCAAATATTAGTATGTTCAAGTCCTTATAGAAAGTAATTGAATGATTTAATGAGGACCCCAGATATACCTGAGAAACTCTCTTCTTTGATTGATTTTAATGTCTAGAAAAAAACGGCAATTTTACTTTCTGTTCTCTTAAAAATATTTCGATTTTTCTAAGGCAATGTCTCAAAATCATTTTTTTATCTTATATACCTAATCTTTTCCCCAATATTTTTCCTGTGCCTTCCCTAATAGGCTTCAGAAGTCTTTTTTAATGATAGATTTATTCTAGAATGTTTTGGGGGCCACTACAAAGTGATGGGGATTGGCTTAGATTTTTCATATGGTTGCTTGATTGCATTTCAGCAAGGAAAATTCTGTACAAAAGTACAATATTTCCTCTTTCCATAGCTTCTACAGCAAGTGATCTCAAACTGGAATACTCCAGTTGATGTATAACTGAAGTTTAGCCAGAGGTTTCCTTTGTTTTCAGTATATAACTGGGCTTCTGTAATTTCTCAGATAGGACAGTGAACCTTGATGGAAGAGAAACCCAGGGTCAAGTTGAGCTGGAAATATTGAGGACTGGATATATTTTAAAATTACTGGTGTTAAAATTCTTCTTCTTCTTCTTCTTCTTTTTTTTTTTGTAATCATATTTTTAACTGAAGCATTAAAGTGCTTTAGCTTTAGGAGTATAACAGTGACCTGATGTATGTATACATTGAAAAATGATTACCACAACACATTTAGTTAACATCCATCACACATTGTTACACTTTTTTCTTTTAATGAGAACTTTTAAGATCTACTCTCTTAGCAAACGGACAATTTTAAGTGATTAAGAATAGCCTTAATTCACTGTCTTATTTCATTTGACTATTTCATGGTTAGTTCAAATATTTGCTTATAGTGTGAATTGGTTTTATGACTTCTTGTTAGTTACATTTGAAGGGGCACTGAGAACCACTTTGAATCCTAAGCCTAGAGATTATTTATCAATGGTGACAAAGCCTCCATTTAATTATTCTTGTAACTTATATTTATTGAGCAAATTCAGGAATCAAATTGAGGACCCAAAATAAGGACTCAAAATTAAGCAGTGCAAAATTAAAAATTAAATCTAGAAAAGGATAGACATGTGTAAACATGATAAGGTTCATAAAATAGAGTCATAAGAGGATTTGCAAATGTTTGCCTAAAAATAAATATTGCTTCAGGAATATTTCCAAAAAATTAAAATGGAAATGCCTAATCTGAATTAAAAAAATTCATATATTGAAAGTGGAGAAATTTTGAATTTTAAAAAGAGAGAAAGAAAAATAGTGTAATAGAGAAGATAAATGTGATGAGTAGCAAGGATAAGACTGAGACACCTGACATAAAGAAATGCACAAGCCATGTCCAGGAGTTTGGAATTAGCCTGCATGTTCATGAGCCAGGACTGTCACAACAAAGTGCCACAGACTGGGACTGGGTGACTTAAACAACAGAAATACTATTTTTCTCAGTTCTGGAGATTAAAAGTCTGAAATCAAGGTATTGGGGGAATTGGTTTCTTCTGAAGCCCCTCCTCTTGGCTTGTACAGGCAATTTTCTCACTATGGTTTTACATAGTCTTCCCCCTATGTATGTCTGTGTCCTAATCTCCCAAATAAGGACAATTGAATTGGATTTAGGGCACATTGTAATGAGTGCATTTTATGTTTTCAACATCCCTACCTCCAAATAATCACATTCTGAGGTACTTTGGGTTGCTCTCTAACATGACTTTTTTTTTTTTTCTTAAGATTTTATTTGCTTGAAAGAGAGTGTGTGTGAGAGAGAGAGCACAGAAATAGAGGGAGAAGCAGATGCCCCCCTGAGCACAGAGTCCAATATAGAGCTATATCCCAGGACTCCATGATCATGATCTGCACTGAAGGAAGACACTTAACCAACTGAGCCACCCACTCTCCCCTACTCAACAATTGAACTTTGGGGTGGGGTCACAATTCAGCCTCAAACAGCCTGAGAATAGGATTAGGGAGAAAATGAAAGTCCCTTGAAGGGATTTGCAACACAAAGCAAACCCTTCCTGGTAGGGAGGATGAAACTGAAATCTGAACATATGATGTGCTAGCATGGTGATTGAGGCAAAAACCAAATGAATAACCAGGAACTAAAACACGCAGGGATAATTTGAGACTCATATTAATAGTTAATTATTGTGTCATGATAATTTATTAGATGTGGAGAGGGTTTTAAAGCAGTAGCTTTAAAATGGATCACTAATGTTACTGCATACAAGAAAAAATGATCAGGATGTGGGAAGATGAAAGGATACTAGAAGAAAATTGTGTTAAGAAACACTGAATCTGAATTCATTAAACATTGACCCTCCACTACCTAATTTTCAGTTTAATAAGAACTCTCAGATATTATATACCTTTATTTGTTTATGAGCATTCTTTTGTGTGGTAGTCTTCAACTTAACTGAAGATGAAGCTTATCATGATTTAACAGCTTTGTTTTGGCCAGGAAGCTTTTTGTGATAATTTGCATGACATCTTATGAATATTTCAGTTGAATAAAAATCAATACAACAGCTGTTATATGATCATCTCAAAGATATCTGGTTATTGTGTCTTAAGGAATTCAGTTTTCCAGAGGAATATGGAACTATCATCCAAATTCAGAGTTACTTTTGTTATTTTCACAACTACAGGGGATTTGCTTCCTCTAATTATCCACTACTGGTTACATTTTTATGAGGAAAAAAAACCAAGATGAAAGTGTTATGGAAATCCTTTATACTAAGCCATGAGTATGGCATAATGTACAATTTATATATCACATAGTCTAGCGATGTAGACCAGAGTATGGAATTATAAATGTTTAGTTCATAATACAGTCCCTGATTATTAATTTTCTTTTGCAGTAAGTAGTTATTCCATTCTAAACTATGCTTTGAAAAGGAATTTCTCTCTTTTCCAATCTTGAAAATAAGAGTTTATACTTTCATTGTGCCATGATTGACATATTGATAAAATATCATGAAAATTAAGGTCTTGGGTCTATTAGAAATTACCTACAATGACAATGAAGCAACATAATTTTCACTCCCCCAAAAGATTATAATGTACTATTCCAAGAATATATAATTTTCTATAGAATTTTAATACCATAGCCTTTAGGCATGAGACATTTAATAATATGCATGATTTTGAGTGTTGGTGAAAAGTTACACCATTTTCAAAAAAAAGGAATTAATTTTCCCACATCTCTTTAATAAGTAAACATAAAACGTAAAGGAAAATAGTAACAGAGTAAACAACAACTAAAATGATAGATGATACAGAAATTACCCTGGCAAAATGTTCTCTCCCCAGAAAATGAAAGAAAACCTTAAAAAATAACATCAATTTCTCCCTCATGAAACAGTGATTTAAGTGTAAAAACGAGATATTTGATTCCCTCGTGACAATATCAATAATATTTAAATTTAACATTATTGCTTGAAGCACAAAGCTGATTTTGAACGCTTGGTCACATTTGTTGTCAGAGGCAAAACCATGAGTTCTGGATTATGTTTTATTAGTTAATATTAAAAGCCACTATAGTTTATTTGTAAGCTTCTACAGCTACTGAGCAAGAGAGAGAGAATGTGCCAAGGTAAAGTAGACGCTCATTCATATTCAAGCGCAGCTCAAAGACATTATTCTTTTCAATACTTAACTAACCAAGCCAAAGATCACCACACTTTTTCCTCTAGCTTTATAGAATTGCAGACTTTCCTATGAACATGTCCATTATATACATATATGTTACAGACTTGGAGATAAATATACTACTCAGATTGTTTTTGATCAATGAGGCCTTCAGTAGATGGCCTCCAGCTCTCCTACATGAGGATCTGCCTCAGCTGCAGAATACTGTCCCTTAAGCTAAGTCCCCTGAGCCCTGGCCATTTCAGTCCTACCAGGTCATTTAGATGGGCTGTGCTCACCCCAGATTGGCTGAAACTCTTGTTGGTCCTGCATGCAGACTGACACTGGCTTCCTTTCTCCTTTCTCTCCCTGCTTTTCTCAGGCTTTGATACCTAATACACATCTCTTACCCTCAACTCCAAATTGGTGTCTATTTCTGGAGAAATCAACCTGCGATATATATGGTCAAATAAGCATAAAAATACAAAATAAGAAGCAATTGTTTTAAACATTAAAAATAACATTTTAAGTCAATTGAGACAAGAGGTAATAAATTACAAATCCGGAAGAGCAGTCATTTCATATTCATGTAGGACATAGTTGACCAAAATGGTGTGTACATATAAAGAACTTTAATAGATAAGTATCAGTTAGAATCAAATTGTAAACCCTGTTACCATCTCAGACAAATGTGTAAGAAGAGGGAAAAATCATAAAGTAGGAAATTTGGGGATGAGTCATTAGTCAGCTTCTCCAGAGATGAAATCTAAAAAGTAACAGTTGCTTGTGTACAAAAATACATGTGTGGTCAAGAGCAAGTTACCATACCAAATACTCTTGTGTTTGTTGTTTTAGTTAGGCAGATCAGAACTTGGACTCTATTCTGAATGATTCCAAAGTTCTTACATTTTCCTCTTGTGCTTTCCCTTTGAAGAGATTGTGCAGAACAGATTAGTGAATATTCCAATACAGTCAGGATGTCAACAGTATAGGACCTTATTATGGCCACATTTGGACAAGGTGCTTGGAACATCCTATCATGCCAGAAAGCAAGGAAGTGCTTGAAAAAGAAGATGGAAATGTCAAACACAGTAGGACACAGTGGCCAACTGAAGGAGCTTCCTGTGGTAAAAAATGGGGAATTTTTTTTAACATTTTCTTCAATGCATTGTGGGGTTTTTGTTTGTTTTCATTACGTTTTTTATTTAAATTCCAGTAGAGTTAGCAAACAGTGTTATATTAGCTTCAGGTGTACAACATAGTATTCAATAATTCTGTACCTTACTTAGTGCTCATCCTGACAAGTGTATTCTTTAATCCCCATCACCTATTTCACCCATCTTCCCACCACCTCCTTTCTGGTAACCATCAGTTTGTTCTCTAAAGTAGAGTCTTATTTCTTGGCTTGTCTCTCTCTCTCTCTCTCTCTCTTTCTTCATCTCTTTTTTTCTCTTGTTCATTTGTTTTCTCTCTCTCTCTTCATCTCTTTTTTTCTCTTGTTCATTTGTTTTGTTTCTTAAATTCCACATATGAATGAAATCATATAGTATTTGTCTTTCTCTGACTGGCTTATTTCACTTAGTATTATACTCTCTAGCTCAATCCATGCTATTGCAAATGGCAAGATTTGTATATATATACCACATACTACATCTTCTTTATCCATACTCCAACACAGGACCCCAAGACCATGACACAAACTAAAGACAAATGCTTAACCAACTGGACCACCCCAACATCTCTAAAGTATAGGCTTTGAAATAATATATCATATTGATTGATTAGTTGTGGCATATGCACTTTTATAAGATATTAATAATAATGGAAAGTGAGTGTTGGCATACAGGTTCTTGTGTTAGTCTTGTAACTTTCTGTAAATGTAAAACTATTCAAATATTATAAATTCTTTTCTTTAGAAAAGTGAACATTACAAAATAAAAAAAAACACATGCTGATATATATGGTCACTTAAAAAGTGTTCCAAGACTACACAATGGGTAAAAGACTGTTTCTTAAACAAATGGTGCTAGGAAAACTGAATATTCACATATAAAAGAATGAAATTGAATCTTTGCTTTAAACCATATGCAATAATTAGTTCATAATGGATTAAAGACAGAAACATAAGATCTAAAAATGTAAATCTGCTAGAAGAAAATATAAGAGAATTGTGGGATTTCACAATCATCCTCCCTGGATGAGACTAATTGAAAAGCAAAGGAGGAGTGCCAGACACGAAAAGACAAATACTGTATAATTCCACTTATGTGAGATACCTAACCCAGGCAAACCCTTAGAAATTTTACAGAAAGTAGATGGTGGTCACCAGGGTATAGGGAGATAAAGAACGTAATGAGAGATTGTTCAATGGAAAGAAAGTTTCAGTTTTGCAAAATGAAAGATTTAAAGTTTTTTTCTACAACAACAAGATGAATATAGTTATTCACCACTTCATTAAGAGAGTTATTTCTAAGGTTCCCCCAAACCTAAGAAATTTATTTTGATGTCTTACCTTGCATAGCCTAAATAAAGACTTGTCTCTTGTTTCAATCATAGGGGTTGAACTAGGAAGCTCTACTTTGTCTGATACCAGTAGCCACCCTTAGAACATACCCTTTGCACATCATTCTGATCACATTTTTGTGATATCTGAACATAACCTTTTGTATCTTTCAAACTCAGCTCTGATGAATGTTTTATGTATACTTGATCTGTAAGTTTTAGCTATTTCTTCTGGGGAGTTCTCTACCTATCCAGAGGAATTTACATTGCCAGAAACATACCTCCTTTCAAGTCCTAGTCTTCACTAAATAATTTGCAACCACTTTTGTCATACTCTTAATTTTTTTCCTCCTTGCAGCATTTGACTAAAACCTAGGATGTGTAACTTTTAGCATGTCTAAGGATTTTTCTTTTCTCATTGTGTTTGGATTATGAAAACTAGTATGTTCATTATAGCAATCACTATTTTTTTATTTTTAATTATATATTTATTTATGTATTATATATTTATAAATAATACAAATTTGTTTTGTGCATCTAAAAACACAGACAATCCTATATTTGAAAATGTCAGAGCTTCTGAAATAGAACCACTGAAAGTTGTAGTCAGACTGAACTTTTATTGAATTACATAAAGTGAGCCAAAATTAATCTAATGATAATCTTTTTTTTAATTTTTTATTTTTTATAAACATATTTTTATCCCCAGGGGTACAGGTCTGTGAATCGCACAGCACTCACCAAAGCACATACCCTCCCCAATGTCCATAACCCCACCCCCCTTCTCCCAACCCCCCTCCCTCAGCAACCCTCAGTTTGTTTTGTGAGATTAAGAGTCACTTATGGTTTGTCTCCCTCCCAATCCCATCTTGTTTCATTGATTCTAATGATAATCTTTAAAAAAGTAAATCTAATAGAGCAAAATTATTGAATCTAGGTGAAAAGAAAATGAATAATGGGTATATATGACTTTTTGTTTATTTCATTTAGCCAATGCTAACATAGAATTATGCCAGACAATTTTCTATATAATTTCTAAATATTAACTAAGTGATTCATTTAACAACTCAATGATAAAATGGAATCTCAGAGAGGTTCTATAACTTGCCCAAAATCTAGGAGTTCAGGCAATATGTTCAGGATTTCAACCTGTCTAATCTGGCTCTGGAGTCTATATTCTTGAGCCCCTACAGGATGCTGCCTCTCACTTATAAAAGTTTTATCTAGTCTAATTCTTGAATTTTTATCTTTCCCTTATGAAAGCACTTTTACTATTTAGAACAAAATACATTTTGATTCCATTCACTTTATATTTAAGAAGGTTTGTCTTTAGGCTTCATAACCGTATTTTGTTTTAGTTGTAAACAGGAAATGACTAACAATGAATCTGATATCTTACAACATTCAAATATTCAAAAGGCTTGAAAAGAGCAGCTTATAAAACAGCTGTTAGATTGCCTAAGGTAAAACTCATGGAAGTATATGATTTTCTCCTAGAAGATTACTTATAAATGAAATAGTGCTAGGGAAAATAAGTGGATACAATGAAACATAAATTAAAAATCAAAGTGAAAAGTATAATAATTCAAACAGCTTGATATATTTGAATTCCTATATAACAGAAAGGTTTTGTTGACTACAGTGTTTGGCTTTGGTGTATTATAAACAACACTGCTGTCTCTGCCAGTTGAATGATAGTGGTCCACCAGTGGAGGGAGAATTGATACCTGTAAGGGATCAAACAGAAGCATTCCTCAAGACATGTTCATTTGGTCCTTCCCTAAGGTTATAAATTAATTGGCAATCATGACACATGGGAGATGACAAATTGTTGTTAAAATGTCAAATATCCTCCTAAGGCAGAAATTTCTCTCAGATAAGAAACCACATTTAAATAAGACTTTTTTTTTTTAATGAAAGATCTTTCATGGCTTAATGAAAAAAAGCATTTCACTTCAGTATGAAAAATCCAGAATGCAATGACAGAAAATAACAATTATTAAGCCACTGAGAGACAAAAGAATACTTTTTCATAAAAATGTTGAGAGGTGTGAAAATAAAAATTATTCCTCTGGAAACTACACAAAAAGCGTTGAGCTTTATATAAACAAAATGTATTATCACTCTTAGTTTGATGTTTGACATCTTTCCTGAAAAGCACTGCTTTGTATTTTAAAAAGTGATTGAGTTGTGTTTTCTTTTAAAATTACCCTTCTGAAACTAATAATTTCAGTGATTTCTATGTATTTATACATAAGGGTAGTCTTACCGACAAACCTTAATAGCTTAGAAAGGGAAGACTTCCCCTTTTATAATTCTCCCCCTTAATCCAGAGATTGATATTTTATTCCTAATATTAGTTATTATAGAATACAAATTGTTTACAATCCAAATACCATGTTTCAATTATGGTTTCTTCTCTGTGTCTGGGTGTTTAAAGTAATCCAAATTGGCATTAACTTTCTAAAAATTTTTGACTAGATGAGACATTGTTCCATTGGCTCTTAATATTCTACCATTTCTATCCTTTATACAATGTCTCAGGCTTAAGGAAACATGAAGCATTTAGAATTAAATAATATATATTTACCATACAGAGCAAACCAAAAATCTCCAGGTATATCCACATAGGGCATCAAATTTCTGGAAAATGTCATAGTCTATAGCTATTTTTTTTCTTCTATTGTTATATGCTTTATTTTTACCATATCTTGTAGTAGATTCAAGTAAAAATCAATTAATTAGTTTAACAATATGTATTGTATTCAAAACTGTGCCAAGACCTCCATTATCTGCTGGGACTACAATATATATATATGCAGGGAATGATAATGAACAATTTTTTTTAGTAAGCAATATTTCCATTTTGAATAACATAGTCTAGTCACTTTTTCTTATAGAAACAGGGGCTTTCAGGCTTCAAATCATTACTCAGAATTATTATATGACAAAGAAGTCCATTCCTTCTATATTCTACCACTCTTTTTTGCCTGTTCAGAGAGCATTTGGCCTACAAAACAACACTTCTGTGAGTTTCCTGATTTTGGTTCCCCATTTCCAATAAAATGGAATAGCCAGTATTGTACACATGTGTAGCTGTATCATTTTACATATTATGCTTTACATGTGCTCAAGTGTATTTACTTACAACCACTTTTCTTCCAAAAATGCTCTGTTGAAAACTTTAAAAGTAACCTGAGAAAGTCACAAGAATTGTACAACAAAAACCCATATACACCACATAGGTACACCAAATATAAACATAGCAAATATTTGCTTTATCTTTCATATTTGTTTCTTAATATTATGCTATAATTATAACTATAATAACAATGATTATTATTATTAATAAAACATCAACTCCCTTAAAGCATATCTTAATTTTTCTGGTGATCTCTGTGATGATTAACTTTATATGTCATCTTGGTTAGGCTATGATGCCTAGGTGTTTTACCAAACACCAGTCTGGATTTAGTTTGAAGGTATATTTTTAGATGTGATTAACATTTTCATCAGTAGACTTTGAGTAAGGCAGATGAAATGGACCTCATCCAATCATCTGAAGAGCTTCAGAGCAAAAAATGGTATTTCCTGAAAAAAAAGGGCTCAAGACTGCAACATGGAAACCCTGCTTGAGTTTCCATCTGTCATTCTGTGGAATTTGGATTTAGAACTGTGACATCAACCCTTACAAGTCCAGTCTGTCAGCTTGTTCTACAGATTTTAGATGCCCCAGCCCCCACACTCATGTGAAATATATATAAAATATATGGATATATATTTATATACACATAAAATATATTTATGTGAATATACATATATGGAGAGAGAAATATATATCATTTTTATATATTATACTGTATATCACATTACATGTATATTGTATTATGTATGTCTATACATACACACATTGTATTATATGTGTATGTGTGTGTATATATATATATATATATATATATATATATATGGAGAAAGAGAGAGAGTATTAGTGAGGGTTGTAATCCACACCCACACATACATATCATATTGTCCTTTTTTTTTCTCTGAAGAGCCCTAATTAATACAATCTATAAACCGTTATTATATTCCCTGCAGACAGCAGAGATCTTGGCACATATTAGGAATGCAATAAATACCATTGAATTAATAACCTGCTTTTTACTTGAATCTTCTACAAGACTTGGTAAAAATAAAACAAACAGGAAGCATAGAACTAATACCTATGTTTTATGGTACTTTCTGGAAGATTTATAGAAAAATGGATAAGGGAAATGGTAAGTGATGTTAAAAGAAAGTGTCTTAAGGAGATGTTAAAAAAAAAAAAAGATGTCTACACTTAATTTCTTCAAAGTCCCTTATGATTAATGCTTATTCTCTGCTTACTTTTTTATTTGTTTCCCCATTCTTTCAAATCTGTTTGTTTGAAGGTTAGATTTGAGGAAGTTTTCTTTTATATGCTGCATAGAAGACATATCAGAAATCTGTATACAGAAAAACAAAAGGGCAACTGTAATAACACACTGTAAAAGATAATACATTTTCATCAGCTTTATGACAGAAAGTATTTATTTCCCCCTCAGTGATTCACCATGGTGAGATCATCAGAATCAGCACCCAGACCAAAACACAGTCACCAAGCAAATGGAACATGCAATCTAGATATGATTACTAGACTGGAGTTTGAAAACCAAAGATAAAGATGCCTCAGAAAGCAAGTATGGAAGGGTTCTGGGACATGGAGAAGTAGGAAGTAAAAGAATTCTGTCTCCTCACCTAGACAGCAATTGCAATAGCAGAATCCATGGATTTTAACTATTTTGGAACTGGAGTCTGTTAGAAACCTTTCAACTTCCAGGAAAAGTTTGAACAGTAAATGTCAGTAATGTCAGTCAATTTTAGATTTAGTTCAGAGGGGCTACCCATTCCCCAATTGATGGAAAGCATCAATTCATGTTCTCTGAGCAGCTTTCACATAGCTTACAGTATTTGAAGTGGAGAGTGGAAGCCCTATTCCCCAAATATTAGGGACCTGTGTTCTCATTGCTGATTGTTGCTTCTGAACACCAAGCTCTCTTCTTGCTGTTGGAAACATCTCCCAGTTGGAGTGAAGTGAATTTCAGGGGTTTTAAAAAGCCAGCTTCTCCTCCCTCCTTTATTTTTCCACCTTTTCAATTTATTTTTCTCTTTTTCCCTTTTCAGGGACCAGATATCTAAAGTGTAGGACATTTTTTTAATATTTTTTTATTTTTTATAAACATATAATATATTTTTATCCCCAAGGGTACAGGTCTGTGAATCGCCAGGTTTACACACTTCACAGCACTCACCATAGCACATACCCTCCCCAATGTCCATAACCCTACCCACCTTCTCCCAACCCTCCTCCCCCCAGCAACACTCGGTTTGTTTTGTGAGATTAAGACTCACTTATGGTTTGTCTCCCTCCCAATCCCATCTTGTTTCATTTATTCTTCTCCTACCCCCTTAACCCCTCATGTTGCATCTCCACTTCCTCATATCAGGGAGATCATATGATAGTTGTCTTTCTCCGCTTGACTTATTTCACTAAGTATGATACCCTCTAGTTCCATCCAGGTCATCGCAAATGGCAAGATTTCATTTCTTTTGATGGCTGCATAGTATTCCATTGCATATATATACCACCTCTTCTTGATCCATTCATCTGTTGATGGACATCTAGGCTCTTTCCATAGTTTGGCTATTGTGGACATTGCTGCTATAAACATTCGGGTGCACGTGCCCCTTTGGATCACTATGTTTGTATCTTTAGGGTAAATACCCAATAGTGCAATTGCTGGGTCATAGGGTAGTTCTATTTTCAACATTTTGAAGAACCTCCATGCTGTTTTCCAGATAAAGTGTAGGACATTTAAAAGCAACCATATATACAGGTAAATTTAGAAAGTTACTACATATGCTCAGAGAAAGGCACAGATTCATAAGAAGCCCAATATCTTAAATGTACATTTCAGACTGATGCCCACCACAAAGGTAGCCTGCAATAATCCAAAACCAAAAACGAATTAACACAGGAAAGGGGATGATCTAATTTCAGGGTTACCAAATTATTTGGTTCAAATATCCAATTTTCAAAAAGAAATAAATTACAAGGTGTACAAAGAAATAAGAAAGTATGGCCTGTGCAAGGGGATAATAAGATAGCAGAAACTATCTGTGAGAAAGTCCAGATGGCAGACCTAAAGCCAAAGTCTTTGTCAGACTTTGAAACAACTCTCTTAAAGATGGTCAAAAATCTAAGAAGAATGTGGGGAATGTCAAGAAAATTATGTATGAACAAAATGGAAACATCAATAAGAAAATAGAAAATCATAAAAACAATTCTATAGCTGGAAATATAGTAACTGAAATGAAAATTTATGATAGGGATTCAAAGTCAGATGTGACCAGTGGTAGAATCAGTGAACTGGGACACGTGGGTGGCTCAGTCAGTTAAGCATCTGCCTTTGGCTCAGGTCTTGGAGTTCTAGGATCGAGCCTGCATTAGGGTTCCTGCTCAGCAGGGAGTCTGCTTCTCCCACTCCCTCCTCAAGCTTGTGTGCTCACTCTCTCTCTCAAATAAATAAAATCTTAAAAAAAAAAAAAAGAAAGAAAAGTAAATAGAATTTAAGGGAACTATGTGAGACCATGAAGAAGACCAACATATACATTTTGGGTGTCCCAGGAGAAGAGGAGAGACAGAAAAAAGCAGAGTTTGTTTGAAGAAATAATGGCTGAAAATGTCCCAGATTTCATGAAAGACATAAAAATAAACATCCAAGAAACAACAAACTGTACCCTGAACTGTAATAATCAAACTGTCAGAAGCTAGAGACAAAGAGGGAATCTTGAAAGCAGCAAGACAGGATTTACTCTTCATGTACAAGGAATCCTCAATTAGATAATCAGCCAACTTCTCACCAGAAACTTTGAAGGCCAGATACTTGGGCCTATATATTCATAGTGATGAAAGAAAAACACTTCAACCAAGAATCCTATATCTGGCAGTACTTTTCTTCAAAAGTGAGTGAGAAATTAAGATGTTCCCAGATAAACAAAAGCTGAAGGAGTTCATCACCACTAGACTTGCCTGCCCGGAAAGAAAGACAGAAAAGAAACTGGCAGGTTACTCAGTGCCATACATAGGAAAAAAGATCTCAGTTAAAGTAATACATGGACAATTGTAAAAAGCTAGTATGTTAACTTCAGTTTATACCTCAACGTTTTTCTTCTTCATGATTAAAAAACTAATACATCTTTTACATATGTTATTTTTTTTCTTACTTTATTGAGGTATAATCAAAATTAAAATTGTATATATTTGAGATGCACAGCTTGATGATTTGGTACATGCAGTGAATTACCACAATCAAGAAAACCAACATAAATATTACCTCATATAGCTGTTATCACTTTAATATTTTTTCAGCTCTGTTGAGATATAATTGTCATACAATATTGTGTAAATTTAAGGTGTACAATATGAGGATTTGATGCACATATATATTGCAAAATGTTTAGCAAAATATTGTTGTTTAACACATCTTTCACCTCACATAATTTCCATTTTATTGTTGTTGTTATGCTGAGACATAAGTAAAATTTTATTTTCACATCAACTTTTGAGTACACTATTATTAACTACAGTCACTATGCTGTACCTTAGATCCCCAGAACTTACTATTTTTATAACTGAAAGTTTGTATCACTTGATCAATTTCTCCCTATTTCCACCACCCCTTAATCCCTAGTAACCACCATTCTACTGTATTCCTATCAATTCTAGCTTTTAAGATTCCACATATAAGTGAACTTTATCTGATTAATTTCACTTAACCTAATATCCACAAGGCCCCTCCATGTTTTGTAAATGACAGGATTACCTCCATCACTATATATGAATAACATTCCATTTTATATATTTACTATGTAATTCTTATCTACTCCCTCTCTATGGACACTTACATTGTTGCCATGTCTTGGCTATTGCAATTAATAGATATCTGAGTACAGGTATCTCTTAAAAATTTATTAAAAATTTAATTTCCTTAAGCGATATAACTAGTAGTGGGGTTGCTGGATCGTATGGTACTTCTATCTTTAATTTTTTGAGGAAACTTTATACTGTTTTCTTTAATAATTGTATCAGTTTACATTTCTATCAATAGTAAATAAGAGTTCTCTTTTTTTCCCAAATCCTTGACAGCATTTGTTATATATTGTGTTTTTGATAATAGCTGTTCAAGCAGATATGAGGTGATATCATGTTATTGTTTTTATTCGTTTTCTCCTGATAATTAGTGATGTTAAGTACAACTTTGTTTCATTTGACATTTGTATCTTTTATTAGGAGAAATTCCTATTTAAGTTTTCTTCTCATCTTTTATTTTTATTTTTTTTTATTTATTTATTTTCTTGCTATTGCTTTGTATGAACTCCTTGTATATATTGGCTATTAACCCTTTATCAGATATAAGGTTTGCAAATTATTTTCTCCCATTCATTATGATCATTATGATGATCATTTCTTTTGTTATGCTTAAACTTCTTAGTTGATAGAGTCCCACTTACTGGTTTTTGCTTTCATTGATCATGTTTTTGGATTCATATCCAAAACTCATTGCCAAGACAGATGACAAGCCATCTTTCCTACCTTCTATTCTAGGAAGGAAGTTTTATAGTTTAGGTGTTACCTTTAAGATCTTAATCAATTTTTATGTAAATAATCAATTTTGAGTTATTTTTTGTCACTAGTATATGACAGGACCCCAATTTTATTCTTTAGCATGTGCATATAATTTTCCCAACACCATTTTTTCCATTTTTTCCTCCTTGAATATTCCTCTTCCCTTGTCAAATATTAATTAACTGTATATGCATAGGTTTTTTGGGGGGATTACAATTATGTCCCATTGATCTATGTATCTGTTTTCCTGCTTGTATGATACTGTTTTGATTACTGTAGCTTTGTAGTATAATTTGAAATCAGTAAGTGTGATGTCTTCAGCTTTTTCTTCTTGATCAAAACTGCTTTGGCTATTTGATGGTTTTTGTAACTCCACATAAATTTTAGGATTTTATTATTTCTGTAGAAAATGCCTTTAGAATTTTTACAGGGATTTCATCGAATCAACAGATGGCTCTGAATAGTATTTATATTTTAACAATATTAATTCTTCCAATACTTGAATAAAAATACCTTTCCATTTATTTGTACCTTCAATTTCTCTCACCAAAGTCTTACAGTTTGGGAATAAAGATCTTTCACTTTCTTGGTTAAATTTATTCTTAAGAAGTATTTTACTACTTATGTTGCTATTGCAAATGAAATTACTTTTTTTTAAAATAGTTTATTTTAGTATATAAATACACAATTGATTTTTCTATGCTGATTTTGTATCCTGATGCTTCACTGGGATCTGTCTATTAGTTCTAATACTTTTCCGGTGAAGTCTAAGATTTTCTGTATACTAGGTCATGTCATCATGATTTTCTCCTGTCTAAGCATTCTGACCAGGACTTCTAGTAATAGTTAAATACAAATGGTGAGAATGGACACTCTTCTCTTGTTCCAAATCTTAAAGGTAAAGCTTTCAAACTTTCACTATTGAATTTGATGTTAGCTAAATATTTTTATTCACATCCTTTATTATTGAGGTATTTTCCTCCAAATCCAATTTCTTGAAGGTTTTTACCAGAAATGCATGTTAAATTTTGTCAAATGCTTTTTATTTGCATATGATCTGAGATGATCATATGTTTATTCTATTTTATTTTATAAATTTTTGTATCATATTTATTGAGCATGTTGAACCATTACTAATACGTTCTAAAAAATAATTACTATTTTAAAAGCTGTAACTTTGGTTTATAAGTCTGTATTTTGTCTTCTGCATAATTTAAAAGACAATATATAAAAATTAGTTTATCTTTTTAGACATACCACATATAAAAGTGTAATTTTTTAGCTTTTATTTTTTGTCCCTGCCAAGCTTTATATTAACATATAATGCATTATGTGTTTCAGGGATACACAGGGATACACAGGGATTCACTGACTGTGAATCATCAGTCTCTGACATCAATGACTAAAAGGCAGTGTAGATTGAGGTCTAAAAGAGCAGATAATTTTTATGTTATTGAAGTTGAACTGATAAACATTCAGATTAGAATGTTGTTAACTTTAGAATAGTATATATAATCCCCATGGTAACCACAAAGAAAATAGTTACAGAATTTACCAAAACAGAAATGAGCATATATAATCAAAACACTTCACTAAACTAAATACAAAAGAAGTTAATAAAGTAGGAAATGAAGAAAAAAATTATAAGGAGTAGAGAAAATAGAAAAATTACAAAAGTTCCTCTTCATTGGTAATTACTTTAAATGTAAATAGATTAAACTTTCCAATCAAAAGACAGAGATTGTCAGACTTTATGGGGTGGGGAGAAAAACATGATCCAACTATATTACTTCGGGCAAAAGACTCACTTTAGATCACTAAACCACAAATAGATCAAAAGTGAAGAGATGGATAAAGATACTTCATCCAAATATTTACCAGAAAAAAGCTGGGTGGTTATACTAATATAAGACAAAATTGATTTTAATTTTAAAAGGCTTACAAGAGGGGTGCCTTAGTGGCTTAGTCACTTAAGCATCTGACTCTTGATTTCAGATCAGGACATGGTCTCAAGTTCATGAGATTGAGCCCTGCATCAGGCTCCAGGCTGGGCACAGAATCTGCTTAAGATTCTCTCTCTCCTTCTCCCTCTGTCCCTCCCTTCCCACTCTCTGTCTTTAAAAAAATAAATAAATAAAAATTTTTACAAGAGATAAAAATAATATATTTATAAAAGTTTTAACTCAACAAGAGTATATAAGAATTATTAATAATTACACCCATACTATCTGACCATCAAAATATATCTGGCAAAAATTTATAGGATTAAAAGAAATAGACATTTATACAATAATAATCGAAGTCTTTAATATCCTACACTCAATAATAGAAAAACACACAATAAAACTATTATATATACCACATATATAGGACATTCTACCCAACAACAATGATATATAAATTAGTCTCATGTGCACATGAGACATACTCCAGATCCCCAGATTCTGTTAGGCTAAAATATAAGCCTCAATAAATTAAAAAATGTTAAGTACTGAGGTACCTGGGTTGCTCAGTCAGTTAAGCTTCTGACTCTTGATCTCAGCTCAGTTCTTGATCTTAGAATGTGAGTTCAGGCTCCACACTGCGCTCCACATTGGGTGTGGAGCCTACTTAAATAAAGAAAAAAAAAAAATATATATATATATATATATATCTTTTATGATCACAATAGGATTAAAGGAAAACCAGAAAATTCACAAATTTGCAGAAAGTAAACCACACATTCTTGATCAACTAATAAATCATAGAAAAATCACAAAGGAAATTCAGAATATACTTAGAGATTAATTAAAATGAAAACACCACATATCCAAACTTACACAGTAAAAATAGTGTTAAGGCAGAAATGTATGGCTATATATACCTCAGCATTATTCACAATACCCAAAAGGTGGAAGAAACTCAAGTGTCCATCGACAGATGAAAGAATGAAGAAAATATGGTATATACATACAATGGGATATTATTAAGTCTTAAAAATGGAGGAAATTCTGACTTATTTTGTAACATGAGAGAACAAGGACACTAAGCTAAGTGAAACAATTCAGTTACAAAAAGGCAAATGCTGTATATTCTACTATGAGGTATCTGGAATAGTCAAACGCATAGAAACAGAAAGTGGAATGGTGGTTACCAAAGGATGGAGGGAGAAAATGTGAAACTATTGTTTGATGTGTATGGAGTTTCGGTTTTGCAAAATGGACAGTTCTGGACATGGATGGTGGTGATGGTCACAACAATATAAATGTATTTAATACCACTGAAGTAAACTCTTAAAAAGGGTTACAACAATTATCATATGGTCTCGCTGGTATGTGGAATTTAAGATATAAAGCAGAATATCATAGGGAAAGATAGGGAAAAAATGAAACAAGAAGAAACCAGAGAGGAAGAAAAAATCATAAGAGACTCTTAATTTCAGGAAATAAAATGAAGGTTGCTGGAGGGGAGAGGGGTGAGGGATGAGGGTAGCTAGTGATGGACATTGGGGAGGGTATGTGCTGTGGTAAGTGCTGGGTGTTGTATAAGACTGATGAATCACAGATCTGTATCCCTGAAACAAATAATACATTATATGTTAATAATAAAAGTGGTTAAGATGATAAATTTTATACTATATATTTTGCCACAATAAAAAAAATTTATTTAAATAGAAAGAATAAAAAGTCGCTGATTTTCTAAAATTAAAGTACTCGGGCAAATAATGTCTGAGATCAAAGTTAGAAAAATGAGGGAATTACCTACTGAATTGAAGAAGATATTTGCAAATAACATATCCAATAATAGGTTACTATCCAAAATATATAAAAAACTTATAAAATTCAGCACTCAAAAATTAAATAATCCAATTAAAAATGAGCAGAAGACATGAACAAACATTTTTTTCCAAAGAAGACATACAGATGACCAATAGACAACATGAAGAGATGGTCAACATCACTCATCATCAGTGAAATCAAAACCACAATGAGATATCACTTCACACCTGTTAGAATGACTGAAATAAAAAACACAGGAAACAACAAGTGTTGAAAAGGATGTAGAGAAAAAAGGAACCCTGTGTACAGTTGATGGCAATGCATACTGGCGCAGCCACCATGAAAAACATTACGGAATTTCCTCACTCTACTGGGTATTTACTCAAAGGATGTGAATACACTAATTTGAAAGGATATATGTACCCTTGTGTTTAATGCAGCACTATTTACAATAGCTAAAGTATGAAAGCAGCCCAAGTGTCCATCTACCAATGACTGGATAAAGATGTGATATATAATATTCACTTATATATGAATATTATTCAGCTTTAAAAAAGAATGGAATCTTGCCATTTGCAATAACCTGGATAGAGTTAGAAAGTATTATGCCGAGTGAAATAAATCACTCAGAGAAAGACAAATACCATTTGATTTCATTCATATGTGGAATTTAAGAAACAAAAGAAATGAACAAAGAAAAAAAAGAGAGACAAACCAAACCAAAGCAAAACAAAACAAACAAACAAAAAAAAACCAGACTCGTAAATATAGAGAACAAACAGATGGTTATCAGAGGGGAGGTGGGTGGGAGAATGAGAGAAATAGATGGTGGAGATTAAGAATACACTTATCTTGATGAGCACTGAGTCATGTATAGAATTATTGAATGACTAAATTATACAACTGAAGCTAATATAATATACGTGAACTATATTGGAAGAAAGGGAGGGGAAGAGAAGGGAAATTGCCACCTGAGCCTTCAGATGGATTTTGTAAATATGTGTCAATATCCATTTTATTCCTAGTATTATTTCTTTTTTTTTTAAGATTTTATTTATTTATTTGACAGAGATCACAAGTAGGCAAGGCAGAGAGAGAGGGGAGGAAGTAGGCTCCCTGCTGAGCAGAGAGCCTGATGCAGGGCTCGATCCCAGGACCCTGAGATCATGACCCGAGCCGAAGGCAGAGGCTTTAACCCACAGAGCCACCCAGGCGCCCCCTAGTATCATTTCTTAGAGCACATTCCTTTAGTAGGCTTTGGTAACAACACAGTGCTCAGGATCATAACTTTTTTTAAGTTTCTGGGAATGGGAAATCAAATTCCACAACACAAATATAAAACTGCAAAAAAATTAGTACACAATGAAATGTCTTTATTATATCTCATTATATCAACTAGTTACTGCAACTCAACTCTTAAAAAGCAGCATATAAAGTATAGCTGAATATGGGATGGAATGGATTTAAACAATTTGATATTATGGGGATGAGAGTTCCAGGAGTAAGGATAGCAAAGGTCTACAAAGTTCTGAATTTGTCCAGACTCAGAGAGTAACTTTCTCATGTTTGGTCCTGTTGCTTTTTCTATAGGCTCTTACAAACGTAGCTTTTTATAAATAATAGGATAAAAATGAGATGAAGAAGAAGAAAAAAAAGAGAAAATAATTCTTATTTTATATAGGTCAAGTCAAAGCATTTGTGAAGCACAGTGTTTCCAGATCCTCAGTGTTCCTTCTAACTATACAAGATACCTTAAAATTGGAATTTTGCCATTTTTAACATTATTAACTTTGAAACTTTAAAAGTGGTTGTGAGGAAAGGCCCACATGTGAATTAGAAAGACAAGTGTATTTGCCTTATTTCCTGACTGAATGTCCAGATGAAAACCAAAGAAAGGAAGCATTGAAGACGTGACCACAATTGTGCATACATAGGTGAAAATGAACTAAGGAGGTGGTTGATGAATGTGGTGCTGATTGTCCAGCAGGACAAGCAATTTTGTTTATTTGATAGTTTGCACAGATTGTGTTTGGCTTTGAAATGTTTTTAATTTTTTGGCAGCTGAAGCCTCTGTTTCTTGCCTCTAATCCCAAGCATTTCAATATGATGTCATTTAAAGATGGGAGCCAAGATAAAACAGGCATCTTTGGGATAAAAATTAGCCAGCTGCCAGGAAGTAGAGGGTTTTGCAATAAACAAATGAGAGTGCTGTCACTTGCACAGCCCAAAGACTGTTCAATGAGCCTGTTAATCATTTTCCCTGCCTCTACTAAGATAGTCCCCTCTGTCCAGGGTGGCCATCCATGACTCCCCTGTGGAAAAGAGGCAAGTCAAGATGCAGTGCCAATGTCCAACATTGTTCAGGGTCTTTGCAATGAAAATGTTAGAGATTCTGTCAAATTATATTAGTTAAAGGCACAGCACTTAATTTCACTATTACATTTTGTTGGGAAATGAACCCCTTGATATATTCAAATGTATAAAGAGACACTGAGTGCCAGTGAAATTATGTGATATCTGTGAAAATACCTCAAAAACTATAAACTATTCTTTGAAAGTTCCTAAATACATATTCTACAAATAAAAGTATTTTTTCATATTAATAGAATCAAAAGCTGTAAGTGGCACAAGCCTGGAATTTTGGTTTCAGTTTTATTATTTTATATTGCTTTTATATCAATAATAGATTACGGTTAACACCCCTTAAAGCTATAGGTTTAAAAAAAAGGCATTATAATAGAAGACCGTAATAATAGAATATAAAGATACTTCAATGAGAAGAAGCAATAAATATTCCTAAAGTGAAAACATTAAGAGTTATTGGATATAACAATAAATTACCTTCTAAATAACCAGAAATTTCCTTAATGTATTAACACAATTTCCAACATAAAAATATGTTTTTTTCATGCAACCCAGAAATTTCACTCTGAAGCATTAACTCAAGAGAATTAAAACACAGAGGTGGGTGTGTGCATGATTGTAGATTGCAGGTGTGCATGCGCGCGCACACACACACACACACACACACACACACACATACACACAACTTGTAAATGAATACTTATAAAAGTGCTTTGCATAATAATGCAGCTCTGGAAACAAGACAAATGTTCATTAACTGATGAATAAATAAAGAAATTTGGTATAGTCATAAAATAGAGTAGTATTCAATGACAAGAATAAAATACTAACACACATACACATGAATGAATCTCAAAACATACTGTTAAAGAAGTCAGCCCCAAAAGGCAACAAACAGTGATTTCATTTATAGGAATTCTTAAAACAGGCAAAACTAACCCATGGTAGATCAGTGTTTGCTTGGAGGCAAGGAGGAAGAGGTTGACTTCAAAGAGACACAAAGAAATATTCAGTGTAATGCAAATTTGTATATGTCGATTTTGGTGATGCTCACTACTTGGGTGTGTATTAGTATATTGGTGTGAACAACCCTAAGTAGAGTAAAGGTTCAGCAGTGGGGTAAGCAGAAGTCTTTGTAAGTTTCAAAAGCTCTTTGGAAACTTTGGAAGCCACCTATTATCTAAACTATGGAGCAATTCTGGCAGAGATTATCTAACTACCATCTTGTGGCATGTTCCCAAAATGTTCTTTAGTTACCCAAATGTTCTCAGGAAATACAGACCTCTACTTTTTAAAACCTTAAACAAATTATAATGTGAGTCTAATGGGGGTCCTCATTTCATCTTGCCAGACTGTTTAAGTTTAGACAAGACCCAACTTTGGCTAATAGGAGTAATTTGGGTTCTTCCAGTAGCTTGCAGAAGTTTATCTTCATCATGGGATTGTTTTGTTCTATGATTGTTGTTAATAGATTTATTCCTACTCCATGCCATCCCATCCAGCAGGAAATTGACTATCACATCACATGCTGATGTTTATGCTAATAAACACCTTGTGGTTGAAGCCACTTTAAAAAAAAAATTCACTTTCTTGTTAGAGCTGTGCTGTCAAATACAGTAGACACAAGGCATGTCTGGCTATTTAATTTCAGTTTAAACTAAAATTAAATAAAATTTAAAATTCAGTTCCTTAGTTGTGCTGTCACATTCCAAGCATTGAATATGTGTCTTGTAACTGCCAAATAATGGTGAAAATATAGAATAATTTCAACATCACAGAAAGTTCTATTGAAAAGTGCTCCTCTAGAACATGGATGAGGACTTTTCAAAATTTCTTGCCTTTTAAAATTATCACCGCTGAATTGTGGTATCCAAGGTCAACTTTAGGGCAATGCTATTCTAGACTGCTGATTCTATCCTTTTCACAAATCTAGGAACTCTAAGTATAATTCTAGGTGCAATTTCATAGCAATTCTCTTACTGCAACTATTTTAAGGCCTTATCCTTTTATTATCTAAGTTTAGTTTATCACTGGTTCTCTCCAATGGTACATTTATTGGTGCTAAGTGATGTGGTCCCATCATGTCTGTGCAACAAAAGGAGTTTTACATAGAGGTGATTCCCTCCTTCTCCAATAACATCTGGAGAACAAGAGCTGGTGTACAGCAATGAATCCACTGTAGTTTCCCTCCAAATTTACAATAATCCCATAGAAAATTCAGGACATTTAGGAGCTAGGCAGAACATGCCAATTAAATCAACCACAGTAGATGAAAGAGAATAGGAAATAAATAATTGGATGAATGAATGATCAATTCTTATGGTGTTGATTAAGACTGTTCAATATACATGATAGAGATTTCCAAATATGTTTTCAATGAGATGTTTGTTAAAATCTTGTAATTAAAGAGTGGAACCTTTTCCAAAATTATTAGTTTGTGGGTGTACACACACACATACACACACACAAGGCTATATAAGGCTTATATTCTTCAAGTTATGATTACAGAAGGTATGAAGCTATGCAAACTTCTACAAGTTAGGAGAAAAATATTGAACTACCATTAGGCTTTTTCCCAGGAAAATTCTTGTCCTTGATTTTTTTTTAAAGATTTTATTTATTATTGATTTGACACAGAGAGAGAAATATCACAAGTAGGCAGAAAGGCAGGCAGAGAGAGCGGGGGAAGCAGGCTCCCTGCAAGCAGAGAACCCAATGCGGGGCTGGATCCCAGGACCCTGAGACCATGACCTGAGAGGAAGGCAGAGGCTTAGCCCACTGAGCCACCCAGGTACCTCCCTGTCCTTGATTTAAAACTGACTCCCCAGTCAATATTTAAAGAATGAATTGCATTAAAAATTGAGATAAACATGACTTCTCACTAAAAGTGAAAATAATTTTATCATTATATAGCAATGATAAAATCCAATCTTTAAAAAACTACATTGAGCTTTTAAAGGAATATTTCACTTTGAGTAACATGTTCCCAAATTCATCATTCAACTTATCACATACAATATATTTGCTTCCTTGTGGCTTTGACAGTTTGTTAGATAATGGAGTAATTTATATGTTTCATTAATGTGTAAATTAATCCTGATGTGCTCCAAATTAGGAAACTTGGCAGTACAGTACTTCAAAAGAAAACTTGACATTTTCAGGTTGGACTCACACTATTTTTAAATGTTACCTAAAACTCAATTACACAGATCAAAGCAAAGACAACTCCACACATACTTGAAATGTTTTTCATATCAGAAATTGTTGTCTGGACTGATTAACTCATGGTTCTTGTAATTTACTTCTTTAAATATTATAATGTTCAAAATACAAATTAATTTACTTATTCTAATAAGTCATTTTTATCACTAAAGGTTTACAAGGTATAAATAATACATTTAATAACTCAATCCAACAAGTTTTTAGTGAGTAACTATTTATTACACTGTATCTTCCTAGGCCTTGAGGAAGGGACCCAATAAATGAAAGATACAAATCCTTTCCAGAGAGTCTATGTTACAGTAGGCAGGAATTGGAGGAAGTTTTAGATGCAGGCAACTAAAGCTAGCTTATGATGTATTTTTACCTATATATCATGTATTTCATAAATAGTATGTATGTTCAGATTTTCCACTTAGTAACTTTTCCACTTTTTCAAAAAGAAAATCAAAGGCACTGCTTTTTCTTTTTTTTATTAAAAGGAACAAATCTCTAAACAATTCTCTAGGAAATTCAAATCTTATTGGAATAGTATTTTGCTGAACTTAACTGAGTTTTGGATGACCCTAGTCCTGTAGTGATAAGATCAGGAAAGAGAAGAATTCATCCATGCCTCTCTGCCTTCTCTGCAAGATGTCAAACATCATCAATTTTCATAACCTCAGAAAAGCCTCTTCACTGGCATGGGCTTGCCCTGCTACCATGACCACATGCAGAGTTGGATAAAATAAAATGTCATTCAATAAATATTGCACTTCTGAATATTTTAAGGGTAAATTCTGTGTGACCTGATAAGAACAAAACAAACATAAAGAGTTTCATTTTTATCTTAGGTATGGTACAAACTTAATATTGAATCTATGATCACTGCTATTTCAGCAACCCAAGATTCTTACCACCCCTGGGCATGCAATCCTTTCACTTCTAGATTATACTCTTCTGCTGATGGCTGATGAAATTGAACTGTGACCATAACACAACATTTACTATTACCCAAAAGGGGATTTCAAGAGACAGGTTGACCTTTGGAAATATCACTGGCTTAGTAACTTTTAAGATAATTTTATCTTGCAGGTTTGTTCACAATATATAGGGCCAAAATATTGAA
This sequence comes from Mustela nivalis, assembly GCF_964662115.1. Lineage (NCBI taxonomy): Eukaryota > Metazoa > Chordata > Mammalia > Carnivora > Mustelidae > Mustela > Mustela nivalis. The sequence continues at coordinate 88,578,677 of NC_139021.1, read as the reverse complement.
AACTGTCACCAGTCTGCCTCTGTCATCAGCATAACCAGAATTGAGGAGTTTGAGCCATTGCCAACGAGATTGCCTGTCTAAATAAGATTTCAAAACCTATACTTGAGAGTAAAGCTTAATTACTAAAGGTTGTTTTCCAAGTACCCTATTATCAGATACATTCATTACCTTTTTTATTAAATTCAGTAATATGTGAAAGCTTTTTATAATTCACAGACCTGCACCCCTGAAACAAATAATACATTATATGTTAATTATAATATTAATAATAATAATAATAAAAGAATATTCTGCCAGTAACAATGCAAAAATTCCAAAGTCTTGTCTAGATACTATGTATGCAGTAAAAATAAAGCAATGTACACTGTAGAACCACATTCACTGAAGTTTTTTCACTGTTTTCACTGCTATTTTGTTCAATAGTATATGCTAGCTTATATTTTTAACTCTTTAAAGACAAGGTTCATATTTCAAACTGCTAACTCTGCCAAAATGAGTGCTACATGTCTCAAAGTCTGTCTCTTGTCCAGGAACTTCAGCATCATCCAGGACTCAGGTGAGGCACATTTTCACATTCCACCATGGACCTACTGAATGAAAACGATGGACACAGGATGACCAAGATGATTCTGATACACATTTAGGTTTGAAAATCACTGGGCTAGAGCATTATAAGAGCCTCAGATCTTGGGACCCACCAATGCTGGAGTATGTACAGGACACTTCCTCTTTCTTTGTTATTGCTAGACATCTCCAGGAATGTAGAAGTCACTGTGTCCAAAATAACTCATTGAATCCCTGGAGAGATATTAAAATCATAAAAAAGCTTCTTCTTCCCATGAGCCCAAAATCTTTAGAACCCAATGAAGACCCAGTTATTACAATTCCATTCTTAGGTGCTTAATTTTAAACAATGTATTCTTAATTGTAGTTGAAAATGATGGTCAAACCCATTTTATACTAATTACCTTTCTACTTTTAGAAAATATTTCTCCTGTTACCTTTTTTAAAAAATATGTCAGAAATTCACTTCATTTGTAAATGATTCTTGGTCCTCAACTTGACCCCTGCGTGACCTTAGGTATTAACAACTTTGGTGTTACCATGGACAAGATGGAAGAGGCACAACTTTCAAGGTCATTTTGAGGGCTAAATGAGGTGCCACCAGATGCAAGTGGTTTAATTCTTGACAATAACACGGTGTTATTTCTCACTGTGTTTATCTTTCCTGGCTTCCTTCAATTACTTTTCCCCTCATTCCCACCAGCTCCAAGAAAACCTGTACTTTTTTTTACCTTCTTGATGCTAATCAGAATTTCAAAAATCTCTTCTTGGCACTTTTGGGAAGTATAAACTCATTTTCTCTTTTAGTATTTCTGCATTTTCTCACAGTGCTATACCACAACATGCATTCATTATGTGTTATATATGCTTATTTTCATAATATGTGCTTGTCTTTTAAAAAGTAAATCTAAATTCTGATAAATGTTGTACTATAGCTGAAACTTGAAGACATTATGCTAAGTGAAACAAGACAGTCACAAAAAGGACAAATGTTTGACTCTACATATATGAGATATCTACAGTAGTCAAATACATAAAGACAGAAAGAATGGAGGTTAACAGAGGCTGAGGGATGGGGAGTTTGTGTTTTTAAGGGTACAGAGCTTCAGTGTACAAAGACGAAAAGAGTTCTGCAGATAGATACTGGTGATAGTTGCACAATAATGTGAATATACTCTAATGCGTCAAACTGAATACTTAAAAATGGTAATTTTTTGTTATGTATATTTTACTGCAATAAAAATATAAAAATTAAAGAGATTATGATTCACATATGTCACATAAATATCTGTGAATTACACTTACCTGTAGGAAATACCACTTAAAAGAAAATCTGATTTTTCAGGAGAAAGTAGTATTGAATATTTTATATAATCATTCCAAAGCAACTGAAATGAATAAAAAACAGTTCATTATAGATTTTTTCCAACTGTTTGTACACAAGGATTTTTTAATATGTCTGTACAATTCACATATTTCTTAACTTAGAAAGGAGACAATATTTGCAGGTTAATTCTAGTTTGTACCTCTCCTTTCATCAGTTTAAATACCAGTTTAAAAGAAATGTTAGGCTTAGACCAAGGGCCCTCATGTGTTCAATTAATTGGCACACTTTCTGTCAGAGGGGAAGGAGCTGTCTCACAAACACGCTAGCTTGAATTGGCTCTGCTAACAAACCAGACCAACCTAGCTCCCGCCAAATGTTCACCCTCTGTCACTAACATTAGCCATTGTTTTGATGCATTCCAACCAGCTTTCCTTTACCATTATTGAAAGATTTTTAAACTGAAATGACAAATTTTAAAGAGTACTTGGCAAGTCTACTCAGAGGCCAGTATTTGGGTTACTGTCACTCTTTCTGAATGACTTTATTTTCTTCACCAAGATTTATTTTCCATTTTATGAATATAAATTTGTTATATAAGAAAAGAAAGAACGACACATATAAACATAATTCAGTAAGCACAATACATGAAAATAATTTAAATGTTTAACTTTCAGATGAACAATTGTGCTATCATTAAAAGGAAAACTAAGAATGCATTGTTTTATTTTTATGTTTGTGTCACATAATATAATTATTCATTGAAAAAGTAGAGCAAAACCCTATTTTTGTAAATTAGCTCTGATTACAACACTTTATGTAAATGGAACTCACGTATAGATAAAGATTTTAAAATATCAAGAATTAATTAGAAATCACTTCTTGGGATAGCAAAACTGGGATTGAACTTATTTTTGAGAAAATGAAAAAGCACTGTCCCTGAACCTATGTTACTTTCTTAGAACAGTAGATGCCCTACATTTGACTTTCCAGGTTTTTATGGGCTATTTCACATCAGTGGTAGGAGATCTCCTGTGAGTTCTGGAGCCCTTGTGCTCTGTGTTCTCCCAGACTTCCACAGCCAGAAGCCTCCTAATGGGGACAATGCTGCCTGCTCAAAGCAGATGTGGTGTAAAAGGTGAACAGAGCCTGAGAGCCTTCACTTGCTGAGGATCATAGAATGGCCCACCACAACTTAACAGAAGCCATGAGAAAGGCTGTCCTCTTCTGTGGAAAGGAAATCCACTTTGCAGCATCATATCACCATTTCCATTCATACAATGGATTTTTATGTATTTCTGTGTTACCACATTTTACCTAGTTTTCCAAATCTAAATCTTGTTAAATGTCCATTTTTCAGTAACAGTTTATATGAAGTAGGATTTGTGTGAGTACAATACTACATAACCTCATAAAGTTTTCTACTTACTAATTACTACTATTCTGTTCTGTTCTTCCTGTAGTGGTCCTGAACACCTAAATTTGTTGGTAAGCTTATTGGGTGTAACAGCCATCTCTTCCTAGAACGATGTTCTCTTTCCAATTCTCTGACTCTAGTTTCTATTTTGGGTGACTCTCATCTTCACTGTGAAACTTGTCTTGTAGACAGCCATCTAAACTTGCATTCCTATCCACAGCTTCAAGTTAATTTGCTAAAAGTGATGTACTTTCTTGTCTGCATGCCTCCCCCTCCCCGGACCCCCAACCTAGCCCTCTGGCACTTTCAGTCTTTGTAGACAACCCAACTATTTAAACTTCTACCCAAAGCAAATTCCTGAGTCATCTTCAATTCTTCTCACTCAAAACTGACACTGAATTACTAATGGAGTGCAGTAAATTGCATCTCCTTAACTGATTAAATATGTTTTGTTCTTTCCACTTTACAACACTTTTAGTTCAAGCTATAATTATCTTTCCTACATTGTCAAATACCCACAAAGGGGAAATCATGGTCTTTACTATGAAAGTTTTCCGGATGGGAGAACATGAAACATAATTCTTATTTCACACTACGCACAATTATTAACTAATTAAATGGCAATTCAAGATGGACAATAGACTTAAACATAAAAGATAAAACAATAGTGCTTCCAGAAAAATAAATAAGAGAACATGGATATGATTTTCCTGGTCTTAAAACTAAAAAAACCCATCAAGCTTCATTCTTTTTTTTTTTTTTTTTAATTTTTTATTTTTTATAAACATATATTTTATCCCCAGGGGTACAGGTCTGTGAATCACCAGGTTTACACACTTCACAGCACTCACCAAAGCACATACCCTCCCCAATGTCCATAATCCCACCCCCTTCTCCCAAACCCCCTCCCCCCAGCAACCCTCAGTTTGTTTTGTGAGATTAAGAGTCACTTATGGTTTGTCTCCCTCCCAATCCCATCTTGTTTCATTGATTCTTCTCCTACTCACTTAAGCCTCCATGTTGCATCACCACTTCCTCATATGAGGGAGATCATATGATAGTTGTCTTTCTCTGCTTGACTTATTTCGCTAAGCATGATATGCTCTAGTTCCATCCATGTTGTTGCAAATGGCAAGATTTCATTTCTTTTGATGGCTGCATAGTATTCCATTGTGTATATATACCACATCTTCTTGATCCATTCATCTGTTGATGGACATCTAGGTTATTTCCATAGTTTGGCTATTGTGGACATTGCTGCTATAAACATTCGGGTGCACGTGCCCCTTTGGATCACTATGTTTGTATCTTTAGGGTAAATACCCAATAGTGCAATTGCTGGGTCATAGGGCAGTTCTATTTTCAACATTTTGAGGAACCTCCATGCTGTTTTCCAGAGTGGCTGCATCAGCTTGCATTCCCACCAACAGTGTAGGAGGGTTCCCCTTTCTCCACATCCTAGCCAGCATCTGTCATTTCCTGACTTGTTGATTTTAGCCATTCTGACTGGTGTGAGGTGATATCGCATTGTGGTTTTGATTTGTATTTCCCTGATGCCGAGTGATATGGAGCACTTTTTCATGTGTCTGTTGGCCATTTGGATGTCTTCTTTGCAGAAGTGTCTGTTCATGTCCTCTGCCCATTTCTTGATTGGATTATTTGTTCTTTGGGTGTTGAGTTTGCTAAGTTCTTTATAGATTCTGGACACTAGTCCTTTATCTGATATGTCGTTTGCAAATATCTTCTCCCATTCTGTCAGTTGTCTTTTGATTTTGTTAACTGTTTCCTTTGCTGTGCAAAAGCTTTTGATCTTGATGAAATCCCAATAGTTCATTTTTTCCCTTGCTTCCCTTGCCTTTTGCGTTGTTCCTAGGAAGATGTTGCTGCGGCAGAGGTCGAAGAGGTTGCTGCCCGTGTTCTCCTCAAGGATTTTGATGGATTCCTTTCGCACATTGAGGTCCTTCATCCATTTTGAGTCTATTTTTGTGTGTGGTGTAAGGAAATGGTCCAATTTCATTTTTCTGCATGTGGCTGTCCAATTTTCCCAGCACCATTTATTGAAGAGGCTGTCTTTTTTCCATTGGACATTCTTTCCTGCTTTGTCGAAGATGAGTTGACCATAGATTTGAGGGTCTATTTCTGGGCTCTCTATTCTGTTCCATTGATCTATGTGTCTGTTTTTGTGCCAGTACCATGCTGTCTTGATGATGACAGCTTTGTAATAGAGCTTGAAGTTCGGAATTGTGATGCCACCAACGTTGGCTTTCTTTTTCAATATCCCTTTGGCTATTCGAGGTCTTTTCTGGTTCCATATAAATTTTAGCATTATTTGTTCCATTTCTTTGAAAAAGATGGATGGTACTTTGATAGGAATTGCATTAAATGTGTAGATTGCTTTAGGTAGCATAGACATTTTCACAATATTTATTCTTCCAATCCAGGAGCATGGAACATTTTTCCATTTCTTTGTGTCTTCCTCAATTTCTTTCATGAGTACTTTATAGTTTTCTGAGTATAGATTCTGTGTCTCTTTGGTTAGGTTTATTCCTAGGTATCTTATGGTTTTGGATGCAATTGTAAATGGGATTGACTCCTTAATATCTCTTTCTTCTGTCTTGCTGTTGTCGTAGAGAAATGCAACGGATTTCTGTGCATTGATTTTATATCCTGACACTTTACTGAATTCCTGTATAAGTTCTAGCAGTTTTGGAGTGGAGTCTTTTGGGTTTTCCACATATAGTATCATATCATCTGCGAAGAGTGATAATTTGACTTCTTCTTTGCTGATTTGGATGCCTTTAATTTCCTTTTGTTGTCTGATTGCTGAGGCTAGGACCTCTAGTACTATGTTGAATAGCAGTGGTGATAATGGACATCCCTGCCGTGTTCTTGACCTTAGTGGAAAAGCTTTCAGTTTTTCTCCATTGAGAATGATATTTGCAGTGGGTTTTTCATAGATGGCTTTGATGATATTGAGGTATGTGCCCTCTATCCCTACACTTTGAAGAGTTTTGATCAGGAAGGGATGCTGTACTTTGTCAAATGCTTTTTCAGCATCTATTGAGAGTATCATATGGTTCTTGTTCTTTCTTTTATTGATGTGTTGTATCACATTGACTGATTTGCAGATGTTGAACCAACCTTGCAGCCCTGGAATAAATCCCACTTGGTCGTGGTGAATAATCTTTTTAATGTACTGTTGAATCCTATTGGCTAGTATTTTGTTGAGTATTTTCGCATCTGTGTTCATCAAGGATATAGGTCTATAGCTCTCTTTTTTGGTGGGATCCTTGTCTGGTTTTGGGATCAAGGTGATGCTGGCCTCATAAAATGAGTTTGGAAGTTTCCTTCCATTTCTATTTTTTGGAACAGTTTCAGGAGAATAGGAATTAGTTCTTCTTTAAATGTTTGGTAGAATTCCCCCGGGAAGCCGTCTGGCCCTGGGCTTTTGTTTGTTTGGAGATTTTTAATGACTGTTTCAATCTCCTTACTGGTTATGGGTCTGTTCAGGCTTTCTATTTCTTCCTGGTTCAGTTGTGGTAGTTTATATGTTTCTAGGAATGCATCCATTTCTTCCAGATTGTCAAATTTATTGCCGTAGAGTTGCTCATAGTATGTTCTTATAATAGTTTGTATTTCTTTCGTGTTAGTTGTGATCTCTCCTCTTTCATTCATGATTTTATTTATTTGGGTCCTTTCTCTTTTCTTTTTGATAAGTCGGGCCAGGGGTTTATCAATTTTATTAATTCTTTCAAAGAACCAGCTCCTAGTTTCGTTGATTTGTTCTATTGTTTTTTTGGTTTCTATTTCATTGATTTCTGCTCTGATCTTTATGATTTCTCTTCTCCTGCTGGGCTTAGGGTTTCTTTCTTGTTCTTTCTCCAGCTCCTTTAGGTGTAGGGTTAGGTTGTATACCTGAGATCTTTCTTGTTTCTTGAGAAAGGCTTGTACCGCTATATATTTTCCTCTCAGGACTGCCTTTGTTGTGTCCCACAGATTTAGAACCGTTGTATTTTCATTATCATTTGTTTCCATGATTTTTTTCAATTCTTCTTTAATTTCCCAGTTGACCCATTCATTCTTTAGAAGGATACTGTTTAGTCTCCATGTATTTGGGTTCTTTCCAAACTTCCTTTTGTGGTTGAGTTCTAGCTTTAGAGCATTGTGGTCTGAAAATATGCAGGGAATGATCCCAATCTTTTGATACCGGTTGAGTCCTGATTTAGGACCGAGGATGTGATCTATTCTGGAGAATGTTCCATGTGCACTAGAGAAGAATGTGTATTCTGTTGCTTTGGGATGAAATATTCTGAATATATCTGTGATGTCCATCTGGTCCAGTGTGTCGTTTAAGGCCTTTATTTCCTTGCTGATCTTTTGCTTGGATGACCTGTCCATTTCAGTGAGGGGAGTGTTAAAGTCCCCTACTATTATTGTATTATTGTTGATGTGTTTCTTTGATTTTGTTATTAATTGGTTTATATAGTTGGCTGCTCCCACGTTGGGGGCATAGATATTTAAAATTGTTAAATCTTCTTGTTGGACAGACCCTTTGAGTATGATATAGTGTCCTTCCTCATCTCTTATTATAGTCTTTGGCTTAAAATCCAATTGATCTGATATAAGGATTGCCACTCCTGCTTTCTTCTGATGTCCATTAGCATGGTAAATTCTTTTCCACCCCCTCACTTTAAATCTGGAGGTGTCTCGGGCTTAAAATGAGTTTCTTGCAGGCAACATATAGATGGGTTTTGTTTTTTTATCCATTCTGATACCCTGTGTCTTTTGACAGGGGCATTTAGCCCATTAACATTCAGGGTAACTATTGAGAGATATGAATTTAGTGCCATTGTATTGCCTGTAAGGTGACTGTTACTGTATATGGTCTCTGTTCCTTTCTGATCTACCACTTGTAGGCTCTCTCTTTGCTTAGAGGACCCCTTTCAATATTTCCTGTAGAGCTGGTTTGGTATTTGCAAATTCTTTCAGTTGTTGTTTGTCCTGGAAGCTTTTAATCTCTCCTTCTATTTTCAATGATAGCCTAGCTGGATATAGTATTCTGGGCTGCATGTTTTTCTCGTTTAGTGCTCTAAAAATATCATTCCAGCTCTTTCTGGCCTGCCAGGTTTCTGTGGATAAGTCAGCTGCCAATCTAATATTTTTACCATTGTATGTTACAGACTTCTTTCCCGGGCTGCTTTCAGGATTTTCTCTTTGTCACTGAGACTTGTAAATTTTACTATTAGGTGACGGGGTGTGGGCCTATTCTTATTGATTTTGAGGGGTGTTCTCTGAACCTCCTGAATTTTGATGCTCGTTCCCTTTGCCATATTGGGGAAATTCTCCCCAATAATTCTCTCCAGTATACCTTCTGCTCCCCTCTCTCTTTCTTCTTCTTCTGGAATCCCAATTATTCTAATGTTGTTTCGTCTCATGGTGTCACTTATCTCTCGAATTCTCCCCTCGTGGTCCCGTAGCTGTTTGTCCCTCTTTTGCTCAGCTTCTTTATTCTCTGTCATTTGGGCTTCTATATCACTAATTCTTTCTTCTGCCTCATTTATCCTAGCAGTTAGAGCCTCCATTTTTGATTGCACCTCATTAATAGCTTTTTTGATTTCAACTTGGTTAGATTTTAGTTCTTTTATTTCTCCAGAAGGGGCTTTTATATCTCTCGAGAGGGTTTCTCTAATATCTTCCATGCCTTTTTCGAGCCAGGCTAGAAACTTGAGAATTGTCATTCTGAACTCTAGATCTGACATATCACCGATGTCTGTATAGATTAGGTCCCTAGCCTTCGGTACTGCCTCTTGTTCTTTTTTTTGTGTTGAATTTTTACGTCTTGTCATTTTGGCCAGATAAGAGTAAATGAAGGGGCAAGTAAAATACTAAAAGGGTGGCAACAACCCCAGGAAAATATGCTTTAACCAAGTTAGAAGAGATCCAAAATCTTGAGTGGGGAGAAAGGGGATAAAAAGAGGTCCAAAAAGAAAGAAAGAAAAAAAAAAAGAAAAAAGAAAAGAAAAAAATAGAAAAGAAAAAAATTTTTTTAAAAAAAGAAAACACCTGAGAAAAATGTAAAAAAGAAAAAATATATATATTAGATAAACTAGTAAAAAATCGTTAAAAAAGAAAAAGGTAACAGTTAAAAAAAAAAATTTTTACCCGAAGGCGAGAAGAAAAAAAGAAAAAAAAAAATGAAAAAGAAAAAATTAAATTAACTGCAAGACTAAAAAAAAATCACAGGAAAAAAGCCATGAGTTCCGTGCTTGGCTTTCTCTTCCTCTGTAATTCTGCTGCTCTCCTTGGTATTGAAACCGCACTCCTTGGTAGGTGAACTTGGTCTTGGCTGGATTTCTTGTTGATCTTCTGGGGGAGGGGCCTGTTGTAGTGATTCTCAAGTGTCTTTGCCCCAGGCGGAATTACACTGCCCTTACCCGGGGCCGGGGTGAGTAATCCGCTCGGGTTTGCTTTCAGGAGCTTTTGTTCCCTGAGCGCTTTCCGTAGAGTTCTGGAGGACGGGAATACAAATGGCTGCCTCCTGGTCTCCGGCCCGGAGGAGCCGAGAGCCCAGGGCCCCACTCCTCAGTGCGCCCTCAGAGAACAGCGCCTAGTTACTCCCGTCTGCCTGACCTCCGGCCGTGCTCCGAGATCACCGAGCCTGCGACCGGTTCAAGGTAACACCGAGCTGTGAGCTTACTGTCAGCTCTGTCTCTGCAGCCGGCTTTCCCGTTCCAATACCCGCAAGCTCAGACACCCCCGATCCTTCTGTGACCCTGCGGGACCTGAGGCCACGCTGACCCTGCGTGGGCTTCGCCCCGGTTTAGCCTCTGGTGCGATGTCCCTCAGCGGAACAAACTTTTAAAAATCCTGATTTTGTGCGCGGTTGCTCCGCTGCTTGCCAGGAGCCGGCCCCTCCCCCCGGGGTCTATCTTCCCGTCGCTTTGGATTCACTTCTCCGCCGGTCCTACCTTTCAGAAAGTGGTTGTTTTTCTGTTTCCAGAATTGCTGTTCTTCTTCTCTTCGATCTGCCGATGGATTTTCAGGTGTTTGCAATCTTTAGATAAGCTATCTAGCTGATCTCCGGCTAGCTGAAGCAGTCTCACTTTGCTACTTCTCCGCCATCTTGACTCCTCCCCCATCAAGCTTCATTCTAAGAGAACACATTTGCAATATCTATCCATGCAATTGTGTCCAGACTATGTATCTCCAAATCAATAAGAAAAAACAAAACCCCAATTTTATTTTTTATTGGAGAAATATTTGAATAGGCATTTCATAAAAAGTGATACCAAATGGCAATACACATAAGAAAAAGTGTTCAACATTGTTGACATAGTTCAACATTGGGGAAATGCAAACAAAACTTTAATGAGAAACAAGATATCGCTACACACTAACTAGGATTCACAATTCCTAGTTGTGAATAGCAACTTGCTATTCAGTTGCATAGCTGAATAGCAAGTGTTGACAAGAATGCAGAGTTTTCATTAGTTGCTGGTGGTATATACAGTGATTGAACCATTTTAGACAACCCTTTAACCATGTTTATTAAAGCTAAACAATTGCTTATTTTATAAGCTGGCAATTTTATCACTAACCCAAGAAAAATAAGTATATATGTCCATCAAAAGATATGTGCAAAAATGTTTGTCACAGCTTTACTAATAATAGGGCCCAAGTGGAAATAACCAAAATGTCCATCAGACAGAATAATATATTTTAAAACCAAGTTATACAATAAAATAAAGCAGGCGTAGTGAAGTACTGCCTTATGCAACTTCGTAGAAGTCCCAGACATAATATGGAGCAAAAAAAAAGAAAGAAAAGAAATAAAAAACAGACAAAAAACCATGTGTCCTCTATCATTACATTTACATGACATTCAAGATCAAATATAATGAACAGAAGTTAGAAAAGCAGTTTTCTCTTTTGGAGGAAAGGTGTTGACTGAAAAGGCAGAACTCACAGTTCTGAATCCTGGAGACATTCTTTACTCAGTCTGTTTGGTAGAAACACTGATGTTACATGTATAAAATGTTATCACATTGCACATTAAGATTATGCACTCAATTTTATAATAGTAAAAATAAGAGCTATACATACATAACTTCTTTTTTTTTTTTTTTAATTTTAAAAACCCTCCTGCCTAATTGCCCATACCCCCTTCTGTCACCACAGAATTTTTTCTAAAATTCAAATCCCTTGATGCTCCCCCCATGGTCATCTTCATTTGATCCTTCTCCATTGCCTTCAGGCAGAACTCTTTCATGGATTGGCCTATACCTCTATCTCCACATTTATCACTCTCTCACTCCTCTTTGAGCTCCCACCATTCCATCCAACTCTATCAAAGCAACTTCAGTTCTTCCCCTTTCTCCGGAATCTTTCTGTCCCAATAGCACTTAGTAGAGTACATCTATGTAGTTACTAATGTGATTGTTGCATTATAATTATATGCTTCATTTTTCATACTAGATTGCTTACTAGATTTCCTTAGATTTCCTTTCATACTAGATTACCTTAAAGATAAGGTCTCTAAACATTTTGCCTTATATCATGTGGTATAATCTCCTGGATTTCATGCAATTAAGCACACAGACTCCATAACAGGAGCACAGAATGGACCATGAAGTGTAGCACCCACCAGGACTTTGGCACATGTTTTCAAGTAATATATTAGTGGCTATAGAATGACTGCTTTTGAAAGATGATAAAAGTTGTGAGTGTTAAATCTTCATGGGTGAACCTTGATTCAAAGAAATGATCTATAAATTCCTATGGCTATTAGACAATAGGACCTCCACCCAACACACAAATTAGTTCATTTGGGGAGTGATAATGATGTGCATTACATCTACTGCTCTTTAAACTCTTCAAAACATTTTACAAGCACTAATTAATTTTCCCAGAACCCCTGGTAGTTAGGTGTTAGCTTTGAGTGTCACTTCATGCAGTGAACTCTGATGAGTCCATAATTAACCTAAGTTTGCAAAGCAAGACAATTGCAGTGGGTGAGGGGCACTGAGGATACTGGTAGCAAGTAGAGGAAGAATGACTTGTTTTTTAAAGATTATTTTTAGCTAATGGTCCTTCAATTTTTATTATGAACTTAGAAAGCACTTTGAAAAGTGTCAACAATAGCAATTATGGTAAGACAAGTAAGTTTTCTATTAAATTGAATTATTAATAAGGATATTTTGCACACTATTTATATTTCTTATTTTATCTTATCTTTTCCCTTTGGTTCTTTGCAATAGTGTTAATTTGACTATTATATATCATACAAGTTTGGAATTTAGATGGGACTGACCCAAATGTTGATAGAACATAGATAGTCTTATATGGATCAACATATATCATTTTGGGGGCACCTAAATGGTGCCTTGGTCAGGTGGCTTGGTCAGTTGAGTGTCCAACTTTTGATCTCAGCTTAATCTTGATCTTAGAGCATGAGTTCAAGCCCCACATTGGGTTCCACACTGGGCATGGAGCCTACTTAAAAAAATTAAAAAATTAAAAAAAATAAAACAAACACCCACCATCGTTTTCATTTTTCACCTAAAATATCTTGCTAGTAACAGGGCAGCTGATGGGCTTTTTTAAAACGTTTTTCTAGGGACAGCTGGGTGGCCCAGTTGGTCAAGAATCTGCCTTCAGTTCAGGTCATGATCTCAAGTCCAGGGATTGGGTTCCCTGCTCAGCAGGAAGTCTGCTTCTCCCAATACCCCTGCCTTCTGCTCATGATCTCTCTCATGTTCTCCCTCTCTCAAATAAATAAGTAAAATTTTAAAAAATATATTTTATTCTAGGAGGAGTTAAGATAGTGGTATAGTAGGTCTATACACTCACCTCGTCTCAAGAACACAACTAAATAACTATCAAATCATCCTGAATACCCATAAAATCTAGAGTACTGACAGAACATACTGCACACCTAGAGGGAAAGAAAGGGTCACATCGAGGAAGGTAGGAAATACGGAACATGCTTTGGGGAAGAAATAGATCACAGGTCCTATGGAAAGAAGGCAGTGCTGGTCAAGGAGAAAGGCAAGAGAGAGTAGAGCACACATATATACAAACAAGGAGAGCAGTTCCCCAAAGCTATTGGCTGGGGAAATGAGAGGGACTGGTTTTCATGAGTTTTTGCAACCAGTGGGGCTTGCAGACTGGAGTGTTAAAGGTCAGTGACTTGGCTCGGACAAAGCCTGGAGGGCACAGCCCTACTCCTGGAGACAAGCCAGGCAGATAACATGGGGAGTGATGGTGCGATCTCAGAAATACCTAAGGCACATGGGGGAGACTGCTTTCTCTTCTTGGAGGGGCATTTATAAAGACACTTCTCAAAGGACAAAAGACCAGGAGGCACCATTTCCCTCCCCTCTCACCTCAACATAGAGACAGAGACACCTGCTGAGGGCAGCTCACCTTAACAATGGCTGCTTAGCCTGCTTGCTCCAAGTCTGACACCCTAGCGCTCTAGCACAATTACCCTTCTCAGTCAAGCCTGCATGCATCTTAGCAGTGCCTAACCCTCCCCCAGAAGACTAGTGCAGACACACAACAACATATCCCTAAAGTCTGGAGTTTTAAATATTAACAGGCTTGACTGGGATAGAGCCCAAAGTGCACTGTGTTGGCATGCAAGCAACCTGAAGATGGGCAGCATAAAAATGGTAATCTGAGAAATGCCTGAGATGCAAGAGAGGAGATTATTTGCTCTTATGAGAGTGCTTCCTTCAGAGCAACAAGCATGGAGATGCCTCTGTGGGGTCAAAGGAGCTGACTGGTACTATTTTCCTTCCCAACCCCTCTATATAAATACAAAGCCATCTGTGGAATGAAGCTGAGTCCCCAACATGAGCTGCCTAACCTGTTTACACAGAGTACTACCCAACTGCACTCTTCTGGTACTGTCCTTCGTGGGCTAGAAAGCCTAAGTCCCAATAGAGTAAGCCCCTTCCCCAAAAGACCAGCAGAGACCCCTGCATGCCCCACATCTCTTGAACAGAGATCTTTAGGGCCTCTTATCACAGAGATAAAAGAAGTAAAAAATAACCAGTGAGAAATGAAAAATGCAATAACTGAGATTCAAAACAAACTGAATGCAATGATCACAAGGATAGAAGAGTCAGAGGAATGAATAAGTTATATAGAAGATAAAATAATGGAAAACAATAAAGTTGAACAAAAGAGAGAAAGAATTGGGGAAAAGTGAGAATAGACTTAGAGAACTCAGTAATTCCATCAAACATAATAACATTATTATAGGAGTCCCAGAAGAAGAAGGGGGAAAGGAAGCAGGAAATTTATTTGAGAGATAATAGCAGAAAACTTACCTAATCTGGGGAAGGAAACAGACATTCAAATACAGGAGGCTCAGAGACTTCCCAACAAAGTCAACAAAAGTAGGACAACATAAAAACATATTGTAATTAAATTTGCAGAACACACCAATAAACAAAATCTAAAAGCAGCACAACAAAAGAAGTCTCTAACTTACATGGGAAAACCCATTAGTCTAGCTGGAGATTTAGCAACAGAAACTTAGCAAGCAAGAACAGAGTGGCATGTTATGTTTAAAGTGCTGAATAGGAAAAATCTGCAGCCAAGAATTCTCTATCCAGGAAGGCTATTGTTCAGATTAGACAGAAAGATAAAGAATTTCCCAGACAAACAAAAAACTCAAGTATGGGACCACTAAACCTGCCTTAAAAGAAATATTAAAGAGGACTCCTTGAGTGGGAAAGACCAAAAGTAACAAGGACTATAAAGGAACCAAGAAAAATACCAGAAATAACAAAAGAAGTAACAAAATGGCACTAAATACATATTATCAATAAATACTCTGAATGTAAATGGACTAAAAAGTCCAATCAAAAGACATAGTGTGTCAGAATGGTTAAAGAATCAAGACCTAGCTATATGCTGCCTCTAAAAAAACCTCATTTTAGACGTAAAGATGCCTGAAGATTGAAAGTTATGGGAGGAGGAAACATTTATCATGCAAATGGAAGTCAAAAGAAAGCCAGAGTAACAATTCTGATATCACACAAACTATATTTTAGGCCAAACACTCTACCAAGAGATGAAGAAGTGCACTCTATCATAATTAAGGGGTCTATCCAACAAGAAAAATCTGATAATTGTATATATTTATGACCCCATTACCATGGCTCTGAATGACGCACTGGATTTCACAGATATATTCAGGAGATTTCATCCTCAAGCAGCACAATACACATTCTTTTCAAGTGCACATAGGACATTCTCCAGAATAGATAAGTCACATATTGGATCGCAAATCAGGCCTCAGTAGGTACAAAAAGATTGTGATCATACCATACATACTTTCTGACCACAACACTTTGAAACTGGAAGCAAACCACACAGTACAAAAATTTGGAAAGTCGTTTAATACATGGAGGTTAAACAATATGCTACTAAAAAATGAATGGCCCATCCAGGAAATCAAAGAAAAAAGTAAAAACAAAATAAAACAAAAAAATTTAAAAAAACATAGAAACAAATGAAAATGGAAACTATGACCATCCAAAACCTCTGGGATGGGGTGCCTGGGTGGCTCATTTGGTTAAAGCCTCTGCCTTCCGCTCAGGTCATGACTCCAGGGTCCTGGGATCAAGCCCCATGTCAGGCTCTCTGCTCAGAGGGGAGTCTGCTTCCCCCTCTCTCTCTGCCTACCTCTCTGCCTACTTGGTATCTCTGTCTCTCAAATAAAAAAAATTAAATCTTAAAAAAAAAAATTTCTGGGATACAGCAAAAGTGGTCATTAAGAGGAAATTCTATTGGAGTATAGCCTACCTTAAGAAGCAAGAAAAGTCTCAAATATGAAACCTAAACTTATACCTAAACGAGCTAGAAAAAGAACAACAAATGAAGTCTAAAGCCAAGAAGAAAGGAAATAATAAAGATTAGAGCAGAAATAAATGATATAGAAACAAACAAAGAAAGAGTAGTACAGATCAAGTAAACGAGGAGTTGGTTCTTTGAAGCAATAAAATTGATGAACCCCTAGCCAGTTTTTTCAAAAGAAAAGAGAAAGACCCAAATAAATAAAATCATGAAAGAGGAGAGAAAGCACAACTAACACCACAGAAATACAAACAATAACAGGATATTATAAAAACCTGTATGCCAACAAATTGGACAACATGGAAGAAATGGATAAATTCTTAGAAACACATAGGCTACAAAAACTAAAACAGGAAGAAATAGAAAAACTTGAATGGGTCAACAACCAGCATAGAAATTGAATCAGTAATCAAAAATCTCCCAAAAAACAAATGTCCAGGGCCAGATGGCTTCACGGGAGAATTGTACCAAACAGTTTAGAAAGAGTTAATACCTATTCTTCTCAAACTATTCCCAAAAATAGAAAAAGAAGGAAAACTTCCAAATTCATTCTATCAAGCCAGCATTACCTTGATATCAAAATTAGACTCCACTAAAAAAGAAATCTACAGGTCAATATCCCTGATGAACATGAATGCAAAAATTCTCAATAAACTACTAGTTTGTTTGTTTGTTTGTTTGTTTTAGATTGTATTTATTTATTTGAGAGAGAGAGAGAGAGAATGAGAATGAATGGGGAATGGGGAGGGAGGGGGCAGAGAGAGAGGGAGAAGTAGGCTCCCCGCTGAGCAGGGAGCCCAACACGGGGCTCTATCCTAGGACCCTGGGATCACGACTGAAGTGAAACTGAAGGCAGACACTTAACCAATCGACTGAGGCACCCAGGTGCTCCAAAACCCTAGCAAATCTAATCCAACAGTACATTGAAAGGATCATTCACCACAAACAAGTGGGATTTACTCCTGCGCTGCAAGTATGGTTCCATATTTGCAAATCAATCAACGTGATACACCACATTAATAAAAGAAAGGATAAGAACTATATGATCCTTTCAATAGACGTGGAAAGAGCATTTGACAAAGTACAACACCCATTCACGATTAAAAAAAAAAAACTCAACAAAATAGAATTAGAGGGAATGTATTTCAACATAATAAAGACCATATGCAAAAACCCCACATCTACTATCATCCTCAATGGTGAAAGCTTTTCCTCTATAGTCAATAATAAGAGAGGGATGTCCAGTCTCACTATTGCTGTTTATCATTGTGCTGGAAGTCCTAGCTACAGCAATCAGAAAGCACAAAGAAATAAAAGGCATTCAAAAAGACAAAAAAGAAGGCAAGCTTTCACTATTTATAGACAACATGATATTCCATATAGACATATAGATTTGTAGACAACATGATATTCAAAAGACTCCACCAAAAAATTGCTAGAACTGATACATGAATTTGGTAAAGTTGTAGGATACAAAATCAATGTACAGAAATGCATTGCATTTTGGTATACTAACAATGAAGCAGCAGAACAAGAAATCAAGGAATTGATCCCATTTATAATTGCACCAAAAACCATGACACCCAGGAATAAACCTAACAAAAAAGACAAAAGAGGTCTACTCTAAAAACTATAAAACATTGGGACGCCTGGGCGGCTCAGTTGGTTGGACGACTGCCTTCGGCTCAGGTCATGATCCCGGAGACCCGGGATCGAGTCCCACATCAGGCTCCCAGCTCCATGGGGAGTCTGCTTCGCTCTCTGACCTTCTCCTCGATCATGCTCTCTCTCACTGTCTCTCTCTCAAATAAATAAATAAAATCTTTAAAAAAAAAAAACTATAAAACATTTATGAAAGAAATTGAAGATAACACAAGGAAATGGAAAAACAAGCCATGTTCATGGCCTGGAAGAAGAAATATTGTTAAAATGTCTATATTACCCAAAGTAATCTGCACATGTAATGCAAACCCTATCAAAATACCACAGCATTCTTCACAGAGCTAGAACACACAATCCTAAAATTCATATGGAACCACAAAAGACCCCAAATAACCAAAGCAATCTTGAAAAAGAAAACCTGGAGGCATCATAATTCCAGATTTTAAGCTATATTGCAAAGCAGTAGTGATCAAGACAGTAAGATACTGGCACAAAAACAGACACAGAGATCAATGGAACAGAATAGAGAGCCCAGAAATGGGCTCAGAACTATATGTTCAACTAATCTTCAACAAAACAAGAAAGAATATCCAGTGGGGGGGAAAAAAATCTCTTCAACAAATGCTATTGGGAAAATATACAAGAGAGTAAAACTGAACCATTTTCTCATACCACACACAAAAATAAATTCAAAATGGATGAAGGACCTAGATGTGAGACAGGAAACCACTAAAATCCTGGAGAACACAAGCAGAACCTCTTTGATATTGGGTGTAACAACTTCTTACCATATATGTCTCCCAAAGCAAGGGAAACAAAAGCAAAATGCACTATTAGGGCTTCATCAAAATAAAAAGGTTCTGCGTAGCAAAACAAACAATCAAGAAACTAAAAAGTGACGTTTGGAATGGGAGAAGGTATTTGCAAATGACACATCTGATAAAGTGTTAGTAGCCAAAATCTATAAAGAACTTATCAACTTTAACATTCAAAAAAACCAAATAATCCAGTTTAAAAATAAAAGACATGAATAGACATTTTCCCAAAGAAAACATACAGATGGCTAGCAGACACATGAAAAGATGCCCAACATCATTCTTTGCAGGAGAAATACAAATCAAACTACAGTGAGATATCACCTCACCCCATTCAGAGTGGCTAAAATTAACACAGGAAACAGCAGGTGATGATGATGAGGTGGAGAAAAGGGAATCTTCTTACACCATTGCAGAGAATGTGAACTGGGGCAGCCACTCTGGAAAACAATATGGCGTTTCCTCGGAAAGTTAATAGAATGACCCTACCATCCAGCAATTGCACTACTATGTATTTACCCAAAGGGTACAAAAAACACTAATTTGAAGGTATACATGTACCCTGATGTTTACAGCAGCATTATCCACAATAACCAAATTATGGAAACAGCCCAGGTGTCCAATATATATGATGGGATAATAACCATAAAAAAGAGTGAAATCTTTCCCTTTGCAGTGGCATCAATGGTGCAAGAGAGTACTATGCACACTAAGCAAAATAAATTTGTCAGAGAAAGATAAATAGCGTATGATTTCACTTATATGTGGAATTTAAAACAAAACAAAACAAATGAACATGGGCAATGGAGGGCGAGAGTGGAGACAGGAGGGAAAGGAGACAAACCAAAAACAGAACTCTTAATTAAAGAGAACACACTGATGGTTACTGGACAGGAGGTGGGTGGGGGATGGGTTACACAGATGAGGGGATTAAGGAATATACTTGTGAAAAGCACTGGGTGCTGTAGTGATAAGTCACTAAATCCTACACCTGAAACTAATATTCCATTGTATGTTAATTTGCTAGAATATAAATAAAAACTTGGAAAAAATAAATAAATTATAAAAATTAAAAACAAAAAAAAAGTTTGTTTCTTTCTTACCCCCTTCCCCCTGCCAATAAATCTAATTTGGAGCAGGGAGATTTTCTTCACCTATAAGAAACTGACTGGTTTCTGCTTATATTAAATGTCTTTCCCCTTCTCCCTATCATTCACAACATAAAGCACTCAAATTTGTTTCTACTTGGAATAACACAGTTAGGACTAGATTGCTTGCCTTCATTTCTGTCACTTGTCCCTTGCACTAAGGGTCATTGTGGCCTCTTGACCTAGTAGGTATCCTGTTCTCCACCTTGTTTAAGCAAAAGGAAGGACCTCCTCCAGGATGCTATCATTCTCCCACCATCTATCTATTTGGACATCAACTCATGGTCCCTAGTTTGAAATCAGACTAGACACTGTCAGTTGATAAATGAGGCCAAATTATTGATTTCACTCATCTTTTTTTGAAAACTACAGAAAGAAGAGTTGAATAGTGTGCTGTGGCCAACAGAGGTTTCTTATGGAAAAATAGGCTTTAGTTCAAGCCTCAGTCCCAAAGAGCACTGATCAATTGACTAACACAATTTGGGAGAAATTCAGTAGATGTGAAGAATATAGTGAAACTGCTTTATATTTTGGAAAAAAGGCTGTGATACCGGGAACCACACCAGTCTATCAAATAAACTGTCATTGCAAAGCAGGAGACGTTATTATTTATTCTGCTTGTGGCCTTATCTCTCTAACAGGAACAGATTGCAAGATGAAACACTTTCAAATCCGATTTTACACTGTCCCTGATTATTAAAGTCCCTGTAGCAACACAGCAAACTTCTCAAGTTTAGTTTAATCCATCAAAACTAATGACTTAAGAAGCAACCATGTGATAGCTATTTACTCTCCAGCACCATACCCACTTTCCTAAGGCTTTGGCTTCTGACCTTATTTGTATCTAAATAGACTTTGTGAGTTGATTAAAGTTCTGGAGATCAATATGGTTCCAAAATGTCATTTTGGAAATATTTGCATACAACTTTATGCTGACTCCTAAGATGAGGACATAAATTTAAGAATCATGCAGACAAAGAAATGTAGAAGAATAAAATTACTAGTGGGTAATTACGAACAGATTTACATGCATGCAAGGTAGAAGGAAAGTGAGAATTTAGGACAAAACTTCAAATGTTTGACACAGGAAAGCAGAACAAAGAAAAGAATGACTTTGGTTGTCTCCTCTGATATGTCTCCAGTACATCTCCTGAGAGACCCTAAGCTAATTTCTGAATTGTGCTTTTTACCTATGTAGATGCTATTTGGCCTGTGCCCTTGGAGATATCTCCAAATTATAAAATTGGAGATTAGGCTTAATTCTGGAGATTTATCTCTATTTTAAAGGTTAATGTAAGGACTCTAATTTACTGTTTCTCTAAGAAACCACTGGAATGAAGAGAAGGGGAAATCATCTCTTTGCCCCTTGAAAGGAGAGAAAATAATTTTCATTTATCATTAATCCTCCTTAGTAGTTTAATTTCTCTAAAATGTTACAGTATTATTGTCCTATTATATACCAATATTCTGCATATATATATATATATATATATATATATTATTTTGCAAATAGAACTTAAGGTATATGCAAGTCAGCCCAGTTATATTTGAAAAACAACTAATACGAAAAGCTATGTTTTCACATATATAAAAGTGTTTATTTCTCAATTAAGAAAAAGTCAATATACTATTGAAACTGATAATTAGCTCCGAGAAGAGTATAGATTTTTTTTCACATATTTTTCTATAAACGGATACTCAGTTTCAAGGAAATCACAATATTGAGTCCTTCATTTGCCGTCAGTCACAGTGCCTTAGATTTGGGGACAAATTCTGGTAATCAGCACAAAAGGTTCAATCTGAGGCCAAAATTAATCTTATAAACCCTAGAGAAAAGATTTATTTCTAGGTTAGCTGAAAGATTATAATTTATTCTTTTAATCAAACCTCTAGTTTAGGGCATTTTTCAGAACAGGTCTTATTTCTCTTCTCCTTTCATACTGAGAGACATAACAGTTAAAACAAGAGATGTAAATTTCTCTCATTTCTTTTACTCTCTCACACAACTTATAAATATCAAAGCAATAATTTAACAAATTATTGATCTTGAGGTAGAAGTATGAGATATGTAACGAAATTTTGTCATGCTATTTTCCTCTTTATTCATGTATTCACCACATTGCAATTTTATGAAAAACAAATAGTTTCGCTCTTTCTCTCTCTCTCTCTCTCATACACACACACACACACAGGCACTACTTTATCTGCAGCAATAACCAGGATGCTTCTGTTATCAGAATTTTCTTATTAAAGGGATTTCAGAAAGGGAGATCTCAAGAACCAGAAAGTTAGGAAATTTCTAGAATCTGCTTGGATGGATAAATTTATATTGAATATATTATATATGAGAAAATATTAAAATATTGCATTTGGGTCACATGCTCCCAGTGGGAAGTTCTATCCAAATTTAGGACTGAGGCAATGAGTGTCTGCAAGTTTGTGTGTGTGTATAGTTGGGTTGTGGGAGTGTTTTAAAGCAGAAACATTTATGTGCTGAGAGATTTAAAACGTCTATGTTTTCATTTAGAACATGACATGAATCTTTTCAATATGTGTCAGAAAGGAAGTCTTACTTACATCAATTCTGTCTAGATTTCAAATTAAATTTTCTTACTTTAATTAATGATCATTATTTAATGTAATCTACTGCATGAATTATTAGCTGAGTCTATTACCTTCTTTAGTTTTTCTTTTTATTATGTCCATAATATGCTCAAACTTGACCCACAAAAATTTTCTCTTGTTTGATTGTAAAATTTTATCTGCATTAAAAATGAAAGCCAAAGAGATTTCCAATTTTTATTCCACTAGTTAGGAAAATTAATGACTTATTATTTCCTAGCCGAAGTATCAGACATTCATATTTAACCAAATTTAGTTTGATTCATATCATATTTTATACAGCAAAATAACCATAGGTATTTTATAGCTACAATACAAAAGAGTTATAAAGAAAAGGACATTGTCAAAGAATAAAGAAAGATGACGAGTATCTTACTGTTTTTAACTCATGCAAAAAAAAAAAATAGACTGAATTCAAAGCAGAGACAACTCTGGAGAAAAAATTTAAAAGGACTATAAAGCTCTACCTAACAATAAATACCCTATGGAATACAACGTTGGAATCAGCCCTTAAATGCAGGGATTTTTTTTTTTTAGGAAAATGTTCATAAATATAAAGATAGATGATAGATAAATAGATGATACATAGATCATAGATAGATAATAGATCATAGGTAACAGAGAGATGATAGGTGATAGATAGATGATAGAATAGATAGATAGATAGAGGTGTATATATGTTCACCCTCTAAGAAATTCAATTGCTATTGCAGTAAGAAGAAACTTCAATTGCTATTGCGGTAAGAGGAAACTTCAGGTCTATATGAATTTTAAAAGGAGGATATAGGCAGTTCTGTAAAACATTGTAAAGCACTGAGCATGAGTTTGTCATTTACCCTGGTTATATTTCTAAGGTAATTGTTCGGTCCAATATGAATGTGGCAAATTGAAATCATTTGATTCAGCATTGTTTCACTAAAAGTGTGTTAATAGTTTTCACAAAAGGAAGAATTTAGATTACCTGAATGCCAAAATAATTGGATTGGCCCACAGTTGAAGTATGTTTATGGACCAATAGTTCTATTGTGACAAGGAGAGAGGTTTCTTTCTAGAAATGGAACATGAGTGCCATTCTTGGTCATAACTTAGTCAATATTTCTATGAAAGAACTAAATGGTCCTCAAATTTATGGAAATAAAATAATAAGCTGCATAACAAAATCAGAATACAAACCGTTTTTAAGACTAAAGACATAGACAAAAAGCATTTAATTAATATTCTAAATATACTAAGGCCTCTAAAACTAACTTTGTAAATCTAAATCCAAGCAGTAGGAGAATATCGTTGGTGAAAACATTTTGAGACTTAGTATAGAGCAATCTCAAGATAAAACAACAATGTAATTTAGCTGCCAAAACCTACCATGACTATAAATTACACTAGTAGATGTACAGTCAGTTCTTATTATTCAAAATAATTAAATTCTGTAAGGTCACCACAAACACTCAAATAGTGAACACTGAACCACTGTTCTCAGGAGAAATACTGGATTAGATTCTTGTGAGAATCTAGTCACAATATTTTCATCAACCAATAAATATATAAACTTGTTTTATGTGTTTGTTTCTTTAAAGACAGCTCATTTAATTTTTACATTGTTGAAACATTAACATTGAACTCATGGACATTAGCACTGTAACTCATTCCTGAATAAAGCTTATCTAATACGCATATTTTCTCTGCACAAGAAGACATCCCAGTCTTCTTGTGCTTATAACCACTAAACAACAATTCAACACCCCACTTAAAGGCCGTTTTAAATTGACAATTGAGAAATTGACAGCAAACAGTACAACAATCATGGCATTGAAATAACTCTTGTTATAGCTGTAATAAGAAGGCAGAGCATTGCCTTGTTCTCTACTTTCAATGGGAACATTCATATTGGGTAATTCAAATTGTTTGCCACTATGCACACATCCACAAATAACCATGAAAGTCCTATGAGTATTGATTTGGGGTTTACAAATAAGTTTTGACTACCAGGAAAATTCATAAATACAAAATCTTTGAATAATGAAGAATGACTATATGCAAAATACACCTACTTTTACTTTCTCTTGGTCCCACTTTAGAAAAGATGTAGATAAAGGACAATCAGAGGAGAATGAGGAAGATGGGTAAAGTTCCATTGGGAGATGAAGAGGAGAAGTGAGTTGGGGGAAATCGGAGGGGGAGACAAATCATGAGAGACTGTGGACTCTGAGAAACAAACTGAGGGTTTTGAAGGGGAGAGGGGTGGGGTTTGGGTGAGCCTGGTCGTGGGTATTATGGAGGGCATGTATTGCACAGACACTGGGTGTGTTGTATAAACAATGAATTTTGGAACACACAGACACACAAAATTAAATTAAATTAAATTAAAAAGAAAAAATGCTCAGTGTACAAAATCTAAAGGAAATAAGAATGTCTAATCTAGAGAAAAGATCTGATAGGAGAAAAAAGGAATGAAACAAAATCTGTCTCGTGTTGAAGGCTTCCTTATTGTTCTCTGGGCCCAACTCAGCCATGGTCTCCAGGAAACCATCCCACTCCACTCCCGTCTACTAAAAATTGTCTTCACATCAGGCTGCCAATCTTTCTACCTGGCCTTTCCACTGTGTCCCCAGGGGTGAGTAGGACCTGTGACCCAGCAGCTGGCTAGGACATATGCCTTCTCTAACAATTCATTGCAAAATTTATGGGACTAATCCTAAATGAAAAATCTGCTTCTTGATGAAATTTTACTGCAGCAATCACTTGCATACCATTGAATAAATTCCTTCCAAATGTACTAAAAACATATATTGCAAATTATAATAATAAAATTATTTAATTTTAATTTTTATAATAATAAAAACAAATGTATTCATTATAGAAAAATTGGGAAAGAGAAAATCTAAAGAACAAAAATATTTCATCCTGATCTCACCACCTAAAGGTAACATTTTTTTTTTTTAATTGTGGTAAAAACACAAGGGCACTATTGCATGGAGCACTGGGTGTGGTACAGAAACAATGTATCTTGGAACACTGAAAAAATTAAAAAATAAGTAAGTAAGTAATTAAATAAGCCTTTTTTAAAAGTGCAACAAAATTTTACCATTTTAACCATTGTTGTGTCATTAAGTACATACACTTTGTTTTGCAACCATTGCTTCTATCCATCCCCAGCATTTTTACCACCTGCAAAACTGAAAATTTGTACTTTATTCTTCCCTGTCACTGGCAACCATCATTCTGAAAGGAAGCAAATTTTAACATGTAGCCATTTGCCATGTGATGATTGCCATTTGATGCTTGTTAAGAGTTATAAAATGATTCCTCAGAGTACAGAAAGAGCTAAAGGAATAGAATGCATTGTTGACTGTGATTATTAGATCATGACGCTCATAGTTAAATTCTGTCAATCATGCGGAAGTTATTTTTAGCATTTAGCTTGTAAATTATTGTAATACCTGATGTCACTTGGTTGTTTTTGAAAACTGATAGGAAAATGTTACATATTTATATGTTTTAAAAATATGCTTAAATTTTCTGTAACCCTTCATTTAGAAGAACTTTAAATAAGTTAAAAGTTTCCATTTACAAATTTTAAAATTTTGAAATGTAAAATATTGAGGGGTGTGTGTGTGTGTATGTTAACACATTGTTTACAGCAACAAAATCACATAATGATACAAACAATTCTAAAGGGGCACCTGGGTGGCACAGTCTGTTAAGGTCCAACTGTTAGTTTTGACTTGGACCATGATTTCAGGGTCCTAAAATCAAGCCTTTAGTCCTGCTCCCTGCCCAGCAGAGAGTCTGCTTCCTCTCTCCTTTCCCTCTGCCTCTCACTCTGCTCGTGCACATGTGCACAATCTCTCTCTTAAAATAAATGATAATTTAAAAAATAAATAAACATTTCTAAACCTCTATAATTAAAATATTTCTCCATATCATAACTTTCTCTCAAAGCAATGATTTTCTCAGTGCTAATGTGTCACCCTTGCCTTGAAGTAAGGTGATATATGGTATAATTCTAAATTCCATTTTTTTCTATTACAGAAAAGATCAGCAAATTTAGATCGCTTATTTTCTCCTTTTTTAAAATAATTGTAATTTTTTTATGTTTAGCAATATGTTTTTTAAAGTCAGTGAATTTTTTTTTACTCAATGATTTCTATAACCAATCCTACAAAAATTGAAAACTAACTCAAAAAATGATATAATCCATACTCTAACTTAATTGATGGGAAGTAAACTTCAAAGACCATATATTAATGAAAGATTAAGCCAACCACTATGGGATCACTCTTATAAATTATGAGATCAGAGAACTTCTGACATGTAGACCATTATTTATAAAATTTGTTTTTTAATTTAACAATCTATGGATTTTAATGATTTCTTTAACTCCAGGAGCTTCTGAACATCTGATTTTCAGATCAAAAGTCCTACAATTTCTATCTTTTTATTATACATTAGGTTTATATTCTATATTATTCTTTTAAAGTGGTGTCAATTCTGTTGTCTTTACTCTTTCCTTCAAATTTGTTAAAGCATTATTAATTTGAGTCATTAACATGAGTGTTTGGACATTTAGAGTTTCACCCTCAGCATGTATCATCAAAAATAGACCCTTACTCCTGAAAAGAAAATATGATTGTGAAGAATAGTGTATAACTGAAAAGAGAAAAATGTGCATGAAAAAGAAAACAATTTCCATCTTAGACTTTATATATATTGACACAACCAAAACAGTATTGGAGCACAAACAGCTGAATAGCAAATTAATAAACTGAAATATCTAAACAAAGAATTTTCCTATTACATGAGAGATTAAAACGTGAAAATGTTGCATAACTTTCAAAGAACATTGAATATAAGCTTTAAAATTCAAAAGCTACACCACAGTTTTCAGAATAAAAGAACAAACAGCATGGAGCAAATGAAATATTAAAAAATAAAAACACCAAATACAATTTATCAAAATTAAGGAACAATAAAAGATCTAAAAAACATATGTTCAAAAATTAAAAATTTTAAATGTTTAAGAAAATCCAAGGAAAAATACTATAATCAAGGTTTATTTCCTCTTTATGTAATAAATTTGACAAGTTTATATAACTTAATTTTTTTTACCACTTTATGGAGACACAACTTATATACCACAATATTAATTTAAAGTATATTATTCATTGTTTTTTAGTATATTCGCAGACCTTTGCAACCATTACCATGTTGCATCACCCCCAAAAATGACCCCTAACCCACTAACGGACTGTCTTTACGTGATCCAAATCTCTTCAGCCCCCGATGAGCACCAATCTACTTTTTGTTGGTATTGATTTCCTGGAAATTTTATACAAATAAAATCACACAGTATTTCTGTAATTTCTTACTGGGTCCTTGCACTTAGCACAATGTTCATCCATACTGTAGCATATATCAGTACTACATTCTCCTTTTTTCCTGCCTGAATAATATTCCATTGTATGGATATACCACTTCATTTATAGCTAACAAAATAAGCACACTATTCTACATTGCCTCCAGTAGTGTATGAGGGGTTAAATTTTACTACATTCTTTTCAACATTTGTTAGTATCTGAATTTTATTAATCAGTCATTCTACTGCGAGTGTAGTGGTAGCTCAGTGTAGTTTTGATTAACATTTTCCTCATGATTAAATATCTTGAACACTTTTTTCTTGTGCTTATTGTCCATTTATATATCTTCTTCAGAGCAACCTCTATTCAGATCCTTTGTCTATTTTGAATTGGGTTGTCTTTGTACGATCGAGTTATAAAAATCATAATGAAGTTTTACAGTTTAAAAATGATTACATATAAGGAAATAAAAGGAATACAGAATGCAAGAAGACATTACAGAGTATCAACAATGTTATAAGCAAAATTAAAAACAAAATAAAGAAATTTAATCTTAGACTTGTCACATATGGCAATGCTGAGTTTCACCTGAGCTCTCTATTCCTGCAAAACAGCAATGGTTAAAAAATTCACCCAGAATTTTTTTGTTCCAAGAAATGGCTAACCACAAAGGACCATCTTGCCTACACATACTCCTAAGTAAGACTTTTCTTCATACTTCTTCATAACTAATTCCCTTGTACATCTACCTGTACAAAACCTGAAGACCCCCTTCCTTTTCTTTCTAGATTTCCCTCACTAGTGAATGATAGCCTGATTTTGTTAAGCTTGAATATGCATTGATATAACAAAGAATAATGATTACAACTAATACAGATAATAATAACATTGAATGTCGAGGTCATTAGAGCAGATGGAAATAAACTTGCAGATTCAGGTCGAGTTTAACCTAGATATTATCAGAAAAATTCAAGTTGTAACATTTATGTGAAATTTAAAAGGTAATCCTATAATTGAGGAAAGAATGTATAACTTTCAGATCAGTAAGATAAGAACAATTAAAAGAAACCAACATCAAATTCTAAATGAAATATTGATTATAAATTGACTTTAAGACTTACCAGAAGGTCCCTGGAAATGCGAAGGGTGTGTCTTTTCACCTTGTAAATAGGGAATGTTAAAATAATTAAGCTTATTTGATATGTTGAGTTGCATGAAAATCATTGTCAAGTAAGAGATGCTGAATCTGTCCCTAAATTTCATATGAACAAATGCTATTAATATATTTCAGAAATTATATAAAATTCCTAGAAATTTGGAAGTACCCTCTATGTCCCTATGTCCTGATACTTCTTGCCTAATATGAGACAACAGTAATGTTATTAGTCATAATTGCAGTTATTATATAAAATGTTATACTTTACAAAAACTACCTGATTTCATCATCAAGTTGCATTACTTTAAAAATGAACTCTCATCAGATCTTTAACCATGGCAAAAAGGGACCATCTTGCCTACACATACTCCTAAGTAAGACTTAGGAGTAAACCTGATTGACCAGATCCTTATCGGCACTTTAGCTTACGGCAGCTGCCCTCTTCCTGAAGACCTGTGAGCTGAAACTGGATGAGTCAATACAAACTACAAAGGACTCACCAACCCAATGATTTGGCAACTCAGGAAGTTTTCCAGAACATTTGTATCTTCTGTTCCCTGGTAAATAACCATGGTTATAACATTGATGCCTATGCCATCAACAAATACACTGAAATGGCAAACCAGGAAATCCTGTAAATTGCAAACTACGGCCATCTTCACTCCAATCATCTAAAAACACTTTGAATCCAACTTTTAAAAGTTATTTTGACTAGGCTGAATTCTGGATCTAAAAACTGGATTTTTAACCTGCTCTGATTATTTTTTATTTTTATTTTTCCATCAAAATGTCCCTCATTAAATTCCTCATTATTCTTACCATCCAGTAAACACCCTCTACCTACAGAACTTGAATAATGATTCAACAGAATATATGATAATATTTAGCTCTGGTCTTTCGTGCTTACTTGTCTTTGTTCTAACTTATGTTCTTAATTCCCTTTACAAGTGCCTTACTTCTGAACTGAATTTTCTCCACGAAAATCAAGCCAGATTCTTCTTTGTAAAACTTTTTGGAAAGTCTTAAATGGGGGGAAAGAAGGGATTAACAGCCCACAAGAGTGATATGAAAATTAGTTTAAACTGAAAGTGTTTGAATAATCAGCAGCCACGGAAAGAAACGTTACCTGATCTTGAGCAGAGCCTCCCAAAAATATAGCTGCCATTGATTCCTCTCTGAGAAAGTTTCCTTTTAGAAGAAGATAGACTCTTAGGACCAGGAAGTATAAATTCAACTATTTACTAGCATCAAAAAGCCAAATAGAACCTTCCATCCTTTCCCACTAAAGCCATAAACCTCCCTCCTATTTTTCTTTTTGTTAAGTTTATATATAGACATTTACTTCTGGTTATTCAGGGAGTTAGTCATCACTGAGTACTTCTCACATGCATGTGTAAATAAACCTTGGCTTTTCTCTTATTAATCTGTCTATTTTCAGCTAACTCACACGTCCCCAGCTCCCCAGCTCCCCAGCCAGTCAGACCTAAGATGTCAGAAAGGTTTTCCTTCCAACACACAGGTCAGGACCAGGTGGAATGGACTGGTTATGGGGAAAGAGAGGGAGTTCTCACAGTCAGGACTTGGCTTTAAAGTCACCTCAGATACAAACTCTTTCAGCCTTGTCCCATTTAACACCTGTGTTTTCAAATCCTCTTCCATAGTCCTTACCCTTTATCTAAGAACTTTATGGTAAGGTATGTAATCTTCTGCCTGCAGTCAATGGTCTTCCCCAGTTCATCCATCTGCCTTTGCTATATGCTCTCCCACAACGAAAAGCAATTAATTCTGAAAAGAAAGGTTAAATCCCTAGTTCCACATGGGGTGGGCTTCATTCATTACTGAGTTGACAGTCTTAAGGAAATCCACAGACTGCCTCTTTACTGGTCTTCTTAAAGTATTTAGTATCTGCATCATATATTTTTACCCTAAATTACGTTGTTTTCCTTTATTATTCTCCATTTCTTTAAGGCAGTCAGTCCGATTTCCTTCTTAGTTTTTGTTTCTTAAAAACATCAATGGCAATCACTGTGATTTCTCTTTTTCTCCTACTCATTTCCCTTCCTCTCCCCTCTCTCTCAGTTCTCCTTCCATCACAACATAACAAATGTATTCCTGAAACCATACAGGTAAACTCACAACACCTCTTAAAAGGAAGTGTTGCTATTATGGCATATGAAGAAATGTACATTTAAAGTTGATGTCACTTACTACACAGGTAGTGAACATGGAGTCAGTATGCCAGCACAAGCTGACCTAATACAAAGCTTTCTCTTTTTCATAGGCCATACTTCTTGACAATATCTATTAATGGATTAAAAATGTTTAAATGTCAAATAAATTAAAACTTTCCATACCGAACTACTGACTGTATGCTCATATTTCAGAACACACAAAATTCCCACAGTCAACATTCTCATTTTAGACAAGAAGGATAGGTTCAATTTAAAGTTTAAATATGATCATGTAGATAAAAATTGTGTGTCATTGTTTAGAGCATACTCTATAGGGTTATTTGATTTTGATTCTGATTCTAGGGGACCTCTATGTCTTT
This sequence comes from Mustela nivalis, assembly GCF_964662115.1. NCBI lineage: Eukaryota > Metazoa > Chordata > Mammalia > Carnivora > Mustelidae > Mustela > Mustela nivalis. Next base: position 88,547,194 of record NC_139021.1, on the reverse strand, counting down.
CATTGCCTTGGAGCTATTTTACAACTCTGTAAATTAGAGACAAGTGAAGGAAATGCAAATGAGGCTTGTCTATTGACAGGCAAATAATTTCTGTCTGGATGAGGTTCATTGACTATCCTCCCCTACCCACCTCTGGAAAAGCCAATTTTATATCCATTTACAAATTCACTCAGAATTTGTGATCTATGGATATACTTTTTTGGTTTCTCCTTGAACTAGTCACATATAATAGATTCTCTCATTAATAGCAGGTTAAATAAAATCTTAATCATGTGTTAGTTTCATATCTATATGAAAATCATATTTTACCCTTTAAAAGTTATGCCTTAACAATAAAATGATAGAGTAATAATCCTACTTTAAAAACTCTTGTAATGATAAAATTAGAAGGAATTTGAGATTTATTTAATCCCCCTTCAGATTACTAAACTAAGACATACTGAAATTGATTTGTCCACTTTCCCTTAACTAGTTAATACCATAGCTGCAACCAAATATAGATCTGCTGACTAGATACCAAAATCCAGTGTTTTTCTCATAATTGTAAAAATCTGTTTTATTATTAAATAATTCCTGTAATTGTCTTGAGGAGAAAAAGAAGTAATAGACTGTCAATTCATGAAATAGACATTAATAAAAATTATAAAGTAAGCTATTTTTTGAGTAATTATTCATCAATTAATTTTTAAAATACATTTCCCAAAAAAGAGCAAATGTTGCAAAATTATTTCCAATTCTGATTGCAGTTACATAAATAATATAATTATATATAAGAAGATAGACTTTATAAATTATATCAAAATACTTAATATTGTCACAAAAGCGACCTAACAAAAAAAGATGTGATAATGCTTTAGTAATAGTTGAAACATCTATTTATAGTTTTTGTAAATAATGGTGATGAATAATTTGGGGTAAGAGGGAAGTTCATTTGGGTTTCTCCCTCTCTTCTAGGTACTAGCTGTGTAATCAGAAATTATTTATGTAGAAAAGAAATCTTTTTTTTTTTTTTTTTTTAAGCCATCTACTGGGGCACCTGGGTGGTTCAGTGGGTTAAGCCGCTGCCTTCGGCTCAGGTCATGATCTCAGGGTCCTGGGATCGAGTCCCACATCGGGCTCTCTGCTCAGCAGGGAGCCTGCTTCCCTCTCTCTCTGCCTGCCTCTCTGTCTGCTTGTGATCTCTCTCTGTCAAATAAATAAATAAATAAAATCTTTAAAAAAAGAATATTTAAAGCCATCTACTGTTGGGGCATCTGGGTGGCTCAGTGGGTTAAACCCCTGCCTTCAGCTCAGGTCATGATCTCAGGGTCCTGGGATCAAGCCCTGCTTTGGGCTCTCTGCTCAGCAGGGAGCCTGCTTCCCCCCCACCCCCACCTCCACGTCTGCCTGCCTTTCTGTCTACTTGTGATCACTCTCTGTCAAATACATGAAATCTTTAAAAATAAAATAAAAACCATTTACTGTCTATAGTATAGCATTCAAAGTTATCAGATTCTGCAGATTCTGTCCTGTCTGGTAGTGATTTTAATTGACTCTCCACTAGAGAAAAATGAATTCTGACCCATTTGTAGTTTGTTTCAACATTTCTTTACTCCATATAAATTTCTCTTAATTCTTAGTTTTCTTTTGAACAGGCTATATCAACTGTCTGCCTCTCTCAAATCATAGGAATAAATAAATTCTTCAAACTTTGCTCATTTTTATATCTCTATGAGAATCATGATTGTACCTTTTCCTCAATTTTTTTTTCAATAATTACTTACTCTACATCTGAAACTAATGATGTACTATATGTTGGCTAACTGAATTTAAATTTAAAAATTTATATTTAAAAAACTCCTTACTCTAAGGCTTTAAAAGCCTTAGCCACTGTTAAATTAGATAATATATTATAAGTTCTTGACATAATATATGTTTCTAACATATGTTTATCTGCTCTGTTAAATAACAAAAATCTAACTGAATAAATTTTAAAGATCTAATTGGCTTCATTGGACAACTCAGATCAGATAGCATCCCATCTAGCTAGTAGAAATAAAGAGCTCTAGAAAGGGAAAGATTTTTAAAAACAGAACTGGGAAGCCATAAACCAAACCAAACAAAACAAAAGGAGTTATTTAGGGCAAGCTCATCTACCTTTGGCAGACAAAAGAGTCATATTAGCTGGATAACCACACCAGTGCTGACCAGAAAATTCCAGGTTGACTGGTAAGGGCTCCATTTCTGGAAAATATTAAAACTGCAATTAGTAGGTATTAAGCCATGGTTTGTTGATGTGGACCTAGCACAAGTGACTCTAATCTGGATCTGTGTCTGGTTTTGTTTGTTTGTTTGTTTGTTTACTTGTTTTCTTTTTTAAACAAATTTTAGTTTCTTTTACAATAAATCAAAGATGTCTCGTTTTTATCTGCTTATATTACTCAGTAGAAATACCATTCATGAATGAGCATTAGGGGATATGATATTTAATTCAAATGAACCACATTCTTTCTTAGCAGATCTATTTATTGAATTTGATTTTATTTCTTGTTCCCACCTACTAGCTTTGAGCTATGTGTTGTCAGTTTTAGCAGGAAGCTCCATAGTTTGATTATCAGAGCAGGTAATAAAACATAATGCCAGTAAAATCCACATTCTTTTGAGAAATACAAATTTTTAAGAAAAAGATTTTGCATAGTCATGTTTCAAGCTTGCAGGCTTTAGATTCCTGGGCAACATAAGCTAACAGACTAACAGGCTTTATGCCAATTCCAAAGCATCAAGTACTTCTAAGAAATAATGGCTATTTTCAAAGCCACTTAGTAAATTTTCCTTTACCAACGAATTGATTCAATCATTGGAGAAAAATAGCAATACAAATTTACAACAAAAAGAAAACCAATAAAATTATTTTCAATATCCCTTCATGACCATAGAACATTAGAACATGCCTTGAATTTTTATTTTTTTTTTAATATTTATTTGTTTAGAATATCTCTTGAATACTTAACTTTAGGAAATTCTTGCTTGGTTCATTTTCTTCCCAAAATGTTAAACATTCAAACCCATTCTGTGTCATGAATATTTCCCTTGATGCCCAGAAAATATTTTGATCTTAAACATAGTTGCTATTTCTACATCCTTTCATCACACTCAGCAATTAAAAAAGTAAACATTTATTCTCAAATTGAAAATCAGTAAGAAGAAAAAACAAGTATATACTCAGAATTTTTAGGAACTCCTCCAGATCACATTCTCAATCTCAAGTAATAAAAAGAGAAATAAAGGGGTGCCTGGGTGACTCAGTGGGTTGGAGTCTCTGCCTTCGGCTCAGGTCGTGGTCTTGGTGGTCTGCTTCCTCCCCGCTCCACCTGCCTCTCTGCCTACTTGTGATCTCTGTCTGTCAGATAAATAAATAAAATCTTCAAAAAATAATTAAAAAGAGAAATAAAATTGAATTGAATTTCTGTCAATATTAAAGACACAAAAAACCCATAGTTATAGTAAGTTGTGAAAGGAAGGGCTGTGACAATGGTTCAAAGATGTACTATTAGAAGAAAGCATTGGGTAGGAAACCCAAAGAGGAAGCCATCTGGAAAGCTTCTAAGTTCTCCTGTGCAAATGAGGACATAGTATGGGTACTAGGGGCTGGTCCATATTGAAAAGCTCGCTTCAAGGGTGAAGGGTGAATTCAACAGAGTTTGGGGAGTGGGAATGAAGTTTAGCATTGGCATAAACGCTCCTAACAATGTGTGCCCATGATGCAAGAAAAAAAAAAATTTTAAACAGCAACTATTTCAGATTATCAAACACTTACATGCTGCTAGAGAATAAAAACTGAACCCCAGACAAGGCAGTTGATCAAACTAAATGAGTCATTGAGTAGCATGTTCCAGAAGCCCTCAGCCACTCATTCTCAAAGAATAGAAAGGAGTGACAGAACTTTGAGTGGTCTTTTTGATGGGGAGTGTTATGGTCATATGAATCTTACAAATTGTTTACTCCTCATAAATAAGAAGAATATTAAGTCAAGTCAGGGAGATGAGTGAAATTCTGTTGCAAATGGTCTAACAAGAATGGATCTGAGGGATTAAACCTAAGAAGTAAGTAAGTAAGTTTCAAAAAGGAACCATCAAGATTTGAGAGTGTTTTGTTCAGATATTGTTGATGGGGTGTGTGTGTGTGTGTGTGTGTGTGTGTGTATAAGAAAGTCCACCCGTTTCTTGAGAGTGGAGATAAGAATGGAAGACATTTGAGGAGGCTGTGGATGGTATCCAAAAAGCAGTATCCAACTGTGGACGGTATCCAAAAAGTCCTGGGATCTTGAAGTCTGAAGACCATACTTGGCAGTATGGATCTGGGAGGCAACACCATGTTGTTATTTGTTAAATATTAAGTATTCACTGAGATTATTTAGAAAGAGCTGAGTCTATAACACCAAAAGAGGAATACAATTTCCAATATCTAAGCCTAAAAGTTAAACTGTTCCTTAAGTAACATGCTATTCAGCCAAAGCATTCAAAAATTAACTTGAATAGTTTTATATAGTTAACTTTCTATGTAATGAAAACTTTGTCAATATTCTACAAAAATTTCAAGATTATTCTTCGCATTCTAATATGAGGTCAATAATCATATTTGTACTCAACACACTTACCAATTACAATAAGTGTTAAACATTTGCAAATTTAGCTATTGTACCTCTTGATAAACCAAAGGCAGAGAGAAAAACTTGCCCTTCAGGGAGCTGTTAAACTTTTTCAAGTGTTTCAAGTAGCCCCCTGTGGAGACAGTTATTGAAATACAGTAAAAATGTTCTACGTGAAAGACTAATTTTCTTGGTGGTTAGGGAAAAGTGGTGTGTGTACAAATTTTTTCTGCCATGGGACATATAATGATTTTATGTTACTCCTGACATTAACTTAAGTAAAATTATTAGAATGACAGAGTATTAGTTACAACATTTAAATCTTAAATACATGTTAAGATGAACATCAATAATTCCTATCTTTTTCTGAATTGAATCTGTGTCAAGGAAAGCCGTTTTCACAGTACGCACCGGTATTTAATGATATGGGTGATTATGGTAAATTATTTGTGAAATTACTTTGTCTTTTTTTTCTTGTATAATATTCCTATAATTAATTCCTTGGTTTGTTGAAGGTTTAGGTAATGATTTCTATTATGTTTAAGTAATTAAATTGTTACACTACTTTGAAGAAAGATAACTGATTTTCACCTGAGGTTTACAGCAATGTTTCACATAATATTAGTTACGTTTTTAGTGTCTCCTCAATGGTAGGTCTCCATTGTGATTCCCATTTCAGAAATGAGAGAACTGAAATGCACCAAGAACATGGCACAAAGTCCTGTTGAAGCCTACTTTTCCTTTACTCACTTAGGACTCTTCTATGCACATAGATTTTATTTATATCTGATACCCTGGGACCCTGAGATATGCTATAGATTTGTATAGACTTGTCCTCTTATATGAAATCAAAAGCACAAAACATTACTCCATCTCTACAAGAATGACATTTGGTGAGGCACCTGGGGAGTTCAGTTAGTTGAGTGGAACTCTTGATCTCAGCTCAGGTCTGTATCTCAGGGTTGTGAGTTCAAACCCCTGTTAGGCTCCATGCTGGTCATAGAGCTTACTAAAAGGAAGAAGAAGAAGGAGGAGAAGGAGAAGGAGAAGGAGAAAGCGGGGAGGAGAGGGAGAGGGGAGGGGAAAAAGAAAATAAAAAAAGAAAGAAAGAGGAGGAGGAGGAGGAGGAAGAAGAAAATAGAGAAAGAAAGAAAGAAAGAAAGAAAGAAAGAAAGAAAGAAAGGAGGAGGAAGAAGAACATAACAGAGAAAGAAAGAAAGAAATAGAGGAAAGGAGGAGGAGGGGGAGGAGGAGGGAAAGAAAATAGAGAAAGAAAGAGAAAGAAGGAAGGAAGGAAGGAAAGAAAGAAAGAAAGAAAGAAAGAAAGAAAGAAAGAGGCATTTAGATCAATACATTTTGAATGATATGGTGGAATAAGAAATCCCAGAAATAGAAACTTTGGGGCACCTGGGTGGCTCAGGTGGTTAAGTATCTGTCTTCAGTTCAGATCATATCTAGGGATCCTAGGATCCAGCCTTCTTCAGGCTCCCTGCTCAGGGGAGAGTCTGCTTCTCTCTCTGCCCACTTCCCTGCTCATGCTTACTCACTCTCTTTCTCAAAGAAAGAAATAAGTAAAATATTTTTAAAAGAAATAGAAAAATTTTAAAAAGAAACAAATAGAAATCCTAGAGCTAAAGTGTATGATCACTAAATTGAAACTTCACTAGAAAACTTCAACATCAGACTTGATCAAACAGAAGAATCAGTTAACTCAGATAAGCCATTTGAAATACTTAAAGGGGAAAAAAACGAAACAGGATAAAGAAAAGTAAATAAAATCAAAGAGATGTACGGGACATTGAAAAAAGACCAAGTTACATGTTATGGGAGTCTCGAAAGGACAAGAGACAGAGAAAGGCTCAGAGAACTTACTTTAAGAAACAATGACTGAGGGGCACCTGGATGGCTCAGTGGGTTGAAGCCTCTGCCTTTGGCTCAGGTCATGATCCCAGGGGGATCCTGGGGTCAAGCCCCGCATCGGGCTCTCTACTCGGCAGAGACTCAGCTTCCTCCTCTTCTCTGTCTGCTTCTCTGCCTAGTGGTGATCTCTGTCTGCCAAATAAATAAATAAATAAAATCTTTAAAAAAATGGTTGAAAGAAAATGTCTTGAATATAAAAAGGAAATGGATATCCAAATTCAAGAAGCTTAAAAAACTCCAGTAGAATGAACTCAAAGATATTCTAATCAAACTATCCATTATGGGCTGAGTATTTGTGTCATCCCGAAATTCATATGTAGAAAACCTGTCCCCAGTGTGATTATATTAGGAAGTGGAACTTTCAAGCACTAATTAGGATTATATGGATGGGATTATAAAAGTCATAAGAAATCATTCTTCTCCTTTTTGTTCTCTGCCATGTGAAGGTAAAACAAGAAATTGGCAGTCTGCAATCTGGAAGATATTCCTTACAAAATTCGAACTTGCTTCTACCTTCAAATCAGACAAATCAGTCTCCAGAACTGTGAGAAATAAAGTTTTGCTTTTTTATCCACTCCATCTGTTGTCCTTTGCTATAGCAGTCCAAATTAACTAAAGCCAAAGACAAAGAGAAATTCGTGAAAGCAGCAAGAGAAAAGTGGCTTACCACACACAAAAGAGCATTCGTAAGATTATCAGCAGAAACATTACAGGGCATAAGAGAGTGAGATTATATATTCAATGATCTAAAATTTAAAAATAAAATAAAATAACCCTACCAACCAGGAACACTATATCCACCAAACCTGTCAATAATGAAAGAGAAATAAAGACCTTTCATATAAGCAATAGCTGAGGGAGTTCATCATCATCATTATATCTGCTTAACACACACTGCTAAAGGGAATCCTTCAAGTTGAAATGAAATGGCACTAGACAGTATCATGAAAACATACAAAAATATAAAACTCTCCACTACAGATAAATACATGGTCAAATTCAAAATTTTGTAATACAGAAATGAGGGTGCATGAATTATTTTAACTATTGGTTATAGTAAAACCAATGACAAAAGAAGCTGAATGATAATTGGCATAAAATAATGACTACCAAAAAAGATAAAAGCTTGTAAAAAAGTGTAACTAAAAAACCATGTTAATGCATAAAAATATTTTATTTTATTTTTTTAAAGTTTTTAAAATTTACTTAAGAAAGAGAGAGGGAATTGGGGGGGAGATGGGGAGAGGGAGAGAGAGACTTCCTGCAGAGCTGGAACACCTATGAGGTGCTAGATCCCAGGACCTGGAGATCATGATGTGAGCAAAAAGTAGACGTTTAACTAAATGAGCCATCCAAGCACCCCAAAAGTATCTTAAAAGATAACACCAATAATGTAAGTGGAGTGGGGAAAAAATGTAAATTGTAGTGGATATTTTATGCAAGTGAAGTTCAACTATAATCAAATTAAAATGATATCAGAATAACTATAGGATGTTTTCAAAAACCTCCCTGGTTAAAAAAACAAAACTAATTGTAGAAGACTATCAAAGAAAATGAGAAAAGAATTGAAGCAGACCATTAAAAATATTCACAAAAGCCAGAGGAAGATGGAAAAAGAGGAAAAGAGGTAAAGTGTTTCAAAATAACCACAAAACATTCAAAAAACAATTTTCAAAATGACAATAAGATGTTCTTCCCTTCCAGTTATTACTTTAAATATAAATGAATTAAGCTCATCAACCAAAAGATAGAGAGTGGCTGAATGGATGAAAAAAGTCCAACTATGTGCTGGCTACCGAAGAGTCTCTTTAGATGTAAACACATACAGCCTAAAAGTGAAAGGGTAGAAAAATCATTCTATGCAAATGATAACTGAAAGAGAGCAGAGTTGTACCTACTTGCATCAGTCAAAATAGACTTTTAAGTCAAAAACTGTCACAAAATACAAAGAAAACATTATAGAATGATAAAAGTATCAATTCAATGGAAAGATATCACAATTATAAACATATGTGGACCTCATAGCAGAGAACCAAAATATATAAAGCAAACACTAAAAGAATTAGAGGAAGAAATAGACAATGATACAATAATACAATAATATAAAACAATACAGTAATACAATAAAAGTAGGAGATTTCCATACTACACCTCTAATAACAGAGACAACAGACAAGATCAATAATGAAAGCAAGAACCTGAATAGCACTTTAGACCAATTGGACCTAGCAGACATATAAAGACCACTCCACCCTCTACTCATTCCTTTCAAGGAACATGAACATTCTTCAGTATAGTCACATATAAAGCCACACACATGTCTTAACACATTTAAGAAGTTTGAAATTATAACAAATATCCTTTCTAACCACAGCAGAATGAAACTAGAAATCAATAGCAGGATGAAAATTGGAAAACATGTGAAAATTAAACAACATACCCTTAAACAACTGATGGGTCAAAGAAGAAATCACAAGGGAAATTTAAAAATATCTTGAGACAAATGAAAATACAGACATATTATGCCAAAACTTAGGGGATAAAGCAAAAGCAGTGCTAAGAAGGAAATTTACAGCAGAAAACATGTATATCAAAAACACACATCTCAAATCAACAACCTAACCTTAATACCTCAGAGAACTAGAAAAAGAACAAACTAAGCCTAAAGTTAGTAGAAAATTGTGACTTAATAAGGATTAGAGCAGAAATAAGTGAAATGGTTAATGGAAAAAGAATAAGAAAAAAATCAATGAAACAAAGAATTGGTTTTTGAAAAGACAAACAAATTTGACAAAACTTAAGTAGACTAAGAAAAAATGACAAAAAGATGCCAAATAATTCAGAAATGAATTCAGAGACATTCAAACCACCATAAAAATACAAAGGATCAGAAGAGACTACTATGAAAAATTGCACGCCAACAAACTGGTTAATTTAGAAAAAATGGATAAATTCCCAGAAACATAAAATCTTCTAAGATTGAATCACAAAAAAATTAGAACACCTGAACAGACTAAAAATGAATCAGAAAATTCAATCAATTATCAAAACATCCAAGAAAGAAAAGGCAAGGAAATACTGAAATACTGTAAAGGGAGTCAAGAAGACTGAGTGGACAAAAGACAGTTTCCTCAAAAAATTGTGCTGGGAAAACTGGATAAGAACATTTAAAAGAATGAAACTAGACCTTTCCTCTTATATCATTCGTAAAAATTAACCAAAAATGAATTCAAGATTTAAATGTAAGAGCTGAAGTCATAACACTGAAAACAGGTGGTAAACTTCTCAAACAATTAATAATAGAATTACCGTAGATTCTACAATTGGGCAATTCCACTTCTGAATAAATATCTAAAAGGGTTAAAAACAAGATTTCCAAGAGATATGTTCACAACATGTTCATTACAATATTAATAACAATAGTCAGGAAAGGGAAACAACCTAAATGTCTATTGATGGGTGAATGGACAAAGAAAAGGTAGTATACACCTACAATAGAATATCACAGAGCCTTAAAAAATGAAGGAAATACTACCATGTGTTACAACATGGATGGAACTTGAGGACATATTCTAAGTGAAATAAACTAGATCCAAAGAGGAAATACTGTGTGATTGTATGTAAATGAAGCATCTAAATTAGTCAAACTGTTAGAAACAGAAAGTAGGATGGAGATGGCCTGAGCCTCGGAAAGGGTATAAATAGCAACTTCAGTTTTGCAAGTTGAAAAGTTCTAGAGATTTGTTGCACAGTAATATTCATATATAGTTATCACTACTGTACAATGTACTTAATGGTTAAGATGTTAAATTTATTATGTTTTTTACAATAGAAAAAATATTACAGATTCACTTATATGCTCTTTTGGATTATTAAAAATGACTCTTGACAGGGACATAATTTGATGCTTATAAAATTATGCTTATTAAGTTATACTTTGGTACTTATAAATTATGTGGATTCTCTTCTAAATTCATACCACCATGTTCTTGATACCTTCCTGCTAACACTCAGCTGAGGGACCAAATATATCTTTGTGAATACCAAATACTTATAATAATAATAATAATAGCAAAGGCAAATGGTAAAACATTTTTTTTAACATTTACTTAGTGCCACGTACAAAGTACTTTATGTGTATTTCCCATTTAGTCCTTGGATCTTCATTTATCCCTCCAACGAGCAGAACTATTACAACTTCACGCCAACAAATAGCATTTTCATGCTCAGAGTAAAATATGTGGCAGCTGCTTGTGATCCACATCACTTGAAATTCTTTGGTTACAATATTTTTCCAATCACATCATACCTAGAAGAGCTGTTCTTACTTAAAAACAAACATTTTAAATTAAAATATGTCTTATTCTTTTAGGTAAAGTTAACAAGTCACTTTCTGTATATCCATCTATATATTTATATATTTGTTAGGACAAAGCTCATGGTGTGAGCCTGAGAACAGCTTATGGGCAGGGGTAAGATTCTGTTTATTTCCAAATCCCTAACACATGTGTAAGACAATAGAACATATTACCATTATTAATGTTTTCATTATGGATAGATATATTACATGGAGAACAATTTATATTTTTAATGGTATTAGAGAAATTAGTTCATAACCATAGATGATAAAATGATAAAACACACAATACTAATGGCACAAACACACCTAACTAATACAGTGTCCATGGACACTACGACCAGAATGGAAACCAGCTTCTAATTTCACAAGAACAGCTGTTGTGGCAATAAAATTGTTGGAAAAAATAAAAGAGCAAAAAGCATACGAATTGGCTCTTTAAAGAAGGGTAAGTGATCTATAAATGAGAACAAAAGGCCTTCAATTAGGAGAAACTGGTGTGAGTAAAGGCACTGGAAAGTTGTAACAATTCTTATATCTTGGGGACAGTGGATGAGTATTTTTGCCAACTTGCAGTGTCAGTGTAGAGGAACAGCGTGATGTGAGGTTGGAGAGGTATAACCCATTTATACATAGATTTCTACCTTCAAATTGCCCATCCAAAACACACTACTACCCAACTATTTTCTTTTTTATACCTAAGATAAGTGTGTTTCATTACAGGCTTTTGACAGGATGTAGCCAGCCCAGATTGGGCACCAGAGACAGTCTTTAGTTCAAGTCAAGAGTTACACAGCTAATTGGTTTTTAGGAATTAGTTATAGTTGCTAAAACTTTGATTTCTTCAGCCAGAAAAGAGTGATTAAAAATACTCTCTTATAATGACTGCTGTGAAAATTACATAAAGTGTGTAAAATTTCTAGTACTGTAGCAGGTATTGATACACAGTAAATGTCATCTGCTCATGTTTCTTACATTTATAACTTTATAAACCTAGGAGTAATTATGCACCAGGCCTTATCTAATTCCCTGAATTTACTTAGATCTGCATCTATAGTATGATTCAAAAAAAGGGCACAGATAATACTAATACTTGGAGAAATTAGTTCTAAATGGATGATTATTTGTGTCTAGTAGTATCCTCACTCCTGAAAATCTCTAGCAACCATGGAAAGGAGTGATCCATTTGTGTGAATAACTGAAGGAAATAAGGATGGATTCCAAGGATGTGGCTAATGACAATCTAGCAGCATAAGGAATGAGACATTTTCTTCTCCCTCTTCTAAACACTAAGCAGAAGTCTGAGATATATTACATTAGTTACATTGTTCTGTAACCTTTATGATTTTGAGAGTAGTAATGGGAAGCTAAAAATAGAATGGCTAAAAATAGAACAGGATGTAATTATTGAGCAATACTAACATTTAGGAATAAAGGTTGTAAAACATTTTATGATTCATTTTTGTTTAACTGTTTATGCCAAAACATTTTACACCAACTATACACTTGTCCTTCTTTCCTTTTTCTTTTTTATCAGATGTAGTTCTGGTGCTATTATGTTTGCCAGACATCTTATTGCACTATTCTGAACACTGTATATGCATTTGTTAAAGATTTAAATCAGGGTGATGTCTGGACAAAGAAAATAAAATAAGCAAAGAAATTAATTAATTCTGTTGGATATGTCTGTTACAAGGGATAGTTACATGTTAAAGCATTAATAGTAGCTGTTTTCAATGTCTGCCTGGGTCTGCACACTCCACACAAATAGGTATGCTTTACAGAACACAAGATATTTGGAAATGCACATATAGTTTTACATATTTTTATAAGAATAAAGCTTTGACCAAGATTTAACAAATTAAAATCAACACATGCTAAGCCTTGTAAATTAAAGCAGAAACAAAATTCTACTCATCTAATGTGCATTACTGTATCCTCTTCAGGTATTAACCAAGGTTTGATTTTTGAAACCAGGGAACTAAACGGCTTGACTCCTCTGCTGATATACAGCAACAGGATGAATCTGAAATAAAATAAAGGTTCAATAAAGGAATCCTTACAGTCTTTTCCGGTGGGATATTTAGCAGGCCCAGATTGTTTTCCAGGGGTAGGTTTTTAGACGCATTATCTTTGTCCCAGTATCTTGAAGAGATGACTACATGTGTTTCTCAGAATTTGCTGCTTAGGATCTTAAAGTGCTGGAGATTTTATCTCCTGAACTTCTAAAAGGAGATATATCCTTTTAGAAAAAAAGGATAGCTTTCCATCTCATAAAAGATGTTATATAAAATTTAAAATGAATATTCAATCCTCTCATATGCAGAATTTATTATGTGTGGGCTATTTATTTGAGAGATAGGGTCAGAACTTACGGAAAGGTATCTGTACAAGTGGTGGGACAATCTGGCATGATTTTTGCTATTTTATAGCATGTGTTTTTTACTACATGGGATTGAATGAGAAGACATTTAAGGATTTTTTTTTTAATTTACAGTTGATTGTTGGGTAGTTCATCCAATTATCTATCAAATTTAGTGCCACTCAGATATCCTATCTAACAATTGTTTGGTATTTCTGACAGATACTGCAAACCACATCAGTAACAAGAGTATATTGATTTTGAGAGTTTACACACAAGCTTGAGACTGGGAGGCAATAGACCTGACCTGACCCTTCAGCTTGGGTACTTGCCATGTAATGGGCTGAATCAGGTACTACAATAAAATATTTAGAAGTCCCAACTCCTAGTACCTTAGAATGTGACTTGATTTGGAGATAGGGTCTTTACAGAGTTAATCAAGTTAAAATGAGTTCATTAGTGTGAACAATAATCCAGTATGACTGTAGTCCTTATAAAAAAAAGGAAATTTAGGCACAGACACACAGAGGGAAGAAGGCCATATGAAATGAAAACAGAGGATGGAGTAATATATGTATAAGCCAAGGCATACCGGCAATTGACAGCAAACCAGATGAAACTAGGAAAACACATAGAAGGATTCTTCTCCTCCAAGTTTCCAAGGGAGCATGGTCCTGCTCACATCTTGATTCCAGATTTCTTTCCCCCAGACTGAGACAATAAATTCTGCTGTTTGAAGCCACTCAGGTTTTGGTATCTTGTTATGGCAGCCTTAGCAAACTCACACAGCATGTGAAGTTTGTTTTTTTTTTTTTTTTTTTAAGGGTTTTATGTATTTATTTGGCACAGAGAGAGAGAACATAAGCAGGGGGAGCAGGAGAGGGAGAAGCCGAGTCCCTGTTGAGAAGGGAGCCCAATGTGGGGCTCATTTCCAGGAACCTAGGATCATGACCTGAGCCAAAGCAGACACTTATTTAATGACTGAGACACCCAGGCGCCCCTGACACCATGTGAACTTAAATAACATTTCACCTTTGAGGTTTCTTTAATCTATACAATGGAAAAAAGATGATAATAGCTATATTCATTTTTTTAGAGAGTTGTTTGGAGAATCAAATGAGATGACTTTCAAAGAAAGCATATGTGTGTATGCACATTCTAAGCATAAGTATTTGACAATATGTGTCAAAGTGTATGAGTAAATAGATACATATTTCAGGTTTAAGTGTATGTATGTACATATACACATAATATATTTTAATAGATGATACTTGAAGAAATTTTTCTTATGAGTTCTTAGAAGACAAGAGGTAGAATCTTTTTCATTTTTATATCTTCATTGCACCCCATTTGGGTCATTTATCCAAGCAGAAATCTGTGGAAATTCAATACATCCTGGTTGAATTATATCACAATATTATGTACCTACAAACAGGTAAATATTACAAAAATAATTTTCCCAGGATTAATGTTAAAGGTGTAGGAGATTTAGAGCTATCATTATGGGAGAGTATATTTAGGAAATTAACATGAATATTCCAATCCTTAAATAAAAATATTTTATTTATCTTAGGGTTGGAATTAGATTTTCACAACACTGTGAACATGAATTTGGAAATACTCTACTTTTTTGTCATGTCACTCCATGTGTCTGTTCATGTTACACGCTATTCTAATAGTCCTTGAAACACATAGAAACTTTAGATAAGTTGTCTAGATCTGATGTAGTAGAAATAAAATAGTCTGCAGAAAAAATTGCCAGTGATTTCAACAAAATAAATTTCCTATCTTTAGTTATAGGATTATAAAATAACCCACAAATAATCAGAATTACAATTTAATGATCATATATTTTATAATACTAGCTGCACTGTTAGTTATTTAACAATTAGAGTTTTCAAAATATGTGAGAGTTAACTATTGTGATTATATTCATTATAATTTATTTTGGTTTTTGGTGCATTCTTCATCAAACTGAAATTTATCCTTAAATAAATTTAATTTATAAAAATATGATGATACTAAAAATATAGAATCTACTTCATGGCAAGAAGATGTAATAGGATGGAGTGCAATTTTATTATTAATCTTTTATGTTTTTGTGTAGAATTTAGTGAAAACAAAAACAGAGGGATCTTTAACTCTCTATTTTTTAACATAGTCCCAAAATTAAATGATTTTCAGGCTGTCATAATCAAAGTTGTCCTTAACTAAAATATAATCAAGTAATATATGTATGTAATATAATATCAAGTATCTTAATTTTATTTGATTCTTCAGTTTTAATTCCTACATGAATGAAAGTAAGGTTTAAAAAATCAGATAAGTACAAGGGAAACAGTTAGTGATGTCCTCTTGTATCATATGATTCCGTATCAGTATACAGCAGCCACTAAAGCCTTAAATTATAAATAATATAACGTGTATTTGACAACCATTGTACATTCCTCTATTCTTAAATGAAATATCTTTACTATTCTGTAATACTGAAAGCATCATTTTTTGGTAAAAATAAAAAAAAGAAAATAAATTTTTATTACTATCCAAGTAATATCAATTTGAGGAAACTTACAGAAAAATGACAAAACAACAGAAATATAGTTGCACTGTCAGAATGAGTATTTCACACTTTGTTTTCATGTGTAGTAATAAGTTACTTCTTTGGCTTTCCAAAAGCGAATCCAACAAATTATTACATTAAAAATGTCTCAAATAATTAATTATAGACTACACAGTAATTTCGCCTTTTTTCTCACTTTGTTTTATTGAGGTATAATTGGCATGCATATACTATTTTGGTTGTTTCAGGTGTACCACAAATTGATTTGGCTTGTATATATTTGTATATATTTGTTTGTATATATTTGTATGTATATTTATATATATATATTACAAAATGATCACCACAGAAAGTCCAGTTACCATTTGTCACCCTACATAGTTACAAATTTTGTGTGCATGATGAGAACTTTTAAGATTTACTTTCTTAGAAACTTTCAAAAATGCAATACAATATTATTAGCTACAATAACTATGTTGTGCATTACATCCCCAGGACTTAATTACTTTGCAACTGGAAACTTGAACCTTTTGAACTCCTTCACCCATTTCACCCACCTTTCCCTCTAGCAACCATCAATCCATTCTTTGTATCTATGAGCTTGAATTTTGTTTTGTTTTAGTTTGTTTCATTTGATTTGTTCATCTGTTTTATTTTTTTAGATTCCATGTATAAGTGAAATCATATAGTGTTTGTTGTTCTCTAAATTGAATGAAAGACCTAGAACCATAAAACTTGTAGAAAATAATTCAGGCAGTAAACACCTTGACATCAATCCTGTTGATGACTTTTTGGATCTGATTCCAAATTGAAGTAGCCACTGTAGAAAACAGTATAGAAGTTCCTCAAAAAATTAAAAATAGAAATACCTTACGACCCAATGATACCACTACTGGATATTTACCTGAAGGAAATGAAAACACTAATACAAAAAGATATATGCTTCCCTATGTTTATTGTATTATTTACAATAGCCAAGATATGTTGTGTCCAACAATAGATGAATGGTTAAAGAAAATGTGATATACATATCATATATATATTTAATATTATATATGTTTTATATATATATATATACACACACATATAATGAAATATTGTTCCACCTTAAAAATAAGATATTCTTGCCATTTGTGACAACATAAATGAAACTTGAGGGCATTATGCTAAGTGAAATAAGTCAGACTTAGAAAGGCAAATACCTCACTCATTTCCATGTTTGGAAAAGCTTTACATTCTTGCTCTATAAATCTTGGAACCAGACATTTTCATTTAAAAGCAGAATTTAAAATGTTAGCAAAGTCATTATGTGGATAAACATAGATGGTTAAAATAATGAATGACTTGTATATTGAATATCTTTGGCACTGACAAAGCAGTCTTTTAAATCATGCTAAATAACAGTTAAATCATGTTTAACATCTTGACTTACAAGACATTTTTGATTCATAAAAAATTATTTGGAAACTTTGAGTGGATGTTAATATCTCTGGCCAAATATATAATAATACTACTACTATAGTAATAAAACTATAAGTGATAGTTTCACTTAATTGGGCTCATTTAATTTGGGTCTGATTTATCTCTTTCAGCAATATATGTATGTATATCAATTTAATAAGTGTGAAATGCCCATGTCATGATGTAGCAATGAAACATCAAGTAATTTTTCCCTTTAGATTCATTTTTTGCCATGATCATTCACCTTCAGATTAAAGAATTTTTTTCCTTAAAATTAGTATTTTTGTATTTTTTCGGAAAATACTTACTAATGCAATTGTTGGATCATAAGGTAGTTCTATTTTTACCTTTTTGAGTACCCTCAATACTGTTTCTTTTCTTTTCTGAATTTATTACACCAGTTTGGATTCCCACCAACAACGTAAGAGAGTTCCTTTTTCTCCACATCCTAGCCAACTCCGTTGTCTCTTGTGTTGCTGATTTTAGCCATTCTGACAGGTGTGAGGTGATAACCTTATTGTAGTTTTGATTTGTATTTCCCTGATGATCAGTGATATTGAACAGCTTTTCAAGTGTCAGTTGGTCATCTGTATGTCTTCTTTAAAAAAATGTATATCCGTGTCTTCTGCCTATTTTTTAACTGAATATTTGTTTTAGAGGATTGAGTTTTAGAAGTTCTTTATATTTTGGGGGTACTGACCCTTTATCAGGTATGCCATTTTCAAATTTCTTCTCCCACTCCATAGGTTGCCTTTTGTTCCATTCATTGTTTCCCTCACTATTCAGAAGGGGTTTTTTTTGTTTGTTGTTTGTTTGTTCTTTATCTTGATTAAGTCCCAATAGTTTATTTTTGCTTTTGTTTCTTTTGCGTTAGGAGACATATCTAGAAAGAAGTTGCTATGGTCAGTGTCAAAGAGGTTACTGTCTGTATTTTCTTACAGGAGATTTATGGTTTCCTGTCTTACATTCAGGTCTTTAACCCATATTGACTTTATTTTTATGTTTGGTAAAAGAAAGTGATTCATTTTCATTCTTTCACATGTTGCTGTCCAGTTTTCCCAACACCATTTGCTGCATTATCTGCAATAGCCAGATTATGGGAGCAGCCCACAGGACCATCAACTGATGAATGGATAAAGAAGATGCAGTATATATGCAATGGAATATTACTCAGCCATAAAAAAGAATGAAATATTGTCATTTGTGATGACATGGATGGAGCTAGAAAGTGTAATGCTAAGTGAAATGGACCAGAGAAAGACAAGTACCATAAGATCTCCCTCAGATATGGAATTTAAGGAACAAAACAAATGAGCAAAGGGACAAAAGAGAGAGAAAGAGAGGAAAACCAAGAAACAGACTCTTAAGTGTAGAGAACAAACTGAGGGTTACCAGAGGGGAAGTGGGTGGAGGATGAGGTAAATAAGGGATAGGAATTAAGGGATGCTTGCTTGCTATGATGAGCGCTATGATGTATGGAAGTGTTGAATCACTATATTGTATACCTGGAACTAATATTACACTGTATGTTAACAAAAGGAATTAAAATAAAAATCTTTAAAATTTAAAAAATAAAATTTTTTTCATGTGAATATTGGGATTCAAAGTGTCAGAGAAGATGGTCAACACCAAGCAAGTAAAAGGAGGTTATACATATTATAGAAAGTGCTAAAATATTCTGTTTCTCAAAATAAAGCTATTGCCTCTAAAAATATAATACACATGTTAGTGTAATGAATCAACAGCATTCTCATTTTAATGTTGCTTATTCCAAGCATGTTTTCTTAGTGTTTCTTCATTAGCTGTGTGCTGTTTGAATTGCATGTCACCAGTCCATTAGAACATTTTCTCAGTAAAATCTCAGTAAAAGTAGACTTTCCCACCTCCAGGTTTTAGTGACCCTGGTAACAAATTGCCTTCATTAAGTCCACAATGCCAACTCAAGTTGCACTGAAATTACAAAATAAAATTGTCTGTTTTACATATTCATTAAAATAATTTAGGTCTGAGTTATTTAATATAAATTGTAATCATCATCATAGGGTATAAGATTGCAAAAAAAAAAAAAATAGTTTGATCTTTTTGGCATAGCTGCTCCATCTACAGGATTCTTTCTCTGGATGTATTAGCCTCTCTCATTTTTTATGAATCATTGAATCCTTCTTTTGCATTTATGATAATACATGCAACTTGTATAGTAGCTAGCTTGCTTGCTACTACAATAATATAATTATTATTATATATTATATTATATTATAATAATATATAATATATATAACAATTATATTATATATTATATTATATTATATTATATTATATTATAATAATATAATCAGCTAACTGATTACCATTTGTATTGCAAATTTTGTTCATTTATATGGAAAATTTGAACTTTCTGGAACAACAATGCCTTAATATTTCTTGCTTCTTAATTTGTAGACAGTTGCCTCTGCCAGCATTTCTAACCTCTTTGTGTGTGGATGAGGCTATAAATGTAGATCCATAAACACATACTTGAATTTTTCTAAGCCTCACCCATTCATGGGTATAATTACTTTCATATTTTCATTAACTTAATTCCACTAGATTTTGCTCCAATATGTATCCAAGACTTCCAAAAAGTTTTTCTAACTTCCCAGAAACACCAGCATATATAGACAGAACTTATCCAGGAGGACCTGAAGCCAGCTGGAATTAGGTTCTAATTCCCTGAGCCCATGGTGCAGAGAGCCACTGCCTCCAGGTGACCCTCATTCCCGGACAGCAGTGTTGCTCCCGGGCAGCGCGGCACCTTGACCATTTGTCTGTTTCCAAGCCCACCCCCTTTGTCAGACATCTCCGACAAACCCTGCTGAGCAAGGAGCTCTCCACTCTTGTCTTCAGTGAATAGTCCTGGCAGTAACCCAGGGAGGTGGGGGACACATCTCCTTTCTTTCCTGCTGTGCAGTATATCTAAACAGTGTTGTTTGTATCTTAATAAAATAGCCCTGCACTATTTTCTTCTAGTGCTTCCCATCTCAGCAGCCACAGATCACAGCCTGACTAGTGTACCAGTTGTGATGCTGAGCCTCTTTTTCTCAGGCCTTAGTCTCTTGTTGGACATGAGTTTTTGTGGGTCTTCCCAGTTTCTGGGACATCCCATACATATTATAAGACTCAGTTTAAATAGGTTAGGACCTACCGCACACTTATTTGTATGTACTTAAAAACAACCTCACTTGGGGGTACCTGGGTGGCTCAGCGGGTTAAACATATGACTCTTGATTTTGGCTCAGGTCATGATTTTGGGGTCCTCAGATCAGGAACCCCACCTCCAATTCCTTGCTCAGCAGGGAGTCTCTCCAGATTTTCTCTCCCTCTCCCACCCCCTCTGCACACATGCAGGTGCTGTTGATCTCTCTTTCTCGAATACATTAATTAATTGATTTTTTTTTTAAAAAAAGCCTCTCTGAGTTTTCTCCCCCTCTCTTCACCATGATTCTTAGTCCTTTCTTTTCTCGGCTTAAAAAAAAAGTAAGGAGGAAGAAAAAAAGAAAGGGAGGGAGGAAAGGGAGGGGAAAATCTGTATAGAGTTGGGAGGTTCCTTGCCCCAGGGTGTGCCCCAGAATTAGTATTTGCTCCTTATCTAAATCCTACCTGAATGTAGCCTCCTTCAAGGACTTGATGGGGCAAGTCTAAGATTTCGTATCAATCTGGTGGATGGAGATAAAGCCAAATTTAATTAATTTATGACCAATTAGCTTTTTAGATCTTCTTGCCTCTAGCAACCATGGGTATTATATAACTAACAAAATAACCCTCAACTTGGCTCTTCCAAGGCAGGAAGGCCACATGATGTCACAGAGGCTACTCTGGACAGGAATCTGTAGCTCATGGGGAGAATGGAACTGAGAAGAGCTGGGAAGCCCACAGACTGGGTCCCACACACCCACACTTTGGTTTCATCATTGGTAAAATGGGAGTAAATGTCACTTATCTTATGTGATGGTTATGATAATGTAATTAGTATATAAAAATCAGTTAGAAAACATTTATTAAAAATTAGTTATTAATTCAATTTAGAATTCTTGGTTTTCCATATCTTACTCTAGCCATGTTTATTTTAAATTTTCCCTAATTACACAACACTGATCTCTTTCTCTCATTTTGTTATTATTCATTATACTACATCATTTTCCACTTTAAATAGTAATCATTATAATTATTACAATAATGACAATGTGCTAATTATGTTAATAATGAGTCATTATTTTCTATGAGTCCCCTAAAGTCTTTTATTAAATAAGTCAAAATGTCAATTATGTCTGTTGATTATGACTTGCATTTATTATTAATTTTATCCTTGATAAGTGTTTGCACTAAACTAAGGAGTCTTTTAAAACTCTAGCTAAGAAAGCTATCCCATCCACTTGGATTCATTGACACCATGTGCTCACTAGTGCTAAGGAATTTGGTATCTAATGGGTTTGTACTTCCAAATTAGGGTGACCATTTATCAATAAATTAAAAATTAACCAAAGGGTAAATAAGGGATAAGATCTTCCAGATGAATATCCCTAAAATAGAAAAATAATTTACTGAGATAAATATGGCATGCAAAATAGTATTAGAATTAATTTAGGCTATATAGGTAGTCATTTTAAACTATTTTGTGTGTAAATTGTGCAATATTTCTCTCTTTTTTTAAGGTTTTATTTATTTATTTAAGAGAGAGAGAGGGGGAGATAGAACTCACACAGTGGGAGAGCAGATGGCGGGGCGGAGGGAGAAGAACACAGAGAAGGAGAGAGCATCTCTAGCCGACTCCCTGAGTTCAGAGCTTGCCAGGGTTCAATCTCACCAGGCCCCTGAGATCATGTCCTGAGCCAAAACAAAGAGTCAGATGCTTAACAAACTGAGTGACATAGGCACCCCGATTGTGCAGTATTTCTATTTTCTTTTCAGTGTCATTAAGTACCTACAAATAGTCACTTACTTCAGAAAGAGATTTCTGACAGATTCAAAATAATACTTATGCCCTTCATTGCTTGCCCTCCGACCTTGTTGAGTCTCTATGGACCCAGATGAGATAACATTATTTCTTTCAGGCAAAATCACTTTCAAACCCATTTACACACAATTTGAAATTTTAATTTTTCTAACAGACACATTTTTTAAAGTATGACCTTACTTACTAATCGTAATCATAATATACACAACTATAATTTATGTAATCACCTGCTTTTCATTCTCCTAACTTATTTTAAAATGTTTCCTTTTTTTTAATTTTAATTTTAAATTATGTTCCAGGGTAGGCTTACTTTCACTTCCTTTCTTTTCTTTCCCGCTCTCTCTCTCTTTTTTTTAATTGTTTTTGTATTTTTGTTTTTTTGTTTTTCCAAATTAGTGAAGTAGAAAGAATAGGGACAGTATCATCAGAATTCTAATATCAGCATTCACTCAATGTGTAAAATTAGGTTATCTATCAGGCAGGTTTCTTTTCAGTCATTCTATAAATGGAGATAATTCTCTCTGCCTTCCAAAAGTATTCTCTCTGCTGGCCTCTAAAAAATATATATGAAATGAAACTATCATTATTCTAACTTTTACTGTCAACTGTTGGGATGATAAATGCTTGATAATCATGTAGTCACTAATGCTTGAATAATATTGGATATTATTGAAATATGTTTAATGATTCTTTGAATTTTTTTGTTAGTCTATCCTTTTTGAGGTACCTGGTTGACTCAGTCAGTAGGGCATGCAACTCTTGATCTCAGGTTTGTAAATTCAAGCCCCACCTTGGATATAGAGATTACTTAAAAATAAAATCTTCAAATATATATTTCATAGCACATTCTTTTTATGGTAGTTAATTGTCCTAAGTTAACATTGTTTATATATAAACATATATATGTTTATACATATATGTGTGTGATGTGTGTGTATATATATATATACACACATATATACACGTGTGTGTGTGTGTGTGTGTGTGTGTGTGTGTGTGTATCCAGAACACCTCTGACTTCTTTCTGAGTTTTCAGTTCAGTTTTTATTCACTGAGCAGCATTTATGTCCTCACACTCCTCTAGCTACACAAGTGAGCCAGACAGGTCCTTGCCTGGGGTTGTTAAGTAAACTCTTTGAGGATAAAAGAAAAGTAAGTAAGGAGAATATGCCTTTGGTTCCATAGGACAAATACAATGACAGCGGTAAATAAAGGATAGTAAGTTGCTATAGAGAAAGAGTAGGCTTAGCCCGGTTGGGGAGGAGCAAAGGAAACCTGGAGGGTGGATGTGGATGCGGAGGGTTTTCCAGAGATTTATATCATCACAGCTTACTTGGGGGAAGTTAGACAAGGACTCATCAAGTGACTTATGGGAGGTCATGCAATAGAACAGAGGACCCTAAAAGTCTACTCTCACACAAACAAAATAATGATCGTAATGTTGCACTGCACAATAGCTTAATTTCTTATTAAGTGATCACAGTAGAGATAGACATTGCTTCCAGGGGGCCACTGTTAGGAACAAATCACATGGAAAGTGAGAATTATCGCTCGTTGATAGTAGACCCTTTCTCTTTAGTTAGTATTGTGTTAGATTTTTAAATCAGCTCCATGGAAGGCAATGAACATTCAGTAAAGTTAAACTCATGGAAAGTCAATGTGCATAAATCAAGGAACAGATCAGCAAAAGAAGCCTGGGGCAATTGGTGCATCACTCGCCAATCAAGGACAGAACCAATGCTTGAAGAATCTACAGAGAAATGTGGGAAAGAAGAGGATGAATACGGGACTAAACCCCTCAAAAACACAATAATATTGATGCAAGTTATTTGAAAATTACACCATCTTTCTTTGAAACCCATTTGATTTTTATCATGCTACTAATTTCTCCTCACAGCTATTATAACACCCAGAATTCAAATGTTCATTGACAAGAAAATCTTGTGTGATGGTGTAATTGATAATAAACTATTTTCGCTTATTTCTATGATCATCGCTGTGGTTCTCATAAATAAGTTCTGTAAGTTTACCATGTGGGATAATGATACCTACTAAAAAGAATGACAATTGCATTGGTTGCTAACCTGAAAAAAATGTAATCATGTATCTCTTTTCTCTGCAATACACAACATCAGACAATATAATCATCTTGAAATTGTGTGAGAGTTGGCAAAAGCCAACTCACGGATGTTCAGTATGGAATGAGAACAATGGAGTACCTCAGTTAATCTTAGTTCAGACTGGAGAGTTCCACAGTACTGAAAAGAGCGACCTATACTGGGATAAAGCAAATGGATAGGTGCATTTTTAAAATAGATTTTAAACAAAGTTTATGTTCTGCTCTCTATTTTTTCATATGGAAGTCTTTTACTGAAAAGGGAGGGGGAGGAAAAAGTGATACATAATGGTCAATGCCTTTAATTTTCAAGGGACATCTAAAGATGAGATTTACACTTATTATTTCCTCAAGGATGACGTGCTAGAATCCCCCAAATATATGTAATTGTTGGAATGATTCTATTCTATCAGAGTAAAATAAATATACTAACTTAAAAGAAAAGAATCTTTACCAAGGTCATAATGAGTTTCCAAAACACTGAATTTAACAGACAGACTTCGGAGTCTGTAGGAGAGATGACGGAGTAGAGTTCACTTTTCAATTTTTTAAAATCTTCTTTGTGTTACTTCTTTTTTTTACTGGTAAGTATCTACTTCTGACATTACCACTTAAGTGATAGTCCATACAGGAAGGCTTCACTGCATACCTTCCATGTCCAAAGGCTTGAGTCACCATTCTTCACAAAGCTGGTGCATGTATCTTTGGCATGGCAGTTACCGTGTGCATGACAATCATCTGGTGTATGTGACACCACCCACTGATGTGAGGACACGGGGTTTCTGAATCCACAGTGGCTAGTACATAATCAGCACTCGATATCACATACATTAAAAGAATGAATAGATGTATTCCTCTAACTTGGGTTTTCTCCAGTGAAAATGAAGCACACTCCCATTTGAAGAAAAAATGGGATTTTAGTAAGTTAGAAGCAACAAGGCCAATCCTTCAATTTTTTTAAAGAGGAATTGATATTTTGAGTTGATTATTGAGTTCATTTTTCTCCATGGAGGGCTATGAAAGCAAAGCAAAAGAATAGGCTTCATATTCAAAGTGAGTTTTGCTATTATTCAGTTTTTGATAGTACTTAAAAGACAACGTTGTTGGGGCAGCTGGGTAGCTCAGTCAGATAAGTGTCTGCCTTCAGCTCAGGTCATGATCTCAGGGTCCTGGGATTGAGCCCCACGTAGGGCTCTCTGTTCAGCAGGGAGCCTGCTTCCCTTCCTCTCTCTGCCTACTTGTGATCTATGTCAAATGAATAAATAAAATCTTAAAAAAAAAAAAAACTGGTGAGAATGGATTTCCTTTAGTTAGTCTTAATTTTTGTGGAAAGGTATTCAGTCTCTTAGTTATGTTATTAGCTTCATTTTGCTTATTTTTAAAATTCTGTATGGGTGGCTCATTGGGTTCATCAACAGCCTTCGGCTCAGGTCATGATCCTGGGGTCTTGGAGTTGAGCCCAGCATCAGGCTCCCTGCTCACCAGGGAGTCTGCTTCCCCTCTCTTCCTGCCCCTGCCACATACATGCTCTCACTCACTCTTTTTCATGATCTCTTTCACTCATTGCTCTCTCTCTTTTTCAAGTAAATAAATAAAATCTTTTAAAGTCCTTAAATCTGTCCCTGTGAAAAATGATTTTGATTGATTTTCAAATATTAAATTAATCTTAAATTTCTTGAATAAGGGCTACTTGGTCATATTGCATTTTAAGAAAATGCATCATAATGTATTGGCAAATATATGCATATAAATACAAATAAAGTGTGTATATATGCATCATCAACAAGAGCCAAATTATGGAATAAAGTCTAATTGTCCATCAACTGATGAATGGATAAAGAAGTGGGATGTGTTTCTGTGTGTGTCTAATGTATATTACTCAGCCATCAAAAAGAATAAAATCTTCCCATTTGCAATGACATCAATGAAGCTAGAGTATATTATGCTAAATGAAATAAATCAGTCAGAAAAAGACAAATACCATATGATTTCTCTCATATGTGGAATATAAGAAACAAAACAGATGAACATAGGGGAAGATTTACTACTGCCATTTTACTTTTTCCTTCTGGTTATTTTTTTTTCCATTTCTTTCCATTTCTGTTTCTGTTTACTTTGTATGTCAGTGGTTTTCACTGGTGATTTTCTCATTCTCTTCTTTTTATATGTTTTGTGTCACTGCTCTAGATTTTGCTTTGTGGTTACCATGAGGTTTACATAACATCACATCACCAAAATGATCCTTTTTCTGCTAGTAAGAATCTGTCTTAATTTACCTATAAACCTTTCATCCTTTTACTCTCCCTCTTTTGTATTTTTGGTGTCACAAATTATCTCTTTTTATGTTGTAATTTTATCACCAAGTTGTAGTAACTATAGTTATTTTTAATGTTTTTTTCTTTAGGCTTTACATAATAACTAAGTTTAATATACTATTCTGAAATAGAGTTACAGTTTCTGAATTCGATTTATTACTTTAATCAGTGTTTTTTATAATTTCACCTTTTAATCTAGCTTAAAGAACTCCTTTCAACATTTCCTATAAGACAAATTAGTGTTGGCGAACTCCCTCAGATTTTGTTCGCCTGGGAACCTTTGATTTCTTCTTCATATCTGAAGACTAACTTTGCCAGATAGTATATTCTTTTTTTTTTTTTTTAAGATTTTATTTATTTATTTGACAGAGATCACAAGTAGGCAGAGAGGCAGGTAGAGAGAGAGATGAGGAAGCAGGCTCCCTGCAGAGCAGAGAGCCCTACCTGGGTCTCAATCCCAGGATTCCAGGATCATGAACTGAGTAGAAGGTAGAGGCTTTAACCCACTGAGCCACCCAGGCGCCCCCAGATAGTATATTCTTGGCTGATATTTTTTTTTCTTTCAGTGTTTTCACTGTCATTCCACTGTCTCTTGGCATGTCTCAATTTCTGCTGAGAAATCTACTAATAGCCTAATGGGACATCCTTTGTAGGTTACTCCTCCCCTTTCCTGGCTGCCTTTAATCTTGACTTTGACAGTCTTAATATAATATGTCTTGGAGAAGGTCATTTTGCCTTTGAAGTAATGAGGTATTCTATTAGCTTTGTGGGCTTGTATATACAATTCCTTCCCCATGTTTGGGAAGTTCTCCACAATTATTTTCCTAAATAACCTCTCTGCCTCCTTCTCCTTATCATCTCCTTCTGGTAGACCCATTATTGTTATGTTGGTTTTTCTAAGGATTCTGATAGCTCTCATTGAGTTTCTTCGGTTTTTAGAAGTCTTTATTCTCTCTCCTCTTCCACCTGAATCATTTCTAGATTCCTATTTTCTAGCTAACTTTCTCTTGCCTCTTATCTGCTCTGTTACCAGTACATTCTTTTTTTTTTTTTTTAAGATTTATTTATTTATTTATTTGACAGAGAGAGATCACAAGTAGGCAGAGAGGCAGGCAGAGAGAGAGAGAGGAGGAAGCAGGCTCCCTGCTGAGCAGAGAGCCGGATGAGGGACCTGATCCCAGGACCCCAAGATCATGACCTGAGCCAAAGGCAGCAGTTTAACCCACTGAGCCACCCAGGCGCCCTTACCAGTACATTCTAATGAGCTCCTCATCTCATTCACTGAGTACTTCAGTTCCAGAATTTTTGTTTAGCTCTTTTATAGAATTTCACTCTCATGGTAATGTATTCCTTTTGTTCACTGATTTTATTCCTGAGATCACTTTATTGCCCAAGTCCTTTTGTAACAGGTTGCATTTCTTCATGGCAGCTATTTTTTTTTTAAAGATTTTATTTATTTATTTGACAGAGAGAGAGATCACAAATAGGCAGAGAGATAGACAGAGAGAGAGGAGAAAGCAGGCTCCCTGCTGAGCAGAGAGCCCCATGCGGGACTCGATCCCAGGCCCCTGGGATCATGACCTGAGCCGAAGGTAGAGGCTTAACCCACTGAGCCACCCAGGCGCCCTTCATGGCAGCTATTTTAAATTCTTTATTGCCATATTCCATATCTTTGAGTTCAGTGGATAAAAAGTTATCATCTTCTTTTTGTGATATTACTGTGATTTTTTTTTTAATAGTGTTTGATGAAAAGTGAGTGTTTCTGCTACTTCATTTGAAGTAGCAAACCCTTTTTAGGCAAGGTTCTGTTTACTTTGACAAGAACCGTTGAACAGGTTGGTAATTAGGAGCCTTCCTCTTTTTTCCAGAAGGTGGAGCTACAGCACAAGTTTTTGGTTTCTCTTACCCGCGCAGTCCGCCCCACTGCCACGCCCCCATTAAGGTGAGGTGTATACATTTAAAAGGGGAAAAAGAAAAAGGCAGAAGAAAAACGTGATGGCAGAGTTGGGAGAGTCTGTACATACCACTTGGGGCTTTGAGTGTGCTCACCTTCGGCTACAGGGATTCTGCAGTGGGGGATTCCAGAGGTCTGTGAACTGCTCTTTTGTCAGAACCCAAGTAGGAAGGCAGGAGACACTTTCCTTAGGTGCCCTTTGCCTCCTTCCCTTTCATTTCCCTCCAACAGTCACTGTGGTTTCTCTTCAGAGAGAGCAACAGGTCCCTCCAGCTGCAAAACAAATGCCCAGGCTGAACTCACTGCCTCCACTCTCCACCTCCTCTGCATCACGCGTCTCCCACCACCAGGTCGCCAGCACGCCCCTCTCCCCACTGCTTCCTCCGCTGACCGATTCACCCACTTTGGGGGGCACAGATGACTGGATCTCAAGTGTCTTGGCAAGCCCTGCACAGAACTTTTTTCCAAATATGAATGGACCATTAGCTGTAAGTAGAAGGGCAGAAAGAAAAAGGAATGACTCAGGATGACTCAGCAGCCACGATGCTAATGTCACTCTCTAAATTTACTTTTATAAATGAACTTAGCCAGAGTTATATCAAGTTGATACATCTTTTCAAAGGATTAAAATTTTATTTTATTAATTTATTCTACATTCTGTCATTTTAAATTTCATTGATTTCACCTTTATTTGAATCATGTACTTTGTCATACTCTGGATTACTTCACTTTTCTCTATATAATTTTTTTAGATGGTAGAATAGATCATTGAATTTATTTTAGACACCTTTCTTCTCTATTAGAAATATTTCAAGATCTAAAATTCTGTCCAAGCACATTTAGCTTCATTCTCCACCTAATGTCATTTTATTCCATTCAAAATATTTTCTGGTTTTCCCTGTGATCACTACTGTGAGTTGTGATACAAGTGTGCATAGGTGTGTTTGTTTAGTGGTATGTGTAATTTACAAATTTGTGGAGAGTTTTAGATATCTTACTGTTTTCAATTTATAATTTATCTCAATGTTGGTGAGATAACACCCTGTATGATCCTAACTCGATTAAATATGGCGTCTGTTTTGTGACCCAGTATAGAATCTATGTTGGTGAGTTTTCCATGACACCAGAATACATGAACTCCATCATTGTGTAGACAGCTCTAATACTGTTAATTAGCTCAAGATTATTGTAATGCTCTTCTAGTTTCCTATTTTCTAATTTCATGTCTACTTTTTAATCAATAACTGAGGGAGTAGTTTTGAAATCTCAAATTAAAATTGTAAATTAGTCTATTTTGGGGGGGTTTGACAGTTTTTATTTTATTTAAGTTTAATTTCTGCTGTAGGTAAATTAAGAGGTATGATGTGATGTTATATATTCTTAATAAACTTTTCTTTATATTCTTTACATGTAATTTCATTACAAAATATTCCTCTGGGTTTTTTTTAAATATTTCTTGGATATTAATGTAACCACTTGAGCTTCTGATTATTGTTTTTGTGGTATAACTTTTCTTTTTGTTTTGACCTATTGTGACATCTTATTGAAAAAGCATTTCTTTTAGACAGAATATATTTGGGTCTTGGATTTTTTTTATATCAAGTCTAAAATTCTTGGCCTCTTAATTGTAGTGTTCAGATGATGTATACACAATGTCATTAATAATAGTTGGGTTTAAGCTTACCATTTGTAATTTGTTTTCTATTTGCTCCATCTAGTCTTTGTTTCTTTTTTTTTTTTTTCATTTCTAAGTGTTTTGATTAATTGTATTTTTAGTATAACATTTGGTCTCCACTTTTTAAAAATATTTTATTGATTTAGTTGATAGAGAGAGAGAGCACACAAGCAGGGCAGAGTGCAAGCAGAGAAAGCAGCAGGCAGAGTGAGAGGGAGAAGCAAGCTCCCCACTGAGCAGGGAGCCCAGCATGGGCCTTGATCCAGGACGCTGGGATTATGACCTGAGCCAAAGGCAGATGCTTAACTGACTGAGCCACACAGGCACCCCTTGATATCCACTTGAAATTGCTACATATATATTTCTGTTTTATTGCTGCTTTTTCTAGGGTTTATAGAATGAATCTATAACATCATAGTAACATGCAAATTATATTATGCCATTTCACATAAGAAT
The DNA here is from genome assembly GCF_964662115.1 of Mustela nivalis. Classification (NCBI taxonomy): domain Eukaryota; kingdom Metazoa; phylum Chordata; class Mammalia; order Carnivora; family Mustelidae; genus Mustela; species Mustela nivalis. Next base: position 88,516,401 of record NC_139021.1, on the reverse strand, counting down.
TTCCACGGCAGTATATTGTCATTGCTTCTCCTTTATTATTATCACATATTTTACTTTAATATATTTTATTAACCTGATGATATAGTTACTAATTTTTGCCTTAATCATTTATCTTTTAAATAAAACTTTGAAAATGAGAAAGAGGTATTTACTCATATATTTCCTTTTCCAGTACTTCTTGTTCTTCTTATAAATCAAAGTATCCATCTGGCATCATTTCATTCAGCCTGATGAACTTCCTTTACATTTTTTTTTTTTTTAACTCATGTCTGCTGACAAAAATTTTTCTTAGCTCTTATTCAGCTGAAAAGTCTTTATTTTGACTATATCTCTTCTCAATCAGAAGTAGAATTCTCAATCCACAATTGAAATAGGTGACAAATTTCCACTGGAAACTGAAAAAAAATGACATTTTTACCTAAAATTATAGCTCTCTAAATTTTGCAACTGGGGGGTTGCAGTTCTCCTTTGAAAATCTATATTTTGTCTAAATTCTCTATTAAGTGGAACAATTTTATCAAGACTAAAATATTGAGCCTTCTACATTACTCATTTTTATTACTGCAATGGGACTTCAACATATAATTTAACAGTGGAAGACGTACAAGTTTATGAATACACTAAATCAGGCATTTCTTACCCAAAGAGATACATGTCCCAGGGTTTCAGGCTCTGTTTGAAAGATCTCCATATATTGCTAAGACTTTTTCTTAATTGTGTGAGGGTTTGGACTTTTCTGCTTCAAAACTTCAGCACATTTGAAAAAACTATATGAACAAACATTATTTTCCTTCATACTGATATTCACTTCCACACTTACTGCCCCCAATTAAGTAATTCCCACTGTAACTGGACAAATTCTAGTGTAGAAAGTACAGAGTATAAGGAAATTTTCAAGAAAAATGAAAGCGGCAAAGACCATAGGATATATCTTATTTGCATATTCTTTATCTTTTAAAGGGAAAGCGATATGCCATGCTCTCCTAATCACTGGATACTGAATCCCAATGTTCACAATGAAGAGACCATTATCAGATAGAAAATGACCACCAAGTGTCCTTGGCCTGCAGTGTAATGATATGAAAAGTCTTTATATCATTATACTGATTTTCAGTACTTCCACACAGCTTTTCCACTTTTCCTCCATCACTCAGAATTCCTCTCATCTATCCATCTTCTTCCTTCCCCTTTTATTTTTTCTGTACTTAATTCCTTTCTATTGAAACTGGAACTGAAATAAGAAAATAAACAAATAACCAGAACAAAAGATTTAAAGCAAAGGTGCAGAGCTTTAGTTCAAGGCATCCAAAATTTTTGCAAATATAATTTTTTGATATTAGGCTGTCTTTTTTTATAATTTTTTATGTTTTTATAAACATATAATGTATTATTAGCCCCAGGAGTACAGGTCTGTGAATCACCAGATTTACACACCTCACAGCACTCACCATAGCACATACCCTCCCCAATGTTCTTAACCCCACCACCCTTTCCCTACCCCACTCCTCCCGGAAACCCTCTGTTTTGTGAGATTAAGAGTCTCTTATGGTTTGTCTCCCTCCCGATCCCATCTTGTTTCATTTATTCTTTTTCTACCCCCCATACCCCCCATGTTGCATCTCCACTTCCTCATATCAGGGAGATCATATGATAGTTGTCTTTCTCTGATTGACTTATTTCACTAAGCATAATACCCTCTAGTTCTATCCATGTCATTGCAAATGGCAAGATTTCCTTTCTTTTATGGCTGCATAGTATTCCATTGTATATATATACCACCTCTTCTTTATCCATTCATCTGTTGATGGACATCTAGGTTCTTTCCATAATTTGGCTATTGTGGACATTGCTACTACAAACATTCGGGTGCATGTGCCCCTTCAGATCACTATGTTTGTATCTTTAGGGTAAATACCCAATAGCTAGGCTAAGTCTTTTAAAATTACGATGTCTACCCTAGTAGGACACCTGATGTAAATACACACACACACACACAAAACATGTCTAAGGACTAGGATATCATCATCATGGTAGTGTACACTGTCTGTACTTTTTGTCCCTCTTTTAACAACTAAAAATTGATAACCATGCATAAACAAAAATGCCTCTGTGGGAGTTGTGGAATCTATCACTATATATCAAAAGACCTGGTAGGAGTCTTGTCCACCTATGCATTGGATAGTGGGTAGATGGACCTTGGCATGTGTTGTGGAAGCAGCTGACACTGGCAAACTGGCTCCATCCCTCTTAGCTACAGTGGAGAAAATATGGACAGTGCTGGCTTGGGCAGACATCCACAGATGAGAGAGACTTTATAGAAGTGCAGCTTTCCTGGGAAGAGAGTCCAGCACTGTGTTAGAGGAAAAATACACACACACACACACACACACACACACACACACACACACACACGTACACACATTGGAGAAGATAAGGGGAACTTTGCCAACACTGCTTTATCCCCAAGAGCACAGAGTGGTACTGAACTAGCCAGTGGTAGACTATCTATCATAAGGTAAAGGGAGAGTGGTAAGTGAGCATTTGGCTTAAGCTATTTGGGATGCTGATAGTAACATATTGAGGTAGGAACTCCATGGCTGGAGGGAGACAGAGTGCATGATAGAGGCAGATATGAATATCAAAGTGCATTAAATGGACATGGTTCCTGGAATGTATTCAGGAAGCCTGCCAATGAGCCACTGGTAGAACCTCACCTGAAGATTCCCCCCACTTGGCTCACAGGCTCCCCAACACTACAAGTGCTAAACACACACTACCCCATATTCTCAGGAAAGAGTCCTTGTACACACTCATAACTGTGGCAACAAGAGTGAGTTCCATTAGACAGGGGATGCACTCAACAATCAAACCAGTGTCTGCAGGCAAGAGAGATACCATCATCTTCTAGAAAACAAAAAAAGAATTTTCTAGCTGTAAGAATAAGAGAAAACAAGCAAGCTTAATAATTTGTTCACAAAAGGGAGCAAGAAATGTAGAGCAGACAAAATAATAAAAGGCTGGAGAAAATGCCAGAAACAATCAGGGTCACCAAAAAATATCCCCAACTTAATGACAGCTAGTTAAGATCTGCAGAAGTATCTGCTGGAACATGAAGAAGGAAACATGTGGTCACCAAAAGATAACTATCCCTTAGTGACAGAACTCTAAGACACAGAATCTGATTTAGCTGATAAAGAATTCACAATTGTTCTGAAGAAACTTGACAAGCTACAAGAAAACACCGAAATACATTTCAATAAAATCAAGAAAGCCATACATGAACAAAATGAGAAAATTAATTAAAAAAAAGAAAGAAAAAGAAAGAAAAAATAAGAGAGAACCAAACAGGGGTGCCTGGGTGGCTCAGTGTGTTAAGCCTCTGCCTTCAGCTCATGTCGTGATCTCAGGGTCCCTGCTCAGCAGAGAGCCTGCTTCCCCCTCTCTCTCTGTGCCTGCCTCCCTGCCTACTTGTGATTTGTCTGTCAAATAAATAAATAAAGTCTCTTGAAAAAGAAGAAAGAAAGAACCAAACAGAAATTCTAAAGGTGAAGAATCTAGAAATTTCAAATGCAATAATGGTCACCTACACCATAAGAGAACAAATGGAAGATAAAATGAGTGAGCTAGAGGATAGGACTTAGAAATAAACAAGAGGAGGACAAAGAAAATGAATAAAAAAGAGTAAAGAGGGGCATCTGGGTGGCTCAGTGGGTTAAAGTTTCTGCCTTCAGCTCAGGTCATGATCCCAGAGTCCTGGGATCAAGCCCCACATCGGGCTCTGCTCAGCGGTGAGCCTTCTACACCCCCTCTCACTCTGCTTGCCTCTGCCTCCTTGTGATCGCTCTGTCTCTGTCAAATAAATAAATAAAATCTTAAAAAAAAAAAAAGAGTAAAGAAACTCAACGTGATCTATTGAACATCATCAAACATTCAAACATTAGAATAGTTGGAGTTCCTGAAGGAGAAGGGAGGGAGACAGTGGTGAAATCCTCTTTAAAGAAATAATAGCTGAGAAGGTCTCCAACTGGGGGGGAAGAGGGAAGAGAGGTAGGTTTAGATATTCATATTCAAGAAGGTAATAGGTCATGCCTTCCTTTCAATGCAGAACAATATTCTCCAAGACATATAAATGAAACTGTCAAAACTGACAGACAAAGAGAGAACCCTAAAAGCAGAATGAGAATGAAAGATTGTAATTTACAGTTGGAGCTCTATTAGTCTAAGAGAAGGTTTCTCAGCAGAAACTTCATAGGCCAGGAGAGAGTGAAATGATATAATCAAAATGTTGAAAGAAAAAAATTGCAAGGAAAGGTTGTATCTGGCAGAGTGATCCTTCATGTATGAAGGAAAATAAAGACTTTCAAGCAAACACAAACTGAGGGAATTAATCACCACTAGACCTGCCTTGCCAGAAATGTTGAAGGAGATCTTTGAGATAAAATGAAAAGATATTACTTAGTAAAATGAAAAATACAACACACTGGTAAAGGTAAATAAACAGATTTAGAGAACTCTGATTCTGTAATAGGGTATTAACCACTTAACATAGTGTAAACTTAATGCTTAAATATAGTATAAAGATTAAAAGAGTATTAAAAATAACTATAGCTAGCATAATTTGTTTAAAAATATACAAAACTAAAAGAGATTAGTTGTGACATCAAAAATAAAAAAGAAAAAAAAGTTTAAACTTTTTGTATGCAATGAAAAGATTATTTTAGCTGAAAATTGGTTATTTTATTAATAAGATGTTTTACAAAAGCTTCAGGTAATCACTAAGAAAAATTGTAGAGTAGATGTACAAAAGGAAAAGAAAGGGTTATTAGAATTACCAATTGGAAAATCGCCAATTCACAAAGGTAAGAAGTAAAGAAAAAAAGAAACAATAGAACTACAAAACAGCTAGAAAGCATTTAATAACATGACATTAGCTTTTCCTTACAAATCAATAATTACTCTAACTACAAAGAGATTAAATTCACTAATTAAAAAGCACATAGGGACACCTGGATGGCTCAGTTGGTTAATCATCTGCCCTGGGTTCAGGTCATGATCCCAGGTTCCTGGAATCAAGTCCTGCATCAGCCTCCCTGCTTAGAAGGGAATCTGCTGAGCCTACTTCTCCCTCTGCCTGCCACTCCCCTAGGTTGTATTTCTCTCTCTGCCAAATAAATATAAACTTTAAAAAAACAAACAAACAGAGTTTCAGGAAGGATGAAAATATAAGACCCATTGTATGCTGCATACAAGAGCCTCACTTTAGCTTTTTCTACATGCATAGGATCAAAGCAGAAAGATAGAATAAGATTTTCCATGCAAGTGGAAACCAAAAGAAAGTAGGAATATCTAAACCTATATAGACAAAATAGGCATTTGGCCAAAATTGGTAAAAAAAAAAAAAAAAAAAGAAGACACAGAAAGTCATTGGATATGGTAAAGTGATTAATTTATTAAGGGGATATAACAATCATAAATACATATGCAGCCAACATAAAAACATTTCAATATACTAAGAAAATGTTAATAGATCTGAAGGGGAAAACAGACAATACAATGATAAAAAAAGACTTCAGTAACCTTTCAGCAATGGATAGATCATCCAGATGGAAAATCAACACAGAAACATTGGACTTGAACTATGATTTAGACCTAATAAAACAGTCACTGATAGAACACTGAAACCAAGAGAAATAGAATACAAATTTTTCTCAAATGCACATGTCACATTTTCCAGGATTTGCCTGGCCAGAAAACAAGTCATAGAAAATGAAAGAAGATGGGATTGGGAGGGAGACAAACCATAAGTGACTCTTAATCTCACAAAACAAACTGAGGGTTGCTGGGGGGAGGGGGTTTGGGAGAAGGGGGTGGTATTATGGACATTGGGGAGGGTATGTGTTTCGGTGAGTGCTGTGAAGTGTGTAAACCTGGTGATTCGCAGACCTGTACCCCTGGGGATAAAAATATATGTTTAGAAAAAATAAAAAATTATATTAAAAAAAAAAAAGGAAAATTAAAAAAAAAAAGAAAAAAAAAGAAAATTTAAGATTGAAATCATACCAATATATTTTCTGATCACAATGGTATGAAACTAGAAATCAGTAACAGGAGAAAAGCTGAAATTCACAAATATAAACAATAAGCTCCAGAACAATTATCCACCTCTCTGCAAGAGCAGAGAGGTGGATAATTGGATTAGGCACACCAACTTGAGCAGAGGGGTGGTGGATAACTGGATTATGCACACCAACTTTCACTGGACACTATCTTCTCAGTGGGTTGGGGTCAGTGCTCACCTTGTATGTCTGTCATCTCTTCCATTTGATAATCAAGAGGACAGGCATAAAGATGAAAACCATCAGATTAAGGATAGTGGGGTGCAGAGATAGAAAGTACCTTAACTGTGCTTCTGAATTCCCAATCCTGGAACTGCTTTTCCTTTGAACACAATATAAACAACAAGCTCCAGAACAATCAATGAGTCAAAGAAATCAAAAGGAAGACTAAGATATATCTTGAAAAATAGATTAGCCAAAATACTATAGCAGATTGCACACAACACATTCTGCAGACACTCCCTAAAGCATCAAACCTTAGGCACCACATGATCTCTTTTTCATAAGACTGTTAGTTTTCAGGTGCAGGAGACATAAATGGAGTTTCTAACACAGAGAAGAAGGCAGAGACTAGACAAAATACCAAGACAGAGAAATTTATCCCAAATAAAAGAACAAGATAAGGCCACAGCTAGGAAAAGAGATATAAGTAACATGCCTGATGGAGAATTTGAAGCAATAATCATAAGTATACTCTGGGCTTGAAAAAGGAATAAAAGGCATCAGTGAGACCCTTACCACAGTAATAAAAGAGTTAAAAAAATAATCAACCAGAGATGAAAAATACAATAAAAGAGATAAGAGGCTTCATGCAATGAACAGAAGGCTGGAAGAAACAGAAGGAACAAATTAGTGATCTACAAGACAAAATAGTGGAAAATAATGAACTAAAGAGAGAAAGAATAATTATGGAACATGAGAAAAGACTTAGGAAAATCAGAAGCTCCATCCAACATAATAACATTCATATTATAGGAGTTTCAGAAGAAGAGAGAGAGAAGGGGGCAGAAAATTTGTTTCAAGAAGTATCAGCTCAAAACCTTCCTAGTCTGGGTAAAGAAACAAGCATTCATATCCTTGTACAGAGAACTCCCAACAAAATCAACAAAAGCAGGCAAAGACCAAAGCATATTGTTATTTAATTCACAAAATATAGCAACAAAGAAAGAAATCTTAAAAGCATCAAGGCAAAAGAAGTCCCTAACTTAAAAGGAAAGATCATTAGGCTACCTGGAGATTTCTCAACAGAAACTTGGCAAGCCAGAAGAGAGTGGCATAATATATTCAAAGTGCTCAATGGGGGAAAACCTGCAGCCAAGAATACTCTAACCAGCAACGCTATTATTCAGAATTGATGGAGATAAACTTTCCCAGACAAACAAAAACTAAAGGAGTTAATGACCACTAATCCAGCCCTGCAAGAAATATTGAAGGCAACTCTTTGAGTAGGAAAGTAAGACCAAAAATGACAAAGACTAGAAAGGAACAGAGAAAAATTCCAGAAACAACAAAACAAGTAATAAAATGGCACTAAATATATATCTATCAATAATTACTCTGAGGAGTGCTTAGGCTGTGTAGTTGGTTAAGCATCTGACTCTTGGTTTTGGCTCAAGCAGTGATCTCAGGGTCATGAGAATGAGCCTCATACTAGCTCCACACTTAGGGCAGAGTCTGCTTAAGACTCTGTCTCCCTCTCTTTCTGCCCCTGCCCCCCCAAATAAATAAATAGATCTTTAAAAAATAATAATTACTCTGAATATAAATGGACTAAACACTCCAATCAAAAGACATAAGGTGGATAAAAAACAAGACCCATCTAATATGCTGCTTACAAGAGACTCATTTTAGACCTAAGAACACCTGCAGATTGAAAGTGTAGGAGTGGAGAAATATTTATCATGCAAATGATAAAGAAAGTTGGGAGAAGTAATACTTGTACCAGACAAGTAGTTTTTGTTTTGTTTTGTTTTGTTTTATTTTTCTTGTATTATGTTTTTCCAGCTTTGGTATCAGGGTAGTACTGGCCTCATGGAATGATTTTTAATGTGTTCACTGAATTCTGTTATTTGTAAGATTTTGATAAAAGTTGTCATTATTTTCTTTTTAAGTGTTCAGTGAATTCACCAATGAAACCATGTGATCTTATGTTTTCTATGCTGGGAGACTTTTGATTCCTAATTCAACATTCATTCTTGTTATTGACCTAAAAATATTTCCTATATCTTAGATTCAAGATTCATGATTCAATCTTGGTAAGTTATGCATTTTTAGGAATTATGTTTGTTTGTTTGTTTCCCTAAGTGTATGATTTCTGTAGTTCTGTGGTTATCTGTTGTATTATTTTCTCCTCCACTTTTCATTTTAATTTTTGAGTCTCCTCCTTTTTTTTAAATAAGTTAATATAGTTAAGTCATTACCAGTTTTTTGTGGGATTTTTTTGTTTTTTGTTTTTTGTTTTAGAAAAACTTGTTATTCCTTTCAATGATATGTTATTGTTTATTCTGTCCTCTATTTTATTTATTTCTGATTTTTCTTTGTTATTTTCTTCCTCTACTAAATTGTAGCTAAGGTTCTTCTTTTTCTAGTTCCTTGTGATATACTGCATCCCATAGATTTTAGAATATTATGTTTTCTTTTTCTTTTGTTTTGAGAAATATTTTGATTTCCCATTTGATTTATTTAGCCCATTGTTTGTGCAACCATATGTTGTTTAATATTTAAACGTTAAGTATTTCATATTACACTGTAGATTTTCCAGCTTTATTTTGTTGCCGAGCATTAGTTTTTACCATCGTGGTTAGAAATATACTTGGCATGGTTTCAGTCTTCTTAAATTTGTAATTTTTAATTTGTTATTTTTATTATGTCTCCTTTTATGTGAATTAAACAGGGGATTCTTCTGTACCTGAAAAAAAATGTGTATTCTATTTTTCATATGTACACACACACACACACACACACACACACACGTCCGTATATATATATGTATATGTATATATATCTTTTAGATATCATACACCTTGAACTGATATAATACTATATGTTAACCATATTGGAATTAAAAGTAAAAACTTAATTTAAAAAATATTTAAGAAAAGAAATATCTTGAAACAAATGAAAAGTGGAGCACAACATATCAAAAACAATGGGATGCTTTAAAAGCAACCCTATGAGGGAATTTTATAGTAATAAATGTCAACACTAAAAGTATGCTAATAAATAACCTCACCTATACATCAAGGAACTACAAAAGGTATAACAAATTAAGTGCAAAGTTAGCAGAGGGAAGGAAATGATAAGATCAGAGTGGAAATAAATAAAGAAAAGGAAAGTAAGAGAAAAATATGTAAACTAAGAGCAGACTTTTTGAAAAGATAAACAAAACTGGCAAACAGCTAAACTAAGAAAAATCAGAAACCTCAAATAAAATAAGAAAGAAGAGGCATTACACCTAATGCCATAGAAATACATAGAATTGGGGTACCAGGGTGAATCAGTCAGTTAAGTGTCTGCATTCAGCTCAGGTCATGATCTCAGAGTCCTAGAATCTAGCTCCACATCAAGCTCTCTGCTCATTGGGGAGTCTCTTTCTCTCTCTCTCCCTCTATGCCTTCTTTCTTTCTCTTTCTTGCTACCTCTTTCACAAATAAATAAAACCCTTTTAAAATGCATAGAATTAAGAGACTACTATGAACAACAGTTATATATCAACAAATTGGATAAACTAAAATAAACGGATAAACTATTGGAGAAACATATGAGACTTCTAGTACTATGTTGAACAACAATGGTGAGACTGAGCATCCCTGTCATCTTCCTGACCTAGGGGAAAAGCTTTCAGTTTTTATCCATTGAGAATGATAATCACTGTGGGCTTTTTGTAGATGGCTTTTATGATATTGAAGTATATTCCCTCTATCCTTTTACTGTGGAGAATTTTAATCAAGAAAGGAAATTTTGTCAAAAACCTTTTCTGGGGGTGCCTGGGTGGCTCAGTGGGTTAAGCCTCTGCCTTCGGCTCAGGTCATGATCCCAGAGTCCTGGAATCGAGCCCCCCATCAGGCTCTCTGCTCAGCGGGAAGCCTGCTTCCTTCTCTCTCTGCCTGCCTCTCTGCCTACTGCCTACTTGTGATCTCTATCTCTGTCAAATAAATAAATAAAATCTTAAAAAAAAAAAAAACAACCTTTTTCTGCACGAGTTGAAAGGATCACATGATTCTAGTCCTTTCTTTTATTAATGGGATTTATCACATTGATTAATTTGTGAATGTTGAACCACCCATTTAGTCCAGGAATAAATTCCACTTGGTCCTAGTGAATAATCCTTTTAACTTACTATTGGATCCTATTGGCTAGTATCTTGCTGAGTGTTTTGACATCCATGTTCGTCAGGGATATAGTTCTCTATAATTCCATAATTATGGAATTAATTCTCCTTTTTAACAGGGTCCTTACTGGTTTGGGGATCAAGGTAATGTTGACCTCATAGAATGAGTTTGGAAGTTTTCCTTCCATTTCTATTTTTGAAACAGCTTCAGTATAATAAGTATTATTTATCCTTTTTTTTTTTTTTTTTTGACAGACAGATTCACAAGTAGGCAGAGAGGCAGGTAGAGAGAGAGGAAGGGAAGGAGGCTCCCTGCTGAGCAGAGACCCCGATGCGGGGCTCGATCCCAGGACCCTGGGATCATGACCTGGGCTGAAGGCAAAGGCTTAACCCACTGAGCCACCCAGGTGCCCCATTATTTATTCTTTTTATGTTTGGTAGAATTCCCCTGGGAAGTCATCTGGCCATGGATTCTTGTTTTTTGGGAGGTTTTTGATTACTGCTTCAGATTCCTTGTTGATTATGGGTCAGTTCAAATCTTTTATTTCTTCCTGTTAGTTTTGGTAGTTTATAAGTTTCCAGGAATACAACCATTTCTTCCAAATTGCCTAAATTGTTACCATATAGTTGCCCATAATATTTTCTTAATTCTTTAGTGTTGGTTATGATCTCTCCTTTTTCATTCATGATTTTATTAATTTCAGTCCTTTCTCTTTTCTTATTCATAAGTCTGTTTAGGGGTTTATCAATCTTATTAATTCTTTCAAAGAACAACCTCCAATATTTTTTTATCTATTCTACTCTCTTCTGGTTTCTATTTCATGGATTTCTGCTCTAATTTTTATTATTTCCCTTCACCTTCTGGGTTTAGGCTTTATTTGCTGTTCTTTCTCCAGCTCCTTTATGTGTAAGATAAGCTTGTGTATTTGAGATTCCTCTAATTTCTTGAAAGAGGCCTGTATTGCAATGTACTTTCCTCTTAGGACCAACTTTGAGGTATTTCAAAGGTTTCAAGCTGTTGTGATTTCATTTTCATTGGTTTCTATTATTTTTTTTAATTCTTATTTAATTTTCTAGTTGAGTCATTCATACTTCAGTAGGATGATCTTTAACCTCCAAGTATTCTGAAAGTTTGAAGTGTTTGAGGCTAATTCCTAGCCTAAGCAAACAGAAAACAAAAAGAAATAAAAGGCATTAAAATTGGCAAAAAAGAAGTCAAACTCTCTTTTTGCAGATGACATGATACTTCACGTGGAAACCCCAAAAGTCTTCATCCCAAAATTGCTAGAACTCATGCAATAATTCAGCAACATGGCAGAATGCAAAGTCAATGTGCAGAAATCAGTTGTGTTTCTATACACTAACAATGAGACTGAAAAAAGGAATTGATCCCATTTATAATTGTACCAAAACCCAGAAGATACTTAGGAATAAACCTACCAAAGACGTAAAAGGATCTGTACTCTAAAAACCAGAGGCCACTTATGAAAGAAACTGAGGAAGATACAAAGAGATGGAAAAAAAAAATTCCATTCTCATGGATTGGAAGAATAAGTATTGATAAAATGACTATGCTATCTAGTGCAATCTACAATTCAATTCAATCCCTATCAAAATACCATCAACTTTTTTCACAGAGCTAAAACAAACAATCCTAAAAATTTGTATGGAGCCAGTCAAGACCCTGAATAGCCAAAGAATAGTTGACAAAAAAACCAAAGCTGGTGGCACAAAAACAGACACATAGATCAGTGGAACAGAATAGAGAACTCAGAAATAGACCCTCAACTCTATGGTCAACTAATCTCCAACAAATCATGAAATAATATCCAATGGAAAAAGAACAGTCTCTTCAATAAATAGTGCTGGGAAAACTGGATAGCCAAATGCAGAAGAATGAAACTAAACCATTTCATAGACCATACGCAAAATAAACTCAAAATGGATGGAAGACCTGAATGTGAGACAGGAATCCATCAAAATTCTGTAGGAGAACACAGTCAGTAATCTCTTCAACCTCAGCTGCAGCAACTTCTTACTAGAAACATTTCCAAAAGCAAAGGAAACAAAAGCAAAAATGAGCTATTGGGACTTCATCAAGATAAAAAGCTTTTGCATACCAAAGGAAACAGTCAACAAAACTAAAAGGCAACCCATGGAATGGGAAAAGATATTTGCAAATGACATATCAGATAATGGGCTGGTATCTAAGACATATAAAGAACTTCTCAAACTCATACCCAAAAAACCAAATAATCCAGTCAAGAAATAGGCAGAAGACATGAACAGATATTTCTCTAAAGAAGGATTCCAAATGGCCAACAGACACATGAAAAAATGCTCCACATCACTTGGCATCAGGGAAATACAAACCATGATATACCACCTTACACCAGTCAGAATGGCTAAAATTAACAAAACAAGAAACAACAAATGTTGGTGAAGATTAGAAGAAAGGGGAACCCTCCTATACTGTTACAAGCTGGCACTCTGGAAAACATTATGCAGTTTCCTCAAGAAGTTAAAAATAGAGCTACCCTCTGACTATGACAGAAATTATACTACTAGGTATTTACAAAATTTCCAGAGGTAGTGAAATGAAGGGGCACCTGCATCCAAATGTTCACAGCAACAATGTCCACAATAGCAGAACTGTGGAAGGAACCAAAATGTCCTTCAACAGAGGAATGGATAAAGAAGATGTTGTATATACATTCAATGAAATATTATTCAGTCATCAGAAATGATGAATACTTACTATTTACATCAACGTGGAAGGAACTGAAGGGAGTTATGCTAAGTGAAATAAGTCAGTCAGAGAAAGACAATTATCATATGGCTCCATTCATATGTGAAATATAAGAAACAGTTCAGAGGACCATAAAGGAAGGGAGGGTAAACTGGATGGGAAGAAATCAGAGAATATGAAAAGACATTCTCTTCTAAAAATGGGATTAGGAAAACTGGATAACCAAATACAGAAAAGTGAAATTGAACTCCTATCTTACACTACTCACAAAAATTAACTGGAAATGGAGTAAAGACTCAAACATAAGACTTAGTAATATAATACTCCTAGAGGAAAAGATAGAGAAAAAGCTTCCTTTTTAGCAACAATTTTCTTGTACATGACACCAAAAGCATAAGAGACAAAAGTAAAAGTCAAGGGACGCCTGGGTGGCTCAGTTGGTTAAGCAGCTGCCTTCGGCTCAGGTCATGATCCCAGCGTCCCGGGATCGAGTCCCGCATCGGGCTCCTTGCTCAGCAGGGAGCCTGCTTCTCCCTCTGCCTCTGCCTGCCATTCTGTCTGCCTGTGCTCGCTCTCTCCCCTTCTCTCTCTCTGATAAATAAATAAAATCTTTAAAAAAAAAAAAAAGTAAAAGTCAATAACTGGGATTACATCAAACTAAAAAAATCTTCTGCATTGCAAAAGAAACAATCAACATTATGAAAAGCCAACCTATGGAGTGGGGGAAATATTTTCAAACCATGTATCAGGTAATATATTAATATCCAAAATATAGAAAGAAATCACACAACTAAATAACAAAAAAAAAAATACATTTAAAAGTGGGCAGAGAAACTAAATCAACTTTTTTTTTAAGAAATATCCAGGAGTGCTTGGGTAGCTTCGTTGGTTAAGTGTCTGTCTTTGGCTTAGGTCATGATCCCAGGGTATTGGAATCAAACCCTGCATCAGGCTGCCTGCAAATGAGAAGACTGCTTCTTTCTCTCCCTCTGCCTCTCTCCCAGCTTCTGAGTGTTCTCTGTCTCTCCCTGTCTCACTCTCTCTCTCAAATAAATAAATGAAATCTTTTAAAAAATAAAGAAGACATCCAAAGGGCCAACAGGTATATGAAAAGATGCTCAGCATCATTAATTATCAGGGAAATGTCAAATCAAAACTTTAGTGAGCCATTACCTCACATCTATTAAAATGGCTATTATCAAGAGACAAGAGTAACAAAGTGTTGACAAGCATGTGATTAAAGGGAACCCTCATGCACTGTTGGTGGGAATGCAAATCATTGCAGTAACTATGGAAAACAGTATGGAGATTTTTCCAAAAATTAAAAATAGAACTGCTATGTGAGCCAACAACCTCCATTCTTGGTATATATCTAAAGGAAATGAAGACAGGATATTGAGAAGCTATCTGCTCTCTCATGTTCATTGCAGAATTATTTTCAATAGCTTCAATAGATATGGAAACAGTCTAAGAATCCATCAATGTATTGATGGGTAAGGAAAATGTGATATTCATATACAGTGGAATATTATGCAGCCATGAGAAAGAAGACAATCCTGTCATTTGCAAAAGCATGGATAGACCTTGAGGGCATTAGCTAAGTGAGATATGCTGGACAGAGAGGGATAAATACCATATAATATTACTAAAATGTGGAGTCTATAAAAGCAAATTTGTAAAAACAGAGAGTAGAATGATGGTTAGAGGGTGGGGAAATTGGAGAGATATTGTTAAGGGATACAAACTTGGAATCTGTAGGTGAATAAGTCCTGGAGATCTAGGGCACAGCACAGAGATTACAGGAAAAAATGCTGTGTTATATACTTCAAAGTTGCTGAGAGTCTAGATCTCACATGTTCTCACAACAAAAGAGAAATTATAATTATGTGAAGTGTTAGCTAATGCTACTGTGGTAATTATATAGTATCATAGAAATGTATCAAGTCAACACCTTATACACCTTGAACTTTTACAGTGGTATATTTGAATTATATCTCAATTGTTTAAAAATATCTAATTATAAATAATTATGAGAGTTTTCTCTAATCTAGAACTACTCACTTTTCTAGGATAATACCATTAGTAACCTATTAATTTTCTACTTTGGTGTTGATCATTTATTTTTCACATATTAAAATATTTCAAAGATTGGGTGCTTTCCTTAAATAAGTACATTTTTAAGTGACCAAGGGAAAATGTAATAATTTCTATTTAGCAACAGAACCAATCCAAGTGTGTGTGTGTAACCAAGGGAAAGAACAGGTATTTATTATTTGAGATATAGCGTAAATATAACATATGTGGTATATACATACATATACATATGGTGTGTGTATAATATACATATGTATACACACACCACATATATATAATACATATTATTTCAAGTCCCTTTGAATATTTTAGAAGAAAATATTGAGAACGTATAAAAATCCCTTGATAATTTTCTCATCTGTTTCATTTCTGAAATTTAATAAAGACAGTTAAGATTTGCTATCTTTGTTTTTATCTACTAAAATATATTTATAAAAGCAGAGTACTTATAATAGTCTGTGAACCCTGCTATTATTCCAGAAGTTACCCCTTTCCCTTCATGTTAAAACTACTTAGCAACAAAGAGAACTCCTTCAGTATTCTATAGATTTTCCTTCCTCATTTCTTTGTTTCCATGGTGTTTTAACATAGAGTGTTTTCTTAATTCCCTTGATACCAGCTTACGAAAGCAATAGAATATGAAACTATTTTAAACTTCATCTCCTAGCTTTTAATGTCTTCTACGAGTGAACTGTGTTGGTTAGAGAAAAAAAAATTATATATAGAGAGAGAGATATATCTATCTATCTATCTATCTATCTATCTATCTATCTATATCCTCATCTTTTCCAGATCCAAATTCATCAAACCCAGGACTTTCTTATACATAAACAAATATAGTGTGAGATGTTATTTACTGTCAATAATAAATGGAGAGTGTGGGATGGATTAGAATGTGGTCAGAAGATACATTTGACATGTGAATGTAAACAGTGCTACTCTGTGAGGTGAGTAGGTGAAGGTGTCCTACAAGGGGACAAAACAGTAGTAGCAGCACTTTGGAGTTAAGTTACAGAAGAAATGGTATGTCCTAGAAGATTTTCAGTAAGGGTGGTATTGTCAATTCACCTTTTAATAGAAAATAAAATTTAGTTTTCAAACGTATGTCTTTTTGGTCAAAAATTAAATTAAGTCAGCTGGAGAGCTCATTCACTTACTGATATATTCTTGTTCCTTGACAAGAATTGCATTTTAAAGATGCCAGGGCATAGATTGATGGAGAGCTGTTGTAAGCATTATAATATTTTCTGTTCTATTTGGCTTTCAACCCTGTACAAGTATTAATTTGATTAAAATTAATTTTACATAACATTTTCCCATTACTAATACATGGTAAAAGTACCGTATCTAGTGCTATATTTATTAACCATAGAAAAGAAATTATTCTGTATATTGTTAATGTATAACTGGCTAAGTATTTGGCAAAATGAAGTTAGATTCTTACCTCATCTCACTAGAATGGATTCTAACTGTAATAAAAATTTACATACAAAAATTAAACTATAAAAATACAGGGGAACATATTTAAGGAAGGAGGAATTTTTTGCATATAATACTTAAGGTTACAGTGGGAAATCAGGATCAACAGAATTAAATACATAACAACTTAGAAATCTAGATAAATCTAGTAAAACAAAAACTATAAAAGCATCTGAATATTATAAGACAATGAATTACTAATTTTCTGAAGAATGGCCATTATTTAGAAACCAATAGGGAATGTTAAGCATCTTTGTAGACACTTGGGCCAAATTTTAAAAGGGCTAATTTAGATAAAAATAAATTCAATTATACATAAATAGAGAAAATTAATTTCTCTGGAAAATTTGAAATTAAAAAATTACTAAGATAATTAGATACTGTTTATTGCTTCTGAAAGTATAAATAATACCTAGTATTAATATTGTAAGTTTTGGGTTGTTTTTTCATGAAATATACATGCAAAAGGACACATAAGATGAACACTGATGATTTAAAGAACAAATTAGCAACAGTGTACCCATTACTCAGGTTAAGAAACAGAAAAAAAATGGTACCTCACATGACCTGTGGTAAAAATCACATCTTCCTCTGCTTATCCTGAAATTTGAGTTAGGATAACTCATTTTTTTTAAAAATATAATTATATTCCCAATATACTGTACATCTCAATATATATATATCATGTATTGCTTTACATTAAATAATATGTCATTTTTTCTATTAACAATTTTGTATACTCTAAGCTTTTTTCTTTGACTTGCTACTGTATTTTAATGGTTGGATTTTAATCTGTTATTTCCTAAGCAATTGATTTCTTTTTACTGAATTAAACTGTATTTATGCTTGGTGCAAGTGTATACATGTATGTGGACAAAGAAGATCGGGATCAGTTCTTCCCCTCTCCATAGCTTGATGTCCATAATAATTCACTGATAACAGGGAAAGATCACAACTGGGGTCAGTCACATCTTCAAGCTTGCTCATAAGCACTTATTTAAAATGACAATTTTAGCTGAAAGCAAATATAAATGGGAGTAAGAAAAGATAAACTGCATGTACTTAAAACCCTGCTAAAACACAAACTAATAATTAGACTGTTATAAACATTCCTTGACTAAAGAGTATCTGAAACTGGTAGATTGTATCCACCTTTATTATCTTGTGTGACATCAAGTACTCCCAAGTGATTCAAAACTTCCCAAATGGGGTGCCTGGCTGACTCAGTCAGTTAAGAGTCTGCCTTCAGTTAGGGTTAGGATCCCAGGGTCTTGAGATGGAGTCCAGCATTGGGCTCCCTGCTCAGTGGAGAGTCTGCTTCCTCTGCTCCCTCTGGCCCTACCCCCTGCTCATGCTCTCTCTCTTGTTCTTTCTCAAATAAATAAATAAAATCTTAAAAAAAAAAAAAAAAAAAAAAAAAAACCTTTCCAAATGTATTTATCCTAGTCTACTCTAGATTGATTGATTGATTGATTGACTGATTCTGTCTGAATTCTGGTTTATAATGATTCCATTAACATATATGGATGATTTTTACTCTAAATACAACATGAAAAGTTCCAATCAGGGACTCCTGGGTCGCTCAGGGGTTTAACCATCTGCCTTTGGCTCAGGTCATGATCCTAGGGTCCTCAGATCAAGTCCTATGTCTGGCTCCCTGTTCAGCAGGCAGCCTGCTTCTGTCTCTGCCCCTCCCCCCACATGCTTGCTATCACTCTCTCTTTAAAATAAATAAATAAAATCTTTAAAAGTTCCAGTCAGTACATTTGATGCTTTTTATTTTCAAAGCGATGTGTATACAAAATAATATTGAAGTTCGCATGGTCAGGAACACCTGGGTGGTTCTCTCCCATTCTCACTCCCCCTGCTTGTGTTCCCTCTCTTGCTCCTCTCTCTCTCTCTCTCTGCCAAATAAGTCCATAAAATCTTAAAAAAAAAATAAATTCACATGGCCCTTGCTCTGAGGCCTTTTCAGTGAAACTTCAGAGAGCCTCCTGCTTTCCTGGTGGGATTTTTCATTAATGTTCTCTCACCACATTGGCTTTGAACTCAACTTTTCCTATTATGATGTGATCTTTATCCTGCTGCCCCAGTTTCTCACCTGAATTCCTCATAACCCTCTCATTAATATGACAAGGTCTTCTTAGCCACACTGGGCCATGTTAAGCCACACCTTAGGCTCAAGCGTTATCTTGGCAATTGCCCATTCCTTTTAGGACTGTTTTTTTGGAGGTAATAGATGTCCACTCTCCATGCCTTGTTTAAAAAAAAAAAAAAAGAATCCTGAAATGTACATTCTTATTTTAAAAAATCTAAGTGTGCACTGCTGCAGAGATTGGGGAGACAGGAGTCACATGGAAGCACATTTCCCCAGATCACCAGCAATCACACGACTAGTCCACATACTGTGATCACTGAGATGTTGCTTATGAGGACTTTAATCATGAGCAGAGGTGATGAGCTACTTTTCTATCTTAATCATGAGCAAAGGTGATGAGCTATTTCCTATCTAGAATTATCTTGGTGCTACATGCCTGGTTACTTTCCCAATCTTTATCCCAAACTAAAATTAAATACCATCTGTTAATGGATGAATTATGTTTCTGCAAAATTCACATGCTGAAGCCTTAATCCCCAATACCTCAGACTGTGACTGTATTTAGAGAAGGGTCTTTAAAGAAGTAATGAAGTTAAGATGACCTCCTTAGAGTAGGCCCTAATCTTCTCTGACTAGTGTCCTGAGAAGAAAAAATGAGGACACAGACATGAACAGAAGGAAGACGCTCAGAGAACACAGGTAGAAGATGACCACCCACAAGCCAAGGAGAGGGGCCTCAAAAAAAAACAAACCCTACTGACACCTTGATCTTGGACTTGTGACCTCCAAAACTATGAGAAAATAAGTGTCTATTGTTTAAGCCACCCAGTCTGTAGTACTTTGTTATAGCCGCCCTAGCAAACTAATATGGCCTCTCACCAGACTTACAGCTCACATTTGCAGAGGTCTCCTGGTATGATGCCACTTTACTCTCTCCTTAAGCATGTTAGTGCCATCTTACTGCAAAGTGGCTATGCTTGGTTTATCAGTGGCTCTGCCTGAGCTCTGCTGATAACCAGACAACAACACAAATATTACAGAGAATCTCACATAGATATGAACATTCTTATTTTCATGTCTGATTTTTCTCTTCAAAATGTGTTTTCCCAATTAAATGATTCAATCAATATTCCTAAAAATTCACATTTTAAACTTTAAAAAAGCACATTTTTTAGGACATAAACCTTAAACAGATCTCTTTGCCCATAATATTTTTACTTCTATATTAAACTTTACTATTTCTAAAATCATATCAAGGTTTTGTGTTTTGTTTTTGTTTTTTCTGTTTTGTTTTTGTTTTTTTTCCTTTAAAGCCAGATGTTGCTTCTTGTTTGTGCTTCCGTGTCAGTATCACATGCTCCTCTTTTTGCTGAGCTGGCCCTCAGTTTGTATTGATTCCCTTCAGGGTTTCCTTGGAATCTAATCTTTCAACTTTGGACTTCTATTACCACACTTTTTCCCATTATTATGAATAGTGTTCCTGTCTACCTATGATCTTTCTTCAGTGACTTCAATTCAGGGGAAATTGGTATAAGTTAATGCTCTCCACTAGTTTATCAGAATCTCTCCACCTGCTCCCATCTGTTTACTCTAGAATTCAGACTAAAATATTTTTAATTTTCTCCTAACAATATGCCTAAGCATTTATATAGCATTAATCATGATCCAAGCACTGTGATAAATACTTTATGTTAGGTATGATTATTCCAAATTTTCTTGATGAAGAAACTAAGATTTAGAAATTTAAAAACTTTTCAAACTTCATACAAGTATTAAGGGTTGGAAATATTAAATAAATATAAGTCTGTCTGGTTTTGTAACTAAGATTAAAGCACTTATATAGGTTCCTTTTAAAGATTCTTAATTTCATATTCTGTATACTCTAAAAATATGACATATAGTTCTTTCTTTTTTAAAAAGATCTACTTATTTATTTTAGAAAAAAAGAGTGTGTGTGTAAGAACTGGGGAGGGGGGAGGCACAGAGAGAGGTGTAGAGAAAGAATCCCAAGCAGACTGTCTGTTGAGCAGGAAGACCAACACAGTGCTCAATCTCATAATCCTGAGATCATGACTCAAACCAAAATCAAGAGTCAAATGCATAACCAACTGAACCACCTAGGTGCTCTGATACATAATTGTTTCTTAAAGAATTTTTTTTTCTAAGTTGGTACAGACACTATGGAAAACAGTGCAAGATTTCTTAAGAAATTAAAAATAGAACTTCCGTATGACCCTGCAATTGCACTACTGGTTATTTACCCCAAAGATGTTGATGTAGTGAAAAGAAAGGCCATCTGTACCCCAGTGTTCATAGCAGCAATGGCTACAGTCACCAAGCTGTGGAAAGAACCAAGATGCCCTTCAGTGGACGAATGGATAAAGATTATATGGTCCATGTATACAATGGAGTATTATGCCTCCATCAGAAAGGATGAATACCCAACTTTTGTAGCAACATGGATGGGACTGGAAGAGATTATGCTGAGTGAAATAAGTCAAGCAGAGAGAGTCAAGTATCATATGGCTTCACTTATTTGTGGAGCGTAAGGAATAACACGGAGGACATTGGGAGATGGTGCGGAGAAGTGAGTTGCGGGAAATTGGAGGGGGAGACAAACCATGAGAGACTGTGGAGTCTGAGAAACAAACTGAGAGTTTTGGAGGGATGGGGGGTTGGGTGAGCCTGATGGTGGGTATTATGGAGGGCACGTATTGCGTGGAGCACTGGATGTGGTGCATAAACAATGAATGCTGGAACACTGAAAAGAAATAAAATAAAATAAAATGGGGAAAAAAAAGAATTTTTTCTTATAAAAGCAATCCATACTAATTTGTACAAAATATGAATAAAAGTATAAAAGAAAATTGATGTAAAAAGACCTTTATGGGCGCCTGCGTGGCTCAGTGGGTTAAGCCACTGCCTTCGGCTCAGGTCATAATCTCAGGGTCCTGGGATTGAGTCCCGCATCGGGCTCTCTGCTCTGCAGGGAGCCTGCTTCCTCCTCTCCCTCTCTCTGCCTGCCTGTCTGCCTGCTTGTGAACTCTGTCTGTCAAATAAATAAATAAAATCTTTAAAAAAAAAAAAAAGGACACCTTTATGCTCATGGCCTAAAAATATTGAATATTTTAGGTACATCCTACTAGGCATCTCTCTTTATCCCTCTTTCTTTTGTTTAGGGAAGATCTGAGCCTCTGGTGGATATTTTAGGGAGGATCTGGTGGATACTTTATATAAATATATCATATTTTATATAGAAACAACTCTTTCCATTTAACATTTTAACATAACTATTTCCCATTTTAACATTTTGAAAATACTCACAATGGCTGTGTAATAGTCAATTAAGTGGATAAACTCAAATATAATTTAAAGAGTCTCCTATCTTATATTGGATATGATTCTTGATTTTTTTTTTAAGATTTTTTTAATTTATTAATTTGACAGAGAGAAATCACAAGTAGATGGAGAGGCAGCCAGAGAGAGAGAGAGAAAGAGGGGGAAGCAAACTCCCTGCCGAGCAGAGAGCCCGATGCAGGACTTGATCCCAGGACGCTGAGATCATGACCTGAGCGGAAGGCAGCAGCTTAACCCACTGAGCCACCCAGGTGCCCCGATTCTTGTTTTTGTATGTTAATAGATTCCTGTTCTCATCCTTATAAATAATAAAATCAGTAAGTATCTTTGAAACAAACTTTAAATTTTGTAATACATTTTAATTTACAGAAAAGTTGAGAAGATATTATAATTTTCATATATTCCACACCCAGTTTCCCTTAGTATTCAAATCTTACATTAAGTTACATTTGTCGCTATCAGTGAACCAATATTGATACATTATTAAGTAAAATTCCATAGTTTTTTCAGATTTCTTTAGTTTGGCTATGATTTCTTTCTTTCTTTCTTTCTTTTTTTTTTTTTTTTTTTTCCCCAGGATCCTATCTGACATCCCACATCACATTTAGTCATCATATCATCTCATGTTCCTTTTGATAGTAACAGTTCATCACACTTTACTTGTTTCTGACAGTTTTGAGAAGTGTTGGCCAGGTTTTTACAGAATGTTCCTCAACTGAGATTTATCTGCTTTTCCTATTTTTAGACTGGGGTTAGAAACTTTTGGGTTGAAGACATTTTTATCACATCTTCCCAGAAAACATACTATCAACATGACTTCCCCCTATTGATGTTGACCTATTCCCCTGCCTGAGGTAGTGCTTGCCAGGTATCTCTGCTGCAAAGTTATTCCTTTTCTCCTTTCCATACTGGACACTTGGGAAGGGAGGCACCCACACTTAAGGATAGGGAGTTGTATTCAACCTCCTTGAGGACAGAGTGCTTATGTAAATTATTTGGAATTTTTCTGCACTGGAGATTTGTCTTATGTCCCCCCATCTATTTGTTTATGCAATTATTATATAAATATGGACTCAGTGATATTTATTTCATATTTTTATTTTTTATAAACATATATTTTTATCCCCAGGGGTACAGGTCTGTGAATCACCAGGTTTACACACTTCACAGCACTCACCAAAGCACATACCCTCCCCAATGTCCATAACCCCACCCCCCTTCTCCCAAACCCCCTTCCCCCAGCAACCCTCAGTTTGTTTTGTGAGATTAAGAGTCACTTATGGTTTGTCTCCCTCCCAATCCCATCTTGTTTCATTGATTCTTCTCCTACCTACTTAAGCCCCCATGTTGCATCACCACTTCCTCAGATCAGGGAGATCATATATTTCATACTTTTAATTATAGTCTAAACTATTTTTTTGTGTTATTCACTCAGATTGTCCCAGGTTTGTCCATTGGGAGATCTTTCAGTTGACTCCTTTGTCCCTTTCACATTTTCCCTCATTTTGTGTGTGTGTGTGTGTGTGAAAGAGAGAGAGAGAGCACTTTCACTGTGTACATTTCATTGTGTACATTCCCTTTGAAAAAGAGTAATGTCACAAAGCTGACTGTAAAGAACCCCTTTCAGTTTGTGGAAACTTTTCTGAAAGTGAAAATATCCCAGAGAGTTACAGCTTTAGAACCTTCCTGAAGTGTGACCTCTCCCTTCTCCTCTGATAGGTCAAAGAATCATAAAAGATGTTAACTACTTGTCTTGCAAATTATAATGACTCCAGATCACTGATGATGTCTTGTGGTGTGAAATTTAATAAAGGGGAACCACACTAAAGTGGACTTAACAGTCTAAAAAGTGTGGCTGGAGGGGAAGAGGCACCATTCTGCATCAGTTACAGGAGGAAGTGTCAGTTATAGACCTTAAGAGAAGAATCATCAACAGGTAAGGATCATCAATTACAGGTTCCAACTGGAAAAGAAGTACACTGCATCTCTTACAAGAAATCCATGAACCCTGCATCCATTCCATGGGAAAGAGGTATCACCCTGAACCCTTGCTCTTCTCCAACAGATTTTCATTCAAAACAACCCCACCCAGGTTCCTCCTTTTCCATAAAATCACATTCCTCTCCTTTGTTTGTTGGATTCGCCTTTGGTTTTGCATAGCTTGTGTGTCTTGGATTGCAATTCTCCCCTATTCCTGAATAAATTCATTTTTCTGGGAAAATAACTGACAGTTTTATTTTTAAGCTTATCAGTGGTGACAGAAGTGTATTCAGGAGTGTTCTACTTTGGGGTGAATCAATACCCTCCTGTATTAATATGCTGCAGCAGCATTTGCAAGTTTCACACAGTTCAGAACCTGCTGGGTGAGAAAGCCACACCTAAAAATAGGATTTTACAGCAAGTCTGTAGGCCAAGCAAACACTGCCCTTCCTGGTTCCCTTACTGACCAGTTCTTGGCCTGGTGAGTATGTAATAGCAGGAAATCTACACTCAGTTTGTACAAAATGAGTAATAAATGTTAGCTTTTAGCAGGGGTTTCCTAAGAGAAAAATGAAACTTTTGCAAAAACAGACAAGCAATTTTCCAAGGGGCCTGATAACCATGTGGTGCATCCTCGTGCAGAGACTTTGGGTTTCCCCAACCCATGAAAGGAGTTTAAAAAATGGACTAATGGATGTTGAATTAAATTAAATATTACTCAAGATAAAAAAGAGAATAACATAATTATTGAAGACAAAAATTTCTTGTATTCACAGTGTAAAGTAGGAATTTGTTTTTCTCATCTCTCCACTCTCCCTAATGTCCTGGAAAAGACAAGTTTTTGGAGAAGTCACCTCCAAGCACTTGTGTCTTCCTCAGAACTGATACATAGGTAAGTTGTTTCACAAATGCTTTGGCTTAAAATTCACTTTGGCTTTAAAATGCATACTTTGTATCTGTAAAGGTCTTTCAACCGAATAGTTGTTAGTATCATTTCAAACTCTAAAATTGAAAAAGTCCTCGAAAATGTTTTAAACTTTAAATGTAAAATAATTGTAGTAAAATATTATTTAAGCTTTAAAAATACAAAATAACTCATTGGCTAAGGAGTTAAAATTGTGGTATCTCTCCCACTTTAATGTTCTGTTTCTTTCCTTTCCTTTCTGGTCCTTATCAAGGAGAGATCTGGTGTGGGGACACTGGGAGAGGAGGAAGAGTATGCAGGCAGGCCAGCTGTCAACTTAACCCAGCTGAGGACCAGGAGGAAACAGAAAGCACAGTGTGTGCCTCTGAAAAGTCCAGTATTCCCTTCCCCGTCATAGGAGATGTGAACATCAGGTGTGCCTTCTTCAGCTCAAAAGGGGCACTGGGCATTGTGTCTGCTTACATCCGCAAATGCAAACCTATTTTTATTTCCAAGGTATCCAGAAACGTCATTCTTGAATTGTTTACAAATAGAACTGTAAGCTACCTGTCCCCCAAAAGCTATTTATTCTGAAAAAAATTATCTTAACTTTGAAGATTATATGCAAAATTTGAATTTTATTCTCAGGCTGGCCGTGAAAATGTATACATCTCATAAGCCATTTATGGAGGAACAATAATAGATTAAACCAAATTATCAGATGTTTAAAGATTGCATTTTTCACCTAATACATACAGTTTTATTTTTACCTTAACTGTGAAATATGTTGACTTTCTTTTACCGCAGTACCTTGACAACCACTAAGACCACTTAGTGCAAGTTGTCACCCTATGACACCCTAGAGCTAGGGCTGCTAATTCTATGGCATGTTTTACTGGCAGCACACACATTATTTATCAGTCAGTACAACTGACACACACTCAAAATACTAGGGAAAGTTGATTGTGCCTTTGTTGGCAAGATCGATTACCCATGCTAAGCTCGAAATTTTTAATTATGCATAATTAAATGCAGTTCCCCTCCTTGTAATTTGCATGTTTATACCCTTTCAGAGTTAAAAGAATATGTGTGTGTATATATAGCAACAGGAGAGAGAACTATTAATGCAAGTAAGAAACCCAGTGGAATACACATGAGTTACACATTTAATAGCAAACATTAGGCTCCTCTGTTTAGGAAAAATTAATATACAAAGTATTTTATATTAAAAATTATACCATCTGT
Organism: Mustela nivalis; assembly: GCF_964662115.1. Taxonomy (NCBI): domain Eukaryota; kingdom Metazoa; phylum Chordata; class Mammalia; order Carnivora; family Mustelidae; genus Mustela; species Mustela nivalis. Next base: position 88,490,049 of record NC_139021.1, on the reverse strand, counting down.
TCAAAATGTATCTGACTGCAGTTTTCAAACATTACAGTGGAAAGCTAGCTTATCTACTGTCTATAGTTTAGAATGTGGTTAGGTAGATGCTTGCTTTTCTAATGATGACAGTTCATGATGTGAGAGTTCATTCAGTTTTTTCAGTTACAGAGTTTTTCTGCAAAAATTCAACCTCTTTACTGATTCTAAAATTCTGAAATTAAACCGGAATCAAAACTTAAGTTTACATATTAAATGGTAATATAGGGGAACCTGGGTGGCTCAGTGGGTTAAGCCTCTGCCTTCAGCTCAGGTCATCATCTCAGGGTCCTGGGATCGAGCCCTGCATTGGGCTCTCTGCTATGCAGGAAGCCTGCTTCCCCCTCTCTCTCTGCCTGCTTGTGATCTCTCTGTCAAATAAATAAATAAAATCTTAAAAAAAATGGTAATATAGTATATATAATGACATGAAAGGTAGCCAAATGTTCAGAAAAATAAAATATAAAATTCTGATTCCCCTTTAAACTAGGATTTTAAATCAAACAAATTTGTTTGTATTTAATGCAATTCAGGGCATGTCTCCGTTCAGAGATATAGGTAGACAAAGAAGGCAGAATACCAAACAAAAATGAATATTAATCTCATGCTGAGCAGAAAAAATATATGTTCCCTAAGTCTGGTTTCTGCTTTAAAAATGTGTGCTATATAGCATTTCTAGTAACTTATTGAAGAAGTTACATTGTGAAAATTACTGTCTGGCTCTGACTTCCCCAATTTATGGAATTTGCATAGCTCATTCCAACTGCACTTCATTTCTTACCCACTAACCAGGGGGGAGTACTCAATACCCAATTTCTACTTAGCTCACGGGGATACAGTCAGGGTCAAAGTGACCTGGACCTCATTGTATCTGTACATATTTATTGTTCTCAAGCCTTGAATACTGAATCAGCATGGAGGAGATGGTTCACATTCTTGTGTTCAAACAGAACCTGTCCTTAAAGAACATTCCCGCCATTAAATGAGAAGAAATGGTGGGTTTGCCATGACTGGTGGTGGAGACCAATTTTGCTAACTAATGGAGAATGTAGGGACTCTGTGGTAGCATGAATTGGATAGGAAGCCACACCTGGAAATGCCAGTTCTGCTCTACTTTTGCAAACACAGTGTCTTCAAACACCTATCAGGACTTTTTCACTGAGATAATCTATCTACCACAGTGCAGATGTTATGATTAGCATATAGCAAATTAGGTTCTTAGTTTGTGAACATAGATAAGAAAAAAAAAATGTGCCTTCAGTTTCACTGACTTCTAATTGATATTTAGCAGTTTTTTTCAATTATGAATGTAGACAAAAAACAAAGCTTTGGATGTACCAGTAGAGCCCATAGCCAGGGTCACCTGATAGCTCAGTCAGTTAAGCTACCAACTCTTGATTTCAGCTCAGGTCATTATCTCAGGTCCTGGGATTGAGTCCTGTGTTGGGCTCCACACTCTCCACTCTTGTCCCGCTCCCTCTGCTCCTCCTCCTGCTTCTGCTCTCTCACTATAATCATGGTATTTATTAAATTAAGAGGACTTAATAAAGTCATGGTATTTACTAGTCCCACTGTTAAGTCTTAGTTAAGGTGATTTGTATAATTTATAATCATATTTCAATATAATTTGCCTTTTTTGTGCTTGTATTATCTTACTTTATGTATTACATGATTCTTCTGAGAAGAGTTAGTAAGTTCATTTTGCCATAGAAATGCAGACAAAGTAAAAGAATTTTTATTGTGGCATGGCTTTCAGTGGCAAGGCAGAAAGTAAAGGCTTTTTAAGGCATTCTCCTTCCCATTTCAGTTTCCTGAAATTCTGACACCCCTCAGGAGAGAAGCATAAAAGAAAGGTAGTTAAGACGGAGATAGGATGGGAAAGAAAGTGGCTTTATTCCTGAAAGAACCATACTTTGCTTGTTGATGTCCTGCAGGAAGATGGCCGGTCCTCCGAAGGCTCTGGTTTAAAAGATGAGGTTTACCCAGAAAAGCTCTATCCTGGCACTGAGGTTCCCAGAATATATAAAGATGACAAATCCAGCTTGACATGGGATAGTAGAACCCCCAGCTTCAAATGAATATAAGGACTTGGCCAGAAAGTAGCACAATCAGTGGAGACCATGATGGATTAGAGCCCATACCCTTGTTTTCTGTACAACTGAAACAAACAAACAAAAAACTAATACTAGCTCAGATAATTGTGCAGCCTTGAGAAAAGAAACGTAGCTTAAAAATGATCATAATTGGATTTACTGCCATTGTGGCAAAATGCTGGCATGGACTCAGATTTATTTTCATCTTAAGAAAAATGAGTACATATTTTACCTACACTCAAGTTGGGAAAGAATCAATCACATAGAATACATTATATACTTATTATACTATTACACTTATTTTATTTTATGGCATTAACATTTATTTTATAACATTAATTAATTGTTATCCTTTTTATAAGAATATTATTTCAAGTCCTGATATTTGGGAAGAATGATGACCCTTAATTTTTTATAGCTTTTGAAATCTGTACTCTGATTTGGAAGATAAGTTTGGGGAGATTATTTCATTACAGAAGGAGGCATTTTATAATGAATAATCATAATGACTTCTTAATATGATTTTATGACTATCAACTTTAGTCCTTCATTAACAAATAATTATAATGTGTGTACTTTAGAACACTCTGGACATTATTAGAAGCAACAAAACTACTGCCATGGACAAGAGGTAGTTCTAAATTCACAGTGTAACAGGAGAAAGATAGCTGAACGATCATGTAACATTAGCTAATGATACGTACTGGGAGGGGAGAGGACTGGAGCATGTAGCAGACACTGGTGAGTAGTTGGTAGGCTATTTTTGTCGGGTAGTGAGGAAAGGCTGTCTAAGGAACTGGCATTTATTCCAAGACATGAACACTGAGAAGGCACTAATCACAAGGAAGAACTCTAGATTCAGAGACTGGAGGATCCAGAGGCTTCCGGGAATTAGTGTAGCAGTGTAAGGATGGAGATGTGTTTCTTAATGTACTGGACAAGAACAAAGAGAATAAAAGCTCAAGAACCAATAGCAGGAATTTTGCCTTTTCCATACGACACTACCTGCTTCAAGGAATGTGGTTAAGATTTGGTAAAGATCACTTTGGATGCCATTTTGAGACTGAATGCAGAGTGCACAGTAGGTGTTCAAGATAACAGAGGGTTGGGCCATGTTAACAACAAGAACCGGGAAGGGTGGAAAACTAGAGCTATGTTTTATAGGTTGCTTTAATAGGGCTTGTTGGAGAAAGGAATTTAGGAGAAAAGATAGAGTAACTATAATTTGCTATCCAAACCAGAATGCTTTTGAAGTGATTAGTAATAAGCCAGGGCAAACAATGTTAGCCAGGACTGTCCTGAATTAATTAAGGTGTATGTTTATCCCAGATTAAAGGAAGAGTCACAAGACTGAAACTGAGGTTTTGGCTTTGGTGACAAATGTAGAAAGTGTTGTGCTTAGTAGGAAGAACCGCAAAGCCCATACATAGCAGAACAAATTTGGGAGAAGAAATCAACTGGCCCCTATTAGATGTTAAACCTTAGAAACCTAAGTTTTTTTTAAAAGATCTTATTTATTTATTTGACACAGAGAGAGAGAGATCACAAGTAGGCAGAAAGGCAGACAGAGAGAGAGGGAAAAGTAGGCTCCCCTCTGAGCAGAGAGCCCAAAGCAGGGCTCGATCCCAGGACCCAAAGATCGTGACCTGAGCCAAAGGCAGAGCTTAACCCAAACACCCCACCAAATTTTTTTTAATCATTAGAATCTAAGTAAGGATTTAGGGGTTAAAACACCCCTTAAAATACCATGTAAAGTTTTGCTAAATTTTGTTCATTAATTTTCTAAAACAGGTAGGCTGAACTTCATAATGTTATATTCCAAATTTGCAGGGGGGCAGGGAATCAGTGAACCAATTAATTTCATAAGAGGTTTTGTTAAGAAACTAATGTTAGCATCAAATGTTATCATCAAATATGTCAAATTGTTTCCTTTATGCTATTCTATTCCTTTATAATTTGTTTACATAGGCCTGGGCTCATCATTTCAAAATCAGAATAATGAGAGCAAAGTATAATGACATTTAAGATTGAGTGTTTTTTGAGACTCTTATAATACTTGTAAACCCTTTCAATAGTAGCACTTATCTTTTGAAGATAATTAGTCACATCTACTCTTCAAGAGATGGACACAATATTGAGAAAAATGTACCCAATCAAGTAAAAAGAATATATTTTTTGCTTAATACACTCTACTATGAATTGGGCACATAAATTCTAGATTAAGGCTGCATTATGTCCTGTGACAATGGTTTCCAAATCTGGGCTTCACATCTCAGGGTACACAAAATGATTATTTGTTATAGTAAATATGTGTATATTCCTTCTACTCATCTGTAAACATTTTATTATTATCAAAATATACTGGCATGGTAATACATTTATAAGATAGAAACATATAAAATCAGTGCTCAGGAAATATTTCATTGATGCAACTATCAGAAAAGTATGGGGGAGGGACATTGTCATATGCCACCACTGATACTAGAACACATTTTCACTCATTTGGACATTTTACCTGATAGAGCAGGCTCTGAATTTGGCCAGGTGACCTTTGTTTGGGCTCACACCCACCCTAAAAATGTCTAGGTTGCAGAGTATTTCCTGTTCTCACCTAAGGGAAAGTCCCAAACCTGACTGGTCAAGAACTTGTCACATGACCTTAAGCAAATCACTTTATCTATCTTCATATTATCTGTGAAACCAGAAATTTGGAATTAGTACCTTGTTAAATTAAAGCATGAATGAATAAATGATGACATAGGAATGAAAGCTGTACTTAGGTTCCACCAATATGAGACAGATTAACAGGAGAAAAACACAAGTTTTATTACATGCAGACAAAGGTCAAATCGTGAAAATTAAACCCAAAGAAATGAACAAGAAAGCAGTTTTTATTCATTTTAGACAAGAAGACAAATTTCTGAGGAACTGACAGGACAAAGAAAACAGATATTTAGGAGCTTTAACTTGTAAAGAATTCTAAATGGAATTTGGGCAAGGGTAGTAGATGAGAAAACAAATAACGAGGTGTGTATATACAGCTTTCTCAGCTTCAGTCCCTATCTCTGGTGATACAAGGATGCCTCACTTCTTAGAACAGGGAGGATATTTCTGATATAGAAGGTGTGTTTCCTGTTTGCAGGGGGCAAAAGAGGGTTCTTGCACTAGCTGTTTCTTAAGTAACTTTCATTTAAAATAGTCAGTATGGGGCGCCTGGGTGGCTCAGTGGGTTAAGCCGCTGCCTTCGGCTCAGGTCATGATCTCAGGGTCCTGGGATCAAGTCCCGCATCGGGCTCTCTGCTCAGCAGGAAGCCTGCTTCCCTCTCTCTCTCTCTGCCTGCCTCTCCATCTACTTGTAATTTCTCTCTGTCAAATAAATAAATAAAATCTTTAAAAAAAAATAAAAAATAAAATAAAATAGTCAGTATGCCCCCAATGTTTATAGCAGCAATTTTCTCAAGAGCCAAACTAAAGAAATAACTCAGACATCTACTGATAGATGAGTGGATAAAGATGTGGGATATGTATACAATGAAATATTATGCAGCCATCAAAGAAAGATAAAATCTTGCCATTTACAACAATGTGGATGGAAGTAGAAAGTATTATGCTAAATGAAATAAGTCCATCAAAGAAAGAAAATTATCATCTGATCTCACTGATATGTGGAATTTAAGAAACAAAACAGGATCATAGGAGAAGAGAGGAAAACATAAAACAAGAAGAAAGCAGAGAGGGAGACAAACCATAAGAGACTCATAATCATAGAAAATAAACTAAGGGTTACTAGAGGGGAGGGAGGGGGAGGGATGGGAAAGTAGATGATGGGCATTAAGGAGGGCATGTGATATAATGAGCACTGGGTATTATATAAGACTGAATCACAGACCTGTACCCAAGACCAATAATACACTATATGTTAATTAATTGAATTAAAATTTTTAAATGTTAAAAAATAATAATAAAATAATCAGTATGCCAAAGCTGAATACTTGGGGGCAGCCTACCTTTGACCCCTGCAGTGCCCTGGCATTCACTTCCTCTCAGATGCTCATCTTCAAAGCTCTGAAGTAGGAGAAAGAAATCTTAATCTCATCTTTGAAGTTACCACAACATAACATTGGATGTTTTGTACTTTGCAAATATGTCTACACATTGCACATATTTCAATAGTAAATCATAAATGACACCATTTAAATTGTGCAATAGGTACACATAGAGAAAAAGTAAATCATGATAGGCCACAATGTGGTAGAGTTATTTTTTCTCTCCAAGACTTATGGGAGAGGAGATGGCAAAGATAAATTTAACTAATTCATTAGTTCATTTTCATGGAGACAATAATTTTTTAAAAACACTGAAAAATTTTACTCAGTGGATTTTCAGTGTAATGTTGGAGAAATGTCAGAAGCTACATATTTGCATACCTTCTGGGATTCCCCCTAAATTAAAGGAATTTGGAAAATAATTATAAATGTAATATATGCAACCTTATCTTGTCTTATGGCATCAAAACTAATAAATCATGTAGATGAATAAAGCCCTGGAACCATAAATTTTAATAGAGTAAGCTTGCACAAAAACAATAATGTCTACCAAAAATGTATTTACAAGTCATGGTTGCAACTATATTTCCATAACATAATTTATGAAATCATAATGAAGTACATACTTCATAATATGATTACAAAACTAACTAAGAAGGCATTACTCTGTTTTTATGGAAAATAAAGTAATTTAAATGAACTTCAATTTTCATTTCAAATGTCATAACTCTTTCTACAATTTATCAAATGCCTCACTCTTGTCTCTGTGATTTGTTAAAAATGCCATCTTCCTGTCTCCAGCAAATTTGCATATCTATATTTCATTGCCAAATATCATCAGTTGAAAAACATCTCTAAGGACTACTTTCCATTGAAAAATCTCTTCCTGACATTTACTATGTAATGCTTGTAATATATAATCAATACTTGATAAATCAGTGTGTTTCCATATAGCATCTCCAGAACAACTAATCCAGGTAAAACTTGCAAAATGTGTTCAATCACTATGCTTGCCACTACATCACCACAAACAGCAGCAATGGCAGCCCCCTGATTTCCTTATAATGCCAGGAGGGAGGACACTGGGTGCTTTAATAACATTGTTAGAGTGGAAAAAGTCAGGAACATGGATTACAGCATACAAATATTTACAGATTATTTGGAAGGAAATGTTGAGAAAGCTTAAAACAAGTTTTTCCTGATAAGAAATAGTTTTCATGTGATGACCAGATGAGAAATCAATATATATAGGAGGCAGATAAGAAGTTGGTGGGCACAGTATGCCCCCAGGAGCGAACCATCCCAAGTTCTGATCAGAGATTGTAACCCATGGTCTGCCAGTCAGTGTGAGGACACCCGAAGCCCTTCTGAATGCTTTCCCATTCAGATGATGATGAGTGGTGAGTGAGATGATGGTGATGAGTCTGGTGAAGAAGCAATGATCCCAGAATGTGAAGAACACAAGAAATAAGTGGGTCATGCATCTGGGCATGTTGTCCAATGGGCAGTTGTCCATTTCTAGATGTTTCTCATTCTTTGCCGAGTTCCTGCAGGCCAGTGGAACCCATTAGATAACTTCTAGAGTGTGGTGTGGGGCTTCTTTACTAACAGCGTATCTCCTAAACTGGATTTTCACTTTTTCGAAGGTTGTCTGAGCTGCCAAATGTCTTTTAATAAGTTTCTTTTCTGTTTAAATTATTTGAAGTTTTACTCCTATTTGTGGAGTAGTGGTGGCTGATAGGAGGTCCATGGAGGCAGTGGTGTAAAGTGGCTAAAAGCTTTCCTGAAGACAGCTGGAGCCATGGTCACCAAATGTGTTTGCTGGGGAGCCACAGGTTAGTCAATGGAGGCCCTATTGTCAGAAAATGAGCAGGAGGTAATGGAGTTTATACACCCAGTGTGGAAAGAGCAGAGGCACAGAGCTCTTCTAGGCTGGGATGGAGGTCCTAGTCAACCAGCACAGAGGCAGCAGAGGTTTTACCTTGCTGTGGTTACTACTCTGGCTTCTCTCCATGGCAAATCCAACCTCACATACTGAGATGTAATAAAAAATAAATGCTTGGTCTCTGTGCCTGATTCCTTTCATACAGCTTCTAAAACACTTGGACTCTACAGAACAGAGTGGTTAAGACTGGTGGTTTTGTTTTGTTTTGTTTTGTTTTTTAATGCTACAGAGATGACTGGTGGTTGGGGCCCTACAACTCCAGGATAGGGGCTGGTCACCAGAAAGGCTCTGGCTTAACTAGAAGGGTGGGACTTTCAGCCTCACTGACTTTAAGGGAGTAGGGAAGAGCTGGAGATTGCATTAATCACTAGTGACAAAACTTTTAATCAGTCATGCCTGCACAATGAAACCTCCACCAACACCGCTTACCAACAGAGTTCAGAGTTCTGAGTTGGTGAACACATCCACATGCCAGGAGGGTGGCACACCCCAACACCCTGAACACATTCAAGAATTTTTTCTTGGCTATTGGATCTGAGTCCCAACCATTCCCTACCTCATCTACCAGGCCAGAAAATAGCCTGACCAAATTAGAGACAGTAAGTCAATGATAAAACGCCTAGGGCTGTTTCAAGAATAAGGATTGACCTAACGCACACTCTTGAGTCATTTTTGTAAGAATTTAAATCACTTTGAGTACTCAAACACATGGCTAATTGGAGCCAGAGAACTGTTGATGCTGACCCTTGTTGGCCCTGTGACTTCAATCAACCAAGACCTGGGCTCTCTCAACTTAGGATGTCTTTTTGCCCCAGTTCTACAATGAATTTTCCCTTGCCAAGTACCTCCATGAATATGCATGCACCCTTAACTTAAAACTATCTCCACTTTTTTTTTTTTTTTTTTTTTGGAAGTAGAGCATTGCTTTGGGAAATATGCTCACTGCTCTCCTTACTTGTCGAAAGAAAACCCTTCTTTCCCAGTTTTTGGCTTGGCTTTTTGGCTCAATGCCCAGCAAGAGGTGAAGCCAGTTTTGAGTTACATTGTGAATAAAAATAAAGCTCATAAGTGGGAAACAAAGGCAGAAGGAAATGTAGATAAAATTAAGTGTTCTTATAGCCTGCAGCCCATGAACAAATCACTGAGTCAGGCAGAGTAAAACTCCCGATTGTCTTAATGTTAATTCCTTGCTAGTGGGAAAAACTACCTTAGCTTGACAATAGCAAGGCCTCCAGTATCTTTTGAGTCTTCTTTAATGTATGAAAATCCTTTGGAACTTCCATTTTCTTTACTTCCCCTAACCCAGAAGTACATAATCACTTATTCCCCAAAATCCTGGGATGGCAGTCTCCTGTCCTGTGCTTTAATAAAATCACCTTTTTGCACCAAAGATGTCTCAAGAATTCTTTCTTAGCCATCAGCTCTAGACCCCAACAAAAACACTACCTTGGATAAATTATTGACAAGATAAGAAACAGTCTGTTCACTCACTTTTCATTCATGCCATATGTGCTACATGCTGAGATTAGGTGGTGTCAATAATAAGATAAAATAGTTTTATCCCAGCTATAGCTGCCAATGTCTGCATTAGACTCACTGAGGGAAAGAAGAGGGAGCCATCCTCAGAAAGCTTAGAATCATATTTATATATTGAATAAGAAGAAATGTAAAACAGGAAACACACCTTTGGCAGAAGTATTCCTCTCCAGGAATAGAGAGGTACTCTTGATGTGGGAAACAAAGGCAGAAGAAGAAAAAAAAAATCCCTTACTCTTTAGAGCCCATTGACAAGTCCTTAAAACAGGAAGAGTGCCATTCCCCTAGGGACTCAACTGCCTGGATGTTGACACTTTGCTAGGGCAAAAGGCAATCTTAGCTTGATCTCTAGGATCCTATAAGTCTACTTTAATGTATAAAAATTCCTTTGGAAACTTCCTTTATCTTTACCTCCCCACCCCCACACCCCCACCAAAGATACATGTTGGCAATCATCCCCCAAGTATATAACCCACCAATATACATCTGAAAGGTGTCATAGAGTAAGGGACAGACAGGGCTGGGTAGGGAGAGATAGATATAGGGGGCTACATGATCAGGCTCACAAAAAGCCCAGAAATGCTGAGGTGTAATGAAACTAGAGATAAGGGAATAAACCGGACCATCCTGTTCTGGGCATCAGAGGTGGGTCTTTTTATGATAGTCACCTTGTTACTAACAAAGAATAACCAGATTCGAAAGAAGTAAGCCATTAAAGATGTTATCACCAGTCTTGGGGCACCTGGGTGGCTCAGTGGGTTGAGCCTCTGCCTTCAGCTCAGGTCATGATCCCAGGGTCCAGGGAAGGAGCCCCACATCCAGTTCTCTGCTCAGTGGGGAGCCTGCTTCCTCCCCTCTCTCTCTCTCTCTCTCTCTCTCTCTCTGCGGGCCTCTCTGCCTACTTGTGATCTCTATCTGCCAAATAAATGGATTAAAATCTTGAAAAAAAAAAAAGATGTTATCACCAGTCTTTATTTAAACCAACACATCACCAGGATGTTAAGGCCAAAAGTTCCCTGGTCAATTTAAATCAGTTTTAAACAAAAGATTGTCGGTGGAGGCCCATGTTGGCAACCCTGTCAGGATTCCTCTCACTCTTGAGAGCTTTTCCTGTGTCTTGGCTTAATAAAACTCTCTTTACTCACTCTCCTTTGTCCATAGGTTTCATTCTTCAACTCCATGAGACAAGAACCTCACTCTCCTGCTTTACCCGTATATGAAAAGGGATCAACACTGTTGGGTCCGCGGCTCCGGGAATGCAGAGGAACAATAGAAATGTCCACTGGGGCTGCCATCTTCCTGCCCCTCACCCTTCCTTAATCCTTGACTCTCCCACCAAAAGGATATATGCCCAGGTCATATCTCCATAGGTAACCTGATACATATGCAGGAAAAAGGAGCATCAGGGACCCCCCCAATACCCTCCGATCACGAAATACCTTACCATGTATGGATGTGAGCCCATGCCTGCCTTGGCCCGATAAAAGACCCCGCCAACTTCACTCCCAGTGTGACTTTCCTCACTTCCCCTTCCCTTCCTGAGTTGCGGAACCTCACCCAAGAGTGCTGACCTCCTCCCAGCGCGACTTTCCTGGCTTCCCTTCTCCTGAGCCCCCAAACGTCACCAGAAAGTGCTTTTAATAAATCTTGCCTTGTGCCTACCTCTCCTGGTGTTGTGTTTACCTCGCCTGTAAAACTTTACAAACACCAAATAGAGTCCTATATTTCCCACCCACGTGGGAATTTTGCAAGATGATTACTTTCCCTGCAATCAGGGATTGAAGGACTTTGCTTGAGGAGATCAATTACTGTCTCTACATCCTAAATCAGAATCCTTATTTACCCTGATGATGTAATTATGGAATGAAAATTAGGATACATGTTGATTCCCATGCAGAGTACAATCAGGTTAAAGGTTAAATTTCATCATGATTCAAATTCAAGGTGCCCTAAATTTGATTTCAATAATACATTGAAATGAAGAATATTGTCAGATATCTGTCACTAAAAGAGATAAGGGGAGTTGCATAGGATTCTCTCTACAGTTTGAAAGACAAGTTACAGTACTTCTAGGGCTCACCACCTTCCAATGGATAGTAATTATAATAATAAACAACAATAACAACAGTAAATATTTTTGAGAGCTTATTATGGGAACAGTTCCAAGGTTCTAAAAATGCATGACTTATTTTGGACATCATTTTTATCCACGAGTCTTAGTTTTTTCTGCCTTTATTATATCTTCAGTCATTTCTTGATTTTTTTTTTAATCTTGGTATGTAGCATGAATTTTAAATCTTTATCCAAATATTTTTGGAAAAAATTGGGGGAATATGTTGAACATAAGCAAAACAAAGGAAGAATCAAACAAATAAATTTAAAAGGTAAATATATATAATTTATTTCAAAATATCTCTTCTCCTTCTAAATTATTATGCTTTGCCAATTACTTATTCAAAATGTTTCAAAGCCATGATTATCTCTGAGATCCTGAATGCAGCTAAGACTAAATTTTATGACATGGACTTCAAAATTTAGTTCTATCTAGCCCTGCTCTGGCTTGCTGTGGTGTCTTCATTTTTGGAAGCATGTGGGGAAAATGTACATGTAGTCCTTGGCTTACCTGCTCCTCTGTTGGATGGTTTGGCTACGTTCCAGTTCAATTCCCTAAACTTCTGGCTCTACAGCAGATTTGCTTATTCATTGCAGGGGCTCTAAGCACTACTACTGCCTTCTCACATCCCTCCAATGGTGAGAATTACAGATACCCAGATACAACACCCAAAGTGAAATAACTCAAGGGACAATTTCACATGGTATTTTTTTTACAGTCTCTCTGTAAGGCCTTTTGGAAAAGTAAGTCTTCCTTTGGATATTGTATACTTCATATATTACAATGACGATTTTATTTTTAAAATAAATGTGTATTTATTCAAAGCTAACTAAATTTATTCAAAACTAACTAAATCGTCGTTTAGTTTTATGAGTGTAGAGAACAAAATGGAGTCTCCCATGTCAAGCAAAGACGCAAGCAGTTAAAGTACTGCAACTAGGAGATTTCACCAGAACCAATGTCAGCCAACACCCCAGAACTGATAATGTGCAGAATAGAGGAGGTCTGCAGAGACCCAAAACTGATTAAATCCCTTTAAACAGGGAAGGATTTTTGTCAGCAAACTGTCAGACTCTTCAGACCTGACCTCTCTATGTCGACCACTTCACAAAGGCAGCTGTCACTGAAGGCTCTGTCGGGTGGATCTCTGAACATAACCAAGATCCTTCCCTGCTTGAGCATCAGAAGCAGCAAGTGCCAGAGAGTTGACCCGGACCAAACAGAGGGGCCTTATCTCAGCTGTACACCCACAGACTAACTTCACATTTGGTTCCTTAACTTCCCATACCCTTCTGTTAGCTTGTTTGTTGTGTAGCTTGCCTTGTACCCCGCTCCCTGTGCTGTGTAAGAAGCCAGGTTTAATCTGATAGTGAATTGTCATTGAGTTTGGAATCCTGAACCACTTTATCAGTGTGAATTAACTTTGCTTTGTAACTGAATAAAGCCAACATTGTAGAAAGACACAATTCATGTGTACCCCTTCATAGCATCCTTATGACAATAAGATTATTAAATGTTTAAACAAGTGATACAATTAGAAACAATGAATTTTAGATATATTTATATCTGCTTGAATACAACATGCTACTTTGATGATATTATTATAAACTATTATAAGTACTTTCCATAAAGCAGGAGAATACTTATTGATTATCTGTATTATTTTTGTAGTTTAATTTTGAAGTTACTGTTGACAAGCTTTCATTGCAACATGTATAATTTAGAAGATTTGTACAGAAAATTCTCTTAAGATAGGAAGTTGAGGAAGTGAGGAAAGATTTCCAAGTACTTTTTTTGGGATTAGATAGAATGTGAGGGTGAACACTCTCATCTTTAAGCCTAATGTGTCAGGTCCCCATAGCTTACACATCCCATGCCTCAAACTCTCCTCTTGTTATAAGGCATAAATGGTAAGATTTGGGAAGTCATGTGATACTAAGAATAGGAAGCCAGAAAACATTTTTTTTTTTTTTTAAGTATCTACTGTCCAAGCCAGATAATCATAGAACCAACTTAGCTGAAAAAATCAAACAGGATATCTTGCAGGCTAATTCAAGCAAAGTATGTAATGTGTTTTTCTGTATAGGTGTTTGGAAAGTTAACAAGTTGGGATACTGCCAGGAAAGGCCTTTACAGTCTAGGAATAAAAAGAACATCATGAGGGTGCTTGGGTGGTTCAGTCAATTACCTCCATTGGGTAATGGTCTCAGGGTTGTGAGATTGGGATCTGCACGGGGTGTGGAGCCTGCTTAAGATTCCCTCTCTCCTTCTAAATAAATAAATAAATAAATAACCATGAGAAAAAGTTAAGTAATAATTTTTACATTTATTGCATGTTGAAGTGATATTTGGATATACCATGTTAAATAAAAAAGGATTTTTCCAAAGCTATGAGACTTTTAGATTCCTTTTAATTTCAAAGGCTGACAAGCAATTCATAGCCCAAATCAAATAGGAGGACTCTCCAGTGTAGCAACTCTTCCTACTTCTATGAACAAGGAAGTCTTGAGGATGACTCAAAACCAGGAAAACTCTGGGTGCTTGTTGAGCTGATGTGAAAGGAAATTTACAGTCTTTGAGGATGATCTGGAGCATGAAATACGGTGATTTTGAGGCCTCAATGATCTATGGTGCAGATCTCAAATAAAATTTCCATTCAGTTCTATACATACTAGGGCTGGATAAAGAAATTGGTGAGGAAGTAGGCATATTGGTAGGAGTAAATACTATTTAATCCTTGAGGAGTATTCTGGAACACCACTCCATTGGTAGTGAAGCTACCCACAGGGAAGAAAAAGGAAGATGTTTGGCAACAGATATTATAGTCTCTAGGGCCAGTAGGGCAAATGAAAGATATGAAGGCAGACTGGAAGAATATGAAGGATTATTAAATTATTTCTTTTGAAATATAGAAGTTGGTGTTAAATCAAAAAACAACAGTTCAAGCAATATAAGACAGACATAGAATTTAGGAGATAACCTGCACTTATAATCTATAGTTTTCACCCTAGAATAGGAAAGTAGAAGTAGTCACCTAGAGATGGTGAGCAGTTCAGAGTGACTCCTAATGAGACATGTTCCATCCCATATGTGGCATCAACTGCTATCTGATGTCTTATAGAGGTGCACATATATGGAACATTTCCATGGTAAACTGAATTTAAAAAGGACTAGGCAGATAATGTAACACAGAAGTGAGGGAAAAACAAGGAAGGACATTCCAGGTCTGCCACACCACAAGCTGCTTTGATAGAAGTCAAATTATATTGCATTACATCCAGTGAACAAATTATATTGCCTTACACCCAGGAAACTGCAGGAGAATCCTCAGAATCCTCAAATAAAAATAGAGGGGAAAAATTTGATAGTCCAAAAAGTACAGAACCTCTGGAGTTGTCTCTGCCAAGGACAACCAGCAGTCCACCAAATTACTTGAAGTATGAAGATATTTTTGATGCTGTTGTTTCTGCCTTTAAAAATAGCACACAATTATGTAATTAGCAAGTCTGTTTTGGAAGACACCATAACTTCTCCAAATAGTGATTTTCTGCTGGTGAACGAAAAGCTTAGGAGAGAAAGAGATTAAAGACTTTTGATCCAAATTGGCACTATATGTTCATGCTTCTACAAAAGAAACAAGGTTTAAAATGAACTGCATTGAGCAGAAATTAAAGTGCCAAATCGAAGTATGAATGCAGCTAACAGAAGTCATACTACAGACTTGGATGTAGGAAATGAGGAAATCGAAGAAACAAAAGGCACTGCTACAAAAGGTAGAAAGAATCTATCAATCCTGTTTGAAGCTGAGTTATCCTGCTGAGCTTCCCAGATCCTGAACTGAGAGCACAACTGTTATGAATTTGTCAAATTAACACTTGTTAAGAGGAGCACAGGATACCAGATGGTGAGTCACTGTTCAACAACAGACCACAGGAGAAAGTGAAATAGAGTTTATGACTCATAGGTCCTGAAGGAAGTACTCTTTATGCCTCCAGGGGTCACATGGAGGACCAAAGCAGAGTGCAGAGAGAGACACAGGCCTTTACTAGGGTCTATGAATAGAGTGCTTTGGATTCCCAGGCTAAGGCCAGTTGGTTAATTCAAACAATTGGGGTTTTGGTAAGCCCCATGAGTCTTATGTAAGGGGTCCATAAAAGGAAGGAATTGGGAGACAGAGGGAACTGTTGTTCACAACAGCAGCTGGGAAAGTCATATTAGGAACTTAGAGTTGCTGGTGACTTTGTTGGCTCTGATCTGGGGCAGATGCTTGCATGAGGGGCTACTGTCAGTGGTCCCGGCAGCCCATCTGGCCTAACAAAAAGGGTACCAAAGCAAATTATCATGGAGGATCTTTGCTAAACTCTCAGCATCAACTGTGGCTTAAGACTTCACTTACAGGGGCGCCTGGTGGCTCAATGGGTTAAAGCCACTGCCTTCGGCTCAGGTCATGATCTCAGGGTCCTGGGATCGAGTCCCTCATTGGGCTCTCTGCTCAGCAGGGAGCTGCTTTCTCCTCTCTCTCTCTCTCTCTCTCTGCCTGCCTCTCTGCCTACTTATAAAATAAAATAAAATATTAAAAGAAAAAGAAGACTTCACTTACAGGGAAACAGAATGAATGTCCCTCCACACCTTATAATTCTGATTCCAGGTGCTGAACCAAGTGCAAGGACCAGATCATATATTCCCGAAGCTCAAAGTAATATTGAAGTGCTTAGGTAGGTAAGCTCCTGAGAAAGAATGTCTATGTTCAAATCTTGACCCCATACTTATATCCTGGACCTTTTGCATGTTACTTAAACTTTCAGTGACTTACTTTTTTCATCTATCAAGTGGGAATAAAATCAATGCCTATGTTGGGGAGCTGAATGTGATGCGTTAATACCAACAAATCACTTAGAAAAATACTTGCAAGTACTGAGTAAATGGTAATTATTGTTATTGTCACTGTGGGACAGAAAATCAAAGCAATCATTATAAGGATTGAGTCTGAACTGGGAAGCATCAAACAAGAAGGTAGTAGACATCTATGTATAAACCTATGGACAGGATCAGTCAGCAAAAGAAAAAAATAATTCCACTTAGTATGAGTCTAAAATCACCAATTCTAAAAGCCAGAACAATAAAAACTATTGCTAAAAAGGCAGCTAACAAAATCAATATCAGGTACGTGAAAACATTCTAGATAAAACTATTTATTGAACTAGTCTGGGAAGGACTGAAGCATATATAAGATTTCAAAAAGATTAATTGAGGAATTATATCAATCAAACCAAAACAAGAAATTCTGATCTTTAAAAATGGGTAGAAAGGAAACAACCAGAAAATGTCTAGAAACAATTAGAATCTTTAAAATTAAAAATAAAGTCATGGAAATTTAAAAAATAAGATTAAATCTGGACTGATCACAGTTAAGGAAACAAACTGGAGTATTGCAACATAAACATGAAGCAGTTACCCAGGATGTAACAAAGAAATACAGACAGAAAAGGCATTAAAGGGCAGTTACAAAACATAGATAATAGATAGATAATAGATTGAAAAACTCCCATTTGGGTTTTCTTAGAGTGTTAGATGAAGGAAATGGAGAAAATGTGAGAGACACAATATATGAAGGGATCATAGCAGAGATTTTCCTAGAAATAAAGATGTCTTTCAACAAAAGACAAATGATAAAACCTAATTTCCAAACAGGATAAATAAACATTAGGCTAAACTTAGAATATTGTAGTAAAAATGGAGAATATAAAAAAATGAAGAGAAAAATAAAAGCTAGCAGAGGGAACATTTAGATTATAAAGGACTGAAAGCAGTTTACTTGCCAACTATGCAAATACTGGAAGACAAAGGATTACTGTCTTCCAAGAGGCTGAGGAAAACCAATAATCCCAAAAATCTGTGCTGAAACAAACTATCATTCAAGAGTGCAAAAGAGAGGACATTTACCCAAAAAAGGTGAAAATATTTTACCACCCTCAACCACTATATCTGTAACTCAATGATATACTCAACAAGAAGGACAATAATCCATAGTAAAGATAAGAAAGAAATGATGAAAAGCACAAATGTTGATAAAATGTCACTATACTCTCCAACAACTATAGTAATTTATGGTAAAAAAGTAAAGCTAAAAAAAAATCTGTACATGATATTAAGATCAAGGGGGTTGGAGCTCGGTGATACCTTAAACACATAGTTCAATTACTCTAAGTTCCTTACGCTTTGTAGGAAGAAGGAAAAGTTTTTATCTGCAACTTATTTAGAACAACAACAACAACAAAACAAGGTTAAAGCTCATATAAAATTCAAATATATCTGTAAAAACCATAGAAGTATATTCTGTAGCTTAGCAGCATTGTGTGGTTGAGATGTAGATATAGCACTGACCCCATGAGGATGAATAATGGCTCTTTGATTCAATAGTTTCATGAGGAAGCAAAGACAAGTTTCTGGATTTTTCTCTGCCTCAACAGCCTCATCTTTATTTTATTAATTTTTTTTAAGATTTTATTCATTTGTTTGACAGACAGAGATCACAAGTAGGCAGAGAGGCAGGCAGAGAGAGATAAGGGGAAGCAGTCACCAAGCTGAGCAGAGAGCCCAACTGGGGACTTGATCCCAGGACCCTGAGATTATGACCTGAGCCAAAGGCAGAGGCTTAACTAGCTACATCTTTAAAATTTAATAAAATAGGGGTACCTTGTGGCTCACTGGTTTAAAGTCTCTGCCTTCAGCTCAGGTCATGATCTCAGGGTCCTGGGATTGAACCCCACAATCCCAAGACCCTGAGATCATGACTTAAGCAGAAATCAAGAGTTGAATGCTTACCTGACTGAGCTACCCAGACACCCTTGACTCCCTCATCTTTAAATTGGGCATTGCATTAGTACTCACCTCCTAAGCTTAATATGAGGACAAAATGAATCAATGCCAATGAAGCTTTCTTCACCACACTGTATTTCAGGGAATTTCCTTGTACATTTCATCCAGCTTGGTGATTCTCTCTGTAGATGCATCCGTCCTAAACTGCCTGACCCACTGAGATTTCCTTTCAGTGACTATACTTTCCAGAAAAGTATTACCTTTATATTCAAATGCTGAATCTTCTCCTTTTAAATATTGACTTAATCTTTGTGACCACTTAAAGATGTATTTCATATACTCCTTCATATAGTTATTTAAACAGCTTAGAACTCTTAATGTTAATCCTTCTACTTGTTCTGTTTGCTGATTAAGGAGGATTGTGTCCACTATAGATTTGTAATGTTAAAATGTAAATTCATCTTAAATTGGTGGTATGGTTGTAGATGCGAGTGTTAGGATCTCTCCCTCCAGAGTGAAATTTTTTCTTCATTTTTTTCCTGCAATAATTCCGGAGGTATCATTGACTTAGCACCAGGTTTTCTTGGCTCATTCAGTGAATTATCTGCCTTCAGCTCAGGTCATGATCCTGGGGTCCTGCATTCTAGCCCCACATCAGGATCCCTGCTCAGCAGGGAGTTTGCTTCTCTCTCTGCCCCTCCTTCCACTTGTGCTCTCAATCTCTCTCTTAAATAAATAAATAAAATCTTTAAAAAGATTTCTCATCATTTCTCATGCACTGTTGTTTTTGAAACTGCATTCAAGCCAAAATTAAACCCTAGGTTTAGATTTTTTCATGTGAGGATTTTTTTCAATCATGTTTTCTTTGTTGTCTTCTTGGGCCACTGGCAGAAATTTTTTAGTCTCTCTTTCATTGGAATTATAACTTAATGCAAGAGTTTTAATTCCAGTTCTCTACTTTTCTCAAGTCATAGACGCTCTATCTAATTAGACTTGTACATGGTGCTGAAACTCATTTCCCTACCGACTGCAGTTCAGGTAACAATACCACCACCTTCCTGGGTTGTAATAGCACCAGGTAATAAGTTCATTGCTCCAGCCTTCTGCTCCTTCTTTGTTTCTGACTTTTGAGGATTGCCCCTCTTTACCTGTGTGCTGCATCATGCATCTTTTTCAAGTACTTGGATATGTTTGTAGGACAGACTTTCCTGCTACACAACAGAATTAGAACTCCACATTTAACTTTTATTACTCAGAAAAATGTAATAAATACATTAATTTTAATGTAATTTTGATTAACTTTCTGCTCGAGAGTGTTAATATTGTCACACTATACATTTTTCTCCAATAACATTCAATATAATTTACATAGATGTATTTCTTAAGAGTTTTTTGCTAATAGAAGTTAGAGTTTTGCCAGAAAAACTTCAACATTTTTAATTCCTCTGTCACTGATTTGGTTTTAGTTTTTCAATTGTCTTAAAAAACAAAACAAACAAATCTTCTTTGATAAATAACTTTGGCTATTTGGATGGAGAGTTCTAAGAGTTAAAATTTCAAAAGAGCAAGGCTTTGATTCTGTGCATTTGTGCTCTAATTTGGAAACAATGCTACAATGCATGGTCAAGTGGAAGAGAGGAAAAGAGACGAAGGGAAGAAGAGGTATGTAATTATATCATTATTCACATAGATATATTCAGTTTTTAAAACGCCCTGACTCTCTAAAGGTTAATATAGATCAAAATATGAGATTAATGTTTCTATATATTATACATGAAAATACTGAAATTCCCAACACTGTAATATGTATATACCATTTGGTATGCCAGTGATATGGGTCCAATGTGTCTAATAATTTAGTTATTGAATAGTTGTGGCATTTGATATATGAAGTTTATGCTACATTTTCATAATATTATGCATAAAAAGTTTTAAGAATCATGTTTATCCAGGTCCATATATTCTCCGCACAAAAAAGCAAATATCCTAAATGCAACTGAAAAAAAAATCATCCTATTTTAACAACAATTGCAAACTGATTATATGTTGCTTAAAGCATGCTTGCATACCAGGATAACACCATTTTTCAAATGAGTGTCTGCATATTGAATAGAGAATAGTGGTAGATTGAATTATTCACCTGGTTCTTCACCACACTGAGATCACACTCTTTGCCTTTTACCGTTCTTCCCACTAGGAGAGGAATATTTTTTTCACTGAATGGACTTTCTTTGGACAAAAAGATTTTGGCTGATGTAACACAAGTACAAGCTTAAAATAGACCTGAAATGTTTTGCCTTTGTCAAGAGGACAACATGCTCCACTAGCGCACTGGTTCCCCAGGTCCATGGAGAACAAATACAAAGGAGCATCCCAGACCAGCCTTGAAGTTTAGAGCCAAGCCCAGCTGGGCTTATCTCCAGAGGCATGGACCAGAATAAATAAATATCATTTTAAGCCAGTAAGTTATGGTCTGGTTTTTCAGTCAGCATTACTGAATCAATAGTTAAAATACACAATAAAATATGCTGAATCACTCTGGTTTTGATAGACAGTTGAATTTATGCGTATAACATATTTATTGATTTTTCAACAACAGGTTGACTTTAATGGTCTATTTTTATGATTCAATAAATATGAAAGGGTATTGAAGCTAATATACCCTAAAATTAGACAGACTATCCATTATCTGTATTAAAAGTGACTATAAATCTTAAAATAGCTGAGTAGAAATTTATTCTAGTAATAGTAGGCTGAATAATTCAGACCACTTACTAAATAAGACAAGGGAAAATGCTACAGGAAATTCACAGACAAAAATTTTTGTCTGTGAACTTTTTAAATGCTTCTCAAAGATTTTCAAATCTAACAAGATGGAAAAATTATAAGGCCAAAATCTGTGGGAAGAAGAGACCCCTGAGACCAAAGAACAGCACTCATATTTGCTTTTGGCTAAGGACATTTATTAATCCAAAAGAAATGGCTAAAATTTTTTAATAAATAGGTATGCATGTGGATGAAAAAGAAAACCGATATCAGGGACACCTGGGTGACTCAATTGGTTAAGCATCTGCCTTTGGCTCAGGTCATGATCCCAAGGTCCTGGGATTGTGTCCAGCATCAGTCTCTTTGCTCAGCAGGGAGCCTGCCTCTCCCTCTGCTTGCTACTCCACCTGCTTATGCTCTCTCTCTTTCTCTGACAAGTAAATAAATAAAATATTTTTTAAAAAATAAAATACATACCTTATATCATATGCATAAAAACACTTGCAAAGAGATCAAAGGCCCAGATATGTCAGTCAAAAGTTAAAATTAATATTAATAAAGAATATCTTTATACCCCAGTAGATAAATGATCACACGTTTTGAAAAATTACTTAACAACAAAGGGAAATCAGATGGTATTTTAATGAAATGATAAAGTGTACCATCTCATTGGTAACCAGGGAAGTGCACATTAAAACCACACTGAAATACAATTTCACTGACACTACATCTTTTTTAATTCATCTATTTTCAGTTTTTGTTTTTGGTTTTGGTTTTTTTTGGTTTTTTGTTTTTGTTTTTTTTTTTTTAAGATTATATTTGAGGGAGAACAAGCCAGGGGAAGGGGCAGAGGGAGAAGGAGAAGCAAACCCCCCTGAACAGGAAGCCCAATGAGGGTCTTGGTCCCAGGACCCTGAGATAAAAATCTGAGCCCAAGGTAGATGCTTAACCAACTGAGCCACCCTGGCACCTCACCACTACATCATTTAAAGTTAAGAAGCATGGCAATACTAATGCTCAGTAGGAGTGATGTTTTTGAGTAAAGGAGCTTCCATATAATTACGATATATTATATCATACCATACTGGAATTCAACTTTTTCATTGTCTAATGAACTGACTATACACAAAACCCAACAATTTCAATCTTGCATACATGTCTGAGAGACTAATGTTGCACGAGTTACATATTGTTGTGTAAAATTTATCCCTAAAAGAAGCTTAAAACTATACACATTATCTCACATTCTCTCACTGTCAGAAATCTGAGAGAAGTAGTGTGTTGTTCTGCTTTAAGATGTCCCATAATGTTATAGTCCACCTTTCAGGCCAGGGATGCAGTCATTTCAAGGCTCAAATGGAAGATCTGTTTCAAAGCCCATTCACATAGTTATTGAGGGAGCTCAGTCCCTCAGGATCTGTTAGGTAGAGGTCTGTTTCTTACCTAATGGGCCTCCTCATAAGTTCACTTACAACATGGTAGATATCTTCCTCCAGGGCAAGAAATCTGAGGGAGAAGCCACCTGGGTGATGCAGTTGGTTAAGCACCCAACTCTTGGTTTCAGCTCAGGTCCCAATTTCGGGGTGGTGAGATGGAGCTCCGTGTGGGGCTCTGAGCTCAGCAAGGACTCAGCTTAAGACTTTCTCTCCTCTGCCCCTTCCACCAATCTCAATCTCTTTCTTTCTGAAATAAATTAATTAATTAAAATAAAAGAAATCTGAGGAAGAGGGAGATAGATACACACACACGCACACACAGAGAGAGAGAGAGAGAGAGAAAGAGAGAGAGAGAGAGAAAGAGATAGAAAGTCAAAGAGACAAAGACAGAAAGAGACAAAAGAGCCAGAGAGAGTAGGGGAGCTGGCGAGCACCCAAGAAGAAACTACAGACTTCTATAACCTAAGCTCTCAAGGGCCATCCATCCCTCCACTCATGTCATCCACTACTAGTCATACAGAGCAACTACTATAGAAATCAAACATGAACTTCAGAGTACACAGAGTGTGAAGATCAAAAGGCAGGATCATTAGAGACAATGCAATGAGGCCCTGGTAACACATACATGGTTCTTCCCTATCCACATTGTTTATCATAGGTCCTAATAAGAAAGAATCCAAATGTTCATTAATGTTAAGAAAGATAAATAATCTTTGGAATACTCTCAAATTGGAATATTATACAACAGTGAGAATAAATGAACTATAGTAACAATTATAATTTGATGGCAACTAGGTATGTTCCTAAATAGACAAAATTAACTGCACTTTTACTACTGTATACATTGGAGGCAAAACTATGAAGAAAAACAAGCTGATTACAACTTAAGTCAAGATAGAGGTTATAACTACTGGAGTGAAACAGAAAGTGTTTGGAAAAGACCACAGGAGGATTTAGAAAAGAAACATTAAGTCTATTTTTTAATCTGAA
Source organism: Mustela nivalis (assembly GCF_964662115.1). Taxonomy (NCBI): domain Eukaryota; kingdom Metazoa; phylum Chordata; class Mammalia; order Carnivora; family Mustelidae; genus Mustela; species Mustela nivalis. The sequence continues at coordinate 88,466,287 of NC_139021.1, read as the reverse complement.
TAATGGGTATGAATGTTTTCTTTTTTTTTTTTTTTCTTAATTTTTTATTAACCTGTAATGTATTATTTGCCCCAGGGGTACAGGTCTGCGAATCATCAGTCTTACACAATTCACAGCACTCACCGTAGCACACGCCCTCCCCAGTGTCCAACCCCCAGCCACCCTATTCTTCCCCATCCCCTCCCCTCCAGCAACCCTCAGTTTGTTTTCTGAGATTAAGAATCTCTTATGGTTTGTCTCCCTCTCTGGTTTCATCTTGTTTCATTTTTTCCTCTCTTCCCCTATGACCCTCTGTGCTGTTTCTCAAATCGAGGCTTCTTTTGAACAAAGATATTCAGTTCAAACATTATACCTAAAAGGTAAACACGTTTACCTTTCCTGGCTGTAGAGGACTAAATTCTTTTTTTTTTTTTTTTTTAATTTTAAATTTTTTATAAACATATATTTTTATCCCCAGGGGTACAGGTCTGTGAATCACCAGGTTTACACATTTCACAGCACTCACCAAAGCACATACCCTCCCCAATGTCCATAATCCCACCCCCTTCTCCCAAACCCCCTCCCCCATCAACCCTCAGTTTGTTTTGTGACATTAAGAGTCACTTATGGTTTGTCTCCCTCCCAATCCCATCTTGTTTCATTTATTCTTCTCCTACCCACATAAGCCTCCATGTTGCATCACCACTTCCTCATATCAGGGAGATCATATGATAGTTGTCTTTCACTGCTTGACTTATTTCGCTAAGCATGATACGCTCTAGTTCCATCCATGTTGTCGCAAATGTCAAGATTTCATTTCTTTTGATGGCTGCATAGTATTCCATTGTGTATATATACCACATCTTCTTGATCCATTCATCTGTTGATGGACATCTAGGTTCTTTCCATAGTTTGGCTATTGTGGACATTGCTGCTATAAACATTCGGGTGCATGTGCCCCTTTGGATCACTACATTTGTATCTTTAGGGTAAATACCCAATAGTGCAATTGCTGGGTCATAGGGCAGTTCTATTTTCAACATTTTGAGGAACCTCCATGCTGTTTTCCAAAGTGGCTGTACCAGCTTGCATTCCCACCAACAGTGTAGGAGGGTTCCCCTTTCTCCACATCCTCGCCAGCATCTGTCATTTCCTGACTTGTTGATTTTAGCCATTCTGACTGGTGTGAGGTGATATCTCATTGTGGTTTTGATTTGTATTTCCCTGATGCCGAGTGATATGGAGCACTTTTTCATGTGTCTATTGGCCATCTGGATGTCTTCTTTGCAGAAGTGTCTGTTCATGTCCTCTGCCCATTTCTTGATTGGATTATTTGTTCTTTGGGTGTTGAGTTTGCTAAGTTCTTTATAGATTCTGGACACTAGTCCTTTATCTGATATGTCATTTGCAAATATCTTCTCCCATTCTGTCAGTTGTCTTTTGATTTTGTTAACTGTTTCCTTTGCTGTGCAAAAGCTTTTGACCTTGATGAAATCCCAATAGTTCATTTTTTCCCTTGCTTCCCTTGCCTTTTGCGTTGTTCCTAGGAAGATGTTGCTGTAGCTGAGGTCGAAGAGGTTGCTGCCTGTGTTCTCCTCAAGGATTTTGATGGATTCCTTTCGCACATTGAGGTCCTTCATCCATTTTGAGTCTATTTTTGTGTGTGGTGTAAGGAAATGGTCCAATTTCATTTTTTTGCATGTGGCTGTCCAATTTTCCCAGCACCATTTATTGAAGAGGCTGTCTTTTTTCCATTGGATATTCTTTCCTGCTTTGTCGAAGATTAGTTGACCATAGATTTGAGGGTCTATTTCTGGGCTCTCTATTCTGTTCCATTGATCTATGTGTCTGTTTTTGTGCCAGTACCATGCTGTCTTGATGATGACAGCTTTGTAATAGAGCTTGAGTCCGGAATTGTGATGCCACCAACGTTGGCTTTCTTTTTCAATATCCCTTTGGCTATTCGAGGTCTTTTCTGGTTCCATATAAATTTTAGGATTATTTGTTCCATTTCTTTGAAAAAGATGGATGGTACTTTGATAGGAGTTGCATTAAATGTGTAGATTGCTTTAGGTAGCATAGACATTTTCACAATATTTATTCTTCCAATCCAGGAGCATGGAACATTTTTCCATTTCTTTGTGTCTTCCTCAATTTCTTTCATGAGTACTTTATAGTTTTCTGAGTATAGATTCTGTGTCTCTTCGGTTAGGTTTATTCCTAGGTATCTTATGGTTTTGGGTGCAATTGTAAATGGGATTGACTCCTTAATATCTCTTTCTTCTGTCTTGCTGTTGGTGTAGAGAAATGCAACTGATTTCTGTGCATTGATTTTATATCCTGACACTTTACTGAATTCCTGTATAAGTTCCAGCAGTTTTGGAGTGGAGTCTTTTGGGTTTTCCACATATAGTACCATATCATCTGCGAAGAGTGATAATTTGACTTCTTCTTTGCCGATTTGGATGCCTTTAATTTCCTTTTGTTGTCTGATTGCTGAGGCTAGGACCTCTAGTACTATGTTGAATAGCAGTGGTGATAATGGACATCCCTGCCGTGTTCCTGACCTTAGCGGAAAAGCTTTCAGTTTTTCTCCATTGAGAATGATATTTGCGGTGGGTTTTTCATAGATGGCTTTGATGATATTGAGGTATGTGCCCTCTATCCCTACACTTTGAAGAGTTTTGATCAGGAAGGGATGCTGTACTTTGTCAAATGCTTTTTCAGCATCTATTGAGAGCATCATATGGTTCTTGTTCTTTCTTTTATTGATGTGTTGTATCACATTGACTATTTGCGCATGTTGAACCAACCTTGCAGCCGTGGAATAAATCCCACTTGGCCGTGGTGAATAATCCTTTTAATGTACTGTTGAATCCTATTGGCTAGTATTTTGTTGAGTATTTTCGCATCTGTGTTCATCAAGGATATTGGTCTATAGCTCTCTTTTTTGATGGGATCCTTGTCTGGTTTTGGGATCAAGGTGATGCTGGCCTCATAAAATGAGTTTGGAAGTTTTCCTTCCATTTCTAATTTTTGGAACAGTTTTAGGAGAATAGGAATTAGTTCTTCTTTAAATGTTTGGTAGAATTTCCCCGGGGAAGCCATCTGGCCCTGGGTTTTTGTTTGTTTGGAGATTTTTGATGACTGTTTCAATCTCCTTACTGGTTATGGGTCTGTTCAGGTTTTCTATTTCTTCCTGGTTCAGTTGTGGTAGTTTATATGTTTCTAGGAATGCATCCATTTCTTCCAGATTGTCAAATTTATTGCCGTAGAGTTGCTCATAGTATGTTCTTATAATAGTTTGTATTTCTTTCGTGTTAGTTGTGATCTCTCCTCTTTCATTCATGAATTTATTTATTTGGGTCCTTTCTCTTTTCTTTTTTTTTTTTTTTTTTTTTTTTTTTTTTTTTAATTCTAAATAAGCTTTATTATTTAGAGAATGTTTAGTTTCACAGAAAAATTGAGGGGAGGGTGCAGAGGATTTTCCATGTATTCCCTGCTTCTACATATGCATAGCTTCCCCCTTTATCAACATCCCCCACCAGAGGGGAGTTATTTGTTACCTTTGCTGAACCTGTGTTGACATTTATAATTACCTAAAAACTATAGTTTATGTTAGTATTCACTCTCAACTTAAAAAAAAAACAACAACAATATATCCAGCATTTTTGTAGATTTCAATGTGCATATTACAGAGAGCTGAAGTTCACCTGTATATTTGAACCTGGATATTTTCAAATTTTCCTGGAATTTTCTTCTTTGACCTGTGGGTTAGTTAGAAGTGTTATTTCTTTTTTTTTTTTTTTTTTTTAGAAGTGTTATTTCTTTTTTTTTTTTTTTTTAATTTATTTTTTATTTTCAGCATAACAGTATTCATTATTTTTCACCACACCCAGTGCTCCATGCAATTCGTGCCCTTTATAATACCCACCACCTAGTACCCCAACCTCCCACCGCCCACCCCTTCAAAACCCTCAGATTGTTTTTCAGAGTTCATAGTCTCTCATGGTTCACCTCCCCTTCCAATTTCCCCCAACTCCCTTCTCCTCTCTAACTCCCCATGTCCTCCATGCTATTCGTTATGCTCCACAAATAAGTGAAACCATATGATAATTGACTCTCTCTGCTTGACTTATTTCACTCAGCATAATAATCTCTTCCAGTCCCGTCCATGTTGCTACAAAAGTTGGGTATTTGTCCTTTCTTTTTTTTTTTTTTTTTTTTTTATAAACATATATTTTTATCCCCAGGGGTACAGGTCTGTGAATCACCAGGTTTACACACTTCACAGCACTCACCAAAGCACATACCCTCCCCAATGTCCATAATCCCACCCCCTTCTCCCAAACCCCCTCCCCCCAGCAACCCTCAGTTTGTTTTGTGAGATTAAGAGTCACTTATGGTTTGTCTCCCTCCCAATCCCATCTTGTTTCATTTATTCTTCTCCTACCCACTTAAGCCTCCATGTTGCATCACCACTTCCTCATATCAGGAAGATCATATGATAGTTGTCTTTCTCTGCTTGACTTATTTCGCTAAGCATGATACGCTCTAGTTCCATCCATGTTGTCGCAAATGGCAAGATTTCATTTCTTTTGATGGCTGCATAGTATTCCATTGTGTATATATACCACATCTTCTTGATCCATTCATCTGTGGATGGACATCTAGGTTCTTTCCATAGTTTGGCTATTGTGGACATTGCTGCTATAAACATTCGGGTGCATGTGCCCCTTTGGATCACTACATTTGTATCTTTAGGGTAAATACCCAATAGTGCAATTGCTGGGTCATAGGGCAGTTCTATTTTCAACATTCTGAGGAACCTCCATGCTGTTTTCCAGAGTGGCTGCACCAGCTTGCATTCCCACCAACAGTGTAGGAGGGTTCCCCTTTCTCCACATCCTCGCCAGCATCTGTCATTTCCTGACTTGTTGATTTTAGCCATTCTGACTGGTGTGAGGTGATATCTCATTGTGGTTTTGATTTGTATTTCCCTGATGCCGAGTGATATGGAGCACTTTTTCATGTGTCTGTTGGCCATCTGGATGTCTTCTTTGCAGAAACGTCTGTTCATGTCCTCTGCCCATTTCTTGATTGGATTATTTGTTCTTTGGGTGTTGAGTTTGCTAAGTTCTTTATAGATTCTGGACACTAGTCCTTTATCTGATATGTCGTTTGCAAATATCTTCTCCCATTCTGTCAGTTGTCTTTTGATTTTGTTAACTGTTTCCTTTGCTGTGCAAAAGCTTTTGATCTTGATGAAATCCCAATAGTTCATTTTTTCCCTTGCTTCCCTTGCCTTTTGCGTTGTTCCTAGGAAGATGTTGCTGCGGCAGAGGTCGAAGAGGTTGCTGCCTGTGTTCTCCTCAAGGATTTTGATGGATTCCTTTCGCACATTGAGTTCCTTCATCCATTTTGAGTCTATTTTTGTGTGTGGTGTAAGGAAATGGTCCAATTTCATTTTTCTGCATGTGGCTGTCCAATTTTCCCAGCACCATTTATTGAAGAGGCTGTCTTTTTTCCATTGGACATTCTTTCCTGCTTTGTCAAAGATGAGTTGACCATAGATTTGAGGGTCTATTTCTGGGCTCTCTATTCTGTTCCATTGATCTATGTGTCTGTTTTTGTGCCAGTACCATGCTGTCTTGATGATGACAGCTTTGTAATAGAGCTTGAAGTCCGGAATTGTGATGCCACCAACGTTGGCTTTCTTTTTCAATATCCCTTTGGCTATTCGAGGTCTTTTCTGGTTCCATATAAATTTTAGCATTATTTGTTCCATTTCTTTGAAAAAGATGGATGGTACTTTGATAGGAATTGCATTAAATGTGTAGATTGCTTTAGGTAGCATAGACATTTTCACAATATTTATTCTTCCAATCCAGGAGCATGGAACATTTTTCCATTTCTTTGTGTCTTCCTCAATTTCTTTCATGAGTACTTTATAGTTTTCTGAGTATAGATTCTGTGTCTCTTTGGTTAGGTTTATTCCTAGGTATCTTATGGTTTTGGATGCAATGATAAATGGGATTGACTCCTTAATATCTCTTTCTTCTGTCTTGCTGTTGGTGTAGAGAAATGCAATTGATTTCTGTGCATTGATTTTATATCCTGACACTTTACTGAATTCCTGTATAAGTTCTAGCAGTTTTGGAGTGGAGTCTTTTGGGTTTTCCACATATAGTATCATATCATCTGCGAAGAGTGATAATTTGACTTCTTCTTTGCCGATTTGGATGCCTTTAATTTCCTTTTGTTGTCTGATTGCTGAGGCTAGGACCTCTAGTACTATGTTGAATAGCAGTGGTGATAATGGACATCCCTGCCGTGTTCCTGACCTTAGTGGAAAAGCTTTCAGTTTTTCTCCATTGAGAATGATATTTGCGGTGGGTTTTTCATAGATGGCTTTGATGATATTGAGGTATGTGCCCTCTATCCCTACACTTTGAAGAGTTTTGATCAGGAAGGGATGCTGTACTTTGTCAAATGCTTTTTCAGCATCTATTGAAAGTATCATATGGTTCTTGTTCTTTCTTTTATTGATGTGTTGTATCACATTGACTGATTTGCGGATGTTGAACCAACCTTGCAGCCGTGGAATAAATCCCACTTGGTCGTGGTGAATAATCTTTTTAATGTACTGTTGAATCCTATTGGCTAGTATTTTGTTGAGTATTTTCGCATCTGTGTTCATCAAGGATATCGGTCTATAGCTCTCTTTTTTGGTGGGATCCTTGTCTGGTTTTGGGATCAAGGTGATGCTGGCCTCATAAAATGAGTTTGGAAGTTTTCCTTCCATTTCTATTTTTTGGAACAGTTTCAGGAGAATAGGAATTAGTTCTTCTTTAAATGTTTGGTAGAATTCCCCCGGGAAGCCATCTGGCCCTGGGCTTTTGTTTGTTTGGAGATTTTTGATGACTGTTTCAATCTCCTTACTGGTTATGGGTCTGTTCAGGCTTTCTATTTCTTCCTGGTTCAGTTGTGGTAGTTTATATGTTTCTAGGAATGCATCCATTTCTTCCAGATTGTCAAATTTATTGCCGTAGAGTTGCTCATAGTATGTTCTTATAATAGTTTGTATTTCTTTGGTGTTAGTTGTGATCTCTCCTCTTTCATTCATGATTTTATTTATTTGGGTCCTTTCTCTTTTCTTTTTGATAAGTCGGGCCAGGGGTTTATCAATTTTATTAATTCTTTCAAAGAACCAGCTCCTACTTTCATTGATTTTTTCTATTGTTTTTTTGGTTTCTATTTCATTGATTTCTGCTCTGATCTTTATGATTTCTCTTCTCCTGCTGGGCTTAGGGTTTCTTTCTTGTTCTTTCTCCAGCTCCTTTAGGTGTAGGGTTAGGTTGTGTACCTGAGACCTTTCTTGTTTCTTGAGAAAGGCTTGTACCGCTATATATTTTCCTCTCAGGACTGCCTTTATTGTGTCCCACAGATTTTGAACCGTTGTATTTTCATTATCATTTGTTTCCATGATTTTTTTCAATTCTTCTTTAATTTCCCGGTTGACCCATTCATTCTTTAGAAGGATACTGTTTAGTCTCCATGTATTTGGGTTCTTTCCAAACTTCCTTTTGTGGTTGAGTTCTAGCTTTAGAGCATTGTGGTCTGAAAATATGCAGGGAATGATCCCAATCTTTTGATACTGGTTGAGTCCTGATTTAGGACCAAGGATGTGATCTATTCTGGAGAATGTTCCATGTGCACTAGAGAAGAATGTGTATTCTGTTGCTTTGGGATGAAATGTTCTGAATATATCTGTGATGTCCATCTGGTCCAGTGTGTCGTTTAAGGCCTTTATTTCCTTGCTGATCTTTTGCTTGGATGACCTGTCCATTTCAGTGAGGGGAGTGTTAAAGTCCCCTACTATTATTGTATTGTTGTTGATGTGTTTCTTTGATTTTGTTATTAATTGGTTTATATAGTTGGCTGCTCCCACGTTGGGGGCATAGATATTTAAAATTGTTAAATCTTCTTGTTGGACAGACCCTTTGAGTATGATATAGTGTCCTTCCTCATCTCTTATTATAGTCTTTGGCTTAAAATCTAATTGATCTGATATAAGGATTGCCACTCCTGCTTTCTTCTGATGTCCATTAGCATGGTAAATTCTTTTCCACCCCCTCACTTTAAATCTGGAGGTGTCTTCGGGCTTAAAATGAGTTTCTTGGAGGCAACATATAGATGGGTTTTGTTTTTTTATCCATTCTGATACCCTGTGTCTTTTGACAGGGGCATTTAGCCCATTCACATTCAGGGTAACTATTGAGAGATATGAATTTAGTGCCATTGTATTGCCTGTAAGGTGACTGTTATTGTATATGGTCTCTGTTCCTTTCTGATCTACCACTTTTAGGCTCTCTCTTTGCTTAGAGGACCCCTTTCAATATTTCCTGTAGAGCTGGTTTGGTATTTGCAAATTCTTTCAGTTGTTGTTTGTCCTGGAAGCTTTTAATCTCTCCTTCTATTTTCAATGATAGCCTAGCTGGATATAGTATTCTGGGCTGCATGTTTTTCTCGTTTAGTGCTCTAAAAATATCATGCCAGCTCTTTCTGGCCTGCCAGGTCTCTGTGGATAAGTCAGCTGCCAATCTAATATTTTTACCATTGTATGTTACAGACTTCTTTTCCCGGGCTGCTTTCAGGATTTTCTCTTTGTCACTGAGACTTGTAAATTTTACTCTTAGGTGACGGGGTGTGGGCCTATTCTTATTGATTTTGAGGGGCGTTCTCTGAACCTCCTGAATTTTGATGCTCGTTCCCTTTGCCATATTGGGGAAATTCTCCCCAATAATTCTCTCCAGTATACCTTCTGCTCCCCTCTCTCTTTCTTCTTCTTCTGGAATCCCAATTATTCTAATGTTGTTTCGTCTTATGGTGTCACTTAATTCTCGAATTCTCCCCTCGTGGTCCAGTAGCTGTTTGTCCCTCTTTTGCTCAGCTTCTTTATTCTCTGTCATTTGGTCTTCTATATCACTAATTCTTTCTTCTGCCTCATTTATCCTAGCAGTGAGAGCCTCCATTTTTGATTGCACCTCATTAATAGCTTTTTTGATTTCAACTTGGTTAGATTTTACTTCTTTTATTTCTCCAGAAAGGGCTTTTATATCTCTTGAGAGGGTTTCTCTAATATCTTCCATGCCTTTTTCGAGCCCGGCTAGAACCTTGAGAATTGTCATTCTGAACTCTAGATCTGACATATTACCGATGTCTGTATTGATTAGGTCCCTAGCCTTTGGTACTGCCTCTTGTTCTTTTTTTTGCGTTGAATTTTTCCGTCTTGTCATTTTGGCCAGATAAGAGTAAATGAAGGGGCAAGTAAAATACTAAAAAGGTGGCAACAACCCCAGGAAAATATGCTTTAACTAAATTAGAAGAGATCCAAAATCGTGAGTGGGGAGAAAGGGGATAAAAAGAGGTTCAAAAAGGAAGAAAGAAAAAAAAAGAAAAGAAAAAAAAATTTTTTTTAAAAAACGAAAACACCTGAGAAAAATGTAAAAAAGAAAAAATATATATATTAGATAAACTAGTAAAAAATCGTTAAAAAAGAAAAAGGTAACAGTTAAAAAAAAAAAAATTTTACCCGAAGGCGAGAAGAAAAAGAAAAAAAGAAAAAAAAAATGAAAAAGAAAAAATTAAATTAACTGCAAGACTAAAAAAAAATCACAGGAAAAAAGCCATGAGTTCCGTGCTTGGCTTTCTCCTCCTCTGGAATTCTGCTGCTCTCCTTGGTATTGAAACCGCACTCCTTGGTAGGTGAACTTGGTCTCGGCTGGATTTCTTGTTGATCTTCTGGGGGAGGGGCCTGTTGTAGTGATTCTCAAGTGTCTTTGCCCCAGGCGGAATTACACCGCCCTTACCCGGGGCCGGGGTGAGTAATCCGCTCGGGTTTGCTTTCAGGAGCTTTTGTTCCCTGAGCGCTTTCCGTAGAGTTCCGGAGGACGGGAACACAAATGGCGGCCTCCTGGTCTCCGGCCCGGAGGAGCCGAGAGCCCAGGGCCCCACTCCTCAGTGAGCCCTCAGAGAACAGCGCCCAGTTACTCCCGTCTGCCTGACCTCCGGCTGCGCTCCGAGCTCACCGAGCCTGCGATCGGTTCAAGGTAACACCGAGCTGTGAGCTTACTGTCGGCTCTGTCTCTGTAGCCGGCTTTCCCGTTCCAATACCCGCAAGCTCTGCGACACTCAGACACCCCCGATCCTTCTGTGACCCTGCGGGACCTGAGGCCACGCTGACCCCGCGTGGGCTTCGCCCCGGTTTAGCCTCTGGACTGATGTCCCTCAGCGGAACAGACTTTTAAAAGTCCTGATTTTGTGCGCGGTTGCTCCGCCGCTTGCCGGGAGCCGGCCCCTCCCCCCGGGGTCTATCTTCCCGTCGCTTTGGATTCACTTCTCCGCCGGTCCTACCTTTCAGAAAGTGGTTGTTTTTCTGTTTCCAGAAGTGCTGTTCTTCTTCTCTTCGGTCTGCCGATGGATTTTCAGGTGTTTGCAATCTTTAGATAAGCCATCTAGCTGATCTCCGGCTAGCTGAAGCAGTCTCAGCTTGCTACTTCTCCGCCATCTTGACTCCTCCCCCAGAAGTGTTATTCTCTCTTTTCTTTTTGATAAGTCGGGCCAGGGGTTTATCAATTTTATTAATTCTTTCAAAGAACCAGCTCCTAGTTTCGTTGATTTGTTCTATTGTTTTTTTGGTTTCTATTTCATTGATTTCTGCTCTGATCTTTATGATTTCTCTTCTCCTGCTGGGCTTAGGGTTTCTTTCTTGTTCTTTCTCCTGCTCCTTTAGGTGTAGGGTTAGGTTGTGTACCTGAGACCTTTCTTGTTTCTTGAGAAAGGCTTGTACCGCTATATATTTTCCTCTCAGGACTGCCTTTGTTGTGTCCCACATATTTTGAACCGTTGTATTTTCATTATCATTTGTTTCCATGATTTTTTTCAATTCTTCTTTAATTTCCCGGTTGACCCATTCATTCTTTAGAAGGATACTGTTTAGTCTCCATGTATTTGGGTTCTTTGCAAACTTCCTCTTGTGGTTGAGTTCTAGCTTTAGAGCATTGTGGTCTGAAAATATGCAGGGAATGATCCCAATCTTTTGATACCGGTTGAGTCCTGATTTAGGACCGAGGATGTGATCTATTCTGGAGAATGTTCCATGTGCACTAGAGAAGAATGTGTATTCTGTTGCTTTGGGATGAAATGTTCTGAATATATCTGTGATGTCCATCTGGTCCAGTGTGTCGTTTAAGGCCTTTATTTCCTTGCTGATCTTTTGCTGGGATGACCTGTCCATTTCAGTGAGGGGAGTGTTAATGTCCCCTACTATTATTGTATTATTGTTGATGTGTTTCTTTGATTTTGTTATTAATTGGTTTATATAGTTGGCTGCTCTCTTGTTGGGGGCATAGATATTTAAAATTGTTAAATCTTCTTGTTGGACAGACCCTTTGAGTATGATATAGTGTCTTTCCTAATCTCTTATTATAGTCTTTGGCTTAAAATCTAATTGATCTGATATAAGGATTGCCACTCCTGCTTTCTTCTGATGTCCATTAGCATGGTAAATTCTTTTCCACCCCCTCACTTTAAATCTGGAGGTGTCTTCGGGCTTAAAATGAGTTTCTTGGAGGCAACATATAGATGGGTTTTGTTTTTTTATCCATTCTGATACCCTGTGTCTTTTGACAGGGGCATTTAGCCCATTCACATTCAGGGTAACTATTGAGAGATATGAATTTAGTGCCATTGTATTGCCTATAAGGTGACTGTTACTGTATATGGTCTCTGTTCCTTTCTGATCTACCACTTGTAGGCTCTCTCTTTGCTTAGAGGACCCCTTTCAATATTTCCTGTAGAGCTGGTTTGTTATTTGCAAATTCTTTCAGTTTTTGTTTGTCCTGGAAGCTTTTAATCTCTCCTTCTATTTTCAATGATAGCCTAGCTGGATATAGTATTCTTGGCTGCATGTTTTTCTCGTTTAGTGCTCTGAAAATATCATGCCAGCTCTTTCTGGCCTGCCAGGTCGCTGTGGATAAGTCAGCTGCCAATCTAATATTTTTGCCATTGTATGTTACCGACTTCTTTTCCCAGGCTGCTTTCAGGATATTCTCTTTGTCACTGAGACTTGTAAATTTTACTCTTAGGTGACGGGGTGTGGGCCTATTCTTGTTGATTTTGAGGGGCGTTCTCTGAACCTCCTGAATTTTGATGCTCATTCCCTTTGCCATATTGGGGAAATTCTCCCCAATAATTCTCTCCAGTATACCTTCTGCTCCCCTCTCTCTTTCTTCTTCTTCTGGAATCCCAATTATTCTAATGTTGTTTCGTCTTATGGTGTCACTTATCTCTCGAATTCTCCCCTCGTGGTCCAGTAGCTGTTTGTCCCTCTTTTGCTCAGCTTCTTTATTCTCTGTCATTTGGTCTTCTATATCACTAATTCTTTCTTCTGCCTCATTTATCCTAGCAGTTAGAGCCTCCATTTTTGATTGCACCTCATTAATAGCTTTTTTGATTTCAACTTGGTTAGATTTTAGTTCTTTTATTTCTCCAGAAAGGGCTTTTATATCTCTTGAGAGGGTTTCTCTAATATCTTCCATGCCTTTTTCGAGCCCGGCTAGAACCTTGAGAATTGTCATTCTGAACTCTAGATCTGACATATTACCGATGTCTGTATTGATTAGGTCCTTAGCCTTCGGTACTGCCTCTTGTTCTTTTTTTTTGTGTTGAATTTTTACATCTTGTCATTTTGTCCAGATAAGAGTAAATGAAGGGGCAAGTAAAATACTAAAAGGGTGGCAACAACCCCAGGAAAATATGCTTTAACCAAATTAGAAGAGATCCAAGATCGTGAGTGGGGAGAAAGGGGATAAAAAGAGGTTCAAAAAGGAAGAAAGAAAAAAAAAAAGCCAAAAGAAAAAAAAAAAAAAGAAAAGAATTTTTTAAAAAAGAAAACACCTAAGAAAAATGTAAAAAAGAAAAAATATATATATATTAGATAAACTAGTAAAAAATCATTAACAAAGAAAAAGGTAACAGTTAAAAAAAAGAAATTTTACCCGAAGGTGAGAAAAAAAAAAAAAAAAAGAAAAGAAAAAAAGAAAAAGAAAAAATTAAATTAACTGCAAGTTAAAAAAAATCACCGGAAAAAAGCCATGAGGTCCTTGCTTGGCCTTCTCCTCCTCTGGAATTCTGCTGCTCTCCTTGGTATTGAAACCGCACTCCTTGGTAGGTGAACTTGGTCTTGGCTGGATTTCTTGTTGATCTTCTGGGGGAGGGGCCTGTTGTAGTGATTCTCAAGTGTCTTTGCCCCAGGCGGAATTACACTGCCCTTACCCGGGGCGGGGGTGAGTAATCCGCTCGGGTTTGCTTTCAGGAGCTTTTGTTCCCTGAGCGCTTTCCGTAGAGTTCCGGAGTACGGGAATACAAATGGCGGCCTCCTGGTCTCTGGCCCGGAGGAGCCGAGAGCCCAGGGCCCCACTCCTCAGTGCGCCCTCAGAGAACAGTGCCCAGTTACTCCCGTCTGCCTGACCTCCGGCCGCGCTCCGAGCTCACCGAGCCTGCGACCGGTTCAAGGTAACACCGAGCTGCGAGCTTACTGTCGGCTCTGTCTCTGTAGCCAGCTTTCCCGTTCCAATACCCGCAAGCTCTGCGACACTCAGACACCCCCGATCCTTCTGTGACCCTGCGGGACCTGAGGCCACGCTGACCCCGCGTGGGCTTCGCCCCGGTTTAGCCTCTCGAGCGATGTCCCTCAGCGGAACAGACTTTTAAAAGTCCTGATTTTGTGCGCGGTTGCTCCGCCGCTTGCCGGGAGCTGGCCACTCCCCCCGGGGTCTATCTTCCCGTCGCTTTGGATTCACTTCTCTGCCGGTCCTACCTTTCAGAAAGTGGTTGTTTTTCTGTTTCCAGAATTGCTGTTCTTCTTCTCTTCGATCTGCCGATGGATTTTCAGGTGTTTGCAATCTTTAGATAAGCTATCTAGCTGATCTCCGGCTAGCTGAAGCAGTCTCAGCTTGCTACTTCTCCGCCATCTTGACCTCCTTCCTGGGTATGAATGTTTTCTATGTATGAATTCATTATATCCTATTTAGATGTGTATTTTAACATTTTTCCCACGTGTGTTATAGTCATGTTGAATTATCTAAATATTACATAATGTTGGAGGAGGGGCAAGATGGCAGAGGAGTAGGAGACCCTATTTCAACTGGTCCCCTGAACTGAGCTAAATACCTACCAGAGCATTCTGGCCGCCTATGAAATCAGACTAAGATGTAAGATTATATGATTCTTGATCTCTACAGAGGCAGAGGATCTTCAGTGGTGGGTGAACCTTGCCTGGATTGTGGTTCATATTTTCAGCTATATATCCCCTCAGCCACCTCTCACCAAAATGACTAGGAGGAGGAACATCCAACAGAGGGAAAATTCAGAGACTGTGACCTCTGCCACAGAACCACTGGATATGGACATAAATAATATGTCAGAAATAGAACTCAGGGTAACAATTATACAGACAACAGCTAGGTTGGAAAAGACCATTAGTGGTAACATAAAATCTTTAAGGTCAGAAGTAAGAGGTGATCTGGCAGAACTTTAAAATACTATCAATGAGATCCAAACTAAACTAAATTCTCTAACAGTTGGAGTAATGAGGCAGAAGATTGCACTAGTGAATTAGAAGACAAACTAATAGAACCACATAAAGATCAGGAGGAGTCCTGGAACAAGAATTAGGGAAATAAATGATGCCATGAAATGTTCCAATGTCAGAATTAGTGGGATCCCGGAGGGGGGTGGAGAGAGAGAGAGGACTAGAAGTTATAGTTGAACAAATCCTAGATGAAAAGTTCCATAATCTGGGGAATGGAACAAGTGTTCATGTCCTAGGGGCAGAGAGAACACCTTCTAAGATCAAAAAGGGTAGAAAAACCTCCAGTCATGTGATTGGGAAATTCACGATTCATAAATTCAGAGAAAATATTTTGAAGGCAGCTAAGGAGAAGAGATTGCTTATGTACAAAGGAAGGACCATCAGAATAACATTAGATCTGTCCACAGAAACCTGAAAAGCCAAGAAGGGCTGCCAAGACATATTCAGGGCACTAAATGAGAATAACATGCAGCCAAGAATACTTTATCCAGCAAGGCTGACATTCAGAATGGATAGAGAGAAAAAAGGCTTTCAAGGCCAGCCAAGTTTAAAAGCTTTCAAGGCCAGCCAAAGAGGTAAACGATCTATACTCAAGGAACTATAGAACACTCATGAAAGAAATTGAAGAAGACACAAAAAGATGGGAAAACATTCCATGTTCATAGATCAGAAGTATAAACATTGTTAAAATGTCTCTACTGCCCAGAGCAATTTATACTTTCAATGCCATTCTGATCAAAATCCACTAGCATTTTGCAAAATACTGGAATAAACAATCCTAAAATTTATATGGAACCAGAAAAGACCCTAAATTGCTAAGGAAATGTTGAAAAAGAAAAACAAAGCAGGGGGCATCATGTTATCTGATTTCAAGCTTTATTACAAAGCTGTGACTGCAGACACATAAACCAGTGGAACAGAGTAGAGAGCCCAAATATGGTCACTCAATTATATGGTCAATGATCTTCAACAAAGCAGGAAAAAATATTCAGTGGAAAAAGACACTCTCTTAAATAAATGGTGATGGGAAAATTGGACAGCTATGTATAGAAGAATGAAACTTGACCATTCTTTTACACAATACACAAAGATAATTTTGAAATGGATAAAAGATCTCAACATGAGATAGGAATTCATCAAAATTTTATAGAGAATATAGGTAGGAACCTCTTCAACATCAGCCACAAAAACTTCTTTCAAGACAGGCCTCCAAAGGCAAAGGAAACAAAAGCAAAAATGAACTTTTGGGACTTCATCAAGTTAAAAAGCTTCTGGACAACGAAGGGTTAACAGTCAACAAAACAATCCCATGGATTGGGAGAAGATATTTGCAAATGACACTACAGACAAAGGGCTATAAAGAATTCCTCAAGCTCAACAATCAAAAAATAGATAATCATGTCAAAAAATGTGCAGAAGATATGAACAGATAATTCTCCAATGAAGACAGACACAAGGCTAGCAAGCACATGAAAAAATGTTCATCATCATTAGCCATCAGGGAGATTCAAATCAAAACCACATTGAGATATCACCTTATGCCAGTTAAAATGGCAAAAATTAACAAGACAGTAAACAACAAGTGTCGAGAGGATGTGGAGAAAGGGAAACCCTCTCACACTGTTGGTGGGAATGTAAGTTGGTGCAGCCACTTTGGAGAACAGTGTGGAGGGTCCTTAAGAAATTAAAAATAAAGCTACCCTATGACCCTGCAATTGTACTACTGAGTATTTACCCCAAAGATACAGATGTAATGATAAGAAGGGTCATATGCATTCCAATGTTCATAGCAGCAATGTCCACAATAGCCAAACTGTGGGAAGAGCCAAGAGCCCTTTAACAGATGAATGGATAAAGAAGATGTGGTCCATATATTCAATGGAACATTACTCAGCCATCAGAAAGGATGAATACCCAAATTTTGTATCATGGATGGGACTGGAGGAGATTATGCTGAGTGGAATAAATCAGGCAGAGAAAGTCAATTATTACATGGTTTCACTGACTTATGGAATATAAAGAATAACATGAAGAACATTAGGAGAAGGAAAGGAAAAGTGAATTAGGGGAAATCAGAGAGGGGGATGCACCATGAGAGACGGTGGACTCTGAGAAATAAACTGAGGGTTTTAGAGGAGAGGGGGATGGAGGGATGGGTGAGTCGGATGGTATTAAGGAGGGCACGTATTGCATAGGGCACTGGGTGGTGTATATAAACAATAAGTCTTGGAACACTGCATCAAAACTAACGATGTATTTTATGGTGACTAACATAACACATTAAATTTTTTTAATAATAAATAAATAAATAGTTCATAAAGTTGAGTTAGTTTCTTAAGCAAAACCCATTCCATATGCATTACAATAGTCTTTGATCTAATAATTACTTATAAACAAATGCTTTAAATATTAGGGAAAATAAACTTGAACATTCCTAGATCAATACAAATGTCTCATTGTCAAACAATGGAAATTGCTCCCACTCCACTCCAATGTTCCTTATGTTCAAGGGCATAGTCAAATATTCCTTAAATGTCACACAGAGGTCTCAGAGTTGTCATGAATTGTGTCGATAGTCAGAAAATATTAGAAGAGAGAAGAAGAGTGGAAGAAAAACCAGCAGATAATGGAAGAAGAAAGGACAGGATCTGGGATAATGGGAGGAGAAAAGAGAGACAGTAAGATAATAGAGGCTTTATCTATGGGAACAAGGAGCTCAGGAATCACCTTGCTGGTTCAATCAGCATTGGTTACCCAAAATGTGACTGAGATTTTCCAAAAATACATCCTTTATGTCTTTATATTGTTGAATTAATTAGGCTAAACTAATTATTAGCCGAGAAATAGGCTATCAGTGTCTGTCTTCTCTATTAAGGAAAGACATAAGAAAACAGAAAAGAGCTTGGTAAATTACAAGTTTCTTACTGAACATTAGTTATTATTGTGATCTTATATCTTCAGTGGTGTATTTGGAATTTATAAATTCCAAGTGATTTGAAAAAACTTTTAATAATTTCCAAAAGACGGAGGTTATCATCTAAACATTTTAACATTTCCAGTATACTGCTTAGCCGTACACTGCAATTATAGATAATGTTACTCTATGGGCATTTAAGAGAGCAGAAATCAACAACAGCACTCACTAATGTTTCTGAGTTCAAAGGTGACCACTGTATTTCATCAGACTGGGTGAAGTCCAGGTCAAGGATCTGCCAGAGCCACCCTCCTACATTGCTCTTTTAAATTGACTCCTCAGCTCTGATTCTTACTGTGTAGCTTCAACATCTGAGCACTAACATTAGCAACAACCAATACGGTTCCTGGAAAAGCCTTTGGAAGGTTTTCTTTCATGTCATGTCAATAGTGTTTAGAATATCTGCTGCATGTATCTACATGTATTTAAATTAAATCCATGACAGTTACGATTTTTAAAATTATGATCCAAATGCTATAAACAGCATGTCATATTGTCATGGCAGGACACCTAATCGCTAGGTACGTTGCTTCGTCTCCTTCCCTTCCCACACCAGCTCCATAAGGGGCAGACTTCTTTATGGTCTCTGTCATTTGTGAATAGATATAAAAAAATATTTTATAGTTTTTAAACATAGCCGACTAATAAATATATAGCACAAAATGCAATCATATAAGCACCATTTTAAAATAAATATATATTATTGTACTATTAGATAGAAAACTTATGTAATAATCCAAATAACATGGTAGCTAAAACAAAATAAAGCACTTCCATTGACCTTCTGTGAGGACTGCTGATCTGTTCTCCCAAACAAATTCTTTTGAAGGTAAATAATTCTATAACATTAATGTTTTGGCAATTTATATGCTGGCATATCTGCTCTCTATGGCTTTTGAAATTAGTTTTTCCATCAACTTTGTCTTTTTCCCTTCAATGTTAATCTGACCATAAAAGAAAAATGTCTATTATAAATGCAACAAAAAAATATACTGCTCTTTATACTCTCATGACCCCTAAATCTCTAGCTTTCTGAAAAATATTAATCTGTACTTCCTATACCCTCTCTCTGTTCTATGTCTCCACAAGTTTAAGGATACATTACACTGTCTTCCAAGTAACTACTTGAAATCCACCCCACTGTCCTCACCAACCTGATGGGTGAGAAATGTACATGTGTATTTTAAAACAGATTTTTATATCAATCATTAATTTTTACTTGAATTTCTACCTCCTGCTTAAAAGGACTTCATATGACTCAGAGAAGTGGCTATTGCTCAGTCTTTGACAAATATCATAAAGGACTCCTGACAAAATATTCTTTTCAATGTTTATTAGTTTTACACTTCAAAGTATTATAGGAATAATGTTTGTAGCCTCACTGAAACTTCACTTTCTTATACAGTTCTCACAGTAGGTAAGTCTATAATAAAAATTTTGTCTATAAAAACTTTAATCTACTTGAAAATTATACAATCATTAAAATGTAGATGAAACAGCATTATTATTCAACACATTAGTTTTAAATATAATAAAAATAACCTTTAACTTTTCTAGAGATTGTGACCTACAGGGATCCTTCACATAATTATTACATTATTTTGGTCAAAATTACTGTCAACTCTGATATATTTTGGAAATTAAAATTAGATCTAGAGTGAACTAGTGCAGTCCTAAAAGACTGTTGGAATTTCAGGGTGCATCAAATCTGCAAGGTCACCCACCAGAAAAGAGCAAGATGCTCCTATGCTACATTTCCTTGCCCTTACTTTGCTCAGCTTTCTGGGAGTGTTGAAGTTTTGAAACTGGATCTAAAGGTAGACAAAAATGTATATGAACAGTGGAAAAAATAGAACAGAGAGTCAGGCATTTGAGCTAGATGGAACAGACATCAGGACCAGCACAGACCTACAAGGATAAGCCTAAAGCTCTTGTGTCTTTCCCACTACCCCAACCAAAACAACTTGTGGCCAGACACAATCTCCTGGGAGATATTATAGCATCCTGCCTGGTGGGAGGGAGGGAAAGACTTGGACAATCCAAATCACACACCAGAGAGCTCAGGTAGATTACAAATGCGGCTTTAAGCTGGAGTTTTTCAGTGGGTAGCACTCTGCCACCTCACAGAATATTATTAGCTACTTAGAAGATCTAAATCCAGCATCAAATTCTCAGTGATTTAGTTTTTTTGACCAGTAGAGGCAGTTCATGCCAGCAGGAAGTTGCATACCTTTTAGGACATGGCAGTGTGGAATTCACACACAGGACAAGATATCAAAGGGCCTAAAAACCCAGACCTAGTTAAAGGATATGAGACATTTTTATTCAGTACTACTGCAGTAGGGAAGAGATACCAGCCTAAACCGACCTCTAGTACACAGAAAGAAAAGGTGAAAGGAGATGCTTCTTAAACACTGGGATGTGCTAATATACAAGTCCCCAGGGATTTTAAGGGCTATGATTAGGCCATCTCTGACTACTAACTGGTGTTTATGAAAGTTAGGCTCCTACCGTCTGCAAAGACAGGGAACCAGGGGCCCTATTCTTCCTCATGATTACATTTCTAAAGAATGGCTCCTAAAGTCATTGAGGAAGATACTCCTGGGTTGTAGAACATAGCTGTGTGTCTCAAAAGGACAGAGAGAGGATTTACAATGCCAAGTTTTACAAAGTAACTGTTCTGAAAATAGAGAAGTTATGGGCCTCTGTCAGGTTTTTGGCTGAAACAATTATTTGGTAGCTTTGAGTTTTCCCAGGCAGGGACTTAGAGGAGCCAGCATCATCCCACAGACAAGGCCTTAAAGCACTAGAAGCCATGCGAAGTTTGATTATGTCTCTAGGTGTGAGAGGTCAGACAGATGGTTCCAGCTCAGAGTGTTTGCAGTTCTCAAGGGCATGTCTGAGACCTACCTGACCCATTTGACTGGTAAAAGTACAAAGAATCACTTATATTTAGACAGAGATAAGGAAAATAAACTAGAAGTGCCAGCTTCCTATGGTCCTGCATCACACACACACAAAAAGGGGCAGTGCTGAAACAAAAGGGTTCAGCTGTGCGAGCAATTACCCTCTGCATACTGCAGTGATTTGGGCTCCCATTTGGCAGCTCTATCCACTCTGAGCTGCTGATGGCTTCTCAGAGCAGTGATGAGGCAGCCAGAGACCACACAGAGGAGCCCCTGTGCAGGACCCCAGGCTGGGGCTCAGCACAATGAGTGGAACCCACACAGACACGACAAGCTCAGGCTCCCCCAGCATTGCACTATATCTGCATGGAGTTGCATACTTGGCTACACTGCCTTATGGGTGCTAAACGTTGGCAATTTTTCTCTTTTCCTCTACTTCTAATTGAGCGTCACTTCAGTTTAGGGTGGGCTGACACTTTGAGTTTTGTGTCTTACACTCACTGCTGGTTATAGTAGCATGATTTTCATTCTGTCTACAGGCAGGGCATTTAGATGGGTTTGTTTCTCAGAGTTTCATGAACTCCAAAACTGAATCCATACTGGATAGGCAGGTGAAAGAAGGTATGATGTTTTTCTAATATTGAATCTTTAGATGCACCCTCCTCCTATATGGAACTGTTTTGTTTTGTTTTGTTTCTTTTGAACCATTGGGAATTGTCAATATGTGAACAACTGCAAACTTTCAACTGTTTGTGAATCTCCTGACTACGAGGCGGGCAAAAGGCCATTTTTGAGATTGTAAGTTTATTTAAATATATAATTTTTATTAAATTTAGCATGTCTAAATTAGAATCTATCTTTAAAAATGGTGGATAATTTTCATCAAAAGACTTCATTCAAGTAATAATCTGATAAATTAAGTTTTTCTCTGGTTTTCAAATTCACCCACTTTACTGTGCAGGTGCGTCCAAAGGCTTCCAGATAGGTATAGCGTTAACAGTTCAAATTCTATAAATACAGCATTAGAAAAGAGTGAAATCTGACCGAGCAAAAATCTATATACAAATGAATACTATTTGATAGTGAAAACTTGGAGCCAAAATATACATCCAAAGAAATTGAATAATGATCATTTTTATAAGTTGCAAAAAGATTAACACTATTTTTCTTCCTAAAATGTATAATATAGTTGAAAGGATGGTATTGACTAGGAACTGAGGCTTTAAATTAATCCAACGTTCTTTAGAATCATATGATAGGTGAACTAATATAGTCTAAGAGTCAGGGAAGACTTTTCCAAGGAAGTAATGCTTAAGATAAGACCTAATATCTGGCGATGAAATGGGAAGAGCAGGTGAAACCAGTGGAGTTTGAAGTTTTGTGAGCAGAAGGAAAGGACTCCAAGAATACAAGGAGGTAATTTATTCAGAACATCTTGAATTTGCCATGTCTAACATAACTACAAACAAACAGATAAAACAAAATCAGGACAGAATAACAACAAAAAAATTGCAATTTTTTTAATCCTCTGTGCTCACAAACATGACATGGAATTTACCATTGTAACTATTTTTAAGTGTGAAGGTCATACATTCACATTGTTGTACGACCATTCTTACCACCCATCTCTAGAACTTTCTTTCATCTCATAAAACTGAAATTCTGTATCCATTAAACAATAAACCTGCATTAACTCTTGCCTCCCCCCAGCTCTATTCTACTTTCTGATTCTACAAATTTGACTTTTCTATTTGACTTTTTTACTTCATGTAAGTGAATCACAGAGTGTTTGTGTCTTTGTAATTGCCTTATTTCACTTAGCATAATGTCTTCAAGGTCATCTATGTTGTAGAATGTGTCAGAATTTTCTTTTTGTGTTTGAATTATATCTCATTACATATATAGCATCTTTGTTTATCCATTCACCCACCAATAGGCATTTGGGTTGCTTTCACCTTTTGGCTACTGTGAGTAATGTTACGGTGAACATGTATTTACAAATATCTGTTGGAGTTCCTGTTTCCACTACTTCAGTGTACATACCCAGTAGGAGAATTTGGGGATCATATGATGATTTTATTTTTAATTTTTTTTAAAAACTGCCATACTGTTTTCCATAGCTGTTGCCCATTTTACATTTCTACCAGCAGTATACAAGGGATCTAATTTCTCCACATCTTCAACAACAATTCTTATTTTCTGTTGTATTGATAATAACCACTATAGTAAGTGTGAAGTGGTATATCATTGTGTTTTGATTTGTATTTCCCCAATTTTTAGTGAAGTTCAGTGTCATGTCATGTGCTTATTGCCCAATTGTATGTCTTATTTGGAGAAATGTCTACTTAAAATATTAGCAGTTTTTTTAATTGGATTTTTTTTTTTTGGTTGTTAGATTTTAGGAGTTCTATTTATACTTTGAATGTTAGCCCATTATCAGATACATGACTTGCAAATATTTGCTCCTATTCTCTCAAGTGCTTTTCACTTTGTTGTTAGAGTCCTTTGATGCACAAAAGAGTTTAATTTTAAGTGGTTCAATTTATCTATTTTTGTTTTTGTTGCCTGTGATTTGGGTGTCAAATCCAAGAAATCATTGCTAAATCCAGTATCATGAAGTTTATCCTTTATGTTTTCTTTTAAGAGTCTTATAATTCTGGTTCTTATGTTTAGGTCTTTTATCCATTTTGAATTAATTCTCATATGCAGGATAAGCTAAGGGTCTGATTTTACTCTTTTGCATTTGTACAGGTTTTATAACACCATTTGTGAAGGAGGTAAGGGCAGATGACACCAATGAGAGCTCAAATAATAAGTGAGCACCTTGTATATATTGTATTTCCATTTTATATAATTGTCTGAGATAAGCATTCTGGGTCAGCAGATCTGTGCACACTGTTCTGTGGAAATTGGGATTCCCTTCATCTTGTTTGTCTTTGATTCTTGGTGAGAGGCCTCAACTTCCTGTTGGGAGCTAGACTTTGAGTGTCTCTTTGTGGCTTGAAGAAAGAGGTGAAAAGTTCTCAGATAGACATTCCTGCTGAGGCTCCTGGGTGGTTCAGTAAATTAAGCATCTGACTCTTGGTTTCAGCTAGGTCAGATCTCATGGGCTGTGAGATCAAGCCCCATGTATAGCCCCATGTGGGATTTCATGCTCTGGGGGGATTCTGCTTGGGGAGAGATTTTCTCCTTCTGCCCTTCCCCCCACTTGTGTGTACTCTCTCTTGCAAATAAATAAATCTTTAAAAAGAGAGAGAGTGGCATGCCTGCTCCCTTACGGTGTAAGCCTAGATGATCCACATGTTTCCACTTCTCTTCCATGAAGGATGCAAGACCATGGCAAGTGCTGGACAGCCATGTTCTCAGCCATCATTCTATACCAGTGGAAACGGGGGATAAATTTTGGTGGATAGCCAGCAGGATACACTACAATAATCCTCTCTTGCCACCAAATAATTGTTTATCCCCTTTCTATAATATTTGAGTGTACTTGTGGCCATAATGGAGGTAATCACAATCTCATCCAGTTATAGCATACAAGTGAAGTCCATGGTTTTTAACTAATGTACCATTTTGTTGAGAGTCCAAATATGGTGTCTCATGATCTAGTAATTTATAATTAAAAATCAATTTATCTGGACCCTCAGATGCAAAATACAAAGAAATAAACACTGCATGATTCACTTGCATGAAGTACATAGAAAAGTCAAGTTTGTAGAGGCAGAAAGTAGAATAGGGCTGGGGGGAGAGTTAATGTAGAGTTATTGTTTAATGGATACAGAATTTCAGTTTTACAAGATAAAGGAAAGTTCTAGAAATGGATGGTAAGAATGGTTGTACTTTTTCCTTGGAAAGAAAATATAGAAATATAGAAATAATTCATCTAAAACCATCATTATACAGGGGGAGGAGCAAGATAGCAGAGAAGTAGGAGACCTAAATTTCATCTGGTCCCAGGAGTCCAGCTAGGCTATCAAGCTATTTTGAACACCTACAAATTCAACAGGAGATCAAAAAGAAGATTAGCAGCAATTCTATGAACAGAAAAGTGATCACTTCCTGGAAGGTAGGATGTGTGGAGAAGTGAATCCAAGCCAGCATATGGGAAGAGAGACCACGGGGAGAGGGAGCCTCCATCAGCAAGCTACCAGCAAGTGAGAGAGCAGTGGAGAACAAAATCAGAAGATTTAGAAGTCGGCTCCCTGTAGGGACATCGCTCCAATGGTTAAGTGGAGAATGAAATCCTCACTAGGACAGTGTGGTCTCAGGACCCTCAGGATCACAGAAAGACCAGGGGTGTTTGAGTGTGACAGAGGTCCCAGGTACCACAGCAGGGAAGCTGGCTGCAAAGACAGAGCCAAGGAATTGGCTTTCAGCTCCACGTTGCCATAAACCATGATCCAAGGCAAAGTTAGGCCACTAATCTGAGCAAGAACCCCATAAGTGGCAGATTCAGGGAGATCTCCTTCCTCCACCAGGGGGAGAACTGTGGGAATGTGCTGAAGGAATCTGCTGGGTTCAGAGACTTCAAACAGGGCCATGTGCCAGAGGCAGAAATGCTCAGTCACAGGCGGGGTGAGCACCAAGTGCAGCTGAAGACCAGAAAGAAAGGTGTGATTGACTGCTTTTCTCTGAGGGCTCACTGAAGAGGGAGACCCTGAGCTCTCGGCTCCTCTCTGGCTGGAGATATCAAGACTGCCATTTTTATTCTTATCCTCCAAAGCTATGTGGAAAGCTTTCAGCAACAAAAGTTACTGAGAGAAAACCCAAGCAGATTGATTAGCCTGGGCCCTAGCAAGGGTGGTGCAATTTTGCCTGGGGCAAAGATATTTGAAAATCACTGAATAGGCTCTTCTCCCAGAATAACAACAAGAACATAGAGCCAAGACCAAGTTTACTAATCAATGAGAACTGCGACACACCAGTGCTAGGGGAATACAGCACATAGCATTCATGTCCTTTTCCCCCATGATTCTCCAGTCTTTCTAAGTAAATTTTTTAAATTTTTCATTATTTTTTTCTTTTTAAAAAAATTTTCCTCTTTCCTATTTAATCAACATCTTATCTTACCAATACCTTTTAAAAATCTTTTTAAATTCTAACTTTTATAGTCATATTCTATCACTTTTTTACATTTAACCTTATTTTTTGTATACATGTAAGCTTTTTGTTCTTTAAAATTTAGGGGTAGTTTCTTCCAACAGACCAAAATATACCTTAAATCTAGTGTATGGCTTTGATCTAGTCTCCCTGATCACATTTTCTCCTCTTTTTTTTTTTTAAATTTTTCTTCCCTTTTTCAACTTTTTATAAATTTCTTCTTAAAAATATCTTTTTAAATTTTCACCTTTACAGTCATATTCCATCCCTTCATTTTGTTTACTCTTATTTGTATGTGTGTGTGTGTGTGTATGTTTTTTCCTTTAAAATTTTGGAAGGCAGGGTGCCTGGCTGGCTCAGTGGGTTAAAGCATCTGGCTTCAGTTCAGGTCATGATCTCAGGGAGCTGGGATTGACCCCACATTGGGCTCTCTGCTCAGTAGGGAGCCTGCTTCCCCTCTATCTCTGCCTGTTTCTCTGCCTATTTGTGATCTCTCACTCTCTGTAAAATAAGTTAATAAAATCTTTTTAAAAAATAAAAATAAAAACAAAATTTTGGAAGGCAGTATCTTCTAACAGACCAAAATACACCCAAAATCAAGTTTGAGACTCTGTTCTATTCACCAGCTTTTTTTTTTTTTTCTCTTCTCTTTCTTCTCCCCCCACCGCCCCAGTATCAGGTCTCTTCTGATTAGGTTAATGTATATTTTTTCTGGGGTTTTTGTTACCCTTTTAACATTTTATTCCCTCATTCATCTATTCTTTGGACAAACTGAAGAGGTAGAAAAACTCACCTCAGGAAAAAGAACAAAGAGGCAGTACTGACTGCTAGGGACTTAATCAATATGGACATGAGTAAGATGTCAGAATTAGAAATGATCAACAAGAAAACAAAGGTTTTAAATGACACGCAGACCAGATGGACTTCACAGATGTATTCAGAATATTCCATCCCAAAGAAATGGAATACATGTTATTCTCTAGTGAACACGGAACATTGTCTAGGATAGATCACATCCTAGGTCACAAATCAGGTCTCAACTGATACTAAAAGACTGGAATCATTCCCTGAATATTTTCAGGCTGCAGTGCTTTGAAACTAGAACTCAACCCTAGAGGAAAGTTGGAAAGAACTCAAATACATGGAGGCTAAAGAGCATCCTACTAAAGAATGAGTGGGTCAACCAGGAAATTAAAGAAGAATTGAAAAAAGTTATGGAAATAAAAAAAAATTAAAAACACAACTGTTCACAATTTTAGGGATGCAGCAAACTTAGTCCTGAGGGAAAAGTTTATAGCAGTACAAACCTTCCTCAAGAAACAAGAAAGTTCTCAAATATACAACCTAACCCTAACTTAAAGGAGATGGAGAAAGAACAACAAAGAAAGCCTAAACCCAGTAGGGAAGAGAAATAATAAATGACAGAGCAAATCAATAAAATAGAAACCAAAAGAACAGCAGAACAAATCAACAAAACTAGGAGCTGGTTCTTTGAAATAATTAATAAGATTGATAAATTCCTGGCCAGACTTATCAAAAAGAAAAGAGAATGGACCCAAATAAATAAAATCATGAATAAAAGAGGAGAGATCACAACTAACACCAAAGAAATACAAACAATTATAAGAACGTATTATGAGAAACTATACATCAGCAAATTTGACAATCTGGAAGAAATGGATGTATTCCTAGAGACACATAAACTATCAAAACTGAACCAGGAAGAAATAGAAAACCTGAACAAACCCCTAACCAGTAAGGAGATTGAAACAGTCATCAAAATCTCCCAAAAAACAAGACCCCAGGGCCAGACAGCTTCCCTGGGGAATTCTACCAAACATTTAAAGGAGAATTAATAACTACTCTCCTGAAACTGTTCCAAAAAATAAAAATGAAGGAAAATGTTGAAACTCACTTTATGAGGCCAGCATTACCTTGATCCAAAACCATACAAACCTCTTCAAAAAGAAGAATTACAGACCAATATCCCTGATGAACATAGATGTAAAAAATTCTCACCTAATACTAGCCAGTAAGATCCAAAAATACCTTAAAAGGATTATCCACCATGACCAAGTGGGATTTATTCCTAGGCTGCAAGGTTGGTTCAACATTTGCAAATCAATCAATGTGATACAATACATTAATAAAAGAAAGAACAAGAACCATATGATACTCTCAATAGATGCTCAAAAACCATTTGACAAAGTACAACATACTTTCTTGATCAAAAGCCTTCACAGTGTTGGGATAGTACGAACATACCTCAATATCATAAAAGCCATATATGAAAAAACACACAATAAATATTACTCTCAATGGGGAAAAACAGAGCTTTTCTGCTAAGGTCAGGAACAAACATGGCAGGGATGCCCACTATCACTACTGCTATTCAACATGGTACTAAAAGTCCTAGCCTCAGCAATCAGACAACAGAAAGAAATAAAAGGCATCTGAATTGGCAAAGAATAAGTCAAATGCCTACTCTTTGCATATGATACGATATTTGATGTGGAAAACCCGAAAGACTCTACTTCAAAACTGCGAAAACTCATACAGGAATTCAGTAAAGTGTCAGTATATATAAAATCAATGCACAGAAATCAGTTGCATTTCTATTCACCAACAACAAGTCAAAAAAGAGAAATGAAAGAGTTGATCCCATTTAGAAGTGCTTCCAAAACCATAAGATACCTGGGAATAAATCTAACAAAGAGGCAAAGAATCGGTACTTAGAAAACTACAGATTACCCATGAAAGAAATTGAAGAAGTCACCAAAAAAGGGGGGGGGGGTTTCATGCTCATGGATTGGAAGAACAAATATTATAAAAAATGTCTATGGTACCTAGAGCAATCTATACATTTAATACAATCCCTATCAAAAGACCATCCACTTTTTTCAAAGAAATGGAACAAATAATCTTAAAATGCATATGGAATAAGAAAAGATTCCAGTTAGCCAGAGAAATGTTGAAAAAGAAAACCGAAGTTGGTGGCATCATAATTCCAGACTTCAAACTCTATTACAAAGCTGTCATCATCAAGACAGTATGGTACTGGCACAAAAACAGACATATAGATCAATGGAACAGAATAAAGAACCCAGAAGTGGACCCTCAACTCTATCGTCAATTAATCTTCGACAAAACAGGAAAGAATGTCCAGTGGAAAAAAGACAGTCTCTTCAACCAATGGTGTTGGGAGAACTGAACAGCCACATGCCAAAGAACAAAACTGGACCATTTCCTTACACCACACACAAAAATAACTAGAAAATGGATGAAAGACCTCAATGTGAGAAAGGAATCCCTCAAAATCCTTGAGCAGAACACAGGAAGCAACCTCTTCAACCTCAGTCGCAGCAACTTCTTCCTAGAAACATTGCCAAAGGCAAGGGAAGCAAGGAAAAAATGAATTATTGGGACTTCATCAAGATCAAAATCTTTCACACAGCAAAGGAAAGAGTTAACAAAACCAAAAGACAACCCACAGTTAACAAAACCAAAAGACAACAATGATATATCATATAAAGGGCTAGTATCAAAATCTATAAAGAACTTATCAAACTCAACAGCCAAAGAACAAATAATCCAATCAAGAAATAGGCAGAAGACATGAACAGACATTTCTGCAAAGAAGACATCCAAATGGTCAACAGACACATGAAAAAGTGCTCCACATCACTTGGCATCAGGGAAATACAAATCAAAACCACAATGAAATACCACCTCACACCAGTCAGAATGGTTAAAAATAACCAGTCAGGAAATGAGAGTTGTTGGTGAGAGTGTGGAGAAAGGGGAAACCTCCTACACAGCTGGTGGGAGTGCAAGCTGGTGCAACTACTCTGGAAAACAGTATGGAGGTTCCTCAAAAAGTTGAAAACAGAGCTTCCCTATGACCCAGCAATTGCACTACTGGGTATTTACCCTAAAGATACAAATGTAGGGATCCAAAGGGGCACATGCACCTGAATGTTTATAACAGCAATGCTCACAATAGCCAAACAATAGAAAGAATCCATCAATAGATGAATGGATAAAGAAGATGTGGATTGTGTGAGTGTGTGTATGTGTGTGTGTATGTATGTGTGTGTTTAAAATGGAGTATTATGCAGCCATCAAAAATGAGATCTTGTTATTTGCAATGATGTAAATGGATGTAGAGATTATTAAGCGAAATGCATCAATAGAGAAAGACAAGTATCATATGATCTCACTGATATGAGGAACAAGACAGAGGATCATAGGGGAAGGGAGGGAAAGATGAAACAAGATGAAACCAGAGAGTAAGACAAACCATAAGAGATTTTTACTCTCAGGAACAAACTGAGGGTTTCTGGAGAAGGAAGGAGGGATAGGGTGGTTAGGGGATGGTCATTGGGGAGGGTATGTGCTATGGTGAGTGCTGTGAATTATGTAAGACTGATGAATCACAGATCTGTACCCCTGAAACAAATAATACATTATATATTAATATAAACAAACAAATAAATAAATAAGATGGCCAATAAAGATAAGGATACATATTTATAGAAACAAAACAAAACCATCACTGTACTCTCCAAAATAGGAATTGCAAATATCCTTTGTCCCTGCACTGGTGTAAATTGGTTGATATGGAATGAAGGAAAACATGTGAGACAGGCTTAAGGATTTATTTTTGGACTTTCTATTTCTACAGGTCTTTTCTTTAGTCAAATACCACACTGATTCTCCAGATTTATTGTAAACTTTGGAATCAGGTAGTTTAACTGCTCCAATTACAAAAGAAAATGTATTGACTATTCTAGGTTCTTCTCATTTAGATAAAAATATTAGAATTAGCTTATCAATTTCTGCAAAAATCTTTCTGGAATTTGAATAGAGATTGCATTGATATTTATAGGTCAACATGGGGAAAGTTGCCATCTTAATACTACTGAATCTTCAAATTCATTAATGTCAAATGTCCTTCTATTTATTTAGGTTTTCCTTAATTTATCTTAGGAATGTTTAGTAATTTTCAGTGTTTATTTTTTAAAATATTTTCTTAACTATTTTATTATTGCTTATGCTTATATGAATGGAAATTCTTCCTAGAACTCATTTTTGGGTTGTTCACTGTAAATGTAATTGATTTTGTATATTGACCTTGCATTCTGTACCTTTGGTAAACTCTTTTATTTGTTTGTTATTTTTATGTTATTCCTAAGAAGGTCTGCCCTGAAGGACATTATTTCAACAGAGCATACATAACTCTGGTTTTAACACAGCTCAGGGGATCTGGGCAAAGGGAAAAACTTATATCCAGACCCCTCTAGCTTTTTGTCTCAGATAAGGCAAGAGGTAAAACTGAGAATTACTTTTGGACGTCACAACCCAGGGGTGCAAAGCCATTATAGGACTGAGATCTAATCATAACACTACAGAATGGTTCCCCTACTCCCACCTTACTGTCACATCAGTAGAGGTCTTATATAGTAACAAATAGTTACAACTGGGGGGGGGGTACTTTGCCTCTCAGACCTTATTTAAGAAGGTCCTAAATAAATAAGAACTCACAAAACCTTTATATTCTATATAAAACCCACATAAAATACATGTTTTAAATATAGGGAACCCTCAACATGGGAGACAAAACAAGGGATACCAAACCAGAGGAAATGTTATCCATTGACACCTACAGATACATCAAAGCATATGGAAAGCCTAAAACCTACCCAGACTAACAAAACTTCAACTGAGGCCCTGTTTACCTCAATTCTTTCATCTAGTACTTTTTATCTGGTTTAAAAATAACTATAAGGCATAGTAAAAGACAATAAGGCAAAATGAACAGTTTGATGAGACAGACAAATAACCAGAAACAGACTCAGAAATATCAGGGATGTTGGAGTTACCAGAGTGGTACTTTAAAACACCCATGATTAATATGCCAAAATCTCTAATGGAAAAAGTGGACAACATGTGAGAATAGATGGGTAATATAAGCAGATGGATAATATAACAGAAAATGTTAAAAATATTTAAAAATACTCTAACAGAAATAAAGAATACCATTGATGGGCTTGTCAATATACTGAGCATAGCTGAAGAAAGAATTAGCAAGTTGGACAAAATGTTAACACAAACTTTCAAAACTGAAACTCAAAGAGAAAAAAGAATATAAAAGGGAAAATGGAATATGCAAGAACTGTGAGAGCACTACAAAAGGCATAGATAGCATATACATAATTATAAATCAGAAAGAGAAGAAAAAGAAAAAGGAAAAGAAGAAATATTTGAAGCAGTAATAATTGAGAATTTCTCAAATTAATGATAGACACCAAGCCAAAGTAACAGGAAGCTCAGAGAACATCAAACACACACACACACACACACACATACACGTGCGCACGCACACGCGAACACATGCACACACACACACACCATATCTGTGTACAATATATTCAAGCTATGGGAAAGAAATTTCAGACAGAGAAAAGCTTGAAAGATGTGGAGGTCTGGGGGAACATATTTACCTATACAGGAGAAAGATAAAAATTATATCAGACTTCTTTTTGAAAACCATGCAAGCAAGAAGACAGTGGAGTGAAATATATGAAGTACTAAAAGAAGAAAAAAAAAATAACCTAGAATTCTGTATCCAGGGAAATTATCCTTCAAGAGTGAAGGAGAAATAAAGGCAAAAGTAAAGAGAAGATACAAATAACTAAAATCAGAAATGAATGTGGGACATTAATACAGATCTTGCAGAAATGAAAAGGGTTATAAAAGAGTATTATGAGCTGGGGCTTCCTAGGTGGTGGAGTCAGTTAGGCACCCAACTCTTGGTTTTGGCTCCAGGTCATGATCTCAGGGTGGTGAGATAGAGCCCCACATCTGGCTCTGCACTCAGCGTAGAGTCTGCTTCAGATTCTCTCTATCTCTCCATCCGCTCATCCCCCTGCTCATGCTCTTTCTCTTTTTCTCTCTCAAATAAATAAATTTTAAAAAGATAACATTATGAACAATTGTATACCAACAAATGAGATATCTTGGGTGAAAAGGACATAATCATAGAAACACAAAATTACCTAAACTCACTTAAGAAAAAAATACATTTTCTTAAGAGAACTATAATGATTAAAGTGTTTGAATCATTAGAGAAAGACCAAGAGGCTTTATTAGTGAATTTATCAAACATTTAAAGAAGAATTAATAATAACTTTCCTCAAACTTTGCAAAAAAAAAAAAAAAAGAAGAAGAAGAAACAGCAGCAGCAGCATATGGTTTACTTCCCAAATCATTCTCTGTATGAGGCTAGCATCACACTGATACCACAAAAGGTAAAAACATTACAAGAAAATAAATTACAGGCCAATATCTTTGGTGAATATAAATGCAAAAATCCTGGACAACAAACTAGGAAACCAAATCTATCAGAATATTAAAAGGACTATATAAATGATTAAAAGGGCTACATAGACAATTAAATAGGATTTATATATAAATGAATGCAAAGGTCATTCAACATTAAAAAAAAAAAGTACCAAATCTACCAATCTACCATTGGTAGAACTTGAGGGAAAACACACGGTCATCCTAGTTGACTCTGTAAAGCCATTTGATAAAATCAAACATTTTTTTTTATAGTAAACACCCTCAGAAAACTAGGAACAAAGGGGAACTTCCTTAACATGATAAAAGGGCATTTACCAACCTCCCTTTCAAACCTGACATCATACCCAATAGTGAAAGAGTGAAAGCTTCCTCCCTCAGGTTAGGAAGAAGATAAAGTTGCCTGATTCACACCATTACTTTTCAGTATTATACTTGCTGTTTTAGCCAGGGTACTTTTAAAGAAGAAAAAATAAAATAAAACTTTACAAGTTGGAAAAAAGAACTTCACAGTTGACATGAAAATGTATTTTTGTATATATATTTTTTAAAATGAGAAAGCTACTAAAGCTAATAAATTCAGTAAATTTGCATGTAGAAGATCAAGATATTAAAATTCAATGTGTTTCTATACATCAACAAAGAGAAATCAAGAAAATAAATGAAGAAAACATTTCAATTTATATAATCATTCAAAAGAATAAGATATCAAGGAAAAATTTTAATCAAAGAAATAGAAGGCTTGTACACTGAAAACTACAAAGCATTGCTGAGACTAATTAAATAAGACATAAATAAGTGTAACTCCAACTGAGTCCATAGACAGGAAGTCTTAATAATATAATGCCAATACTACTCAACACAATCTAGATATTCAGCTGCCTTGTAGAATCCTTTGAAAGAACCATACATGATATCTGAAAATTATTGGTTTTCCTTTTTAGAAGAAAAAATTTCCAAAAGATCTTTTCAAAGATAATGTCATAGATCTTTTGTTTGTTGTTCTCTGTAGTGAGAATTCATCACTGTTAAAAAAAAAAAAAGTAACTGGCTTGTTAATCGACAAATTCTTTCCTTTTATAAAAGGAATGGACTGTAAAAGAGAAAAAAATGAATAAGTAAAAATTTAGAGAGAAAAAACTTCCCCAAAATTCCAGCAGACTTTATTTTCAGAAACAGAAAAAGCCTATTGTCAAATAATTGACAAAATTGTCAAATCCATTCAAATGGGGAAAAATGATTTCTTGAATAAGTGATACTGAGATAACTGGGTTTCCACATGCCAGAGAAAGAAGTTGGATCCCTATTTCACGTCATTAACAAAAATTATCAAATTGGACCAATGATCTAAATATAAGATTTTAAAAGCTTCAAGCTCATGGAGTAAAACATAAGTTATACACCTTCATGATCTTGGATTTGACAATGGATTTTTAGCAAAAAAACCCACAAATATCAAAGGTAAAAACAGATAACCTCATCAAAATTAAAACTTCTGAGCATCAAGTGACACTATCAAGAATATGGAGGGCACCTGGGTGGCTCAGTTGGTTGGGCAACTGATTCTTGGTTTCACTTTGGGTCATGATCTCAGGGTCATGAGATTGAGCTCTGCATCAGGATCTGCACTCAGCATGGAGTCTGCTTGAGATTCTTTCCCTGTCTCTCTGCCCCTACCCCAAATCGCTGACTCACTTTTTCTACCTCTCAAATAATTTTTTAAAAATAATGTGAAAGACAACCAATGTTTGACAGAAAACATTCTCAAATTATTTATCTGATAAAGGATATCCACTATATATCAATCAACAAAAGAAACAAATAATTCAATTAAAATGGAAAAGAACTTGAATAGCTATTTCTCTAAACAAAATATACAAATGGCAATCACATGAAAAGATGCTCAAAATCTTTAGTCATTAGGGAAATTCATATAGAACTACAATAAAGTTGCTATTTTATACTTACTACCATAGCTATATTTAAAAAATGGAAAATATCAGGTGTTGGTGAGAATATAGAGAAATTGGAATCCTTAGGTATTGCTATTGAGAATGTAAACTGATGGAAGACACTACAGAAAACAGTTTGGTGGTTCCTGAAAAAGTTAAACATGTAAGGACAATATGACCCAGCAATTTCACTCTTAGATATATACCCACCAAAAATTGAAAAGAGGGACTCAGGTGGATTCTTGTACATTGATATTCATTGCAACATTATTCACGATAGTTAAGAGGTGGAAGCAATTCAAGTGCCCACAACAGAAAAATAGGCAAAC
Organism: Mustela nivalis; assembly: GCF_964662115.1. Lineage (NCBI taxonomy): Eukaryota > Metazoa > Chordata > Mammalia > Carnivora > Mustelidae > Mustela > Mustela nivalis. The sequence goes on along the minus strand of NC_139021.1, from coordinate 88,431,029 downwards.
AAAATAGGGTATATATATATAATGGAATATTATTCAACCATGGAAAGAATGAAGTTACATTACATGGGTGAACCTTAAAGACATGACACTGAATTAAATATCAAACATTAAAGGACAAATATTGTATGATTCCATTTATATGAAATGCCTATAATAAGCAAGTTCACAGAGACAGAAAATAGATTAGAGATTTACAGGAGCTAATGCAGAGGAGTGGTAGGTTATTGCTTAATGGGTCTGGAATTTCTGTTTCGGTTACTGAAAACTTTTGGAACTTGATAATGGTGATGGTTGTACAACATTGTGAATGTCATTAGTGCTACAAAATTATACACTTAAATATTGTTAAAATGGCAAATTTTATGTTTATATATATTTTAAAATATTTTTTTAAAAAGCCTTTTAAGAAGTTAGTAGATATATACTTTTAATGCCATTCCGATCAAAATTCCACCGGTATTCTTCAAAGAGCTGGATCAAATAATCCTAAAATTTGTATGGAATCAGAAGAGACCCCGAATCACTAAGGAAATGTTGAAAAACAAAAATAAAGCTGGGGGCATTACGTTACCTGATTTCAAGCTTTATTACAAAGCTGTGGTCATCAAGACAGCATGGTACTGGCATAAAAACAGACACATAGACAGTGAAACAGAGTATAGAGCCCAGATATGGACCCTCAACTCTATGGTCAATTAATCTTCGACAAAACAGGAAAAAATATACAGTGGAAAAAAGACAGTCTCTTCAATAAATGGTGCTGGGAAAACTGGACAGCTATATGTAGAAGAATGAAACTCGACCATTCTCTTACACTGTACACAAGATAAACTCAAAATGGATAAAAACCTCAACATGAGACAGGAATCCATCATAATTATAGAGGAGAACATAGGCAGTAATCTCTTTGATATCAGCCACAGCAACTTCTTTCAAGATATGTCTCCAAAAGCAAAGGAAACAAAAGCGAAAATAAACTTTTGGGACTTCATCAAAATCAAAAGCTTCTGCACAGCAGATGGCACTAATGGGAACTAGCTTGAAGTGTTCAAGGCACAATAAGACAGGTACAAGTGGAACATGATAATAACGCAAACAGTGTTAGGGACTTAGTTGCAGATAAAGCCAAGGATGACGCCATAAAGGATCCTGAGGCCAAATTAGAGGTCCTTATTTGATTATAAATGCAGTGGACAGCAACGAAATTTTAAAAAAGGGAAGTAATCTGATATATGTTATAAAAAGATCACTCTGCCAATTGGACAAAGAATACAACAGGGCAAAGAATGGAGGGAATGACCAATAATAATGAAATGTATGTACATAAAGCAGTATAATTCATAATAGCCCTAAAGTGGAAACAACTCAAATGTCCATCAACAGATTAATAAGTATATAAAAATTTGTGTATCCATAAAATAGAATATTATTCAGCCATAAAAAGGAGTTAATTCTATAATACGAATTACAGATATTTTGCTTTATAGATATTATGCTAAGAAAAGCCAGTCATAAAAGGCCATAAACCTGAGGCACCTGGGTGGCTCAATGGGTTAAAGCCTCTACCTTCAGCTCAGGTCGTGATCTCAGGGTCCTGGGATCAAGCCCTGCATTGGGCTCTCTGCTCAGTGGGGAGCCTGCTTCCCCTCTCTCTCTGCCTGCCTTTCTGCCTGCTTGTGATCTCTGTCAAATAAATAAATACAATCTTTTTTTTAAAAAAAAGGCCATAAACCCTATGATTTTATTTATACAACATATCCAGAATAGGAAAATTCATAGAAACAGAAAATAAGTGGGTGGTTTCTAGTGACTGGTGGTTGGGAAAAAATGGAATGTAACTGCTAATGAATATGCTGTTTCTTTGAGAATGATGAAAATGTTCTGGAATTAGATAGTTGTAATGGCTACACAATTTTGTGGATATATTGAAACCTACACTTTAAAACAGTTAATATTATGGTGTGTGAACTACGTCTCGGTTAAAAAGAGAAAGACAGGAATGAAACCAAAGGGAAAAATGAAGAAAGAAATATTTTTCTACTGTACCTCTGAATGCCCTTAGCATTTCTTTTTTCTTACATATTTTAGTTAATTTTATTGGTTTCTCTGAGGATTACAATGAATACCTTAAATTATAATAATCTATTTCTCAGTAACATCAACTGAATTTCAATAATATATACAAACTTTGCTACTTTCTTCCTCTTTCCCTTATTTCTCCTATGTGCTATGTTCATGTAAAATTGTATCTTTATACACACATGTCAAACTGAATTTGTAATTTTTTTGCATGCTAGTATTTTAAATCACATATGATACATGTAGTTATAAATAGAAAATATAATTATATTTTTTCATATTCACTTTTGTAATTACCTTCACTACTATTATTCATTTCTTTGTTGGATTTGAGTTATTTTCTAGTATCCTGAAGTATTCCCTTTTGTGTTTATTATAGGACAGGTATCCTTGTAACAAATTCTCTCAGTTTTTATTTATCGAGTAATGTCTAAATTTTCTTAATTTTTGAAAAATAATTCTGATGTCTGTATACCTTCAAGTTGACTATTGTTGTTTATTGGGGTTTTATTTATTTATTTTACTTCTTTTTTAGTATTTTAAACCTATCATCCCATTCTCCTCTCTCTTTCACGGTTTCTGACAAGAAACCTTAGTTATAAATATTACTGGGAAACTCTTGTATGCACTTCTGTCTTTCTACTTTCAAGTTTATCTTTGTATTTCAACTGCCTGATTATGATGTCTTTAAGTGTGTGATTTTCTTTGAATTATACTAGCTAGAGGTTGTTGAGCTCCTTGGATGTGTAGCATTTTTTTTTTTCTAATCAAGTTTTGAGAAGTTTTAGCCATTATTTCTTCAAATATTTTTTCCACTTTATCACTCTCTTTTTTTTTTAATTTTTTTTTATTTTTTATAAACATATATTTTTATCCCCAGGGGTACAGGTCTGTGAATCACCAGGTTTACACACTTCACAGTACTCACCAAAGCACATACCCTCCCTTCTCTCCTTCTGGGACACCCCTTTATGTGTATGTTGGTATGCTTGATGGTGTCTCATTGGACCATGAGGCACTCATTTCACTTATTTTTTTTTCTTTCTCTCAAACTATTAATTAATCTGTCTTTACATTCATTCAGACTCAAATATTTTGTTGAGCCCTCTAGTGAATTTTTCAGTTCAATTATTGTATTTTCAAATGAGAACATAAATCAAAAAGGTATATGCTTATGGTTTTTGAAGCATTGTTTTTAAGAGCCAAGATATGGAAGCAAGTGAAGTGTCCATCAATAAATGAATAGATTTAAAAAATAATATGATGCACATACAATGGACTATTGCACATCTATAAAAAAGAATGGGATCTTGGGTTTTTTAGTACCTTACTTAGTCTTAATCTGAGACTTCTCTCTGCCCTGTTGTAGGCAGCCCATGACATCTCTGTTTATTATTGTATTCTTTATCCTGGCTTTGTAGGGCTTAGCTTAGTAGTACGTCAATGATTATTCAGTGGTTATGATAAAACAGCTCAAGCCCATTAGGTTTCTACGTTCTGTTGATAGATCTGTATGTGAATTGGGAAGCACATTCAGTGTTTGGAAGGCTTCAAATCTGTCCCAGTTTTTCCTTCCACCAGGTCTTTTCAGGAAGTCCTTGAACTGATTATAGACTCTCAAACAGCCAGAAGTGTGTTGGGTGCTTGCCTCCCTCAGGTCTCTCCTTCCAAATATTTATCTCCTCATCAGTAAGGGATTTTTAGAGAGCAGAACTATTGCTTCTAATAGTGTATGGTTTTCTATTGGTGTATGGTCTTCAGAAATATTTTCCTATCAACATTTCTGTCAATAATTACAATGACAAAGTACATTAGTTTCTCTTCTCTGCTCCAACTCAAATTAGTAACTTCTGGCAGCAAAGATCATTGTTTTCATGACCAACATCTCTTGTTAACATTTTTTTAAAGAGAGGGGAGAGAGAGTGAAAGAGAGAGCTGGGGAGGGGGGGCAAAGGGAGAGGGAGAGAATCTTATGTAAGCTCCATGCCCAGCACAGAGGCTTTTAATATAAACTATTATAGGCTAAATAAAGCAACGTATAGGATACCATGGAAACAGCCCTCCTAGGCTACATGGGTGTCAAGAAAGCAACTCAAAGAAGATGGGACTGAGGGATAAATAGAAATTAACCACTCTGGAGGAGGGAAGAAAGATAGAAGGCACTTCCAACCGTGCTGGAGTAAACACGTAGAAAATCATTACTACCCCCCAGTAAAAACAAAAACAAAAACAAAAACAAAACTATGACATAAACAAAGTTGTCAAAAACTCCTTTACATTATCAGGGCTCCAGAAATTGACCAAAGATCAACAATGAATGAAAAACATTTATTCATAAGGAACTGTTGAAGTTCCATGAGTCTCCTGTGTCTTTGTTCAGTTTTCCCTCCCTTCCCCTATGGTCCTCTGCACTATTCCTTATATTCCACATATAAGTGAAAGCATATGATAATTCTTTCTCTACCTGACTTATTCCACTTAGCGTAATCCCCTCCAGCTCCATCCATGTTGATGCAAATGGTGGGTATTCATCCTTTCTAATGGCTGAGTTAAATTCCTTTGTATATATGAACCACATCTTCTTTATCCATTCATCTATTGAAGGACATCTCATCTCCTTCCACAGTTTGGCTATTGTGGACATTGCTGCTATGAACATTGGGGTGCATGTGCCCCTTCTTTTCACTACAACTGTACCTTTGGGGTAAATACTCAGTAGTGCAATGGTTGGTCATAGGGTAGATCTATTTTTTACATCTTGAGGAACCCCAGTACTGTTTTCCAGAGTGGCTGTACCAGCTTGCATTCCCACCAAGAGTGTAAGAGTGTTTCCTTTTCTCCACATCCTCCCCAACATTTGTTGTTCTCTGTCTTGTTAATTTTAGCCATTCTGACTGGTGTAAAGTGGTATCTCATTGTGGTTTTGATTTGTATTTCCCTCATAGCTAGTGAGGTGAAGCATTTTTTAACGTGAATGTTGGCCATTTGTATGTCTTCTTTGGAGAAATGTCTGTTCATGTCTTCTGCCCATTTCTTGACTGGATTATTTAGTTTTGAGGACTTGAGTTTGATAAATACTTTATATATTTGGATATCAGCCCTTTATCTGATACATCGTTTGTAAATATCTTTTCCAATTCCATGAGTTGCCTTTTAGTTTTGTGGACTGTTTCCTTTGTTGTGCGGAAGTTTTTTATGTTGATGAAGTCCCAAAAGTTCATTTTTGCTTTTGTTCCCCTCGCCTTTAGAGATGTGTTTGAAAGAAGTTGTTGTGGCTGATGGCGAAGAGATTGCTGCCTGTGTTCTTCTCTAGGATTTTGATGAATTCCTGTCTCACATTTAGGTCTTTCATCCATTTTGAGTTTATCTTTGTGTATGGTGTAAAAGAATGATCCAGTTTCATTCTTCTACATCTGGCTATTCAGAGTCTTGACTGACTCCATACAAACTTAAGGATTGTTGTCTGTGAAAAAATGTCAGTGGTATTTTGGTAGGGATTGCATTGAATGTGTAGATTGCTTTGGGCAGCAGAGATATTTTGACAACGTTTATTCTTCCACTTCATGAGCATGGCATGTTTTTACACCTCTTTGTGTCTTCCTCAATTTCTTTCATAAGTTTTCTACAGTTTCTAGAGTATAGGTCCTCTTCCTCTTTGGTTAGTTTTGTTCCTAGGTATCTTACGGTTTTGGGTTCTATTATAAATGGGATCAATTCCTTAATTTCTCTTTCTTCAGTCACATTGTTAGTGTAAAGAAATGTAACTGGGGGCGCCTGGGTGGCTCAGTGGGTTAAAGCCTCTGCCTTCGGCTCAGGTCATGATCCCAGGGTCCTGGGATCGAGCCCCACATCGGGCTCTCTGCTCAGCAGGGAGCCTGCTTCCTCCTCTCTCTGCCTGCTTCTCTGCCTACTTGTGATCTCCATCTGCCAAATAAATAAATAAAATCTTTAAAAAAAAAAAAAAAAAAGAAATGTAACTGATTTCTGTGTATTGTTTTTGTACCCTGCTACGTTGCTTAATTGCTGTATGAGTTCTAGTAATTTGGGAGTTGAGTCTTTTGGGTTTTCCACATAAAGCATCATGTCATCTGCAAACAGAAATGTTTGACCTCTTTGCCAATTAAAATACATTTTATTTATTTTTGTTGTCTGATTGCTGAGGCTAGGACTTCTAATACTATGCTGAATAAAAGTGGTGAGAGTGGGTATCCCTGCCATGTTTCTGACCTTAAAGGGAAAGTTCCTAGTTTTCCCCATTAAGAATGATATTTGCTATGGGCTTCTCATACATCGCTTTTATGATATTGAGGTACCTTCCCTCAATCCCTATATTTTGAAGAGTTTACCTCAAGAAAGGATGCTGTATTTTGTCAAATGCTTTTTTCTGCAACTACTGTGAGCATCATTTAAGGATAATATGATGGTTTACTCTCTTAAGGCAAACACTTGGGTCTTAAATTTTAATTCTTTTTGATAGAATAGTAGCTTGGGTTATTAGAAGCAAGTTTTTTCTTTATTGACTTAGACTACTTTTTATTTTGGTGACTGTGTGGTGAATTTATTAACAATTGTGTCTATTATCTGCCTAAATGCTCTAATTCAGTTATGCTCAAATATGCAAAAACAGATAAAGCATGTTTATATGCACATTGCACATAATTTTAGCAATTAAAAATTTATTATTTTGCCAGAAAATTAGTATTTTTGACTGTTTTGTCTATGTGTGATTAACATCAACATATATTATCGAATTCCAATTCAAAAGATGGCACATCAGATATTAGCTAAATAACAAACTAGCCGCCTTCAAAATAAAAGTGGAGAAAGTTATAATCTGTTATTTGATATTGTCATTAACATAAGATAAATCCTTGAATAAATGTTATTCTATGGTGGGGTGCAATAGGAAAAGAATTATAAGAAAGGAAATATGGTCACTTTTACCGTTTCACCTTACTGAGGGCCTGAGATCTGAGGTTCTAATGCGTGGGTTTAGATAATGACTCTTCATTTGCTAGTTAGAGGATGTTGGGCAAGTAACTTAATTTTAACCTTTCCAAGCCTCAGTTTTGGCATCAGTAAAAAGGGAACAATAGAAGCTAGAGAACTGTCTGGCATTCAAAAACACCAACAGATGTTAGCTGTTATTACTACTACAATTACTATTATCATTATGGTCATTCTTTTTGTTTTCTTTTGGTTTGGTTTGGTTTTGGTTTTGGTTTTATTTTTTATAAACATATAATATATTTTTATCCGCAGGGGCACAGGTCTGTGAATCGCCAGGTTTACACACTTCACAGCACTCACCATAGTTCATACCCTCCCCAATGTCCATAACCCCACCCTCCTTCACACACCCCCCCTCCCCCAGCAGCCCTCAGTTTGTTTTGTGAGATTAAGAGTCACTTATGCTTTGTCTCCCTCCCAATCCCATCTTGTTTCATTGATTCTTCTCCTACCACCTTAACCCCCATGTTGCATCTCCACTTCCTCATATCAGGGAGATCATATGATAGTTGTCTTTCTCTGCTTGACTTATTTTTCTAACCTCTAGTTCCATCCATGTCGTCGCAAATGGCAAGATTTCATTTCTTTTGATGGCTGCATAGTATTCCATTGTGTATATATACCACCTCTTATTTATCCATTCATCTGTGGAAGGACATCTAGGTTCTTTCCATAGTTTGGCTATTGTAGACATTGTTGCTATAAACATTTGGGTGCACGTGTCCCTTTGGATCACTGCGTTTGTATCTTTAGGGTAAATACCTAGTAGTGCTATTGCTGGGTCATAGGGTAGTTCTATTTTCAACTTTTTGAGGAACTCCATCCTGTTTTCCAGAGTGGTTGCACCAGCTTGCATTCCCACCAACAGTGTAGGAGGGTTCCCCTTTCTCCACATCCTCGACAGCATCTGTCATTTCCTGACTTGTTCATTTTAGCTATTCTGACTGGTGTGAGGTGATGTCTCATTGTGGTTTTGATTTGTATTTCCCTGATGTCGAGTAATATGGAGCACTTTTTCATGTGTCTGTTGGCCATCTGGATGTCTTCTTTGCAGAAATATCTGTTCATGTCTTCTGCCCATTTCTTGATTGGATTATTTGTTCTTTGGGTGTTGAATTTGCTAAGTTCTTTACAGATTTTGGACACTAGCCCTTTATCTGATATGTCGTTTGCAAATATCTTCTCCCATTCTGTCAGTTGTCTTTTGGTTTTGTTAACTGTTTCCTTTAATGTGCAAAAGCTTTTGATCTTGATAAAATCCCAATAGTTCATTTTTGCCCTTGCTTCCCTTGCCTTTGGCGATGTTCCTAGGAAGATGTTGCTGCAGCTGAGGTCAAAGAGATTGCTGCCTGTGTTCTCCTCAAGGATTTGGATGGATTCCTTTCTCACATTGAGGTCCTTCATCCACTTTGAGTCTATTTTCGTGTTTGGTGTAAGGAAATGGTCCGATTTCATTTTCTGCATGTGGCTGTCCAATTTTCCCAGCACCATTTATTAAAGAGGCTGTATTTTTTCCATTGGACATTCTTTCCTGCTTTTTAGAAGATTAGTTGACCATAGAGTTGAGGGTCTATTTCTGGGCTCTCTATTCTGTTCCATTGATCTATGTGTCTGTTTTTGTGCCAGTACCATGCTGTCTTGATGATGACAGCTTTGTAATAGAGCTTGAAGTCCGGAATTGTGATGCCACCAACTTTGGCTTTTCTTTTCAGTATTCCTTTGGCTATTCGAGGTCTTTTTTGGTTCCATATAAATTTTAGGATTATTTGTTCCATTTCTTTGAAAAAGATGGATGGTACTTTGATAGGAGTTGCATTAAATGTGTAGATTGCTTTAGGTAGCATAGACATTTTCACAATATTTATTCTTCCAATCCAGGATCATGGAACATTTTTCCATTTCTTTATGTCTTCCTCAATTTCTTTAAGGAGTACTTTATAGTTTTCTGAGTATAGATTCTTAGCCTCTTTGGTTAAGTTTATTCCTAGGTATCTTATGGTTTTGGGTGCAATTGTAAATGGGATTAACTTTGTAATTTCTCTTTCTTCGGTCTTTTTGTTGGTATAGAAAAATGCAACTGATTTCTGTGCATTGATTTTATATCCTGACACTTTACTGAATTCCTGTTCGAGTTCTAGCAGTTTTGGAGTGGAGTCTTTTGGGTTTTCCACATAGAGTATCATATCATCTGTGAAGAGTGATAGTTTGATTTCTTCTTTGCCGATTTAGATGCCTTTAATTTCCTTCTGTTGTCTGATTGCTGAGGCTAGGACTTCTAGTACTATGTTGAATAGCAGTGGTGATAATGGACATCCCTGCCGTGTTCCTGACCTTAGCAGAAAAGCTTTCAGTTTTTCTCCATTGATATTTGTGATGGGTTTTTCATAGATGCATTTAATATTGAAGTATGTGCCCTCTATCCCTACACTTTGAAGAGTTTTGATCAGGAAGGGATGCTGTACTTTGTCAAATGCTTTTTCAGCATCTATTGAGAGTATCCTATGATTCTTGTTCTTTCTTTTATTAATGTGTTGTATCACATTAATTGATTTGCAAATGTTGAACCAACCTTGCAACTCCCAATAGTGGGAATAAATCCCACTTGGTCGTGGTGAATAATCCTTTTAATGTACTGTTGAATCCTATTGGCTTGTATTTTGGTGAGAATTTTCTCATCTGTATTCATCAAGGATATTGGTCTGTAGTTCTCTTTTTGGAATGGGATCCTTGTCTGGTTCTGGGATCAAGGTGATGCTGGACGCATAAATGAGTTTGGAAGTTTTCCTTCCATTTCTATTTTTTGGAAAAGTTTCAGGAGAATGGGAATTAGTTCTTTAAATGTTTGGTAGAATTCCCCCGGGGAAGCCATCTGGCCCTGGGTTTTTGTTTGTTTGGAGATTTTTGATGACTGTTTCAATCTCCTTACTGGTTATGGGTCTGTTCAGGTTTTCTATTTCTTCCTGGTTCAGTTGTGGTAGTTTCTATGTCTCTAGGAATGCATCCATTTGTTCCAGATTGTCAAATTTGTTGGTGTAGAGTTGCTCATAGTATGTTCTTATAATTGTCTGTATTTCTTTGGTGTTAGTTGTGATCTCTCCTCTTTCATTCATGATTTTATTTATTTGGGTCTGTTCTCTTTTCTTTTTGATATGTCTGGCCAGGAACTTATCAATCTTATTAATTCTTTCAAAGAACAAGCTCCTAGTTTCATTGATTTGTTCTGTTGGGTTTTTTTTTTTTGTTTGTTTGTTTCTATTTCATTTATTTCTGCTCTGATCTTTATGATTTATCTTCTCCTGCTGGGTTTAGGGTTTCTTTCTTGTTCTTTCTCCAGCCCCTTTAGGTATAGGGTCAGGTTGTGTATTTGATACCTTTCTTGTTTCTTGAGAAAGGCTTTTGCCACTATATATTTTCCTCTCAGGACTGCCTTTGTTGTGTCCCACAGATTTTGAATCATTGTGCTTTCATTATCAATTTTTTCCATGAATTTTTTCAATTCTTCTTTAATTTCCTTCTTGACCCATTCATTCTTTAGAAGGATACTCTTTAGTCTCCATGTGTTTGGGTTCTTTCCAAATTTCCTCTTGTGGTTGAGTTCTAGATCATTGTGGTCTGAAAATATGCAGGGAATGATCCCAATCTTTTGATACTGGTTGAGACCTGATTTAGGACCCAGATGTGATCTATTCTGGAGAATGTTCCATGTGCACTAGAGAAGAATGTGTATTCTTTGCTTTGGGATGAAATATTCTGAATATATCTGTGATGTCCATCATCCTTGCTGATCTTTTGTTTGGATGATCTGTCCATTTCAGTGAGGGGAGTGTTAAAGTCCCCTACTAATATTGTATTATTGTTGATGTGTTTCTTTGATTTTGTTATTAATTGGTTTATATAGTTGGCTACTCCCACATTAGGGGCATAGATATTTAAAACTGTTAGATCTTCTTGTTGGACAGACCCTTTGAGTCTGATATAGTGTCCTTCCTCATCTCTTATTATAGTCTTTGGCTTAAAATCTAATTGATCTAATATAAGAATTGCCACTCCTGCTTTCTTCTGATGTCCATTAGCATGGTAAATTCTTTTCCACCCCCTCACTTTAAATCTGGAGGTGTCTTCAGGCTTAAAATGAGTTTCTTGGAGGCAACATATAGATGGGTTTTGTTTTTTTATCCATTCTGATACCCTGTGTCTTTTGATGGGGCATTTAGCCCATTCACATTCAGGGTAACTATTGAGAGATATGAATTTAGTGTCATTGTATTTCCTGTAAGGTGACTGTTACTGTATATGGTCTCTGTTCCTTTCTGATCTACTACTTTTAGGCTCTCTCTTTGCTTAGAGGAACCCTTTCAGTATTCCCTGTAGAGCTGCTTTGGTGTTTGCAAATTCTTTCAGTTGTTGTTTGTCCTGGAAGCTTTTAATCTCTCCTTCTATTTTCAATGATAGCCTAGCTGGATATAGTATTCTTGGCTGCATGTTTTTCTCATTTAGTGCTCTGAATATATCATGCCAGCTCTTTCTGGCCTGCCAGGTCTCTGTGGATAAGTCTTCTGCCAATCTAATATTTTTACCATTGTAGGTTACAGACTTCTGTTCCTAGGCTGCTTTCAGAATTTTGTCTTTGTCACTAACACTTGTAAATATTACTATAATGTGATGGGGTGTCGACCTATTCTTATTGATTTTGAGGGGGGGGTTCTCTGCACCTTCTGGATTTTGATGCTTGTTCCCTTTGCCATATTAGGGAAATTCTCTCCAATAATTCTCTCCAATATACCTTCTGCTCCCCTCTGTCTTTTTCTTCTTCTTCAATCCCAATTATTCTAATGTTGTTTTGTCTTATGGTATTACTTATCTCTCGAATTCTCCCCTTGTGGTCCAGTTGATGTTTGTCCCTCTTTTGCTCAGCTTCCTTATTCTCTGTCATTTGGTCTTCTATATCACTAATTCTTTCTTCTGCCTCACTTATGCTAGCAGTGAGAACCTCCATTTTTTATTGTCTCATGAATAGCTTTTTTTAATTTCAACTTGGTTAGGTTTTAGTTCTTTTATTTCTCCATAAAGAGCTTTTATATCTCCCGAGATGGTTTCTCTAATATTTCACATGCCTTTTTCGAGCCCGGCTAGAATCTTAAGAATCGTCATTCTGAACTCCAGATCTGACATATTACCAATATCTGTATTGATTAGGTCCCTAGCCTTTGTTACTGCCTCTTGTTCTTTTTTTTGTGGTGAATTTTTCTGCCTTGTCATTTTGTCCAGATAAGAGTATATTAAAGAGCAAGTAAAATACTAAAAGTGTGGCAACAACCCCAGGAAAATATGCTTTAACCAAATCAGAAGAGATTCCAAATCGAGGAGGGGGGAGAAGAGGGGAAAAAAGAGGTTCAGATATAAAAAAGAAGAAACAATTAAAAAATGAAAATGAATAAAGAAAAAAATGTAAAAAAGAATATATATATATATATATATATATATATATATTAAATAAACTAGTTAAAAAACGTTAAAAAAAGAAACAGGTAAAAGTTAAAAAAAATTAGCAGAAGAAGAAAAAAGAAATTGAAAAAAAAATTAACTGTAAGACTAAAGAATCATGGGGAGAAAGCCATGAGTTCTGTGTTTTGCTTTCTCCTCCTCTGGAATTCTGCTGCTCTCCTTGGTATTGAAACTGCACTCCTTGGTAGGTGAACTTGGTCCTGGCTGGATTTCTTGTTGATCTTCTGAGGGAGGGGCCTGTCATAGTGATTCTCAAGTGTCTATGCCCCAGGTGTAATTACACCACCCTTTCCAGGGGCCAGGCTGAGTTTGCTTTCAGGAGCTTTTGTTCCCTGAATGCTTTCTGTAGAGTTCCGGAGGACGGGAATGAAAATGGCAGCCTCCTAGTCTCTGGCCCAGTCAAGCTGAGAGCTCGGGGCCTCACTCCTCAGTGCGCCCTCGTAGAATAGCGCCCAATTACTCCCGTTTCCCTGTCCTCCAGCTGCCCTCCGAGCTCACCAAGCCTGCAGCTGGTTCAATGTAACCCAGAGCTGAGAGCTCACTCCTTGGCTCTGTCCCTGTAGCCGGCTTCCACATTCTAATACCTGCAAGCTCTGCTACACTCACACACCCCCGATCCTTCTGTGACCCTGCGAGACCTGAAGTCACGGTGACCCCACGTGGGTTTCACCCTGGTTTAGCCTCTGTAGCAAGGTCCCTCAGCAGAACAGACTTTTAAAAGTCCTGATTTTGTGCTCTGTTGCTCCACCGCTTGCCAGGAGCCGCCCCCCCCTGCCCCGCAGTCTATCTTCCTATTGTTTTGGATTCACTTCTCTGCCAGTCCTACCTTTCAGAAAGTGGTTGATTTTTTGTTTCTGGAATTGCTGTTCTTCTCTTCGATCTCCCGTTGGATTTGTGTTTGCAATCTTTAGATAAGCTATCTAGCTGATCTCCTGCTACCTGAAGTAGTCTCAGCCTGCTACTTCTCCACCATCTTGACTCCCCCCCCCCCCATTATGGTCATTCTTATGAGCAAGCAGCAATGAAGAATGTCTCACATTAGGAAAACTTAAAAATTTTCAGGTACATATGCCTGGAAAAATAATACTTTACATCAAGGGAGTAGATTGATTCTTTCTATGTTAAGTAAATCCAGGTATGTCAATCCAATAAAGGTACTGAGCATAATGTTGAGGAGAATAAACACACATCTTAAAAGCAATAAACATTTTCAATTCACTGAATTTAAATGCCAGTTAAATTACTACACAGTGTACCATTTACCAAAAGACATTCTGCCTAGAAGATAATTAAGTCTTTAAATGTGGATGAAGTATTTTCTCTTTCCCTAGTAATAACACTATAATAACTTGCATATCAGAAGTAGCATTAAGACAAACATGGTATAAGTCCGAAATCCTGCAGTAGCTTAAACAAGTATCTCTCTTCCTCCTCCCTTCCTCCTTCTCTCTCTCTCTCTCTCTAGAAGGAAAGAGATTTCCTTCAAGGTAATTTGTTCTCCAGCAAGTATTACGCCTAGAGTAAACAGGTGGCACCACAGTGCTATGAGGTTATCAAGTCCATGTATAACCCCCAAGACTAGGGAGCATCCTTCCACAGAATGCTGCTGGCGATCACAAGATACTGCTCTGACATGCTGTTACTGGAGCTCTGTGAAGCACTTTTAAAGCTTATCAAAGCTGTTCAGCCTTTTAAGTGCTTCACCATTATTCCCAGGAATAATGCCTCTTTTAATGGAGGTTTTTATACAGACAATGAAAACAACGTGAAAGACAAAAGCCTACATTTCCTAGAAAGCTATTAGAAAAGACCTTCAATTTTGGGGAAGACCATAATGGTTCTTTTTCTTTTTTTTTTCTCTAGAAATTATTGGTCTAAAAATGACCAAAAAGAAAAAGATGGAGAAATGATCTGTTCATATTCTATTTCTGCCTATTTATACCTAGAAAAGTTGTCTACTTCCCATACTAAATTAATTACTGGGCATATTTTATGGCCTCTCTTTTGAACATAGGCTTTCTTTTCCCTCAAGCTAAATAACTTCTTTTAATATCTTTAATGGGCATGGATAATTTAGAGATGCTGATAAGAAGTATACTTTTATTCAGAATAATGTGTGTGTGTGTGTATATATGTATGTATGTATATGTATATATGTATGTATATACGTGTGTGTGGTATATATACATACATATATATCTATATATCTATATCTATCTATCTATATATATATATTTCACCCCCTCCAACAAATCAGCAATCAATGTATGTGGTCTAAACCTTTCAAATACATTACTTACCTGGCATATGAGTTTGTGCATAGCATGTATATCATGAATAGCACCATATGGTATGAATATGCCTAAACTTAATTGTAATAAAAGCTGACCAAATTAGGAATAACGTTGACACTTGTGTAGCAGCAGTCTGTACATTGAAGGAAATTACCAGGTGCCTGGGTGGCTCAGTGGGTTAAAGCCTCTGCCTTTGGCTCAGATCATGATCCCAGGGTCCTGGCATCAAGCCCCGCATTGTGCTCTCTGCTCAGCAGGGAGCCTGCTTCCTCCTCTCTCTCTGCCTGCCTTTCTGCCTACTTATAATCTCTGTCTGTCAAATAAATAAATAAAAATAAATAAATAAGAAAAGGCAATTATCAAACAGAATAGAAAGAGTAGGTTAAAGAGTGACTTCAGGGTGCTAAATAATCAGCTTTTGATGCCTTGTTTTGCTTGATGTCAAAATCAGATAATTGATGGTGATCACTGTCAGATTAAACCTTATAAGCATATTCTGAGCTTTTACACGGATAAATTTCATACTGCATCTTAGTATTGAAAAGGGTCAGAATATATCACCCCCAAATATGCCATTTTGGCATAGTGATTATTTTGAGCTGAAGGCAATTGAGAAGTAGCAGACTAGGAAGAACTGTCCTCCTTTCTGCCCTCCCCCTTTCTGCATGAAAGCAGGGCACACATTTACGTTTGTAGAGGGGACTCTCCAGTACTGGAAGATAACTGTTGATCAAAAGTGATGACTTATTTCCATAAACAAACCTTACTAAATAAGGCTTATCTTTCATCAGTTCCCCCCTATATTTACCTTCCAACAATTTACCACACTTAAATGCCAAAACCTCTCTTTCTTTAGTCTTTGCAAAAGCTTTTTCTCCTCTGCAGTTGCTAGATATAGCCTCCTTAAAAATATCAGACAATTACAATTCTACATGTCTCCCTTCTTTCTGTCTGTATTCCTTATTTTACAATTCTTTCTCTTTGTGTCTTTCTCCTTAAAAAAAAATCACAGTTATAAAAGTTGTAACTCTGGGGGCGCCTGGGTGGCTCAGTGGGTTAAGCCTCTGCCTTTGGCTCAGGTCATGATCTCAGCGTCCTGGGATCGAGCCCCACATCGGGCTCTCGGCTCCTGCAAGGAGCCTGCTTCCCTTCTTCTCTCTCTGCCTGCCTCTCTGCCTCCTGTGATCTCTGTCAAATAAATAAATAAAATCTTTAAAAAAAAGTTGTAATTCTGGCTAAAGTTGTTGGTGTAAGACAACTGAAAAAGGGGGGACACCGGGGTAATTAAAAAAAGGGGGGCTTACTTGGTTAAGGGTCCAACTGTTGACCTTGACTCAGGTCATAATCTCAGAGTGGTGAAATCTAGCCCCACATCCTGCCCCATGTTCAGTGGAGAGTCTCCTGGAGATTCTCTCTCTCTCCCATCCCACTCTAAAAAAAATAATTAATTAAAAAAAGAAAGAAAAAGCTTTTTAAATAAATATACTGATATGATCTTTTATTTTGAGTAAAAAAAGATAACTTGGGCTGGAACTCATGAAAATGAAAAACAAAGCGATAAAAGTAGTTTTTCTTTCTCTCCTAGTTTATATAAAGGCACAATAGAATAAATGCATTACAAGTTTGGTGCAGACAGAAAATGTAAATATTTATGAAAATTAGGCAGCATTTTATAGAAGAAAGTCAAATAGAGAAAAGGGGGTTATCTTTTTTTTTTTTTTTTAAGGAACTAAAGTTGTTTTGCTTTGTTTTTGCTTATTCTATTGTGGTAACAAGACATTTTACCATTTTAACCATTTTTAAATGTATAATTCAGTGGCATGAGCCCCACTCACGTTGCACAACCATCAGCATCACCACCTTCAGTTCTTTTTCTTCTTTCCACTGTAACTCTGTACCCATTAGACGATAACTCCTAACACTCCTCCTCCCACAACCATGCTCCCAGGAATGTGTCTATTGCAGGTACCTCGTATAATAAATATGGTTGGGGGAGGTGTTTGTTTTTCATTCATTTATTTTAGAGGGAAAGAGAATGCAAGAAAAGGGGGAGGGGCAGAGTGAGAGGGAGAGAGAGAAGACAACTCCCTTCTGAGCCCTGAACCTGATTTGGGGCTTAATCTTACAACCTTGAGATCATGATCTGAGCCAAAATCAAGAATCAGATATTTAACTGACTGAGCCACACAAGCACCCCAGAAAATAAGCTTTTATTACATCATTTTATGAAGACATTTTCCTGCATAAGATGATTTTAGGACTGATAACAGGATGCCCTATTTTCAGGAGGACCATATTGAATAGAATGGAATGGGACTTTTATGTTAAAAGGGTAATGGAAAATATAAGTTATACCTAGCTAACAGCCATTAAAAATGAAACAAAACAAAACAAAACAAAAACAAATAATTACAGCAAAATTGGTTCTACACTGTTGCATGGAATGTAGGATTCCCCAGTTCTTCATGGAGAATTTTCAACGCTTGAAGTTTCACAGAGACTATGATAGTCTTCTCCTCAGCATTATTCATGTATGTCTCATTGTTTCTCAGTTAAGCCATTGCTAGGATACTTTAATGGAAATTTTCTATCTGCTTTTCTATCTGCTTTCTGTATTTTAACCATCTCGTACAAAAGAGATTCAGTGGCAATTGTGGACAAAAGCAAAGTGAGAAACATGCAGCCACACAGGAGGCTGCTACCAACAGTCATGCAGGCAAAGTTAAAGGTCTTTCCAAGGGTAACAACTAGGAGGGATAAGTGATCAATTTGGAAAAAAAATATCCAATATGTTTCAAATCCATGCCAAACTTGCAGAGGAATGGAAACAAATGAAACCAGAGCAATAAGGCAAAAGACCATGTTTAGTTATCACATTACTGGTCACTTATATTTAAGAGAATGAGATGTATACCTAAGTATACATTAGAATTATGTTCGGTTGCATTGTTGGCTCTGGTTACATTGAGGCTTACGTTAC